>NC_135026.1:3882500-5255661 GCF_051020955.1 Megalopta genalis | reverse complement strand
CATAAATCGGAGTTAAACCTGGATTAAACCAGATTTTATCCAGACTTGAATCATATCTAAACCAGACTTAAAGCAGATTTAATCCAGATTTAATTCAGACTTAAATCAGATTTAATCCGGACAACACAGACTCAATTCAGACGTAAATAATATATAAAGCAGACTTGAACCAGATTTCATCCAGACTTAAGCCAGGCTTAATCCAGACTTAACCTAGACATAAATCTATCTAGCCTAGATTCAAGCAAGACATAAATTATCAGTAGACTACGGATTATCATATAAAATAAAAATTGTCACTATTAGTTGCAAGATGAATCACGTAGACGTTTATATCCTCTTCAAATTATTTTAGTAAGTTGATAGTAATGTATTGGGTTAGTCAATAAGTCATTGCGTTTGTTTCCCAATAGATTGCGACAGAGAGAAACGCAATGACTTATTGGTCAACCATCACTAATAATACCATAATACCATGGTAATACCATCACATTGCTCAAATATGTTTTTGCTACTTCGAATTCGATCATTCTTATCACTATAATGCGGATCTGATGCATTTACGAGAGAATTATGTACATAGGCCGAGAAAGAAAACAGGAAAGACATTCGACGGATTTATGGACAGTGTTACATTAATTTCAACCTACTATTACAACCATTAAAAGAGAAAAGGCATTTTCACTCGATTCGTGTTTCTCTCGCACCGGATTTCCACAATTTCTATTTTGCACATCGATCCGCGAGCCGACTTATCAGAAACGCATAAAATCCTCGGTCCGATCGTTGCTTTCTAAGTCGATTTTCATCTCTCGACGTACTCGTTCGAGCGAGTCGGCGAACTACGAAAATAAGAAGACGCGTCCACGGGAATCGCGAGCTTTCACATTTAGTCACATTAAATTCATTGAATTACACGCGCGTTAATTCGCGCGCGGGTCGCGTGCTCGCTTCCGGCATCGCGTCGACGAAACAAACGTCGCGCGCGACCCGCGGTTTCCAAAGTGGGAAAAGATCTCTTCCTTGATAGCAGGCCCATCGGCTCGGCGAACTGGAAAAGAAGAAGAAGAAGAAAAAACCTCCATGCAACGTTTCCTCGCGATCAATTCCCGCGCCTCGTAACGCCGGAACTGTGCCATTGTGTCGGCCGGGAAATGTTATCGTTCGAAGCGCGCGAATTGCGATTATGAGAGGGAAACGGTCGCGCACGGAATGATCGTCTGCGACCGATAAGTCTTTCTTGCGTTGCACGGTGGCCCGAGGTTGCATCATCTTGCTGTAAAACCTGTCGAAGTTTTTAGCGAAAAGTCAGCCATTTGTGACCGATAAGCATAATACGTGCATAAAATAACAAAATATACTTGCTGACATTCGTGAGAATATAATTAGGACTGACATTCTTTTCGTTCTGCACGGAATAATCATAATAATCAGTCTGACTTGATATTTATATCAATATATAATAATAATTATATTATATATATATATATATATATATATATATATATATTGTTGCACATTAACATATTATCATACTATTATACTATTATACTACCATGCTATCATACTATAATACTATCATACGATCATACCATCACATTGTTATACTGTCGTACTATCATACTATCATACTATCATACATACATACTGTTATACTGTTACACTGTCATATTGTCATACTATCATATCATCGTACCATCATATTATCATGCTGTCATACTATCATACTATCATACTGTTATACTGTTACACTGTCATACCATCATACTGTCATATCATCGTACTATCATACCATAATACTACCATACTATCATATCATCGTACCATCATACTATCATACTATCATATCGTACCATCATACTATCATATTACTATGTTTTATATATTAATATTATTTATCTTGTAGTAAATTTGTCTTTGCTTCCATCATAAAATTATCAGACAATCTTCGGATTTCAAGGTATCAAAGTGTGTTCAAGTCAGAGATAAAAACAATCCTGAAATATCAGAGCCGTTCTCCGTTGTGTGTTCGTACATTGCACCCGGCGAATTCGCTGGAATCGAGGAGAAGAGGCGACGACCAGGCAATACCAGTTTTCGGGCGCGAACGATTCTTTGTCCCGTGTTTTTATTCCGGTGCCACCGCACCCGGGCCGCGCCGTAAATCCCGGCCTTTAACGGAAAAGAATTAATTACTCGGCAGTCAGGCACGGATGGATTCACGTTCCATGCCAGCGCGTATGCGCCGCGTTTTAATCGCGTTATGATATAGTATCGGTCGTATGGTGTACCGTAATTCGGAATTAGTCGTGGGTTATTAACGAGGCTGATTAATTTAATGACTTTATGCCGAAGCTGTTAGCGTTTTCGTTCGGAATACTAATTGGTACTGTTAGGCGCCTCTCTCTCTTATCGCGTCGGGCAATTAAGATTCACGTGGAGGCCACGAGATGTCGCAGCCACGCTGAACGGTTAGGGTAATTGCGGCTAGGATGGATCATATTTTTCTAAGCGATCTGTGGATCGTGAATGTAATTAATATTTAAATGAGGGAAAAATATCGATGTTCGCGAACGTAGATATAGACTTATAATATTGGGGAACAAAATTGAAAATAATTACGTGCTTTGATTCGACAAAAATTATAATTCTGTGCATAATAACGGATTTTTGCGAAAGCATAATTTTTTGCAAAAGTATAAATTTTTGCAAAATTGCAAATTTTTGCAAAAGTACAAATTTTTGCAAACGTTCAAATTTTCGTAAAAGTACAATTTTTTGCAAAAATACGGATTTTTGCAGAGTTGCAAATTCTTGCAAAAGTATCGATTTTTGCAAATATACAATTTTTTGAAAATTTTTACAAAAATACAGATTTTTGCAGAGTTGCAAATTGTTGCAAAAGTATCGATTTTCGCAAAAGTACAAATTTTCGCAAAAATACGGAGTTTCTCAAAGTATGCTTCGAATTAATGCACGAGCTCGTAATGACAATGAGTTTGCAGGACATGATGATTATAGTGTTTTGTTCTCTAGGCAGTTGTGCTACTATCCTCGATTAATGTCAGTACTGAGGAGGACCTGAAAGAAGATGCGGACATCAACGACCGTAAAGAAGACAACGTGACGACTGTCGCGTCTGTCAAGGTTACCAGTGAGCAGCTGAAGAACAGGACGACGAAGATTTCGGTGCGCTGAAGAGGATTTTTAATTATTGGAAATTCTAATTATTAGACTGCGGATATTTGTGCAAAATAAAAATTGCCAACATCAATTGTACTAAACAAGAGTTAAATAAAGATGTATTTCTTCTTTCAATATTTTCAACCCATTGAAAATAGTGTGACATGATCTTTACATTCTTCTGTCTTCACTGTTTTGTATTCGATTCGTCCATTTTTGCCATGAATGCATAGAATCTACAGTCTATTAATTATAATTCAAAGAATTCGACGAAATATTGAGTCACAGTCTAAATATTGAGTCGTAAATAACTTTCATTTCTTTGTTATACATTTATTTTGTTATTTTTCTCTTATTATATTGTTTTCGTTTGTTTATTTTATTTATTTTAAACCCTTATTTATCTAGTGAAAGCAAAAGTTCATTTGTCCTGGTGAGTTACAATAGATAAATACGAGTAATATATGGTGCCCCAAAAGTTACTCAAAATTAGGAAACTGGTTCTCGAGGCCATTTGAAGCAACTTTTTCCTCAGCGAAAATGTTCTACGAAGCTTCGTTTACGAGTTATTAACGAAAAACGGTGACCAATGAGAGGCGAGCGCGGCTGGCGCCAGGCGGCGAAGTCAACGAGCGGAACCGGGCGCCGACCGCTGGTTGGCGCGGTCGCCTAGCTCTAGCCGCGCTCGCCTCTCATTAGTCAGTGTTATTTCGTTAATAACTCGTAAACGAAGCGTCGTAGAACATTTTCGCAAAGGAAAAAGTTGCTTCAAATGACCTCAGGAATCTCTCATTTCCCGATTTTGAGCAACTTAGCAGCTTTTGCTTTTCCCTAGCTAGGAAAATAAGCCAGAAAAAGAGATTAGATTTAATAAATATTAATTAATAAATATTATACAATTCAGGAAAAAGAGATTTAGATAAAAAGCTATTTATAACTCAACTAAATATAAATGTTTTTTATCTTTCGCTTTTGAAAAGGTTCGATCGTCCACTAGCAACGAGACTCGTCAGAGCTCCGGCCGAGGACTGGTGCTGCCGCTCAGCTCGGAGATCGGAAAGGTGATCGCGGAGGATGCAACTGGCGACGAAGAGGTGCCGGAAGAATTGCCCGAGGTAAAAAGAAAATTGGCGCTCGTGCGTCAGCGATGATCGCGACGACGCTGATTTCATGAGGAAAGCAACCTATTTTGACGCGGTCTTATCGTTCGGATATGTTTTCACGGCCGTCGACTTTCCTCGTAATGAATGGTCTTCGATGGAGCTTACAGTCACCTCATTAAACAGAAATTGCGGATCGCGAACGGCGCGCAGGAACCTCGGAGACCGCTGAGTCAATATTAGCAGAATGTAACGAAGCGCGAACGATTGACGTCTGTTTGCCTTCTCGCACAAAAGATCGCTAGAAAGTCCGTTCGGGAACTTTTCTCCGCGATAAATCGCGGGGAAATTTTTCTACTCGGCTCCGCGAACAGACGCGCTTCTATTCAAACTCCACCGATGATGGTTGCTTTCCGAACGCGGTTTTATACGGGGGCCCAAAATGACTATTTAGAATAAATTAATAATTCAGACAAGGGTCTTGCCATCTGCGGATGGAATTATATAGGGTGGACCACGGAACACGATCAGCTTATTAATTTATTGATTATTCAATCACTTATTATTTAATCATTTATTTAGCGATCATTGGGCCCATCTAGAGCTTTGCCAATTGGGCCCAATCTAGGTCTCGATTATGTCTGATGGAATTATACAAGGTGGACCATTGAGCACGACCAGCTTAATAATTCATTGATTATTTAATCATTTATTTAGCGATCATTGGGCCCATCTAGAGCTTTGCCAATTGGGCCCAATCTAGGTCTCGATTATGTCTGATGGAATTATACAAGGTGGACCATTGAGCACGACCAGCTTAATAATTCATTGATTATTTAATCATTTATTTAGCGATCATTGGGCCCATCCAGAGCTTTGGCAATGGGGCCCAATCTAGGTCTCGATTATGCCTGATGGAATTATACAGAGTGGACCATGGAACACGATCAGCTTAATAATTCATTGATTATTTAATCACTTATTATTTAATCATTTATTTAGCGATTATTGGGCCCATCCGGAGCTTTAGCAATGGGACCCATCCGTTACAAATTATCACCTGGTACAAGTTATAATTTCCGTCATTAGTAATGACTACACTGCGGATATTTATGCGACATGAAAGTCATCTTAGTTAGTTGTAATAAATATAAATTAGATGAAAATATCTTTTCTTTCTTAAAAATCTCAATTAGTTGGTTTGGTGAAGAAATAAAAAGAAAGGACTAGTTTAGGATTGCGTTAGCTCTGAATTACATATGGTATTGTGTTGGGTCCTGGACCAATAAGTACTGGACGTCTTGAAGACGTCCATTTTACGTCCAGTTTAGGTCTGAACGTCATACGCCCTAAAACGAACGTCTTTAAGACGTCGTTCAGACGTCTATAGAACGTCTTAAAGACGTCTACAGGACTTCAGGTAACAGTTGTTAATTTTAGTGTCTTAAAGACGTCCCGAATGTCCTACGAATGACCTACGAACGGCTTAGAAACGTCCTGTGTTACAAATCAAGACGTTTTATGGACATCTTAAAGACATCCATAAGACGACTTAAAGACGTCCTGTAGACGCCTGAATGACGTCTAGAAAATCAACTTTTTCATACAAATTGTTAACTTTAGCGTCTTAAAGACGTTCCGAATGTCCTACGAACGGCCTTGGTACGGCTTAAAAACGTCCTGTATTACAAAGCAAGACTTCTTATGGACGTCTACAGGACATCTAAAAAAACATCAGAAATATCTGACCTTGAAAAATCTGGTCAAGGCCAGCTTCGCGAAAAATTTTGTCCAAAGATCTAAGGTTAACTTTCTTTCGCAACAGGCCCAGGAGCTGAAGATCGTCAGGCCCAATTTGAGGAAGCGTCCAGTCTATCGAGCGCCACCGCCGCGAAGGCCGTCGCCGACGAATCGAAGAAACGTATACACAGGTCGATGTCCGACGAATCGAATCGTACGAAATCAACGATTCTCAAATAATCGGCGTATGAACGAACACGTTTGTTTACAGATCTGACGAGGACGCCGTTGATCAGGCCGCCGCGGCGGCCGGACTCGCGGAGGGACCCCACCGAGAAGGAGTGCACTTTCTTCACGAAGACGGTGTGCCTCGAGGCGGCCGATTATCCGCAGTGAGTCCGCCGCGTTTTTCCACCCAATTTCACCGGAACCGAGCGCGTGCACGATTGTGCAACCGTTCTCCCTCAGCCTAATTCCCAAATGCACTTTCTCTAATACGACGACGACGACGACGACGACAACGACGACGATGACAACCGTCTCATCAATTAGGCGGCCGCGGTCTCACGATGGCAGAACGACGTAATTCGCGACCCGTCGAACCGGAAGAAAGCCGGCGCGGCCGCGGAATTCGCGGGCTCGTTGCGCAATCGACGCGCGCCGCGTGCAACAATTTTCCGTCGTCGATCGAGCAGCGTGGAAGTTCGCGCCGCCGCGACGGAAAAGGTGCCGCGGAATCGGTGAAAGCGGTGACTTTCGTTTCCGGCCGCGTCGCGCGAATTTGAATTTCCGCGGGGAACAATGCCGCCGCGGACAATGGACCACGCGCGGCGTAAATTGTCCGAGCGTGTTACAATGGCTTCTGCGGCGATCGTTCGGAATTGTTTCCACGAATTATTAGGACGAGTCGTAAATAACTTCGGTTCTTTTGTCGGACTCTTTTTTTTATATTTATTCTTTTGATTTTTGTTTTGTTTTGTTTAGTTGCAACTTTTTTCTATTTAGTGAAAGCAAACGCTTGTTTGTTTTTGCTCAAATTTATCAGAATTCATTTATTTTAATTATTATATAATATAATAATAATATATAATAATATATAATATTAATTATATTAGGTATGTGTCATTGATAGGATGAGAATTTTAATTTATAAAATTTAGCAGAAATCATTCATTTTAAATATTAAATAATATAATAATAATAATATATAATAATTATTATATTAGGTTTGTGTAATTGATAGAATGAATTTTAATTTAAAATTGAGATATGGAATTTAAAATTTAGCAGAAATCGTTAATTTGAATTATTATATAATATAATAATATACAATATAATAATAATATATAATGATGTATAATAATAATAATTGTATCGGGTGGATGTAATTGCTACAATGAATTTTAATTTAAAATTGACGTATCGAATTTAATATTTAGCAGAATTCATTAATATTAATTATCATATAATATCTAGCGAGGCAATAATCAGGAGCTTGAGGAGCAACAAAGAAATGGTCGCAGCGTTGCTGACCGACTACAAGGCGCAGGATTTCGACGATTCCGGTGAAAGCATATCGGCCCCTTCGTCCTACGAGAATAGATACGATGGACGGTACGAGCATCGATTCGAGAGTAATGAAATCCGACGGTAAAGTTTATAATAATTATTAACTTATATCAACAATGGAACACTTGCAATTATTATTACTGATGGTAATACGATAAATAATCGTAATAATCGTGAATCAAATTGTTCGATTTTATTTCGGGCAATTCTTAAGTTAAAGAAAATTAATGATAAGATAATCTGTGGAATAATTAATGCTAGCACTAGTCAGCGGATTTTACGCATTTATAGAAAAAGTTGCAATTGTCATCAATTTAATGTCATTACAAATTTAATGATTTGTACTACTACAAGACAAAAATAATTTTGGTCTACTAAATTTAAATACAAAATTATTTCATTCCATGATTTTACAACCTTTTAAATTAATTATCAAATTTATAATAATAATTCTATTTAATCAATTAAAATCATTTAGTGTTACTCATGATCACCTTTACAAATTTAATGATATTTTTTACTATGACAAAGCAATAGTAATTATAACTTATTAAATTAAATTTCAATTGTATTTATAGTTTGCATATTTTCAATTGCACTTATAGTTGCAATTTTAAATGGTAGAAAGACCAAAGGAATTAAAAAATGTCGACACATTATTTTTGTTGTATTAGAGTGATTAAAGAATGAATAAACTTGTTATTTAATTTATATTTCTTGCAAATTTATGCGGACAATATTTACGTTCCATAAAAATCCGCAGTTTATTATTCACTTTTCTTCTACCTTCTCCGTCATAAATTCAATCCAGCACCCAGGTGGCTCCTGCACAATGTGCGCAATGCTAATTTTGGTACACGCATGCATGGCGTGTTGCAGCAGATCAGGCGTACTGCAACGACAAATAACTGTTACAGGCGGTCCGACACCAGCTCGTCGTTCGAGAACGTCGAGGAAGGCTTCACCTGTCCCTCGACCATCAAATACGCGCGGCCTCAGCTTGCCAGAGCAGCATCAGGAATTTGGAAATATATAATCAACACTGGCGAGCATACACAAACCTTGCGACTGGAGAAGTGTTCGTAAGTAGAAGACCCAATAAAAAATCAGAAACTCAATCATTGCGATCGTTTTTTCTACTGTAAATTTTCCCTAATTGACGATCAGTTTGGAAACAAAAATGGACAATTTGGCAAGAGGAGGAACGATTAATCGAGCCTTGACGGCTCGTTTGTATAACTGTTGACAAACGGCGACTATTTAGATAAATGAAGTACAAATAAATGGAGTTCAGATAAATCGAGTCCAAATGAATGGAGACCAGATAAACGAAGTCTAGATAAACGAAGCTCAGACAAATGAAGACCTGATAAACGGAATCCAAATAAATGAAGTTTAGATAAATGAAATGCAGACAAATGGAAATCAGATAAACGGAATCCAAATAAATGAAATCTAGATAAATGAAGTCCAGACAAATGGAGACCAGATAAATGGAGTTCCAATAAACGGAGTCCAAGTAAATGAAGTCCAGATAAACGAAGTCCAGACAAATGGAGAACAGATAAATGGAGATCCAATAAACGGAGTCCAAGTAAATGAAGTCCAGATAAACGAAGTCCAGACAAATGGAGACAAGATAAATGAAGTACAGCTAAACGGAGTCCAAATAAATGAAGTCTAGATAAACGAAGTCCAGACATATGAAGACCTCATAAATGGAATCCAAATAAATGAAGTCTGGATAAATGAAGTCCAGACAAATGGAGGCTAGATAAATGGGAGTTCAAATAAATGGAATCCAAATAAAAGAAGTCCAGGCAAATGAAGTCCAGGAAAATGGAGTTCCAATAAATGGAGTCTAAGTAAATGAAATCTCGATAAATGAAGTCTAGGAAAATTGAGTTCAGATAAATGAAGTGCAAGTAAATGAAGTCTAGATAAACGAAGTTCAGACAAATGGAGACAAGATAAATGAAGTACAGATAAACGGAGTACAAATAAACGAAGCTCAGACAAATGAAGACCTGATAAACGGAATCCAAATAAATGAAGTTTAGATAAATGAAATGCAGACAAATGGAAATCAGATAAACGGAATCCAAATAAATGAAATCTAGATAAAGTCTAGATACATGATGTCCAGACAAATGGAGACTAGATAAAAGGAGTTCTGATAAATGGAGTCTAAGTAAATGAAGACCAGATAAACGAAGTTCAGGGAAATTGAGTTCAGGTAAATGAAGTACAAATAAATAAAGTCTAGACAAATGAAGACCTGATAAACGGAATTCAAATAAATGAATTCTAGATAAACGAAGTCTAGAGATAAATGGAGATCAGATAAATGGAGTTCTAATAAATGGAGTCCAAGTAAACGAAGTCCAGGAAAATTGAGTTCAGATAAATGAAGTGCAAATAAATATAGTCTAGATAAACGAAGTCCAGACAAATGAAGACCTGATAAACGGAATTCAAATAAATGAAGTCTAGATAAACGAAGTCCAGACATATGAAGACCTCATAAATGGAATCCAAATAAATGAAGTCTGGATAAATGAAGTGCGGACAAATGGAAATCAGATAAACGGAATCCAAATAAATGAAATCTAGATAAATGAAGTCCAGACAAATGGAGACCAGATAAATGGAATTCTAATAAATGGAGTCCAAGTAAATGAAGTCCAGATAAACGAAGTCTAGGAGAATGGAGTTCACATAAGTGAAGTCTATATAAATTAAGTGTAGATAAACGAAATCCAGACAAATCAGAATCTGATAAACGGAATCCAAATAATGAAGTCTAGATACATGATGTCCAGACAAATGGAGACTAGATAAAAGGAGTTCTGATAAGTGGAGTCTAAGTAAATGAAGACCAGATAAACGAAGTTCAGGGAAATTGAGTTCAGGTAAATGAAGTACAAATAAATAAAGTCTAGACAAATGAAGACCTGATAAACGGAATTCAAATAAATGAATTCTAGATAAACGAAGTCTAGAGATAAATGGAGATCAGATAAATGGAGTTCTAATAAATGGAGTCCAAGTAAACGAAGTCCAGGAAAATTGAGTTCAGATAAATGAAGTGCAAATAAATATAGTCTAGATAAACGAAGTCCAGACAAATGAAGACCTGATAAACGGAATTCAAATAAATGAATTCTATATAAACGAAGTCCAGACAAATGGAGGCTAGATAAATGGGAGTTCAAATAAATGGAATCCAAATAAAAGAAGTCCAGGCAAATGAAGTCCAGGAAAATGGAGTTCCAATAAATGGAGTCTAAGTAAATGAAATCTCGATAAATGAAGTCTAGGAAAATTGAGTTCAGATAAATGAAGTGCAAGTAAATGAAGTCTAGATAAACGAAGTTCAGACAAATGGAGACAAGATAAATGAAGTACAGATAAACGGAGTCCAAATAAATGAAGTCTAGATAAACGAAGGCCAGACATATGAAGACCTGATAAACGGAATCCAAATAAATGAAGTCTGGATAAATGAAGTGCGGGCAAATGTAAATCAGATAAACGGAATCCAAATAAATGAAGTCTAGATAAATGAAGTCCAGACAAATGAAGACCTGATAAACGGAATTCAAATAAATGAATTCTAGATAAACAAAGTCCAGATAGATGGAGTTCTAATGAATGGAGTCCAAGTAAATGAAGTGCAGATAAACGAAGTCCAGAGGAAAATTGAGTTCAGATAAATGAATTCTAGATAAACGAAGTCCAGACAAATGGAGGCTAGTTTAATGGGAGTTCAAATAAATGAAGTCCAAATAAAAGAAGTTCAGATAAATGAAGTCCAGGAAGATGGTGTCCTAATAAATGGAGTTCATGTAAACGAAAACCAAATAAATAGATACATTAATATAAATGAAGACCAGATAAATGGATCCAAATAAATCAAGTCTAGATAAATAAAGTCCAGACAAATGGAAACCAGCTAAATGGAGTCCAAATAAATTGGGACCGGATAAATGAAGTCCAGATAAATGGAATCCAAATAAAAGAATTCCAGACAAATGCAGTCCACCTAAATGGAAACCAGATAAGGCTCGAATAATCGCGTCTCCTCTCCCCAAATTATCCACTTTCGTTTCCTAGCCGAGCGTCAATTAGAGAAAACTTACCATACCTCGACTCTCGGTATCCGATTCACTTCGCACTTTCCGAAGAACCGGAAGAAAGGCGAAGTATCTCAATTTTGCTGCCGCGAAGAGCGGTCGGTCCGTCGCGGATCGGTGAACAGAATATCTGCTCAGCGAAGAACAATTTGTGGTGACGGTATCGAGAGACGCCCTTTACTTCTCTCCAAGCTTCTCTCGACGCTTTCCGCCGCGGTTTCCTCGTGGAACCGCGCGACCCGAGGAATTCAAATCGACCGCGGATTCTGTTCCAGGACCACTCAGTCAAGCTGTTCTTTCATCTCCGAGAACTATCGATCGTCCTGCGTGCAGGTGTACAACTACCATCGGCTGCTCACCTGGGACAACAAGCTCGGCCTACACATGGACATATTCAAGGTGCCGTCCTGCTGCAGCTGCCACGTGCACGGTTACGCGGATCTGTTCCCGCCGCTTCAGAAGGACCCGTCCCCGAAGCTGAAGGAATCGTTCCCGGGCTCCGATTTCATGACGAACAGCGAGCAAAAGGAGGACTACGAGGATGTCTCTAAACTGAGCTATTTGAACAAGTTCGCGTCGAGCTTCGACACATCCCTTGGTACGATTTTCCTCGGCGTGGAATGTACAGGGTGATTCGCTGAAGCTGTTGCGTAACAATATTATATATATAAACAAGAAATATAAGTATAATAATAAAATAAATAAAAAGTAAAAGAAAGTAGAAGAAAATAAATAAAGTAAAATAATGCAGTAAAATAAGTAAAATAAAGGAAAATAATGGAAAATAAAGGAAAATAAAGGAAAATAAAGGAAAATAAAGGAAAATAAAGGAAAATAAAAAAATATAAAGTAAAATTAAGTAAAATTAAGTAAAATTAAGTAAAATTAAGTAAAATTAAGTAAAATTAAGTAAAATTAAGTAAAATTAAGTAAAATTAAGTAAAATTAAGTAAAATTAAGTAAAATTAAGTAAAATTAAGTAAAATTAAGTAAAATTAAGTAAAATAAATGAAAATAAAGTGAAATAAAGTAAAATAAAGTAATATAAAGGAAAATAAAGGAAAATAAAGCAAAATAAAGGAAAATAAAAAAATATAAAGTAAAATTAAGTAAAATTAAGTAAAATAAATGAAAATAAAGTGAAATAAAGTAAAATAAAGTAAAATAAAGCAAAATAAAGCAAAATAAACTAAAATAAAGCAAAATAAAGCAAAATAAAGCAAAATAAAGCAAAATAAAGTAAAATAAAGTAAGATAAAGCAAAATAAAGCAAAAGAAAGTAAAACAAAGCCAAACAAAGCAAAACAAAGTAAAATAAAGTATATATTATGTAATGAACAGTAACAGCTTTAGCGAATCATTCTGCATATCATCCTGTAGAATGAAGACTAACGTTCGCTTCCGTCCGTCAGGTGGGAGCAACAAAAAGCCCCTGGAGATCCAGCCGAGCCGAACGTCCGTCTCCCTGCCGGTGAGGCCCAGGCCGAAGAAGCCTTCCTCTTCGGGTTCGAGGCCCTTCGACAACAAGTTGCCGCAGCAACACGCGCCGAACACGCGGGCCCCGGGTTACACGGGCCCGCTCTCGAAGGGACCAAGGCCCAGCCGACCGAATCGACCGCCGTTCAGACGGGAGTCGACGTTGCACGTCGAGGAAAGCAACGCGGAACCGGCCGGTAACAGTTCGCTCGGAAACAGGTAATCGCAAAAACAAAGCGACGGGCTATGAATGCCGGCTGTGTGAAATTAGGTGTCCGATCGGGCCGCGGTGAACGAGCCTTTTTTCGGCGCAGGTTCAGCCAGCCGTACGATCTCGACGTGGACGCGTCGTCGCGGCTGCAGAACGGCGGCTTCGACGACGAGTACCAGGAGCCGCAGAGGCGGGTCAATTACAATTACCATCCGATCATCGACTTCTTCAGACCGGAGGCCTCGATGCTGCTTTCGGCCGAGTCCAAGCCGGCACCGGCCACCGACGACACGAACTCGTGGAAACCGGTGATCGCGTCCTAAGCGACGATTCGTTCCCTTCGGAGTACCTGATCGTATCTACTGTTAATTAAGACGACGCGATTTGTCGCCGTTCGACCGGTCGCGAGCGCGACGTTTACTCGGAGCGCGCTGTTCAGAGCCGGCGAGAAGAAGCGAAGGCTGCGCTGGCCTTATCTTCCGCGCATCTGCTTGGCCGTTTTCGCGGAGCAGTAAAAATAAAATAAAGTAATTATAAATGAATATAAATATATATTATAATAAAAGAAATAAAATACCGACATCATGGTCAATGTAGGAAACAGTAACGGATTTAATTGAAAATTTATATGTAAGGGTTTTTATGATCGCGGATCCAATATGGCGGATGGGTTTTTGAAAAAATTATTCGATTTTCACGAAAATTGGTATATCTATATTTTCGGACGTTGTGATTACGAATCTGAATTTCGATTTTGGAAAAACAAAATGGCGGGTCCAATATGGCGGACGTGTTTTTGAGAAAATGAATCGATTTTCACGAAAATTAGTATACCTATATTTTCGGGAATTCTAATTACGAATCTGAATTTCGATTTTGGAAAAACAAAATGGCGGATCCGATATGGTGGATGAGTTTTCGATAAAATGATTCGATTTTCACGAAAATTGGTATACTTATATTTTCAGAAATTCTAATTACGAATCTGGATTTCGAATTCGAAAAAAACAAAATGGTGGATGCAATATGGGCGGATGAGTTTTTGAAAAAATAATTCGATTTTCACGAAAATTGGTGTACGTATATTTTCAGAAATTCTGTTTGTGAATCTGAATTTAGAATATAAAAAAACAAAATGGCGGACAACCAATCGAAGCCGCATTCTTTACAGACGTCTTCTCGTCGGCTCCGAACAGTAGCATCTTGAAAAGTGTTCGACTATAAATCAACGAGTTGTATCGACGTTGTTTGTACTGGACTGCTCGGTAGAACGTTAGCGAGCGTTCAATGCCTGTAGAAGTATTATGGTCGCGCGGGGCAGGTGCAATCGCGAGCCAATTGTAATTATGTAATATTCTACGAAACGTGTTCTATTTATTCTACTTGTGGGGATTGATATTTTAGAAGGTCCGTGTCGGCAAATAAACGCAACGACTCCCTAATTTTTACGTTTCACGCAATACTCCATCTGATCTGACGCCACGTTGTCTCCGTACAGAGTATGTTCTAGCCTCTGCGAGGCCTTCTTCTAGCTACATTGCGTCTGTCGTATCTTTTTATACCGGATGAGTCATAAATTAATTCTCACGATTTTTCAGCCCTTTGCAATGGTCTGACAAAAAAATATTTTTCAATATTTGTCAATATATTATTTAACCGACAAGAAATTGCAATCGTTTATATTTATAAATAAATTGATTTTCGATAAAACAAGCAAGGTCACCGTTACATTAAAAAAGAATTATATAAAACCAAACATTGTGGCAATCGATTCACGGCAATTTCTCCTTCAATGTCATCTCAAGATCATCGTGTAGAAGGTCGTTGAATTCGTCTCAACGTCGTCTACAATACCACGAACTTCAAATTACATGGTCCCATTTAAAAATATAACGGTAACCTTGATTTATAATCGAAAATCAATTTGTTCTTAAATTTAAGAAGTTGCAATTTCTTGCTCGCTAAACACCGATTAACTTTTATAGGAAACATTTTTTTGTCAGACTAACGAAGGGACTGAAAAATCGTGGGGACTAATATTTGTGAATCACCTTGTATACATATGTATTGTGTTTATTATATCTTCTCATAGCTGTATTGTCTCTGTGCTATCTTCGCACAGCTATATTGTATTATTATACGTTTTTTTATACCTGGATGACAATATATCTAGTAATGTATAGCCAAGATTTTGGAGCACCGAGGCAACAGGTGACAAACTCACTTCAAAAGCTGCTCAATAAAAAGTGTTTTCACTTGTGCACCATGTCTGAACCATGTCTTTTGCCACACGTATTAACTCTTTCACACAAACAGAAACACACACACACATACACATACATGTACACAGTCTCCCAATGCCTCGCATCCTACATATTTATTGTTCATGACCTTTGTAATTTATAAAGTTACCACCATTTAATTGTGTACCCGTTACAGGTGAATTATGAAATATATGGTGAAGAAATTTTTATTCCTTGTCCTTTCACTGCTATACGTATTATTATTTCATTCGCACTGCAAAATATATTGCAATCGCTTGTAGCGTTCACGATGATTGAGTAATTCGCAAGAATTTTGTTCTGTGAATGAAACAACAGTAGCACGATGACTCGTGAAACAGGATTTATTCTACTCTGAATGGGCAGAGTGCATCATAACTCGATTTAAAAAATATTTTAGAAAAGCCTCGGGCGACTTTAGAACCTTAAAATTGCTATTACAAATTGAACGAATCCGGCCGATTCCCGAGGCGATTTCAAGAAACTTTGTTCTTTGCGAAAAGTTCGTATAAGGCTTCGTTTACGAGTTATTAGCGAAATACGCGGACCAATTAGAGAGCGATCATAACGCACGCCCCGCCCTCGAGATCAATTGGAGGGCGAGCACAGCGGACGCTCCGCCCTCGCGACCAATCGGAAAACGAGCATAGCGGGCACTACGCCCTCGCGACCAATCGGAAAACGAGCATAGCGGGCACTACGCCCTCGTGACCACTCAGAGAGCGATCACAGCGGACGCTCCGCCTTCGCGACTTATGGGAGAGCGAGCGCAGCGGACGCTCCGCCCTCGCGACCACTCGGAGAGCGATCACAGCGGACGCTCCGCCCTCACGACCAATCGGAGTGCGAGCACAGCAGACGCTCCGACCTCGCGACCTATGCCGCGTCGCGCTAGCTATCGCGACGCCTGCGTAGGCGTGTCCGTTGTACTCGCGCTCCGATTGCGCGCCCGCCAGCCGTGCCCGTACTCTGATTGGTCCGCGTTTATCGTGAATAACTCGTTAACGAAGCCTCGTAGAACATTTTCGCCAAGGAAAAAGTTATTTCAAATCACCTCAGGAATCTTTCTACGTGATTTCCTACGCATCTGCGTCGATTAACACTTCTTTGTGCTCAAATATTTCTCTGGTAGACCGAGACAATTTGTGTTCAATGCCTCACTTTCATTTCTAAACTTTGTTAACAGGAGACTTAAATTTTGTTTCGACCTAGAAGATGCGGATAACGCGTTCGTCACGAGTCTGCGATACGCTGCAGCCTAGCAGCTGCGTAAACAGTCGTTTACGCGAAGCTGGCAGCCCACAGTCAAGAGCACGAAGCGTTCAGGTCCGCTCGGTCGGCTGTGAATCGTTCATTTCGCTGGCGAAGTTTCCGCCGCGGCGATTCTGCCCGGTCTTTCCGTGTCGGGCTGCCAACCGTGTCGTCGTAACCATACTTTTCTCCGCTCTGATGGCCTCGGATGAAACGTTGCTGAACTTCGAATCCTAGAAACCCGTAGCTGCCGCGGAGCCGCGAGGTTCCGTCCCTTCGCACGATGCCGTTGATCACTTGCGATTTCCACGACCGAAAAATTCGGTCATTCACCGGCTCGCGTAATCGAGGAGGTGAACGTCTTACGTAGCCGTGTCAGGCAAATGGACGAGTATAAATTGTACGAGCAGATTTTTGTACGAGTTTAATTGTTTTTACCGCGAGCTGATCTGTCGAGCTGTGTCGATTTCATTTCACGGTGCGATTGTTACTGGAAATTATGCTTAAGAAGTGATCGTTGTAGTATAAAAATATAATAGAAAATGTATTTGAAGAAAATATAGTGGAATGTATATTTGAAAAAGATAAAGTGAATAATATATTCGAAAAAGATATAGTGAAATATATGTTTGAAAAAGATATAACGAAATAGATATTTAAAAAAGATATAATGAAGTATTTAATTGAAAAGAATATGATGAAATATATATTTGAAAAAATATATAATAAAATATATATTTGAAAGAAAATATAATGAAATATATATTGAAAAAATATATAATGAAATATATATTTGAAAGAAAATACAATAAAATATATATTTGATAGCAAATATAATGAAATATATATTTGAATGAAAATATAATGAAATATATATTTGAATGAAAATATAATAAAATATATATTTGATAGAAAATATAATGAAATATATATTTGAAAGAAAATACAATGGAATATATATTTGAAAAAAATATAATAAAATATATATTTGATAGAAAATATAATGAAATATATATTTGAAAGAAAATACAATGGAATATATATTTGAAAAAAATATAATGAAATATATATTTGAAGATAAAATATAATGAAATAATATTTTAAGAAAATATAGTGAAATATATAATTGAAAAAAACATAATGAAATATATATTTGAAACAATATATAATAAAATATAGAATTGAAAAAAAATGTACAGTTACTATAATTGGATGCACGCTAGATAACAGTTGTTTCCAGCGCGAAGAAACGTATCGTCGGGTAATGACTGTGGCGTTGGAAATTAAAATATCCCGCATGAATTGCAAAAACTTCATCCATTAATTATTCAACAATTTATCCATAAAACTGTTCAATAACACAGTTCATAGCGCCCTCTCGAAGACAAAGCCCAAAACAAAATCGCAGTAAAATTTCTTCAGGCGGTTGAACAATTCAATTATTTTATTCTCAATTTAATCACCAATCCAAGAATCCATACAACGTCGACAACCTTAAACCAAAAAACGCGCGACCGGTCAAAACGACCGTCACGCTGAATTAATCGTCGAAGTGTACCGAGCAGAGTCTCCTTCAAGGTGAGGTCTCGGATCAACGATTCCTAACGGCGCTTCGAAAGTCCGTAGAAAAGTGAAATTCCCGCTTAACGAGATCCGATCTCGAAGAAGAAAAAAAAAGAAAAAAAAGAAGCGCCGAACTTTCGGATAGAAGATCGCGGGTACTGATTCGCGCCAAATTACCGAATCGAGCGGAAAGTGGCGCAGAAACGTATCGCCGCGTCGATAATCGTTCGCGGCGTCTGCCGATGGCTCTCGGCCGCCGTTCGATTTCTTCGTTCCGTTTCCAGCGAAACGATGCCCGCGGAGGACTCAATCGAGAGTGACAGAACCGTTCAGCGCTCGGACTTTGCACGGTCGGTGAGCAACGGCGTCGCGGAGCCTGCCTGCGGCCGCTGGAAAATATAAATCAGGCCGCGCCGCCGGTGCCGCGAACAGTTCGACGGTGGTTCTCGTTCGAAAATGATTGGAAACCGTCGGTCGCGCATCGTTCGTGAAACAAGACGGCAATTTCTCCACGTCCTGCCCAGCCGGCGACGGACCTGAGCCATTCTGAACCGCGGCGGTGTCGACGAAAAAAGTCCACCGAGGCTGGATCAGCGCCCAAGAAACTAACTCGGCTCGCGATTAGGCATAATATGACCTGACGCGGCGGCCGGCGCATCGATTCGACGGGCCCAAGTGCGATGGCAAGATCCGACTAACGCGATGAGTCGAGCACCGCTTCGGTTGTCGATAGTTTTGCTAGCGTGCCTCCTGGAAACCCGCGCGGAGGCAGTGCCGGGTCATACGAATCCTCTTCGAGAGCTGGACGAGCGTTCGAACGTTGTTCCTTCAAGCGAGGAACGCGTTGGAGCAGTCAGCGTAGATAATTACGTCAAAACCCCAGCGTCGAAGGACACCGAGCCTGCTGAATCCTCGGAGACAGTGGTCTATAACAGGTTCCTAAAGGCACCTGATGACGAAAACGGCGAATTTAATGAACGAGACCCTGAAGAAGGCCCTGTAGAGGACCCTGAAGAAGACCCTGAAGAAGGTCCTGAAGAGCACGCGATACCCTCCTCGGAGCACGAGACCCTGAATGGAGTATCGCCGAAGCCGAGGTACTCTGCGCCAGGGCAATGGGCTAGGCCCAAGAAGGCGAGGAACGCCAGCGAAGAGGATGTGCCGTCGAGGTTGTACGCGCAGGTGCGCCGGACGCACACGGTGCGGCATCTGCCTCGGAGGAAGGCGTTCGAGAACGCGGAGAGCGAGGAGGAGCTGGCGAACGCCGCGAGGCTGAGGCAGGTGGTGAGGAACACGAAGGTGAACACGGTGTACACTGAAGAAGGCTACGAGGACTCGGCGTACGATCATGCAGGTCGGATCAGAGACGCTGACTTCGAGGAGGGCTACGCGAGGAAGAGCCGAGGGCGGCTGGCCGCGAAAAAGGTGTCCGGAAAGGGCGTGGAACATCCTCAAAGAGGCGAGAGGTACAAGGAGAGAGACCCTGAAGAGTTCGAGGACTACGACGAGGACTACGGAGAATACGAAGGCGCCGTGGATCGTGGCAAGGAGGTCAGGGAACAGGCAGAGAGTCGGTGGACGAAGAGCGCATACCCTAAGATGATAGCCGAAAAAGGGGTGAGGGAGCTGCAGGGAGACTTGGAAAAGGAGGCTGAAGAGACAGAAAGAGGCGCGGAGATGAACAAGCCGGGAGGTACTAGCGCCCCCAGCAAACTGGAGTCCGTGACCACCTTGCCTGATGAGGATAATCAAGACCTGAAGAGGAGTGGGGACGGGAATGCAGACAGGCGAGACGCTTATCCGGGGAGATACGTGACTTCTAGGACCCCAGGTGACGAGGAGACGGTCTCCACGGAGCACGGGACCCCAGAGACGACGACCATGGCGAATCACGTCGAAGCTTTAGCGCTGGGACCACCAGAGTCCTATAAGTACGAAGTAGAAGGCGGCTCTCCGGGCGAGATCGTCAGCTTTGAAGGCGTCAGCGAGGCGCCGACGACGGTGAGCTACAGCCAGCTCTTCTGGGACTACTTTATGGCGAAGCAGAATCAGCAGACCACGCTGGGTCCGCTCATAGAGTCGGCTACCGTGAGTCCGGACTTCCTGCTGCCCTCTTCGGGCGTGGAGAACGCCTTCGCTCTGGAGCAGCTATCTACACCGCCCCCCGTGTCCTCGAGTCCTCAGAAAGTGGTTGATCCAACCCAACAACAGCTTGTGATCTTAGAGGATCAACGCGTCGAGTGGCCAGCGGTCGACATCCAAGAGCCACCTAAGCTAGGCCCAGCACAGTACCCAGGAGCGAATGTTGTCGGAGACCTGGTCGTCGACTCCATCAGCAGCCTGGACAGCACGGAAGCGAGCTTCGCGAGGGCCTTAGCCGACACACTGACCTTCCGCAGGCCTAGGTACAAGATCACCATGCGGCAAAGGCCGGTTGAACCCTTCGAGGCTGTGGCTACGACTGCTGATGGCGAGGGTACGACCCCGGCGAGCGTGGATCCTAGGTACGCGAAGATGCTGGCGCATCTGAGAAACGAGGAAGGGCGGAAACTTCGTTCCAGTGCGCCGGGGAACACTTTTCACTTGTACAGGGTCAGCGAGGGCTTCGCGGGACCTGTGCCGCTAAAGGAAAATATCTACCAGGGTCCTCAGGGTCTCCAGGGTTCCCAGAATCTCCAGGGTCCCCAGGATCCTTATGGAAGCGCAAGGTCCACGCTCGGGGCCCTTTTGCCGGCGGCCCATTCACTGAGGACGCCTCTAGGCCCGCCTTCGCTGAGGTCGTCTCTATTAGGGCCTCCTCCGTTGAGGTCTCCTCCTCCAGGGCCGCCTCCATCGAGGTCGTCCCCATTGGGCCCTCCTCCGTCGAGGACTCATTCTTCAGGGCCGCCTTCGCCGCAGTCAGCTCCCATTGGGCCGCCTTCGCTGGGCCCACCTTCGGCGAGATCAGCCTCTCTACCCTCGCTGCGGCCTGGCCCTCCGCGGAGGGCCGCTCCGCCCAGCAGCCTGCTGCCACCGGACCGCAGCAGGGCGTACAAAGAAACGGGTGGTTACGTCCACGGCGGAACGAGGCCGGCGCGCAGCAGGCACGTTCCCAGGCCGGTGTTCCGACTGGAGGCGGTCGGCGGCTTGCGGGCAAGAAGGCGCGAAAGAAGAGGCGCTGACGAAACCGGCGACGCCGGGACAAAACCGTCGCGCGCCGTGGCGAATCCGGGTGAAACGGAGCGGGTGGCGAGAGGCCTGAGAAATCCGTTACGGAAAGTGACACGCAGCGCGGAAGCGGAGCCCGAGACCGCTGTCGATGCCGTTGGCGAGGAACCGCGCTCCGGCGAGAGCGTATGGGGTGGGGGGTCGCGCGCGACGGCTGCTGGCGGAGCCGCGCGGACTGTGGACAGTGACTCAACGGGGGAGGGCGCAGTGGCACCGAGTGAGTTTGACGGCGCGCTGGACGACAGTGCGGCGGGAGTGGGGGAAGCGCCGGTAGCGCGGAACGACGACGTGACGGCCGGAGTGGGGGGCGCGCCGGTGGCGCGGAACGTAGACGGAAAGAAGTTGGAGTCGGGAGCTGCGAGTGAAGGCGTCGCGCGGAAACACGGCGGCGGGGAAAGGGAATTTCGGCCGAGAGCGAGCGAGACCGAAGCAGCGGGCGGCAAGAAAATGGAAAGTGATAAAACCGGTGAAAAAGCGGGCACCGGGGACACATCCAGGCGCAAGAGAAGTCGCCTGGACGTGGACGAAAAAGACGACAACTCCTCGCACCTCGAGCTTAGAGCAGAAGAAAGCGACAAAGTCTCCGTGCATGAGAACAAGGCTGGGTCAACGTTGAGAAATCACGAGAGCCTATTGGAGGAGTCGCCGAAGATAACCGACGGCGTGATCGACGACGAAATCGAGGCCCGATTCAGCGACGACGAGCGAAATGATGACGACGAGGACGGGGAAGTGGAGGCGGAGGTGCCAGACCTTCCGGACTTCGACTACGTGGAGGAAGCGACCCAGGAGGCCGAGCCCGTGGCAACCACCGAAGCCAGCTTGGACAAGGACAAGTACCCCTTCTACGAGAAGCTGCCGAGCCCCTCGGCCCTGCAGTACGCCACAGACCCTCGAAGAGTGCCTGGGAAGACGTTTGGGCGGATGAACTTCTACAGGTCCCGGGACCTTTACAAGCACTGCGACGAGGTGGAACCGAGCTTGGACGTCCTGCCGGAGGAGGAGCGACCGGTCGCCGAGAAAGACGTGAACCCGAATCCCCAGCGTCTGAAGGGTCTGGGCGACAAGTTGGACTGCTTTAAGGCGAAGTACTTCGACGACGAGCCATTCGACAACCCGCTGTTCCTGGAGAAGGAGGTGGGGGACCCCATGCCAGCGTTGGAGGTAGGGTCGAAGCAGTTCGCCTCTAGGATCATGCTGTTCCCGAAGGAGGACGAGCAGAGCGTGGTGCAGAAGTCGTCGAAGAAGCCGGAGGACAACCTCCGGAACCACCAGACCCAACGAAAACAGCGCAATCCGGACCCCGGCAAAGGCAGGGCCCCGAAGACTCGCCGCATCCGCGTCAAGAGCTATCCTAGGCAGGTGAGCAGGCCCCGGTTGGTCAGGATTAGGAGCAGCAGTGTGAGATATGTGAGGCCGAGGAGGCCCCAGAAAGTCGTCAGGAGGCCGCTCGCCTCAGCTAGTGACCTGTCCTCCTCGTACACGCCCTATCAGAACCAGGTGTACGAGGACGTCATGGGTACGATCAAGAATATGGCCAGCTCGTACCAGGTGGAGGAGGTCACCACGGTTCCGTCCTCCAAAGAGAACCCAGGGACCAGCGAATCCAGCACCAGCGAGTCCTCAAACGCCACGAAGACCGCGAGGAAGGAGAAGGACAGGAAGTCCGCTAACAGTGACGAGCGTTCCAGCAACTCGAGCAGCGCCGGGATGCCTCCGCCGAGGCACTTCAGCAGGCACAGAGTCGCCTACAAGATGACCAGGGTGCCCCAGAAGGGCAAACCCCGGGTACAGCTACTACAAGTGACGCCCAACGGGCTGAGGCCTGTCAGTCGTCTTCAGAGGATCATCAGATACAAGCGGGCTGCGGACGACGTCCAAGCCTCGGTCGAAGGTTTTGCCGAAGGCTCCGTCGAAGGCTCCGTCGAAGGCTCCGTCGAAGGCTCCGTCGAAGGCTCTGATGAACTTTCTCCCGGAGATACACCAGGCAAGGAAGCAAAGTCTGAAGAAACCAGAGAAGCCAAAAAGTCAAAGAGCAAAGTGGACCTAAAGATCTCCCACCCAATCGAAGGTAACAGCACCTCGTCCTCGACGAAACTCGAAGGAACATCCAGAGTCCCGCAAACTGGCCCCTCGACCGAGCAGAGTCCCAAAGTCGTCTATACAGTGGGCGATCGGATCAGATTCTCGAGGCCGAAGGCGGAGCCGAGCAGGTTCGGGAAGTTCGCTAACGGGAGCGAGGTAGTGGCGGATCGGCGCAGGAAGGAACCGAGGTACAACTATATCAAGCGGAGGAAGCCGGCTTCCAGCCAGCTTTCAGCTTCATCCTCGACATCCACAGAGCGAATTTCGATTGCCACGACGATCAGCACCGACGAGGTCGCTGTTCCCGAGGCGACCCAAGA
Organism: Megalopta genalis; assembly: GCF_051020955.1. NCBI lineage: Eukaryota > Metazoa > Arthropoda > Insecta > Hymenoptera > Halictidae > Megalopta > Megalopta genalis. Next base: position 5,231,538 of record NC_135026.1, on the reverse strand, counting down.
GGACAGGGACATTAAAGACTTCGACTCGCAGCTTCCAACGTCGAATGCGCCAGCAGAGTCCCATCAGGTGGCGCCGTCGATGGAGCCGAACAAGACTGACGCTGCGTACGCTGTCCGCGAGGACCTGAGTGAGGAGCAACCTGGGCATACGACAGGGTTAACAGGGTCCACAGAGTCAACAGGGCCACTAGGGTCGACAGGGTCAGCAGTGTCCAAAGAGTCAAAAGGGTCCCCAGAGTCGACAGGGTCAACAGAGTCAGCAGGATCAACTGATCAGCCAGAGTCCTCCAGGCCTAGCCACCTAGACTCCGTCGCCCCGAGCTACGACTTCTCCTCGGAGGAGCTGAAGGCGTCGCTTTTCTCTAAGGCCAAAGACACCTCGCCTCCTAACTTTAGCGACTCCAGCGAGCAAGGTATCCCTAAGCCTTCGCGTCGACCTTTTAACGAAGGCTCCTCTAAGAAAGCAAAGAGCAACTCGGGACCAGGCGAGGAGTCCTCGGAGGAGGACGCCTCGAGGAGCAGCAGCTCAAAGGAGGACCGGTCGTTCTTCAGCTATTGGTCCAGACCCTCGTCGCCAGCGGAGAGCTACGAGGACGAGAAGTACAGGGAGCTGGGCCCCAGGGTGAACAAGCCAGAGTTCTTCCATCCTCCCTTCTCGTTCCTGCGATCAAGGAAGGCGTCACCTAAGAGCAGCTCCGAGGAGCACTCAGCAGAGTCCCAAGAGTCCGCGGAGAAGGAGGAGTACGTCTTCCCGTGGCACAGAGACAAGGTCTACGAGAAAAGGAGGCGCAAGCGTAATAGGAACTATGACAACCCTATGGGGGAGTACGAGTATCCCTGGGACAGACGGGAGCGCTTGGCCGGCGAGGGGAGGGGGAAGAGAATGAAGAGGAGACGGCTGGCGCAGAGCGAAGAAGAGGGCCGCAACAGGGGCTACGAGACCAAGTATCGGAGGAACGTGTACCCAAGAGGTAAAGTGAGGTACTGGAAGGACTCTGAGGAGGAGGGGGAGTCCCCGGACAACGCGGAGAGCAGCAGCGAGCACCGGCCGGTGAAGAAGTACAGCAGTAGGTACAGCGCGAAGAATCTGGCTCGCGGGAGTCCTCGGTCGAAGAGGGTGCAGGAGATTAGCAGGGCTATTAAAGAGGCTTTGGAAGGAGACCCTGGTGACACTTTCGAGGCGCTGAGCTCCGGGGAGAGCGAGGGTCTTCCTAATCGGACTCAGAGCTCCAGGGATGTTGAAGAGACAACTGTGGCGCCGGAGAAAGTGGATCCGCTTGATCTGGTTAAGAGGAACGAGAGTTCCAGCGGGTCGCTGAGGAATTCGTTGGACAACGCGGAGTCGCGGCTGGCGGTGAAGAAGGCGAGCGAGGCTCTTCTCGCGAGGAAGGAGGGGAACACTGAGGCGCAGCCAAGCGGAAAGAGACGCAGACCTGCGAAGAATCTCTCCGGTGTAGAAACTGCGGCAAGAAGCGCCGCAAATCGCGGTCGGAGGAGGCAGAAGCCGAGCGTGACTGCGATCGGCGCGACCGCGGCGCCTAGGGCGGCGAGGAGAAGGGCCTCGAAGTTGGTGGGGGACCAGAAAGTTTTGAATGACTTGGGCAGCGATGGGCCAGAGAGGGTGGAAAGCTCGGTGTCGGGAAATCGGACGAAATCGAACGTGTCCCAGGGAGTCGGTGCGGCGAGGAGAAGTGGAATTAGGGGGGAGAAAAATTGGACAAGAAAAAGCACCGATCGGGAGATGAAAGAAGAGACGATGAAAAGTGCCGATCAGCAGACGAAAGAAGAGCCGAAGAGAAGTACCAATCTGGAGACGAAAGAAGAGCCGAAGAAGAGTACCAATCAGCAGACAAAAGAAGAACCGAAGAAAAGTACCAATCAGCAGACAAAAGAAGACCCGAAGAAAAGTACCAATCAGCAGACAAAGGAAATGAAAGATAAATGGAGCGAGCTTAAGAATGACGAGAAAGGGAATATAACAGCTGAAAGCGAATCTGTCGATGGTGAAAAGGAGTTCGATTGGCACGGTGGAGAGGATCTCGGCGACGATGAGGAAAGGAAATCGGTCGACGATGACGGAATGTTCGTTTTCATGGACGATAGGATTGATGCTCTGAGCGATTTTGCTAAATCCGACGACGTTCCCGGCGACAACGATGAGTTCGAATTCGATGGTATCGTTGAATCTAACGCGACCGTGCCGCGCAATCGAGCGGGTCAACTGTCTACTCAAGAATCGAGGGAGATCGTTTCGACCAAGTCTTGGATATCGCAGAACTATAATTTCTAAAGTACAGTGATTTTTCTGATTCGCTGGTTTTTATTATTTTTATCACTATTATTTTATTATTTTCTTTTCTTTTATTTTCTTTTATTTTTTTTTCTATTTCATTTTGTTTTTTATTTTATTTTATGCTATTTTAATACAATTTTATTTTATTTTATATTTTATTTTATTTTATTTTATTTTATTTTTATTCTATTTTATTTTATTTTATATTCTATTTTATTTTGTTTTTTATTTTATTTTAAAATAAAAACGAAATGCTTGATTTCAGGATTTTTCCTTTTGGAGAACAACGGCTTCCGTTTTGCTAGGAGATCTTCAAGGTGAGAACCGCGAGCTGTAAATCGATATCGATTCCGTTCCGCGACCGAGCAGCTGAAGAAATGAAGAGGCAGACCGCAGTGAAAGGGAAAAGGAAAGTGAACAGAACGATATCGAATAAAGACTTTGTTTTTCTGTACCCGTACACTATTAAAGTATCTTAACTACCTATTATCGTTCTTCTTATCAACGTGAAACTACGACACGTGTTTTGTTACTTGATGGTAAATTGTAATAGTGATTGCTTTGAAACAGCGATCGATTTGTTGCTGCGGTCGTTTAATAGCAATTCATCTGTTATAGCGATTGTTTCATAGCAATTGATCTGTTGTAGTAATTGCTTACTTGCAATCCGTTTGTTAATGTAATTGCTTAATAACAATCCGTTTGTTATTGTAATTGTTTAATAGCAATTCATCCGTTGTTTCTGCTGTTGTATATAGATTCGATAGCTATGAATAAAGGTAGACGTTGCATGAACCGTTGCTCGTATTATACTTCGTGTGCAGTGAGAAGATTGAAGGTCTTCGGAATCAGATTTAATATTAGACAAACTTAGAAGTGGATTCTGTCATAATGACGCTGGTGTAGCAGCTATTTCTTTATGCTAATATAAAAAATTAGATGAAACTTGATCTTATCGAATGAATTTTAGAATCGACTATAGATTGAGTTATATAGAATGCAGTATAGAATGAACTATGGAATGTAGTATATGCAATGGAGTATAGAATGGACTGTAGAATGAAGTATAGAATAAAGTATAGAATGAATTACATAAAACAGACTGTAGAATAAAGTGTCTAAAATAAAATATGAAATACACTACAGAATGAACTATATAATGGACTATAGAAATATGGAAAGTAATAGGGCGATTTAGGATACATTTGACTCGCTTCAACACGTAACGTGTCATTATCCTCTATGTCGTTATGAACATACTAAACTGTAATTGCTATTTATAAATTCAGCCGTTGAAAAATTAAATAAAAATTCATCGCTTATCAAATGACATGAAAATAACATAAAACTGATGACTTAAAAAAACAACTGACATTTTATTGTCTTAATAAAGTTAGTCATTAATTAACGACCGATTAGACATTATTTCGTTAATTAGTATCCAACTATTTTATCAATTAATATCCGAGTAAATATTATTTCATGAATTAATAACCGATCAGTTATTGTTTCATTAATTAATATCCGACCAATTATTATTTCATTAATTAATATCCGACCAGTTATTATTTCATTAGTTAATATTCAACCAATTATTATTTCATTAGTTAATATTCGACCAGTGATTGTTTCATTAATTAATATCCGACCAGTAATTCTTTCATTAATTAATAACCGACCAGTAGTTATTTCATTAATCAACATGCGGCCACTTATCACTTCACCATTGCATTTCTGTATGTCGAAATGTTCTGGGAACGTGCTTATTTCGCGAAAATCTCCAGGACGACCTCGACCACCTATTTGGCGGAGAAAATACGCGGCCGAGGCAGGAAACGTTCTCGGGCCGAAATGTTTAGGAAAAGTGGATTCGCTCGGCTGGAAATAAGGCGGACATTGTGAGAGGTGTGTCAGCGGCGGCGAAGGTGAAGGTGGACGTTATCCTCGATTTCCATACGCTGCGCTGCGTTCTAATAAAATCCAGCGGGGATCTGTAACATTCGGCGCTGAAAGGGAATATGTAAACGGCTTTTCGATTGGCCAATCGAGTGGCCGAGCCCCGTATATAATTCGATCTTTACTTGACCGGCTTAGTTTACTTCTGTCCTCGCGCCGCGACTAGGGAAAGGTCAATATGCTACCTTTGAAGGTACGTTTACGCGTGGCCTCAACGGGGATACCCATTGTACTCGGAAACTTTCCGTCGCGGCAACAACGGTACTCGGTATTTAATGCATAATTCGGTGTCTCGTGCTTCTCGTTTACTGTGATTAGAAATATGAAAGTTTTAGTGCCGAGTTAACCGAGACTTGACTTTATAAATTTGTATTAAACTTGTAAATTTATATTAAACTTATAAATTTATATTAAACTTATAAATTTATATTGAATTTATAAATTTATATTAAACTTATAAATTTATATTGAATTTATAAATTTATATTAAACTTATAAATCTATATTAAACTTATAAATCTATATTAAACTTATAAACTTATATTGAATTTATAAATTTATGTTAAACTTATAAATTTATATTAAACTTATAAATTTATATTGAACTTATAAATCTATATTAAATTTATGAATTTATATTAAACTTTTAAATTTATATTAAACTTATAAATCCATATTAAATTTATGAATTTATATTATATTGATAAATTTATACTAAACTTATAAATCTATATTAAACTTATAAATTTATATTTCATCGCTTCGCCTGAACCGGCTATAGTACTTCAGAAAAGAGTGAAACGTTTCTACTATTTTGTTTAAATGGACAATTCGAAAGTCTATCGCAACCGTTTTTTTTTAAATTAGTCACGCATTGCAACACGTTGGATCTTCTTTATCATAGGATTTTTCGGTCGATAAATCGATACAGTAGATTTCTTCATAAGTCGGCAATAGATAGCAGCACTGAAAAGAATATTCAAAAAAAATATTATCGAAAGAAGTGAAATATAAAATAATTAAATAATAATATCAACTTTCTTGTTTATTCAATTATAATAAAAATTGTGCTTTGCACAGTTAGAGGCACTGTTGCTTTTTACATCCAATAAGTAAAATCCTTATGTACCTCGATTTTGAGGTTAGTGGACTTACACTAATTGGCTCCTCGAGCCGTCAAAATATCGCTCCATTATTTAAAATTTTAATCTCAAACGTCGGGACAAAATGACCCACACTGTACTTATCGAAAAGCAGAAATTAACAATTAATTCGACATAGTCGGAAGCGAGGTATCGAATTCTAACAAAGGAAACGATATTCTAGAATGTTTCAATTGTATTCTGAAAATTTTTTGTCTCTGTAGCATCGCTAGTTTATGAGTGACAGTCTTTTGAAAATTCCATGACATATGCGCTTAGCGTAGGAAGCGTGGGAGCGAAGTGTTAAATATTTCTTACGGCAATTAATTGACTTAATTTACTTGATTAATTAATTAAATTCGATGAATGTATTCACCAAATTTGAAAGGAAAAAAACGTAACAAAGAAGCGAAGAAACAGCGTTTAAGGCAAAGTCGAAATTGTGAAATGAGCCTGCAAAGTAGAACATTCGGAGAAAATAGAGCGCTGGTGATACGAGTCACGTGATCATCACTGTGAGAGGTGATTGTGTCCGCCAAGGTTCCCGTGTTTCGCAACTTCGAGCTAATTGGATGTTCATTGACTTCACATGGAATTCAACTAATTGACTAATTAATTTTTACGATAATCGGTTATGCTAAGTAATTAACAATTGTGCATCATAGTATCTTATTTAACCAAATTAAAATTGAAAAGTTATGCTGTATAACAACAAATTCTTGATCGACACTCATTCATTTTATGGATCCTGATAAAAATAGCAAAATCTAATAGATTAATAAATTGAATACATTGAATATATTAAAAATTAAATTATAAATTGAATACATTAAATAAATTAAAAATTATAAAGTAAATTGTAAATTAAACTATAAATTATAAATTAAATTGTAAATTAAATTATAAATTATAAATTAAATGGTAAATTATATTATAAATTATAAATTAAATTGTAAATTAAATTATAAATTATAAATTAAATTGTAAATTAAATTATAAATTATAAATTAAATTGTAAATTAAATTATGAATTATAAATTAAATTGTAAATTAAGTTAGAAACTATAAATTAAATCGTAAATTAAATTATATATTATAAGTTGAATTGTAAACTAAATTATAAATTATGAATTAAGTTGTAGATTAAAAATTAAATTACAAATTACAAACAAAAATAATAAATTAAAAACGATCGAATAAGTATCGAATCAAGTAAATCAAATTTGTTAAATTAATTTCGAAATCGGAGCAAATAATTCTGTCATCCACACGATGACCTTGCAGTTGTAGCGTTAATTTGTTAGAATCTCTTCTGACAAGCCGTCACGAAAATTTGCGAAACGACATCCTGGCCCGTGATTGGCCAACGATAGCCTTAAGCCAGATATGGAATTCGATCTGCGTCTTCGCGCTCGAATTTCATTTCTGTATCGCGATTCTCTCTCTTTCATTCTCACACTCTGGCGACCCGGATATGTGTGTGTGTGTTTGCCGAAGGTCATAGTAAACATTAATTCACGGAGGCTGCTCCGGGCGTGCTATTGACGCATCGTGTTCGAATCGATGTGTTTAAAGCCCGAGGCGAAAGCGGGACGAATTAACGTCCGCTAAGCTGTTTGTACAACGCGTTCTCATCACGGAATTTCTAAATTCGTGGCGGACGCAACTTGTTTACCGTAAACTTGCCGCCGCAGCCGCCGCCGCCGCCGTCGGATGGAAAAAATGCTAGACATGCAAATAGCGCGGCGGACTTTCTATTTGTGAGCGTTATACCGCGCGGTTAGCTCGATAAACCAGTCCGCGTTTAACGGCTAGGGATCGATAACTCGATAGTCTCGATGGTCCAGCTTAAGCTCGATGGACAAGATTATGGTTGCGCCGACTCACTGAATCTGTGGCAATTAGCGTGAACAGCTCTGTCACAATGAACGAAGACGAAGGTCTCATTTTATTCTCGAAACGTCAGTTCGATTTTTTTATACACGATTTTCTTTTGTATAAATTGCAACTACAACGGATTTTTTTAGAGAAATTTAAATTAGAAATTTAGATTTGATTTAATTAAATTTAAATTATAGAAATTTAAATTTAATTTAATTTAATGTAATTTAGAAATTTAGATATAATTTAATTTAGAAATTTGGATTTATTTTAATTAAATTTAATTTAGAAATGTCGATTTAATTTAATTAGTTTAGAAATTTAAATTTATGTTATTTCGCAGAAATAAGTGACAATTTTAATTGTAATAGATTTTTGGTAGTAATTTAAAGTACACTAGATTTTCATTAAAATAATTTTTATAAACATTTAAATTGTAATATAATTTTATACACTTTTAAATTGTTATAGATTTTTATAAAAATTTACCTTGGGACGGATATTTTATTTAAAGTGTAATTATAATGCATTTAAATTTAATTTGAAAATTAATTTATCAGATCTGATTTATTTAATTTAATACTTATTCATTTTAATTTATAATTTTTGTTTGTAATTTATTATTTAATTTATAATCTAATTTATTATTTCATGTATAATTTGATTTTTAATTTAATTTACAATTTATGTTATAAATTAATTTATAATTTATAATTGAATTAACAATTTAATTTAAACAAATTTAATTGGAATTGATTTTTAATAGTACTTTAATGCTACTACATATTAATACAATTGTTTTTTTATAAAAAGCCATTGCAATTTCAATTTCTATTAGAAATACATTGTAATTATATATTTAACCTTCTATTTAAACAGCACTATATAATTATAATTTATACAGAAATCTATCACAATTTAAATTCTAATTAACAATCTACTATAACCAATATTTCTAACAAATTTTGCTATATTTTAAATTCCTGCTGAGATCAATTACACTTCCAAAACTGTAAGGGTGAACAAACTTCTGATCTACCTATTTCTGTTCGCAGACGATATTACTGTTGACAGTTGCTGGCTCACTGAACTTATCGACAGCCGCACCGGACAGCGCTGGGATCGTGGAAATGGTGAACGGATTGGCGTATGGTAAGGCAGTCACCATGCTTTTACCTAAATCGATCCACGTGGTTTCTCACGAAATAAATAAAACGATTTTAAATCGAGTGCCTGAAAATCGTCTCAAATCGATTATCTTTTTCAGAAGAAAAAATATTTTCATAGAATTATTTTTCATTCACTTATCCAACGCCTGATGGCGACACCGTCTCCAACGTGCGTTTCCTTTCACTTTTCAGTGTAGAAAGTAAATTCTGACTTTTGATCGAGCATTGCAATTCTATGAAGATCGTGCCGCAGACAAACAGTCTGAATACGAATTTCATTGTATTTGAAGACGAATGAGCGAAATGCACTTTTATTATTACACGGACTGTACTTTTTTCCTGTTTCTCAGATTTATACTAAATAAAGAGCATAGTTTGGTGACTTTAATGCCTGGGAAGAGACGTCTGTCGAGGTTTCGCGATTTTAATTGCCAGATTCAGAATTACGACGATGCCAAACATTTCCTACAGCGTTTACAAAACATTACTACCATTATGCTTCACAATTCCATATATTTTTATATAATAATAATAATAATAATAATTTTATGTATTGATTTTATTATATATATTTATTATGTTTTTTATATATAATGTAATGTACATTTAATATAATACATATTTAATATATTGTACATAAAATATAATACTTATTTAATATATTATATATAATATAGTATATATTTTATATATATATATCAAATTATGTAATATATTAAAATATATAATATATATAAATAATAAATAATAATATATATATAAATATATATATTTATTATATTATATATTTTATTATATTACATAATTGTATATATTTTTATTTAATGAATGTAAATTAATGACAAGCATAAATATGGAAATTTAAGAATGAAATAATAATGATTAGGCTGCGGATCATTATACGAAATAAAGAAATATTCTAAATCCATTGCAAGCAGTAGAAACCCAATAGAAAGTTATTCCTATCTTGGCATATTAATTTGGCAATATTAATCTTATTGGCATATCTTGACATTCTTAATTTCATTCAATCATCTTAAATCGCACATGCTCAATTTAATGATATGAAATCAAATGCTAATCCTGCTATTATTAAATCAAGAATAGAAAAAAAGTCTTCAGAATGCAGAGCTCCGCAAAATATCTCAAGGTCGTTGAAATCGAAAGTGACGTCCTCGTAGCAACGAATAACCGATCGAGTCAATAAACGAGCAACCAAGTTCAATTACCAAAAATTTCAAACAAAGTCGAGCGACGCGTTTGTGCGAACGATCGCAAACTCTCTCACATCTACGACTGTCGGTTGGTTGCAGGTGGTATTCCTTACGGAAGCGTGACCGGCATGGTGGCGAAGTACGCGGGATACGCGGGCCAGCAGATCAATAGCCCGCAGCCGGCGGCGCAATCGAGCGTATTGAACGGCGCGCGACCGGTAGTCGTCGCGGCGAACTACGGAATCGCTCCGACGCTCGGCGCGCATGCACAGTCGCTGCGGATTTACAACATCCAGGGAGTCCTAGCGCCCGCCGTCGCACGGTCGCTGAATTACCTAGGAAAATAACCGCGCGCACACGGAGCCGTCATTAATTATCGAATAGACAACGATGCCCGTGCCGACTCTATGAAACAGCGTTTTTGTAACTGTTCAAGAACACATCGCGAATCTGCGTCTCATACCATACTCCACGTCTCGGTTACTAAATTATTAGTAACAGGATCGTTCGATCATTAATCAACGCTGATCAAGATAAGCAGTGGATCGTCGCCGTTTCTCCGTGCACTTGAAATGTTTCTTGCACAATTGAACAATTAATGATATTCATTCGATCGATCGATTAACGCTGATCTCTGAGTCACACTTCGCACATTTATTATTACAGTACAAATGGCTGTCTGACTTCGATATCGCCGGTGGCGTTGTCGATCTCTCATTAATGTATTCCTGATGTTAATAAAGATAATGAGTAGATAGAAAAATTGATTTAAATATTTCTGCAGTTTTTGGTAACGTTGTTTATTGTTTCAGGGTATGTTCGGTGTTAATTAATAAGAATAGGAAATATATGGAAAATTTTCTGTGACTTTTAGTAACATTGTTGCTGTTAGACTTTATATAATTTCAGGATATATTTTTATTATATTCAGTGGTAATTAATAACAAGCAAAAATATGCGAATTTTTTTTGATATTTTTAGCAACATTGTTGTCGTCAGACTTTATAATTTTTAATTATTAACAATAGGAAATATATGGAAAATTCTCTGCAACTTTTAGCAACATTGTTGCTGATAGACTTTACAATTTCAGGGTATATTTTTATTACATTTATTGTTAATTAATAACAATAGAAATTATATGAGAAATTGTCTGTGACGTTTAGCAACATTGTTGCCGTTAATTTTTATAATTTCAGGGTATATTTTTATTACATTCAGCATTATTTAATAAAAATAGAAAATATGTAACAAAATTTTTGCAACTTTTAGCAACATTGTTGCTGTTAGAGTTTATAATGTCAGGGTATGTTTTTATTCACTGAATATAAATTAATAAAAAGAAGAAGTATGTGAAAAAATTTCTAAAAACAGATCAGGATAATAATAATAATAATAATAATAATAATGAATAACGTTAATAAAAAATTAATACATACAATAATGCTAAAGAATTATACTTTATAATTGGAACATGCGTTTCAGCGAGAAGGCGCGTACACTCCCCGTGAAAATGAAGCCGCGATCACTATAATTTCCGTAGACGGACATCAGATTGTTGCTGAAGATAACTACATAATAAATAACAGTGCGCAGAGCGGTTTTAAAATCTCACGAAACTGGTTTCCCTGGCGAATCGTTCAACTTTGTTGCAACATAAGCACAGCTTAGTATTTACTAATACGAAAGGGTTAGAGGTTCACAATGCTGCGCGGATGGAATTCGTGAAGAGCTAGTACAATGAACGTATCGCGTCGCGACCGCCACCATCGTTGAACAGTTCGGACAGCTTTGATTCGGAGATAATTACATCTGCCTTGCAAAGAACGTCTCGGAAAAAATATCTAATTTCAATCTGACGGTACTCCGACGGGTTACATGCGCGATCAAATTGCTCGAGTTGACGCAGGAAATTCCGTCGAGACTAATTCGAAATTGATTGCTATTAATCCCAAGGTTTCCTTTCAATACAAATCGTTCGAAAGGGAGCGCAGATAGAAGAATAATAGCGACGATTTTTTCTGAAAGAGATTGGCAAATTTTTGTCGATTTTAATGCACAATTTTAACAGCAGACGTAACTAAAAATTGATACAAACATAACCTATACTTGCAGCTCTTGTAATTTCGTAATTTTTGAGAATTTCTTGTACGCAATTAGTAATTCTGACCTAAATCTAGTTCAGACTCAAATTTGGCCTAACCAAAAATTGATCCAAACATAACCTATACTTGCACCTTTTGCAATTTTGTAATTTTTTAGAATTTCTTGCACGCAATAAGTTGAGGTTAGGTCAGGATTAGGCTATTATAATTTTAAAATACTTTCTGACCTGGATCTAGCTCAGACTTAAATTTGACCTCACCAAAAATTGATTCAAATATAACCTATACTTGCAGCTTTTGCGATTTCATAATTTTTGAGAATTTCTTTCATGCAATAAATTAAGGTTAAGTCTGGGGTAGGCCTGGGTTAGGTTATTATAATTTAAAAATGTTTTCTGACCTAAATCTAGTTCAGACTCAAATTTGGCCTAACCAAAAATTGATCCAAACATAACCTATACTTGCAGCTTTTGCAATTTCGTAATTTTTGAGAATTTCTTGAAAGCAATAAGTTGAGGATATGTCTGGGTTAGGTCAGGTTTAGGTTATTATAATTTAAAAATGCTTTCTGTCCTAAATGTAGCTCAGACTCAAATTTGGCCTAACCAAAAATTGATCCAAACATAACCTACACTTGCAGCTTTTGCAATTTCGTAATTTTTTAGAATTTCTTCCAAGCAATAAGTTGAGGTTAGGTCTGGTTTAGATCAGGGTTAGGTTATTATAATTTAAAAATGTTTTCTGACCTAAATCTAGCTCAGATTCAAACCTGACCTAACCAATAATTCTAGCCTAAATCTAGCCCAGACTCAAACCAAACCTAACAAAACATAACCTAAATTTATAACTTTAACAATTTTATAATTTTCAAGATAGTTTTTCAAAATATCTTGCACGTTCAAAATACAAATTAGGCCTGTATTAGGCCCAGATTAGCTCTGTATTAGGTCTGAGCTCTTCGCGAAGTGAATCAATTCCCAAAACCTTACTTCGATGCTAAATAAAAAGTTGATACAGAAAAAAAACTTAACCTAAAATCAATTTCAAAAAAATATTTCTATGCAAATCTCAAAAACTGAAGCAGTGTTCTACGTGCAGAAAAAAATTATTCCATAATTATTACCTCGACAAACATAAATAGCCGCAACCTAAAATAATTGAAAAATTTCTCGAATAAATAATTTTTCTTTTATTTATTAAAATAAAATAATCACGTAGCTGAATATTCGAAAAATAAATTCTGACGTCCTTCCAGAAAGGAACCGATTCGAATTAATGTATCGCGGAAGGTGTTGATTGCTCGCTGCCAATTATTTTCTTGCCGTCACCGGACGATAGTCAGACGAAAATTCTATTGTTAGATCATCCGCGTAGCAGTTCCGTTCGCGGCGCAATCCTGCCGCCGGATTATGCAAAATTTGTGAGTGTTATGTCATTTGAATTAGGGCAAAAGCGTTTATGGAGAGAAAGTATAAATGACATCGAGCACGGTCTATGACTGTTAGTCGTCACGAGCCTCACGCACGATGCATTACCCGCTTCACGTGAGTACATACCAGCACTAATCTATTGCCGGTCCTCCGTTGACAGAACGGCGAAACGAAAAGATAACGAGGGACCATCTGTCGCAACCGCGAAGATCACGTCGCGAGGATCCGTCGCGCGGTAACGGGGCCACGCTCGCTGTCTCCGAAACGAGAAAATTCATTTTTCGCTTGTTCGATTCGCTTCGCATTCCGCGCGACACGACCACGTTGCCCAAGACACTCTTCGTTGTTTCTGCTCCGCACGATTCGCTTTTTCCGAAGTGCCGGCTGACGTCGACTTTGATTTGTCCGCGAACGAGCTCGGGCCAAGTGACAGCTTCGCTGACGTTTCGACTGGATTTTGGCGGAATTTTATTGGAGTTTTGTTGGAATTTTATTAGAGCGTTATTGGAATTTTCTTGAAAATTTATTCGATTTTTTGCAATTTTCTTAGAGTGTTGTTAGGTTTGCGGTATAATTTTTTTTGCAATTTTGTTAGGATTTTAATACAGTGTTACTGGAATTTTGTGAATAACTTTATTAGAATTCCGTTGCATTATTACTGTAACTTCGTTACAATTTTTATTATTACTTTGTTACGTTTTTATTGCGACTTCGTTACAAGTCTTGTTGATGACTTTGTTAAAAATTTATTCCAATTCGTTTGCAATTTTGTTAGAGTGTTATTAGGTTTGCGGTGCAATTTTGTTGGAATTTTATTAGAATTTTATCAGAGTGTTATTGGAATCTTATTAAAAATTTATTCTAATTTTTTTGCAATTTTGTTAGAGTGTTATTATGTTTGCGGTATAATTTTTTTGGAATGTTGTTAGGATTTTAATACGGTGTTATTGGAATTTTATTAGAATTCCACTGAATTATCATTGCAACTTTGTTACATTTTTATTGCTACCTTGTTATCATTTTTATTGCGATTTTGTTCCAAGTTTTATTGTAGTTTTTCTACAATTTTGGGGGGAAACGCTGGCACAATTTTTATCGCAACTATGCTAACGTTTTTATTGCAAATTTGTTACCATTTTTATTGCGACTTTGTTCCAAGTTCTGTTGAAGCTTTACGACAATTTTCTAGCGAAACACTGACACAATTTTTATCGCGACTATACTAACATTTTTATTGCAACTTTGTTACAATTCTTATTGCTACTTTTTTTACCATTTTTATTGTGACTTTGTTACGAGTTTTGTTAAAACTTTGCTACAACTTTTTGGCGATGCACTGGCACAATTTCTATCGAGACTATGCTAACATTTTTATTGGAACTTTGTTACAATTCTTATTGCTACTTTGATACCATTTTTATTACAACTTTGTTACGAAATTTGTTAATTAATTTTTATTGTGACTATGCTAACATTTTTATTGCAACTGTGTTAAAACATTACTGCAAGTTTGTTGTAATGTCATTGCAAATCTGTCACAATATAATTGCAACACTGTTACAATATAATTGCAACACTGTTACAATATAATTGCAACACTGTTACAATATAATTGCAACACTGTTACAATATAATTGCAACACTGTTACAATATAATTGCAACACTGTTACAATATAATTGCAACACTGTTACAATATAATTGCAACACTGTTACAATATAATTGCAACACTGTTACAATATAATTGCAACACTGTTACAATATAATTGCAACACTGTTACAATATAATTGCAACACTGTTACAATATAATTGCAACACTGTTACAATATAATTGCAACACTGTTACAATATAATTGCAACACTGTTACAATATAATTGCAACACTGTTACAATATAATTGCAACACTGTTACAATATAATTGCAACACTGTTACAATATAATTGCAACACTGTTACAATATAATTGCAACACTGTTACAATATAATTGCAACACTGTTACAATATAATTGCAACACTGTTACAATATAATTGCAACACTGTTACAATATAATTTGCAACACTGTTACAATATAATTTGCAACACTGTTACAATATAATTTGCAACACTGTTACAATATAATTTCAACACTGTTACAATATAATTTCAACACTGTTACAATATAATTGCAACAATGTAACAATATCGTTGCAATATTGTTATAATATCATTACAACTTCGTTTCAATATCGTCGCAACTTTGTTTCAATATCGCTGTAGCTTTGTTACAATATCATTGCAACTTCCTCACAATATCATTACAATTTCATTACAATATCATTGCAACATTGTCACAATATCATCGCAGCTTTGCAACAATTTTATTCCATCCTCGTCACAATCTCATTTGCAAGCCAAAAATCAACGATCATGCTTAGTAAAAACACTGAAAGCAATCAAAACAATATGTCGGAAAAAATTGTCCAGTGCAATTTTGTACTGGAAAAAATTGCCCAGTGCAATTCTGTACTAAAGAAAATTGCCCAGTGCAATTCTGTACTGGAAAAAATTGCCCAGTGCAATTCTGTACTGAAAAAATTGCCTAGTGCAATTCTGTACTGAAAAAAATTGCCCAGTGCAATTCTGTACTGAAAAAATTGTCCAGTGCTATTTTGTACTGGAAAAAATTGTCCAATGCAATTTTGCACTGGAAAAAATTTCCCAGTGCAATTCTGTACTGGAAAAAATTGCCCAGTGCAATTCTGTGCTGAAAAAAATTGCCCAGTGCTATTTTGTACTGGAAAAAATTGCCCAGTGCATTCTGTACTGAAAAAAATTGCCCAGTGCAATTTTGTACTGGAAAAACTTGCCCAGTGCAATTTTGCACTGTAAAAAATTGCCCAGTACAATTTTGTACTAGAACAACTTGCCCAGTGCAATTTTGTACTGGAAAAAATTGTCCAGTGCAATTTTGTACTGGAAAAAAATCGCAACGCTGCAAGTAATTGATTTCTACACGATGACTGTGCAACCCTGCTCATCGTCTTCGCTGACAGGTTCCTTCGAATTTTGCAACGATTCTCACGAATCGCACTGTTCCTTCATCCCAGTCGCGAGCTATTATTTATCTTCAGACAAATTTCAACAAATTTATTACAGCGCGCGACGCATCCTAGTAAATCAGTCGGCGTCGTTGCGATCGATATAACAATGGATCGCGATTATTTCTCGTCGTTCGCGAATAATGGTGTCGAGCAGGTGTTGTACAAGATTTATACGTGCCGGGGCGTGCTTCGATGAACCGTTTTACGTACATACGTACGTTAAACACGACGACGTCGACGTCGACGGCGACGACGACGTGAACTTTCCCGACTCTATATATTGAAAATCGCAGTGCGTCCTTGCGGGAAGAAAGGATTAAATGTTGCGCAATCATGCTAATTACGATCCGAGTGCAACAATAACCAGACAATAGCTCGCGTTCTGAGAACGCGTTCCACTTCAAATCTATCTAATAACCGTAAGTAAAAATCATTATGCAAGCACGCGCACCGTAAAATTCTTCTCCGCGTTTACACGGAGGCCGATGTTGCCGTCTCGCGGTATCCACCCGCGACCTTCGACAATTAAATCTATTAAAAGCCTGTTAATTTATGCGCGATTAATTGGCGAGAATTTATCCCGCTGTGGCGGAGCCAGTCGTTGAAGGAGATCAACGGATACCAAGATTTTTTATTTTCAATTTTGCATTATATACAAAATTACAAAATTATATCCAAAGTTATATACATATATATAATTTTATAATTTTGTAATTCTTTCAATTATTTTGTCATTTTTTTTACAAATCTCTTTTATATATATAATTTTGTATATCATTTTATAATGTTGTAATTCGTTCAATTATTTTGTTAATTTTTGCATATGTATATAATTTTTTATATAATTTTATAATTTTGTAGTTCTTTCAATTATTTTGTCAATTCTTTTACAAATCTCTTTTATATGCATAATTTTGTATATAATTTTCTAATTTTGTTATTCGTTCAATTATTTTGTTAATTTTTGCATGTGTATATCATTTTGTATATAATTTTCTAATATTTTGTAATTCTTTCAATTGTTTTGTTAATTTTTTATACATATATATAATTTTGTACATAATTTTAGAATTTTATAATTCACGAAATTATATATATAATTTTATAATTTTGAAATTCTTTTTTGTAATTGGTACAGTAATCTTCGGATCGCGATACTGGCCAGTCTCGACGTCGCGTAAGTGGCCACACACGCACACACACACGCACACGTGCTTTATTGCGATCGGTGCACGTACCACGTGGAAATTAAACCTCGTGAATGAACGAACCTCGTGAATGGAGCTCGGGAGACAATGTGCGCCTCGTTTTCCGTGTGAATTAATCAGTTGTAATCGATCCTTATTGAATGCACTACTGTACATAGTTTTCACCGTGGCTTGTTTCCACTGCAGATCCGACGATTACTGTGCATAAATTAATGAAAGGCGTCCCATTCGTTTAGAAACATCGTTTCTCATATCTTAGGACCTTTTGGGAATTTTTCCGAGCAATTTCTGATCGTAATTGATGAAACGAATCGTTAGCAAATAACATCTATTTTAGATGCAACGTTAAAACATATTGGTAATATTAGCATTATTGAAAATATTGTTAATATTAGCATTTTTTTAAAATATTGTTAGTATCAACAGTGAATAAATGTTGTTAATATCACTAACAAAATATACTACGGTGTACAAAATAAATTGAAAAAAAAATTGTATAATCATACAAAATATATTACAAAATACACAAAATAAATTGAAAAAATAATTGAATAAATATACAAAATATATTACAAAATACACAAAATAAATTGAAAAAATAATTGAATAAATATACAAAATATATTAACAAAATAATTGAATAAATACACAAAATATATTACAAAATATACAAAATAAGTTAACAAAGTAAGTACGTAAGATATATTACAAAGTATATACAATAAATTAATAAAATAATTGAATAACCATACAAAATATATTACAAAGTACATAAAATAAATTGACAAAATATACAAAATAAATTCACAAAATAATCGAATAAACTGACAAAATATAATACAAAATATACAAAATAAATTTGAGAAAATAATTGAATAATCAAACATAATATATTACAAAATATACGAAATAAATTAACAAAATAATTAAATAACCATACAAAATATATTACAAAGCATACACAATAAATTAACAAAATAATTGAATAACCATACAAAATATATTACAAAGTACATAAAATAAATTGACAAAATATACAAAATAATTGAATAAATTGACAAAATAATTGAATAAACAGACAAAATATAATACAAAATATACAAAATAATTGAATAAACATACAAAAATATATAACAAAATATATGCAAAATAAATTAACAAAATAATTAACCAAATATACAAAATATAATACGGAATATTTTCACATCTCACATAAATAAAAAATATTGAACAAACCACTCAACGTCTAATTTACAATACGTTAAAATTTCCTTTGTCACAAAGCATCGCTCGGACGTTCGTTTCTGCTACGGTCGCAAGCAAGATTCTAATTCCATGTCATCAATAATTTCTCCTCGAAAGCCCACGCGAACTCGAAAGCATGACAACGTTGGAGCGTCTTCCCCCGTCGACGTGTATCATTCGAAAGCCGTCTGATAACTGGCATTCGTTGATTCGCGATCCAACGAGTTGTAATTACATACCGATAAAAAAAAAGAAACGAAGATAGAGAGAGAGCGAGAGAGAAAGAGAGAGAGAGAGAGAGAAGTCGTAGCATACGCAGCAATTCACCGAGGCTCATTTTCTCGGTACGAGCCACAATAACACGCTGTCTGATTGCACTCCATTTTTCCTGCTTTCTTCATCTTTTTCCCATTGTGTCTACGTGCCGGCCGATTCGCGGCCGACAAAGACGTTACGTAATTTTCAACGACGATTTTCATAATGGCGCACATGATCGATACCGTTCCTGGAATTCCGGGAATTTCAGGAAGCGCCGTGCGAGATTGTGATCGATCGATTCGTCAGCCTCGCCGAGAACAGGTTCCACCAGACGAAATGAGCGCTATTGATGGCTTCTCTTTATTGGAATGTCGCGCGCTGTGATAAAACACGGATGCCGGGGATGATTTTGTCGGCGTCGTCCTGCGCCTTCGACGATTATCCGCGAAATCAGGGAGTCGAATATCATTTTCTGGGATTCAGATTTCCACTGATCGACGATTTGAAGAAGTACGTTGAACTTGGAGTGACATTGACCTTGGAATAAATATTAAACTTTTGCAAATACATTGCACCAAAATCGTTGTAACACAGAAAAATGTAGGACGAAAATCGACCAACTTTGAGTGACGATAACTCCTACAAAAAGCATCGTAGCATGCCGATTTTGCGCTCAAATTAAAGCCTGAATTCTCTGCTTTCAGACACTGTTTCTTGATTTTTAGTTGGACGTACTATCACCACTCTAATTCTTTAAATATGCAGCCATGTTTGGCGCACGGAAAATCTCCAAGTTTGACGAAATGCAGGGACTTTGGAAAATTTTTCTTGGAGATATCGTTTGCAGTAGAATGAAGCTTGATCCTTTCTCTTTCATTGAAAAGAAAAGAAACTTAGCTGTGATTTTTTTGCAAAGTTACAGCACTTTGAATTAAGGCTTGTCGAGGTCATAAGAAAGTCCACCGGAAGGGGGTGGTTTTTCTATGGTTACATTTAAATGTTGACAGTAGTTAGGATACGTCTAATATAAAATCGAGGATAAGTATCTCAAAGCAGAGGTTTCGAGCTTTAATTTAAGGTAAAAGTCATCGTTTTTCGATGATGTCTGGCGGAGTTATCGTCAGTCAAAGTTGGCGAATTTTAATCGAAAATTGTTGTATGCAACGATTTCGTTGGGCAGTGTAGTAAACTTAGACAAGTGCTAAACTGGGACAAATATTAAATTTGAACAAATATTAAGCTTGCGGAAACACTTTTGCATAAAATTATAACCTTCTGCGATGTAGTTGCATTAGGTGCCATTCATTTGTAGTGAAGCGATGTACTGCTCGAAAAAGTTACAACAGAGACAAATGGACGAAAATTGGCCAACTTTGACCGACGATAACTCCACAAAAAATCATCGCAGGACAATGATCTTTCCCTCAAATCAAAGCTTGAAATCTCTGTTATAAGATACAGTGATTGGATTTTGTACTCGCCTCACAACCGCGAGTGTGATGATTTAAATATAACCATAGAAAAACCACCCCTTTCCGAGGAACTGTCGTACGGCGATCGACAAAGGGTCACTTTAAAGTACTGTAACTTCGCCAAAAAAAATCGCAGCGAAATTTCTTTTTTTCCAAATAAGAGAGGAAGAATCAAATTTCATTTTGGTGTAAACAGCATCTCCGAAAAAAAATTCACAAAGCTCATGCAATTCGTCAAACTTCGCTATTTTCAATGTAGCAAACATGGTTTCGCATTTGAAGGAGTAAAGTAGTCGATTCGCATCGTCCTTAAAATCAAGAAACCGTGTCTGAAAGTAGAGGTTTCAAGCTTTAATTCGAAGGAAATATCATCATCGTACGACAATTCTTTCCGAAGTTATCATCGGTCGAAGTTGGCCGATTTTTCTCGAAAACTTTCCTAGGCTTCAATTGTCTAGACATAGCACCCCCAAACTGCGCCCCTGCCCAAGTCAAAGATTTGAAATATTAACGAAGTGGCCCATCGGGCTACCATAATCACCGCGTGAATATTCACAATTCGATCGCGCAACGTTGTGAAACAGTCGGATGTCGAAAGCGGCGCGAGCCGGAAAACGTCGCGTCCGAGCATCCCGCGATTGCACCCTCGAAATTTGCACAATCACGCGCGGCACCGTGTCGAGGACAAGTGTGTCACACGTGCGCATGAAACGACGCGTCGATCTTCTTCGGAATCGCGCGCGCTCGCGCGCGCTGGTTGCGACAGCCAATGACAAGTAAAACATCGTATTACAGAAAATTGCCGGCCGCGGATATCGTCGCGAGGGCTCATTACCGTGTGTGTTACGCAGTCCGGTGGGCGGCCGGGGGAGGCCGGGGGCAGCCGGGGGGCATATTTTTCGCGGCACAAAGAAAAAGAAAGCCCTCTTGACGCTGGCCGGCCGGCCAGCCGGCCGACCGATTCTAACCATCGCTTTTGTTCTGCCGCAGATAACGGTGCTCTGCGCGGCTCTCTGGATCCTGCGCGGCGATGTGAACGCGGCCAAAGCCGGAGTCAGTAAGCGGATTATTCTATCGTTCTGGGTGTGCCCACAGCTCGGCCTTGAAACGCTTCCTCAAACAATGGAAAAATCGTGTTTAAGGGAGCGGATGTTTCAGCGCCGAGGATCAGTTCGTTTCACTCAAAACTACTGCTTTTCTTTATTTCTAGCAGGAGGACGAGGGTTGTCGAGGAAAAATGGTGCTTGTGTCACGAGTGACCCTAAAATTGCGTTTAAGTTGTACTTTTTAGTAAAAGTTTAATTTTCAATATTTTATAACTTTGGATTGTTTTACTTACAAAGAAGGTAGTACTAGTTAATTACAATAGAGCATTTGTCTAAAATTAAGTCAACAGCTTAATTAACAAAAATACGAAGTTTTTTTTTTAAAAAAGTAGTACTGATATAGTAGTAGTAATAATGAAGGTCGTGGGGTCACAAGTGACCCCGACATCGCATTTTGATCTCACTTTACAGTAAAAGTTGACTTTTCAATATTTTATAATTTTCTTCTAATTAATTACAATGAATTACTTATCTAGAATTAAGTTAACAATTTAATTAATAAAAATACGAAGTTTTTTTTAAAAAAAGTAGTACTGATATAGAAGTACCAATATTGAAAGTCATGGGGTCACAAGTGACCCCGACATCGCGTTTTGATCTCACTTTACAGTAAAAGTTGACTTTTCAATATTTTATAATTTTCTTCTAATTAATTACAATGAATTATTTATCTAGAATTAAGTTAACAATTTAATTAATAAAAATACGAAGTTTTTTTTTAAAAAAGTAGTACTGATATAGTAGTACTAATATTAAAAGTCATGGGGTCACAAGTGACCCCGACATCGCGTTTTGATTTCACTTTACAGTAAAAGTTGACTTTTCAATATTTTATAATTTTCTCCTAATTAATTACAATGAATTATTTATCTAGAATTAAGTTAACAATTTAATTAATAAAAATACAAAGTTCTTTTTAAAAAGTAGTACTGATATAATAGTACCAATATTGAAAGTCGTGGGGTCACAAGTGACTCTGACATCGCGTTTTGATCTTACTTTCCAGTAAAAGTTGAATTTTCAATATTTTCGAATTTTTCATCTAATTATTTGCAACGAAGCATTTATCTAGAATTAAATTAACTATTTCTTCTGCACTTTTCAATCAGGGTCAATCATGACCTAAAAATATTTCCGAGGAAATTATTGTACCAGTTAATTACACCATGGTCCAGATTGGGTTCCGGTTTACATTTTTGCTCATTGTTCACAGAAATGAGAATTTTCGTTCGAAGAAATCTCTGTTTGATGCTAAATGAACGCAATTAAAAAAGAAAAACAAATGCGATCTTCCACAGTTAATTACAATATATACATATATAGACGATATTTTTCGGGTCTCGGTGTATTCCTTCAGCACGAGTCAAGGATACAGTTTCCTGTATTCTTCCTTCGCGGAATGCGGCATTAAATTCTGCGACAGTGATCGTCGCATTTTAATAATCCTTGGCGCTGAACGATCGCTCCAATCGAAAGCGAAATAAATTTTTCGGGAATTCCAGTTGCCAAGGACCTGGAACCGTAATAAATATGCCTTTTGCATTTTTCATACTGTGAACGACGATGATCTCATGCAAGATTTATAAAGATTCGTAAATCCGAATGGAGAAGAATCAATGCTAATAGCAACATTTAACCTCTGGCAATCCCGGATGCAAAATAAAATTTTTTTATAATACAAAGTTCGTATAAATATAAATAGAATAAGAGTCAACTCCGAGGATATTTTGTGGAACGTTCACTTTTATTACAAAATACTGCGTTTGCAACGCTGTCCTCGAAAACTTATTCCGAAGGCATCGAAATCGGTGCAGGCTTCCGGTTTTCATTTTTTTTAACAATCGCGCAGTTGGACGAAAAATCTGAAAAAATCGAGCGCACTGCTTGCGACAGCATCTTATCAAGGAATTAATATCAAAATAACCTATATATTTGTTTTCGAGAAATATTCAATTTTCTAACTTTTTTGGGAGATTTTCATTTTTGATAACCACAGCTTGCAACCGAAAAATCTGAAAAAATTCTATAACATGCGGTTCGACGTCCAAAACAAGCAACATTTTTTTCAAAATTTTAGAGAGTCGCCGATGAAAGGAATAGGCGAAAAATCGCGAGGTCTAATTTACCCTGTAACTACCCCCATGAACAAGCTACAGGGTTGAAATTTTGCACAGACGAGTTTTCCTCGGTCAACTACCGAACGGTCCTATAATCGCTAGAAAAACCTCTAAGAGCAATTTTGACTATGCCCCTTTTTTCCTGGGCCCTTCCCCAAAGCACAGCCCAAAAGTCCCACGCCCGAAGCTTTCTAATTCAACGATCTGCTTAGTAGGTCCCGAGGTGTTGACGTCGTTCGCGAAGAACATCGCGTCGGTGCTGTCGACGACGTTGCTGGGCGAGCTGCGCGACACCCGTGGCAACCAGACCGAGTTGAAGCTCTCCGGGCCGCTGAAGAAGCTGCTGGAGGTGCAGCCGTTCCACGCGGACGACGTCGAGGAGGGCGATGGTAGATTCCTGGAGGGGGCGCCCCGGGACCGCGCGAAGAGGCTGGTGGGGGATCGCGGCTCGCCATTGGTCGACGATCAAAGACGACTCCGGAACATCTACGGGGTGCTGGACACGGTTCGCTACCCGAAGCCCTACGGCCCTGAAGCGTACCGGTTCCGGGTGAACCCTGGGCCAGAGAGTCCCCGAGGCGAGGCAATCGTGGGGCACGGGGAGTCCTCGAACGTCGACGAGAGGGGCAACGCAGTGGACAGCGACGTGAACCTTCACTACGCGAGCGAATATCAACAGCCAACCGGCTTCAAGTACAAGCTCGACCTGGTGCACCCACTGCTCCCCCCACCCAACAACTATCTGCCACTGTTCCGCCAGTATCATCATCGTGATCGTCATCCGCAGACCTCAGGACCTGGCGAGCAGCAGCCATCAGGAGTGGCGGACATCGACGAGAAGGAAGGGCCCAATGACGACCCTCAGCCTGCCAGGGACCTGGCCGAAAGGCCCTACAATCTGAACTACCAGGACCCTTACAATACTCCGGGCCCATCAGCTTTTGGAAACTCGGGTGACCTCTACCAGCAAGGTCATCCTCCTGCGAACGGCCAAACCGAGGACGAGGATGGTCAGAGTCCGGCCTCGTTGACGGAGGACCAGAACCAGAAGGGCGGCTACCTTTACCCCAGCTTCCACTACGGGCCCTTCCACAACGGCTTCTACGGGCCCCACTACCATGGGCCCGGGCCCTACTACAATGACAGCTATCACGGGGGAAATAATTCAGGTCACTACGGGGGGCCTTATTCGGGCCCCAGATACAACGATTATGGGCCCTACTCTCCCTACGAGCCTTATTATCCTCGTCATCGTGGATATGGGAGGCCTGATCATCCGCAGAATGGGCCGGAGAATGGGCAGAACGCTGCCCAAGCGGAGGGGGAAAATGCCAATGCGAATGGGAATAATAATGGGCCTGGGCCTGGGCATGGGTACAACCATGGTAATGGCCATGGATATGGGTACGGTCATGGCTATGGTCCTGGGTATGGTCATGGGTATGGTCCTGGTTATGGGCCCGGTTACGGGCCGTTTTACGGTGGTGGGCCTTTCGCAAAATATTCGGGATTCCCCGTGTTCCCGTACAAACCTTACCACCATGGGTTCTTCGAGGGCCCGTACAAGGCCCCGTACATCCATGACCCCTTCCTGCCGTTCCCCCTTGGGCCCTATTACCCGTTCCACGGATTTTATCACTACGGGCCGTACGGGCCCAAGTCTGACAAACAGGACGCGACGAACACCGAGAAAACCAAAGACGAATCTGCCGCCGCCAGTCCGAATGACGCGGAAGTGGTCTCGGAGGGCCAGTCGGAGCTCGTCGAAGCCCTGGCCTCGAATCAACAGCTGTACTTTCCTCTGGCGTTGCCTGTCGCCATTAGAAACACGAAGTGTTGCGAGGAGCATGGTTCAACTGCCGGGGACGCCTGACGGAGTATCAAATTGTAGCCTTTAAGTCGAACTACAGTAATGTCTCCCTAAATGACGCTCGGATTGTACGCCAAAAGGGACAATTCGGGGAGAGGGGATATGATTTGCTTTTCAACGCTATTTTAACGATTGTCGACGACTATATAAACGGGCCGCGAGGCTCGATTAATCGTGTCACCTCTTGCCGAATTGTCTATTTTTGTGTAAAATCAGAGCGTCATTTAGGGAGATTTATATTATTTATATTAACACGTGCCCTTGTTTTCCTCCTGGAGCTGGTATATCGACGGCGAAATAAAGGTTAATTATATTGACAGCGATGGTTTCATGAGCGACGATGTTCGAATCTCTGAACGAGGAGACTCCTTGGGCGATTTGGAGCAACTTTTTCCTTTGCGGAAATGTTCTCCGAGGCTCCGTTCAGGAGTTATCGACGAGAAACGCGGGCCAATCAGAGATTCTGTACGCCAGCGCCGCGACTCGGCGGCCAATGGCGCGCCGCGTCCACTGTCGCGCGGAGCTGCCTGCCGCGCCTACTGTGCGTCCGCGGTGCCCCGATTGATCCACGTTTGCTCGCCGATAACTCGTGAACGAAGACAGATAGAAAATTTTCGCAAAGGAAAAAGTTGCTTCGAATCGTCTGGAGAATCTCTTTTCCGAAGGGCGTACATTTTCGACGTACAATACAATAAAAATTTAGCAATTCGCACAATTCACGTAGGTTAAGTATGCACTTATCGAATGTTTATATCGATCCAGCTGGGAGATAGTATCAGATGTCCAGGCTGGGCGAGGACAGGAAACTTCGGAATTACGAAGCTAATTAGCGAGGCGAACGGCTGCGCGCTTCACGCCGAGTTTCTCACCGTTTCTATAAAAACAGTTGATCCGTCGAGCAGGTTATACAATTCCACGATTATTAAAACAAATAAAGGCTTCCCACAGCTGATTCGTATCGAGCGTCCTCGTCCGATTCGACTCGCGCGGCCCGTCAACGGAACGGATTAATTGCCGTTCGACGGGGCTCGGTCAACCATTTCCCATCGTTACGATACACAAAAAGGTTCCCACATAGTTGCCCGATCGACCGGCCTTATCCCGGTAATTATCCGGCGTGTCGACGCCGCATACTAACCGCGGTCTGATAATTTTCCTGACCTCCGCCGCGCCAGGCAGATTCTGCACGCGCGCGTGTCACGCCGCTCAGCGCGGCGCGTTCTCTGCTCCTATATCGGCGAGGATCATCGATCCAGACCTCCTCCGCCTCGTCGTCCTTGGCGGGAACCGTTCGCTCGAGATCGGCAACGACGCAGTAAAAATCGATTGAACGCCGCACGCCTTCAAGGGGACTCCACGTAACTCGCGGAAAGTCCTTCGGCTTTTGTGTTGATCGATCGCCGATTCCGGGGAAATAGCGCGAAAACAGGAAAAAAAATAGGATCACGTAACAGACGAGATTAGACGGCGGCCAGAGCGGTTCCGGCGCAGATCGCGCCGCGCCGGTGACTCATCCACGGGTCGCGGTGATACCGCGGCGAGAATCTGTTCTGGTGATTAACTTCGTGAACACCTTTTTGCTTGTTCATGGTTCATCGTTTTATTCAACGCTGCTATTGCTCTTGAGGAAATCGAGGCGTGTCATCTGAAAATGGATGTAGAGACACGCTAGAGAATAAAAAATGTTGAAAGAATTCGCGACGGGCAACACGAATTTGGTTGTTTCGAGAACTGTATTTCTGACGGAATTTGAGAGGTCAGGGACCGCGAAGGCTGGAAAAGTGAGGTTATAAATTGTAAGGGCTGGAACAGTGAGGTTAGGAATCGTAAGGGCTGGAGTAGCGAGGTTAGAAATTGCGAGGCTTAGGAAAGTGAGGTTAGAAATTGTTGAGGCTGGAAAAGTGAGGTTAGAATTCAAAGACGATGTAGCTAGGACAAACGCGATGTCAAGCATATCCGTTTTCAGACGTGACACGGGGTTGATACGCTAGTGTTCGAAATACAGTGTTGCCGGGTATTCGAAATACAGTGTTGCCAAGTATTCTAAATAGAGTATTGCTAAATATTCAAACAACAGTGTTACCAGGTATTCAAAAACATTGCTACCAGATATTCGAAATACGGTGTTGCCAGGTTTTCGAAATACAGTATTGCCAGGTTTTCGAAATACATTAATTCCAAGTATATAGAGTAAATAAAATAAGTAAAGTAAATAGAGTATTGCCAAATATTCAAACAACAATGTTATCAGGTATTCAAAAACAGTGCTATCAGATATTCGAAATACGGTGTTGCCAGGTTTTCGAATTACAGTGTTGCCAGGTATTCGAAATACGATGTTGCTGACTATTCGAAATACAGTGTTGCCAGGTATTTAAAAGACAGTGATTCCAAGTATTCGAAATGCATTGTTGCCAAGTATTCGATATGCGGTATTCCTAGATATTCAAAAAACAGTGTTTCCAGGTATCCAGAATACAGTATTGCCAGATATTCTAAATACAGTGTTGCCAAGTATTCGAAATACAGTGTTGCCGAGTATTTGAAATAGAGTACCGTCAGGTATTCGAAATACAGTGTTGCCGAGTATTCGAAGTACATCATTTCCAGTTATACGAAATACAGTGTTGCCAGATATTCGAAATACAGGGTTGCCAAGTATTCGTAATGCAATGTCGTCGAGTATTCAAAATACAGTATTGCCAAGTATTTGAAATGCAATGTTGTCGAGTATTCAAAATACAGTATTGCCAGGTATTCGAAATACAGTGTTGCCAAATGGTACAGTAAAACAAGGCGCGGCCAAAGAAGACGAAACCAACTCAGAAAATGGGAATTCTAAAAATTGTCTAACTAATACAATAAAATTTATCGGACAATTAATATATTTGCTTGACACATTCTTTCGCACAGATAAAACAGATAAATCGTTTCCGGCAGACAATCCAACGAAATTCTGCGACCGTAAAGGTTCAAAGGACTCGAAGTGCCGCGTTGCCGAGCGCGGAATAGTGCAAGCATCGTGGAGGAAAGCAGGCCACAATTAATGATTCACGGAGTCACGCCATTTTTTCCCCTCACGAGAAACGTAATAATTAGTTGCCGCGCGCACAACGATCAATTATCGTGTCTTCTCCCGAGTCATCGGCAGATTTCGCAGCGTGAGGCAATGCATTCGGACCCGTCTACCATGCGAATTGATTAGTAATCCTCGTACGGCGACCAGAAGCGTCTTCGTATTTTTGTCTTCGATAAAAATTCGAGGGAATAATTATTTAAAAAAGAAAAAAAAAGAAACGTCACGAAGCGATCGAACTGATCGCGTTCTCGATGCGAATTGTCGACGAACATTTTGGCTACCGATCGAGCTACCGATCGTCTGTTATTTTAGGATCGACTAGTGGCCCGACTATGGTACAATTAATCGAACGCTCGCGTGCACCGATCGCCGTGCCTTTTTTATCTCGCGATTTCGTCGAACCGGCGCGCACCGTGTAATCCCGACGTTTGGCAACACGATCCGCCTGCCCGGCTTGCGCCTGTTACGTAACATTTGACTTTTCTTCTTCGTTCTCTTTTCGTTTCGATTACGATACCCGCGGGTGCCATCCTCAGTGCTCTCGAAACCCGCCGCGTCTCTGCGCGCGCGCGCGCCCGTTGTCTAAGTGTGCTTCACTGGAGACTGTTCACGAAGCAATATCTCCGTTATCGTTAACGGTAGCGAAAAATGTTAAAGGAACGAATTATACGGTTCGAAGAGATGCATATTGTGGTGGAAACAATTTCTTTCTATAGTTCATACTTTTCGAGATATCAAAGTCATCGATGATTTTTTAAATAGGATTATATATTTCTATTATAATAGCACGATAGCTAAGATCAAGACGAATCCAATCGCCTGTAACACCGTGACCTTTGCGTGACCTTGAGCACGAATGAACCTTATAATATTTAGAAATGGGCGCAAATACTTAAATAAATACAAGAGAGGGATCAACTATGAACAGTTAATTGGAATAAATGTTCAGAATAATCTCCATTGACTTCTACACATTCTTTAATTCCCTTTTTCATTCGAATCGCAGTCGATTTCGGCGCGGCAATTCAAATCGCTGCGTACAATGCGATTCTCGACTGTTTCAAGGTCGCGCGAAGGACACAGAAATTCCATACCATAGGTCATTATATTCATCTTGAGCTTCGCTGTCTTAATACCATAATAGAAATATATAATCCTATTTAAAAAATAATCGATGACCTTGAGATCTCGAAAAGTATGACCTTCAAGAAGAAACTATTTCCACTGGAACGTGTATCCCTTTGAACCATGCAATTGGTTCCTCTAGCGTTTTTCAGTATCGTTAACGACAACGGAGATATCGCTGTGTAAAAGCTTCAGTGAAACGCGCTGTATTTCGAGACAATTAAACCGTTCGTTAATTAATCAACGGCTGTCGACTGATCGCCGTCCACCGCTTTTACCGTAAGTGGTACCACCTGGCCGTCGGGTCTCCCCGATGAAATATAAGTTATTCATTGATTCCTGTGAAACACGCAATCGCCGTTCGATTACACTTCGAAACGTTCGACGATTTTTATGCCGACGGCGTACGTCGCGGCTCCATTAATCCCATAATTTCGTCGGCGACGTTCCGCGTTTACGAGCTCGCGGAACAGCGACAGAATTTTCGCGTCGGAATTTTTAAACCGCAGGCCGACACGTTGAAATTTCTCGGAAGCTTTTAAAAGATCGTTCGTCCGGTGGACTTCGAATAATTCTGACTCCGTTTCGAACGGCGTACGGGGATTTCAGCGAGATGACTGTGTGCGTCGCGCGAACGTTTCGAAAAATTCATAAATCACTTCGCGAGAAGTGACGGTCTCCAGAAATTTGCATTTCGAGAGCTCGGTCACGTTGCGGACAACGAGCGATTCATCGCGAATAAAGCGCGTGTAATGGCCGCTAATCATCCAGGCGTACGCGTCTCCGAAAAGCTGCGGCGGTCCAGTCGGTCGATTTAGCTGGCCAAAAGTCGATTCCGAACGTTTCATCGAAGACAAAAGATTTTTATTCTACTTAAATGTGTTCTCTGTATGATTATAAGTGATAACGGAAGTGTGATAGTGAAGCAATTGTTAATTAATTTTTATTGGTTGTTGACTTAACGTTTATATTTATTTGATTAATTTTAGAATAATTTTTACGTTCTTTCTTTCTCTCTTATTTTTTTATTATTATTACTCTCTCGCTCTTTCGATCCGCACATTAAAACAGATCGTAGAAAAGTGAAGTTCGTTTTATTAAAAAATCAAATTTGACTTCTCTGATTTCGATTTTTATAATAATTTTATTGCCTGTTCATTGTTCTCTGAAATTCTTGTATTAATAAATTTTATTGGCAGTCCAATATGTATATTGTATATACTTATCATAAGTATATATCATATATTAGGTATATATGATACATGTAAAAAATGTTAAAATTATATTATATTTATATTATATTATATTGCATATACTACAATATAATATAATATATCATATTGCATATTCTATATTATATTTATATATTATTTTATATTGTATGTAATATGTTATACTGTATATAATATTTTATATTGCATATATTATATTATATTATATATGTATTATTTTATGTCGTATATAATATATCATATTGCATATACTATATTGTATTTATATATTATTTTATATTATATATAATATCTTATATTGTATGTAATATATTATACTGCATATAATATTTCATATTGCATATATAATACAATATAAAGTAATATATAAATATAATATTGTATATAATATTTTATATTGCATATACTATGTTATATTATATATATTATTTTATGTTGTATATAATATATCATATTGCACATGTACTATATTATATTTATATTTTATTTTATATTGTATATATTATATTATATATATTGTATATCATATTTTATATTATATATACAATATAATATGATATATAGAATATAATATATAGTACATAATAATATATTATATTGTGTATAATATTTCATATTATATATTTCATATATCTATATTATATTGTATATATTATTTTATATTATATATATTATTGTATATTGAATATCTCATAACATATTGCATATATTATTTTACATTGTATATCTCATAACATATTCTCTATATTATTTCATATAGTATAAATCATATTACACACACACTGTAAAATACTGTAAATTGTTTGTCTGCAATGATGCAGTCGTTCGATATATCGCTGTCTGTAGAAAGTCACTGATCAGTCCATCTTTCTTCTCGGAATCACCGAACGTCGATAAGATATTAAATTTTTTTCGGAAGCCGGAAAGCAATACATGATTAAATTAATGCTCTCGTGTAACTTTAACTGAACTATTCTATAGTTCAAGATGACTTCATTCATACTGTTTCAGCAAATAATCGGATCAAAGTTAAGCGTGTTTACTGTTTACGTCTCTGTTCGAAGTAACTCTTCGTAACCTTGACCCTCAGAGTTGCATGCTCGTTTCATTAACGCGTAGAAAATTATTTTTCTCGATCGTCGCGAATTTCTCAGCTGAAGCTCAGTCGAAGGTTGCACGTGTGGTAGGTCGATGAATTTGTCTCCTTGTCGGCTGTGACATGGTGAAGTCAAACGTACATGATATCTTTTAAGAATATCAAGGTGACATGAGATTTTTATCGAATAGAAAGATTATTCGAAATTTGGATTATTGCAATTTGTTCTCGTCAGGGAATAGGTTAACTAGTGTTTCGAAAAAGCGAAAAAATTATGCAAAATGTTAAAAAGGTATATTTTATACATTACATTATTTTATATTCTATATATTACTTATATTATATTCTACATATTATATACATTATATTGTATTATATATATATATTATACTATATTCTATATTACATTATATTATAATAATATATAAATTAATAATAGATGATATATAATTATATTATATTATATATATTATATTATATAATATTGTATATTGCATATCTCCTATAATATGATATTATATATGTATACTAGATTATACTGTATATATTATATAGTATTGTATATATTATATTATACTGCATATATTACATATTGTATTGTATATATTATATTAAACTGTACATATTAAACATTAAATTGTATACGTTACACATTATACTATATGTATTATATAATACTGTATACATATTGCATCTCATATTATCCCCACATATTATACTATATTAATTGTATATATTATATTATATTATATTATATTATATTATATTATATTATATTATATTATATTATATTATATTATATTATATCATGTTATATTATATTATATTATATTATATTATATTATATTATATTTCACATATAATAAGGTATTGTACATATCATTTTACATTTTATATTACAATAATACATTACAATAAAAAATACTAACAATTATGTCCAACATATTTTCTATTTAAATTGCACCTAACTACAATTATCACTTCGTATCGAAACGACGGAATTTCGGCCGGCTAGAACGCTCGCTCAGACCAGCGCGCACCGGTCCCCGAACAGGCCCCGAAATGACCGTGCAGAGGCGTTCATTCACGGTGGTTCCGTCCCATGATTACCGGGAACGCTAATTTCACGGGAGGCACCATGATTACGCCGGTATTCCCCGGCGAATTTCCCAACGAAACAGTGAATTTCCATCGTTCGCATTGTGTTATTTCTTCTTTTTTTTTATGCGCCGTATTTCACGGAGAGCCGGTCGCAATTGAGAAACCACACACACATACACACACACACATGTAAGAACGTTGAACCGTTCCGACGACGAATTTGGATGTCAAGGCGGGCGTGCTTCGTCGTCGTCGTTGTCGTCGTCGTCGCCGTCGCCGGGCCGTCGCGCGTATCATCCCGAAACGCTCGCGCGGCCCTCCTCTCTTTTTCTCATAATGACGCGTTGCATTCGCATAATTCCAGGGTAACAATGCGGCCGGTGCTTAGCTATTAGCGTTAACGGAGGAAAGCCAATACGAAGGCTGGGA
Source organism: Megalopta genalis (assembly GCF_051020955.1). Taxonomy (NCBI): domain Eukaryota; kingdom Metazoa; phylum Arthropoda; class Insecta; order Hymenoptera; family Halictidae; genus Megalopta; species Megalopta genalis. The sequence continues at coordinate 5,197,927 of NC_135026.1, read as the reverse complement.
AAATTGCCGTTGGGGGTCGCCGGCTCGGGACCCCGCCTTTCTTATAAAAGAACACGGGACCGTCGCCGAACGTACAGTGGCAACTCAGCGGATAGATCGGAGGAAAATTAGTGGATTTTTGCTACAGGTTGCGAACGGCCTAGTGTCACCTGACAGAGAATGGCTTGCTTGAAACTCGTGAGTACACTGTCCGGTTCTGTTCGCTTTTTTAATTTATTAAATTTAACCTGTCGTCGTAGTCAGGCGATGGAGTGTTCTATAACATAATAATTTTATATAATATATATTAATAATAAATAATAAATAGTAAATAATAATATATAAACCAAACGACAAGCTATTTGTTGCTTCGATCATCAATATCTTGACATTCTCCGATTCATTCATTTCATAAATAAAATTATCATAATTTTCATATAATATATAACATGTAATAATAATAAATAATAAATAGTAAATAGTAATATATAAACCAAATGACAAGCTATTTATTGCTTCGATCATCAATATCTTGACATTCCTAATTTCATTCATTTCATAAATAAAATATTCAATAACTTTCATAATAAATAAAACAATTGAATTAAAATGAACAATAAGTTTTCATAAATAAAATAAATATCATCTTAAATGGTGTATTCATTTAATAAATAAAATTTTCATAATATTCGTAATGAATAAAATAAATTAATTGAAATAAATAATGCTATTTTACCATGTCTGGTTTGATTAAATAATTGCAATAGCGTTGCTGTCATTTTTGTGTAACGCGCGCGCGCGTCAGTGCATTTTTAAGTGTTCAATTTATGGAGTATTTAACTATTCCTGTGCCAGGATACGTTAATTACTGCATTTTTCACTGATCAGATTTATTTGAAAGAGTTGTTTTCATTGAATTAATTCTATGCCAAGTTACATTAAATAATCCTATTAATTAACCCTCTTAAATAACCCTTTAATATTACTCTTAAATGTCAGTGCGCTTTTAAGTATTGATATATACTGTGAAATTGTTTTAATCCGAACTCTTCTAATGACAGGTTCCATTGAATAATAATTGTATAATATTATAATGTAATCGGCAACACTCGAACTTTGGTGCTGAATTTTTGAGTATTCAGGTGATTTGGAGCAGTTACTTTGAACGAACCATTTCTATGTCAGATTAGATGAAATAATTGTATCAATAGCATTATATCAATAGCATATTACATCCATATTAGGAGACATAGAATTATAGCAGATTATATTATAGAATCGTTTCAATCGCATTATTTCCATGCCAAGTTCGATTAAATAATCCTGCAATTATAACAATTCTTGTCGCTTGAATATTTAGACATTTTCAAGTATGCATAACTGTCCTATTATTTTAATTGAACATTGAACACGACTGATATTGTTGAAATATATTTATTAAATTTATCAGGAAAATTCAGGGCAACGCTTTTATATTTCAATGTAACAATTTATATAATATATCAATTTTTCCTAGATATGAACACCAGACATTTGTTTTTAACAATTGTAAAAATGTTTAGAAACGTCTGAACCTCATTCAACAAAATTGACACGAATTTCTTCGAACAGCTCATAAATTTTTCTTATCAATTATCATTGCTTTAGTTGTTATCATTGTTGTCGTCGTTGTCACATTTATGCATTCTTATACATTGTTGCCATTCTCGTGCACTGTTGCAATTCTTATACATTAGTTGCTATTTTTACAAGTTGTTGCCGTTTTTGCATGTTGTTGCCGGTTCATATGCATTCTTGCCATTTTTATACAGTGTTGCTATTCATATGCAATGTTGCCATTTCTACGCATTGTTGCTATTCTTATACATTGTTGCCATTCTTATATATTTTTGCCATTTCTATGCATTGTTGCCATTTTTATGCAATGTTGCCATTCTTATGCATTGTTGTCATTTTTACAGAATGTTGCCATTCATACGCACTCGTGCCATTTTTATACATTGTTGTCATTCTCATGCATTGTTGTCGTTCTTACACATTATTGTCAGTTTTTCACATTGTTGCCATTCATATGCAATGTTCCCATTCTTATACATTATTGTCGTTTCTAAACTATCGTTTCTAACCTTGTAAACTTGTTGCAATTCATCTGCATTGCCTTTGCCATTCTTATGCACGGTTGTCCTTCTTATACATTATTGTTATTTTTTTCACATTGTTGCCATTCATATGCATTGTTGCAATTCTTGTACATTATTGCCATTTTTACAAAACGTCAGTCATACGCATTCTTGCCATTTTTATACATTGTTGCCATTTACATACATCGTTGCCACTTGTATACATTGTTGCCATTCTTACACACTCTTGCGATCTTTACACATCGTTATCATTCTTTCTCGGTCTACAAATTTGTCTTTTTCCGTTTGCACAGTACACGGTCCTGCTGCTGGCTGTAATCTTCGCTGTAGCGTCTGCGAGACCAGGATACCTGGGATACGGCTACGGTGGCGGCTACGGATATCCTCACCATTATGGCTACAGGTACCCGTTCTACGGTGGATATGGACACGGCTACGGACACGGCTACGGTAAGAGATACCCTGGTACCGCATTAACTCCTTAAGCGTTCATGTATCATGGTCAAAGTCCATTCACTGCAGCAATGACGTATATATAGAGTGTCTGAAAATTATGTTACTTCCGGAGGTTCCCGAGGGGTTCCTCGAGTCATTTGAAGCAACTTTTTCCTTTGCGAGAATATTCTACGAGGCTTCGTTTACGAGTTATTAACGAAAGACGTTGACCAATGAGAGGCGCGCTCGGCTGACGCGAGGCGGGTGCGACTGATCCGGGTGGCCCGGCCCTTGCGATCACTGCCGCTACGTCAGACGGCAGGCGCGACGCGGCATTGGCCACAAGGGCGGAGCGCCGACCGCACTCGCTCTCCGATTGGTCACTGTTTTTCGTTAATAACTCGTAAAGGAAGCCTCGTAGAACAATTTCGCAAAGGAAAAAGTTGCTCCAAATGACCTCAGGAATCTCCCCTTCCCGGCTGTTGACATAATTACGGTTAAACATTGACCAATGAGAGGCGCGCTCTGCTGGCGCTTCGTGGCTGAGCCAATCAGCGGGACTGGGCCTCGGCCGCCCATTGATGCGGCCGCCTCACACCTCGCGAGCTCGCTTCTCATTGGTCCGTGCTTTTTCCTTAATAACTCGCGAACGAAACCTCGTAGAACAATTTCGCCAAGGAAAAAGTTACTTCAAATGAACCGAGGAACCTCTCGTTTCTGGAAGTAACGTAACTCTGGCACATTATGAAATTCCCTGCATATCTCAATGTACACGTTAGACCCGTTTATCCCGCGAGATTGTATTGTGTTCTCGTGCCCATAAAATGCACAAAATGTTTTTGTAGATATCGCGACAATACCATGCATTTACTCGTGGGAAATTGCAGAGGCGGAATATTGCAAGGGAATTTAGAGCGCGACAGGGCTGGCTCCGACGTCAATGAATATTTTGTATACTTACTAAATCAATCTTTCTACGTTTCTGAAACTGCTTTATTTCTCAAAAAATCTATTCGCACCGCACAATTGTTTATAAAACAAAATAATATATGTGTAACACAAAATTATTTCACTTTTGAAAGCTGTCGTTACAATGATCATTTTCACGTTCATTTGTAGTCGTCCTTGATTGAAATAATTATTTCGAAATGAAAAATAAACAAAACAAAATGTTCATCGACGTTGTTCATCGGTCATTGACTGTAAACAAAGCATTCATCGACGTTCTTCAATTGACACCGTAATCTTCTTCTCCCTCCAGGCGGCTTCCACCATCATGGCTACGGCCTTGGATACGGCCACTACGGTGGCTATTACTAATCGCACAGACCAACCTTTGGATTCGGCTACTGTACACGCGGTCCGTCACGGAGGCTCTCGTTTCGCATGATCTTCTAGCGCAGACCTTTGTCGTCGTATAAACATTAGCAGCGATTGGAACACGGCGCCTCGTCGTAACGCGTCCCGCGTTCTAACCGCTACCCGAGGCGATGCCAAAATACTTCTATTCCACTCCCCCCTCCACGCCCCCTGCCCTAGCCACGCTAACCGCATTTATCCGTCGTTGATCCTTTTTAACCAGCAGTGAAGTAATCGTAGCGATATATATTGCAAGCAACAATAAAAACAACTTTCAAACTCATCGAATCCAAAGGACTCTTTTACTGCCACGAACGTTGTGCAAACCGATAATTAATAAATGCTGGACTTTTTTAATGGACACGCCGTGTTCTTGCGGGTTTTATTGGCCGCTTCGACAGCCGTCCGTTAAAAGCTACGCGGCAACTGGCGAGGACGGTGTCAGAGCTGGAAATTTTTTATTCGAGACGGGAGATAATTATTTCCAATCACTGATTCTGATTTAAAAATTATGTTGGCGCGTCTGAGACAATAGCAATTTAAAACGGTGCAAAATAACAATTTTGCTATTTTTATTTTTGTTATTTTTGTAAGTTTTATTTTTGTTATTTCTGCTATTTCAATTTTTCATATTTTTGTTATCTTAATTTTTCTTTTGTAATTTTTATTTTTCTTATTTTTGTAATTTTCTTATTTTGTTATTTTGTAATTTTGTCATTTCTGTAATTTTGTTATTTTGTTATTTCGTTATTTTGTTGTTTTGCTATTTTATCACGATACTAATCTCCAACAAAATCGACTGCACAAAATTTCAATATTCTTGTTTTGTACTAAATTTAGATATAAAAATTGCCTATCTAAAATAACACCAAAAATAAAAATACAAATCTAGAATTTTTCTGAAGACTAACAATTTATTCATCGGAATACGAACACATTTTCAAATAAAAGCACAGTTGACCTAATACCATATTAGGCACACTGAACAACATAGTAGCAACAAGAGAAATCTATCCGCATGAACGTCAAACGTGTCGGTAACAGTTGCCATTGTTACGACTTGGCCGAGGAAAAATCGTCGGTTTTCATTTGTTGTGACTCAGCGCGCCATTGTGAAGACGTATCTCGAAAGCCGTGGCGATCGCCGGTGTCTGCGACCTCGTCTGCATCCGTGTAAAAGTCATTGCCACGTGGGTGTCGCACCTGAAACCATCGGAATAGTCAATATCTCGTCCCACGATCTTGCTCTTGTGATTTCTAAATTCCTCGAATCTCTGCAGTGTCGTCCCGCGTGCGTAACAACCATTTTTCATTATCCTTTCACATTAACGATATCGTTTAGTATTTAGCAATACCTGCCTCGTCCGCGATATTCCTCTTACATACAAGGTATCTCGTAATTGGTGTCGAAAACTGAGGGAAATGATTCCTGAGGCGATTTCAAGAAACTTTTTCCTTTGCGGAAAGTTCATTTGAGGCTTCGTTTACGAGTTATCGAGGAAAAACGCGGACGAATCGGGGCGCTAGTACAGCGGACGCGTAGGCGGCGCGGCAGCGAGCGCGACGCGGCATTGGCCGCGAGGGCGGAGCGGCCGCTGCGCTCGCTTTGCAATTGGTCCGCGTTTTTCGTTAATATCTCGTTAACGAAGCCTCGGAGAAGATTCTCGCAAAGGAAAAAGTTGTTTCAAATGATCCAAAGGACATCATTATGTTCTCTAAAATATTTTTGCTTTGTATAGAAGTTATTTGATGCTTTAAATGTTAATTGATATAATTAGATGATGCATAGAAATACAAGGAGGGAAAAGCAATTTGTTAAAATTTGAATGGTGACCTTTTTGTAACATACATAAAACTCGGTATAATCAGGACAGTTTGTAATCTCAAATGATAATTTGTTCTACGTATTTTCTAAGAAAGTTTAAATTGTCAGTAACATTTTTGCAGAAACATTTTATTCTGCACAAAGTACGCAACGCTTTCTTGTTCCGATCGAAACCGTTCAGTGCTGGCTACCGATCATCCAGAACGTCTAACTCGCTTTAATAGGTGTACAGTCGCCGCTAAAAATGATTCAACGATGCTTCAAACACGCTGCTCTCTGTTGATGCGAAAGGTTTCCAATTTTCATTCACCCTGTCACATTCTGGAATATTTTTCCAATCGCTCACGCGTTTCTCAAAATTACACAAATTGTTTATTTACGACGACTTTCGAGAACATTATCGCGCAGGTGTCCGCGTGTATTTTTCGAGGCAACTGTACGAGCAGTTCGTGTATACCTGCGTAATTATGATGTCGCTAATTAACGGTGGCGATGCATTAAAAGCACACGCGTCAAGCATTAGTAAAATCCTGTTTCTCCGTCCTTCTTCGTCGCACAATTGGGCAACACCGCGACGTTTCAGAGGGAACTCGTCCGCGGTGATCCGTATGTGCAGGTGCAGAGGTCAGCCACGACTTTTCAGGTCGCCCAGGCTCTTACTTAGCAACAGGTAAACCGCAATCGACCGCAAACTGCAAGTTAAACGCAGGCGCGCGCCGTTTCATTCTCAGCAATTTTTCCGTCGATTACAACTGTCCAGGAATTATACTTTCCGGATTTTCAAAATTAACATTTTATAGTGTTTATCTTAGAGATTTCGTGGATTTTTAATCTTAGTCCAGTCAAAACGTTTTATTGTATCGTTTAATTTATTTCGTGAATTTGAAATTCGAGGGAGCCATCTTCGGTTTTAGTGACTACGATGGGTCGCTCTATGTGGTCGAGACCTAACCTCGAACATGTCCAATAGAATGTTCATTCTAATCTAACTTTGGAACAGTGAATATCGCGAAAACTAAGGACAGTAACATGTTCAGCAATAGTTATACGTCCTAACCTAACTTTAGAACAGTGAATATCTCGAAAAATAAGGACTCTAACATATCTAAAAAAATGGTTCGTCCTAACCTAACCTTGGAACAGTGAACATCTCACAAACAAAGGCACTAAAATATTCAGGAAAAGCTGTACGTCCTAACCTAACTTTAGTACACTGAATATCTCGAAAAATAAGAACTCTAACATGTCCAAAAAATTGTTCGTCCTAACCTAACCTTGCTACAGTGAACATCTGGAATACTAAGAACACTAACATTTTCAGAAAAAAGTTGTTCGACCTAACCTAACATTAGTACAGTGAACGTCTCGAAAACTAAGGACTCGAAAACAAGTCCAAAAAAATGATTCACCCTAACCTAACCCTGGTACAGTGAACATCTCGAAAACTAAGGACGCTAACATGACCAGAATAAAGTTCTTAATCCTATCAGCCTCGGCAACACATCTCAAGGTCACCGAAATCTAACGCAGCACGTCGTCGACCTTCGTAATCGTCTTTCCCTTTCGCGCGCACTCCCTCTACGGCACAATAATTATTTAATACTTAAGTCTATAACCTTTAGCAGTGCGTAGAACACTAATTCCGGGAGATTTATCGGGACCATAAAGTGGCGCTCGCAGGCTATCTCGGATAGCCGCGTAATAAAGTTTTGCAACGTTATTTAAATAGACGGCGGGACCGAGAAGGCTAACGACGTATTTGGGACGGGTCCGTCCTCCGACTAACGTTCCGATCCTCGTTCCGATCGAGCATTCGAAAATGTCCGTTGCGTAATCAGTCGCAAGATTTCCTGAAGAAGCTATCGCTGCGGTCTTTGTAGCGTATCATATAATGCGGTTACGAAATCGCCGGCGTTCGTTTGCGCCTTTCAAACTGCCTCCCCCTCTCCGCCCCTCTCTTTGATGATGCTAGACAGATTCACTAATGATACACTAATTCGTCGGAATTTTGATTCCGAGGTCGCCTTCGAACGAGCACGATGAAAATCGAAAGGCGAATAGCCGTTTCCGGTATAGCCATAAACCTTGTCATAATAATTCTCTCTGGAAAGGATAAGGCGCGTCTTACAGCGCGACGGAGACATCTTATAAGGCATTTTGGAGACACCGTGTTCTGTAAAAAATGACAATTCTGAAAGTCTGTCTAGCTAGTAGAGAAAATTTTATTTATTCATTATACATTAATATATTTTTATTTAATATATATATATTTAAATGACACGAAACGGATGACATTTCCGAATACAAAATTTCTAAAGAAAGTAAAACTATGTTTTTCGGAATGACGTAACCTAATCTAATAATGCCACGATATCGACAACACTGCATGGCTATCATTGTATCTGCAATACTGCGTGGCTGCCATTATATCGGCGACACCGCATAGCTGCTATTGCATCGGCAACGCTGCATAGCTACCAACCATTGTATCGGCAACACCGCATGGCAACTATTGTATCCGCAACACTGCATGGGTACTATCGTATCGGCAACACCGCATGAATGCCATTGTACAGGCAACACCGCATTGCCTACCATTGTACCGACAACATTCCATAGCTGCTGTTGTATCGGCAACACCGCATTGCTACCGCTGTATCGGAAACATTGTATAGTTGCTATTATATCGACAACACTGCACGGCTACCATTGTATCGGCAACACCGCATTATTACTATTGTATCGGTAACATTGTAAAGCTGCTTTTGTATTGGCAACACTGCATGGCTACCATTATATTGACAACAACGCATGACTAGTATTCTATCGGCAACACCGCGTTTCTACTATTGTATCAGCAAGATCGCGTAGCTGCTATTGTATCGGCAACACCGCATTGTCGACCGTTGTACTGGCAACATTGCATAGCTGCTATTGTATCGGCAACACCGCATTGTCTACCGTTGTACTGGCAACATTGCATAGCTGCTATTGTATCGGCAACACCGCATGACTGTCATTGTATCGGCAACACTGCATGGGTACCATCGTATCGGCAACACCGCATGAGTGCCATTGTACAGACAACACCGCACAGCTGCCATTACATCGGCAACACCGTGTGATCGCCACAATATCCACAAAATTGCATAGCTGTTACTGTATCGGCAACACTGCATAGCTAGTATTGTATCGGTAACGCCGCACGGCTGCCGTTGTATCGGCAATACCGCATGGCTCCTGTCGTATCGGCAACGCTGGCGCGACGTTCGTTTCAAATGTTTAGAATCGGCGCCCAATTGGAACACTCGATGGTTGAAACAAACTTCATCGACGTGAGAAGGTTATCAATAAATGGAGACGGCAATACAAGACCGCAACATCGCAATGAAACCTTAACATACATTATTATTTGTTGACCCTAATGGTTCTCATTACCCATCGGTTAATTCGCTTTTTCACCGTCGCCGTGAAAGGAAGCGAAAAAGCAGCCGTCGAACACGATGTCTATTAAAATATTGAATCCATGTAATTTAGTCGCGACTGCTATTAATCCACCGTGACTGAGTAGCTCCATCAAACGGTTAACATTTTTCTGGAATACGAATTATCTATCGGGAATAATGTTCGTCGTGGCGGGCTAAACGCTCGTTCTAGCGGTGCCACTATTGCAAAATATTAATATAGTATTATACAACGACACAGGGAAATTCCTGTACACGCGACGCCGTACAGTCACTCGCGAAAACATTCGGCCGGTCAAGGCACAGGAATAATCTTTCGTCGAAATTCCGCGCCAAAAGCGAAGAATCGGTGGAAAAAGATCTGTTGTCCCGAGATACTTCGGCGGAGTGACTGTACGCGCTCGTTTTCTAAATAAAGAGTCGCTTACGATGCTTTTTTCTTTAATATCATACGCCAGAGTGAAATAATAGAAAACGAAAAAGGCGACGCGCGTAAAGGTGAAAGATGAACTTTAATTATGTAACGCGAAGCTACTGTTGCCTACAAAAATTGTCGTGGACGCCGGCTGGGAATCGACGTCGCGTACGATCTATAAATCATACATAGTGGAACGTGGCCGCGATGAGAACCTGATTAGAGAAAGGGACCGGAGTCTATAAATCAGTCTGCCACGATCTATCTGGAAAAAAGTACGCGCGCGGAATCGTCGCTCGGACATCTCTGCCGTGGTAGCCGTGGCCTTCGGCGTAGCATTTCGGTGCGGTGGGCCAGCTTTTGTCCGGGGGACCACCGGCCTCGGTACAACGGTGTTCATCGACGCGGGCAAAAGATCGAAGGTCGAACGTGATCCGGAGCCTTTCCGTGATCGTGTGGCTGCCCTCTCATTCAAAGGAAAACTAAATACTAAGAGAAAGGTCAGGCTCGTGTGGAAAAGAGAACTTCATTCATTCCCGGATAGCGAGACGGTTCACGTGTGTGCCTGTGTCCGGCACTGAAAATCGCGGCTCGTCACGATTTCGACGAATTCTTAATAATCCCGTCCCCTTTTTGCGAATTCGTTCAGCGCTTTAGATGTTTGTTTCAACTAGGAAGTTTCGGCTGGACGTCGACTGTAAACATTCGAAACGATTGCCGAGCCAGTGTTGCCGATACAATGGTGGCAGTGCGATGTTGCCAAATATCGTAGCATTATTAGGTTAAATTATACTATTTTTTACCTTGGCATGGATACATTTTGTTGTAAGACTTTGTGCTCGACAAAATCTTTTATTTTGTTTTATTTATTAATATGTACATATAAAATAAATACACTAATCTGGTGATATTGTAACTATATTCTACTAGTTACTAATTTAATCATTCAGAGTCTGATTTAATAATTCAGAGTCTAATTTAATCATTCAGATCCTAATTTAATCATTCAAAGTCTAATTTAATCATTCAGAATTTAATTCAATAATTCAGAATCTAATTTAATCATTCAGAAGCTAATTTAATCATTCAGAGGCTAATTTAATCATTCAGAATCTGATTTAATAATTCCGAGTATAATTTAATCATTCAGAATCTAATTTAATAATTCAAAGTCTACTTTTAATAATTTAGAATCTAATTTAATAATTCAGATACCGAATTAATAATTCGAATTCTAATTTAATCATTCAGATACTGATTTAATAATTCAGAATCGGATTTAATAATTCAGAGACTAATTTAAGTATTCAGAGTCGAATTTAATAATTCAGAGCTTAATTTAATAATTTAGAATCTAATTGAATCATTCAGAATCTAATTTAATAATTCTGAGTCTAATTTAATATTCATAATCTAATTTAATAATTCAGAGTCTAATTTAATATTCAGAATCTAAATTAATAATTCAGAGCTTAATTTAATAATTTATAATCTAATTGAATCATTCAGAATCTAATTTAATAATTCTGAGTCTAATTTAATATTCATAATCTAATTTAATAATTCAGAGTCTAATTTAATATTCAGAATCTAAATTAATAATTCAGAGCTTAATTTAATAATTTAGAATCTAATTGAATCATTCAGAATCTAATTTAATAATTCTGAGTCTAATTTAATATTCAGAATCTAATTTAATAATTGAACCTAATTTAATAATTCAGAATCTAATTTAATCATTCAGCATCTAATTTAATAATTCAGAATCTAATTTAATCATTCAGCATCTAATTTAATAATTCAGTGTCTAATTTAATCATTCAGAATCTAATTTATTAATTCAGAGTTTAATTTAATAACTCAGATTTTAATTTAATAACTTAGATTCTAGTCTAATAATCGTAATTCTACTTCATTAATACAAATTCTAACGGAATACCGCGGATTCCAATGGAATAATTTCATCCTCCAAGATCATAATTCCGATTGTAACGACAGATGTATGTCGAAAGCTACTTTGCACTACTTAGGAAGCGTCGTCTCGCTCGGTGAGTCCACATTCTCCCCGTCGTGGTACATCGATTATCATTAATTGTAATTGTAATTTTGCACAATCGAGACGTCGCGTACCGTAATGTTTGTATTTCAGAATATTTATAGGGGAACGTAGTTGCGTAGGGTATTGTCGATTGCTACTAAAAGTCTCCGAATGATTCAAAGACTCGGCCGAACATCATTCGTCGTTTTCGAGAAGACTGTTGCACAATTCGGAATAAAAATTCCATAATTATGGCATAATCTTTAATCGCACGTGGCTCGGGAGTTCGTTATTCGGGGACCGTCTGCGTAAATCTTGGCTCGTTTAGATTCATGATATACGTATAATTTATCGTACGAAAATATTTTTTAGAGGCCGTACGGAGAGACGGTGAAAGAGAGAAGGGAGACGGTGGGAGAATGTTATTTAAAGTTGAGATGGCGATGGAATCAATAATATTATAATGTATTATTATATGATAACAATATAATAATAATAATATAATAATATAGTAACATAATAATATGACAATATGATGATATGATAATATGCTAATATGCTAATATGATAATATAGTAATATAATATGATAATATAATGATATGATAACAATATAATAGTAACATAACAATATGATAATATGATAATGTGATAATATGATAATATGATAATATGATAATATGCTAATATGATAATGTGATAATATGATAATATGATAATATGATAATATGATAATATGATAATATGATAATATGATAATATGATAATATGATAATATGATAATATGATAATATGATAATATGATAATATGATAATATGATAATATGATAATATGATAATATGATAATATGATAATATGATAATATGATAATATGATAATGTTGACCGCGTAATTATTTACTTTAAAAATAACCAGTTTTGTTGACTTAATCGAGACCTAACCCAAATCCAACGAAAATCTATCCCAATACGAAGAAAAGTCGTTCCAATTCTAACCTAAACCTAACGCAAGTCTAACGCAGTCCTAACCTGATACTACTTCCAAGATGAAACCTCATTGAAAATTCTAAAAGAAAATATTCTGCTGGAATCTGAGAGGAATGAGGACCAACCGAATCGTGTCGATGTGAAAAGTAATTAAAAAACAGTGTCCTTGAAAATATACTTCAAGGTCACCGGAGTCTAACGAAGAATCGCTGAAATAAATAATTGTCAAGATCATTGTTGTGCACGGCGTTTCGAAACGGCGACACGATTTCATCTCGAGGAGTAGCCAATGGCTGGCTGATTAATTAGATAAGCACTCGCAACGCGCGGAGAATCGAAAGGCATCGATCCTCCTTATCGATCCACGTTGGTCAGGGGTTGGCGGGAATGGAAAGGTTGAAAGCATGGCCTGCGGAGCCTTGATTCGAGCATCGTGTACGTCCGATCGATTATTAAAGTCCAATTAAACCGTCACATTCGAGTGGTGTTCACGAACGAGGATTTGCCGAGTGTTCCCAGATTCTCTCAAGGTCTCGTCGAAGGGAATCGTTCGCGCGGTACACGGCGTGGTTTACGAGCAACCATTACGAGGATCTTAGAGGGATGGTGTTAAACAAGCGATTGCAAAAGAGAAATTGGATGGCCCGTTTTAAGTGCCAATTTTATTTCGCAACGGCTCCGAGTCTACGCCGGAACGAAGCCGCACACCTGGGACAGTACATGTCAGGTTGCTGTCATCGTGACTTCAACGTAAACAGCAATTAATTAAATGCATCGTCAAGTAGCGAAATAACATAAATTATCGTAGTTGATACGATATGCTGTCAATCGTTGAAATTTCTGTTTGACGCGCGAAGAAATCCCTCGTTGCATGAGATAATCTGTTCGAAATTGGTTCAGGATGCTTCAAGAATGTTCAAGAATGTTTGAGAGTGTTCGAGAATGTTTGAGAATGTTCGAGAATATTTGAGAATGTTCGAGAATGTTTGAGAATGTTCGAGAATGTTCAGGAATGTTTGCGAATGTTTAAGAATGTTCAGGAATGTTTACGAATGTTTAAGAATGTTCAGGGATGTTTGAGAACGTTCAGGAATGTTTACGAATGTTTAAGAATGTTCAAAGTTTTACAGAAAATTACCTTGATGTATGCTATCTCAATCCAACTTCCATCGTTTACCTAACTTTGTACTATTAAAGGAATGACTTCTTCATTGCACAACATAATAATGTGTTCAAGAATGTATATATATATATATATATATATATATATATATATATATATATAAGAATGTTAAAAAATCTTCAAGAATTCTAAAGAATGTGGAGGAATATTAAGAAATCTTCAAGAATGTTGAATGTTGAGGAATGTTGAAGAATGTTTAAAAGTGTTCAGGAATGTTCAGGAATGTTTACGAATGTTGAAGAATGTTCAGGAACGCAAAGTTTTACAGAAAATTCTCCCGTTGTATGTTTTCTCAATCCAGCTTCCACAGTTTACCTAATTTTGCACTATCAAAATAATGACTTCTTCATTGCACAACATAATAGTGTGTTCAAGAATGTTGATGAACGTATGAGAATGTTCAAGAATGTTCAAGAATGTATATATAAGAATGTTAAAAAACCTTCAAGAATTCTAAAGTATGTGGAGGAATATTAAGAAATCTTCAAGAATGTTGAATGTTGAGGAATGTTGAAGAATGTTTAAAAGTGTTCAGGAATTTTCAGGAATTTTTAAGAATGTTGAAGAATGTTCAGGAATGCAAAGTTGTACAGAAAATTGTCCTGTTGTATGTTTTCTCAATCCAGCTTCCACAGTTTACCTAATTTTGTACTATCAAAAGAATGACTTCTCCATTGCATAACATAATAATGTGTTCAAGAATGTTGATGAATGTATAAGAATGTTCAAGAATGTTCAAGAATGTATAAGAATGTTAAAAAATCTTCAAGAATGATTCAGGAATGTTGAAAAATCTTCCAAAATGTTAAAGAATGTTGAAGAATGTGCGAGAATGTTAAAAAAAACATTCAAGAATGTTCAAGAATGTTAAATAATTTTCAAGAATATAGAAAAATGTTGAAGAATGTTAAAAAATCTTCAAGAATGCTGAAGAATGTAATTTAATGTTAAAAACTGTAGAAGAATGTTGGATAATGTTGAAGAATGTTAACAAAGCTTTCAAGAATGTTGGAGAATGTTGAATAATGTTGAAGACTGTTAAAGGATGATAAAGAATGTTGAAGAATGATTGAGAATGTTTGAAAATGTTGGATAATGTTGGATAATGTTGGAGAATGTTTAAGAATGTTGATGAATGTTGAAGAATGTTCGAGAATGTTGAAGAATGTTGAAGAATGTATACAAATTTTGAAGAATGTTTGCCCAAATGTCTGCTTCGTTATCATCAATTTCCGTCACCCAACAAACAACATTTTCATCGCACATTCTACCGACGTATTCGAGAATATATTCAAGAGACATATAATTACGCCTATACTCCACGCAACAGCGTTGCAGAATGTGAAACTTCACATGGAGCCGCATTGAAAGGCCAGCAGTCTAGTTATTTCTAATTAATCGAATCAAATATCCGTGTACTTGAACGAACTTTTTTTTGCTAATTAAAATGTTATTCCATTCCGTAATATTCTGTGAAATTAATGCTCCGGTTTGGCTATGCCTATAGTAAACGTCTTTTGTTGCGGCGTCTCACGATACCGGCGCCGATCGAAGCGTCAGCGAGATCGCTGGATCACCCGCGCACGGTAGAACGATGAACTCGCGTAACGCAATTATTGCAGTCGATCGTCGAGCGTCGACTCTGCGTCTCGCGAGTGCGCGCGCGTCTTTCTGCTCTCTGAGAATGTTGCGCGAAATCCGCTTTTCGTCAGATGCCGCCGATATCCAGAAACAATGCGACGGCATTCGAGATTATGACATCTGAATTATAAACGGAAAAACTGCGCAGAGTTTGTTCCCGTTTCTGTCGTCATGCTCCGCGAGAGAACTATTCTCACGAGCTCGAAACGGCCGTCGGACGAGCTTTTATCCTCCGTTCCCGCTTTTTTCGACCTCGCTGCGACTTTGTCGAATCATTCAATTATCCGGTAATTAATTAATTAATTCGATGTTTATTTCGTAATCGTTGTGAAGGAAAATTATTCGTCTGCTTAAAATCGATTTGCAGTTCGACCGATAATGAATTAGGCAATTTTATCGTTCCGGAAACGTTCGTTGTCGCACGATCAATAATTTATGATAGTTCGCAACATCCGCAGACCGCAACGGTCTGTCGCAACGTAATTAAGTCCTCGCGGCACGGTGGTCTGGAAGACAGTGTTGTCTGGACAAAATTAAAATTCTCCAATTTTCGCATGTCGAAAAAATCTGTTTATAGTTTAATCGTTTACTTTCATGATCTCGCGATTTTTGTACTATAAGAAGCAAACTTTTTATCGGGATCCAATTTGTTTAAATATTAGTCATAGGATCTCCCTAGTTTGTTAGTAATACTCTTCAGAACTGAAAAAAATTATAACTAAATTTATTACTGTTAATTGTTATTACTATTATTATTATTATTGTTGTTGTTGTTGTTATTATTATTACTATTATTATTTTTATACCTAGCTGTTGGGGATCTTGTTGAAGATTTTCCCCCGCTATGAAAACCAAAAATCAATATTACTATTACTATTATTATTATTATTATTATTATTATTATTATTTTATTATTATTATTATTGTTATTATTACTACTATTATTATTACTATTACTATTGTTATTATTATTACAAAATATATTATTCTAAAGATTATGCTTCACATAATCGACTTACACCATGGAAATCGTGTTCCCGTAACGCAGTGCTTAATTTTGTCCAGAAAATACCGCTTCCCGGACCACCGTTAAGTCTGGCCAACACGACTTAATTAGAATTCTGTTACGCGGCGTTTACGAGATAGCGCCTTTCGCGCACGATTACAGAATTATTACGTGTCCACTTTCTAGTCATGCCCCGACCGGAGTTTTCGCTTGTTTTAGCGCCAAATGACATAACGAGTTAGGTTGGACGTGTTATCGTAAGAAGATTGACGGACCCTCGATCGTCGCTCAGCTTCGAACAAAGTTAGCAGGACGAATCGCGCGCATCGCGACATGTCGCGTGACATTTGATCGACGATTTGCAAGAGAACGTGGCCACTTTTGTTGAACGATGTCTCTTGGACGCGTCGCTCGACCTATATAATCCTTCCGATGCCGGTGCATTCGCTGACCCGTGCTCCGGAGCACCGTAACGATTATTAACGAACCACGGAACAATTTCTGCGATATCGAACAGTTTCTCTGTAATCAAATATTTTTATGTTTTTGTAAGAAAAAATTCAATTATTGGTCAGCCATATAGCTTGTCGCTTGCATACAGGCTTAGAAAACAGAGTCCCCAAAATTATGCTACTTCCGGGAAATGACAGATTCCTGAGATCATTTGGAGCAACTTTTTCCTTTGCGGAAATGTTCTACGAGGCTTCGTTTACGAGTTATTAGCGATAAACGCTGCCCAATGAGAGGCGCGCGCGGCTGCCGCCACGCGGCGGAGCCAATAAGCGCGGTCGGGCGTCGACCGCAGGTTGGCGCGGCCGCCTCGCGCGCCTCTCATTGGTCAGTATTGTTTCGTTAATAACTCGTAAACGGAGCCTCGTAGAACATTTTGGCAAAGGAAAAAGTTGTTCGGAATGACCTCAGGAATCCATCGGTTCCCGGAAATAACGTAATTTCGGAACTTCCTGTAGACAGCTACCTTATGACGTAACATTCGTTATGGCGTTACAAATTCTTTCACTAGAACGTAAAATTAGCAATTTTCACAAACATAGAATTTCTAGGAATCAAAATTCTCACGTGAACAGATCCAATCCGAAGCTCCGGCAGCAACATTCAGTCACGACGTCCTGGCGACAGGCGTCCTCGCGAAAACCGACGCGGCCCCTATTAATATAAACAAGCGACGGCCTCCATTGCTCACGATATCGATATTCAGGACAGGCTGATCCAGGATCGGCTCGCCTCCGTAGCATTCGCCCGAACCGAGGCGAAACTCATCATCGATAAATTTCACTGAACGCCCGGTGTCGTAAACATTACGTGTCGTTGACTTGGATCGGCCATCTGATCGGTCGCGCGTCCTTCGCCGGCCGAGTCCCTGTCGCGTTACCTCAGCCGATGCGATCAGACCCGAACGACACCCCCCGGTCTAATGACACCCTACGGTGGCGGATCAAAAGGCGGCCGGCTCCTCTGCCGCGTCGAGTCCTTCCTTCGTCCTTGGATTCCTCGAAAGCGACGCACGGTCGTCCGTGAGACACGTTGTTGTAACTTTTGAACCGTTAGAGATATCGCAATGAAATTTTCGCTGGAAATATTTAAAAAAAATAACCGTTCTCGGCTGTAGGTGATTACATTTTTTGCATTTGATAAATAGTAATTTTTAATTGACATTGACTGATGTTTTCTGTGAAACAAAAATATTGTTTAGGTACCATTTTGCAGGCTGTTTTTTGCTTTCTAAACGCGCATTTTTATATTTATTTATGTGACGTTTCGTGGAACACGTCAAATATTAATTTGTAGGCAATGGCAAGGGTAACAATTTTTATCATTAATTAGTTGGACAAACTTTAATAGTTTATAAACTAGAAATTTATATTATTTATTATATTGTATTTATTATATTATTTATTATATTATTTACTATATTATATTTATTATATTAATTATTGTATTATATTTATTATATTATTTACTATATTATATTTATTATATTAATTATTGTATTATATTTATTATATTATTTACTGTATCATATTTATTATATTATTTATTATATTATATCTATTGTATTATTTATTACATTATATTTATTATATCATTTAATATATTGTTTACTACATTATATTTATTATATTATTTACTATATTATATTTATTATATCAATTATTGCTTTATATCTATTATATTATTTATTACGTTATATCTATGATATCATTTCTTACATTAATTACTCCTAATTTCTCGTCGAATTAAAAAAATGACACCATAATCGGATTCTATAATCCAAAAGAAATGAAACTGTCTTACTCACGATGAAAGATAGGGACATAAAAATATCGTTCATTTAACTCATATTTTCGGGGATCCGTGCGACCGCGCGCCGTGCGTCGGCCACGCGTCCTTCGCGGCTGGCACCTTGCGTTAGATAGCAACCGGTGTCATCCGACGCAACCGCGCGCACATGTTGGACCTTTTCAGGCAGCGTTCGTCTTCGCTTCGTCCTTCTTGCTCGCGACTCCACTCTCACTTTCTTCCACTCCGCACACTCACTCACACACTCTCTCTCTCTCTCTCTCTCTCCCTCTTTCTCCCTCTCTCTCTCTCTCTCTCCCTCTTTCTCCCTCTCTCTCTCTCTCTCTCTCTCCCTCTTTCTCCCTCTCTCTTTCTCTCATCCGGCCTCTCTTCGCGGCGTCTTTCTCCCGGGCTCCCACCCCTCCGGCATCTCGCTCCCCCGCGCCGCCGGACGCGTCCCATCCTCTCCTCGGGAAAGAGTTACAGCATCCTCCCGTGGACGTCGGCTCGCAATAATCGCATGGACCGAACGTTCCGGCTCCCCACCAGCGAATCGGGTGAATCCTATAAATGCTCTCCGCGTTCCTCGGGACGAAGAAGTCATCTCTCACGGGGCCGATCAGCTCCCGCGTGTGAGAGACCACGCACAGCCACTTCTATGTTCGCAACCGGAGTGTGTCCCTTCCACGCATGGTGAACTGTTTCGTCGGTTGTCCCGGGAAATAGGACGCGCGACACGACCACGATGGTAAGTAAAGTGCGGGCGTCCCAGTGAACAAGTGCCGCGCGGCTCAAACGATGGGGCTGTACACGGGCTGTGCAATCGGGGCAAAGGATTGTTCCTCTCGTGACGGTGGACTGTGCCGCGGCGAACGCCGCTGGCCCGCGCCGGCGGCCGCGGCCTCTCGCGCAGCGGACCCACTAGGCTGCCCCGACGGGCCCCCCGTGATCTTGTGCTTCGACGTTTCCGAAATAATCGTGATTGTAGTTGCTGATCGATTGCTCTGATTAGGGTATTGGTCGACGAGTTCGCGGGTATTTTAGTGGACGCTGTGTCGTCTTTCCGAGGCGGTTTTTGGTCGATTTTCGAATTTGTCTGGGTTCAACGAGGGGCCATGCTCGGATTTAAGAATCGTCGCATGTTTTAAGCAGATTGAAATAATTTATGTAGTTTTTTTGATTTAGAAAGAATTTTATTTCGAGTGGAGAGAATCGAATTTGTTGACGCTTTTTTCGGATAAAGATTGAACTCGGTGTGACTTTTAGTATGTTTTTTGTAGGAGTTTTGTCTTTTCTATAGTAGTCTTCTGGAGAGCTCGATGTAACGGAAAAATTTACTGCGACAGAGTCAATTCTGACCTAATCGAGACCTAACATATAGCTAATCTAGATTTAAAGAATATGGCTTTTTATTTCATTGTAGTTTGCTGCGATTGAGGTAGAGAATTTTTATTTTATTTTTTAGCTTACTAAAATGATTGCAGACAATTTTTGTTTCACTCTAGTTTGTTGCAATTTAAGTAGACAATTTTCATTTGACTTCTAGTTGTTGCAAAATGGGGTAGAATATTTTTATTTCATTTGTTAGCTTGCTCAAATTATTTCAGACAATTTTTGTTTCATTCTAGTTTGTTGCAATTGTGATGGACAAATTTTATTCGACTTCACTTTGTTGCAATTTAGGGAGACAATATTTATTTGACTTCAGATTGTTGCTAAGTGGGGTAGAATATATTTATTTTATCTTTTAGCTTGCTCAAATTATTGCAGACAATTTTTGTTTCATTCTAGTTTGTTGCAATTGTGATGGACAAATTTCATTCGACTTCGCTTTGTTGCAATTTAGGGAGACAATTTTTATTTGACTTCAGATTGTTGCAAACTGGAGTAGAATATTTTTATTTTATTTCTTAACTTGCTCAAATTAGTGTAGACGATTTTTACCTTACTCCAGTTTGTTGCAATTGTGGTAGACAAATTTTTCTCGACTTCAGTTTCTTTCAAATTGACGTAGAATATTTTTAAAACATTTTTATTTGCCTTCAATTTATTGCAAATTGAAGTAACCAATTTTTACTTGACTCCTTTGTTAAATCTAGGTTAGGTTTGAATTAGTTCTGAATTCTCCTTTCCATTCAAGAAAATTAAAAAATGCCGCAACAACAAATTAAAAAAAAATACAACTAGATTTTTAATTTTAACAAAACGTAGTCCCAATTTTTCTACAGACTTTGACGAAATGTATAAAAATTTAAGTTATTTACGAGAGACTGAACAGTTTAGCAACAATATCTGAGGGTCCAAACTGACCCAGACTTCATCATTTAAGAGGCAAATGGAACAAAAGAGTACATTTTTTGTGCTTGAATATTGAGCTCGCGTAGAATTCGGAAACGTGGAGAAACAGGACACAGTGGAGATCGTCGGTTTTTTTAGTTTGCATGACACGATTACTTTCGTTGATGCAAAACAGTATTTCCACCGGTGAGCTTGCCACTTGGTATTTACACGTACGGCGTCCGCAGCCACTCGGAATTAATAGCGAGATGCGAGCGACAGCCAGCTGTTATCGCGGCAAATGTCAGAGGTTATTATTGTTCCTTAACTTGGAGCCTCTCCTGCTGGAGGCCCTCCGATTCCATTTGTTACGTTGTTCAGTTAGCAACGTTCACAATACCTTGCTGCTGAAACTTTTCATCTCTTGAACCAGGGAAAAATGTTTATCTTCTTTTTGTTTGCTGCAAATTTAGGTAGACGATTTCTATTTGACTTTTGCTTGTTAAAAATTGTGCTGAAATATCGCTATTTTAATTGACTTTGTTGCAACTGAGGTAGAAAATTCTTATTTAATTTAACATTGTTGCAAATTGCGTTAGAATATTTCCATTTTACTTGACTTTGTTCCAGCTGAGTCGGGCAATTTTTATTTGACTTCATATTGTTGCAAATTGGGCTAGAATAATTTCTATTTTACTTAACTTTTATTGTAATTGAAGTAGACAATTTCTATTTGACTTCACATTGTTGCAATTTGAGCTAGAATAATTTCTATTTTGCTTGACTTTGTTGCAATTGAAGTAGACAATTTTTATTCTGTTTCACGTTGTTGCAAATTGGATTAGAATATTTCTATTTCACTTTATTTCGTTGCAACTGAGACAGACAATTTTTATTTCACTTCACATTGTTACAATATATGCTAGAATAATTTCTATTCTACTTGACTTTCTTGCATTTGATATATTCAATTTTGGTATGCTTCAGAATGCTGCAAATTGGGCTGGAATATTTCTATTTCATCTTACTTTGTTGCAACTGAGACATGCAATTTTTATTTGACTTCATATTGTTGCAAATTGAGCTAGAATATTTCTATTCCACTTTGCTTTGTTACAATTAAGACAGGCAATTTTTATTGTAATTTCACATTGTTGCAAATTGTACCAGAATATTTCCATTTTAAATTACATCGTTGCGTATCGTGATAGTACATTTTTAATTGACTTCGGTTCACTGCAACGAACGCAGGCAATTTTTACCTCACTTCGTTGTCTCACGATCGAGGCATAGAATTTTTTCGTCGACTTTACAGCGTTCCACAAAGATCTACATCTCGCAGCTGTAGAAATGTAGATCCTTATCAGAGGCATGCACGACACCTGTTCACCGTGCGAAAACGCTTCCTTAATCAGATTGTCTGCCTCTCCGCGGTGTTACACACACGTGTTATTACTTAAATTGATTTTAATAGTAACCGCACGGGATTGTGAATCTACCTGGCTCGTCTGCCCAAAGCTATCTTCGTGACCACGTAACGTGGAAACTTTTTGCTCGCGAAAGGTCAGCCCGGCGCTGCGATACTCTCGTAAAAATTGCCTCGCAATCGAAATATTCGATTGGCGGTGGTGCATCGTTAGAAATTTCAACAAGTCGGTGTCGCAACCGAAGGTCTTCTCTCTTGACCAGTTCTCAAGTAGCCCCGCAGTGGATTCGAATTCTTCCACGCGCAATTCCACGCATATACGATGCCGATGGCGACGGTAACAGGTTCACATTCCCCGCGAAACAACGAACGCTTGAACCCGGCGAAGTTCGACTTTCCTCTGAACCATCGGGAAAATCATTTCTCGAGGTTCCGCGATACACTTGATACGCTTCGACGCAAGTTCATTAACTTATTTTATCACCCTTGAACGGTGCAAAGGGTCACGGGTGATCTACATATTATTTTTCAATTTTATTATTTCAATTTTATCTTTTCGATTTTATTATTTAATTTTATTATTCAATTTTATTATTTCAAGTTTATTGTTCAATTTTATTATTCAATTTTATTATTTCAATTTTATTATTTCAAGTTTATTGTTCAATTTTATTATTCAATTTTATTATTTCAATTCTATTATTTCAAGTTTATTATTCAATTTTATTATTCAATTTTATTATTTCAATTGTATTATTTCAAGTTTATTATTCAATTTTATTATTTCAATTGTATTATTTCAAGTTTATTATTCAATTTTATTATTTCAAGTTTATTGTTCAATTTTATTATTTCAATTTTATTATTTCAAGTTTATTATTCAATTTTATTATTCAATTTTATTATTCCAATTTTATTATTCCAATTTTATTATTAAATTTTATTATTTCAATTTTATTATTTCAATTGTATTATTTAAAGTTTATTATTCAATTATATTATTTCAAGTTTATTGTTCAATTTTATTATTCAATTTTATTATTTCAATTTTATTATTTCAAGTTTATTATTCAATTTTATTATTCCAATTTTATTATTCAATTTTATTATTCAAATTTTATTATTCAATTTTATTATTTCAATTGTATTATTTAAAGTTCATTATTCAATTATATTATTTCAATTTTATTATTTCAATTCTATTATTCAATTTTATTATTTCACTTTTATTATTCAATTTTATTACTTCAATTTTCGTGTAGAGTGTTTTATTGGTTCAGATGCTCCGTTATGTTAACTGTTTTATTGTTTCAATCCTTGTATTGCAACAATTGTTTATTTTAGCAATTTAATTATTTTAACTACCACATTGTTTTTCATCTATTTTAGTAGTCTAACTATTTTATCGCGGCAATTATTTTAATAGCATGACTAGTTCAATAATATCGATTATTTTACTATTTTAACTATATTATTATTTTAAATATTTTAGCACTTGGTAACAATAGTTCCAGCAACTATTTTATTAGAATAACTATTTCAATATATCAACTGCTATTATATATTATATTATATTATATACTATGTTATTTTAACTATTTCATGATATTTACTCTTTTATTATTTTAACAATTCAATAACTTTTACAATATCGTTATTTTAACTATTTCATGATTGCTACTATTTTATTATTTCAACCATTTTTTAAATTTATGCACTAGTTTAAATAAAAATACAATGTAGCCTTTATCAGAAACTATATTAGAACATTTCATGCACCTTTTGGCCTGGGTCTCCGATGAACCGGTCATTTTTTTTGGAGATCCGTGATATCACTTGAGAATTAAATTTTAGAAATTTCTAGCAGATTCCATACCGCGAGTAACAGATTAACGATGACCGCAGATCCGAATTAGGATTATTTATAGACGCGTTAGCATTATCAGGCATCGTCGCTCTCGCGCCTCCCTGTTACGATTCCCTCGCATGCTGAAAGACTTAATAACACCTGTACGGGTTCGTCGTGTTCAATGGTCCCGCGATGTAATGCATGTAATCGGCAGCTGAGCATGGGAGTCTCTTGTTCGAAGTAATCGGGGTAAAAGATCAATAGACGAGCACTTAATTGCACAACAATTGATCCTCTCCGGCGATTCGACCCTTTCAAATTTTCAAACGAGGCATCGTGGAGCTGCGAGGTTGCCGATTGTTTTCGGCTGATTGTTCAATCATTTGTAGCGTGAGAAAACGAGATTAAATGCACGCGATGGAAACACGAGACTCGAGTAATCGTTTGCAGTGATACATAATTCTGGCAATTGTCTTCACTAATTTATAATACAATTAATTGTCTGTATTAGTACATGGTACAATTAATTGTGTGTACTAATATATGGTACAATTAATTGTCTGTGCTAATAAATAGTACAATTAACTGTCTGTGCTAATACATGATGCAATTAATTGTCTGTACTAATAAATGGTACAATTAATTGGCTGTACTAATACGTGGTACAATTAATTGTCTGTACGAATACATGGTGCAATTAAAATTGTCTGTACTAATAGATGGTGCAATTAATTGTCCGTACGAATACATGGCGCAATTAATTATCTGTACTAATACATAGAGCAATTAATTGACTGCACTAATACATGGTACAATTAATTATCTGTACTAATACGTAGTACAGTTAATTGTCTGCACTAATACATGGTGCAATAATTATCTGTTCTAATATATGGTACAATTGATTGTCTGTACTAATACATGATACAATTAATTGTCTATACAAATACAATTAATTTTCTGCACATGGTACAATTACTTGTCGGTACTAACGAAGTGCAAATAATTGCCTGCGCTAATGTATAATATAAATAATAGTCTGTACTATTGTTTAATGCGAATAATTGTCTGTACTAATTTATGATACAAATAATTGTCTGCACCAATACGTAGTATAAATAATTGTCTGTACTAATGTATAACACAGATAATTGTCTGTACCAATGTTGAGAGCGTTCCGAAATTATGTTACCTCCTGGAAATGAGAGGTTCCTGGGGTCATTTCTAACAACTTTTTCCTTTGCGAAAATGTTCTACGACGAATCGTTTACAAGTTATTAACGAAAACATACTGACCAATGAGAGGCAAGCTCGAGCCAGCGGAACCGGGCTTCGAGCGCTTGTTGGCTGGGCCGCCTCGCGCCAGCCGAGCACGTCCCTCATTGGTCAGTATGTTTCCGTTAATAACTCGTAAACGAAGCCACGTATAAATTTTTTGTAAAGGAAAAAGTTGCTCCAAATGACCTCAGGAATCCCTCGCTTCCCGGAAGTAACATAATTTCGAGACAAAACCATTATTATTTTTAACAAAATTCATTGTCTCTGCCAACGTATATAAAAGATAATTGTCCATACCGTTGTGTAACAAAAAGAATTGTACTAACACAGACTCCAAACAACGATCATTGGTTAGCGAGTCAATTTATGGCGTTCCAGTGTCGCGTAAAAAAAGACACAGGGCACTCCGTAGACTGTCGTTCAGCGAACAGCCGCTAATGCAGGCGTCGCGAAGAACCTGACACGACTTGTCGCGTAATAGCCAGCGAAAACGTTAATAGGATAATAAACTACGAGCGCGATGACGCACAGGAATGTAGCATAACCATCGAATTCACGTTTACGCGTGCATTAAACGGCCTGGCTGTTCGCGGCAACCGACATTAATGCCTCTATGGTTCCTCAAGGCGGTTTCGCAACACCAGTAAAATCATCCGAGCGTCGATACGTCGGACGACTCTGTTGGAAGAGGCTCCTCCGATCGTCCGATGACTCCGCTTAACGAGGTACAAAAATCATGCCGATTACCGCGGGGACCGCGCGTTTCGAAAGTCCCGTGATTTGCCAATCGATCGATCTACAGCGCGATGATAAATTGATCGATCCGCGAGGTCTGGAGGCGGTGTTACGCAGCGGTCCGAAAGTCGAATTTGCTGGCCAAAAGTCAATTTCTGCGGTTCGACGTAGCGACGAAGTTTTTGTTCACTTGAAATTGCAACGCTCCGATCTTTTTTTTCAATATTGATACCTTGAAATTGTTGCTAAAATTTTAATAATAGAAAGAAAATAATATAATATAAAGAAATTTTTTAAACATTTTTGCTGCACAAGAATCGCCAGTTTCAAATTTTTACCGAAACCTTTACCAGTATTCATTTTCTATGAGCCTCGATATAAAAAATTTCTAAAAAATTTTGGTGCATAAAAAACGAGGTTTGCCCCTAATCTTTTTATGTCTAATTATATTTTCGACTCGATAATATTTCAGCTGATATCGAGACGAATTCAACGATATGCTGTAAAATGACCAGTACTCATTTTCCACAAAATTCGGTATAAAAAATTTCTAAAAAAATTTTGCTTCATAAAAAACGAGATTTGCCTTCAATTTTTTAATGTCAAATTATATTTTCAATTGGATAATATTCCAGTTGCGTCGAATTCAGGGAGCTACTGTAAAATCACCAGTACTCGTTTTCCACGAAATTCAGTATAAAACATTTCTAAAAAATTTTAATGAACAAAAAACGAAACTTGCTCTAATTTTTTAACGTTAAATCATACTTTCAACTCTACAATATCGCAGCAGATATCGAGACGAATTCAACGACCTGCTATAAAATGACCAGTACTCATTTTCCACGAATTTCAGTATAAAAAATTTCGAAGAAATTTTGATGCGCAGAAAAAAGAAGCTTGCCTCTAATTTGTCAACGTTAAATCGTATTCTTGACTCGGCAATATCCCAGCTGATGTCTAGACAAGTTCAGAGAAGTGCTGCAAAATGATTCTCAAAGTGAAATAATTTTGGCCACCGAATAAGGATTCCAGATCGCACCGGTCTCGATCGTCTCCCCCGAGATCCAGCCTCTATCTCAGCTGGATCGTCACGATCGCGTCTCCGCTAACTAATCTGTCGTGGCTGACATTTATGACCGGTGATGAACAATGGCCGGCTGGCGGTAATCAGGTGAACTTTCCGAATTGACATTTGCGGTAAATAAGCGAAGATTTGAATATCGAGGACTTCTCTCTCTCTTTTGATTTGTTTTTCCCGGTTGAGAAACTGTTATCCGGCGAATCAGATCGATTAGGGTCGTTCCGTGACGAATGTCACGGAAGGCTCAGCCGGTCTCGTCCAGCGTCTGTTAATTGCACTCGTCAACGGTGCTCGCTAGGTAGAACGCTCCTCGTGTGCTCCGCCGCATCCGGCGTTAATTGGGAACTGGTTGCGACACATTTATTCCCGCGAACGTAACATTCTGGAAACCGCGTGTCCCTCTTCACCGCGCTCGAGGCTCCAGTTCGTCAGCCGGCAATGAGATGAGTCATTATGCTCATATTACCATAAATTCATTTTACACGGCACTCGATCGAGCCCAGACACCTTGCGTCATCCGCGGATTAAGCATTTAGAGATTGACGGGACAATGAGCTCGCTGACTTTTACCAACAATGCTGAGACATTTGTCCTGAAATAGAAATTCTTCGATCCCTTGGTTTCTTGGGCAAAGCTGTCCTTTTGGTTGCGTCTGTGTCGCCACGTAGTACCTAACTCGGTACTAACAATGACCTAACCCACACCTAACCCAGACCTAACTCAAACCTAGCTCAGATTTTAATTTACTTTTGAAAGTGGACTGAGGATCTTTGTAAAATCGTTGGACAGACACTAATACCTTCTTCGATTTGTTTAACAAATATTGCAGTACCGAAATATTGTAACAATTTTTCAAGATTTTTTATTAATATTCTATCTATTTTGTTGATTCACTTGCACAGTTTTTTACGTAAATTCATGCGGTCTAATTATAAGTTGTATCGTTCACAAATTGTAAAATGCTTTGAACGTGCTATAAACACAGATTAGGTCTAGGTTAGGTCCGTGTTAGGTCTAGGTTAGGTTTTGTCTAGATCTGCGTTAGATCTAAGTTAGGTCCTCCGATACTCTACGTTGATTTATAATTGTCAAGGTTGACTTCTAAAGTAACCTGGACCTAATAAACGTCTGCTTGGTATAGGTTAGGTCAGAGTTAGGTCTGTGTTAGGTCTGCATTAGATCTCTTAGTAACCTCCTGTATGCTTTTATGGCACATTAGGATTTTTAATTGGCTATCAAACATATAACGTATCCCTGAATTTCTGCAAATCTCTATTTAGTCTAGGTTAGGTCAGAGTTAGGTCTATGTTAGATCTGCGTTAGATTTACTAATAACATTCTTTACGCATTTATGGCACGTGGAGATATTCAATCGGCCATCTGACATATTAACATAACCCTGGATTTTATAAATGTCTGTTAGGTCAGGATTAGGTCTGTATTAGGTCTGCATTGGATCTCCTAATAACCTCCTTTACGCTTTTATGGCTCACTGAGATTTTCAATGGGCTATAAAACATATAACATAACCCTGAATTTTGTAAATAACTGTTTAATCCAGGTTAAGTCAGGGTTAGGTCTATGTTAGGTCTGCATTAGGTCTCCTAATAACCTCCTTTATGCTTTTCTGGCTCATTAAGATTTTCAATCGACTACCAGACATACAACAGAACCCTCAATTTTGTAAATGTTTGTTTAGTCTAGGTTAGGTCAGGGTTAGGTCTGCGTTAGGTCTCCTAATAACTTTCTTCGCGTATTTATGGCACGAGGCGATTTTCAAACGGCCATCAAACACATAAATTGACACGATTAACTTTTTTAACAAGTTCGATAAAATAATCTCTTTAATTTTATTATTAAATGAGCAAAAAATCTCTCTCTCTCTCTCTCTCTCTCTCTCTCTCTCTTTCAGTCGATAAAGAAAATTTGTCTTTAATTCTAACCTTCTCGAAGCGACTCTTAAAAATCTTCATAAAATCCTCGATCTAACTACTGTATCTCAAAAAATCGTCTACGAATTTTCCAAAAATGCCACTCGTATTTAATCCACCACCCAAATCAATATATCATTAACAATCTTAATTCGTAACACACCCGACGACAAAAATTCCATAATCGACGAGCCTGTTCTAGGTCTTCGCGCAGCCTTCCATTGTCCCAATTATCTCCGCGACCCTATCGACGATGATCTAAGTTCAACTTTACGGTCTTCGATTGGCCCAGTTACCTCGTTGCTCGGTCGAAGCAATCGCCGCGACGATCATCTCGCTGATAACGCCGGCCGTGCGCCAGAAAGAGATAGAATAGAAGAGGAAGGTCAATGATAGTTCACCGGCGATGGGGCAATTGACATCCGGCGCAAACAACTTTCAGTTTCTACGAGTCCGTCTCGTTTCGCCTGCCGTCCCGCTCTTTTACACCCGGCACCGCAGTCCCCGCTTTAAGGTTTAATGGCTCCGCGTATCCATCCACTTGTCCGTATTCCCTCGTGTGCCGTAATACAGCCTTGATGAGAAGGATGCACGTCTGCCGTCTGAATTCCGCGCGTGCCTCGCCTCCGAGCATCACCTCGGACGTTTCAATTAAACCTGCCGCCGGTGGACAGTTCTTTTTTTCTTTCGTTCGACACAAGCCGACGACTGCTCGACATTATGAGCGTGTCGGCTTTCTCAGACGACCGGTAATTGATAGGCTGATTGGTCGCACCTCTCGCCAGGTGGTCAGCTTACTCAAGCAAATTGGGTGCTGATAATATATTTACTTCATTAAACAATATAATTAGTAAATATAATAACAAAATAATAATAATAATAATAATAAAATAATAAAAAATAAAAATAACAAAAATACAAATAATAAAAAATAAAAATAATAAAAATAGAAATAATAAAAAATAAAAGTAATAAAAATAGAAATAGTAAAAAATAAAAATAATAAAAATAGAAATAATAAAAAATAAAAATAATAAAAATAGAAATAATAAAAAATAAAAATAATAAAAATAGAAATAATAAAAATAAAAATAATAAAAAATAAAAATAACGAAAAATAGAAATAATAAAAAGCAATAATAATAAAAAATAGAAATAACAAAAAATAGAAATAATAAAAAATAATAAAGAAACAAAATTTTTATGACAGCTGTAAGAAGTGATAAAAATTTACTTTTAACGAAAAAATAAATCCCGTTGCTTATAGTAATTGTAAAAAATTGGAACAAAGTATTGCGACAGGAAAGAGAATAACTTGCAACAAACTCTGTAGAAGATCAAAAGGAACGTTCAAGCGACGCTGGCAGAAGAACACGACGCTCATGGTTTCAGTGGGCCCAATCACTTTGCTAGCCATCGGTTCATGCTTTTGCGTCACGGGAAAAATGATTAGCGACCGGCCGGCGATAAAGTCGGATCATGTCCTTTCAAAGTTGCGGCGTAACGAAACATCGCATGGCAGCATGAATGGTTTTGCAACGCGCGCGTAAACCAGCTAACAGATCTGCAAACCGAAGTAGCATCACTGCCGTTTCTCACGGTTCCATTAACCGTGACTTCGCTCCAGCGAATTGGTGCTGATTTCTGCGAGAAATCAGTCGGCGAACATGGAAACTGAGATCGAAAGAAAGTCCATCAGAAAATTCTTAACAAAACGAATTTCTGTTTTCTCTGCAGATTTCACATAAAGGATTTTTTTATGTGATTTTTGTTTTCCATTTCCAGTCATAAAAGCTGTAATGACATCAATAAAACTAGTAAAATTACTAAAATTAGTAAAATTAATAAAATTAGTAAAAATTAACAAAATCAATTATGTAAAATGGAATCTAATAGTAAAACCGTCTGAAAAGTTATCCAAATAAAAAAAAACCAGCATCATTTAAAATTTGAAATCCAAAGAACAGTGAACAAATTATTCATTTCATTAAATATTTTTGTAAGAACAAATCTGACGAAAAAATGTTTCATACAAAAGTTTATTCTTATTCCACGTAGAATCGAGATCTCTGAATAAAAACATAAGTTTCCTTTAAAAAATCAAAGTTACCTTCCAAATAACCTTCGAGCCGACCAACAAAAAAAACGTAAATGTGCCAATTATATCCACCATATAAAATCTAGCAACTTTTGTATCAAACGTTTTTCCCAGAAACGCGTCCTTCTCGAGATATTCGTAATAACACGCGGGATCGTATCGGTCCGAGATTTCATCCGCGGTGAAACGAGTCTCCGACGCAGCCGCGCAGCCGGGAACCTTTTCCCGCGGCCGCAACGGCTGCGTTACATCGAGCCGCATCGACAGACGAACAGCTTGGAATGCCAGTTAACGAACGAAAAATAAAAAACGTTAAATTCAATTAGAAGCATCGACCTCCCGGCGATGTTTACGCGATCTTTTAATAACGCGTTAAGAAGAAGGCGGTAGTTATTTTTATCCTCGTCGACGGAGTCGGTCATTTGCATCTTCGCGAGAGAGCCTATCGCAACGGCGCCGCCGGTCAGCGGTTTCTGCAACGCGTCGGATCGAGCAGCGCGCGCCGATCTTTGTGATGCTAAACGAGAAAAGCGCGCGAACTTTTATCGCCGGTGCCCGCGCGACAATGGCCCTCTGTCGCTTTTGTCGCATTCCTCCGCACGGTTTGTGCCGCCGTTACACGCTATTACGTGGGTGAGCCGAACGAGAGACGCGGTCGAGATAACTCGCGCACGTTCGTGCCCGGACTTTCTCCTATATCGTGCTTCTTCCCGCGCGCCTCGTGATCCGCGACAGGGACACGGAGAACTGTTCGATTAATTCTGCACGATTCTCTTTAGAACGAGCGTTTAAGAGCAACGACTGGAGATTAGAGTAATTGAGTTAGAATCGTAGCGGCGTGACGGGACGATCTCGAAAATTTTGACTCGTCTCTTGGCACTTCGACGACCGCGATGATGAACTAACAAATTTTCATTAAATTCGAGTATTTTATTTTTATAAAATTGCAAAATTATATGGCAACAATTATTTGAGACGTCCGCGCAAAACTGGATTTCGATGCTGTGTACAGTTTAAGGCTTGTTTAGGTCTAGGTTTCACACTGGCTAGGTCTACGTTAACTATGGATTAGGTCTGGGTTAGCTCTAGGTTAGGTCTACGTTAGTTTTTGTGTATTTCGGTACAGTGTGTAACGGTAAACAACTAAGATATCCGTGGAAAACTGAATTTCGAAGCTAAACACAGTTTAATGCTTGTTTAGGTCTAGGTTACACTCGGGTTAGGTCTAGGTTAGGTCTACGTTAGTTTTAATATATTTAGGTTTCATACATTACGGTGAACAACCAAGAAGTAGTAACAATATATACAGTTTAAGTGTCGATTATGTGTAGCTTATACACTGGTTAGGTCTATGTTAGGTCTTGATTAATCCTAGATTAGGTCTAGCTTAATTTTAGTTTATTTGGCTTTAGTATATCACGGTGAACAACGAAGATATCCGTACAAAACTAAATTTCGAAGTTGTATATAGTTTAAGTCTTTTTTAGGTCTAGACTACACTTAGATTAGATCTAGGTTAACACTGGATTAGGTCTAGGTTAGGTCTACATAAGTTTCAGTGTATTTAGGTTCAGTACATCATGGTGAATAATCGAGATATCCGCATAAAACTGAATTTCGAAGCTATATACAGTTTAAGTCTTGTTTAGGTTTAGACTAAACTCAGATTAGATCTAGATTAACACTGGATTAGGACTAGGTTAGGTCCGTATTAATTTTAGTATATTTAGGATTAGTACATCACGGTGAACAACCAAGAAGTCCACACAATATATACAGTTTAAGTCTCGATTATGTATAGATTATATTCAGGTTAGGTCTAGATTAACTCTGAATTAGGTCTAGGTGAGGTCTACGTTAGTTTCAGTGTATTTAGGTCTAGTACATCGCGGTGAACAACCAAGGTATCCATGCAAAACTGGTTTTCCAATCTGTATACAAATCGATTCTCTATTACGTCTACGTTGCCCCCAGGTTAGGTCCATATTAGGTCCAGGTTAAATCTGTATTACGTCTGCACTAGATCTATGTTAGTTCCAGAGTGTTTAGCGTCAACACATCATAGCGAACTGCCAAGATATCAGCACAATACTGTTATTCGTAGCTGTACATAGTTTGGGTCTCAGTTAGATCCCGATTAGGTCTCGGTTAGGTCTGCGTTAGGTCTCAGCGAGCCGTACAGTCTTTCCTAAATATCTCGGAAACCGAAGTCCGGTGACATTTTGTGCAAAGGAAAAACTTCTTCGAAATATCAATCTCTACAACATATAAAAATTTCATCGAATTCAAAAAATATTTATTTATAAAAGTTAGGTCATGTCACGATACTTCGGATCAATATCGATACGCCATCCGCGAAACTTTCTAGAAGTTCGTCGGCCTATTTACGGGAAATCTGTTCAATCCAATGGCCTCGACAACATGCTGGAACGTCGCGAAAATCAATGAGGAATCGTCTTCGCCGCGTAACAGAGCCGCCAGCCGGCGTTCGACGCGCGGCGTTAATGAACGTTAATTGATACCTGCGCGCTCCACTTGCCGCTTTCCCGCGGAAAATCACGTTCCCCCGGCACCGGCGTTTTCCTTTTCGAAACGTTCGAGTTACGACAACATCATGATCGATGCGCCTCGGCCGTTTCTTTCTTCGCTAAACGAGCGCCGGTCATCGACGGCGCGAGATAATTAGAAAGCCGTGCCCCGAAGACGCGGCCGCGTCTCGCACTTTATTAGTAGCAAATACGTGACCCGCGGCTCTCCATTATGCAACGACACCCGAACATTCTTTTCTCTCCTGGCTCGGCCGTTCGCCGGACGAACGAGCCTCGCGGTCGCGCGGCGACGCGCGGTTCGCCGACTGACAAATCGACCGCCGCAACAAAAAGCCTACGAAATCAATTAACCGGCCGATAGAAGCCTGTGAGAATTAACGGCTAAATTGATTGCTCGAAGATTGATGACCGGTGCGCTGCTGTCGTTTCGCGAATCCTGTCTCTTTTTTGCCGGCGAACGTGTCGATTCGATACTTTCTACGGGTCTCGTCGATCGTAGAACGTTTAACTAAATCTAATCTAGTCGTTGTTACAAAATAATGATGTGTCAGTCGCGTTTTGGACGCGGCAGTTCTAGCGATAACCGTCGATCACCGGTGACCGGGTCATCTGCGACCCGACGTATTCGTCAATTCGGTCAATCTCCGGCAATTGAACGAAGTGAACGATGGTTATAGAAAGCAAGTTTAAGACATGAACAACAGAGAGTCTAATTAGTCGACGCGAAATACAGTAAAGTCTCCCTAATTGTCCACGTTTTTAGAATTGTTGGTAATCGGCAACTATGTAAGCTTCATTGATCGTGTCTCCTCTTCCCTAACTGTTCACTTTTGTTTTCAAGCCGAGGGTCAATTGGAGGGAATTTACTGTAACTCCTAATATAGTAAATTCTCTGTAATTGTCCCTCAGTTTTTACGTGAAACTGGACAGTTAGGGAAGAGAAGATACGATTATTTGAACCCTGCACCTCGTTTTTAAAATTGTCGACAATCGGCAATTACAAAAATTATAATGTATAATCGTAACTAAGCTAAAACTGTGATCGTGTCTTCTCTTCCCTAACTGTTCATTTTCGTTTCCAAGCCGTGGGACAATTGGAGAGAATTTACGGCAATTTCTAATACAGTAAATTCTCTCTTATTGTCCAACGACTTTTACACGAAAATGGACTATAAAAACGAGTCGCGAGGCTCCAATAATTGTGTCTCCTCTTCCCTAATTATCCCTCAGTTTGTAAACTAAACTTAAGAGTTTTTGGTAGAGGAGATACGATTATTCGAACCCTGTACCTCGTTTTTATAATTGTTGACAATTGGCAACTATAAAAAAGAATCGCGAGGCTCGAATAATCATGTCTTCTCTTCCCTAACTATCCATTTTCGTTTCCAAGCCGAAGGACAATTGGAGATAAATTTACTGTAACTCCTAAATACAGTAAATTCGCTGTAACTGTCCCTCAGCTTTTAAACAAAAATAGACTACAAAAACGAGTCGCGAGGCTTTAATAGACGTGTCTCCTCTTCCCTAATTGTTTCTCAGCTTGTAAAATAAAATCGAGAATTTTTGGTAGAGGAGATATGATTATTCGAACCCTGTACCTCGTTTTTATAATTGTTGACAATTGGAAAATTTTAAAAAAGAACCGCGAGGCTCGAATAATCATGTCTTCTCTTCCCTAACTGTCTATTTTCCTTTCCACACCGAGGGACAATTGCAGATAAATTGCAGATACAGTAAATTCTCTCTAATCAACCCATAGCTTTTAAACAAAAATGGACTATAAAAACGAGTAGCGAGGCTCCAATAATCGTGTCTCCTCTTCCCTATCTGTCCATTCGTTTCCAAGCCGAGGGACAATTGCAGACAAATTTACTGTAACTCCTAACACAGTAAATTCTCTCCAATCGTCCCCCAGCTTGTACACAAAAATGAACACTTAGGGAAGAGAAGGTACGATTGTTCTTATAATTGTTGACAATCGTCAACTATAAAAAATAAAAATCTACAATCACAACTAACCTAAAACTAAGGTCTAAAACTATCTCCACATGCCTAATTGTCAACTTTCGTTTCCAAGCCGCGGGTCAATTAGGGAGAATTCGTTGCAGTTAGTTTTTCGAAGCTAATTGTACATTCTAATTCCCTTTCGTTCGTCGTGGCGGACGGTAGCAGACTCGGTAGCCAGAAGCGACACGGCGCCCGATTGCGACAGAATTTTGCACCTCGGGGCTCGCGAATTACCCGCTCGTAGAAAACTGTTGTAACATTGGTTTCTCGTTCTGGCCGGAGGCCTCCTCGCCTCGCAGCGTTGCCGCTTTCACTAGGTGTAAATAAACGCCGGTCGAAACGACCGATCGCCTGCGTTCGTCGCTCGCGCGAACTAAGCCGGACGGCCGCATCGCGATGCTCGAATTTACGACCGGCGCGGCCTGCAATCATCGTTACGCTAAACAGCGACACGAAACGGAACGTTTTCAGTTAGAGGCCTTCTTTTCCGCGCGATTTACGACCACCGTTCAGAGAAACCTGCCTGCGATCGCAATGGGTGCTCGGCGGCGAGAGTCGACGACGCGTTTATTTTGATAGCGCCCTCGCGGCACGGCGTTCATTGTGCCGCAGCGGTGCGATAGTTCGTCGCGAACGACATGGTAACCTTATGGCAGCCTCGGTCGAACCTGCGGTAACTAGACGCTTCCTATCTACCGTGCTCGTCCGTCGCGATGCGGCGGCGCGCGCGCGATTGGATTCTCGAAAGATGCTGCGTCGGATAGAAATAGAATATTTTCAGAATATTTTTATGGTTGTTAAGGTTGTAAATTATATTATAAATCGTTATGATTATAAATTCAAGATTACGAGACCGAGATTACAAGATCTACAATTTTTCCAAGACCGAACATCGCGGTGGCCGAATTTTAGAAAAACGTGTTATAAATATATATAAAATAATATAATTAATATAAATATATGTAATAATGAATATAACAAATAATATGATAATATAAATATATAATATTATCATGTATTAATATTAATATATTATATATAATATTATCCTATATTAATATTAATATATTAATATATTATATATATTATATTAATATTAATATATTAATATATTATATATATTATATATAATATTATCACATATTGATATTAATATATTATATATATTATAAAAATAGCATGAAGATAGAAACAATGGCAGAAACGATAGAAATAATATAAGAATTGAATCGTGGAAGACGATTTCGCATATGAGATTCTGGGATGCGTGGGATTCGTCACGGTCCTCCGACAGTAAGCAGTCGCCTCTCCCACTCCGCGGCCGGACCCAATTCTTCAGCGATGCGTCGTCGGGTCGCATCTGCCTTCTCCGAACGTACTTTCTTTCGACAAACAGCCTCCGACACCCGATAACCGGAAGATAGACAGTCGGACAATAGTCCGGTTCAGAAAATCCAGTGACAAGTTGTTACAACTTTTGAACCATCTAAGATATCGCAATGGAATTTTCCATTGAAAATGATTAAAAAATAGTAATTTTTAGCTGCCGGTAATTGAATATATTTGTTGCATTTGTTAAGCGATAAATTTCGATAAATTTTCATTGCTATGTTTGATTTAAGAAAAGCATTGTTTAAATGTAATTATGTAATTGTTTAAATGTGGCAAATTATTTTTTACTTTATAAATATATAGTATTAAGTATTAAGTATTTATATCTCCTACGAATAACGAGTTTTATGCAATACGATTCATGGAATATCGGCGGCCGAGCGCGGCCATGAGCGGCGCACGACGCGGTCCTCTTTAAACAATTATAACTTCCAAAGTGGTTGCTATAGGAACGCGATATTTTCGCTGTTATTTGAAGAAAGCTGTATAGAAAATATTCTTTTCTGTTAGAACCAAGAGACTGAAGGATTCTGAAAGCTATCCTCTGTCGAATGTAGCGAATTTTTTAAATTCCTTACGCATCGATCGGTGTTACTTTTATTAATATACAGGGTGTTCCGAAATTATGGTACTTCCGATAAATGAGGGGTTCCTGAGGTTATTTGAAGCAACTTTTTCCTTTGCGAAAATGTTCTACGAGGCTTCGTTTACGAGTTATTAACGAAAAATAGTGACCAAGAAAAGGCGAGCGCAGTTGGCGCTAGGCGGCCGCTCCAACCAACGGTCGAGCCCGGCTCCGCTCATTGGTTCCGCCGCCTCGCGTCAGCCGCGCTAGCCTCTCATTGGTCAGTGCTTTTTTGTTAATAACTCGTGAACGATGCCTCGGACAAAATTTTTGTAAAGGAAAAAGTTGCTTGAAATGATCTCGGGAATCCCTCACTTCCCGGAAGTACCATAATTATGAGACATTATATATTATGACTAATAAAATATATGATTTCTTATTAGGAAGGTATTTTATAATATTATATTTTTATTATATTTTATATTATAATAATAATATAAAACGATTGAGAGAAAACATTGAACACGATGATCAAGACATCGCAAGAAAAGTGAGAAGTTAGGCTAACTAAAATATTTATTGAATTTCATTAATTTTTCAACATTTCTGCGCTTCACAGACTTTCGTAAAACAAATCGAATAATTATCGAACAATTGAAATTTTCATAAAACGTCACTGAGTTCTTCAAACTGGACCACTGTGCGATGCCCAGATCTGGCCCCGCTCGTTCACCGATAAGGCCCTACACGACGCAATCGCAAATCTACCAAAGTCCCAGCATCGTAATTAACATTTCGAGCATCGCGAACATTCGTTCGCATCAGCGAACGATCCGACTAATCCGCGAAGCCGTGAGACCGTCGCGACGTCCTTGGGCCTTATCACCTCGAAGATTTATTCATCCGGATTGGTCGGCGAACACCGTCGGCGGGACCGTGAGACCTCAAAATTTCTCAAGAAAACGGTAACCTTGCTGTATCTGTATCGCGTGCGCAGCGGGGCCCGACGCGGCGTCGTGACACCACTTATACATTAGAGGCCTTTCACATACTGGCGAAAGACGGCGGAGGGGGACATCTGGCCGCAGCCGCTCGCGGATCCCTCTTTATAAATTACACGTCTAAAGGTCACTGGACGTTTCTTTGAGAGCCCAGAACCATCATTCGTACCGTGCACCACGGTTTCGCAAACGGATTAAACGGTTTTAATTTTCCGGCCGGTCTCTTCTGCTCCTCTCTCTCTCTCTCTCTCTCTCTCTCTCTCTCTGACTCTCTCTCTCTCCCTGATTTATGAAGCTCCCCCACGATCATAGCGGTGGCCACCGCCGGCTCCATTAGACCTCATTCGGTCCGAAACGTCGCTTCGGATGGGACGCGCCGGAGCGTTGGGTGCCCGCCGGCGCGGGCGCCGACTTCGGCGGTCGGGTGTCCGCGTCGGATCGGCCGCGACAGAACGCCGTTTCCGTCGACATAAAAGTGTCACGACGTGGCTTATTAGCCACGGAGCGACTAATTAGCGGCGCGAAGTGCGCCGCAAGGTTTTCGAAACACCGGGCCCTACGTTCGTGCTCGGGACTTATAATTGGCGGTGCGCGGGGCAACGCGTTCCTTAGCGAAGAGAGAATTCGGAAATCGGTCGGACAGCGCGACGCGGGCCGCACGACGATGGAGCAGCAGTTAATCAATTGAGAGTGCGTTGCATTTCGCACGGGCGAGCCTTTCACGATCATTGGCACATCATCATAGCGACGCGCTATGCGGCCGAGCGCCGTTATATAAGAGGCTCGTGGGCGAGGCGTGAGATAATCCCACGAAGACGGTATTCGATATACATATATATATACATACATATACATACATACACGTGTATTAGGATCGATTACGTGAATAGTCCGTGCGGCTTAATTCGATCCGGAATCCGCGCGGCGTTATTAATCCAGTATAACGGTGGCTCTGCGCTTTCTGAATGACCGTGCTGCGTGAGTTCCAATGGTGTATATCGCAAAACACGTTCACCTTGACTAGAATCGCGACGACGCGCTAAACCCGCCTCGTGACAGTTCTACACAGTTTCGGCCGTTTACGGTGTGCTTTCAGCGTGTCCTGTGGATCGCAGCCGTAGCGGCGGTGCTCTCCGTATGCCGTGCGCAAACGTCCAATGAGAGAAGCAAGCGGGCGATACTAGCAAAATCTAGTTTCGGTGGATACAACTATGAGCCGCCGGAGGAGAAGTTCACCTTACCGCCACGGTAATAGTCCGTCGACGATGATGATGATGATGATGATAATAACCGGGCGACGAGGCGGGCGACGCGGTGGTACTTAATTTAATTTTTATCGGTCCGTTTCAGCTCCCCGC
Source organism: Megalopta genalis (assembly GCF_051020955.1). Lineage (NCBI taxonomy): Eukaryota > Metazoa > Arthropoda > Insecta > Hymenoptera > Halictidae > Megalopta > Megalopta genalis. Next base: position 5,157,607 of record NC_135026.1, on the reverse strand, counting down.
AGCCACCAACGAGACCAACTGGAACGCACGGACCACCGGTCACCAAGCCGGAGTATCACTACGACACGACTCCGGGGTACACTCAGCCTCCGACCAGGCCCCATGACGTCACCAGGCCCCACGACGTCACCAGACCCCATGACGTGACCAGACCGACGGGAGGATACACGTATCCGTCGCCGACGCGGCCATCGCATGGTCCGCCGACGGGCCCACCGACAAGGCCCACCGTCACGCCATCTTATACGCAGTCGCCTATAGAGTTTACACAGCCGCATGGACCATCGCCGCCGCCTACTTCCAGGCCGCCGGTCATCGGATACGATTACCCAGTGCCGAAGGAGCCGCTAAGGCCCCCGAGCAGGCCGCAGTTTCCACCCGGGCCACCAGTGAGGCCCCCATCTCCTCAGCCGCCGAGGCCAGATTTCCCACCAGTGAGGCCTCCATCTCCTCCACAGCCTCCGAGGCCCGATTTTCCGCCAGTGAGACCGCCATCCCCTCCACAGCCTCCCAGGCCAGATTTTCCTCCGGTGAGACCGCCATCCCCTCCACAGCCTCCGAGGCCAGATTTTCCGCCAGTGAGACCACCATCCCCACCACAGCCTCCGAGGCCTGATTTTCCGCCAGTGAGACCGCCATCCCCTCCGCAGCCTCCGAGGCCAGATTTTCCACCGGTGAGGCCCCCATCCCCACCACAGCCTCCGAGGCCTGATTTTCCGCCAGTGAGACCGCCATCCCCTCCGCAGCCTCCGAGGCCAGATTTCCCGCCGGTGAGACCGCCATCCCCTCCACAGCCTCCAAGGCCCGATTTCCCGCCGGCAAGACCTCCGTCCCCACCGATAGGTCCTCCTCCTAGATATCCATCGACTGGTTACGATTATTCGATACCGTCGGTGACGTTCCCACCACCAGCAAAGACGCCGCCACATTTCCCGCCTGGTCCTCCCCCCACCAGGCCGCCAGCGCCGCCACCGCAGCCACCTAGGCAGCCGTCTTCACCTTACTTACCACCGTTCCCGACGCAACCACCGGTCAGACCACCGCCACAACCACCAAAGCCACCTACACCTTATGTGCCCCCTGCGTCACCGCCGACGCCTTACCTGCCGCCGTTCCCGACGCAGCCGCCAAGGCCGACGCCACGACCGCCCCAGCCTCCGCCCACTTACCCGGCGCCGCAGACGCATCCACCACTGCCGCCGTATTTCCCACCGTCACCGCCGCAGCCTCCTACCAGGCCGCCTTTCCCACCACAACCGAAGCCTCCATCCCCTCCAGTGACCCCTCCGAGAAAGCCATCGACGGGATACGATTACCCAATACCATCGCCGACCTTCCCACCACCGCCGAAAACGCCGCCGCACTTCCCACCCGGCCCCCCTCCCACCAGACCTCCGCCGCCGCAACCACACCCACCAATCCAGCCGTCGACGCCTTATCTACCGCCCTTCCCACCGGCGCCACCCACTAGGCCACCCTCTCCGCCGCGGCCGCCGCAGCCGCCGGTGACCCCATCGACGCCTTACCTACCGCCTTTCCCTCCGCAGCCGCCTACCAGACCTCCGCCACCACCGCCCAAACCACCGACGCCTTACATACCCCCAGAACCTCCTGTGACCAGACCTCCACATCCACCAAAGCCCCCGACACCTTATATACCCCCAGAGCCACCTGTGACCAGGCCCCCGCACCCACCGCAACCTCCAATCAGACCGCCGTCACCGCCACAGCCGCCGAAGACACCATCGACACCTTACCTCCCCCCGTTCCCGCCTCAGCAACCTACCAGATACCCCCCTCCACCACCGCATCCGCCGCAACCGCCAATCAGACCCCCGCCACCTCCTCAACCACCAAAGAAGCCGGCGACACCTTATCTGCCGCCGCAGCCGCCTACCAGACCCCCCCACCCTCCGCAACCTCCACAGCCACCCACCAGACCTCCTCCCCGCCCGCAGCCTCCAACACCGCCGACACCTTATCTCCCACCCTTCCCGCCGCAGCCACCTACCAGACCTCCCCCTCCACCACCGCCCCAGACGCCCAGGACCCCGCCAACCAGGCCCCCACGACCACCAACACAACCCAACACCTACCTGCCGCCGGACCGAACGCAGCCTACGACAAGACCGTCTTATGGGACCCTTCCAACGAGGCCCGACGTGACCACGCAGAGGTTCACTTACGGACCCACGACGAGGCCCACTTATGGGCCCACGACGGGACCTACTTATGGACCTACGTCGAGGCCGACCTATGGACCCACCACGGGGCCCACTTATGGGCCTACGACCAGGCCTACTTATGGACCCACCACGGGGCCTACTTATGGACCCACAACGAGGCCGACTTATGGACCCACGACTTCTAGACCTACGACGTACTATGACTATACTACCAGGCCCTCCTACACGACCTCTCACGTTCCAACGAGGGGACCTACCAGCTATCTACCACCTGATCATAGCATTACGTACAACACCACGCCTAGGCCTACCTACACCACGCCTAGGACTACCTTCACCACGCCTAGGGATATCTACACCACGCCTAGGACCACATATACCACGCCTAGGGATATCTACACTACGCCTAGGGATATCTACACCACGCCTAGGGATATCTACACCACGCCTAGGACCACCTACACCACGCCTAGGGATATTTACACCACGCCTAGGACCACCTACACCACGCCTAGAGACACCTACACCACGCCCAGAACCACTTACACCACGTCAAGGGTCACCTACCCGAGTCCAGGGCCCACGACCCACGGTCCCACGGGGCCGTCGTCGTACCTGCCGCCGAACAGCGAACGACCGAACACCCGACCGGAGCCGTACCTCCCTCCCTCGAGCCCGACGCCTCCGCGCGTCACCGTGACTCCGCCCCCTCCGCCCACGCCCATCTACACGCTGACGCCCACATCGACCGTGTACACGCCTCCGCCGACCGGCAGCCCGGCGCCGCCGCCTACGCTCCCGCCCACCACGAAGCGGCCGATCGGCTACTTCTACGAGGTGCCGGAGAATCCGCTCGAACTGCCGCCGTTTGTCCGATGATGGACCGCCGTCGCGGGCGGTCCCAGCGAACTGCGTGTCATTCTTTTGTAATCTCGTTTTTTTTACGTACGAACCCCGCGTTGTAAAGTAAGAGCTATTTATGGTGGCGCCAACGGGAGACGAGGCGTCACGGTTCAGCATAGATCGCGCCACGTCGATCATAGATCGCTGTGATCACTAGGGACGGATTTATGTCGTACGGCGTGTCAAGGTTATTTGTCGAGGACCCAGCCGCTGTAACGTTTGTGAAAGCCGAATAAAAAGTATCTTGGCAAGCCACCACCGTGAACCGTCTCCCACGCGTAACCGGAACGTTCCGATTCGGTTCGTGTCGAGCATGTAACCGGCCGGTCAATAAAGTTTCTATGAAATGGTAATCGTTGTATATCGTTGTACCCGCTGGTGCACGCTGAAGTTGGAAGGGAGATTTCTACGGAGTGTCCCGAAAATGTACCGCAATCCGGAAGAGGGGGCTTCCTGAGGTCATTTCAAGAAACTTTTTCCTTCGCGGAAATGTTCTACGAGGCTTCGTTTACGAAATTATTTTAGTACTACGAAGTTATTAACGAAAAACTGTGACCAATGAGAGAGCGAGGGCGGAGCGAGGACGAGCAGAGGCGTGGCGCCGTATGTTTTTCGTCAATACATCGTAAACGAAGCCGCGGATCGCATTTTCGCAAAGGAAAAAGGTGCTTCAAATGACATCAGGAAGCTCCACTTCCCGATTGCGAGACATTTTTGTGACACCCTGCATTTCTCGCTGCTTCGGACGATGTCACATGTTGACTCGCCAGTAGATGAATTCTTCTTTTCCGCAAGTAACCGATCTGCCTCTGTTTGTATACATCATGTTCCATAATTTTGTTATCACTAGGACATTTGAAATAACTTTTTCTTTTGCGAAAATGTTCTACGAGCCTTCGTTCACGAGTTATTAACGAAAAACAGTGACCAATGAGAGTCGAGCGCAACTGACGCGAGGCGGCCTCGCCAACCAGCGGTCGACGCCCGGCTCCGCTCTTTGGCTCCGCCGCCTGGCGCCAGCCGCGCTCGCCTCTCATTGGCCAGTGCTTTTTCGCTGATAACTCGTAAACGAAGCCTCGTAGAACATTTTCGCGAAGGAAAAAGTTGTTTCAAATGATCTCATTTATCCTCCATTTCAGTATTGTGAGACATTTTAGGGACGCCCTGTACACAAACCTCACCCATCCTTCAGACATCCCAAGGCAAGGGCCCGCTAAAATAATCTCACTGATGAGTCCTTAAATGGGCCCCAGACGAAACGCTCTCCCCTCCCTTTTTCCGCCGAATCCTCGGTTATTTCGGCAGCTAGACGGTGAAAGTTTTTCACGCTTCTCCCACGCGAATGCTACGCTCAATTTCGTCGCGCCCATCTCGATCTTCTGCGCCCAGTGCTCGACGAGAAGAGCACCCAAGAGAAAGAGCACCCATCGCACGCTCGAGTGCCGAAGTCGCCGCGCACCTGACGGGCCCGAAGAGGCCCGCACCTGACCCGCCACGGGGCCTCTAGAGTCACCTTTCCGCCTGCGAGAGCTCGCTCATGAATATTAACGATTGTGAAACGCGATTTTACATGAAACAGCACTCACGGACGACGCGTCGTTTTCAGCCGCGCGTACGAAAGTACGCGATGCCGTTACCGCGACGGATTCGCTGCAGTATTTACACTCGATTTACGGAGCTGTTTCATATTAAAAAACAGCTGTTTCGTATTAGTTTATAAAAGCAACGATAAGACATTTATCGCGATTTCTAGCAAGCGTTATTGTAACATTTATTAAGTGGGCAACATATATTTACGAATAATCGTGAATTAAAAAATTAAAAAGTTAATGAACCGTCATATTAACGGATTCCGTAAATTTAGTATTAACATCCGTCCGTGCTCTTTTAGACGAAGCTCCGGCAATCGGCGCGTGCGAAAATCGTGCGCCGAATTCGGCGATAACTCGACTCGCTCTCGCCGACGTCGCACAGGGTATCGAGCAGTGATTTCTGAGCAATCATGCCAAGGTTCCAGCTGCGCGTTCGTTAACAGGACAAGTCATTTAGGGGGGCACCCAGCGCGACAAAGGGACGGCGCGATCCGCCGATGGCATTGACATTCACCTCGCAGCCCCGATCCCCATGGCGTGGCAAGTAGCCCATCAGGCTGCTGGCATAACGAGCCTCATCCCCACGTGCGAAGAAATTTTCTACGCGATAGAATCGCCAGTGAAAACTCCGCGGCGCGAAATGAGAGCTCGTTAGTCGCGTATGGCGCTTCGGTGGAACACCGAGCGGCGTTCTTTTCCGAGATATTCCGAGGCCGCGAAGCGATCGTCTCGCGCGAAGTGACGGATCGATCGACGCTGAGAGTCCTCGACGATGATCGGATCGGGTGCAGCGCGGTCTCTCTGACGAATTTCCCGCGGAAATCAGCATCTTGACGGGCGTCGCTCTTTGATCAAAGTCAGCTCTCCGGGTCTTTCGGTGGCTTTTTTGATGCCGATCGCAGAGCGATCTGCTCGCAAGTAGCTCGCGAAGCGCAGGGTTCAAGAGTTAGGGTCGCTTGGACGTCGCCAATGAATGGTCACGGAGGATTCCAGCCAGCGAGAGGACATGCTTGAGACCGAACGGAGGACCGCGATCAGTATATCACAGCTCGGACTTTATTCTGATCACAGCGATCGAGAGACCAGGAGCCGGTACGGCCTCATCACCAGGAAATTCGCTATCGGAGTTATGGTCGTGGGTGCAGTGGTATTGGTGAGTATGCGTTGGCGACGGTGCGCGCGAATTGGGGAATCGGTGTCGCGCGAGTTCGCGAATTGTGTTCGATGAATTTCGTTCGCGGATATTTTGCTTCGTTGGAACGATTAGGCCAGTGGACACTGGCTGGTTAGGAAAAATTCTTAGATCTTCGAAGATGTTGTTTTATTAATATTTTGACGATTTATTTATCAGTAGCGATTGTTGTTACATTGTTCGCTAATTAGTGACGCAACGTTGTTTGGTGATTAGTATCGCGACGGACTGTTTCGTTTTTCGTTTCATTCAAATTATATTTTTCGTGGACGTTATTTTTTTTATTTATTTTTCTGATTAGTATATTTCTGTGTGAATAGTAATTGATGGTGAATAAATAGAACTGTCACAATGTACTGTTTCAGTAAATTTCGTTATTCGTTACGAATTCAAAATTCATTGAATTAAGAAATTTATTATAACGAATTTGGTTTCGTTGGAGTAATGATTGTTGTAAACATTCCTTATTTTTTTCCATATGGTAGTCCACCAATGATAATTGATGGATAATTCAGTAATCAGGATCACAATGTATTGTTTCACTGATTTTAGTTTCGCTAAATTTCATAAAAATAAATTTGGTTTCAGTAAAATGTTTGTTGTGATGGACATTCTTTATTTTTCCCAGATGTTACTCTATGAATATTATTTAATGTTAGATAATTCAGTGATTCGGATCACAATGTACTGTTTCACTAAATTCAGTAATTCTGTTCAGAAAAATTCCTTATCTTTTCGATGACTTACTCTGCCAACACTAATTAACGCAAATCTATTTAGTATCACAACGTAGTGTTTTATTAAATTCAGATCACAATGTACTGTTTTATTAAACTCAGATCACAATGTACTGTTTCACTAAATTTATTAATTAAATCAGAAAAAAAATTCCTGATACTATTTAGTATCACAATATATTGACCCACTAAACTCAGATCACAATCTACTGCTTCTCTAAATTCTCTAATTCTATTCAAAAAAAATCCTTACCTTCTCATTGACTTACTCTGTCAGCACTAATTAACGTAAATCGATTTAGTATCACAACATACTCTTTTATTAAATTCTGATCACAATGTACTGTTTTACTAAACTCAGATCACAATGTACTGTTCCAATAAATTCAGACTACAATATGTACTGTTTCACTAAACTCTATTTGCAATGAATTGTTTCACTAAATTCGAATCAAAATGTACTGTTCCACTAAATTCAGATCACAATGTACTGTTTCACAAAATTTAGTAATTCTGTTTAGCAAAATTCCTTACCTATTCAATAACTTACTCTGTCAACACTAATTAACGTAAAACTATTTTTAGTATCACAACATACTGTTTTATTAGATTCAGATCACAATGTACTGTTTCACTAAATTTACAAACTCCATTAAAAAGAAATTCCTTATCTTTCTGACAACTTATTCTGTGAACACTAATTAATATAAAACTATTTAGTATCACAATATATTGTTCCACTAATCTCAGATCACAATCTACTGTTTCTCTAAATTCTCTAATTCTGTTCAAAAAAATTCCTTACCACTTCGAAGACGTTACACTCTGCCAGCACTGATTAATACAAAATTATTTAGCAATTAGTACCGCTAATAACTAAACTGTTCCACAAAATTTCGCTTCGCAAGACGTGATTCAATTAATTTTAGCTCATATTAAAATGACAATTACCCCGAAAATTCTCCATTTTCCCAAGCCCTCGCTCGGACGATATTAATCGACGTTAGATCACCGGCTAATTACGCCGGGCGTTGCACAATCCTTCGATCTGCTCGTCGACCGAGATCGGCACAGTTGTTCCTGTTGCCACGGCCATCCGGTTCAACGACTTCCTCGGCGTGATCCCGGCCCATTATCCGTCGCTCATTAACAGTTCACTGCGTCGGATCGTGTCTAAACGTTATCCGTGTTCGTACGTTCGCACGATTTAACGCGCTCGCGCGCGCGCGCGCACGCGCACTCAAGCGGGGTCAACAGATCCTTAATGAACGGGCGATGACGTAAATAGAAAATTCCGCGTGGAATTATTAATTTATCGGGCGTCCTGTCCCGGTGGGATTCAATCGGGCCAGCGGCTTTTTTAATTGCTCGAAAGTTGGTCTAGAAAACCGCGTGTCTATTAGATCCTTGTTATAAAGTGATACACGTCTGTGTTAATAAAACTGTTGTTAAAACTGTTAATTGCACGTTGATGTGCACATATCGACAATCGGGTTGTGGTATTTTGTAAACAATTTACAAACCGGTGGAACAATTTGTTAACAAAATTAATCCATGATGTTTAATTTCGTTGTGAAATGTTTATATCTTTCTTTATATAGCTATGGAATCACCTATATATTTGCTATTATTATGTCAAAGTATACTTATGCAATAAATGAGAAAGATAAATCAGCAACAACTTTTTGAAATCATTTTGGGTTTTGTATAAATTGTTAATGATCACAATATAATAATATAATAATACAATAATATAATAATATAATATTATAATAATATAATAATATAATATTATAATAATATAATAATAAAACAATATAATAATACAATAATATAACAGTAATATAATAATAGAATAATAGAATAACATAATAACAGAATAATAGAATAATAGAATAATAGAATAACAGAATAGCAGAATAATATAATAATAGAATAACAAAATGGTAGAATAATAGAATAATAGAATAACAAAATAACGGAATAATATAATAATATAATAACAGAATAACAAAATAATAGAATAATATAATAATATAATTTAATATCAATTAGTAAAATAGCGATTCCTGTTGCAGTTGGAAATAAAAGCAAAAAAAATGTTTAATTAAATCGTCCGATTCGCGAACAATGGAGATACTCGAAGACTAATTTATAAAATGGGCAATTAGAAACGGGTTCGCGCTATAATTATCATAAATATTATGTGAAACCAGATAAACGGCGCGGCTCGGTCCGACAATGGCCACGATTGTCGTGAAAAAAGTAAAGCTTTCGGACCCTTTGTGTCTTAACGAGGCGGCATTCCGTAGAACAATGGGCGCAATTACATCTCGCCGAGTTTTCTCCCATGATTAATGTAACAGGCGCGCCGCGGTGATGCTAAAAATCACAATTTCACCGCAAATCTCTGCATAGCCCTTCCATGCATGGCGAGCCAAGCGTCAAAGACGATATTTCTGCACGCTTCACATATAGGGCGTTAACTGTGTTTCGACACGAATTAACTCTCGTTAACGCGGCAATCACGCCGATCACGTTAGAAACCCGAGACACCGGCGACAAACGGAGTCGGCGTCGAATTTTTTTTTCCATTGCCTTTTCCGTCGAAAAAATCCAAACGATATCACAACCGTAGAAACCAGATTACAATCGACTAGACTGTTTAATTAGAGAAAGCACGGAGTTTAACGAGCTCGGTCTTCCAGCGCATGCAAATTACAAAGCAAAAAAAAAACAGTGGAAATAATCGAACCAGGTTATGAAGGTTCTTGATTGTAGCGATCGCAATTTTTTGAGATATTTTCTTGGGGAAAAATATCCACCTATTTTTTATTCCCTTTTTATAAAATTATGACAAAAGAATTTAACAATGTCAATGAATTATTTTTAACCTGTTGAAATGACTGCAGATGGAGTGAACTTGCCATTCAGTTTCCATCTCGTGCAACGGATGCAGACACAATTTTGATTTGCGAAAAATATACAGAGTATGTTGAGAACGTCGAGAGTCCTTGAAGCCGGCGATTCCTCAAGTGATTACGAGAAACTTTTTCCTTTGCGAAAATTCTCTACGAGGCTCCGTTCACGAGTTATTGGCCAGTAAACGTGAGCCAATGAGGGAGCAGTGCGGCCGGCGCCCCGCCCTCGCGACCGCCGCGCCGCTGTCCACCGCGCTCCCCGATTGGTCCGTGTTTATCTTCGATAACTCGTTAACGGAACCTCGGAGAAAATTTTCGCAAAGGAAAAAATTTCTCCAAATGACTCGGTGAATCGTTTACTTCAGTCTATAAATTTCTATTAATTAATTACAATTTATGTATCATAATTATGTGTTAACTAATTATAAAATACGTTAAACAGTTTTAACGAGTGGTACAAATGCACGTGACGAGTCCAAATTCGAAATTCGGAAAAACAGGTTATGTCTCCCTCGGCGTCTGATTGCAGGTCGGTATATTTCTGTACGACTTCGCATCCGCCACAGCCGTGAACAGCAAGGTGAACCAGGAGTCGAAGCACATGTACATCCTGCAGCATGCCTTGAGGAAGCCGACCAACGCGACGAGGAAATTCGTGAACGGATCGGCGACGAATCGCTCCGTGCTCGGACATCCGGTTTCCCTCCAGGATCGGTCCGACAATGGGAACAACATGTTCCCGTACGCCGGCGTCGGCAACAACGAACTGCCGGACGCCGAACTGCGCACGCAGAATCTGAACAACTACAAATTACGGAAAAGAGTGCTGAAGTCCGTGGATGGTAACGGCGACGCGTCGCCCGCGGAGGGCAAACAGTTGTTCGACAATCACGCGGCTGTCTACCGCGTGAGACAAAGGTATGTGATCAACTTCTCGCAATCTCCGAGCGCGCGACGCTCGACTGTTTACGAAATTTGTGACGCAATCGATTCATTGACAATCGTCGAAATGGTTGCGACGTCGCACGCGCAGCTGGACACCGAACGAAACGAGACGGATTATGGGTTTGTCGAGGCGTTTTCGAACGGGACATTTTTTTAGGAAATTTCGAATTACCGTTTCACGTAATGCCGAGACATAACCTATACTTGTAAAGCTATAATAACGGTTTTTAAATATTTTGAACGTTGAGAGTGTAAATTAGGTCTAAATCAGGTCTAAATTACGTCTAGATTAAGTCTAGATTAATTCTAGATTAAGTCTAGATTAAGTCTACATTTATTCTAACTTAAGTCTAGATTAAGCTAGATTAATTCTAGGTTATGTCTGAGTTAGTATACCATCTCGAAAGCCGAGTCTTCACGTCAATATCTCTGGAAAAAGGTAGTCCAAAATACAGGGTGTTCCATAATTATATAAACATCCGGAGTGTGGTGATTCCTCAGATTATTTTAAGCAACTTTTTCCTTTACGAAAATCGTCTCCGAGGCACCGTTCACAAGTTATTAACGAAACACTGTGACCAATGAGAGGCGTGTACGGCTGACGTCCCGTCCTCACGACCACCGCCGCTGCGCCAGACGGCCGGCGCGGTGCGACATTGGCTGCAGGGGCGGAGCGCCGACCACACTCGCTCTCCGATTGGTCACTGTTTTTCGTTGATAACTCGTAAACGAAGCGTCGTAGAACATTTCCGCAAAGGAAAAAGTTGCTTCAAATGGCCTCGGGAATCACCTCCCTCAGGGTGTTAACGTAATTATGGGACACCGTACATGTTCCAAGGCCACTAAAATCGGGTCTAACTCCCATGTGCTAAATAAATAATAATAATAATAATAATTAATAAATAAATCGAATTAATAAATCGAAGATAAACCAGACTCCCTCGAACATTAAACTGATACGAAACATCTTTGCACAACTCCGTGAGCAAATATTAATCGATCGGCTGAATGGGATTGAAAACATCAAGCAGATGTTTTCTTACACTCCGTGTAAATGAATATTGATCAGACACAGGTATCCAAGCTCGATCGACGATGACGAGAGCTCCGAGGAGAGCCGGCCGACGCCGTTCCATTGGGAGCTGAAGTCCCAGCAGCCGACGGCCTTCAAGCGTCTGAAGTATCCTCAGCTGACGCAATACCGGTATCCGCACGCGTCGCGGAGCATACAGGACATCATAAAGTACCTGACGAACGAGGCCGAGCTGCCGAACAGAGGCATCAAGTTCACCGGTGTTTACGTGAACCCGAAGAAGTACGACATGACGTCGGACATCGGCGAGATGATGTCCAACAGCGATCGGTCCGAGGAGGAGGACGGCTATCCGTACTCGAACGAGGATCCCTTCTATCAGTACAAACCAAAGCATCCGGGGGACGTCAATCTGTTGGCCACGTCCAATGTCAGGTCTGAATGAAACACATACATAGAGTATTTGAAAATGTTAGGTGTCTTCTTTTGTCATTTGGAAATGTAATCATGGCAATTTAGAATATTTCAATTGTATTATAATAACGTTTATGGAGCTGTAAAATATGTATAGATATTATTATACAGCGTGTCCCATGATTGTGTTAACACCTGGGACGAGGCGATTGCTGAGGTCATTTGGAGCAACTTTTTCCTTAGCGAAAATGTTCTACGACGCTGCGTTTACGAGTTATTAACTAAAAACAGTGGCCAATCGGAGAGCGAGTGCGGCTGGCGCTCCGCCCTCGCGGCCGATGCCGCGTCGCGCCTACCGTCTGGCGCAGCGGTGGTGGTCGCGCGGACGGGGCGTCAGCCGTACCCGTCTCGCGTCGGCTGAGCTCGCGTCTCATTGGTCACAGTTTTTCGTTAATAACTCGTGAACGGTGCATCGGAGACAATTTTCGTAAAGGAAAAAATTGCTTGAAATGACCTCAACAATCGTTTAATTCTTAATTATGGGACTGGGGAGCTATCAGTACTTCCTATGTGGGTACTTTTATCTCAGAGGCTCACATATGTACTCGAGGGTTAAATATGAAGCTCCCCCTCTTGTTCTTTTTTTCTCTAAAAACATCATCAGACATACAATTTCTCCTCTCGTCTTCTGGTTGGCCAACAAAGCCACAGTAAAAATGTCCCCATTAAATCATCAGATCCTCCTAGAACTTCACTCGAACCTCCACTCGAAAGTCAACAAACCCTTCCAGATTCGCTCCAACTGGGTTGCAGCGGTACAATCCATACTACGACCCCTACAACAGGCCGGTGACCTACGCGGCGCAGCCCCTGCCAGCGACTGATCAGCAATACGAGAACGTGGCTGCCTACAATCCGGCGAAACGTCGCAAACCGAAACCGTTCAGCGTGATGTTGGATATCTATCCGATCACCGACGTCCTGGAGCAGAGCAAGAAGAACACCAGACCGAAACAGGTCCCTGCAGACGATTACGATATCAGGCGACCGTTTCAGTCTAACAGGGTGCCTAAGTTCTACGCGCCGGTGCCGCCGCAACAGATGCTCGCGGTGCCTAATCAGCCGCTGACTGACGAAGAGGAGAGGCAGCAGATGATCTTCCACTTGAACTTGTACCCGAAAAGGAAGAACAAGATGTCCAGGTAAGAGGTCAGACTTTTTGGACAGAGTTTGTCGCTTTTTGCGATGGAGATTAGATCTGAATTTGTTGTAACATTGTTGAAAAATGTTGTCATTTTTTAGGAATTGTTTGGTAAGGATTTTGTGACGATTTGGATACGATTTTGTAAGAATTTAGTAACAATTTAGTAATAACTTAGTATCAACCTGCTGATAATTTAATAGCTATTTACTAAAAAATTAATAATAATTTATTAGAAATTTAATAGCAGTTTACCAGCAATATAGTGACAATTTATTAAAAATTCAATAGAAATTTACAAACAATTTAGTAACAGTTTAATAACAATTTAATAGCAATTTACAATACTAGAAATTTAATAGCAATTTGCTAGCAATTTAGTGAAAGTTGACTAATAATTTTATAGCAATTAAATTAGAATTTAGTAACAATTTACTAGAAATTTAATAGCAATTTACTAGCAATTTAGTGACAATTAACTAACAATTTAATAGGAATTTACTAATAATTTAGTAACAATTTACTAGAAAGTTAATAGCAATTTGCTGGCAATTTCATAACAATTTGCTAGAAATTTAATAGCAATTTGTTAACAATTTAGTGACAATTTAGTAAAAATTCAATAGAAATGTAGTAACAATTTACTAACAATTTAATAGCAATTTACTAGCAATTTAGTGACAATTAACTAACAATTTAATAGGAATTTAGTTACAATTTAATAACAATTTACTAGAAATTTAATAATAATTTGCTAGCAATTTCATGACTTTACTAACAATTTAATAGCAATTTACTAGCAATTTGCTAGCAATTTAGTGACAATTAACTAACAATTTAATAGGAATTTAGTTACAATTTAGTAACAATTTACTAGAAATTTAATAATAATTTGCTAGCAATTTAATGACTTTACTAAAAATTTAATAGCAATTTACTAGCAATTTAGTGACAATTAATTAGCAATTTAATAGGAATTTAGTTACAATTTAGTAACAATTTACTAGAAATTTAATAACAATTTGCTAACAACATAGTGACTTTACTAACAATTTAATAGCAATTTACTAATAATTTACTAACAATTTACTGACAATTTAATAGCAATTTATTAAATGAAAAACGATTTGTTATTAAGCTGCTATGATCTAATCCTCGATCCATCGAATTATTTCGATCAATATGACGTAACAATATGATGTAACTGTTACAATTAGGCTACTATTTATTCATCAGCCTACTAACACTTCGGCTGCCGCGCCATCTACACTCTTCGACTGTCGCGCCACCTACACACAGCTGAATAAATTACTCAAATTAAAAAACGAATTTCCACGCCAATGTATTACAATTTCCCAATTTAAAAAAAAAAACGTAAGAATGTCGAGAAAGTAATCAAAATCGTGCAACCTTACGATTTTAATTTAATTAATTAAAATACCTTAATTCTGCGTGTCTCTAAAAAAAATACACAAAGTCCCTTCTCTCTCGCTCGCAGCCTCTCGTTTCACAGCACATCGCTATTGGCTCACCGTCTCGAGCATAATTTGCCAGAGATGATCGGCACCACCGCGCAGCGGGAGATCATTATTCTTCGTTTAACTACAATGTAAACGACGTTCTCTTACTCCGAGCGAATTGTTAACGACGATCCGATCCACGACGATCGCGTCGTTGCGAAATCGACCGTGAGACGACGACGGGTCGAACAAACACGAACGTTGACGATCCGTGCGCGCGTCGGGGATCCCAGTTGTGTATTAAATTACATAAAATTATCGGGAAACGTAAATTATAGGAATGATCGGTCGGTTTCCAGAGGTTACGGTGAAACGTTGAATATTATGCAAAATCGTCGCCCACGATGCGCCGGCGTACTAACACGGTCGCCTCACCTAGTTTCGGTTACATAATCGCGAAGCGAATTCGTCGGCGATACGGAAAACGTCGCGGCCTGGTCGACGTATCGGCCTGTAAATCGTGGAATCGTTCGCCGGCGCGCCAGTCCTCCGGAGATCATTCGCTAGATTTATCTGCGAATTCCGCCGGGAGGATCGGACTTTCACCGAACGTGTCTGCACGATCGTCGAGGGATCGATGGAAGAAAGGAGAGAAAAAAAGGAGAGCCAAGAAAATCGTACGGGGACCGTTCGTTCGGTGGCTCGTTAACGACGGCCACGTGAAATGTCACCGGCTAAATTCGTACGAAACGCGCGCGCGCGCGCGCAGAAAAAGGCTCGCCGCTCCGATGACCGGGTTGCTTCACTTGGGACGCATGCCTCTGTTTCGTTCGCTTTCGTGGAGAACGCGTCGCGCGCGGATTGTGCGCCGTAAAATTTTCAGCCAAGACGTCAGACGAGGCGACAGAATAATGCTCTAAGGAATGTTTCGGTTAACAGATGGTCGTTGTTAGTACGCAGGAATTTGAGCGGAATTTTTTAAAATTTTTATCCGCCAGACCTAAGTCGGACCTAACGTAGACCTAACGCAGACCTAACATGGACCTAACTCGTACCTAACGCAGACTTAACGCAATTCAGAATTGGACGTAAGATGTACTTGTGCTGTTAGAAGCAACGTGAACATCGTTCTCGAATGTTATACACTTGCGAATTGTTGAGAGTGGGCTTAACGAAGACCTAACTGAGACTTAAGCCAGACCTAACCTAGGTCAAGACTATATTTACAACATTCAAAGTATTTAAAACACCGTTCGCGATTATTATAAATTTGCGAAGGTAAAAATATACCCAACCCAGGACTAACGCAGACGTAACACAGACTTAACTCGTACTTAACACAGACTTAACGCAGTCCAGAATTGAACCTAACATGTATGTGTGCTTTTAAAAGCAACGTGAACATCGTTCTCGATTATTATAAATTTGCGAAGGTAAAAAGTAGATCTAACTCAGACCTAACATAGACCTAACACAGACCTAACTCGTATTTAACCCAGACTTAACGCAGACCAGAATTTGACCTAACATGTACTTGTGCTGTTAAAAGCAACGTGAGCATCAATCTCGAATAATATGCACATGCTAATTGTTGAAAGTAGACCTAACCAAGACCTAACTGAGACTTAAGTCAGACCTAACATAGTTTAAGACTACATTTATAACTTTCAAGATATTTAAGTCACCACTCTCGATTATTATAAACTTGCGGAGGAAAAAGGTAGACCTAACTCAGACTTAACATAGATCTAACTAAGACTATTCAACCAATATAACCTAACTGAGACTTAAGCCAGACCTAACCTAAGCCACACACACACACACACACACACAAGGCTATGTTTACAACATTCAAGGTATTTGAAACCTCGTTCCCGATTATTATAAAATTGCGAATTTTGAAAAATATACCTAACCCAATAGACCTAACCTAAACATAAGCCAGATCTAACCTAGCCTAAAGCCATATTTACAATATTCAAGCTATTTGAATCACCGTTCTCAATTTAACATAAAAATCTGAGTGCTATAAGTAAAATTATCCCAAATCAAACTTATCCTAGACCTAATCCAGACTTAATCCAGGCCTAATCCAGATCTAACGCATAACCTAACAAATAACTTCCTTTACCTCGCCACCAAAATAAAATCACTAAAAAACAGGACTTCTCAAATCCACCTCGACACCCGCGATAAATAAATTAACGCGCTCAGCAAAATTACCATAATTTTTCAGACACGACATAATTCATCGGTCACAGTCGATGGACCCAGAGGACCAGCAGCAGTTCGTAAACAAGGTGTGGACGCCAATCGAGACGATCGCCAAGCACTTGGCGGTGGCGCGATCGAAACACGTGGAGAACGAGAGTCCGTCGGGGTTCGTCGCGTCGCGTTACCAGGAAACCGTTCTCGACGGCAAAGAGGAGACGAAGAATGCGAGCACCGACGATTCCGAGAAACCGGTAACTGTCCCGGCAAACCATAAATCGAGCGTCGAAGAGGACTACGCGAGCACTGAGAAGTATGAATACGAAGCGATGAAGATCGTCGGCACCACTGTCGAAAATGAAGTCGAGGATGTTACCACTGTCATACCGGAGACGACGACCGTGAAGGAGGTTAAGAGCGAGGACGTTACCAAGGACCTAGACACCGTCGAGGGATTCAAACGGTTCGCTGAGACCGTGTCCGTAAATTAAGATGAAAGTTTTGCCACCTTGAAAAAGCCTAGAAGACTGAATCTCGAGATTAGGATATTTATTGGTGAAGATTTTTGTTTTTCACTTTGAATGAAAAAATTGTATTTCTATTGTAATATTATGTTTAATGTTACAATATAATATTATATAATATCAAATAATGAATATAATATTATATTATATTATGCAATGAATGTAACATTATATAATGTTATATAATGAATATAGTATTATATAATATCATATAATGAATATGATATTATATGATACCATGTAATAAATATAATATTATATAATATTACACAATGAATATTATATTATATGATATTATGCAATTGATAATATGTTATATTATACCATACAATGAATGTAATATTATATAATGTCATATAATGAATATAATATTACATAATATCATATAATGAATATACTATTGCATAATATCATATACTGAATATAATATTATACAATATCATATAATGAATATAATATTATACAATATCATATAATGAATATAACATTATATAACATCGTATAATAAATGTAATATTATAGTATATAATATAATATTAATATTAGAAAAGATATTAATGTTATATTGTACACTATAATATTATATTTATTCTATGATTAACATTATATTATATTATATTCTACCCAATACAGTACAATAAAATAAAATATTATATTAAAAAGAATAATATTAACATCTTTCCGAAAATAAAACTGATTCTTCATGTAAAAATCGTTAGAACGTAAAACAATGTGTACCAAATGAGAAAATTAATTAGCATTTGAAATATTTGTCGGGCTCGAGAACTGTTCTTAGACATTCTAGGATATTAAACGATGTAATCATGCAATATGAATAAAACCGGAACGGAATGTAATACTTTCGCCATTCTCATATCGAACGGACCATTCTAATCAACGATAAACATTCATTATTATAGAAATCCACCTGGAGGCCCCCTCGGAATTTCTTCTGTTTCACAGATCGCTGCTCCGCGAGATCAAATTAACTACGGTGCTCCGCCTCGCCTTGACATTTCCGTCGAGGGCGTCTAGAATCTCCGAAGATCTCGGCTCGTGTAATCCAAAGATATTCGACGATCCGGCGATTGCTTCATAGGCCACGAATACTGTGGCCGAATCCGCGATTATCCGTTTCTGTGCGGTTCGAACCGTTTCCATTGGAAAATGGAACATTTATAGTTTATAAATTATAATAATTATAGATTGCATATCATATATAAACAACAAAAATCCTCGGTCTATTTATATTAATTAATATTATTATATTATTATATTTTTATATTATTATATTATTATATTATTATATTATTATATTATTATATTATTATATTATTATATTATTATATTATTATATTATTATATTATTATATTATTATATTATTATATTATTATATTATTATATTATTATATTACTATATTACTATATTATTATATTATTAATTAATAATATGTTCATATAATAACATAATAATATTAATTATTATAAATAGATCGAGGATTTTTGTCGTTCCTCTTCCACTCATTGGGACAAGTAAAAAATACTATAATAATATCCCGAAACTCTTCTATCGTCTCTACATTAAATGAAATTAATTAAACAAATTAAATTAAAATTTCCTTAAGTTCAATTGTTCGAAATGATTGTTTCGAAATTCGTTCTATTATATTAATTCAGTAAGACAATTTAAAATTCTTTCAATTACTAAAATTTAAAAATGCCAGTTCAGAATTTATTTCATAAAATGTAAAAGTTTATTTCAATTTAACTACGTTTATTCGGACCAACAAATCGAAATGTAATTTTCATCGAAGGTGAACGATCGGGGATAACACAGAAGGCAGATTTATTTAGTAATTTATTTAATTGCTAAATATATTACAAGAGAAAACGCCCGCATTTCTACGATAATGTCGCGACCGGTATGAGTTGAAATCAGAGTACGGTCTAAAAGAAAAAAATATACAATCCGCGCGAGCTGATCCGCTTCAGCCAGCAAATGCAGCCGCGTGTCGCACGTGTCGCCGTGCATTGGCACGAACGCGGCGATCTTACGTTATAGCACCATTCGTCGACTTCGTTGCACGATTCGTTCCGCGATCTCGTGACTTATTCCGCGACGCTATTGCACCCTCCTCTCGGACAGCTATAATACATATTACAATAGACAACGTGTTCTACGGCCTTCCTGTCTTCGCCGACTCTCGAACACGACCGCCAGCTTCCACGTGCGAAACGTAACAGTACGAATCTCCATTCCACCTAACAGTAAATCTCACCGGTATCAATGGCATAGCACGTCTTCTCTTCGCAAGACTTCAAGAAACGTCCGGCATAGCACTGGGAATATCGAGCATGCTCGAAACATTGACAAATTCAAATAATCTATGAGACACCCCGGCGGTATAGTTAATAAGATCATCGTTGTACTTTCCTTTGATTTCCGTGCGAACGTAGTACTTTACAGGGTGTACCAGAACGTCTAACTTATTCCTCGCGTGATATTGAGCAACTTTTTCCTTTGCGAAAATGTTCTACAAGGTTCCGTTAACGAGATATCGACGAATAAACATGGTCCAATCGGTGGCCGAGTACGGCCAACGCTCCGCCCACGCGGTCAGTGCCGCGCCGCGCGCTTCCGCGTCAGTGGGCGGCGGTCGCGTGGGGCGGGATAGTGACCGCGTGGGGCGGGGCGCCGACTGTGCCTTCGCTCTAACTAATCCGCGTTTTTGGTCGATATCTCGAGAACGAAGTCTCGTAGAACATTCCCGCAAAGGAAAAAATTGTTCAAAATCGCCCGAGGAATCGCCTCGGACCGCAAGTTCTGGGTCAGCCTGCCCGATAAATGATAGCACTGAGATCAACAATTCTCAACGTTCCTCCGATAATAATGCACCGTTTGTCGAAACTTCGGGACTCCCCGAAGAGACGCGACTGTTCAACATGAACCAGCAAAAGTGGTCTGTGAATCCACGATTAGTTGCCTCCTGAGATAAGCGTCTTCTACTAGGTCCTGGACTCAAGCGTGCTAGGATGGTAGAGCGTAGTGTCCGCGCCCCATTCGTAAGGACTTTCGTGAGGCCCCAAGGACACCATGGTCCCCGGTCCAAGCGTGGTGTGGGACGCGGCGCTGACCATTCCTGGGCCTGAAGAGACGTAGCTCAGTGGCAGCCGCGGCTGGTCCCGCAACCTTGCGTGCTTCACCTGGCGTTTGTACCTGTTGGCAAAAGCCCCCTTTTAGCCCCTTTAGCCCCACGATTAGAAGGACCCCTGCAGACTTGAACAATCAAGTTCCACCGAAGACCCAGAACTACCGAAGAAACTCACTTGGTATGCATGCAGCAGAGGGCGCAGCTGGAGACGATGGTGGCGACGCCGACGAGTACAGCGATCGCCAGGACCCACATCTGCGTCATCGAGGCGTCGGCCCTGGCGACCAGCGCGGCGCACTGCTGCACCTTCTCGACGTGGTAGGCCCTGTAGACCTTCTTCAGCTCCTCATTCCTCGGGTCCGTGAGCAGCGCCTTCATCTCGTCCAGGTCGTAGGCCTCCTTGCCGACCATCTGGAAGCAGGAGCTGGTCGACGAGAAGTCCAACGAGTTGTCCTCCTTCGAGTAGAACTGTGTGTCATAGACGTTCACGCTGATCGGCAGGGACAGCGCAAGCTGCACGGCCCTCTCGAAGTCCTCCAGGGTCTTCCTGACCTCGACGGGCGGCTTCGAGAACACGAACTTCAGCATGTCCCTGTCGCGAAGCAGGAAGATCCTCAGCGTGATATTCGTCTCTCTGCCAGGTGTCACGGAATTATTGGCAGAGATCACGATCTCCATGTAACCGTCCGCATAGCTGGACATGGACCCGGTGGTCCTCAGCTCTCCGGACTGCTGGTTCAGGGCCAGCTGCGAGGGGATCTCCCGCCTGGACATGGAGGGGTCGACGAGGGACGCGAAGGACGCCTTGCTCATGCTGTACTTGATGGGCAGGGCGTCCGAGTCCGCGTCGAAGGCCTCGAAGGTGATCAGGCTGGTGTCTATCGGGACGTTCAGCCGGACGCCCAGTGTGACGTTTTGCTTCCTGAAGGTGGGCTTGTTGTCGTCGATGTCGAGCACCCTGATCAGAACCTGCCTCTGCGACGGGTCCTGCCGGTTGTACGGCTTCGGGATGATGTTGGACCTCTTCGTTGAATACGGGAAGCATTTCACGGTCAGCAAATGACGGTCCATGGACTCGCGGTCCAGACGGTCGTTGGACCTGATCACGGCCGAGTTGTTTTCCAGGCGTTCAACGACGAACAGCCACGCCTCGTTCCCGTAGACGATGGCGTAGTCGATCTTCCCGTTCTCTCCGATGTCCTCGTCGATGGCCTCGATCAGCCCCACCCTGGTGCCAGGCGGCGTCTCCTCGTAGATCGTCAGCTCGATGGGCGGGCTGTCCAGGTTCCTCTTGAAGCGCGGCTTGTGGTCGTCTATGTCGTCCACGATCACCTGCAGCACCCTGGTCGCTTGCTGGGGCGGGCTTCCGAGGTCCTGGGCCACCAGGATCAGCGTGTAGCTGTCCTTCAGCTCGCGGTCCAGCAGCTTCCTGGTGGTGATCAGTCCGGTCTCGGCGTTGATCCTGAAGGCGCTGGCGTCCTTGCCGAAGTTCCCGTCCTCCAGGAACTTGAAGGTGATCTTGCCGTTCGGCAGATTCGGGTCGTCCGGGTCCGAGGCCACCACCTGGAACACCGGGCTGCCTAGGGTAGAGTTCTCGGCTATGTGGGCCACCTCCTCGAACGTTGGCCTGATGAACAACGGCACCCCGTCGTTGCTGACCACGTCGCCTATGTACAACGTCAGAATCACGTCGGTGTACAGCTCCGGCTCACCGCCGTCCTGCGCCCTGATCCTCATGATGTACGGCTCCGTCCTGCCCTTCCCCGTCAACGCCTTGCCGGAGAAGATCTCGCCGGTCGTGTGGTTTATCTTGAAGAGTCCTGCGAACGCGTTGGCGTTGGTCAGGGTCCTGGATCAGGTCTTCAGTCGGGCTACTCACCGTTCGCCTCGCCCTCGTCGATGATCTCGAAGTGTATCACCCCGCCCTCGCCCTCGTCCGGGTCCGTCGCGGTGATGTTCACCACGCTGACACGTGGCGGGGCGTTTTCTGGTATCACAGCTGTGTACGCCTCCTGCTCGAAGGTCGGCGCGTTGTCGTTCACGTCCAGCACGTCGATGGTCACCAGGGCCCTGGTGCTGCGCTGCTCGGCGCCACCCTGCGGCATATCCGAGGCCACCGCGTAGAACCGCAGCACCGACTGCTTTTCCCTGTCCAGGCTCGTGTTCACGTTTATCTGTGGACATTCGGCCGGATGTTAGGCTTATTGAATAGGTTTAGGCGCGCGGAATAGCTCACCTGAATGCTGCCACTTGTCGGATCGACCTCGAACATGTTCGCGTTCTCACCGGTGATGGAGTACCTGACCTCGCCGTAGCCGCGCTCGATCTCTTGCTCCGTCACCGAGCTGTCCATGTCCGTCGCTTTCACGGTAAGCACCGTCTTTCCCGGCTTCGCGGACTCCAGGACGGAGATCTTGTAGTCGTCCTGCGTGAATATCGGGCTGTTGTCGTTCGTGTCCTGCACCTCGACGATCACGTTCGCCTCGGACATCTTGCGCGTGATCTCGTAGTCCCTGGCCAGCGCGCGCACTTTGAACCGGATCGACTGGAAGGATAAGGTCTTTAAGGGGGACTATCTAGGCCAAATCGAGTCAGTCGTCATTCGGGACTCTGATGGATGTGGAATCATCGGATGTCTAGAGGAATTATACGTTTTAATCTGTACAGGACGTGAAAAAAGGATCGTAGATGTATTCTACACCATTGGGTCGATGGAGATTTGTTGAAAAGAAGCTTTTCGCAGGAGTGACCTTGGCCGTGGTTTTCAAGGTCAAACATTTTTTACGATGGCATCCTGTTCTACTCGTCGAGAGGAGCAAACTTGCAAACGGAACCATATGTCTCAGAGCAACGGTTTTGGTGTAATTTAACTTTGAACGTTTCTCGATTGAATTCTATTTGCAGTAATTTATATACTAGGTTAAATTGTGTTAAATTGTCGCATAACCGTCGCCAGGAGTTTTCAAGCACTTTCGACGGCTGAGAAAGAAATGTTTCGAACGAAAGTTAGTATTTCGTCGGTTACATATTGAAAAATAACAAATTCCAAGAAGTTTTTCCACTGAAAGCTAAGGTCGCCCTGACTATTTTAAACAGCACCCTGTATTTTTTACTTTTTAGGGCTATTGCTGATGAAGTAATGAATTCAACCGACCTGCTATACTATGACCCTGATTTCAGTCATTTCAGTAATTGAACAAAGAAAGTTATTGTTTTTCTACTAAAAGTCAAGGTCAAGGTGATACCAAAATGATTGCTCTGGGCCATGTGGTTCCTTTCGAAAGTTCGCTCCTCTCGACAAGTGCAGCAGGATGCCATTATAAAAAAGCTTGACCTTGCAAAATGTGATTAAGGTCACTCCTGCGAAAAGTTTTTTTTTAAGAGATCCCATCGATCTGAAGTCGTAGAATACGTCTACGACAGCCATAACGTAACATTTTTTACACCCTGTACTGCTACGCTCGTCAATGCCTTCAAAATCACCTAAAAGGAACCACGTCCTCTTTCTAGGTCATCTAGGTCTCATCGCCACCAGATCTCGACAATACCTTCCGAACTAGCGCCTCGTAGTCCAATATCCTGCTGAGGACAACGTTCCCGCTCTGGACACCGACGTTGACGTATCCCTCGTCGTTGTCGTCCCTGACCAGCTCGAACCTCTGCACAGCGTAGCCAGTGGTGGGCTCTTTGGCCGACAGCATCAACAAGGTCGTGCCGAGCGGTTGTTCTTCCGGCACCGAAATCCTGATCACGGGGTTGTTAGGGGACCACCCGGTGTTGGAGAACGTCGGATTGTCGTCGCTGTACGCTTGTATGTAGATCGTCACCTCGACCCTCGCGAACTGCTTCTCCTTGTTGACGACGGCGTTCGAGTCCCGGGCTTGAACGGTCAGGATGATCACCGCTGCCACTTGGTAGTCAAGGACGCGGTTCACCGTTATCTGACCGGTAGTTGAATTGATACGGAAAGCCGTCTTGTAGTCGTAGGACGCGGTGCTCTTCAGTGCCACGCCGGTTTTATCGACAGCCTTTATCGGCTCCACCAAGGAGTATTCTAAGATGGCGTCAGAGTCGGGGTCGGTAGCCGCCACCTTCAGGACAGGCTCGCCTGTTTAATAATTATATTCAATTGTATTCAATTTTATTCAATATCGATTTTATTCGATTTTGTTCGATTTTGTTCGATTTTGTTCAATTTTGTTCAATTTTGTTCAATTTTATTTCAATTTTATTTCAATCTTATTTCAATTTTATTTCAATTTTATTTCAATTTTATTTCAATTTTATTTCAATTTTATTTCAATTTTATTTCAATTTTATTTCAATTTTATTTCAATTTTATTTCAATTTTATTTCAATTTTATTTCAATTTTATTTCAATTTTATTTCAATTTTATTTCAATTTTATTTCAATTTTATTTCAATTTTATTTCAATTTTATTTCAATTTTATTTCAATTTTATTTCAATTTTATTTCAATTTTATTTCAATTTTATTTCAATTTTATTTCAATTTTATTTCAATTTTATTTCAATTTTATTTCAATTTTATTTCAATTTTATTTCAATTTTATTTCAATTTTATTTCAATTTTATTTCAATTTTATTTCAATTTTATTTCAATTTTATTTCAATTTTATTTCAATTTTATTTCAATTTTATTTCAATTTTATTTCAATTTTATTCGATTCTATTCGATTCTATTCAGTTTTACTCAATTTTATTCGATTTTATTCGATTCCATTCGATTCTATTCGATTCTATTCGATTCTATTCGATTCTATTCGATTCTATTCGATTCTATTCGATTCTATTCGATTCTATTCGATTCTATTCGATTCTATTCGATTCTATTCGATTCTATTCGATTCTATTCGATTCTATTCGATTCTATTCATTTTTATTCAATTTTATTTAATTGATTATTTATTTAGTATTTATATAATTTATTTTAATTTTACTTTGATTAGATTTTTTAGTATTTGATTCTGCGGCCCATTTTATTACAAAATAAATATTTATTATAACTAAGAAGACTTTACCGTACCAGCGGATCGATATCTTACCAATGCCAGCTCTCTCGGACACGTAAACAAGATACGTCGACACGTTGAACACCGGCGGCTTGTTGTTCACGTCGACGATGTTCACGGTGACGGTGGTGGAGGCGGTTTCCCTGACAGGCGTGCCGGAGTCTACGGCATAAACGATCACTTCGTATTTCTCGCCGCCGGTTTCCAGATCCAGACGGGCATCTGGAGACACAGTAATCACACCAGAGCTAGAACCATACAAGTCCATATATCGTCACGGGAATCGTCGAACGTTCGTAATCGTGTCGTTTGCGCGCGCGCAACACCGACCGGAACGTGTCTAAGGTACCTAGAGTTTATAACGAAGTTGTCTTTAGCACCGGACGCGATGTGATACTGCAACAGATTGTCACGTCCATCGGGATCGTTCGCCACCACTCTGATCACTTCCGTTCCGGGCGAAGCGTTCTCCAAGAGCCTCGCGCGATAGCTGCTCGGCCCGGGAAGATTCGACTTGTAATTCCCACGGAATATGGGCTTCTGATTCCCGGGCACGCCGACTCGGACCAGGAGCTCCGCCTCGGAGAACAGTGGCGGCGTTCCCGCGTCCGTGGCGCGAATCTTCAGCTCGTAAATGCCTCTCTCGGTGTCCCCGGAGCGGACCGGCTTCGACATCGTCACCTCGCCGGTGTCCGGATTTATCTGCGAGAGGATCTCATAAGTGAATAAATAATAAATATACCACGTGGGGTCTTCGAAGACAGCGTCGTTCCAATCACCTTGAAGACATCGTCCGTCACGCTGTTGTGCGAACTGATCGAGTAGGTCACCTTGCCGTTCCCCTGGCTGGGCCCGTCGGCGTCCGTCGCCCTGACGAACATCTGCGGATCGAAACTGGTCGCGTCCTCTCTGACCGTTCTGGAGAACGTGGACTGCTCGAAGACTGGCTTGTTGTCGTTCACGTCCACCAGGTCTATGAAGATGCCGGCGACGGACACCTTCCCGCCTCCGTCAGTGGCCTCCATCGTCGGGAAGTACAGCCTCTTCGACTCGTAGTCCAACGGCTTGCCGACGAACACGCCGCCGGTCTTCGGGTCCGTCTTGAACTTGTCGGCACCGAAACCTCGCAGCGCGTACGATAGCTCGCCGAAGGAGCCGCTGTCGCGGTCATTCGCCACCACGTCGCCCAGTTTGCTCCCTATCTCCGCGTCCTCGGGCACCGAGAACTCGTAGAACGGGTGCGTGAACTTCGGGCTGTGGTCGTTCGCGTCCACCAAGCGGATGTGGACTCGGCACGTGGCTACCTGAAAGTTAGTATCATGGCGAATGATCTATACTGATGAGATTTTTTAGTAATCTGTGACCCCTTATCCCCTCCCCTAGGCGACTAGGTAGGACATAGGTGACTATGGTGACTCAACGAGTGACGCTGGCTGGGGACCATTGATGACTATAGCCTTCAATTTCTGACTGGGTGCAGTAATTTCACTCTAAATGACAATCTCGGTGTGCCATGAATGGTGTCTCGATATTGCTACGGCCCTGTAATTTATTGATTTTTTTTGCTACGCCTATGCCAAGATTTGACGGGGTAGGTGACACGGTAGGCGACGTGGCTTCTTTGACTCTGAATTTCCGGAAGACAATTCATGATACGGTGATATAACTTTTTTGGATTTTAATATTTTTAAATTGATTTTCTTTTCAAAATATTGCTGACAGTTTTCTGGTTAAAATGAGACCAAACATGATATAGTTCGGAGAAATGTTTCTGATTAATCGGCGCTGTCCGATCGAGTAGGCTCGTCCTCCGAATGGCGTCAAATCGAGCTATAAATTATCCGAATGTCGTTGGGTCATGCCAGGTCTTCTCCAAATATCGTCAAATCAAGTCAGGTCTTCTTCAAATGTCGTCGAATCGAGCCAAGTCTCCTTTGAATGTCATCAAATAGAGCCACGTCTTCTCCAAATGTCGTCGAATCGAGCCAAGACTTCTCCGAATGTCGTCGAATGGAGCCATGTATTCTCCGAATGTCGTCGAATGGAGCCACGTTTTCTCCAAATGTCATCGAATCGAGCCAAGTCTTCTCCAAATGTCATCAAGTTGAGCCAAGTCTTCTCGAAATGTCATCGAGTCGAGCCAAGTCTTCTCCAAATGTCATCGAATCGAGCCAAGTCTTCTCCGAATGTCGTCGAATCGAGCCAGGTCTTCTCCAAATGACAGTCGAACGCAGGCTCAAATAGCCTAACTTCGCTGATATTTTCTTTCAAACGGCACACATACATTCTTTGACGTTGCCTTTAATATTTCATATATTAACAATTGGTTGATGCTTTTTTCGTAAATAAAAAAATGCATAATAAATCAATACGATCTAAAGCATGTCATGTTTGGTATCATTTTAATTGGAAAAATTTTCGTGGATAAAAAATTATAAATAAAAAAGTTACGTCATCAGCTTTATCCTAGCATGCTAGCCACTGCCTTCGAAGAATCGCGGCTCAGTATTTTTATACCTGCGGTTACAATTCCGTCCCTGAGTCATTTCGGAAGAAATTACTACCGCATCATCTATGGGTGACTGTAGTCGCTCAACGCCTGAGTCACCATAGCGTAAAGGAGAAATTCGCTAAGAAATGAGTACCGCTTCGTTCCCGACGAGCGCGACAACGTCGAATTTGAGTTCTCTCTTCGCAGGGTCGTCCACGTCGTAGTCCAGCACCTCGACGTTCCTCGCCTTGATCACAACGGGGACCCTGCCTTGGGCTTCCTTCGGGCTAACGGTGAACGCGTCGCTAATTCCAGGGTACCCTGGCACGTCCCTCAGAGCTAACGTGTACCTGGCGTTCTCGCCGACGTCGCCGTCGCTCACGATCACATTCAGACCTGTCAATTGAACAAAAGTTGTACATATTCGTCTTTTAGTTAAATACAAGGATTAGAGTACTATTAGGAGCTGAGAAGAAGACCTGCGAGATTTTAGAACGCCAAAGGGAGCAAGAGGAGCAATACTTACAAGGGAAGGTCCGCAGGATTGACGCTCACATTTTGATGAGATTCGGTATGGTGAGCTTGAAAAGCTGAATCCAATAATACCCAGGTTTTGGGGCAGACGGCTCATAGTTTTTGAGATAATTCATGTTGAAGTTGCTAATAGAATGTCAGAAAGACGCGCTGGATTACGCAGCGAGGCACCTCCCACTTCCTGCCACACGAGGCACCTACCACTTCCTGCCGCGCGATACACTGCCCACTTTCTGCCGCGCGGGGCATCCCCCACTTCCTGCCGCCCGAGGCACCGCCCACTTTCGGCCGCGCGGGGCAACCCCCACTTCCTTCCGCGCGAGGCACCGCCCAGGGCACCACCCACTTCCAGCCGTGTGTGGCATGCCCCCACTTCCTGCTGCGCGATGCCTCGCGCCGCAATCCAGCACGTCTTTCTGACCCTTTCATTAGCAACTTTAACATTACAGTAAATTCTCCCTAATTAACGCTCAGATTGCACATAAAAATGGACAATTTGAGAAGGAAAGATACGATTATTCGAGCCTTGCGGCCTATTTTATAATTAAAATAAAATTATATAAAATTAAATAAAATAAAAATAAAATTAAATGGAATTAAATAAAATAAAAATAAAATTATATAGAATTAAATAAAATTGAAATAAAATCATATAAAATTAAATTAAATAATAATAGATAGCTACAATAACGAGCCGCAAGGCTGGGATAATTGAACCTCCTCTTTCCAAATTGTCCATTTTTGTTTCCAAACGTCAATTAGGGATACTTAAGGTAAGCGTCAATGATGGAGATTAAGGTTAAACGTCAATTAGGATAACTGCAACCGCGAATCAGACCAGGCAACGCTAAAACCGTCCTCTTAGATCCTATCATGGCCCACCTGGCAACGGGGTGTCCAGCCCGATGTCCTCCGAGATCATGACGTCGAATACGTTCTCGTTGAAAACGGGCATCTGATCATCCACGTCGGTGACGACGATGGTGATGATCGAGGTCGCCGTGTCCGCGGGTATCTCGTTGTTGATGAGCTCGGTGGCCTTCACCTGGAACGTGTAGATGCCCCCATTCTGCAGAATCTTTGGGTCCTCCCTGTCGAGGGAGACGTTAGCGGTGACCAGTTTGCCGACGGTGACGTCACCTTCCCGCGACACCTCCAGGTCGAAGTGGCCCTTCTCGTCCTCCTCGAGGGCGAGCAGCAGGTTCCTCGGCTCGCCGGTGTCGCCGTCACGGGCCCTCACCGTCAGGACCGTGTGGCCGGTCGGCGTGTTCTCCGGCAACGCCGCGCTGTACGGCGCGTTCAGGAACACGGGCGGCTGATCCTGAAAACGACATTTCTCGCAACTGTCCTGCTTCGGTCCGCTTGGGCCCGCTTGGGTCGGTTTGGGCCCGCTTGGGCCCGAAACGACCTCGCGAATCATCGGGCCCCGTTCGGCGGTCCCGTGTCCCGTTGCTCGGGACACTCGGGAAGATTCGCGGGATCAATTTCGCGGCAGCCGTTGCTCCGCGACCTCGCGGGGCGCGCGGGGACGGCGCGGCGGCTCGCGGGGCTCGGTGAAAGTGCGACGCGCTCGGTAACGGAGTCACCGGGTAACGCAGCATTTTCCGGCCGGTTTTAGCATACGCCGTCTCTCGTTAACCGATACAGGCCGATCGGGAGATGGATGTACAGTTACCTCCGGCCACGGTCAAGACCCACTTACCTGAACGTCGAGAACGTCGACGGCCACAGTGGCTCTAGCCTGCAGCACCTTGGCCGCGTCGCTGGCACCGTCCACCGCCAGCAGATTGATCAGGTACGAATTCCTCCGCTCGTAATCGAGCGGCTTCGCCAGCGTGATCTGCACGTCGTACCTCCCCTCTGCCAGCTGGACAAGAAGCAGTTCGGGTCAGCGAGACTCGCCGGCGATTTGCCGGTGCCTCCGAGAAGCATTGCTTAAACGTAGCGAACGATTGGCACTGCGATGCTACGGTGTCGTAGTAAGTACTCCCTAATTCAGCTTGGAAACGAAAATGGACGATTTTGGAAGAGGAGAGACGATTATTTCTATTATATTTTATATTTTGTGGTATGTAATCGTTATATATGATTGTTATTATTTGTATAGTTACCGATTGTCAACAACTATAAAAATCGACCGCTAGGCGAGACTTAATTGTACGTCTTCTTCCCAAACTGTTTTAGTTTTCAAGCCAAGCGTCAATTAGGGAGAATTTACTGTTCCGCGCTACGATACTACGACGTGTTCCATAATTATCTGAATTCCCGACAGGAGATGATTCCTCAGGTCATTTGCAGCAACTTTCTCCTTTGCGAAAATGTTCCACGAGGCTCTGTTTACAAGATATAAACGAAAAACTCTGACCAATGAGAGATCGCGTGCGGCAGGCGTCCCGCCCACCCTGCCACTGCCGCTCCGCAGACGGCCGGCACGATGAGGCCGCGCCCTCGCGGGCGGAGCGCCGGCCGCGCTCGCTCTCCGATTGGTCAGTGTTTTTCGTTAACAACTCGTGAACGGAGCCTCGTAGAACTTTTTCGCAAAGGAAAAAGTTGCTCCAAATGACCTCAGGAATCACCTCCTTCCTGATAACATAATTATGGAACATAATTAGTACGCCATGGTGCTATTGCGCGAGCATAGCATAAAATAAATTCTGTGTGATCGGATGTCTAAAAATATTCCGCCAAAATCGTTCAACACAACAAAACGAACTCGCGAAGACAAAAGTGGTCACCTTCTCGGCGAGGACATCGAAGACATCGCAGACGTCGTCGTCCCGCGACGCGGAGACGCACTCCACGTGGATGTCCGCGTTCACGCCGCCGTCCAAGTCGGTGATCGTGATCGTGCCAGGCGGAACCAACAGGCCACCCACGTGCGCGCTTTCGGGCACCCTGGCCGCGTACGGCCTGCCGTGGTAGACCGGCGGGTTGTCGTTCTCGTCCAGCACGGCGATCTCGCGGCGAAGGGACACAGTATTCGGCTCCGATCCGGCGATCCCTTCGTCTGGAAAAGATGTCGCCAATTACAGCGTTGCTCGCCTAAATGTCCACTTCTCCCCTCATCCCTTAGAGCATCCACTTTCAGAACCCGCTGTGCTCTCCCAAGGTTATATCAAGGTCATTTTAAGGCTACTGTAGCATGACCAATCGCGTGCTGGTACTTTTACGAGTAAAATCGACGATTCTTTTTCGCTCAAATGGAATCTATATTTTCACGATAGAACGAGGAAATTCAGCCATGTCGATTATGGTCGTCGCGGTCATTAGGGACGGAGAAGTCGGCGTTCCGTGAACGTGTTTCGTGAACGCGGTCCGACGAGCACCGTTCTTCCGCGAACGATGCCGCCGTGTTGAATTCGTCTATTGGCCTAGATGTACGCGCGATTGCCCATTGATATTCCGGCGCAGCGGCGTAACGGTACAGCCGCGATGAAGCCGGCATAGTTACCCGTTATGCTGATGATCACTTCGATCAGGTCTTGCGTCTCCCTGTCCAGCGGCTTTCGGAGAACGACGACGCCGGTGTCACGATTCACCGTGAAGTACTCCCCGCTGATGGAGTAGTGCAGCCTGGAGGCCTCAGGGTCCTCACCCTGCAGCTTGTAGACGGGAGCGCCCGGCGGCGTGCCCTCCGACACCGCCAGCCTGGCCATGTCGCCACCTTGCACGAAATGCGGGGCACGGTTGATCACCTGACCCCATGACGGAGGCGATAGGAAGAGCGTGAGCAGCAGAAGCGTCCACATCGTCACCTGCCAGGGAAACATTGTTTCGAAGTTGTTACTTGGCTACAGTAATGTCTCTCGAATTGACGCCCAGATTGACCACAAAAATGGACAATTTGGGAAGAGGAGATACGATCATTCGAGCCTTGCGGTTTATTTTTATAGTTATAAATTGTCCACAATTATAAAAACGAGCAGGAGGGCTCGAATAATCGTATCTCCTCTTCCCAAATTGTCCATTTTAGTGGACAATATGAGCGTCAGTAAGGGAGACATTACTGTACTCGCAAGTGTTCCGTTCTAGACATTTCGACGCTACGCTATTGCAACGAGCAATTCGGGAGTGGTGCACAGTATTTTCTAAAAGTTTAGTCCACGTCTGTACGTTCTTCAAAATGTCAAATTGTTAATTAGCTGCTTGGAACTCTACATCACTTTTTTGATCGCGTGTCTTTTCAAACGTTTCAAGCTAGAGTAATATCTCTCTAATTGACGCCCAGATTGACCACAAAAATTGACAATTTGGGAAGAGGAGATACGATTATTCGAGCCTTGCGGTTTATTTTTATAGTTATAAATTGTCCACAATTATAAAAACGAGCAGGAGGGCTCAAATAATCGTATCTCCTCTTCCCAAATTGTCCATTTTAGTGGACAATATGAGCGTCAGTAAGGGAGACATTACTGAACTCGCAAGTGTTCCGTTCTAGATATTTTGATGCTTCATTTTCGCAACAATCGATTCGTGAATCATCAATAGCATTTCCTAAACATTCAATCCACGTCTGTACGTTCTCCAAAATGTCAAACTTTAGACCATTATAAAATAATCGACGCAGTAAACCGCTGGAATAGCCCAAGGGTCTGCTTAATACTGCAATTTAACGATAGATTACGACACTAGCGTGGCGTACCAAGATGGCGGATACTCTTAATTGTCTCAAGGTACCACTTAAACCTAACTATGAACTGTCCCAATGATTCGTGCGTCAACGCCATAAAATAAACCGCGCACTTTCTTCTCCATTCAGCCGTCCATCGAACCTCGGTCTCATTAAAAATTATAATGGCGTGCATTTACGCCTCTGCACGCATGGTACCGGACGCCAGGCGTCGACTGCTGTTGCATCAGGGAAGGGATTACGACAGTGGAAACTGAAAATGGAAGAGCCGGCGCAGCGGGCAACGGTGCGCCGACCTCCCGGCAACTTTCATTAGGAGCAAATCGAAGCGACGCGACTCAAGAAAAGTTTTCCTTTATCAATGCTCGCTGTGTTATAGTCGGCCGCGATTCCGTTCACTTCCGGTCCTCGGGACGGACGTGCCTCGGCCGCGAGGTGTGCCGTGCTACTTCGCTGGCCCGTGGTCGTTGGGACGAGTAGCATCGCGATTACTATAATGTAACACGTGGAATTACCGACTGGGAACGAAATAACCTTTCGCGGGCCGCATAGTTCGCGGCACCGTAGAAATAAAAGTGTAGCATAATCGACGGTTGGGAAAGCAGGAATACCTCGGTGTTGCCAACGTTCCCGTGAATTCTCGCAATTCCTTTGCAATACTTGTTGCACTCGCAACCAGGGTTCCGCTTTTATTTTTCTTAAAGAAAAAATTTCCTTCTTTAGTTTCTATCTTCTTCGATCTTTCTGTACTCAGTTTATCAACGTCTTTTTTCATTATACAGGGTGTTCCATAATTATGTGAACACCCGGAAAAAATTCCTCAAGTCATTTGAAGCAACTTTTTCCTTTGCGAAAATGTTCTACGAGGCTGCGTTTACGAGATATTAACGTAAAACAACGACCAATGAAAAATCGCGTACGGCTGACGCCCCGTCCGGCGTGACGCGGCAGCGCCCCAGCGGGCGGAGCGCCGGTCATCGGAACGCCCTCCGATTGGTCAGTGTTTTTCGTTAATATCTCGTAAACGGAGCCTCGTAGAACATTTTCGTAAAGGAAAAAGTTACTGCAAATGGCCTCAGGAATCGCCTCGTTCCGAGTGTTAACATATTTATTTATTTTTTTACAATATATATATATTCAATAATAGAGCATTTACGCATTTCATACCGCAACTGTAAGGAAGTCATTTGTCAACATATTATAAATATTATATTATATATTATATTAAATTATATATATATATTTACTTAAAGAAAAAGAGATTCGTTTTTATTCACTCCTGTAAAGTTTCGACGACTAGCAAATGTTCTTTAATTAATGTAAACGCATTCCAAAAAAAACGTTATATAAACATTAATAAACACTTTTGTGTGCATTCCGTCGATTTCCATCGATTCACAAGAACGTCGCTGGCGCGAACAAAATGGCGCCCGATGCTCGGCCACGTTCGTCCAAGAAAACGGTGCGAAATAGCATCGGCCGCGGTCTCCGTCGATGTCTCCTGCCTCCAAACAAGGAAAAGGGAATGCCAGATAACGATACGAGAGTTCAGGGGACTTCTATAATAAGCGGCCGCAAGTTTCTTGCTCGGACACGGGCACCGTGGCGTCCGCGCTGCCGGAAAAATGCGGCGGCCAGACCGCAGACGAGTGGGCCGGAGAGGAAACGGCTAAACTCCGCGGAGAGGACGCAACGGTTCGCCGAGGCCACCGGTTCTGCCGGCCGCGTACAAAACGACTGCGTGCCGCGTTCTTTTCCCGGACGCGGACAGAAAAACGGCTCGGACAGCGTCGCGCCGCAAGCGTGTCGCGCCGGCCGCGTGTTCGACCAAGAGAGCGCGCGCGGTCAGTGAAAAGCCGTTAGAAATCAGATTCCATTTCAGGAGATCGCGGAACTCTTCTCGCCTGTCCGTAAATTGAATTGTCCTGTTACACGGCCGGCCGTCCTTTTATCTCGCCGAAAAAAGTCGCCGACCAGTTTCGCCCAAACGCAGCAATGCGAGCGATGGAAAAAAATCGAAAAGTCAGTACTTTTTTTCTTCGTGACGTAATCGTGATCTAGAGTCCTTTATTTATAAGTAAGCAATTACAAAAAAAAGAAAAAACAGAAAAGTAATTATAATTATAATATTATATTATTATATATAATAAATATTATAATTATAATTATAATATAATATAATATATATTATAATATAGTTATAATACAATATTATCATATAAAATAAATATTATAATTATAATATAATATAATATATATTATAATATAGTTATAATATAATATTATTATATATAATAAATATTATAATTATATATATAATTCTTCCTAATTGACGCTCAGATTGTACTCAGATTATATTTGTTTTGAATTTCGAGGCTCCGAGTTGTCCTCTTTCGTCGCGAAAAATTTGTCTACAAACATAAAAGCCCATAAATTCACTTTTGTCCAGAAATTATCGCTCCCCAGACCAATAACTACGGGATATCGGTTCGCCACGGTCGCGTTGTCGATTAAATTCAGTAATCGCGATTTGAAACCCGTACGTCCGTTTCGTTCGTCGCGTTTTCCGAGCGTCGGCGATGATTTTCGTGGCACCCATTGCTATCGGGCATCGAAAACAGTCGTTTCAAGATCAACCGGCGAAGCATCGCGGGCCAACGGGCACCGCGTATCGGCGTTGCGAGCGGATCGGTCGTGATCGACGGCGGGCCGGTAACTTTCTAGTAGAGCCTCCGTACGGATTCCGAACAAAAGTGTTGCGCAACCGTGCCAGCATCGGCTGAGATAAACGCGGAACGCGTTCCGCGCTGTTCTACCAACGTCGTAACTCTCACTCGGGAGGGCCGTTCGTATGGGATCGGAGCCACTCGACCGATTACGTTTTCCCGCCGCTCTCAAGACCGACCAGCAACAATATTCAGACCGTGTTACCTTAGAATGCAGTTCGCTATTTGGAGCAAATCGCGAGATACGCTGTCTGATCGCGAGATACAGTATCTGATCGCGACTTGATCAATAGAAGCGGCATGAAACCGAAAGGTTTATTTACTTTACGCTCACGAGTAAACCGGGAATAGATCGTGTTTATCTTTTTTCTTTTAATTTATTTTTGCATAAATGTTTTTAGTGGCGCCGATTTTCGCGACCTCGAAGTATGTTATCAGGGATGATATTTTGAGCAACTTTTCTATATATGTGTTATCGCCGTTCGGCTTTAGTTTTCGAGATATTCGCGGAAAACTGTGAACCTAACGCAGACTTAACCTCGATCTAATGTAGACCTAATCTTGATCAGATCAAGACTTCGATCTATATTCGTAAGTTATGACGTTAAATAATAATGCTACAGCTTAGAATTATGTTAGGATTAAGTTCGTTCTAAATTGGATCTGCGTTAGGGTTAGGTCAGGGTTAAGTCCATACTTGTAAGTTACACTGTTCGCAAGATTGTTATTTTCGTGAATGGTTCCTTATAAACGCTTCGAACGTTGTAAGGATTGCTTGTACTTCTGTTAGGTTTAATTTTGTTCTAAATTAGGTCTGCGTTAGGTCTGTATCAGAGTTAGGTCAGGGTTAGGTCTATACTTGCAAGTTACAAGATTCGCAAGTTTGTTATTTTCGTGATTGGTTCATTTTAAACGCTTTGAAAATTGCAAGGGTAACTTGGACTTTTGTTAGGTCTAATTTCCTTCTATATTAATTCTGCGTTAGGTCTGCTTCAAGGTTAGGTCTATACTTCTAAGTTACAACGTTCGCAAGTTTGTTATTTTAGCGAATGGTTCCATTTAAACGCTTCGAACGTTGCAAGCATAACTTAGACTTATATTTGGCCTAAATTCGTTCTAAATCAGGTCTGCGTCAGGGTTAGGTCAGGGTTAGGTCTATACTTGTAAGTTATAACGTTCGCGAGATTGTTATTTCTGTGAGTGGTTCTTTTTAAACGCTTCGGACGTTGTAAATATAACTTAGACACATATGCGAGGACTAAATTCGTTCTAACTTAGGTCTATGTTAGGTCTATGTTAGGGATGTACTTAAGTCTGGATTAAGCCAGCATTAAATCTGCTTAGAATGTTCAAAAGTTTATAATTTTCGAGAACAGTTTTTAAAAAGTCTTAGACATTCAAAATATAGGTTATGTTTAAATCAGGTCTAGGCTAAGTAAAGGCTAAGTAAGGAATAGTTCCAGCTTAAGTCTAAGTTAGGCCTTGTGATTCAAACTCCGCTTATCCCTGATATAACCTTAAACATATAATGTCGAATTACTTTTTCAGTATCCACCTAAACAATTAATTCTTTCTCCCACAATTCTGTTCACCGTTAATAAATCTCATTATTTTTAATTTATTTTAATCTAATATATATATAATATATAACATAATATAATATAATATATAAGATAATATACGTAATATATAATATAATATATAATATAATGTATATTATTTTAAACTAAAACAAGAAAAAGGATCTTGTTTGCACCACGCTCGTCCCAAATAAATCAGTATACCCTAAAGCCGCTGCGAACTGTGCAAGAAAAATGTTTCGCACAAACTGGAGAAATTAGCGCACGCCGGCGTGTTCGAACCGTTTGACGAAACAATGTCGGAGCAACGCGTGAGAACTGATCGTTGCTCTGCGTAGGAGCGAACAATTACCGGGGACAATTGCCCCGACAGTTGGTCCGTGTTTTTCTGCACACCGCCGTACACGACTTCCGTGTTCCCGAAGGCAGCCGTCCTCTATTGTCCGCGAGAAAGGTAATTATTGAGCAAGAGACATCAGCGAGCACGCTAACCGTCCGTCTTCCGTGGCGGAAATTCTGCGCCGGTGACGTATGTACAGGGTGTCCCGAAATTGTATTAATAATATTTCCGGGAAATGAGGGGTTCCCGAGGTCATTTGAAGCATTCTTTTCCTCAGCGAAAATGTTCTACACGACTTTCAAGGTCACTAAAGATCCTCGAAGGTCACAGGGTGTCCCATAAATGTCTCGCAATCCAGAAATGGATGATTCCCGAGATCATTTCAAGTAACTTTTTCCTTAGCGAAAATGTTCTACGAGGCTCCGTTTAAGAGTTATTAGCATAAAACGCGGCCCAATTGCTGATCGAGGGCGGAGCGATGACGCGCAGGGGCGTGGCTCCGTACGTTTTTCGTTAATATCTCGTAAACGAAGCGTAATAGAACATTTTCGCAAAGGAAAAAGTTGCTTCAAATGACCTCAAGAACCCCTGGTTTCCCGAATTTCCCTGAAATATCACAACTTTCGGACACCCTGTACGTGTACGTTCGATCAGCGTTACGCACACCGGGAGGAATGAATTTCCACGGTGTGTAAATCTTTCGAAACACCGGGACGACGCTAGCACGGTACATAATGTAACCGGTTCGAAATCTATAAATAAAATCCGAGCTTAGGCGCAGCCATCGAGGCTCTACGATACTACTGTACTTTATTGGCCGCGGATCGCGGATCTCTGCGCTGAATCAGAGCCCCTCGACTCGTTCGTTGTGCAAGCGAGAGGTTTAAATCGAACGGAGAAGTTCGTTCGATGCGTCGGCGATTTTAACACGTTGGTGTCGGTGCGGTGGAAAGATCGCGATTGGGAGACTGAAAATGTTCGGAGCATAAATGATCGAGTCAGGAAGCCATCGAAAAAAAAATCTAACGCATTCCGCGAATACCTTCCAGCAGCCACAAATCGCAACGTGCTCGCGCAATGCATTATGTAACAGCGACGCCCGTTTGTTTACTTTCATAAACTTTTACGAGACAGCGGTTTTGCCGTGTCCGCGTCGGCGCGCAACAACGTTTTCAATATTCATGGGAATTATTCGTAGGTGGCGCTGCCGTCTCGGTTGCGGATATAAAACGGAACGGTCGGAGTATCGCGGTGAATATTTATCGGCGGCGCAGTCGGTCGCCGATCCGCAACAATAATTAGGCGCACGCACTCTCGGCGCGCGATTCCCGCCACGGTGGGCCGCGCAACGCGGAAAAGCAGCAGCGTCAAGACCCGTGACGGCTATAGCATCGACGTTGCTCGCTAAATGCGGCGAGGCGAGACGCGCGTGTGCCGCGCGAGAAACTGCGAGGAGATGCGGCAATTACCGGCGACCGTGTGTAAAATGATACGCCGGGGATCGGGGTGATTGATTCAACCGAGACGGGAATACGTGCTTCGCAGAGAATCCGACCGCGGCAGGCGATCGCGTTCGACGAATTATCGCCGTCTGGTTAATTAACCGGTTCGAATTCACCGTGCCGTGATTTCGAACAATTTTTTCGCTATCGAATTTGTTGCTATTTAACGAGTTGCTGAGATGTGTACATGTTCGATTTTGTGGGCAATAATACGATAGAATTCAAGAGAGAATGGAAATGTTCGAAGTCTAAAAGAATATCTAAAGTCGTGGGAACATTTTAGGAAAATGTAGCAGGTCCTTGAAGCAGGCAATTCCTCGGACGATTTGGAGCAATTTTTTCCTTTACGAAAATGTTCTACGAGGCTTCGTTTACGAGTTATTGGCGAAAAACAGGGACCAATGGGAGAGCGAGTGCGACTGACGCCACGCCCTCGCGACTAGCGCTGCGCTGCGCTCCGCCTCTTCGCCAGCTGAACGCGCGCTCCGATTGGCTCCGCGTTCTTCGCGGATATCTCGTAAACGAAGCCTCGTAGAACAGTTTTGCAAAGGACAAAGTTGCTTGAAATCGCTCAAGGAAACTCCCTTGTCTAGCGAATTGCCGAGGAGATGTTTAGATAAGCGTGTGCAAAGTTATCGAGTCTTAAATTCGATGTATTATACATTTCTTTGCATTATTCAAATAAGTGGAAATTTTTTTTCTAATTATGGATCCAAAGGAGTTGGCCTCATTCTTCGCCGAACCCATCCAAAGTATCACCAGAAGGTATCGGGGCAAGAGCGGTCGTTACCTTCAATCAATTTCGAATGACAAAATTGACCGAGTCCCATTGAGCTTAAGGAGAAAAGTGGGCACCCCGGTCATCAATGAATCGCAGCCTCGACGCGTCCGGTGCCGTTCCATTCGACAACCAAATCACGGCAGAATTCTATTTATACGAGCGGATTATGAACGCGAGGAATTTCGAAAATCGTGGAGGTCGGTACGCGATGACCTTGAGAACAAATCAGACATTGTGGAAACGCTATGATCTCGTGAAGTTGGAGGCGATTGTTTTTTTTTGGGTCACTTAACGCAATCAGAGGTAATTCGGGCCTGGCACAGATATAATTCGCAGACATGATACGTGGAGAGAAAGAGTTAAATAGAAGAGACAGTTACTCCCAATCAGACGCCGTACAAACGATACAGCGAAATTGAATAATGGACGTGCTCAACGGTATATTGTAATTTCTCCCAAATTCGCGCTCAGAGTGTTAAAAAAAATTAAAAGAGTGCTAATAAAAAATTTGGGAAGAGAATTTTATTATAAAAAGGGCCGCAAAATCAAATATCGAAAAATCAAATCAAGTAATTATATAAAATTGAAATGAAATTAAAATAAAATTGTATAACATGAAACAAAATTAAAATCAAATTATGTAAAATGAAATAAAATTAAAGTCAAATTATATTCAATTAAGTAAAATTAAAATAAAATTAAAATAAATTTAAATAAAATTAAATAAAATTAAATAAAATTAAATAAAATTAAATAAAATTAAACAAAATTATATAGAATCAAGTAAAATTAAAATTAAATAAAATTAAAATAAAACTATATAGAATTAAGTATAATTAAAATTGAAAAGAATTATATAGAATTAAATAAAATTAAAATTGAATAAAATTAAAATAAAATTATATACAATAAAAATTAAATAAGCTTGACAATCGATAACCATAAAAATGATTTTTGTGCGTAATTTGAGCGCGAATTATGGAGAAATCACTGTACTCAGTTCGAACCACATCTGGAATCTTGAATCGCTTATCGGAATGCCGGGACTGAATTTATTCAGATCCAACGACATTTTCGTTAAAAAATGCGATTCACGGTCCCCGTCATTGGCGTAAGCATTTTCACCCGGCGAAACTGATTTTCTGCGGGAGCCAGAGCAGCGGCTAACTGTTCCGCGGCGCTCGTGCGCGAGGACTCGTCGTCCTAGACTCGTTAATCGCCGGGAAAGGCGGTGAAACGGAGACGCCAGAAAACGGAGAAGCGAGCGCGACCGAGCGAGGCTAAAAAAAACCGTTA
The DNA here is from genome assembly GCF_051020955.1 of Megalopta genalis. NCBI lineage: Eukaryota > Metazoa > Arthropoda > Insecta > Hymenoptera > Halictidae > Megalopta > Megalopta genalis. The sequence goes on along the minus strand of NC_135026.1, from coordinate 5,116,223 downwards.
GGCCGGTGCCCCCACCGCCGGCCCCGCCATTACGTTACGCGACTGGAATCCTGACACTGTGTGACCAGGTGATACCAGGATGAATGACTAAGAAAAGCAACGCGTCCTGCCACGCGTCCACTTCTTCATCGAGCCACGTTCTTTGCGACCGGCTCCGGCCGCGCTTCCACCGCGGACAGGATGCGCGCCGCTTTTACCGATTAAATCCTGCACCTCCGATGCCGGTTTCCATCGACTCGCCGCGCTCCGGACGACGACACTTCCTGCCGACGCGTTCGTTTCGACGAACGAGAAATGGAACGTGCTCGCGTTTTACCGCCGTGTACGGTTATTCAGGGGTAACGGAGACGTTTCGGTGGACGAGCTGCGAACTTCGAGAACTTGCCGGGTGGAACGAAAATGATTGACGTGTTTGAAGGACTTTTTGGATGTAAATAAATAATTATAAAGTATAATGTAATGAGTTAATATAATGTTAATATAATATTTTAAAAAATATTGTTATAGTATGATATAATATATATAATATAATATAATGTATTAATATAATACTACTATGCTATTGTAATATATTATCGTAGTCTAATATAATATATTATATATTTTATAATATATATAATATAATATTATACTGTATAATTTAATGTATTAATATAATACTAATATACTGTTTTAAAATATTATTATAGTATAATATAATATAATGTACTAATATAATACTACTATGCTATTGTAATATATTATCATAGTCTAATATAATATATTATATATTTTATAATATACATAATATACTATTATACTATATAATTTAATGTATTAATATAATACTAATATACTATTTTAATATATTATTATAGTACAATATAATATATTATATATTATATATATTATATTATAGTATAGAATATAATGTATTATTGTAATATTATATATTAATATGATACTAATATACTATTATAATAATAATATAATAAATAATATAGTAGAGACGAATCTGATGAACATTTGTAGGACAAACAAAATGATGTAACTTTTGGAGAACGAATCAACATGAAGAACGTATTTGAAAAACTTTTGGAGAACCAGAAAGATTGAGAAAGAAAAAAAATTGAAGAACCAGTTTGGAAAACTTTTGTGGGGAAAGTAATGAAAAAACATTGGAAGACAGGTCTAGAAATATGTGTATCCGTAATTAGAGAGAGAGAGAGAGAGAGATTTAACACGATTATCTGGAGAGACTATGCTTTTTCAGTTTTGCAACTCGTCGAATACGTAATGCGTGACTTTCCATTCGCATATTTCTATACGTAGAACACGAGGCGGTCGCTTTATACGATCACTGTAATAGATCAATCTGAAACATTGATCGACAACGTCAAGCTATAACATTCTTCTACAACATGAAAATATAACATCAGTGTGTAACATCACTCTAGCAGATCTTTTTGCAATATGAAGTCGTAACATTCTTCTACAACATCAATCTAGAACGTCAATTCTAGAATATCGGTTCATGATATTCTTCTACGCGAAATCTGTGTACAACATCAATCCTTAATATCCTTCTACAAGCCATAAGATCCTTCTACAAAATCAACTCATAACATTTTTTTACAATATCAATTTATGACATCTTTTTAAGACATCAATCTACAAAGTCAACTCATAACATCCTTCTACATCATCAATCTACAATATCAGCTCAAAACATCCCTCTACAACATCAATTCATAACATCCTTCTTTAACATGAAACTGTAACATCAATCTATAACATCCTTCTATAATATATTCTTCTATAAGATCAATTTACAACATTAACCCATAACATCCATCTATAATATGAATCTGCAACATCATCCCATAACATCCATTTGTAATATAAATCTATAACATCAATCCTGCAACATCAACTATTGACATCCTTCTACGATATCAGTATACAACGTCAATCCATAACATCCTTCTACATCATCAATCTACAACATCAACTGATAACATCTTTCCTGAACATGAAACTATGACATCAATCTGCAACATAAACCCATAACATCCATCTATAACGTCAATCTATAATATTCTTCTAATACATCCTATAATATCGATCCATAACATCCATCTATAACATGAATCTATAATATCCTTCTAATACATCCTTTTATACATCATAAATATACAACATCAACCGATAACATCCATCTATAATATGAATCTATAACATTAATCTACAAGATCCTTCTAATAAATTCTTGTAGAACATGGAACTAAAACATCAATATACAACATCCTCTTAATACATCCTTGTAATACATCCTACAACATCATCTCATAACATCATCTCATAACATCATTCTACAACATGAAACTATAATATCCACCTAATACATCCTTGTACAATATGAATCTACAACATCAACCTATAATATCATCTATAATATGAATCTATAACACATCCATGTAATACATCCTTGTACAACATCAATCTACAACATCTATCCATAACAACATCTATCAATCCATAACATCTATCTGTAACATGAATCTATAACATCAATCTACAAGATCTTTCTAATAAATCCTCTTAGAGCATGTGTGTGTGTGTGTGTGTGTGTGTGTGTGTGTGTGTGTGTGTGTGTGTGTGTGTGTGTGTGTGTGTGTTTGTGTGGAACTATAACATCAATATTATAACATTCTCCTAATACATCCTTCTAATACATTCTACAGCATCACCCCATAACATCATTCTATAATATCAATCTACGACATCAACCCATGACATCTTTTTACAACATCAATCTATAACATCAACTCGTAACATCCATCTGTAACATGAATCTATAACATCAACCCGTAACATCCTTTTACAACATCAATCTATAATATCAATGCATAACATCCATCTATAACATGAATGTACAACATCCTTCTAATACACCCTCCTACAACATCAATCTATTTTCTCCTACAACCCATAACATCCGTCTACAAGATCAATCTACAACATGAATTTATAGCATCCATCTATAACATGAATCTGCAACATCCTTCTAATACATCCTCCTACAACATCAATCTACATCATCAACCTATAACATCTGTGTACGGGATCAATCTACAACATGAACCTCTAACATCCAACTATAACATCAATCCATAACATCCTCCTAATACATCCTTCTATGACATCAATCTATATCATACATCTACACATCCTTCTATAACATATACAGTAAAATCTGCCCAATTGTCCTTTAGCTTCTAAATAAAAAATGGACAACTTGTGAAGAGGAAAAACAATTATTCGAGCCTCGTGGCTCGTCTTTATAGTCGCCGATTGTCAAAAACAACAAAAAAAACGAGTCGCAAGGCTCGAACAATCGCATCCCCTCCTTCCAAATTGTCCATTTTTGTTAACAAGCTGGAGACACAATTGTAAAAAATTTACTACATCTATAATAACCTTCTAGCACAACCTAGCAACATGACTCCATAATCAACCCTAAAACATCCTTCTAAAACCTACAAAACCAAATACACCACTTCTCAACCGCTACATCACTACTTTCCTAAAGAACAAAATAAATTCCGACAAAATGAATTCCCAAACAACGTCACAGCAATATATCTCCGACCCGTTCGACCGACAGTGACAAATGCGCCACAGAAACAAAATGGCACTGTGTCCTCGAACGCCTAGAAAACACCAATCGGATTTCCCATGCGGGGTCAAGGCTGCGCGCCGATAATAATAAGGGAAAAAAAAGAAAAAACGATTCGACGAAGGAATCTACGAAAGCTGTTGCTCCGTGTGCGAGCGATTTTCCTGTTTCACGAACTTGACACCGGTTCTACGAAGCCCGGGAGACTTCGGCGCCTAGCCCACTCGCGCGCCGGTCAGACTGGTTCCCGGCGGAACGCGGGGCGGTGCGGAGGGCGGCGAAAACGGAGGGATTGTATTAGTTCGGCAAGATCCGCGTGCTTCGAGGCATTGTCATTGTACCATTTCGTTCGCGGTTCGCTCGGAGATCTGTATGCCCGCATGGGAAGAACGGGGCTCTTAACACTTCGGCTGCCGCTTTAACTCCTATATGGTATATTATTCGATTAATTTTATTCGATTAATTACGCAGACTTGAAGATGGATTTTCAGAGGTGGCCATGTTGTTTTATTACTGTTGTAAATTTTTAATTGTCTTTTTATCGTTGGATTTTTATCACTGTCTTTTATTAAAGATTTTTGCTGCGTCTTTCATCGTTGTTATTTTATCAATGTGTTTTTATCATTGGTTTTATATCATTCGCTGTTATCATTATATTTTATTATTGACTTTAACGGAGTCTTTCGTGATAATCATTAATAACATTAAAATCATTAATATCATTTATCAGAATATTCTTTAATGTATCATTATCATTTCATCATTATTATTTTGTCATTGTCATTTAATCATTATCATTGCGTCATTATCATTAAATCATTATCACGTAATCATTATTATTTTATCATTGTCATTCAAGTATTATTATTTCATCATTATCATGTAATCATTATTATTTTGTTATTGTCATTTCGTCATTATCATTTTATCATCGTCATTTTATCATTATTATTTTGTCATTATCATGTCACCATTATCTTTTCATCATTATCATTTTATCATTGTCATTTTATCATTATCATTTAATCATTATTATTTTGTCATTGTCATTTGATCATTACCGTTTCATCATTATCATTAAATCATTATCACGTAATCATTATTATTTTGTCATTGTCATTTAAGCATTATTATTTCATCATTATCATGTAAACATTATCATTTCATCATTGTCATTTTATCATTACCACATCGTCTCCCAACCACGCTAAAAAATTCATCGAATCATTCATCCTTCACCTGTCATCATTGAATTGTTTCAACGAACAACATCAACGTTAAAAAATGATCAAGGCAGTTACCGCGGCGGCCGAGCTGTTAAAAGTAATCCAAAACAGCATCGACCATCGACACGACACTTTGCAGTACGAGGAACCAGTCGCACGAAACTGACACAAGCCCGGATCGCTCGGATACTTCGTCCGAGATTTTCTCCGAACGAGCGCCGCTAATTTCGAAGGAATTCGGGTGTCCGTCGTGGTCGTGGCCACCGCTCGGTACCGGCGGCGTGACGCACAGTGTCAGTCCGTTACAGCGATGTTTTTCACGGCACGAAAAACGTGATCCGCCAAGGTCCTTACCTCATAAAGTCGGTTCAAGATCCTACGTCCTCGCAGCACCGCGTCGCGTATCAGCTCATCGCGGCACGTGTGTTTTTTCGCTCTTTTCTTTCTCCTCGGTCTCTCACTCCGCGGACGGTGCTCGCGTCGCCGAGAGAGCAACACTTCAAGCTTCTTCTCAGTTCAAGGAACGTTCACGTATTCACTGAACCTCATGACGCACAGCCGGGCTCGCTACTCTCGCAACAACTATCCGATCCCGCCGGCTCCCTCAGTCCCTATCCTCTCGGTTTCATGAGTCCTCGTCCACCTTCGTCGTCGTCGTCGCCGTCGCCGTCGCCGTTTCGGAAAAGAACCGATGTCTGCCAGCCAATGGACAGGTCTACACTGCATCCTAAGGAGGTATGCGGCCTCTGCTATGGGAGTGGAAGGAATGAAGCGAGAGAGATGGCGAGAGAGAGAGAGAGAGAGAGAGAGAGAGATGGAGAAAGAGCGAGAGAGAGAGATGGAGAGAAACGGCTACTCAGCTCGAAGGAGAGAGGCTACAGTCTGTGCCCCGTAACACCGAGCGAAAGGGGGGCGAACCTCTTTGATCCTTTTGTGCCTCGACGTGCCAGGTGAGCCTCTTTCGTGGTTCCATCATGGCCGTGATCGAGCGCCGAGGATAGCTAGAGGGATCTCTCTCTCTCTCTCTCTCTCTCTCTCTCTCTCTTTCTTTCTCTCACCTGGCCGCTCTCTGGATGCGACCTGAAACTTTTTCCTTCTCGCGAATAACATCTTATTGGACATCTGTATTAGACAATTTATTATTACACCTCTCTATTAGACTATTTATTATTACACGTGTTTACTTGACAATTTGTTATTACACCTCTCTATTGGACAATTTATTATTACACCTCTCTATTAGTCTATTTATTATTACACGTGTTTACTTGACAATTTGTTATTACACCTCTCTATTGGACAATTTGTTATTACATCCCTCTATTAGACCATTTATTATTACAACTCTCTATTAGACAATTTGTTATTACAACTTTGAAGACAATTTATCATTACATCTCTCTATTAGATAATTCATTATTATACCTCTCTATTAGACTATTTATCATTACACCTCTCTATTAGACAATTTATTATTACACCTCCCTATTAGACTATTTATCATCACACGTGTTTATTAGACAATTTATTATTACACGTGTTTAATAGACAATTCATTATTACACCTCTCTATTGGACAATTTGTTATTACACCTCTCTATTAGACTATTTATTATTGCACGTGTCTATGAGACAATTTATTATTATATCTCTCTATTAGATAATTTATTATTACATACGTCTATTAGACAATTTATTATTACACGCGTCTATCAGACAATTTATTATTACACCTTTCTATTAGGCATTTATTATTACACCTCTCTATTAGACAATTTATTATTACACGTCTATGATAAACATTTTATTAAAGCACATGTAAATTAGACAATTTGTTATCAGACGTTTTATTACTGCACATTAATATTAGACGATTTGTTACTATATGTATATATATGTATTAGACAATTTAATACTAGATTATTTATTGCTATAGATTTATATTAGACGATTTATTTATTATACATCCGTATTAGACGATTGATTATTGTACATGTATATTAAGCAATTTAATATTGTACACTTTATTTTAGACAGTTAAATGTTGAACAACATTTGTATACATGTTGTACATGTATATCAAACAATTAAGTATTACACACCTATATTGCGTTACACATCCGCTAAATTAAAGCTGCTTTATAAATTGTACGTTCTGTAATGTTTATTTGGCTTTCTATATTCATAGGGAATTTTAGAAGACAACACATTTTATTATGCTAATCTTCTCTACTTTTTATTTTTTTCTACAATTAATCTGTTGCATTATTAGCGTATTCTTTGAATGGACGCAGAGTTTTGTAAATATTGTTTAATATAATACAATAATATAATAATAATAATACATGGACACATATATGTGGATATATTATTTTATATTGAATATATTATTATAAAAAATGTTTGCCCATAAACACATTTATATATTTGTATACAATAACTATTATTATCATTATATTATTACATTACATTTACCTAGTATAATAATCTATACTAGTACATGCTACAATGATTTACAGCAATTTGAACATCAATAAATCATTACAATAGCCATTGTAACACGTCAAAAATGTCCGCAGCAACGACGTCGTTATTGAATTTTCACGAAAGTTTCACAATTTCTATCGCGCCGCGCGTACACGTTTAAACGAGAAAAAAAAAGTTGTTGGAGAAGTATGTCGCGCAGCAGCATTTTCTCCAATTTCAGTGGCTCGTAAGTCTGAAAGAGAAAAATACGTTTATATATATATATATATGTATTTGAAACCCAGTTGGAACGACCGGTGTGGCACAGGTATATGTATATAACATAATTCCAACAGTTAATTAAGATCGAATCGGCTGGCACGTTTTCGCTGATCTTTATTTATATACAGTGGAAAAAAAACTGTTCTGCTTTCCACTACATTGCATCTCGATCGTTACGCCGGTGAATTACTTTTGCCACGTGCGTAAATATTACATGCTCCGTAAGTTCACGCCGTTTCACGGATTTTCATGATACTTCACGGTCTCGTAAGCATTTGGACAAATATTGACATTGACTCTGGACGGTTTTCGATCATTTTCTTGCATTCTGCGTTCTATATTATTCTATATGATAGTATGATGGTATAATAGTATGATAGTATGATTTCATTCTACGTTCTATATTTTTCTATATGATAATATGATGATATGATAGTATGATAGTATATTTTATATATTTTAGTTAATATATTAGTTAATATATTTTATATTAATATTATTTTAATATTAGTTAATATATTTTATTATTATATTAAAATATAGTTATATATTTTCATAATACGATAATATGATAATATAATGACACGTAAATAATTTCGGAACAACAAAATGTTATCTGAAGAATTTCTCTATAAATACATTACAACATTACGATACTAATTAAATAAAATTCAATTTCATTCATTCTATTTTAAATAATGTTTCAAATATTTCCAGCTGTAAAATAAATATAATCGCATGCCAACAAAATATCGTCGCAATTAATCGGCTATAAAGGAAAACGACGCACCTGCATCCCGTGTGCAATTACTCTTCGCGTTTCGTAGCAGGAAATCTTGGTCGACGGAGGAACCAGGTTTCGCGGAACAAGTCCGTTGCATCCGCGGCACGGCGCGCACCTACACGCGGGCGCAGGTTACGCCGGAGCTTGGACGCACCGGAGCGTCCTACCGGAAACGGCGCTCAGCACGGCACGGCACGGCACACTTACGGAAGCCGCGCGGCGCGCATACTTACACGCGTAGAGCTTCCCGGCATGCATCCCGCGGGACGCGTGCACTCGGCCGATAATCCGGGACGATGCAACCGGCAATTCCGTCGTGCCGTTTATCGTCGTTTCGCGGTTCAACGTACCGGCGCGGGGCATTCCTTCTCGATCGCCGATAAGGCCTCGGAGCAAGTCCTCGATGGAAACGAGGAAGAGCACGGGTTCTTGGAAAATTAGCGGCTCGAGGGAGATAACGAGGATACATCGGGAGGATTTCTTCCCGCGAAACCGCTCCGCTGATTGCGAGAAATTAAAGCGCCGGGTGAACAACCCCTGCAGGCGATATCGCGGGGCGGTGGTTTCTTTAAGTGGTGTTTGGTTTCTGCTGTTTTTTAAAGCTCGTGAGCTGGGAGGTTTTTAATGTGTCGTGGTGGCGTTGTGTAGTTAATTAAGTACCGTGCAATTATCTGTTTCAGTTTTGATTTTGATTTTGTAGCTTGTATTGTAAGCAATTTTTATTTCGTGCTTTGTATTTTATATAATTTTTAGTTTGTATTTCGTATTTTGTATAAATTTGTTTTGTGCTTTGTATTTTGTACGGTTTCTATTTTCTGGAATTTTTATTTTATACTTTGTATTGTGAACAATTGTTATTTTGTGCTTTACATTTTGTATAATTTGTATTTTCTTGAATTTTTATTTTTCACTTTGTATTGTGTACAATTGTTATTCTGTACTTTGTATTTTGTACTTCCTATTTTTTAGATTGTATTGTGTACAATTGTTATTTTGTACTTCCTATTTTGTACTTTGTCCTTTATATTTTGAAGTTCGTACTTTGTATATTGTATTTTATACTTTGTACTTTGTACTTTGTACTTTGTATATTGTATTTTGTATTTTGTATTTTGTACTTTGTACTTTCTATTTTTTACTTTGTATTTGGTACAATTATTATTCTGCACTTTGTATTTTGAACTTTGTGCTTTGTATTTCCTATTTTGTACTTTTTTATTTTGTATTTCCTATTTTGTACTTTGTACTTTGTTCATCCTACTTTATACTTTGTATATTTTACTTCGTACTTTGTATATTGTATTTTGTACTTTGTGCTTCCTATATTTTCCTATATTTCCTATATTCCTTCCTATATTTTATATTTTGAATCTCGTACTTTGCATATTATATATTGTATATTGTATTTTGTAATTTGTACTTTGTACTTTGTGTACAGAATAAAATATATACATATAATAAGAATATGATAGAACAAAATATGTGATAAAATATATGATTCGATATAGGTAACATAATACATGGTTCAATATAGATTGACAAAATATTTTATGATTTAATGTTTAATGGTAAAATATATGTTTTAAATTTTACAATATATTATAAAATAATGCATGCTCCAACGTATATAATTTTATATAGATTATGCAATGTATATAACTCAATGTATACGATTTAATATATATAATTTAATGTAGGATTTAATATACAATTTAATATACGATTTAATGTACAATTTAATATACGATTTAATATATGATTTAATATATAGGATTTTATATACAATTTAATATACGATTTAATATATGATTTAATATACGATTTAATATACGATTTAATATGCGATTTAATATACGATTTTATATACAATTTAATATACGATTTAATATATGATTTAATATACGATTTAATATACGATTTAATATGCGATTTAATATACGATTTAATATAGGATTTAATATACAATTTAATATAGGATTCAATAAACAATTTAATATACGATTTAATATACGATTTAATATATATATATACGATTTAATATACACTTTAAAATAGGATTTAATAAAAAATTTAATATACGATTTAATATACGATTTAATATACACTTTAATATAGGATTTAATAAACAATTTAATATACGATTTAATATACAATTTAATAAACTTGAAGCCTAAACTTCAAATTTTATAAACAAATAATAAACTTCAGCCGTTCTCGACACGAGTCCTGGAACACCCTGTACAATAAAGCCATCATACAATTATACACATAACAGAGGTATTAAACCATACTTTCCCGTCTCCGGTCAGCACTCGAAGGGCGGATCAGCAGAAAACAGAAGTGAGCCATCGCCAGCAGACATTTCCTTGTCACCGATGCTTTTTCCCGGCTGGCATTCGAAGTTTTGCAACGGGGCGCTGCCGGCGAAGGTATGCCGCCTGAGAATGTCTCGACCTTCGGCGACGTGTACGCGTCCGGCATTCACGTGCGGACGATTATACGTCGAACTTCTGCCGTCGCGATAACGATCTAGGATCGGGCATACGTAACGAACCAGCCGCGTTCGTTCGGACGTGGTGGGGAGGGGGTGTCCTTCTCGAACGGTGTCCGTTGAAAATCGAGGCGGATGCGGCCCCGGAATCGTCCCGCTAAAGGTGAGAACACACTGTGCGTTCGACTTTTCAAAGACGGCCGATGCTTTATCGTCGGAGGTGGAGCCGCTCGCCTCGGCCTTTGGTAACTGTACACGCGCTCTCTTCTCGTCTTACCAACGCTCCTGGCCTCCCCCCGACCGCCGCGCGCCTCTCCCGCTGATCCTCGACGCCCTCGTTCCCGCCATCCTGTTTACACGACCTTTCCAGTCGCGGATCCTCGTCGTATCCTCCATTCGCTCTGGCGCACGGCTCTGTTTCGTTGGTTTCACGTTCCCAAAATTCAATTCTTAATTAACTCAGAATTTCCTGGTTGCAGTTTAGACGTTTTATTTGTTGACAGAGAAAATGTTTTATCACGTTGATATAGTAAATATTATTGTATAATAGATTATACTGATATATGATACTAGTATGTAATATATTAATATTTATAAGTTATATATATCATACTGATATATTAATATTAATATAATATATTACATATCATACTAATATGTTAATATTAATGTATCTGCTATATATTAATATCAATGTAATATATTATATATCATACTAATATTATATATGATGCTAATATGTTAATATTAATGTATCTGCTATATATTGATATTAATATAATATATTATATATCATACTAATATCATATACGATGCTAATATTAATATATATGCTATTATATAGATGCTATCATTATTATATATAATTATATATCATACTAATATTATATATGATGCTAATATATTAACATTAATGTATCTGTTATCAATATATATCAATAATAATATAACTAAAATATATCAAAAATAATATAATATATTATATTTCAATGATATATGAAATATTATATTATATATTAATGTAATGCGTACGTATATTAATATGCATATATTAAGTATATTAAATATATGTATATATGTATATACATACATTGTATGCATTATTCAATTATTCAATTCATGTAGAAACGAGGCAATATTTGCAACAATCTGAACATTTTAAGGACTCGTTATTTGAATGAGACACGATATTTTATATTTTTTAAAAATTCTTGTCTTTTCAATTATGGTCTTTTTGGTATTTTTCATCGATCGTCACACGGGTATGAAATAACGGTGCATATTATACGAAATTAATACGTGCACCATTCTACGTCCACGTTTAACACAATATCCTATAGCAGACATTTCACATTTCCAAGGAGCGGCGATCGAATTTTCGCGGTTAGAAATGCTGGCAGCCGTGGAAAACATCTTAGGCAACGAGTGTCCCGGCTCCTTCCTATCCACCACAATGGAACTAAACCGCGAAATGGAAACCGGAAGCGGACATGCTTCCTACAGACTTCACAGTTGCGCAACACGGTTTCCCTTTCGTTCCTCCCTTCCCTTAGCTCCCTTTCGCGAACTACGGTCGCTATCTCGTCGGTCTCGCCGTTTCACGTACAAACGGTGCTTCGTATTTCAAGCTTTCCATTTTTCGTTTCTAATTTCGGTGCTTGAAATTTTCCATATTTCCGGTCGTGACTTTTTACTCCAAGTTTTATATTTTTTTTTTATTAGTAATTTTGTGCAGCAGCTTTTGTTTTTTTCGGTTTTAGAATTCTGTATTTCGGGTTTTGGACTTTCGAATTTCTAATTTTGCAATTGCAATTTTCAATTTTTCAGTTTGGAATTCTGTGCTCCAAATTTTTAATTCTTTAATTTCTAATTTTATACTTTCAGTTTTTAATTTTTCAGTTTGGAATTTTGCACTCTAGGTTTTGAATTTTTTCATTTGTAATTGTATACTTCCAGTTTCCAATTTTTCAGTTTGGAATTTTGCACTCCAAGTTTCACATTTTTTATTAATAATTTTGTGCAGGAATTGTGCAGCAAATATTTCGGGTTTCAAACTTTTTAATTTTTAATTTTGCAACTTCAAATTGTAATTGTATACTTGTAATTTTAATTGTATACTTCAAATTTTAATTTTATACTTTAAATTGTAATTGTATACTTCAAATTGTAATTGTATACTTCAAATTGTAATTGTATACTTCAAATTGTAATTGTATACTTCAAATTGTAATTGTATACTTCAAATTGTAATTGTATACTTCAAATTGTAATTGTATACTTCAAATTGTAATTGTATACTTCAAATTTTAATTTTATGATTATATACACGAACCTTAAAATGAAAGATTTTCCTCGTAAAATTCTGAAAAATTTTCAGGAAAATCCTCTCGGATATAAAACCACGTCGAGAAAATTTTCCAAAGGCGACCCGATTGCAGCATGATCGTCACGCGTGTCGCGCGCGCGCGCGTGCGGTTCGGAGTAATACGCTCCAGTTGGTAATTATGCGTTGCACCGGGCTCGTTGCCGTGGCTCCGTTTTCTTGTAGCCTGCGACGACGTCTAACAAGGAACCAGATAAGATCGACATTGTTCGACGCCGGTTCAGATTCGGAGAAAGTCGCCGCGCGTCGAAGACTTTGCCAGGATTACGCAATCGTCGGCGACGTCGAATAACCTATTAATTAGCCGATCAGTACGTGAGAATGTTTCGGAATGCATTCGGCATGAAACCGTCGCTTTGAGACACTGTTTCTGGATTTTAAATTCGACGCACCCTCGCCATTGTAACCCTTAAAATGCGATGCGATTTCCTGTCGAAAATTGCCAAATTTCAGGAAATGCAGGGACTTTGTCGAATTTTTGTCTGGAATGCCGTTTCCAGCTGGATAAAGTTCAATCTTTCCCCTTGATTTCGATGAAAAATAAACGTGGTTGCGATTTTTTTTCGCGAAGTTATAGCGCGTTAAAGTTATCCTTGTCGGTCGCTTGCGTCAGTCACCAGGAAAGGGGTGGTTTTTCTATGGTTATATTTAATTAGTTACAATGGTGAGCGTGCGGAAAATATAAAATCGAGATAGGTTATCTTAAAGTAGAGGTTTCAAGCTTTAATTTGGAAAAAGAATTATCAACGTATGATGATTTCTCGCGGAGTTATCGTCGGTCAAATTTGGCCGATTTTTAAGCAAAATTTTGATGTGCTATAATTTATTTCAGCAGTATAATATCGAATCACACTAAATACACTAAATTATATAATTCATCATATACTTTATCATATATGTATATTTTTATGTATACTAAATCATATATTACATCATGTACTATTATATTTTGTCATATATTTTATCTTGTATACTAAATCATATATTTCATCATATACTATTGTATTTTATCATATATTTTATCTTGTATACTAAATCATATATTCCATCATATAATATTTTATCATACATTTTATCGTATACACTAAATCATATATTTTACAATATACTATTTTGTCATACATTTTGTCGTGTACACTAAATCATATATTTTATAATATACATTGGATCACATATTTTATCATATACTATTATATCATATACATATTTCGTGAGATACCCTAAATATTATACTATACTATCTATCGATTAAAAATAACTCTACTATACTATCATATACTATTTTATCATATATTTTGTCATGTATATTAAATCATATGTTTCATTATGTACTATTATATTTTATCATATATTTTGTCTTGTATGCTAAATCATATATTTCATCATATACTATTTTATCATATATTTTGTCTTGTACACTAAATCATATATTTCATTATATACTATTATATTTTATCATATATTGTCTTGTACGCTAAATCATTTCATCATATATTTCATCATACACAATTTCATCGTATATTTCATCATACACCATTTCATCATATATTTTGTGGTGTACATTAAATTATACATGACGTTATCATACACGCTAAATCATATTTTTTATCATACACCTAAAATCATATCTTTTTATCATACACCTAAAGTCATATTTTTTTAATAACAAACACTAAATCGCATATTTCACTGTTATCACTACTTTACTCCAATTACAGTCGGTCAGCCATCCGATAAAAAAATCGCGTCGCCGATTTCCAGGAGTCATGGGCCGCGTTATCACACGACTCCCACGATTTTCCAGTGTCGTCCCTTTCGCCGTGCAGTTACCTCATCGCCTTATAATCCGCCGTGTGTCGCAATCGCGGGTTGTCACGCGCGGCGCAGGTTCTGGCTGTCGCTCATGCGATCGCATCTGTGCGTCGTCGTAAGCAGACGACGCGGCAGAAGCTATTGTCGCGGCGCAAGAAGGAGGAAAGCCGTGGGATAGTGTCCTGCTGAACAAAGAGATCGCCGGCTGCCTTCCCTCCTTCTTACGCGCGCCGTCCGGCGTTCCTCGGCGAGCGGTGCTTCTCGTTACTTACCGGTCTGGGAAATCTCCCGTGAACTATATGAAACATGGGTGTTGCCAGTTAGTTAACCCACTTCTCACGCAGCACACCTTTTGCAGGCGAAACCATTTATGGCGGTCTGCCGCGACACCTTCGGGAACTTTTCAGTCGGCCTGTACCGAGCCTCGCGAAATCATTTCTTTCGCAGTTTGTTGTTCTACGGATTGTTATCGCAAACAGCTGTATCGTTTAAATTGCTGTTATTAACACCTGTATTGTTTTTATTATTATTATAAACACCTGTATTGTTTAATACGACTCTCTGCAGTCTGACATCTTTATGTAAATATCAGAATATTTATTGTTAACTACTCTATTAATTATTATCGATTATTGTCAATTATTGTCAATTATTACCAATTATTATTAAGTTTTGTTAATTATTATCAATTATTATCAATTATTATCAATTATTATCAATTATTATCAATTATTATCAATTATTATCAATTATTATCAATTATTATCAATTATTATCAATTATTGTCAATTATTATCAATTATTATCAATTATTATCAATTATTATCAATTATTATCAATTATTATCAATTATTATCAATTATTATCAATTATTATCAATTATTGTCAATTATTATCAATTATTATCAATTATTATCAATTATTGTCAATTATTATCAATTATTATCAATTATTGTCAATTATTGTCAATTATTGTCAATTATTGTCAATTATTATCAATTATTATCAATTATTATCAATTATTATCAATTATTATCAATTATTATGATCTAATAACTCTATTAATTCGATAATAATGTGTACATTTTTAATATTAAATTCTTAATATTAAATAATGTTAACGACTTTTTTAAAAATACTTCTGCTATTGTAAAAATCGTGCACTCATTTTTGTAATAAATATATAAAATCCACGGTCTAGACATTATATAATTTTCTAACGTCGTTAACTCTGCAAAATTAATTTGCGACATTAGGTATCCATTGTTTAAATTTTGATAAGATAAGAAAATATCTCTCTCCTTTTGGAAAAATTTTTTTTTTTATTTTGGCAGGACAATTTGGTACATCCGTTACAATCTTTAAAAAATTATCCTGTCCTGAAAAGGGTTCAAATTGTATTTTAGCGAGCGATCGGAAAATTGTTATAAATATTGTTCAAATCTCGTGAAGGTAATTCGTCATCCAAAAATCGAAGGAAATAAAAATCGACGTGGCGGTTTCGAATCACCTAAACTGTCACCTAAACAAGGCCTGGCCTCACCCCGTGCGACGGAAGGGTGCACAGGGCCCTTCTCCAACCCTTTTTTATCACACTTCGAGAATTCGTGCCGCGTTCCATCGATAAATGGAGCCCGTGAAATCGACACCGTTTCCGACACATGTTCGATCTGGCCGCGGAAATATTGGGAATTACACGAAAGATTTGCTACCCGGTGCGTGCAGAATCGAAGATCAAACATAAAAAGAAAGGGGCGTGCGGGAAGCTATCGAACGCGGAAAAAGGGTACGAGGAAGGTCTGTGAAACGATTCGCTCTAATTGGACAATTTATTGGCCACGTCGATAAATAATAATTCCACAGTCGGTCCCTGTCGTTGCCCATAACAGACGCCGATTTCATTTTTTCATTTCATTTCTTTTCTTCTTTCTTTCTTTTTCGATTTATTTATTTATTTATTCATTCATTCATTTATTTATAATAACAGTATTTATTATTAAATTCTACCAAATATTAGCAATATTTGTCAATAACAATTCTACTAAATACTTCTTCTGTCTCCTCAGTTTCATTAATTAATTATTAATTGTAGACGTATGAATAAAAAACAATCGGAATTGCTTCTTATTCAGTTAATATTAAATAATTGATTAAATATTTATTAAATATATATTGTTAAATATTTAGTTATTAAATACTCGGTTATACCAATTATATCATAAAAATAACTCTAGAATAATTATTTTATTCTAATATAATATAAGATTATATGATATATAATATTGTTATAATATATCAAATATAATATATATTTTGTAATATATCAAATATAATGTGTCTATAATGTATAATTTACAATATGTTAGATATATATCTACAACATATAATTTATAATATATATCAGATATAATATATCTATAATATATAATTTATAATGCATCAGATATAATATATCTATAATATATAATTTACAATATATCAAACATAATATATCCATAATAAATAATTTATGACATATCAGATATATCGAAATATATGTAAACTATATGAGATATATAATATATTACATAATAATATTACATTCTATTGTATATATATTATATTACATCCATGTGTGTGATACACTATATAATAATATTATTATTAATTCTAGACCTAGTGTTTTCGTTGTTCACACTGCAGCAAAAATTTCTCAAATTTACTAACCAGAAATGTAAAACTTTCAGAACGATTTAAACGCAAGGGGGTCAACGTGACCCGGCCACCGCGGACCCACAATATCAAAAAATCGCGTTTCATCGTATTTCCTCGGAAAGTCGACCTGAATTCCTAACTTTCCCGCGTGTCAGCGTTCTACTCTACCGATCCGTCGATAAGAAAGACCGCCGACTTTCTGGGCGTGAAACATTCTTTCGCGGACCGTTAGAAAACAAAGGAAAAAAGAATCGGCGCGGCGATGTTTCACCGCGGGACGATTTTACGAAGTGGCGAAAGAATCCGGATCGCTAGGTGCGCATAATCCCTAGTATGGTACTGTGGACGAGCACTTTCGATGCAAATGCGTGCCGTGAAGAGCTGTATTATGTACGGGGCTATCGTTTAGCCTCTTCTCCGCTCGATAGACTCGATCGAATCGGATCAAACCGTGTCATGCAAATCATGCAGCCTCGGCTCATGCTTCGCTCGGATCGACCTGGCATCCTGGCATTTCATCGTATACATTTTACATAATATATATTATTATTATTTTTACTATCACATACATTAAATAATATATATATATAATAATAATAATAATATACATATTAATATGCATACAAATAATAATATATATACAATGTATTATATTATATTACATTATATTACATTACATTGTACATTACATTGTA
Source organism: Megalopta genalis (assembly GCF_051020955.1). Lineage (NCBI taxonomy): Eukaryota > Metazoa > Arthropoda > Insecta > Hymenoptera > Halictidae > Megalopta > Megalopta genalis. The sequence continues at coordinate 5,097,732 of NC_135026.1, read as the reverse complement.
CATTACATTACATTGTACATTACATTACATTGTGCATTACATTACATTGTACATTACATTACATTGTGCATTACATTGCATTACATTACATTACATTGTGCATTACATTGCATTACATTACATTGTACATTGTGCATTACATTGCATTACATTACATTGTACATTACATTACATTGTGCATTACATTACATTACATTGTACATTACATTGTGCATTACATTACATTACATTACATTACATTACATTGTACATTACATTACATTACATTACATTGTACATTACATTACATTACATTACATTACATTACATTACATTACATTACATTACATTCTGCATTACATTACATTACATTACATTACATTATATTACATTCTGCATTACATTACATTACATTACATTGTGCATTACATTACATTACATTAAATTGTACATTACATTGTGCATTACATTACGTTACATTGTGCATTACATTACATTACATTACGTTACATTGTGCATTACATTACATTACATTACGTTACATTGTGCATTACATTGTGCATTACATTGAACATTACATTAAACATTATTGATTGAACATTGAACATTATATTACGTTACATTACATTATATTTGTGAATTCAATTACATGTCGTTACATTCCATTCCATTCCATGTGTATTAAAATATGTCCATTGAATGACATACATCGAATCATGTACATTAAATTCTGTACAGTAAATCACGTACATCATATTATGTACATTAAATCATCTACGTTAAATTATGTACAGTGAGTCATATACATTAAATTATGTACATTAAATTATCTACGTTAAATTATGTACAGTGAATCATTCATATACATTAGATTATGTACATGAAATTTTGTACGGTAAATCGTGCGCATTGAATCACGTACATTAAATCCGTGTACATTAAATTATGTACATTAAATTATTCGTTTTACGGCGCACATAAATGCTGTTTACACAAAAAGAGCACCCAGCAAAGCGAAAAAGACCCGTGTCCGAGCCGTTCGGGAAATGATCGGTCGGAAGCGTCGCAATTATGTAAATCGTACACGGTCGTACACAGTTCCGTAATATCGCGGTCATTATACGCGTGATTATCCGTCTCCCGTTTACGGGACGGGAAGGTATTCCAAGACGGCGTCTAAGGGCGAACCGTAATTACCGCGCTCGCGTGTTCTAAACTGTTACCGTGCATCAATAGCACGTACGCTCGAATCACTGTGATCGTTCAATGGCCGGTACGGATGAAGGAACTCTTTACGCTTCTTCTGGTGATCGTGTCTCGGGTCGTTAGACGGTATCAGGAGCGATGGACATGAATTATGATAGTCGTAAGGGCACGAACGAGTCGCTAAGAAGTATCTATTACAGAGATGTTTTCGCTTTTTCGTGTAATTATGCGCTCGGAACTATTAAGTCGGTGTTATCGTTGGATTCTACAAGGCGTTTCAGAAACGGTGTCGCGGATACGAGAAAGAGATTCCCGAGACGATTTGGAACAACTTTTTCCTTTGCGGAAATCTTCTCCGAGGCTCCGTTAACGAGATATTGACGAGAAACGTCGGCCAATCGGCGAGTGAGTACGGCCGGCGCCACGCCCTCGCGGCCGATGACGCGTCGGGCTCTGATTGGTTCGCGCGTTTCGTTAATAACCCGTTAACCGGGCCTCGGAGACAATTTTCGCAAAGGAAAAAGTTTTTTCAAATTTTCTCAGGAATCGCTCCCTTCAGTTTGTAACAGAACGTTTGGGACACCCTGTAGAATTCAATGGAAACACTGATTTGCTCCTTAAGAAATCTTTTGATTGGAAAAACAGTGAGAATTAATTTTACCTTCGATCACTTTCGCATCACTTTCGTTCGTAATATTATTTCTGAGACACTCTATGTATTAATTTTAATATTCTGGTGCAGAGAGCTATTTCATCGAGATTTTGGCAACATTATTGCAGCCATTTATTGAATATACATACTTGAAAAAAATAAGAGAGGATAAAAATCAATTTTTGCGAACTTCCAGATTGAAGTAACCTTTCAATATTGTGGAAATTGAGATAGCTGTCGAATAATTGACGTAACTGTGATTGATCGACGTTAATGCCCGTGGAAATCGAAGATTACTGAGTATCCTATCTTGCTACCGGTGATCCCTTCGCACACTGATATTTCCTGGGAACCTCGGAAGCCTGTGTATCTGCGCGTCTAATTTCATATTTTATTGAAACATGGGCTGAGATTACTTAGATCGACGTGCGATCGCTGTTCACTCAATATCACTGCCACAACTACCGAAGAATTACTATTAACTGCATAATTGCTAATCTTTTACTACATTGAATTGATTAAATATATTCAATTTGAATTCAAATTGATTAAATACTCAATTCGAATTGGAATTAATTGAATATTCAGTTAGAATTAGAATTAATTGAACATTCAATTGAAATTGAAGTTAATTAAATATTCAATTAGAATCCAAATTAATTAAATATTACATTAGAATTAAAATTAATTGAATATTCAATTAGAATTAGAATTGATTAAATATTCAATTGGAATTAGAATTGATTAAATAAATATTCAATTAGAATTAGAATTAATTAAATATTCCACTAGAATTGAAATCAATTAAATACTCAATTTAAATTCAAATTAATTAAATATCCAATTTGAATTTGACTTAATGAAATATTCAGTATGAATTCGAATGAAGTAAATATTCAATTGGAATTGGAATTAATTACATATTTAATTGGATCTCGAATTAATTAAATATTCAATTGGAATACAAATTAATTATATGTCCAATTTGAATTCGAATGAATTAAATATTAAATTTCAATTCGAATGAATTAAATATTAACTTTGAAGTCGAATAATTCAAATATCACACACACACACACACACACACACACACACACACACACACACACACACACAGAGAGAGAGAGAGAGAGAGAGAGAGAGCAATGAATACAAATGAATGAAATACTAAATTTAAATACAAATTAATTCAATCTTATAAATCTCACTTCAAATTAATTAAATATTAAATTTGAATACAAATTATCGAAACATCAAAGATCAGATTCATATAAATTCATATCAAATTAAATAAACACTGCAATTTAATGGGAATGGAATGTTATCAGTTACTATAAAAATTCAAAATGAAATGCACATTACATTATCGTACAATAATGGATAAACGATCTAATTCGGCTAGAAAATACCTGTCCCATTGCGACTGATTTGCCTTCGCGTTACCATAGCGATGGTGCCCAGCATTATCAGCTGATTAGCGAATGTGACAGATGGCTGGTCGGTTTCATTAGATTATCGTCCACTTGTTTTAAATCGTACATCCTGGAACACTAGCTGCGACGATCATCGAAGCGATATTTTTCACCTTTCTCCCAGCGAAGGAGGACTGTTTCTGTTCTGCTGTTAATCATTGCACAGGTGAGAATGAACAATTAATTACAATATCTCCGAAATATTTACAACGAACGATACAGTTATTATAAAGGATTAATGATAGTTACTATCACGTTCGAGACGTGTACATTAATTCGTGGAGCGAGAATGAGAATGAACACGCATTCGTGGCTGCTCCTTACGTAGGCTGCCTACTGTACACTGCTGTGTGCACGGTTGACATCACTATAGGGGCTGTACTTCTTAACTAGACTGCGGATTTTATGCAATTGCGACAAATATGGCAGGGTCAAATATTGGGTAAATTGGGTATAGGTAAATTGGGTATAGGTAAATTAGGTACAAGTAAATTAGGTACAAGTAAATTAGGTAGAAATAAAATAAGTAAAAGTAAATTATGCTGCAAGTAAATTAGGTTGAAATAAAATAAGTAAAAATAAATTATGGTACAAGTAAATTAGGTACAATTAATTTAGGTACAAGTAAATTAAGTACAGGTTAATCAGATAGAAATGAAATAAGTAAGAATAAATTATGATACAAGTAAATTCGGTAGAAATAAAATAAAGAAAAATAAATTATAGTACAAGTAAACTAGGTACAAATAAATTAGATACAAGTAAATTAGGTACAGGTAAATCAGATAGAAATGAAATAAGTAAAAATAAACTATAATATAAGTAAATTAGGTAGAAATAAAATAAGTAAAAATAAATTATGGTACAAGTAAATTATAGTTAAATTATGTACAAATAAAATAGGTGCAAGTAAATTAGGTACAGGTATATCAGATAGAAATGAAATAAGTAAAAATAAACTATGATACAAGTATAAATTAGGTAGAAATAAAATAAGTAAAAATAAATTATAGTAAAGTAAATTAGGTACAAATTAATTAGGTAGGGATAAAATAAGTACAAATACATTAGGTACAAGTGAATTAGGTAGAAATAAAATAGGTACAAATAAATTAGGTACAAGTAAATTAGATACAAATAAATTAAACACAGTTAAATTAAATATAGTTAAATTAGGTACAGTTAAATTAAGTATAGTTGAATTAGGTACAAGTAAATTAAGTATATTTGAATTAGGTTCAAGTAAATTAGGTACAAATAAATTAAATACAGTAAAATTAAGTATAGTTGAATTAGTTACGAATAAAATGAATACAAATAAATCAGATACGAATAAAATAAACACAAATGAATTAGACACGAGTAAATCAATTACAGGTGAATTAAGCACAGTTAAATTAAATACAGTTAAATTAGGTACAGCGAAATGAAGTATCATTGAATTAGGAGAGCGCGAGGAATTGAGAAACGCGATTATCGATGCAACAGAAGGTTCTCGTAACAACAATTCCCCCGACACACCGCCGAACATCGTACTCACCTTCTCGCAGAAGATCCATAAAGAGGTGTAATCGCCCTAAAACCTCTAATCTCCTAAACTGGACGACTACATCGCCGTGGCACGCGTCTAATGCACACAGAGAGGCTCGCGGAGGGGAGAACGTTGGGTGCCCCGGCACCGGTCGTGATTATGGGGTGAACTGTCGGTACGGTGCCCCATAGAAGCACCGTAGCCGCCCCTATGGAGGGGGCAAAATACCCCCGGGAGAGTATATATGTTCTAAGAGCCCTGTGCCACTTTCGCAGTACCAAATTGTGCCCCGTCTAGGACGCTCCGCGTTTCTTATTTCGACTTTTTCTCGCCGCCGCCGACGGGATGCCGTGAAAAAACTATATTTCTGCCGCGCTGAGAAACGATTTAGGGAAATTACGACACGCGTAGAACGTTGCTACGTCGTCGAACCTGCGGGAACTTGATTTTGCAACGCTGTGGATTTTAGGGGAATTGAATTATTGCGACGTTGTGGAATTTTGGGGAGTTTTGTGTCGTAGGAAAATTACGGCAATTAATTTTGTGACGCAGGAAAATCACGGCAATTAATTTTGTGACGCAGGAAAATTACGGCAATTAATTTTGTGATGCAGGAAAATTACGGTAATTAATTTTGTGGCGCAGGAAAATTACGGCAATTAATTTTGTGACGCTGGAAAATTACGGTAATTAATTTTGTGACGCAGGAAGATTACGGTAATTAATTTTGTGACGCAGGAAGATTACGGTAATTAATTTTGTGATACAGGAAAATTGCAGCAATTAATTTTGTGACGCAGGAAAATTGCGGCAGGCGATTTTGTGACGTGGAAATATTTACGACACATAATTTTCAACGTGGATATATTTACGACACGTGACAGTTTGTGTGCGGTGACTGATCTGGATAAATTTCAATTGAATCAGGGACTGTATTTCTCGTCGGATTGGAACAAGTAAGAGATCTTTTTGTGAATTACGGTCGCAATGAATATTTTTATTGGGTTCGTGGGATGATCGTTTTGAAATTACTATTCGAGGATGTTCGTTTAAAATTATTTATTGTGTCTGTGTTTTTGCGATTTACAATGAACAATTGCAATTTAAAATAGTAGAAAGATTGAAAGAATGGAAAACTTTCACTGTGTTATTTTTACCTATTTTAATCTATTGATATAATATAGTAATTAAATTTTTGAAATATAATTGCTTGAGGTAATTTATTGACAATATTTGTGCGATTTAAATTTGGTGAAATAGTAAAGTAATGTGACAATTAAATTGGTAAAATATAAAGCACATTTTAAGGAAGTTTGTTCACAATATTTATAAGATTTAACTTTCGTAAAATAGCAAAATAGTCTAACAAACAAATTCGTAAAATATAAAGCATAGTTCGAAGCTGTTTACTGACAATTTCTCCAAGATTTAAATTTTATAAAACAGTAACATAGTGTAACAATAAAATTCGTAAAACGTAAAGCATAATTTATAACAGTTTTTATCGACAATATTTATAAAAATTAAAATTTCGTAAAATACTGAAATAATATAAGAATTAAATTCGTCAAATATAAAGCATTCTTTAAGACAGTTTATCGACAATATTTATAAAAATTAAAATTCGTAAAATACTGAAATACTATAATAATTAAATTTGTCAAATATATAGCACTCTTTAAGACAGTTTATCAACAATATTTATAAAAATTAAAATTCGTAAAATACTAAGATAATGTAACAAATATATTCATCAAATATAAAGCACATTTTACGACAGTTTGTTGATACAAAGGGATATTTCGTTTCACAGAAAGCGTCCACGATGTCCTCGGAGTACTCGTTCTGCAGCGAAGGAGGATTCGACGAGCTGTCGAGTTCCTCGGACTCGGGGTTCGACGTCAGCTTCGAATCGCCTAAACACGAGATCCAAGCCGAGTGCCTCTTCCCGCCGGCGAAAGAAGAAAAGAGGAAGAAAACTCGGAACACGCGGTGTAAGAGCCCCACGCAGGTAAACGCAGTTCTAGCTTCAACACACACACACACACATCACACACACAGAAATCATAATTCATTATTACTAGAGGGTAGCGTCAATTATAATTTGTATCATTATTAATTTTGAAGAATATCTTCAATTTTGCTCAACAGTAAAATTATTTATTCTTGTATCTACTGAACAGTAGCGTCATCCGTTACAATTTGTATCATTATTAATTTTGAAGAATATCTTCAATTTTGCTCAACAGTAAAATTTTTTATTTTTGTATCTACTGAACAGTAGGATCGCCCATTACAATTTTCACCATTATTAATTTCGAGCAATATCTAATTTTTGTCAACAATAAAATCACGGTCAAATAATTTATTTTTGTATTTACTAAACAATAACATTACTCGTTACAATATTCACCATTATTAGTTTCGAAAAACATTTAAACCATCTATCAGTAAATTATTAACAAATTCACTAAAGTCCCCCCCCCCCCTAATAAAACGTTAGAAAAATCTGTCCTCTGAAAACAATCAAATTAACATAAAAAATGTCCGGTCAATAAAATCCATAAAAATAACCTCGGCCAAAAAAGAAGTCTGCCTGCGAAGCAGCACTTCGCGTTCCACCTTGAACAAAAATCAAAGAGCCCCGAAAGACGATCGAGAGTGGTTCACGTGTGCCTATTGATCGGCTCGCAGGTGCTCCGGCTGAAAAGGAACCGTCGCATAAAGGCGAACGATCGCGAGCGTCACAGGATGCACACGCTGAACGACGCGTTGGAGCGGTTGAGGATGGCGTTGCCGACTTTCCCGGAGGACACGAAGCTCACGAAAATCGAGACGCTGCGTTTCGCCCACAACTACATTTGGGCGCTGTCGCAGACGCTGGGCAACACGGAGACCGGCGAGATCACGGTGAACGTGGGCAACGTGACGGTGAGCATCGGCGAGAACGGGAACATGATCACGTCGTCGACGGGAAGCTGCGCGGTGGCCGCCCAGAAGCGGCTCGGCCCGTCCCACAACGCGTTCCCCTATCCGCAGGAGAGATTCGTCCCCGAATGGCAAGAATACGACTGCTACAGCGACCAGAGCGTCAGCCCGCCGATGCAGTACCAGCCGTGCTACGACCAGAGGATGTACCACGCGCAACACCAGCTGCCGCCGACCCACCACATGGGCCACAACAACATGTACCAGTGTCTTTAGGAAACGTTTTTCGACGGTGCGAGGTTCAATTTACTTCGAATCCGCGATGACCCACTTGCTTGAAGTCCGCACGGTTCAATTTATCTGATATCTGTACGGGTACGATGACGACAGTGAAAATAAAACGACCGGGCCAAGTGAACGCGCGAGAAAGAGAGTAATCTCGGTGTTAGGGGTGTTATCATAGCGGCGTTGGATAGAGGAGGTTTTTGCGATTAAAATGAGTCCAAACACGATAGTGATCGAATCAGAAAAAGCTTATCACTAGATACAGGGTGGTCGAAATGTCTTGACCGCTATTCCTTGCGTTCGATAATAGGAGACATCGATACAAAATATCGGGGAGGAACGTTGTATCGTTTGAATGGACAATTATGACGATGATAAAACGATCGTAATCTTTGTTATTTCAATTCGTCAATGTTTTGATCGCGTGTAGTCAAGATGCATCCAGTGACCCGTAATCAGTAACCAAAAAAATACTTCGCCTCGCTTTTCTTCTCAAATGATCGAAGACAACTGAATTACTCAAACTCTCTCTGATCGAATTATTCTGCTCACCCTGTAGATCAGTTTATTAATTAACCGTAGATTGGCTTAAACGAATGCGAATTGCGTCGTGTTTGGACTCATTTTAATCGGAAAAATCTCGGCTATCCGTTGCAGCTACGATTACAAAGATAACGTTGAATTTCTCTCCCGCGTGTTTATTTTTTTACCGGTTGCGGGGTCCATTTAAATGCCGAAACTCGTCCGTCGGCGATTGTAAAAATGATTAGGCCAGTGCGAGCGGTGATCGTTATTTACTTTGTAAGAGAGTACTCTATATGAAACGAATTTCTAGGATTAAGCGATAAGATTCTTTATGATTTCACGCAACGCCTAAACTCTTGCCCGTTCTTCGAGTCGCAGCTTTAATTTGACCAGTCTACGATCGGCGTAGGAATTACTGCGCGCTGATTGGCTGACGCTGATCGGCTGACGCGTGGGTCACTGGACCCATTCGCGATTGGACGCGCAGCAGAGTGGTGGGGATGGAAACACTATATTAGGCGAGTGAAACGTGCAGAAGCTTAGGCGTTGCTGCTTTCTATTCCGCCAGGCACGTACTACGAACCGCGTTCCTTTTTCTTTCTAGTCATCGATCATTCTCGGTTTGATCTCGAACGATTGATCTCATCCCTTGTTTCTAGGTTTAGCGTAAGCTTAGCGCGCGACTCCGCCAGTGCTCTTATTGTATTGTGAAACCGCCGATTCAGGGAATATATATTGTACAGAATTTATATCTTATATCAATAAATCATATTTTAACTAGCTGGCTTTTGTTCACTAAGACCTTTCAACGAATTTAATAATTTTAATGTTCTTTGCTATATATATAAATTGGCTATAAATTAATATAATAAGAAAATAATATAATATAATAAATTAATAATAAAATGGCTATAAATTTGGGTACAAATTTTGCGAGAACATTATATTTCTTTAATTAGTTTTCTCTGTTACTGTTCACTTGTAACTTGGAATTTGTTATTTCTTTTTTTTAGTATGTTTCATAATTTATCATATTCATTTTTAGATAGTTTTCCAAATTGATTGCATATATTTGTAATGCATTTTACAGTTGCTTGTATGCATTTCTATAATGCAATTTACAATTAATTGGAAATATTGCTAATTCGCTGTAAAATTCATTCGAATAAATTTCAAAATTCATTATTATTTATAATGCATTTATAATAATTTGAAAATTCGTTACAAACATTAAAAAATATATAAATAAATTTGAAAATTCAATGCACACGTAAAAAAATAAATAAATAAATTTGAATATTAATTACACAAGTTTCTAACACATCTGAAAATCAATTGCATACATTTTTAATAAATTTGAAAATTCATTATACAAATTTATAATAAATTTGAAAATTCGTCAGACAAATTTATAATAAATATGATAATTCATTACACAAATTTCTGATACATTTAAAAAACAATTGCGCAAATAATCTAAATATATCAAAATTCACTACGCAATCATTTCTAGGCTTATAAAAATTTTCCTTTCATGCACAGAAGGATTATTTCAAGGTTATTACACTTCGAGAGATCAGATTACCCACAAGCACGCGGAACGATGTTGTGAAATGCAAACCACTGCTATCGATTCAAAGCGTCGACGACAGATAAACCGGGCATCCCTAATAAAATGATTATAGTGCATCCCAGGGAGAGAAAAGAGAGAGAGAGAGAGAGAGAGAGAGAGAGAGAGAGAAGTGAACACGAAAGTTTGTCTGAAATGTTAACCGCCTTGCAAACGAGCGTGCTCGAGCCACTTTGCAGGAATGAATTCCTGTTCAAGAATGAATAAGCACGTGCCGGGGCACGTGTCCTTTATAGAAATCACTGCGGGGCAGATGTATCACAAGTTGCGCCTGAAATTACGCCTACCCGCCTAATCCTGCGGATTACACCGCGAGCGTGACTTTTACAAAACCGATTTCAAATCGACCTGTCGCCTCTCCACGCCGTACACTTTATTTACTTTAATTTAATTGTTGTAAAATTTTATTTAACGTGATTTGATTACCTTTAATTACAGAATTTTATTTAACGTGATATAATTGTTACATGATTTTATTTAATGAGATTTAATTATTATACAATTTTATTTGACGTGATTCGATTATCACAGAATTTTATTTGACATGATTCAATTATTATACAATTTTATGTAACGTGATTTAATTATTGTGCAATTTCATTTAACGCGATTTAATTGTTACAGAATTTTATCTAACGTGATATAATTATTACATGATTTTATTTAATGAGATTTAACTATTATACAATTTTATATAATGTCATTTAATTATCACAAAATTTTATTTAACATGATTTAATTATTGTGCAATTTTATGTAACGTGATTTAATTATCACAGAATTTTATTTAACGTGATTGAATCATTGTTCAATTTTATCTAATGTGATTTAAATATGGTACAATTTCATTTAAGATACATTAATTTTTTAACAATTTTATTCCAGTTAATTGAGTTAGTAAATAATTTCATTCGATATAATTAAATTTACCCACATTTAATAATCGAATACTATAAATTCCAAGAAGAGACCGTTTGATATAAAATTAATATACTAAATTAATACGAAATCTACCGACTTTAATCATTGATTTTTCTAAATTTTCATAAAACTTATTGATTATGCAATGAACATAAAATTTATTCAATTTAATAATAGAATACTGCAAATACAAGGAAATTCAATTGTATAACAATATCATATAATATATACATAGTACTAAAAAAATAATAATGCAGAAACAAAGTTAGAATTGTTTAACACAAACTGGAAACTGAAATGACGCAATTTTCATGTCCGAGCAAATATTATCGTAAGCAGAAGAGGAACATCGTGGTCCCCGAGACAGAGATCGAGCAACGCCACCCGGAAAATATTATTTTTCCATCTTGAACCGAATATTTTGATAGCAGCCACCCCGTTTGCACTCCATTTGATCGAACGATCGCGTATTTATTTTCGTAACACTCGACTATAGTGTCGCGACACTGGAACACCCACTTGTTCCAGTTATGGAAATCGGTTTCTCCTGAAAGCTTCGCTTCTCTTTGATCGATCGTTCATTCCCAAATCTAAAAACAGTCGAGTTACAAATTATTGCACTGCTCCACCCCTCATGACACCTTAATTTACAATTCCACAGTTGTAACATTTTTATAATATCTATTACATTTTTATAATATTTACAATATTTGTATAGTATTTATATGTTTGTATAATACAATATTTTTATATTTTTATAGTATTTATATATTATTATAGTATTTTTATTTTTTATAAAATATTTTTATAGTATTTATATATTATTATAGTATTTTTATTTTTTATAATATTTTTAGTATTTCTATATTATTATAATATTTTACAGTATTTTTATATTTTTACAATATAGTATTAATCAAGTTTGCAACGATCTACAATTATTCTCCGTTAATTAACTTGATCCTCTTTGTTAACTTCATAAACAAAGAATAACTATAAACCATACAAACATTATTAATAACGTATCATAAAAATATAAAAATATTTCTGCCGGAAATTTTAATAAAGCATCTTTTTTACTCAAGCATACATTACAATAAATAATTATACGAAGTTTAAATACACCTAATCACGTCAGTTAAAATAGCATTACATATATTCACTTATTTATTTACAGTCATATATAAATAACATTGACAACGTTAGGCACATTCAAATTTCGTACAATTTTCATTAGAATTTCTTCCAATATCCTCGAATTTAATTAAAATGTTCGAAGGAAAAAGTTAACATCAATATTAATATTTTTACAATATAACATGCTCGAATCGTCGCCGACGGAAACAATATTTTCCCAGGAGAACGAACTGGTAGCACAGCATCGTCCCCCGCCACCTGATCAATAATTTCCAATACGAGGCCTATTTGCAAACAAGCTGCAAGCTGCGACGAATCCGTTAGCACGCTCGATCGTTTCCCCAAATCTCGCCAATAATGGTAATGCTTGAATGGAACCATTATCCCGCGCGACATGGAACTGTGTGCATAGCGCGACAGACGGCGCGCGCGGGGCCCGGTCCGGTCCAGCAGACGTAAAGGTGTTGGATTTTCGGGGGGATTCAATCAGTTTTTGCCGTGGCCTTTGCGCCCCGTCTAACTGCTTCGAAATTTAGGGGTTACCGACTGCAAGAAATTGGAAACACGGGGTGATTTATTCGACGGAGCAACGCTAATTCAGCGATCGCTCTATCTGCCCCCACCGATCTACCTGAAAAACGTTATATTTGTGTATTTGTATACGTGCATACGTACGTATATAATTGTACGTATATGTAGTAAATTTATTTAGTATGATACATGTTATATGAATATATGCGATGTAATATACAATATATGAAAATGTATAATGCAAAATGTAATATTAAATATATGAAGAAATAAAATATAATATCTAAATATATACAATAAAGACAAAATATAACACATAATATAAGAATAGATAAAATATAATGTACAATATCTCAGTATATATATATACAATATAATATATATCTGGATATATATAATATATAATACACAATATATGAAAATATACAGTGCAAAATATATAGTATAAAATATATGAAGAAGTAAAATATAATATTTGAATATATACAATACATACAATATAACACATGATATAAGAATATATAAAATATAATATATAATATCTCAGTCTATATGGAATAAAATATATGATATCTGATTATATGCAATATAATATATAAAATAAATATACAGTGCAAAATATAATATAAAATATATGAAGAAATAAAATATAATATCTTAATATATACAATATATATAATATAACACATAATATATAATATCTCAGTATACATATATACAATATAATATATGATATTTGAATATACATATACTATATAATATACGATATACGAAAATATGCAGTGCAAAATATATAATATAAAATATATGAAGAAATAAAATATAATATCTGAATATATACAATACATACAATATAACACATAATAAAAGAATATATAAAATATAATATATAATATCTCAGTATATACAATAAATATATGTATAATATCTAAATATATACAATATAATATATAATACATGAATAAATACAAGATAATATATATCTGAATACATACAATATAATATATAATATAGGTAACATTAATAAATTGATGTATAATAAATTCATGAACGTACGTGAATGTATGTGAAATAAATTAAAGATCGCGTGTGCATAGAAATAAATTAAATAACGTGTGTACATTGGAATAAATTACGGGTTGTGTGTACATTGAAATAAATCGAGGAACGTACGTACACTGGAATAAATTTATCGTATATACAAATATAAAATAAATTTTCTGGAACGCGCTGTGGAACAGTGGTGCTCGTAAACGGTGCTCCGCTAAGTCGGTAGTCCGCGAACAATGCCAGAGCCGTTCGCCGTTCGGTTTTAAACAAAGATTCATCGAGGGATTTTTTTACAGGCCATAAAGATCGGCGCCGCCTGCATTTGCAGGCGCAGTGATTTCGCTTTGATCGACCTTTTCGCTGGGCCGTTTCCGTCGAGTGCACATATCGATCGCGTCCAGGGCCCTCATTGTGCCGGGGCGCTGGTCTGTATGGTGACATACTGGTGACTGACAGAGCTGCTCCCCCGTGGAGAGCGCGGCTAGCAGGAAGAGTGGGGGAAGCAGAGAGAGTCAGAACGCGTGCGAGACGGAGCGCGTGAGAGGGAGAGCGCTAGAGGGAGAGAGCGCGCGAGAGGGAGAGCGCGCGAGAGAGATACGCGAGAGGCAGAGCGCGCGCGAGAGAGAGAGAGAGAGCGCGAGAGAGGGAGAGCGCGCGCGAGAGAGAGAGCGCGAGAGAGGGATAGCGCGAGAGAGGGAGAGTGTGCGTGAGAGAGCGCGCGCGAGAGAGAGAGAGAGAGAGTGAGCCAGGGATCCAAGCCAACCGTATCCGACCTTCGGAAAGGGGGAGACCGGTTTTCCTAATTCACGAAAATTCGTGAAATTACCTTGACCGATCGCTGCACACTTAATCGAAGATTAATGGCGGCGTGTCCCCGTGGATGAGGTAATTGATCGGATCCTCGAGTTACGTGGAAAGAAGGTTAAGTTTTTGTTCAGCTTCGAGAGTCAGCGATACTTAACTGCGCTCTTCAATGGAAAATTCCATTCTCGTTGAACACTTAATCGGAGATCGATGGTGCGATTTAGAATTTTTTGCAACGTCGAGAAACGTTTGAAACTGTTGAAAAATTTGTTATTTCATTTTAGCAGTGTAGACATTTTTTTTAACGAGTAACACCATTTTCAAGTTCGCCCTTTCAACTCTCAAAATTACCCTTGCACGAAGGCTGTGAACTTGATGGATTAATATGAACCCTTAATTGAGGATCTAAAATTTTAACAAAAATATCGTAAATGAAGCTAGCTCCAAGCTTTATTTTCGCTTTCATTTTGTTTAATTATCCCAAATAACAACCGAGAAAATAAAAGTTGAATTTTGCCCTTTCGACCCCCAAAATTACCCTCCAACGAAGGCAGCGAATTTTAGAGATTAATATCAACCCTTAATTGAAGATCTAAAATTCGAACAAAAATATCATAAATAGACCTAGCTTCCAACCTTATTTTCGCTTTTATTTTGTTTAATTATCCCAAATAACAACCGAGAAAATAAAAATTGAAATTCATCCTTTCGACCCTCAAAATGTTTTCTATTTACCGGCTATAAATTCGCGGGGTGCGATGGACGCCCACTAAAGAGGTGCAATCGAACAAAGGCGACGTCGATCAAGGAACAAAACAACCCTCGACTGTGTTCGGCCGGAAAGACTGTCGACAGATAGCGAAGGGTGCAAAAAGAAGATTCAGACAAACATCTTTCGGCATCGTATTTCGGCATCTGTTTAGACGCGGCGCGTAGAGGGTAGCCGGCTTTTCATTCGAACTTGGCATTTGCAGGCCTTTGTGGTAAACCACGGACAATGCCGGCTCGACCACCACGTCATGGGAAACACCCCGCGGACACCACGGTCTTTCTATTCCGGCCTGGCAGCTCGCTAAAATATGGAAAGCCTTATTTGAGCTTGAGATCGACGCCCCTGCCGCGGACAAATTCGATTAACGAGGACGAGCTCCAGAAACTCGATGATTCTGCCGTCTCCGAGAGCTATAGCCCACCGTGGTGTAATTGTTTGTTGCGGGAATGCTGAAAATTGTACCATTAAAAAAATGAGGAAAAGGCAACATTTAATGCAAATGAACTAAATTCAATATTTATTTATTTATTCATGGTTTAAACCAGATACTAGGTCAGACTTAGGTCTGAGTCCGTCCAGAATTAGCTTCGAGTTTTATTTATTTATTAGCTTGAATTTAGACACGTGTGAGAACAATAACCACATTTACAGCAAGTGTAATATTTTTAGATTTTAGTTTTTATTATTTTTTAATTTTTTGTTATTTTAGCATTGTTGTTAACAACGGAATAGGAAGTTGAACATTGCCAGCCATCGACAACAACTGCCGAGAGTACGCACGCCATGGTTTGACTCTCGCGATGGAAATACAGGGGACAGATGTCTACGGGGGGCAGGTGTACCCCAATGTACGCGTGCCAACCAACCCCCCACTGCGCCGCCATTCAAGACTATAATTTACTTGAAGAATGCCCGAGCCGGCCAGGCATTCATCCCGGAATGACGTGGATTACTGGTCCAGGGAGCCACGAGTCCTCCAAAGTCGATCGGGAATCATCGAATGCCCGGTCGATCGATGACACTGCTGATTGCTCCTTCCGTTTCAACGAGTTTCGTATCGGTTTCGGCGCGTGGCGAACTTCTGCCAGGTTATTCGTACACTTATCTTCATGGAAACGGTTCTCTGGACTCGAAAACAATTTTTCTGGAGTGGAATATTATGTTGTGGTAGAAAACAATTTTCTCAAGTCTGAAAAATATTTTCTGAATTGGATTACAATTTTCTGAAGTGGAAAACAATTCTTCGAAGTGGAAAACAATTTTCTGAAAATTGTAGCAATTTTTGCTGACGTTGAAAGCAATTTTCTCAAGCTTATCACAATATTTTCAAGTCTGAAACAATTTTGTTACGTTTGAAAATAAATTATCATCGATTACAATTTTTCACAGTTTCATCACTGTTAATTTTGCGTTGCATCAAAATCGTTTCAGCGAATGAAAAATGCATCCGAAATAGTTGCATCGTCGGACACAGACGCTCGCCACCAGTCCCTTATTTAATAGACTGTCCGTCGACATTATTCATTAATAATATCAATCGCCCCGGCGCTTAAGCCAGGATTTAATCACATGTAAAACCGGGATTAAAGTCCGTGGCGAAGGCTGGTTGGACAAATCATTGATTTAACGTCATTGTGAAGCATTCGTAGCAGCGCACGTTTTATTGAGCTTGTAGGGTGAGCTTAGGCAGGATTACACGCACGCTGGAAACACATTTGCTCTGCAGTGCCATGTCTGTCTCTGTGCGCGTGTGTTTACTTCGAGTCCGAGGGTCTCTGAAGACGGCGCAGTCCGCGGCTCCATAAATAAATGCTTCTTCCGAGTGTCATGTTTCAAAACAAAACTGAACCGTGTCATTCTGAACGATTAAAACTAACCGATTGCATGCTGCGAAATTTGGCAACGCTGTCTGGCTACCTCTGTCATCGTATTAGAAATTAAAATTGATTGTATCAGTTAATTCAAAAAATAAATACTGAATAAATTCTTCAAGACTACGAGAAAAATTGTAAAATTGTAAAATTGTAAAATAGTGAAATTATAAAATTATAAAATTGTGAAATTGTAAAATTGTAAAATTGTAAAATTGTAAAATTGTGAAATTGTAAAATTGTAAAATTGTAAAATTGTAAAATTGTAAAATTGTAAAATTGTAAAATTGTAAAATTGTAAAATTGTAAAATTGTAAAATTGTAAAATTGTAAAATTGTAAAATTGTAAAATTGTAAAATTGTAAAATTGTAAAATTGTAAAATTGTAAAATTGTAAAATTGTAAATTTGTAAAATTGTAAATTTGTAAAATTGTAAAATTGTAAAATTATAAAATTGAAAAATTGTACAATTATAAAATTGTGAAATTGTAAAATTGTATAATAATAAATAACAGAATGATCTCACATCTTTACTTGAGCAATAAAATACACTTTAAGTCGTGCTTTCACGTCGATCCGATTACTGAAAATTCTACCAGAGAATTCATCGTGCTGCTTTACGAACATAATTTCGAAAAATGAGCCACATTTTCAAGATAAAAGTCCGCAACCCAATAGGCCCGTTCGAATTCCGGAATAAATTGCGCCTTTTACCGTTTCCTTTTGTGTGCAGCGGTATCTCATCGATATTTTTTCTGGAAGATCCACGGGCCCGGAGGCAATTAGCGGTCTCGTCCGGGCCCGAATAAATGTAACGGCGGCGGATATAGAATTTCATTCTGCACGCTCGAGCCGGCCCGTTTCATGGACTCTCAGACGGTTTCCCTCCCCTAATTCTCCAAATCGTCCGCAAACAGTAACTCAATATCGCGATCCGAACGGCCTCCTGGCACTCGAGATCGCCGGCAAATAGTAACTTAATATCGTGAATGGCGCGTCTTCGAGGAGGATCAATGGGAGGCGAGACTGCCTAATTTCACGGCAGCGTTGCTGCCATGAATGCTCAGGTGAACGACGCGTAGGTCAGCGGTCAGCCAACCGGCACTGGCAGCCTGGAAGACCTGACGAACCTTACGAATATCGTTATAGCTCGCTTTTATAGCGATCGACCTCTTTTCGACGCCCGGTGTCCTCGATAATATATTTGGAAAATTGTTATGAGGGTGGACCACCTGGTGGTTCTTATATTTTCTAGATTTTCTTTACTGTCTATATTTTTTATATTATTTTCTATATTTCCTACATTTTCTATATTTTCTATATTATTTTCTATATTTCCTACATTTTCTATATTTTCTATATTTTCTATATTTTCTATATTATTTCCTATATTTTCTATATTTTCTATATTATTTTCTATATTTTCTATATTATATTCTATATTTTCTACATTATTTTCTATATTTTCTATATTTTCTATATTGTTTTTTATACTTTCTATATTATTTTCTATACTTTCTACATTATTTTCTATATTTTCTATATTTTCTATATTATTTTCCATATTATTTTCTATATTTTCTATATTATTCTCTATATTTTCTATATTATTTTCTATACTTTCTATATTATTTTCTATATTATATATATATTTTCTATACTTTCTATATTATTATCTATATTTTATATATTTTATATATTTTCAATATTTTCAATATTTTATATATTTTCTATATTTTCAATATTTTCAATATTTTATATATTTTATATATTTTTCAATACTTTCAATACTTTCAATATTTTCTATATTTTCAATACTTTCAATACTTTCAATACATAAATTTTTCTATATATCCTATATTTTCTATATTTTCTATATTTTCTATATTTTCTATATATCCTATATTTTCTATATTTTCTATATTTTCTATATTTTCTATATTTCCGACATTCTTCGTACTGTCTACATCGCAGTTCTATTTTGCACAGTTTCTGCAACTATGTTTGGAATGGCCGCGCACGCCACCGGTTCCATTTAAACATATGCAATGTTATTCCTACACTTTACACGGTGCCGGTCCCATAAACAGTCAAGTGGTGCCGTAGCCCGTGCCCCATAGATTTCACCATCCTCCTCGCACCCCAAAAAATCCGTCAACCCCTCCTCGTACCCCCCTCCCCCTCTCTCGGCCAGCACCCCTCGCAGTCACTGGCTGGCAGCTCATTAAACACCCACAGCAACCCGTGGCCACCCCTCACCCTGATTTAACTATTGTTTAGTTTACGTGTGTGCGTCATCACCCACAAGGGGAGCCGTTCTCGACGTCCGTGTGCGCCGTTCGACGAATGCACGGGGTGCGGAGACGTAGGTTCCGCCATTTTACCAGCACAGTCTGTCGCCATAGTATTCCGGTCGACTTTTGCAAACATTCGGACTGTTTGCAATTCGACCATTCGACGAATCCACCATTGTTTATGCTAGGTTCGGAGTAATAAATTTTCGAAAAATAAATAGAAAAACGACGGACCATTTGTGCACGATTTTTGGAGCTGCATTATTCAGTATTGGCTTTAATTGTATTATTTTGTATTATTTTGCTTCATCTTTTAACATGCCATTGTTTATCTGCAAAATTACACAAAGTCGAGTGTTAAAGTTGGAAAAGTTGAAAATTTTCTGGAGAAAAAGAATTCTGTTATATTTTAACGTGTCACAGTTTGATTGCAAAGTACAAAGTTGTGTCTTAGCGATGGCTTAAAAATTTAACGGAGAAACAAATTTGATCATTTCTTGACGAGTTGCAAATTACGATTTTCAAATTTTCAATTGCAAATTATGAAGTTGTGTTTTAGCGACGGGTTGAGCGTTCGATCGGGAAACAATTGTAGACGTTTCACTCGTCATGGATTCCTGTTACACCCCGAGCTTGTACGTCACATAGTTGACACGACCACTAACGAAGGGAGGTTCACCGACACGTCCACCATCGTCGAGGAGATTCAACGAGCCATCTGTCCGTATTTTGGTGCTCGCTGTGTACGAATCGCAGCGGTTCTTACATTGATGCACTCCACAGGCAGTTCATATCAACGCGGATCTTGGAAGTAGCGATGGCAACTGACCCCTTTCGAATGGCAGCCACTCCGTCGAAACGGTAGAGAGTTGTATCATTGAATCAGGATCTCGGATATCACTGCCGAATCCATGTTTTCTATATTTTCTTTTCTGTCTATATTTTCTATATTATTTTCTATATTTTCTATATTTTCTATATTATTTTCTATATTTTTTATATTATTTCCTATATTTTCTATATCTTTTATATTATTTTCTATATTTTCTACACTTTCTATATTTTCTATATTATTTTCTATATTATTTTCTGTATTTTCTATATTTTATATACTTTTTATACTTTTTATACTTTCTATATTTTCTATATTTTCTATATATTATATACTTTCTATATTTTCTATATTTCCTATATTTCCTATATTTTCTACATTTTCTACATTTTCTATATTTTATATACTTTCTACATTTTCTATATTTTATATATTTTATATATTTTATATATTTTATATATTTTATATATTTTCTATATTTTCTATATTTTCTATATTTTCTATATTTTATATGTTTCCTATATTTTCTATATTTGCTATTCAGTCAAACCCATCGCTAGTTCACAGAGGGCAGGAAAACAAGATTTCGGCTGTATCAAAAAGATGTCCTCGAGCGATCCCTTCGGGGTGGCGATAACGAGATCGAGTGGTATCGAAGGATCGAGGGAATACCCGCGCATCGATTATCGTTTCGTATGAAATTATTCGACGCGTGTTCGTCAAGGGGCTGTAGAACTTTGTACACCTAATCAAATAAAGCGAATTTCAGAAAATATAATATGCTAAATTCCGTATTCAAACTTCCTTGATATTTCGAATTTCAAAAAATGTTCCCACCACAATATTCTATACATTTTAGACTTTAGAAAAAGTAGAATAATATTCACAATCTTTTTTCTCGAAATTATCGCGACTGCGTACTCCCTTATGGCTCCTCTTCTTTGCGATGCAAAATTTCCCTAATGTTCTCTTTCTGCATACTGCAACAGACAACATATTATCTCAGCGTTGAAAAATAAATATTTCCACAAAACTTACTACTCTGAATAAAATCAAACATGTTCATTTAAAGTGTGATCATGAATTCTGTCAAATTATTTTTAATGCAAACCAAAAATTACAATTGACTACAGAAATTACCTTTTTTCTGTAACGATTTTAATAAACTAAAATTAATTACACATCATTAAACCGTTTCTAGTGATTCTAAAATCTAGAGATTTGAAATCCCGTGTAAAGTAGATTGCGTTTCGAAACACATGTAACAGAGATCAGTTTTATAGCGTGATTAACACCGTTCTCCCACTCCGCATCTATTATCCAGCGAAATCGAGTCACGGATATCGAGCACCGCAGGAAACACAGAAGTGACGTGTCCCGGTTCACCCTTTCGTGACCACCCCGTTCCGGAGCACGCACCCCGCGCCGCATTACTATTTCATGACAATCGTGCCGCGACGAAACGATAAATGCTATGTCCCGTGCAATTATATTTTTCAAAGTACACCCTTGTTGTAAGGGCCATTTTTACTATTTTTACAATTTATCTGATATTTGATCAGTTCCTCCAATATTTATTAATTATATCTTTTTAAGGTACTTTTTGTAATGATAATATATAGAATATAATAAGAGACACACAATACACGATAGTATATAATATAATGTAATGTAATGTAATGTAACCTAACGTAACGTAATGTAATATAATGTAATGCAATGTAATGCAATGTAATGCAGTGCAATGTAATGCATGCAATGCAACGCAATGCAATGCAATGCAATGCAATGCAATGTAATGCAATGCAATGCAATGTAATGCAATGCAATGCAATGCAATGCAATGTAATGCAATGCAATGCAATGTAATGCAATGCAATGCAATGTAATGCAATGCAATGCAATGTAATGCAATGTAATGCAATGTAATGCAATGTAACGCAATGTAATCTAATGGAATGGAATGTAACGTAATGTAATATAACGTAATAATGCCGTGTAATGGAATGTAATGTAATGCAATGGAATATAATATATAATAGAATATAAAATAATATATTATATATACGATATAATATATAACACAATTTTAACATTTTACATGTATATACACATTACATACATATATAAATATTAATCTACAGGGTGATTAAAGAAAAAGATTCTTTTTCCCATCGCAACCCATACTCTCGAGCATTGTGTTTCTCACACGGTAGCTCTCGCGGTCGTTTAACACGGTTTCACCAAAAACTACTCCGGTGCCACCCCCGCGCCGGCCACCCCGAATTCCTGGTGAAGCGTGCGCCCATTTCACGGTGATTTCTTGCCGTGCGGTAAAGAAGGCGGTCGGCGGCTTTGAGACACGCCGCCTCGCGGCGAACATCTAAGGGAAACCGCAAGGGGAAGGATTTTCGCGCTTTTGACCCTTCGAGCGCGCCACTCCAGACAATTTTCAATCGGTTTTCCCGGATCCAGTGCGATCGGGACCTGCGCCGAGGCTCGCTTTCATCTGCTACGAGACAGCTTGAGCGTGAGATTCTCGAGGGTGGACTTCCTAATTTCGTTACAGTGTATTATACTTCTCGTTTCGTTTCTTTCCTCTTTTTTTCTTTTTGCAGGGGAATAGCGTGTTCAGGTGTACAACGCTCGCATCCGGATCGGGGGTTTTACCAGTGGGAAATCGGGGGAAACAGGAAACGCGGTTTAGAATCGTGAAAATGAATCGGAAGCTTTTTTAGTGGACGATCGATCCTGTCTGTGGTGTGTGAAATGTGAGAGTGTTGTATGTCTATTGGATGTATTAATATGTTTATAGTAATGTATTGTGGGTGGACAATTCTGTTATGATAATATATAATTGTGTTCAAAAATATTCATATGGAAATATACTTGATGTGTGCATAGTTGTAACATAGTAATATACAATAATATAAAGTCATATATATTTCTATAATTTTACTATATAACATGCAGTAATATGCACATAGTTTGTACAATTATACTATGGAATATGCAGTAGTGTAATAGGAATATATAATCATGTATGGTTATGTACAATTATACCATAGTAATATGTAGCAATATACATTTAGCTTGTACAGTTGCAGTATAATAATATACAGTAATATAAATTAATATAAGAGGAATACACATGCACTATAGCTCTATAAAATTGTGTTCAATTATATCATAATAACTTGTAGCAATATACATTTAGCTTGTACAATTGCATTATAATAATATACAGTAATACAAATTAATTTAAGAGGAATACACATGCACTATAGCTCTATAAAATTGTGTTCAATTATATCATAATAACTTGTAGCAATATACATTTAGCTTGTACAATTGCATTATAATAATATACAGTAATACAAATTAATTTAAGAGGAATACACATGCACTACAGCTCCATAAAATTGTGTTCAATTATATCATAATAACTTGTAGCAATTTACATTTAGCTTGTACAATTGCACTATAATAATGTACAGTAATACAAATTAATTTCAGAGGAATACACATGCACTATAGCTCCATAGAATTGTATCAAATTATACCATAATAACATGTAGCAATATATATGTAGCTTACAGTAATATACAAAGTAATATGTATATGTATATATATATACATATACTAGTAGTTAGTAATATATTATAATATTAATAATATTAGTAATTATGTACAGTAATACTACGATATAATAATATATAGTCGTACCCAACAATTTACATATAGAAATATAAGTTTGCACTGTTATACTGAAGCAACGTATATTCTACTCTATGTACAGTGTAAATAAGATAATGACTTTCCAAGCAAAAAAACGAGCCTGGCTCTGTGTCTCGTGTTACACTTTTCTTAGAAATGTCCATCAATTACCTATAACGTTGACAATGCTCTTTGACATAGTCGACCCTCTGACTATGTCAATATTTCATTTAATACAGTTCTATTGAACAGTCGATTCTCCTGAACTCTGTATATTCATTTCATAATGTGTGTGTGTGTGTGTGTGTGTGTGTGTGTGTGTGTGTGTGTGTGTGTGTGTGTGCTTTTTAAAATATTAAGCAGAAAGTATTTTACAATGATTAACAAAAGATATTTTGCTATATTGAACAATATTAATCAGAAAGTATTTTATAATATTAAACAAAAAATATTGTACGATATTAAACAATATTAATCAGAAAGTATTTTACAATATCACACAAAAAATATTTTGCTATAATGAACAATATTCAACAGAAAGTATCTTACAATATTGAACAAAAAATATTTTGCATTATTGAACAATATTAATCAGAAAATATTGTACAATATTAAACAAAAAATATGTTGCTTTATTAAACAATATGCATCAGAAAGTATTCTACGACAATAAATAAAAAATATTTTACGATATTAAACGACATATATTTTACAATATTAAACGAGAACTATTTTGCAATATTAAAAAATACTTTTTCTCAGGCTAGACCTGCTCCGGTTTTTTCTGAAAGAATTGATAACCAGCAGATGTTGCCACTTCTCTCCTCCTTTATTTCTATCTAAACACAAAACCCCGGACGACCCGTTCGAAAAAACCAACGATTCGCATGGAAGAACTCGCTATAGTAAACCGCATCTGTGTACAAGTCTTCCAAGGGGCACTCAAGACGGCACGCGACGTTTTAGCAGTAAGCGACCGGATTACCATTTTGTCACTGTTATTTCTATCGCTTTTTTGTTCGAGGAGTTGCTGTTATCTGTGAGCGAAATCCGGCCGTGAATCAACGTGGGGTGCACCGAGAGCCTTTCGCACACGTGCCGGCCACGTGGCGATAGCTCGGGACGCTTCAGTGTGGATAAGGTTGACTGAAAATGATCGCTGGCACAGTTTGGGCGTGATGCGAAACCATAAGATGATTTATTGCATTTTATATTTTCTTTTATAATTTCTAGTTTCCCTTTTTTCCTTTTTTTTCCCGTTTCTTTCTTTTTTCTTTCTGTTTCTTTGTTTTACTTTTTCTTTTTCCCCCCTTTCTCTTTCTTTTTCATTCTGCTTTCTCTTTTCTTTCTAATTTCTCTTTTTTTCTTTTTCTTTAATTTTTCTTTATGGCAACGTTTTGGATAAAAATCGGCCGACTTTGACCGGCGATAACTCCCCGGAAAATCGTCGTAGCACAATGATGGCTTTTTCAAATTAAAGCTCGAAATCTCTGCTTTAAGATAGCCTATCTCGATTTTATATTTGACGCACCCTCGCCGCTGTAATCATTTAAATATAACCACAAAAAAGCCACCCCTTTCCAGACGACTGACGGAAGAGATTGACAAGGGTCACTTTAAAGTGCTGTAATTTCGCGAGAAAAAATCACAGCCACGTTTCTCTTTTTTGAAATTAAAGGGAAAGAATCGAACTTCACTCTACTGTGAACGGTGTCTCCAAAAAAAATTCGAGGAAGTCCGTGCATTTCGTCAAACTTGACAATTTTCAATACGACAAGGGGCCTCACGAAAAGGGGTGGTTTTCGTATGTTTATATTTAAATGATTACAGTATCGAGGATGCATCAAACACAAAATAAAGATAGGCTATCTTAAAGTAGAGATTTCAAGCGTCAATTTAAAAAAAGATTCACTTTCCTAGGACGATTTCTCACAGAGTTATCGTCGGTGAAATTCGGCCAACATTCAGCACACATTGTCCCGTGCATTAAACAAAAACTCGAGCATCTCGTGGCCGTTTCGGCGGAGCAAAAATTCTCTTAAACGCACGAAAATCGAGCTGCCCACCCTGTTACGTGCATCGAGTCTTTCAGAGTATAGTTTCGTCGAGGAATAATCGCCGCTGATCGCGAGAAAAATTCCGCCGATCTGTTAATCCACGCACGATTTGCGACGGCACGCCGTGAAACCGGGGGGCGCGGGCCTCGTTAGACCGGCTAAATACCTTGAAATTACGGGGCCGGCGGTCCACAAAAGGTGGCACGCACCCTCGTAGAGAGTCACGTTCTCCGGTGCGTCGCAATCGATTGGCCACGGCCCGGCAGCCGCGAGCAGCCGCCGCCGACGCCGCCGCCGTCGTTTGACATTTCCCTCGGAAATAGACGCGGCGCGCTGGTAGAGCCGTCACGTGTCACTCGGAAAGTCATTTCATGGATGGGCCCTGTTAACGCGCGGAAGTGGTCCTCCGTGAAATAATCGAGCGATTCTCCTTACCTCGTCGAACGCGCCGCCGCGTTTCCGGACGCCGGCAAAAAACCGTGGCCAGGTGCCGGGATTTTTTTAAACGCGGCTCCCGACGACCCGGCGGGACGCGGGATGTACTGTTACCGCTCGATTCTCCTTGCGTCGACCGTGGGAGTTTTTCTTCCGCGACGAAGAACGCGAAGCGAAATTGTCCGATGTTTCTGGGAACGCGATTCCTGCGTTGCGGCTGACAAGCGAGGGTGCACTTGTTGCTGTAGGGTAACATAGTGATCGCCAAACAAGTCTTTGGAACTTAGCTGCTGTTTTTAATAACGTAGAAATTGTAGGATTTTATTTTGGTCAAAGTATTCTCGGGATGCAAAATTATACGTTCGGCGATTGTTTACTAAAGGGTCCGCCATTTTGATTTCGCTGAGACTGAAATATGTG
The DNA here is from genome assembly GCF_051020955.1 of Megalopta genalis. NCBI lineage: Eukaryota > Metazoa > Arthropoda > Insecta > Hymenoptera > Halictidae > Megalopta > Megalopta genalis. The sequence continues at coordinate 5,070,682 of NC_135026.1, read as the reverse complement.
GTGTAGATTGACATTCTGAGCAACTTTGTCCTGTACGGAAATCATCTATCTCCTTTAGTTGCGGAGATATTTGAAGAAAACCGTGAACCTAACTCGGACCTAACTCAGACGTAACCCAGACCTAACTCGGACTAATATACTTATAATGCTGGTGGTTTTATAGTTTTCGGATATGGATTAGGTCTGGTTAACCGATTTAAATGTAAAACTCAGACCTAACCTAGACCTAATCGTAGCTAATCTAGACCTAGCATAGACTTGATTTCACTTGTAACGTTTATGAAATTTTCGAAATCGTTCTCTATAAATCTGCAATCATTGCAAGCACGTGTTACATCTCAGTTAGGTCTTGGTTAGGCCTTGGTTAGGTCTTAATTAGATCTCGGTTTGTTCTTGATCAGACATAGTTCTCCAGAAATATATCGGAGCATTTTCAAAGTGAATATTCAGCGATAATTCGAGCATCTGAATTTGATAACCTAATCTAACCTAATCTAGACCTAGCGTAGACTTGATTCAATTTATAACATTTAAGAAATTTCGAAAACCGTTCTCCATGAATTTGCAAACATTGCAAGCACATGATACGTCTCAGTTAGGTCTTAGCTGGGTCTTAGTTAGGTCTCGGTTAGTCCTCGATTAGACCTAGTTTTTCAGAAATATCTGGGAGCTTCCTCAAAGCGAATATTCAGCGATAATTCGAACATCTGAATTCGATAACCTAATCTAACCTAACCTAGACCTAGTATATACTTGATTAAATTTACAACATTTAAGAAATTTTGAAAACCGTTCTCCATAAATCTGAAAACATTACATGTAAATGTTATGCCTCAGTTAGGCTTTGGTTAGATCTTGGTTAGGTCTCGGTTCCAAGTTTTCCAGAAAGATCTCGGAGGTCCGTCAAATCGAATGTCCAGCAATAATTCTAACATCAGAATTTGATCGAGTCCCATGTCAATGCCGAAGGTCGTTTGCGTTCGTTGCGTCACCACGCACGCGTAAATGCTCGAATAAAGTATTCCAGAACCCCTTTCGAGCTTAGACAGCGCCATTGTACGCCGGCCGTCGTGTTTGCACGTTCCATCGACGCCCGAATAATTTCGTTTCGTCGTACCGCGTACCTTAATTGAGACGTTCCGCAAACCGCCACGGGCGGTTCACGTGTACCAAACATTTGCTGACATGCGAGCCAGGTTAAACATCCCCGGGCGCTGCATCGTTCTGTGCACACAAGTGCCGCTGCTCGCGTTCGCTTTCCTTTTTTATTAACCCCTCGACGTTCCGTTGCAAATAATAATTTGAAACGATGATTTGAAAATTGTCGATTGCAATGATTTTGTGGGACGAACATCAAATATAAAATTGTGATTTTTGAAGTGCTATTTTTAAAATACTGTTTTTAAAATACTATTCTTAAAAATAGTGTTTTTAAAATTGCTGTTTTTAATGCTATTTTTAGAAATACTATTTTTAATACTATTTTTAAATGCTCTGTTTTTATAATATTATTTTTACAAATACTATTTTTAAAAATTCTATTTTGAATACTATTCTTAAAAACTCTATTTATAATATTATTTTTAAAAATACTACTTTTAATACTATTTTTAAAATTCCTATTTTAAATATTATTTTTGAAAATACTATTTTTAACACTATTTCTAAAAATACTATTTTTAATATTATTTCTAAAAACACTGTTATTAATACTTTTAATATTATTATTACTTTTAATTATTACTATTACTAATTATTACTTTTAATATTATTTTCAAAAACACCATTTTTAATCTATCTTGATTTTGACACTAGTTTAAAATACACTATTACCAGACGAAAAAAGAGGAGCCTAATGACATCGTAATGGTATGCGTGAAACCGAATGTAGATCGCAGGACGTTGCAAATTAGGCGCGTCCGCCGCATTCGGAATGCGCGCCGCGCGGTGGCCACGTGTTGCTAAACGGCTGGCACGCGCCCGAGTCACGTGACCCCGGCCAGGGTGCAAGCATTCGTGTCCGCCGAAGATCTCGCTGCGATCGAAAACCCGTCTTTTGTGTCTCAATTACGATTACTCTTCCACGCCGTCTATCGGCGACACGTGTCTCCGGCCGAGATTCGACACAACCGATTTGCCACCGCGGCATTACCAAACGGCGTGATCACTGCACACCGAGATAACATCGCCGGGACATGCAACGTCGCACGTTCCTTGCGCCCGTTAATAATATCGAAGCTGTTGACGTTTCTGAATTATCGGCTGTTGATGTTTCCGAATTATCCGGCATTACGTAGTAATCTCGATTCGGTTCAATTGATGGTGTCTGGATTAAGCATCGGGAATATCAGGTTAATATTTACAATATTAATAGGCTTAATATTCTTAATATTCACAATATTAATATTTCCAATATTCTCAATATTCGCAATATTAATAGTCTCAATATTCATAACATTAATATTCTAAAAATTCTCAAATGCTCAGTATTCTCAGTGTTCACAATATTAATTTTCTCAATATTCTCAATAGTCACAATATTAATATTCCCAATATTCTCAATATTCATAAGATTAATGTTCTCAATATTTAGGATACTAATATTCTCAATACTTATAATATTAATACTCACAACATTCTCAAAATGCTCAATATTCTAAATATTCTCAATATTCACAATATTAATATTTCTGATTTACTCAATATTCATAATATTAATATTCCCAATATTCTAAATATTCATAATATTAATGTTCTCAATATTTAGGATACTAATATTCTCAATACTTATAATATTAATACTCACAACATTCCCAAAATGCTCAATATTCTAAATATTCTCAATATTCTAAATATTCTCAATATTCTAAATATTCACAATATTCACAATATTAATATTCCTGATTTACTTCATATTCACAATATTAATATTCTCAATATTCTCAAAATGCTCAATATTCTCAGTATTCACAATATTAATTTTCTCAATACTCTCAATATGTACAATATTAATGTTCCCAATATTCTCAATATTCAAAATATTAATATTCTCAATATTTACAGTATTAGTACTCACAATATTCTCAGTATTCTCAGTATTCACAATATTAATTTTCCCAATATTTTCAATATTCACAATACTAATATTCCCAATATTCTCAATATTCACAATATTAATATTCTCAATATTCTCAATATTAATATTCTCAGTATTGTGAATATTCTGAATATTCTAAATATTCTCATTATTCTCAATATTCTCAATAGTCTCACCACTGTCAATATTACCAATATATTCTCTGCTATTAATATCCTCAATATTCTCAATATTAATATTTCCAGTGCTGTTAATATTCTGAATATTATTAACATTCATATTTTCAATATACTCAATATTTTCAATATTATTATCAATATTCTCAATATTATTTATATATCAATGTCCTAAATAGCATTAATATCACTATTCTCGAAATTATCACTATCAATATTCTCCAGAAATTCTAATGAAAGCAGATGTTCGGTATCGATCAACACGTAAGCGGATACACTGGCCATCGCAGTCGAATTAGCGTAGATTCTGTTGTCCGGCGGGAAACAGGCCATGATATCTCAATTACACAGGCTTTTAGACGGTGCCCGGCGAACACGTGCATCACGGTGTGAAGTTTCCCGCTATCAATTTCCCAAAGCCAACCCACCGAGTGATAATGGCACGTGGCGACGGCGTTTAGCCCGAGTTTCGGTCTTCCCGTTCACGTGCCGCTCGGATCAGACACGTGACCGTCGCCGTGCGCTACGCTAATTCGTGGTGTACCATCCAATCGAGGGGCACAGATCGATCGCGCCCTACGGCGAGATACATACTGTTGACGTTCAATGGATGAAAGATAACGCTAATCTTTCCAAGTTGTGCGAACGACCGAATTATTTTTCTTTATCGAAAATTATTATTTGTAGTAACTTTTCAATTGGAACGTGGACATCGGCGTTGCGCTGTTTCTGGCGAACGATTTGACAAAAGGGTCACGTTGAGGTCAATATTCATGGAAAAACTAGGTCAAAAGTTGAACTAATCCAGAGTCGAAAGCTAAAAATATGAGACAGTTTTAGGTCTAGGTTAGGTCTGTGTTAGGTCGGTGTTGGGTTTAGGCTTGGTCGTTTTATTAGATCTAAAAGTAGACTCAATCTAGATTCAAAAATTAAAAGTATGATACAGTTTTAAGCGCTGGTTAGGTCTGTGTTAGGTCTAGATTAGGTCTAGGTTAGGTTTATGTTAGGTCTGCGTTAGGTTTGGGCTAGATTGTTTGAGCAGATCTAAAAGTAGACTCAATCCAGATTCGAAAACTAAAGATATGAGACAGTTTTAAGCATTGGGTAGGTCTGTGTTAGGTCTGTGTTAGGTCTGCGTTAGGTCGGTGTTAGGTTTATACTAAGTCGTTTTAGTAGACCTAAAAATAGACCTAATCCAGGAAACTAAAAATCGAAATCTAAAAATATGAGTGAGTTTTAAGCATTGGTTAGGTCTAAGTTAGGTCTGAGATAGGTCTGCGTTAGGTTTGGGCTAGATCGTTTTAACAGATCTAAAAGTAGACTCGATTCAGATTCGAAAACTAAAAATATGTCACAGTTTTAAGTATTGATTAGGTCTGTGTTAGGCCTGGGTTAGGTTTATGTTAGGTTTGGATTAGGTCTTTTCATCTTCCAATTTCATTAAAAAATAATTTCGTAATTATTTACTTACTGGAAACATTTTAAAACAAATAATAAAGTTCCCACATAGTAAATAATTACGAAATTATTTTTAACAAATGCGAAGGATAAAAAAGGAATCATTTTATACATGTTTCTGTTCTTTTGCAACGACAAACATCTTTACAATTTAACAGGTACGTCGGTACAGCAACGAATGCCCGGCAACTGTCCCCCTCATTGAAAAATCGTAGATGCAATCGCGGCTTGAAGTGCACTCCATTACGGCTGATAACGCTAACGAAATTGCACCGGCAGAAAAGAAAGAGAAAAAATTGCTCGCGATTCACCGGACCCCATTCCGAACGATCGTACGTGCCCGCGCTAAAATCCGATCGAGATAACGAATCTCTCGCGTGTCGCCGGAGAAGAACTCAATAGATATACCCTTCGACCGACAATAAACTGCATTATCTTGGATCCAGGCCACTCGACGCGACCCCACGCAGACATCAAAGGGAAGGAACTCGATCAATCGGGGCAATCGATGACGCAATAATAATATCGGCCACTTCGATTCCTCTGTAATTCTACACTCGTTTCGGGACGCATACGCATTTCCAAGCGTTTGACTTCCCTCGAGTTTCTCGCGTGTCGGATACCGTGTCTCGTTGAGGTTAGGCTGATTCGATAATTCGGTGGACTTGATGCACGTGGAGAAATTATTTTCGTATTTGATTACGTTTAATTTTGTGGTACGTTGGCGGAGATTTGAATGTTTTATTTAATATTCTCGGGGAGAAATGACGCGAATTTGCTGAATTTATTTTAGTTAGATTTTACTTTTATAAAATGATGTAAAATTTTATGTAACGATTCTGTGAAATAATTCTATGAAATAATATTAAGATATTGTTGTATGAAATAATTCTGCGAAACGATTCTGTAAAATCATTCTATGAAATGGTTCAATTTTGTTCAAAATTGTATGATATTGTATGAAATTTTATAAAAATGTATAAAATTGTATAAAATTGTATGAGATTGTATGAGATTGTATAAAATTGTATGAGATTGTATGAGATTGTATGAGATTGTATGAGATTGTATGAGATTGTATGAGATTGTATGAGATTGTATGAGATTGTATGAGATTGTATGAGATTGTATGAGATTGTATGAGATTGTATGAGATTGTATGAGATTGTATGAGATTGTATGAGATTGTATGAAATTGTATGAAATTGTATAAAATTGTATAAAATTGTATAAAATTGTATAAAATTGTATAAAATTGTATAAAATTGTATAAAATTGTATAAAATTGTATAAAATTGTATAAAATTGTATAAAATTGTATAAAATTGTATAAAATTGTATAAAATTGTATAAAATTGTATAAAATTGTATGAACTAATTATATGAAATTGTATAAAATTGTATGAACTAATTATATAAAATTGAATAAAATTGTCTAAAACTCTACAAAATTGAAATTCTGTGAAATAATTGGTTGGATTTGTACAATCACTCTTGCGTGTAGCAACGCGTCATCTCGTTAATAGAAATCGCCGACAGTTGATGGTCGAACGGTCGAAACAAAATTTCGAGAACAATGAGTAGAACAGCGTTCGAAAAGAACTAGTGACAGTCGAACGCACCCCTTCGAAGAATAATTCTTCTCTGTCTGTTTATTTGTGTACACTGGCTCGACAGAAGTTGCCACCCTCTACCTTCCAGCCTCGTCCCGATCTAACGTTTATAGAAGGTCAATGGCGCGTGCAGCAGCCTTTTTTACTCTACTTGATATTATTTTACTGCGAACGGCGACTGTGTTGCTGTTGCTCAGCCAGCGGGCCGAGCCGGTCCACTTCGTTTTTGAGTGGCCGGTGCCGCACGAAACGCATCTGCGACCGTCTCTCCGCACAAAGTGAAACTGTAGTTCATACATAGGTGGCTGAAACCACGTGTCATGTCTAACCTCAGTTTCTTGGTTCGTGGCATCCTTTCTTTTCTTGAATAATGTCGCAAGCATAATAAATTGTACGAAAAATTTTTGATAAAAATCGGCCGAATTTAACCGACGATAACTCCGCGGAAAATCATCGTAGGATAATAATGTTTCTTTCAAATTAAAGCTTGAAACTTTTACTTTAAGATTGTCTGTCTCGATTTTATGTTTGATGCACCCTCGTCATTGTAACTAATTAAATATAACCATAGAAAAACCACCCCCTTCCAGGGCGACTAATGTATGTGATTGACAAGGGTTATTTCAAAATGCTGTAACTTCGCGGGAAAAAATCGCAGCCGGGTTTCGTTTCTTGTATATCAAAGAGGAAAGATTGAACTTTATTTCTCTATAAATGGCGTCCCCGAGAAAACTTTTACAAAGTCCAGGAATTTTGTCAAACTTGACAATTTTCAGTCTGGCAAACATAGCCTCGCATTTGAATGGTTACAGTCGCGAGGGTACGTCAAACACAAAATCGAGGCAGACTGTCTTAAAGTAGAGGATTCAAGCTTTAATTTAAGGTAAAAGTCATTATCCTGCGATGATTTTTCGCGGAGTTATCGTCGGTCAAAGTCGGCCAATTTTCATCGAAAATTCTTCTAACAAAAATTACGGCGCTGGCAATGACAGAGTTCCGAGGAATCGTCACGCAGAGTTAACGAATCGACTACCACGAAAAACTGCCTCGCCGATGCTCCGACAGATAGCCGAGACAATGGAGTGATAGTCGCAGTACAAACATAATGGTAATGGGCCCCGGTAACCAGGAACTAGGATCGTAGATTGAGATCTGGCATTGTCCGCCGACTGCGTTTATGGTGGCCGGGCACACAAGAGCCCTGGCGTTAACGTCAAAAGGCGTTACTCGGTCGAGCAAGCTCACCTGGTACCTACAGAAAGCTATCTGATTATTCGTGCTAGACGAGATTCGGACTAGATTTTAATGCGGCCCCTTTGTTTCTGTTTCCATTCACCTCGGTGCACCCTTTCGGCCCGCTTTCGTCCATAGGGGAGCCCCGTTCGATACTACATATTGCGTAACGGTGTTCCGAGCACCAAAGAGGGGAATTTCGACTGTTTCCAATCGTTCTTCCATGGTCTGGTGTTCTACCGAAAAAAGATCTTTCGGCAAAATAAAAATTGTTTACGGCAGCTACAAACAATTCTGGATACAAAATTGGCCGACTTTGAACGACGATAACTTCGCAAAAAATCATCGCAGGATAATGAATTTTACCTTAAATTGGAGATTGAATTTTCTACTTTAAGACAGTGCTTCTGGATTTTAAGTTTGATGCACTCTTATCTTTGTAACCCCTTAAATGCGAGGCCATGTTCGCCAGACTGAAAACTGCCAAGTTTGACAAAATGCACGGACTCGGTAAAATTTTTCTCGGGAATGCCATTTACAGTGACATAAAGTTCAATCCTTCCTCTTTAGTTTAAACGCAAACGAAACCCGGCTGCGATTTTTTCCCGCGAAGTTACAGCACTTTAAGATAACTCTTGTCAATCACATACATCAGTCGCCCTGGAAGGGGGTGGTTTTTCTATGGTTATATTTAATTAGTTACAGCGGTGAGGGTGCGTCAAACATAAAATCGAGATTACCTGTCTTAAAGTAAAAGTTTCAAGCTTTAATTTGAAAGAAACATCATCATCCTGCAATGACTTTCCGCGAAGTTATCGCCGGTCAAATTCGACCGATATTTACCAAAATATTTTCTGCTAGAATATCTTCCAGCGTAAAACCGTGAAATAAATTTGTTGTAATTTGTTTTCAAAAGATCTAGCACCGAATACGCGAAGCTTGCGTATTCTCCGAATATACTGGACGAAGTTACTGGTCATTAATCCAAAGCGAATTAATTCGCCGTCGACGAGGGTTAGCCTTAATCGGGAACAGACTAATAAGTATCGAACGGTGCTCCCAATCCTCTCGAAGTCTCTGTTGATTCCTTTTCTATTAATAAAAGGGATAACGTTCAGATTATTCGGCCCGTACCGCGGACATCGGGCTTCTAAAGAGATAATGATCGCTCCTGGGAGGGAAAACTACGGGCATAATATGCGGAGGTTCCCTTGGGACAAAGACGGGCGTATTCTCGGCAGCGGTACGCGAACAAAAGAACCTTTCTCGACGGGGTATTCCCTAGAAACCGGTGCCCTGGCTGACAGATCGGTTCGATCGTTGCCTACTTCTTCGCAGCAGTGTATCGATAAAAATATGTTTGACCGATTGAGAAAATTTATTAAAATTTTACTTTAATAATATTTCGAATAAATTCTTCGAATAAAATTTTATTCGAGTAATACTGCGAATAAATTCTTCGAATAATATTTTATTTGAATAATATATCGAATGAATTCTTCGTATAAAATTTTATTCGAATTATATTTTGAGTAGATTCTTCGAGTAAAATTTTATTCGAGTGGTATTGTGAATGAATTCTTCGAATAATATTTTATTTAGATAATATATGCAATGAATTCTTCGAATAAAATTTTATTCGAATTATATTTTGAGTAGATTCTTCGAGTAAAATTTTATTCGATTAGTATTGCGAATAAATTCTTCGAATAAAATTTTATTCGAGTAGTATTGCGAATAAATTCTTCGAATAAAATTTTATTCGAGTAATATCGCAAATAAATTCTCCGAATAATATTTTAATTCAATAATATATCGAATAAATTCTTCACTTAAGATTGTATTCGGACAGTATTTCGAATAATATATTGAATAAATTCTCGAATTAAAATTTTATTCGAACAATATTTCGAATAATATCTCGAATAAATTCTTCCAATAAAATCGTATTCGTTATTCGAACAAAACGTGCCTACCTCCGGTTCCAATATGCTCATAGTATGAATCGCAGTGGCCATAACAGCGATGACACCGTCCGAGCACGCACCGGTACCTGTAACCCCTGCGTCTGTCACCCCGAAAGTGTTCTTCCGGACGAACGCGCGCCGAAAATGGGAGCCGTTCGCGCGCGATAATGCAAATGTCAGCTGATCCCCTGTCCGGCGATCGGGATCTACTGAACCGAGAAATGCTAATTACTTTCTAATACCTTTAATACCTTTAACTGCTCCGAGCACGGACGGCGAGACGCGCGGAATAAACGAGTCGCGGTTCGATTGAAACTTTCCACGCCGAAAACGTTTACCTCGTGCTCCCGGAGGGACCGGCGAATAACAATGCACGGATTCTCTTTGGGGGACACGTTGATCCGCCTTCTTTCTACGAAAAAGAAAAAAGAAGCTCGACGAAAAAAACTACGAGGTGCGAAAATCGAAGCGGATCTGGCACGTTTTTTCGGGAACCTATACTGAAAATGAGAAGAAAAAAAAATTTTCTGTACACACACACACACACACACACACACACACACACACACACACACACACACAGATTCTTTTTTTTTTATATCCTTACACACTTTCACAATTTGTTTCTCGAACACCTGGGTTCGAAGCGACGACGCGTTTAATGCCGCGCGAATTTAGGTTAAGTTTCTGGAAGACTCGTTTTCTGATATGCATACTGACAAGCATGAGAGTACGACATACGAGGTTGATACACGATTCATTGATGTTACACGACGTCCAGAGTTGTGTATTGTGTGGAAATCCTTCACTGACTACATTTGTTTACCCAGTGAAATTTCTTGTGTAAACGACCCCTGTCTTGTTAGTCGGTGACAAACTTCGATCTTTATGAAGCCGTTTATTATGTTTTTCTTGACACTTTCGAAACCGATGAAAAGTAGGTTGTGCTCCTTTCTTGTAAGACTTGTGTGTTCGCTGTAAACTATCTTGATCGCACATATTCAACTGTTTTTTGTACGTTCGTTCAATATCTTTTTTCATTTTATTTTCATTTTCTATTTTATTGATTTGCACACGACGTTTGTCAAATATTTCTCTTTTTTTGTTTGAAATTATTTTATTTGAAATTTTTATTTATTTGAAATAAATATTGAATCAGCAATATTTATTGAATAATATCTACATTCTATAACGTTGTTGTCGGTGCTATAGAGAGTGAGAAAGAAGAGAAGAGAGTTCATAATATAGCACGGACTTCTATTAAGTCAAATATGAACGTTTTATTATCAGGAGAAAATACCGAGATTCGAACCCGGGTGGTCTTCTGCACGGCAGTCACTGCCTTAACCAATTAAGCTATCTCGGAGGACCACCGACTAAGTCTCTCCTTATCCTTATAACGTAACGCGAACGCCTTGGAACTGCGGATTCTTACATCATGATCTACGATATATAGATTAACGCGAAATATTTGAACTACAGAATTTTCTAGTAACGGCATGCTATAAACATAGTCCGTAAATTGCTTGCTCGAAGAAACAAACGGAAACACACATGCACACACACACACACGCACACAACACGCTTGAGCCAGGAAATTAACGCGTCTATTTGCGTTCGCGCGCATAGAAACCCCATCAACCCTCGCGCGGTATGTATTTGCCGAGCGTATTTGTCAGGGAATATGAATCAGTCCACCTGGATGCGACCAAGGAGAGAGGATCGAGAGACATGGAACTAGAGGGAGAGAAAGAGAGAGAGAGAGAGAGAGAGATGAGAAATCAGAGAGATGAGAGAATGTGAGAAGAAGAGAGACGAGAGAGAGAGAAAGAGAGAGAGAGCGATGAGAAAGGAAGGGGGAAGAGAAAGAGAGAGAGAAAGAAGAGAGGGAGAGCTGCGAGACAAGAGAGATAAGAGCAAGAGAGTGAGAGAGAGGGCGAGAGAGGGCGAGAGAGGGAGCTAATAAGTGAGATGAGAGCGTGAGAGAGAGGCAGAAAAGAGACGAGAGAGAGAGAGGGAGATAGAGAGAAGAGAGACGAGACAGAAAATCAAAAAGAGTGAGTATGATAGCGAGAGAGAGAGAGAGAGAGAGAGAGAGAGAGAGAGAGAGATGAGAGCGTGAGAGAAAGAGGCAGAAAAGAGACGAGAGAGAGAGAGAAAATTAAAAAGAATGAGTATGAGAGCGAGAGAGAGAGAGAGAGAGAGATGAGAGCGTGAGAGAGAGAGGCAGAAAAGAGACGAGAGAGGGAAAGAGAAAATTAAAAAGAGTGAGTATGAGAGCGAGAGAGAGAGAGAGATGAGAGAGAGTGGGAGAAAGGGAGAGAAGAGAGACGGGACAGAAAATCAAAAAGAGTATGAGATCGAGAGAGAAAAAGATGAGAGAGAGAGAGAAGAGGGACGAGAGAAAGAAAAAATAGAGAGCGAGAGAGAGAGAAAGAGAGAGAAAGAGAGAGAAAGAGAGGAAGAGAGAGAGTGAAAAAGAGAGAGTGAAAGAGAGAGAGCGAAAGAGAGAGAGAGAGTAAAAGAGAGGGAGAGTGAAAGAGAGAGAGAGAGAGAGAGAGCGAGAGAGAGTGAAGGAGAGGGTGGGTAATAGAGAGAGAGAGTAAAAGAGAGCGAGAGTGAAAGAGAGAGAGACAGAGAGAGAGAGAGAGAGAGAGAGAGAGGGAAAAAGAGAGGACGAGAGAAAAAGAGTGAAAGAGAGAGTATGAGAGAGAGAAAGAGAGAGATAGAGAGATCAGTGGGCGAGAGAAAAAGAATGAAAGACAGAGAGATGAATAGGAGAATGAAAGAAAGAGAGAGAGATGAGTGCGAGAGTGAACGAAGGAGAGCGCGTAGGGGGGGGGGAGAACGAAAGGAGATCCGCGATTGTCGTATGTATTTGCCCGGCTATTTATCACGGTTTATTATTTCCTATTGTCGATGGAGTCACGCATTGTTGGCGGACGAGGAGGGCCGAGGCGAATTTCTAAAACCGTGTCCGATCGAATTTGCATATTTCAGCCAGAGAGACGCGCGTGTGTCGGGCGTCCGATTACAGGCCCTATTAATTGCGGTTCCGCATTGTTCTCCTCGATAACCCTGGGGTCGATACCAAGTTCTCGCTTTCCCTCTCGTTTTACCGCGCGCGTTCGTTCGCTTCTCCAGTTCCCGATCGCCGGATTACACCCTAAACGGGCTGCCTAGACCATTTCCCTACCTTGAAGGTACAATGATTTATAATAATATTATATAACAATATTGTGTTACAATATTAACTGCAACGCATTTTTGCAGAGAACTTTTTTGGAGGATGACCGAATTTCGTGTTTGACAGATTTAGGAGAAAACGAGTCGACTTATCAACAGGGTTGGATATTATTTAATATAAATAATAAATAAGAATATATAAATATTTTACTCGAATAAATTCTTCGAATAAAATTTTATTCGTAATATTATTTGAATAAAATTTTATTCGAAAAAGATTATTATTATTTTTATTATTATTAATAAATCAATAACTTAGAAAAATATTCGCCGAAAATTCGAAAACCGCAGCAGTGCGAAATAATTGTCATTCGGTTTCCAATTTCCAAGCGCAGGAGAACGTTTCGATGCATTATTCAGAAAATCTCGATCGAACGTGTAACCCCAGCTGCATTAGGTGCGCGCATATTCATGCGATACGGAGAAGCCTGAAAGGACGCTGCTTTTAAGCGTAACAGATCGGGGTGGAAACAACACGTGCCCGATGCAGCGCAGCGTTTAGCATATTCGAGAGTTCTATTCAAAATACACCGTTCAAGAAAATTATAGCATAGAAACATTCAAGATTCAAATTGCCCAACTTTCACCGACCATAACTCCGCGAGAAATTATCGTAGGATGATGACGTTTTCTTCAAATTAAAGCTTGAAACCTCTACTTTAAGATAGTCTGTCTCGATTTTGTGTTTGACGTACCCTCGCGACTGTAACCATTTAAATGTAACCATATGTATCCACCCCTTTCCGCGATGTCACGTTTGTCACATTGAAAATTGCCAACTTTGACGAAATGCACGGATTCGGTAAAATTTTTCTCGGGGATGCCATTTATAGGGTAATAAAGTTCGATCCTTTTCCTTTAATTTAAAAGAAAGGTAACTTGGCTGCGATTTTTTTTCGCGCATTTATGGGGCTTTAAAGTAACCCTTGTCAATCACATTTTTCAGTCACCTGGAAAGGGGTGGTTTTTCTATGCTTACATTTAAATGGTTATAGTGGCCAGGATGCATTAAACATAAAATCAAGATAGGTTATCTTAAAGTACAGATTTCAAGCTTCAATTGGAGAGAAACATCATCATCCTACGATAATTTTCTGCGCAGTTATCGCCGGTCAAAAGCGACCGATGTTCACCCAAAATTTGTCTATGCTACAATTCGTTCGAGCAGCTTAACCACATTGTAAAAATAACAAAACCGTGAAATAAATTTGTTGTAAACTTTTTCCAAAAAGTCTAGCACATTGACACGGACTTTCCTGATTTCTTAACGGCCCGTGGTGGCGTCGAAAACTGTGCGTTTTACCCCCGATAAAGAATCCGGTGGGCAACGACCGTCGTCGCAGCGGCGATTCGAAACAGCGCGAAAGGGGTGGCGGGATCGATGGAGTGGCGATGAAGAAAAAAAAAGCCGGCATAAAATTAACAGTATACAGCTTGCAGAACGGAGTTTGTTGCTCGCCGGCAATATTTCACGGCGGCCTCTCTCTCCCGCGAAGGCCCACAGAGGAGGGGTTCGGTTCTCTCGAGGGGGGTGTGCAACAATGGAACCCTTTACCCAGCCCCTAGCGCCCAGCCAACATCCATACATCATCATTCATACTGGGAGAAGAAAAAAAAACCTGGGGGCACCTATGCCGGTCTACGGCCGGAGGGGTCTCTTCGAAATTTCAAAGTACCGAGTACGCATCAAGTACTTTCTAATGCCGCGATGGATTTTCGGTTCGGCCGGCAACAACTTCCGCCATTGTTCTACTCTCGGCTTCGATTTCGCCTAATCCGTTTATCGAACATAGCAACTTTTTCTGTTTAATATGACATTTTCTTTCTGTGCCGTTCGAAAAATCTGTTGCGACTTCGCTGACAATTTTGTTATATATTATTATATATTACAATATTATTATACATTATTATATATTAAAATATTATTATATAGTAATATATATTATATTATTATTATATATTATAATATTATTATACATTATTATATATTAAAATATTATATAGTAATATATATTATATTATTATTATATATCACAATATTATTATATAGTCATATATGTTATATTATTATTATATATCACAATATTATTATATAGTAATATATATTATATTATTATTATATATCACAATATTATTATATAGTAATATATATTATATTAATAGTATATATTATAGTATTATTATATATATTATTATATACATATATTTTCATTTATTTTTATTATTTTATTATGTATATATGTATTAATTTGTCCAAAAATAATATAAAAATAAGAATAAAGAATAAACGAGTAAAGAAACAAAAAAAGGGAAAAGAAGAGGGTGCTTCGATTTTTGTCAGAAACGCACGAAATTTCGATTGAAATGATTTTAATACGCGAAGAAAAATTCTGGGACTGCAAACAGATCCGCGAAGTTCCCGAGGACACTTTATTTTCGAAAACGGACCGGCACCCTTAAAATAACGCGCCACGCCCCGAAAACCCGAAGGGGTTGGTACCGGTAGTAAACAGTGACGTGCAAAACCGTCGGGAAAAGGGTAACGAGAAATACTGTCTGGTTACAGAAACGCGTGAAAACCGTTTGCCATTTTCGTGCACCCTTCTTGAAAGGGGTTGGTCGTTCTACGGAAAAAAAACCAACAACAAATGTGCGTGTAATTTTGAACCTTCGGAGAAACAGATTTCGAAAAAAAAAAAAGAAAAATACTGACTGCTATTGTTACTAGATTGTCGAGCTTTGTGCGAAATAAAAATGTTGTCGAGTAATTGTTTAAAACAAGGATTAAATAATAACGTATTTTTTCGTATAATATTTTTAACAATCGCGTGGCGAGGCCCGGGTCAACTTGGACCCAGGATGTAAATTGTAAAAAAAGAAAGAACTGTAAATTGTGTAATTTATAATAATTTATAATATTTATAATATTTATAATATTTATAATATTTATAATATTTATAATATTTATAATATTTATATTATATATTTATATTATATTATATTACAATATAATTAACTGTACAATTTAATTAATAAATAATTACAAAATTGTGTAACAAAAGGATTGCAAAAAATGCTGAATAAAATTATAAATAACCCTGCGTATATTAAACTATATTTTTATCAAAAAATATCCCTCGTTCGAGGGTTAATCAATTGCAAATAATGCAACGACACCCTCATATTCTTCTAATATTTTCATTAATCTGTAATTTCTCTCATAAATTTTTGCAACAAATGCACAAAATCCGCGGTCAAATGCACTAATTTTTAGTAGCGCGAAATCAATTTCAACCCCTGTATAAAAAATATAAAATATTTCAATGTACAAATGAAAGCACTCGAATTGACACAAAATGTTTGGTAAAAGGGGTGGAAATTTGTATAAATAAGAGAAAAAAGTGAGAAAAGGCCGAACGAGAAACGTAATCGGCTTTTTGGAAGGAGGCAACCCCTTCGGGCCGGCGGGTCGCTCGTGTCACAGCACGGGTGACTGATTGTAAAACCATGGAGTAACCCGCAAAGGGTTGCAAGCTCGAGGAGGATCGTGGGGGGAGGGGGGGGACGGACAGTTTAAAATTGAGCCTCGTAATCGACGTGTAATCCTCTAAAGCCGTGACAGCCCGGAGATAATGGAGCACCACCGATCGACGATGGGTGGTCGGTTTGTTTTTTTTTTTTACGGCGCGGCCCGAGGAAGCCCGGAAAAGCCCGAAATTATGGCCGAGTTTCGCTCGTCTTATACGTTCATTTTTCGAGAGACCCTAGTATTTTGTTTTACAAACCGTTCCGTGGAGATAAAACGTAAATAATGCACGTCACGAATAATGTAAAATTTTGAATTTATTATAAATTTTTTTAAAATAAATAAATGGTTATTTCGGGAAGACTAGCTCCGATTCTGACGGCCTTGAAATATGTCATCAAGGACGTAATTTTGAACAATTTTTCTCTCTACGTGTAACCGTCGATTGGACGTAGTTTACGAGATATTCGCGGAAACAGTGTTACTGTTAACCCAGACCTAATTTAGACTTATCTTGTACTTATAAAGAATTTATAGTTTAGGTTAGGTCCGGCTAAATAATCTAAACTGTTTTAAATAAACAGTGAGATGATAAAATCCAGGCCTGACTCAAACTTAAACATAGACTTAATCAAGTTCTAACCTAATCTAAGTAACCTATGCCTTACAACGTTCATAAATATACAGAGTGTCCGAATATTATGTTGCTTCCGGGAAATGGGGGGTTCTTGAGGTCATTTCAAGTAACTTTTTCCTTTGCGGAAATGCAATCCGCGGCTTCGTTAACGAGTTATTAGCGAAAAACGTATAGCGTCACGCCTCCGCTCGCCATCGCTCCACCCTCGCTCTCTAATTGGTCCATGTTTTATGCTAATAACTCGTTAACCAGGCTCAGTAGAACATTTTCGCTGAGGAAAAAGTTGCTTCAAATGACCTCAGGAACCTCTCGTTTGCTGAAAGTAACGTAATTTTGGGACACCCTATATAACTTCGAAGTCATAGTAAACAATCTATACGCTAACTAACTATTTGAAAGAAATAATAAAAGACCAATCCAGACCTGTCCTAGACCTAATCGAGGTCTAACCCAGACCTAATCAAGCACTAGCCCAGACCTAATCAAGTCCTAACGCAGACCTAATCTGGTACTAACCTAGACCTAAACCTGTGTCTATAACGTTCATAAATATATAGTTTCCGTGTCGCAGTTTAAATCCACACAATCGAAGACCTCGCGAGAACAAATAACGAGACCTAACGCAGACCTAACATAGACCTAACGTAGACTTATCATAGACCTAATCTGTCATTCTTTTTCTCTTATATATAATACGCGCGACGTTAAAATGCTGCAAAAATGTCTGGCTGAAAAATCTGAAGAGGTCCCCCTCATCTCTCAACGAGCTCACCCTAATCAAAAGTGGTCCGCGGGGACAGATTGTGGGGCGTGCAGAAATAAATCAGCCCTTTGTTTTACGGCTCTAAAACGGCCGTTGGGGGATTTAGAACGCGAAGTTATGCCCATTCAATCGTACGCCCCAGCTGCGAGAACCAAAAAGGTACGGCGGGTCATTCGAAAACCACGTAATCATAGCAACTTATTATCTGAAATCAAAGATGACAGAGACAGTGTAGAGTATGTAATATTATAATATTATAATATATTATTATTATTATTATATTACATTACATTACATTGCATTACATTGCATTAAATTGCATTAAATTACATTGTATTTAATTGCGTTACATTGCGTTACATTGCGTTACATTGCGTTATGTACATTGCTATTACATTACGTTACATTCCGTTACATTGCGTTACATTGCGTTATGTACATTGCATTACATTGCATTACATTGCATTACATTGCGTTACATTGCGTTACATTGCGTTACATTGCGTTACATTGCGTTACATTGCGTTACATTGCGTTATGTACATTGCATTACATTACGTTACATTGCGTTACATTGCGTTACATTGCTTTACATTGTGTTGCATTGCGTTACACTGCATTCCACTGCATTCCATTTATATTCCATTACATTCCATTTACAATCCACCAATCTACATTCCATCGTTACATTGCATTGCATTACATTACATTACATTGCATTACATTACATTACATTACATTACATTACATTACATTACAAATTCCATGATTAACAACAACCACATTTTCAGAGACGACTTCGCTTCGTTCAAGCGTTGACGAAATAATCGCGCGGACAGCTCATCAGACTCCCGATGGAAAAGGGTTTAAGCTGCTCGCTGTGGCAGAACTGATTCGAATAAATCGTCTCTAGATGCCTCGCGCATCCCCAGAGTCATTTTCTGATGAGAAACGCACAGATTTCCTGTCACCATTTCTCGCGATGCCGAGTCGCATCTGTCAGTCGTCGCTCGCCGCTGCAGTTATTTATCCAAATCAAATGTCGTCAAGTCGATCCACTTCGACTATTTTACGTCTATTTCCATGGCTACGTCAGTGTATTTTCACCCGTAGAACCACAATCCTATCATCTGTCAACGAAAAGTGCCAACAAGTCCTTTGACCATAGTTATATAATTATGCGTCGCACTGGTCACTGACCAAGATAACTACGCCTCGATAATTTATTTTTATTCGGCGTCCGCAGACCGCAGAGATGAGCGCGGCGTATCGCAGTCCGCAGGCAATTTTCATTACGCGAAATCATCGACACGGCAAGTTCCTTCGAAAACCAGCACCGAAGTCGTGAGTTGATTTCTCGGAAATTTGTTAGTAAACAGCCTGTTAATTGGTGGACCGTCTATTGGTTTCATTCGAAAATTCCTGCAGAGAAATATCGAATTTTGGTTCGACATTTGAAGAAATATTAAACGATTTGGTCCCGTCTATTGTTTAAAACAAAAATTGTATAATTAACTAGGAGATTTGCTCTTCTGAACGAAGCATTAAATATTGAAAAATAATAAATGCTTCCCAATTTTTCAGCATTTTAAAATAATCTTGTCTGATTAACCAGGCAGTTCGCCCTTTTCAATGGAGCATTAAACTTTGAAAAAATATTAAACAATTTGGTCCCGCGCGTCTATTATTTAAAACCAAAAATTATACAATTAACTAGGAGATTTGCTCTTCCGAACGAGATATTAAATATAGAAAAATAATAAACGCTTCCCAATTTTTCAGCATTTTAAAGAAATATTTTCCGATTAACCAGGAGGTTCGCCCTTTTCAAATAGAGCAATAAGCTTTGAAAAAATATTAAACGATTTGGTCCCGTCTATTATTTAAAACAAAAATTGTATAATTAATTAGGAGATTTGCTCTTCTGAACGAAGCATTAAACTTTGAAAAACAATAAATGCTTCCCAACTTTCCAGCATTTTAAAGAAATATTTTCCGATTAACCAGGAGGTTCGCCCTTTTCAAATAGAGCAATAAACTTTGAAAAAGTATTAAACGATTTGGTCCCGTCTATTGTTTAAAACAAAAATTGTACAATTAACTAGGAGATTTGCTCTTCTGAACGAAGCGTTAAATATTGAAAAATAATAAATGCTTCCCAATTTTTCAGCATTTTAAAATAATCTTGTCTGATTAAGCAGGCAGTTCGCCCTTTTCAATGGAGCATTAAACTTTGAAAAAATATTTAACGATTTGGTCCCCCGTCTATTATTTAAAACAAAAATTGTACAATTAACTAGGAGATTTGTTTTTCTCAACGAAGCATTAAACTTTGAAAAACAATAAATGCTTCCCAACTTTCCAGCATTTTAAAGAAATATTTTCCGATTAACCAGGAGGTTCGCCCTTTTCAAATAGAGCAATAAACTTTGAAAAAATATTAAACGATTTGGTCCCGTCTATTGTTTAAAACAAAAATTGTACAATTAACTAGGAGATTTGCTCTTCTGAACGAAGCGTTAAATATTGAAAAATAATAAATGCTTCCCAATTTTTCAGCATTTTAAAATAATCTTGTCTGATTAAGCAGGCAGTTCGCCCTTTTCAATGGAGCATTAAACTTTGAAAAAGTATTTAACGATTTGGTCCCCCGTCTATTATTTAAAACAAAAATTGTACAATTAACTAGGAGATTTGCTCTTCTCAACGAAGCATTAAACTTTGAAAAACAATAAATGCTTCCCAACTTTCCAGCATTTTAAAGAAATATTTTCCGATTAACCAGGAGGTTCGCCCTTTTCAAATAGAGCAATAAACTTTGAAAAAATATTAAACGATTTGGTCCCGTCTATTGTTTAAAACAAAAATTGTATAATTAGCTAGGAGATTTGCTCTTCTGAACGAAGCGTTAAATATAGAAAAATAATAAATGCTTCCCAATTTTTCAGCATTTTAAAAAAATCTTGTCTGATTAACCAGGCAGTTCGCCTTTTTCAATGGAGCATTAAACTTTGAAAAAATATTTAACGATTTGGTCCCCCGTCTATTATTTAAAACAAAAATTGTACAATTAACTAGGAGATTTGTTTTTCTCAACGAAGCATTAAACTTTGAAAAACAATAAATGCTTCCCAACTTTCCAGCATTTAAAAAAAATCGTGTCTGATTAACCAGAAAAAATATTAAACGGTTCTACAATTTCACAAGAAAGCGGCGTTCCTTTCGGCAGGAATTACGGAAAGGAAGCGAACGGACGAGCATAAATATCTGCGAGGATGAGCACGGCCCCGATAGCTTCGAGTGCCGGCCGATAAAGTATCGACGAGTGGCTGAAGGCGCAGCGCCGAAGAATGCCCGATAATATATTATTATTGCGCGGGCGCGGGTCAATAATCGTGCACGTTGCCTGGCGACGACTCGGCTCCTGCTCCAGCATCCGGAGTTTCTTCTTCTGCGACTACTCCTGCAGCCGGTGGCTCGCAGAACTCGGGCAGCCTCCGTCGCATCCTGATCGGACCGGTTCCATCTAATCCGGCCACCGAGACGCCCAGCTTCTCCTAAGGTGAGCCCGCTCGTCCACGCCTCGCGGAGATCCGCAGTGTTCGCGACGCATCCGCGACCGCAGCCGACTTCGTCCGAAATTTCCAATAATTTCGTACGCGTTGATAAAAATGCGCGAGGCCTCGCGTTGTCGCGATGGGACACGATTCCTTTGCGATTCGATTTTTAAGTGAAAAATCTTCGGAACGAAATTTCTTGAACCAATTCTGACGCGCGAGCCTCTATGAAAATAAGAGGCAATAAATTTATGATAACTTCAACTAATGATATAATTATAAAAATTGTGTTATGTTAATTTTAATAAATATTTCAATTTTTATTATTTAAACAAAATTTTTACACCACTAGATTATATAATATTATATTAATTACCCTTACAATTATCATACTAATTTTTTAATTATTTTATTAATAAAAAATCTATATATTATTATTTATATAACCTTTATCTTCGCAATTAGAGGAATTATGATTATATTTTTATATTTTACAAGATTCATTGATAATTTTCATTGTAAAGATTATAAACTTAATCAAAGCTATATATTTATTTAATTTTAACGACTTTTATAATCATAATATTTTTTTAATAAATTATACAGATAATTATAAAATTATTAAAATTTATATTTTTCCTTCATCCCTTTTAACATTTACAATAATAATAATAATATTCATTTGTGCACTGCGTGTTAAAATTCAGAGCAAACTATCACAGTTGCGAACCGAAGCTGAAGACAAAAAGAATAATAACGTTAACAAAAGAATAACAATGCAAACGTAACGCTGTCTATTCGTGCGAACCGAAATTGCTTTCTTGCCATAACCCAATAACCGCGGAAGGTGCCCCGGCGAACGGCGTCTCGCGCCGCGCCGCTCGCAGTCGCGTTCGCTCGGACCTCGGCGACAGAGGTCGCGCGATCTGCGCCCGGGTCAATCGCAGCACGGATTCGCGATAATTACCGCGTCCAGTGTCGGTCTGACTCGGATCTGACCGGATCCGCGGCGTCGTCGATCGCGAAGAGACGTAGTACACATTCGTTCCGAGTCGGAGTCACTTTTTCGAACGGATTTTCGCTCGCGCGTTTACGACGTCGCCGGTGGTCGGGTCATTGTTGTCCGTTTTCGCAGTCCTTTTGAATGGTCCGGCGAACATGCGGTGGAAAATTCGAGGTGGAAACGGCGACCAGGCTTGCGCCGATACGAGGAGGGGGAGCGGCGAACGGGGTGAACGGAGGGAACATCAGGGAGCGCGGATTGCCTTTGAAAAGAAGCTCGAAGATTTCTGCGGATTTCGATTCGACGATGTCAACAGCTTCGATAAGATCGCCGCGCTTTTGTACCGACCCACCGACGCTGCGAGCTTGGGCGTCGTTCGAGCGCTTTTTGGTAAGTCGTTGACAATATCGAGATCACTGAGATGGAGCATTGTTTTGAAAATGAATGGGGCATTGTAAATTTAATTAGTATATTGACAAAAAATATAAATTTGCAGACGTTGGCCATTTCACTTGGAGTCAATTAGATCAGAGTTAGGTCAGATTTAGGTCAAAGTTAGGTCAGAGTTAGATCAAAGCTAGGTCAGAATTAAGTCATAGTTAGGTCTGAGTTGAGTTAATATTAAGCTAAAATTAAGTCGGATTTAGGTCAGTTTTAGGTGTAAGTTAGGCCAAAGTTAGGTCAAAGTTAAATCAAAGTTAGGTCAGAATTAAATCAAAGTTAGGCCAGATTTAAGTTAGTATTAAGCTAGAATAAAATCGGATTTAGGTCAGTGTTAGGTATAAGTTAGGCCAAAGTTAGGTCAAAGTTAGTTTGCGTTCACTCGAAGCACAAAAAGGAAGAAAAAGTTATCTAAAGCACATACGAATGTGTAAAAATATTTTGCGCAATTAAAAACAAACAATTCTTGGTACTATTAGACTTGTAATGTAACATAACCTTACGATACTCAGCCGACGATGAATCTCGATTTCAGTCTGTCATCGAAATTGAGATCTCGTGCAGATAAATTCGTATCTGCCGACGACATAGAAATTCCCGAAACATCCACAGCGAATTGTTTCCAGGATTCTGCATGGTGTTCGATGTGGTGGAGGAGAGGGGCCTGGCAGACGTGGACATTAAATGGGGCGACCCCATGGAGTGTCATTTCCCATTGATCCACGGGATGAAGCCACCGCCGTTGCCGTGGGTCATAGTGATTTACGCGATCATGTGGACGGGCGCGTTCGGCATAATGCTCGGCTGGCACTTCAAGCTTGCCTGCGCCAGCTTTGTGTTGCCGTATTGGTACATCTTTCTGCTGAGCAAGAGCCAGTGGAACAACCACACGTATCTGTACGGGATCGTCGGCACTCTCCTCTGGGGTACGGAGGCTAATAAGTTCTTGTGAGTTTGAAAGGAAATGTCTCATCCGAATGGGAATACCGGTCCGTGATCGGAGACGTGAGTGAGGATTGTAAATATTAACTTAACCGGTATCGAGCCATCGAAATTTATCCGTCGTCGAAATCGAACGCTCTTTACGAAAACGAAAAATATTTCATTCGAAATATAATATACAGTCGTGGAGAACTGCGAGAAAAATTGCAGGAGAAATGATACAAAATCTCCCGAAAATCTTGCAAGTCCTTGGCTGAGGCGGTTCTCTGGGTGATTTCAAGAAACTTTTTCCTCAGCGAAAATCGCCTACGAGGCTCCGTTGCCGAGATATCGACGGAAAAGTAGGGCCAATCGGCGGGCCGGAACGACGGTCGAGTAGGCGGCGCGTGGGCGGGACGCCGGCGGTGCTCGATCGCCGATTGGTTCCGCGGTTTTCTTTAATAACTCGTTAACGGAGCGTTATCCGACATTTTCGTAAAGGAAAAAGTTTCTCGAAATCGCCTCGGCAATCGAATTCTTCGAGGTCTTGCAACATATTTGAATATTCTGTGTCCGGACACCGTTTATGGAAGAACAACATTCCTAAAATTAGGACGAACGATCTTTTCGCAGTGCTCTGGACGCGAGAAAAACGAGCACGGGGCAGGGAAAGGCCATGGTGCCTCTGTGGAATTATTTCATACTGAGGTTTCAGTTCTTTGCATTGTACTTTCTGGCCGGATTGAAGAAATCCAGCACCGAATGGCTGTCGGGATACGCCATGTCCAATTTGTCGTCACACTGGGTCTTCAGTCCGTTCAAGTAAGTGTATGTACTGAAAAATCATTTTATTAATTGCCCTATTTATTCGCTAATTTTTTAAAGTAATTGCAGTGCGATCAATGTATTTTTTTCTTTTGTACATTGGAGTACATTAATTGAGAAATTACAATATATTTTATTTCTACAATACAACATTTAAAAGAATATAATATATTCAATGTAATTGTTATGATGTTCCAGGCTATTGCTGACGACCGAGCAGACTGATTTCTTCATAGTTCACTGGTTCGGTTGTATTTTTGACTTAACCGTCGGTTTCTGGATACTATACGAAAAGACTCGTGTTCCCGCCATGATCCTCTGCACGACTTTTCATTTAATGAACTCCAGACTGTTCAGCATAGGTACTTACAATTCAGTTGTAAACAGTTTGTAACAAGTTATAACGATTTGTAACAATTAGAAATAATTTTTAACAATTTATAACAATTTATAACGATTTGTAACGATTTGTAACATTTTTTAGCAATTTATAACGATTTGTAACAATTTATAACAATTTGCAACAATTGATAACAATTTGTAACAATTTGTAACGATTTATAACAATTTATAACGATTTTTAACAATTTATAACAATTGGTAACAATTTATAACAATTGGTAACAATTTATAACAATTGGTAACAATTTGTAACGATTTGTAAGGCTTTGTAACAATTTTTAACAATTTTTAACAGTTTTTAACAATTTATAACAATTGGTAACAATTCATAACAATTGGCAACAATTTGTAATAATTAGTAAGGTAATTTCTAACAATTTATACAATTTATAATAATTTATAGAACTCGTAAAAAAATTCCAAAAATCATGTTTCACAATTCAACAGATATCCACTTTTCTTTGCAGGCATGTTTCCCTACGTCTGCCTGGCAACGATGCCACTCTTCTGCAGCGCGGACTGGCCACGAAAATGCATTTCGTGGTTCAAGTGCAATTGCACGTCGATTATTGTCGACAGTCGAACTATCGAAGCATGCGATGCGTCTCCAGCAAATCGGTCCGAGAACGATCGCGCGGAAGAGTACGAAGATACTCCGAGGCTGGAAACGAAGTTCATCGCGCGTCGCAAAGACGACCTTGAGACAGATAAGGGAACAGAGGGAGCAATTAAAGAGCAACGAGATAGCGCGCGAGAACACGATGACGGAAATAACAGAACGGTTTGCAGGCGCACGAGAGAAGTCGAGTCGAGACCTAGAGGTGCGACGAAGAGGCAAAAATTTGTTGTATCTCTCTTACTCTTTCACGTGGCCTTGCAATTTTTCCTTCCGTACTCTCATTTCATCACCAAGGTATCGATATCACGTCGATAGAAGAATTAACTTAACGAACCACTGCTTTACGACCGTTTCGTACCATTTATCTCCAGGGTGTTCCGAAAATTTTGTAAGACCTTCGACGGTGCGATTCCTCGGGCGATTTGGAACAACTTTCTCCTTGGCGAAAATTGTCTACGACGCTCCGTTAACGGGTTATCGAGATTATAACGCGGACCAATCGGAGAGCGAGCGTAGCCGGCGCCACGTCGCGCGGTCGCTGCCGCGCCGAGCCCGCCATAGCGCCGCCTACTCGTCCGCTGTACCCGCACGCTAATTGGTCCGCGTTTTCCCTTAATATCTCGTCAACGAAGCCACGGAGAGGATTTTCGCAAAAGACAAAGTTGCTTCTAATTACCTCAGTAATCGCCCATTTTATTTTCGGAACGCACTGCATAAATTAATAAAAATATTCTGCTCGATCATTGACAAACTATTTCAGGGTTATAATAATTGGGTACCAGGTATGTACGGCTACTCGTGGGACATGATGGTCCACGTTTGGGACACTGTACTGGTCGTGATCAGAGTCCACGACAACGAGAGTAACGAGGATCGTTACTTGGATCCGAAGGTGTGGGTGCAAACCGACCGGTGGGAGAAACACGCTGACATGGCTTTGCAATACGCCTTTTGCATTAGGGTACAAGTCCCATTAATCTCTGTTAAAAATTGTACAAAATTCTGATTTCGTTTGTGGTAAAAATGCAGTCCATTGGCAGTTGTTGTTGTTCCATTTGTAGGACAATTTAATGGAACAAGAGAAACATTATAAGAGGCAGGAGAAATTGCCACCTCTGTCGACGAACTTGAGCATCTACCTAGACGTATGGTGTTCTTTAAACTGGAGATTCCAGCAGAGAATATTCGATCCGAATGTCGACTTGCTGACCGTCGACTGGCACCCTCTCAAGCCTGTTTCATTTCTGATGCCACTTCTGACACAATACAACTCGTACAGGTACGTCGCTCTCTGGTAATTAACTCGATAAATATTAAATTTATTGGTAATATTAATTTGCTGTTCAGGTACAAGCTGGAAGAAATTCAGCAGCACGTTTCCACGTGGTCCAACGACACCGACGTTATCTTCGTCGCCGATTTCCCGGGCATGCATTTGGATAACTATATCGCGAAAAACTTCTCCAATGTCAGCTTGACGGTACTCGAAGGCGAAGTGACGTACAGCGACGAAAAGCTGTCGGAAGGTGTCACGTTGTCGAAAGAATCGTCGATCCCCATAAAGACAGGACAATTTCATAGAGTAAAGACGACCAGTGCTTTTCCTGCCTGCTACATGTACACGTACAACAATCGAAACAAGCGATCAGAAACAGACAGGTATTTGTGCAATTAAATTGAATGGAATTAATTGATTGTTTTTAGCAGTTAATTTCGTGCTTGCTTTTAATTGATAGTGTGAATTGAAATAATTGAATTTGAAAATAATATGAATTGAAATAATTGAATTTGAAAATAATATGAATTGAAATAATTGAATTTGAAAATTGTATGAATTGAAACAATTGAAGTTGAAAATAATACGAATTTAAATAATTGAACTGGAAAATAATGTGAATTAAAAGAATTGAATTTGAAAATAATATGAATTGAAATAATTGAATTTGAAAATAATATAAATTTAAATAATTGAATTTGAAAATAACATGGATTGATATAATTGAATTTGTAAATAATATGAATTGAAATAATTGAACTTGAAAATAACATGAATGGAAATAAGTGAATTTGAAAATAACATAGATCGAAATAATTGAATTCGAAAATAACATGAATCGAAATAATTGAACTTGAAAATAACATGAATTGAAATAAGTGAATTTGAAAATAACATGGATCGAAATAATTGAATTCGAAAATAATATGAATCGGAATAATTGAATTCGAAAATAACATGAATCGAAATAATTGAATATTAAAATAACATGAATCAAAATAATTGAATTTGAAAATAATATGAATTAATATAATTGAATTTGAGAATATTATAAATTAAAATAATTTAACTTAAAAATAATATGAATTAAAATAATATAATCTGAGAATAATATGAATTAAAATAATTTAACTTGAAAATATTATAAATTAAAATAATTTAACTTGAAAATAATGTGACTTGAAATAAGTAATCTTGAAAATAATATGAATTGAAATAATCTACCTCGACAATAATATAAATTAAATTAACATGACTCGAAAATAATATAAATTAAAACAATATACAGAGTGATCGACTAATTCACAGCGTCATGTTTAATTTCAGCAGTGACACAGACGTACGAAAGGAGAGCTATTCGATCACGAAGGAAATTAATTACAGTATCGACGCCTGGCTACGGTCCATGAATCACATACTGGATTCCTTTTTCTACTTGGTTTACAACGTGCCAATGGTGCGAAGAGTACGTGTCCACAAATAGCAAGAAAGGCCGACGAATATGTAGTCGGTGCAGCAGGAAACCAGTCTGCCGAGTTACATTTTTCAAAGATAGTCGAAGTATCGCGGAGACTTTATTTTCATACACAAAGGGGTGGACCATATTTAAGCCGAACGGAAAATTTCGTTTCGATGGACGCGCGATAACATGGACTTTCGAGTCGCTCGTTATATAAAAGTAAAACACGACTGCCAACGGTTGATAAGGTTTATCGTTACCCGGCTTTGCGATGTACAAGTTTGACGTAACGTCTGACTAGGGTTTTAGCAGAAGGAATAATAGAATGTTTAATTGAATAATACCGTGAGACTGATATCTGTCCGAAAATAATATTGTTGTGTCTTAGTAAAGGCTTACAGTAGTCAATACGAAATATTTGTAATGGAATGACCTTAGACTATTTAAACAAGAGTGAATGTTGCTCGTGGCAATTTCTAATTGAAGATTTTGGCAATTTTTTTAGTCAGACGCTCTAACAATTTTTAATTGAAGACATTGTCGAGTTTCTGACTATTTAGAACCTTTTAATTAAAGACTTTTAATTAAAGATTTTTAATCAAAGTTTCTGACAATTTTTTAATTAAACACTTCGACATTTTTTAATCAAATTTTTTGAGGTCTTTGACAATATTTATTAAGGACTTCAACAATTTTTAATTGAAAACTTTGACAATGTTTAAACAAAGACACTGACAAGTTTTAATGAAACGTTTCGACAATTTTTAATTATAGTTTTCGACAATTTTTAATTAAAACTTTCGACAATTTTTAATTAAAGACGTTGACAATTTGTGATTAAAGCTTTCGACAATTTTTAATCAAAGCTTTTGATAATTTTTATGTAAAGCTTTCGACAATTTTTAATCAAAGCCTTCGACCATTTTTAATTATAGACGTTGACAATTTTTAATTAAAGCTTTCGACAATTTTTAATTAAATACATACACAAGATATTGATAACTTTCAATTGAAGTCTTTAACAATTGTTATTAAGGGCTTCAACAATGTTTAATTAAAGAGTTTGACAATGTTTAATCAAAGACATGGACAATTCTTAACTCAACATTCCGACAGTTTTTAATTAAACACTTCGACAATTATTAATTAATGTTCTTGATAATTTTTAATTAAACTCTTCGACAATGTTTAATTAAAGTCTTCGACAATGTTTAATCTCATCACGTGGAACATTCCGAGAATATGCTCGTTCATCCAATTACCGTGAATTGATTCTGTAAAAATTAACGGAACGCGGACAACGCGGTTTCGTTAATTTCGCGCTGTCGAATGAGATTTGTAAAAAATAGATAGAACCGGACTCCCTGTATCGCTTGCAACAAAAAATATAGTACAATCATTTTCAACACAGCGTCGAGATAAAACGTGCCACGTGTGTTCATTAATCATCCATTAATCGTCCCACCAATCTCTCGCGGACTTTCACGATCCTCGGAATCGGAGTGATTTCATTACGTGTATCAGATAAAACGCACTCGATCATTTGCATCGCGGTTTAATATCGAACTTAACGATCCCGAACAATAAAACTGCATAGTTTTGCAACGATTGACGATAAGAAACTGCTTGCACGAATTACGTTTATCTGTATTTTTGCAACTGGTTTTACGGCGTCATAAATGCCGGCATTAAAACGGTGTTGCAGATCTACAATCTGGATCTAGCGTTACAATATTGTAGACAGTAACAGTATCAATTCTGGAAATAATGCGAACGATTTCTATGCTGCAAATAAATCGTAACTGTCACTGTAACGCTGGCTGAGCAGCGCACTAAAATTTACGTCGCCTCGTAAAATTAATAATAACATAAGTATTCGGATTTATCGCGATTTTTTTCAATGATTGCAAATTTAAACAATTCGACACACGTCTAAATTCAGCAAATTCATAAAATTAACAATAATATAGGGATTTTTAGCGACTTTGATCCTGCAATAATAATAATAATAACGGAGTATAAATGTAACAGGCTCTTTAAAGTGCTGTAACTTTACGAAAAAAAATCGCAGCTATGTTTAGTTTTTTTATATTAAAGAGGAAGAGTTGAACTTTATTTCACTGTGAACAGCAACTCTAGAAAAAATTTTGCAAAGCCTGTGCATTTCGTCGAACTTGGCAATTTTTAGTGTGACGAACATGGCCTCGATTTTAAAGGGTTACAGTGGCAAGGGTGCATCAAATTAAAAATCCAGAAATCGTATCTGGAACTAGAGAATTCAAGCTTTAATTTAAAAAAAGAACGATCACATTCTGCGATGATTTTTCGCGGAGTTATCGTTGATCAAAGTTGGCCAATTTTCATCCAAAATTTGTCTATGCTGCGACATTTTCAGATGACGACTTGGCAACGCTGGAAAGCGCGTTCCTACGGTGCTGATGAAGGTCCACGGTTCAAATCTCGTCATTTTTAATTAGTCTTTTATTTTTAATATATATGGCCAGCGAATTTTTATCATATTTGTAAAAATGCTTTGCAAAAAAAGCTACTGCAAAAACTATTGTAAAAATACTTTTGTTTAAATTACGATTACCGTCACTACATAAGGTTAACAATAATATAGTACTTGGATATTTAGTGATCTTAATCTAAATAATAATATAATGGAGTATAACTTTCATACAATAATGAGGAATGACGACGACTTGGCAACGCTGTAAAGCGTTACACCTGTGGTGTTGTAAAGTCCAGAGTTCAAGTCTTATCGTTTCTATTACATTCTCTTATTTTTAATACATGCCTTTCTTCTGCTACAGATTGTTATCGGATGACAGTGCTATTGTTTAACACTTGGTTTATCTCATCAATAAATAAAAATATTATTATTATTATTATATATATTATTATCACTATTATTATTATTACTAATATTATTATTTTATCATCATTAATATCAATATTAATATTAACTCTAAAGCAGGGTCGAAAGAAATAAATTTTCGAAATGGTAAAATAAACTATGAATATTTCGATCTTGTCGTGTAACACAGATTTTGGCGAGTAAACATTTTCTAAAATATTAGACAAAAAAAAAATTAACAGCCATGCGTTCCATTAACCCACTGCCGATCGAGTAATTAATTTTTGTACCGTGGTAAACCAGCAGATAAATGATAGCAGCGAGCAACATTTGCAAAAATATTTATCGACTGACAGGTTGAAAACAATTCGAGAACGGTCCTTTAAATTCCGGCAGATGCTTGTCTCGCAATTCTCGCGCTTCAAGCGATTATCTCTCTCTCTCTCTCTCTCTCTCTCTCTCTCTCTCTTTATCGGCGAGATAACGGAGAGCGTTAATTGACAGATCGCTGGTCTCCTTACGGGCAAGAGAAACTTGATAGCGTTGAGCATTCTGGTCGCGATAAGCCGCGCGCAAATGCATCGGTCGGCTCCGATAATTGTTTCAGTGTCGTAGGAACGCACCGAGTGGCCTCGCGCGCGCGTGCGACTTCGTTCGGTGTTGTGTAACGGTGTAACGGTGTAACGGTGTCGTATTTCACAAAATCGAAAAAAGTATATCGTCGACAAACTGAAACATTTTTCAGATACATGACTCTTGAATTGTTCGAAATTTAATCTAATTTAATTTCGTATGCGTCATATGCGTATAAACAAATATCGGGACAACAAAATACTGGTGTGAAAATAATTAGAAAAATTTATTCTTCGGGATTTATATTTCAAGATTTTATAGACGCTTTTAGAGATAACAATAAATATTCAATAAATTGTTCAAACGTTTCAGATGCAGTTATTTATTATTAATATAAATCTATTAATAACACCACATTATTATTTCTTACTTTACTTTAAATGTTTAAGAGAACGAGCAATTTTTTGAAACTAACATCAACGAAACTTGTTGCATATAATAATAAATATTGTGAACAATGAAAAGTGAGATATTGTTAAAAAAAAAGAAGAAGAAATAATTTCGTACAGTCGATGCAATGATTTTCTTGAAACTGGATTAAAAATAATGAAAATTGTCTTAATATTTCTTCTCTCTTTTATTATATCGTGAGCATAATATAGATAAATATAGTTCAACTCTCCGGTAAAATTACGCTCGTAAATTTCGAACGAAATCTCGTACTATAGTTCATTCAGCAATGACGATAGGGTGCAGTGGAGGGGGTAAACGGATGCTCAGCGTACTGATGCGATGATCGTCGGCCTCCTGTGACGCTGCCTGATCAGACAATCGCTTTATCTAGATATATGACAGCGGTAACCGG
Source organism: Megalopta genalis (assembly GCF_051020955.1). NCBI lineage: Eukaryota > Metazoa > Arthropoda > Insecta > Hymenoptera > Halictidae > Megalopta > Megalopta genalis. The sequence continues at coordinate 5,038,165 of NC_135026.1, read as the reverse complement.
AGATCGTCGTCCAGTCGTTTGGATAAGATAGCGCCGAATTCGTCGAGGGAAACGTTGCACGGCACAGCGACGCGTCGAGTTCGTTACCGACGGATCCAGTTTCGGCTACGGCGAGGACGCGTCGCGTCGGTAAGAAGAACAGTGTAGGTGCCACGGAGGGGTGTACGTTGATAAGTAGACCGTGGATTCTGTGCACTTATGTCGTTAATTAGTTAATTAAAAAACAGCGAGAACTTTTTCGAGGCGTCGAAAAATACCGTTGCGAATATCGCAACTTATTAAAATGATCGAACGTCTTCGCAGCCTCTGTGTCCTTCGATCGGACAATATTTATTCAGCATAAAAAATCGCAGTTTATTGAAAAGTGCACCGACGAATTTATCGGAACCATCGAACCTGTCCACGTCGCGACAGTAAATGAGAATAAAATGTTTTCGAAGACAACAATTTAACGGAATAATTGCTATGATATCGAATGTTATTTTTTAAACGGTTTTTAGGAATTTTGTTTAAAGGAACTGTTACGCACACTTTTTGCGTTACCTTTTGGCACGTATATTCGCGAGTGTGTTTGAGTTAGATATTAAATTTTAGTAAATAATTTTTGTTAGAACTCTGTTTTTATTTATTCATTACGAATTATTTTTACACGAGGCAGCGAAAAATGGTTGCTAAATAAGTTGGCAGCCGGATGGTCGATCGAGATTCGTCGATTGTTTTTATCGGATTTGTGACATCGATCTAGAAGCTGATAATCGGTGAGTAAACAGGCGCTAGTCGTAATTTCGTTTGAGTACTTTTCTTTTATCGAAGTGTCTTCGTGTCGAACGTTTTCGGTCGACGTGTTATTATTCGAGCGGATCCGGTTACGCGCGTTGTTTATCCGCGCGATGTAAACAGAAGGCGACATGTCGGATCCGGCTGACGGCGCAGCGAAATCGAAGGTCACGGATCCTCTGTTGATGGAGCTTGACAAGCTTGGCAACGGGTCGCAGTTTCTGTGGATGATCTTCATCTTCACGCTAATTCCGACGATATTCAACGGAATGTACTCGATGTCGTACATTTTTATCGCCGAGGTGAGCCGTCGTCCTTCGATAAATTGTTCGCTTGATAAACACTCGGCGAACGAGGCACGGAAAGCCGCGCTAACAAGCGGTAGTCGTGCATCTTTCGAAGCGAAATAACTTCGACGATATCGGACCGAATGACTGCTGGCTCAATAAACAATGTGTAACAAATTTTTATGAAAAATTGCAATTAATAGGAGCGAAAGAATTAGTAGCAGTCAAATAAAAAACTTTTTTAATTTTTTTGATCGGAGCCTGGAACAACAAATCAAGAAAAGTGTTTTATCCTGTAACTGGTTTTTCCATTTATTTGTTTATCTGCTGACAGTAAATTGCTACGTTTCTCAACGATGGAACGAAGCATTAAGCTTGTTCCTCTCAGAAATCCATTTTGCAAAAGCTTCGAAGTAGCTTGGTCGTATTTGAGAAATATAATATAAGATTGATATAATATATCTATTGTAATAAGCGTAATTAGCATAAACGATTAACAGATGACCGTGAAACACGTAGGTTCCCGACCATTGGTGCAAACTCCCGGAGCTAAACGTATCTTGGACGAACGAGCAAGAAAGGAACATTTCCTCCGCCTCGCCGTGTACCATGTATAACTATGATTATCGGATCTTCGATAACAAAACATTCGAGGAAGCTTTAGAATACAAGGATCATCATGAGTTGCCAGACGAGATAGCTTGCCCACTGGGAATAAGCTTTGAGACCGCAATTGATCGGACCACGTTCGTCGAAGAAGTAAGCACGGATTGACTCGACTTTTTGCAATAAACAAAATTCCATTGACAACAATTGTTGTCGCAGCTTCGTAGTTCCAGTGCCAACGGATAGCTGAGACTTTTCTGATTAAAACGAGTCCAAACACGACATATATCGCGTCAATTTTCACTGTTTTAGATTTCAACGTAATCAAAAATTTCCCAAAAAGATCATGGTATTTCGTTCACCGAGTATACGGTAACCAGCTGTCCGTGGTCCGATTTCCGTCGTGTTTGGACTTGTTTGAATCAGAAAAATCTCAGCAATCCGTTGGCACTACTTTCGAAAAGATAATATTACCAAATTTGAAAGTTTCATTTTGATTATTTTTTTCATATATACTCGAGGTATCTCTATTTCTCTGCTTTCGAGCGAGCACTACTGTAACCGTTGCACATTTTCTGACAAGAGAAATAGTTTTTGCACCGTGTATTTGTGAGATTTACAATGTCGTTGCTATTTCAGTGGGCCTTGGTATGCGACAAGAGCGCAGCTCGCGCGAGCGCCCACATGATACTGTCCCTCGGGAAGCTGTTGGGCAGCGCCGTTTTCGGTACTTTCGCCGACAAGTATGGCCGCAAGATCAGCTACGTTATTGGCGTAATATTATTAATAATATCCGGCCCGGCCGGCGCTCTCGTCCCGTGGTACTGGGCTTTCATGATCTCACGGCTCTTTAATGGAGCCAGCCACGCAGCGATCCAGTATTCGGCGTTTACGACACGTAAGTTATGACTCACGTTTGTCCGACGTTGAAATAACCACTCAGCGTCTATTATGCGAACGTTGATATACGTTGTCGGATCAGCTGTGTACGCTATGAATTTGTGATGCATTATTAACGTAGGGTTTACGACGGTTTCTTCATTATACTTGAAAGTAGATCTATTGGCGTTGAACATTCCTTTTCAGAAATGAATATTTAATACAGCCAAGTCGTCTTGGTAACGCTGGAAAGCGTGTCCCTACGATGCTGAAGGTCCACGGTTTGAATCTCGTCATTTCTATTATATTTTTTTATTTCTAATATACACATTTTTTGGCTGACAAATTTTTATTTTACGGCGATGCTATTGTAGAAATTAACGCGAGCCTTGTTAATAACTTTTTAACACGTTTTACGATACAATATATGCAATTCTTATGTGATACAATTAACGTAATACGTAAAATACTAAAAAAAATATCAAAATACTAAAATACTAAAAAAAATATCAAAATACTAAAATACTAAAAAAAATATCAAAATACTAAAATACTAAAAAAAATATCAAAATACTAAAATACTAAAATACTAAAATACTAAAATACTAAAATACTAAAATACTAAAATACTAAAATACTAAAATACTAAAATACTAAAATACTAAAATACTAAAATACTAAAATACTAAAATACTAACATCGAAGTTCTGCCGCATCTTCCGGCCGATAATCCGAATTCTCTCCCCGCAGTTACAGAAGTCGCCAGCGAGAAGCACAGACAATGGATGGGCATCGCTTACAACATAGGCTACGCCAGTGGAATCGTGATCGTAGCGGGCGTCGCTTATTTCATAGTCAGCTGGCGATGGTTGCAATTGGCGATTTCCTTGCCGGCGCTGTTGCTGCTGATACCGCTGTGGTAAGCCCTTAAACGATTCAACGAATCGTTTCAATCAGGCATCCGCTCTTGAATCGTTTTCGCGTTCGCGCAATCCAATATTCCGCGCAGGAATTTAAATAGAATTTCACTCTGCCGATTAACGACCCAGCCGGCGAATAACGAGCGCTAATAACGCGTTGATTTTTACGTCGCGCATTACGGAAGATTTTCCGACGTTGTAAATATTCGGCTGGAATTTTTCAATTATCTCGGCTTCTCGTATTTTCGTCCGACCGTTTGCTCTATTAAAAAGTCATTTATCGTGCCAAGTTATTCAGCAGTAAGAAAGTATGCCGGGATCTGGACTTTTTATATTTATGTTGGTCGGCTTGCGAGAGCAATTGGGTGAGAGTGGGGAGAGCTGAGAGTGGCGGGGACTGAGAGTGGGAAACGTAAGGAGTGGGGAGAACTGTGAGTGGGGAGCGTAAGGAGTGGAGAGAACTGCGAGTGGGGAGAACTGCGAGTGGAGAGCGTAAGGAGTGGGGAGAACTGCGAGTGGGGAGCATAAGGAGTGGGAAGAACTGAGAGTGGGGAGCATTAAGAGTGGGGAGAACTGCGAGTGGGGAGCGTAAAGAGTGGGGAGCATTAAGAGTGGGGAGAACTGCGGGTGGGGAACGTAAAGAGTGGGGAGCACTGAGAGTGGAGAGAACTGAGAGTGGGGAGAACTGAGACCGCGAGACCTCCTCTCCTCTTTATCCCCAGCCCAATGTCTAACGTCGTCATTATTTTCCAGGATCATGCCAGAGTCGCCCAGATGGCTGATAACGCAGAATCGTCGCAGCGAGGCGAAGAATCTGATCGAGAAAGCGAGCAAAAGATCGTCCATCGAGTCTGCGACGCTAGAGACATCTTTGTCGATGCAGAGACAGGACTTGAAAGATTCGAGGAGCTCGATCAGGGGTAGCCAGGACTCCGACAAGGAACGACTGGGAAAAAATATTGAAGGCTTTCGCGTGCTTCTATGTAACGGCGAATTACGGAACAGACTAATTATCACGAACTTCAACTGGATGACTGCCTCGCTCTCCTATTATGCGCTCGGTACTAAAAGTTTCATCGGTTTTCATTCATTGCGCACGCGCGCGCGCGCTCTCTTCTTTTTCTCGCTTTAACGAGACTATTCGTGTTGCAGCGTTGAATCTGAACAATTTCTCCACGAACAAGTACATCTCCGTTCTCGTCATGGGGCTGACCGAAATACCGGCGTACCTGATACCCACTCCCATATTGATGCTCATGGGACGGCGTCCGGGATGCGGATATTTATACATCATCGCAGCCATTTGTTTGCTCAGCATCCTGGCGATATCGACGGCAGAGGTGAACGCCATCATGACCGTGTCTCTGATCGGACGGTTCTGCGCGTCCGCCGCCTATGGAATTGCTATCCTGTATAGCTCCGAACTTTTTCCCACGGTAATTAATTCAGGGCTTGGCGAAAGTCAATTTGATGGAGGCTACTGTAACTCAGACCAAACTTGGAGCTAATCTAGACCTAACTTAGACCTAACTTAGACCTAACTTAGACCTAACCTAGACCTCACATAGACTTACCTAACCTAGACCTAATATAGACCTAACATAGAATTAACATAGACCTAACTTAGAACTAACAGATTTATCTTATCCAAACAACGTTCGCAAATTATCGGGAACGGTTACTGAAGGTTCTGATGGTTTTCGGTATAGGTATTAGGTATTACGTTTTCGTTATTTATTTTCAGAAGTCCGCCAATTGCTAAATTAACCTGCCTCGGTGTAACTCAGAATTTGTTTGTCATTGTACTTCATATGTTGTGATCTCGAATTACCTTCATTCATAGGCCACTGTGTTGGTCTTGAAAGGCTCTATCGGAATATGAATACAAAATTAGGTCATGTCATTTAAAAAACCAGTTTGACCTTCACATGTCCTCTACGCCTTCGACTATACAAAAATTATTTACATCGTGTGATGTGCCTCTTGAAATCAAACAACGTTTGTTTGACACTTTTTTCTCTATCGTCAAAATCAAGCGAGTTATTCGGGTCTCTTTTAGGTCTAAGTTAAATCTGTATTAGATCTAAATTAAGTCTGTGTTAGGTCTAGATTAAATCTAGGTTAAATTTAGGGTACATCTAATTACATCATAAATCTAACTGCATCATTAAATCTAGGTCACTTTCCGTGACGATAAACAATTGGAAAATAAGTAAAATAACATCTAGGTTAATTTTTGCGTCAAATCAGGGTTAAATCTTCGCGGCAAGCTAGGCCCTCTTTAGGTCTGCATTATGCGACGATATTTCTCGTAAATGTGTAAAAATCAAATTAATAGTTTATTATTGAAATTAACATTTAAAAATTAATAATTAAATTAATAATTTAAAAGAAAATATTTGACGAACGTTAACCACAGATTAACTGCGAAACGGGCAGCTTTACGACCGTTACGGTTTCCGTTACAGGTGTGCCGAAATTCCGCGGTCGGAACGAATTCAGCGATGTCGCACGTCGGAAGCATAGCCGCGCCTTATGTGGCCGAGCTGTTGGGCGCCGTCCTGTGGTGGGGGCCCACCACTCTTTGCGGCGTTTTCACCCTAATAGCCGGCCTCCTGTGCTTAATATTGCCGGAAACCCGCGGCAGACCCCTGGCGAACACGGTCGAGGAGGAGGTCAGGAGAGACCGGGAGAATGTCTCGTTGCGCAACATCTGCAAATGCGCGTGAACAACTGTTCAACGTACTCGTATTAACCGACGCGCAATTATTCCGTGTCGGTGGACTTGCGGATCGTGCGCATCCGCGACCGATAACGTGTCGAATTTCAAACGAAACTCGAGAAGTATTATTTTCAATTTTAGGATCGTTCGAAGATCCGTCAGTCCACTCAATTACATCTGTATTTAAGGTCGTCGACGTTTCTCCGAACATTGTAAAAGCCTTTGACAAAAACTGCGATGTTTTGTACGTTGCGCTAGATTTAATAGTGATTTTTATATGATCTGACTTGTACGCGTAAGTCCGCCTGAAAATATCGATCCTCCAGTGAAAATATATCTGCCATTGTACAGTCGTTGATGCGTTTTCTTAGGTCCTGTATAATCACGGAATGGTAATCAGTACATGATAAATTGTACGGTGCTATTAATTTTGATCAAAGATCTTCGGAATTCGAGTTCCAATTATTTCTGTCTTATAAATTAATACAGACTATATCAAAGAATTCACTGTACAGTAAATTAATTTTATGTAATTAATTGAATAATTATAATATTATTTTTATATTATATCATATTTTATTATTATTATATATTTTATATTATATTATTATTAATGTACTATATATAATTATATAATATTAATTATATATATTATACTATATATTATATACATTAATATATAATTAATCATATAATTGTATAATATTATTTTTATATTATATTAAATCATTATTAATATATTATATAATTATATAGTATTAATTATATACATAATTGTTGGCGTCAATTAGAGACTATTTACTGTAACGTGTCAGACACGAATTTTGCTCGAATTTTGTTACACTCTTATAACAGTATAGGTGAATCGGCGACGTTAAAGACATTACTTGGATCATTTAAAAACGATTTTCCTGCGCTTGGTATTACGTAAAGCCTTCGGTCGTTATCGTTATTATCTGATCGCGGTAACAAAAACTCGGCGTTAATCATCGCCGGGAATGCCCCGGAATAGGTCCCGACAATGCATAACGAGAACAGTAAGCCGGCTATTATTTCCGCTGATAGGAATCTTTAACTACACCGATTGTTTCTCTGTCGCGTATCTCGGTCGAAAATAACAGTACCAGAGTTTGACGTGGAAGGTATAAATTTACTGTCGCGCGATCACGCTCGATATTAGTGCCGATTCCAACGACAGAGGAGCTTCGAAAATTGCCACCATGAAGTACCTGTCCATTCTTCTTTGTCTCTTCTTGTGTTATGTACGATTTGTGTTATTTTTAATATACGTATATTTAACGTGTATTTATTATACGCGATACTTTTTGTGTTATTTAATATTGTAATAATTATGTGACGGCCGTTAGAGCACGAAAGAATGTCGGAGAAAAAAAATGTATCGTTGCGTTAAGATATCGAGACCTGTTTCAGGAACTGTCGTCGCAACATCGCATCCGAGGTTTCGGTCCCGAGAGGAGGATGCGCGACGCGATCTTCGAGGAGTGCGCTAAGGATGCGGGCGTGACGGCCGGTGAGCAATACGCTGGAAACTTTCTCCGAGAGAACCAGTCGATTCCTCGGTTAATTTGGAGAAACTTCTTCCTTTGCGAAAATCTTCTGCGTGGCTCCGTTCACGAGATATTAGCGAAAAACGTGGGCCAATCAGCGCGCAGGCACGGCGACGACCCGCCCTCGCGGCAGCAAGTTCGACGCGGCGGTTGTCGCGTGGGCGGGGCGCCAACTGTGGTCGCGCTCTCACTGGTCAGTGTTTTTCGTCGATAACTTGTGAACGGAGCCTCGTAGCACATTTTCGCAAAGGAAAAAGTTGCTTGAAATCGTCTCGGGAATTATTTATGTTAGTTTGTAACCTCAGTTACGGATCACGGAGTAAATATGTAGCGTGTATGTTCCATATAATAATATGAAGAATTAATACTGGATTTTTAATGATTTAGAGGAACTGGAAGCTTTGGATTCCGGGGAAGCGAGGGAGAAATTTTTGAACGGCGACGGAGACTACAGAAATGTCGGGTGCTTCTCAGCGTGTATGCTGCAACGCCACGGTTTCGTAAGTGTTAACTATTATTTGCTGATGGCAGAACAAATATAATGCAGATAATTCTGCGCTATAATTAACACTTTATCCAGCTGTTGAATTTTCAATTATTCTGTTATACTGAAGAGGAATAAGAACAATCTTTTTGAAAACGAAATTATTGAATATTGAAGCAAGTCTTGTTGGCTCTCGTTTGAAATAATTCGCGCGACTAAACAATTAATTAACTCCTTTCCAACTGTAAATTGTGAATTCTCAGAAATTAACAATGATCGTCGATAGATAATGTGTCAGGGTCAGTATTTCATAGTTACTTTATCTTCCAGATGGATGGAGACACTTTCGCTAAACGACCCACGCCAGATTACGCCGGCTCCTTGGACGAACACAGAGATAATTTCATAAAAGGCATACGTGCTTGCGAGGAAACTGGTGGGTATTTATCAAAAATATAAAATATAAAATAATATAAATAAATTAATATGAATAAAATAATATAAATAAAATAATGTAAATAAGATAATATAAATAAAATAATATAAATGTAAAATATCAAAAATATTCGAACCGATTGATTTGCTTCGTTCGAGCAGCACACCATTAATTAATTAATTAATTTATAACATTTCAGCCGAGGGTGCCGGCGACGCGTGCGACGTGGCTCTCGCGTTCGAAGTGTGCATGGAAAAGACGAAGGACGCCTTGTGAATCATGAACTGATTTTTACGACGAGAATGTTAGTTATTGTAGCGACTAGTAGCCATCGCAATCGAGTGTAATTAAGCTATCGATGTGAATAAAATTGTGAATAAAATTGGCGCAGAAACGATCAGTCCCCCACCGTTCCTTGAGAGGGAGGGGTAGAGGGGGAGACTTTCAGCTGAAAATCAAATACTTGTAATGTACCAAATAAAAGTGTTGAAAAAATATATTTCTATAGCATTATTTATGCGGAATCGCATTATGTACCAATTAATTTTTCAATTTCCATTTCTGAGTAAACAAAAAAATTCTATTTGTGAAAGAATTATCGGATCGTAAAATCCATGCACAATTATCTTCGACATCACGTATAGAAATCACAGTAAAAATTTCAGATTGAAAACTTCATTTTTGTTCGAGTTATTTCGATTTTAGCGGTACAGTTGTATATAGGGCGTTTCTTTTATTCTGTACCGTTCAAATAACTTCGTTAATTTTGTTTATATTGAAAAATGTGTCCCAACAAATTTGTTTGGTTCAAAGGTAGGAATATTGTGATCGATGGGTTTTTTCTTTCAAGGTCATTAGTTTCGAGTTTTGAAGGTCGTCGTCGTTTCTTGCGCATTGATGCCTATTGTTTATGCTACTGCGTTGTAACGCATGTTAAGACGAATTTAATGACCTATGACACTATGACCTTTAAATGACCTTGAGTACAGAAATGCAATACTTTTGGTTCAAGTGTTTACTGAGGCTGTTTATTATGTTTATTATTATTAGTATTATTGTTATATATAATAATATATTGTTATTACTATTACTATTATTATTGTTATATATAATAATATATTGTTATTAATATAACATATTATTATATATTATTACTAGTATATTATTATTGTTATTATTACTGTTACTATGATTTATATACGCAATATTGAAGAAAATTCTTTATGGATATTGCAATCAGATAACTTGTTCCCGAAAACTATTTTTTATGCTACTCAAAAAATGGAAGTTGAAAAATTAATTTTTACACAATTCGATTCCGCGTAAAATATATTATAGAAATATATTTTCACGAAATTTTATTTGCAAAATAACTAGTATACGATTTTCAGCCCCTTTCCCCCTGCCCCCTCCTCCTTAATCGGCCATAATTTAATTACCAAGGGCGATAAAGTTAATCTGCGAAAGCGTAGATACGATTGACATGCGTTCTCCCGCGAATCGATTATGCGTTCGTGTTCGCCAGATGGTTGCAACTATCCTGTCCATGTGGAACGACAACAGGACGCGCACATGTTTGCTGAAACACGAAGAACCGCGAAGACTCCGGATTCCACGTCCGCGGTGGCAAGGTACGCTTCGTTAACGATACGAATATTAATTTCAATGATCTAAGACGTCCAATCTATTGTCAACACCAATTGCAGTTATTAATTATATTAACACGAATCGATAACATTGTTGCAAATATATATGCACACACACATACATACACACACATATATATGTATATAAATATATAAATATAAATATTATATAAAATATTATATATTATTATTATTATATAATGAATATAATATATATTATATATGTATATAATAATATAATAAATAATATATATATAATATTATATAATATCATGCAATATTATATAAAATATATATAATATTATATAATATTATGCAATGTTATATAAAATATATACATATAATATTATATAAAAATATATATATTTATATATACAAAATATAATATAACACAATCAGATTATAATTAATATTAATTAAATTCGATTAAAATTAGTTAACACCGGAGAATGTTGATGTTGTTAATGTCGTTCTCGTTCACTATTTTCATAGTGAACTATTTCATTGCACCATGTCGAAATTAATTAATCAACCATGTTTGACGCATTGACGAATATAGTTCCGTTGCACGGCAGAGGTATCTGGCGGCACTTCTGGTAATGGCAGCAATTAGTACCTTAATTTGGTCACGATTAGGACCACCGGAACCGACGAAATTCGTACCACCGTGCAACGTCGCGACAACCATGAACGCCAGCACGCAGGAGACCCCGACGATAGTCGAAACAACGACCGCACGAAAGAACGTCGCATCCTTGCAGAGTCAACAATCCGACTCGACTTCCTGTAAAATCACTTCGTGCCCAAACGTGGACTGCGATATCTCCGGATCGTCGGATGCTGGCGCAGTGGCGTCGAAGTTCTTAGAAACGGAATTCAAGGTATTCGCGTTAACGGGAAATATATTTAGAGATATTTATTAGTTCTCAATTTGCTTATTATACTTTTGAAACGTGGAATTAGTGGACGACAAAATTGGTTAGGGAACGTGTTAGTGAGGTTTCAAAATGAAGGCGAGGTTTGACCGAGAATTTGAGAGCTTTTGCGCCTATGAATTGGCAACTCGTGCTATACATATTATTCTTTGACTAGAATATTTATTTTTCCAAAATATTGGATTTTTGAAGGCACGAATTTCATTGAAAAGCGTGACGAAAAGTGATCATACGCGTGCACATATTACTGCGGTTATGTACCTATTACTGCGAGCCAACTACCGCGGACGTACCGATTACTGCGTGTCAGATACTGCGGTGTACGTTGATATTTTTATCGACGTGACCATTACTTTATCTAAAAATAACGCTGAAATGTTTATTATCAATTAAATATTTATTATCAATATAAATGCCATTCGAATCAGCGCTCGCAGCTGCCGTTACGAGCATTTCATAAGACTCGACGTTCTCATAAGCTCCTGAATGTCAAAAGTCAATAAATAAATTGAAACTGCGATTGCCGTTAATTGCATGCCATAAACTGTCGATATTAAACGCACAAAAAATTACGAGATCCATTTTCAGAAGATTGCACGCTATAAAATGTCCGATTTTACTATTTTCATAAAAATACCGCAGTATTTGGACCGTCCGCAGTAATACCAGCACTTACCCTAGACGTTGCTCAACCAAGCTGGCAGATTAAAAAGATTTGAGAACTTCGAGATCATCGCTCCTTCAATTTCAAAATTATCTAAGTAAATTAGACGCGTCCGTTTGGCACTCCCCCCCCCCCCGGTGACCGGTCATTGTCGAACCCAAAAGCCGAACATCGATCGCTAACTTCCCCGAATCCAAAAACTCGAATCATCTTAGCGCCCAAGCACCCGCTCCGAAACTCCGGTTTGAAACAAAACAGGACACCAGGTACATATGTCAGCAATGGGACGTGTTCTCCGCAGGCGGCGTGCAATACCAGCCAGTCCGCGAGGCTGTCATTGGTCAACTGTAGGTTCCCAGGGAACGCGCTGCAGAAAAATTGGCTGTCCACCAACCTGTCCATCGAGGAGCTGAATCTGCACAGCTGTTCGCTCAGCAAAATAGAGGACGACGCGTTTGCCGATCCGATTTTCAAGGCGATGACGTCGCTGAGCCTGCTGGACAACGACCTCGTCAGCCTAGGCAGAGCCAGCTTCCAGCCGCTGAGTCGGCTGAAGAGCCTGATCGTCCAGGACGATATCGTCGAGCGAGCGGACAGGGACCTCCTGGAGCACGTGGCAGGCACCTTGGGCACCCTGGACCTGAGCGGCGCGATAGCCGACCAGCTGGTGCTGAGGAACATCACCGGAGCGGGGAGCCTTGGGCGTCTCCTCAGCCTGTCCCTTCAGAGGAACACAATAGCTCAGATCACGGATGAGACGTTCCTGGGTGTGCCGAAGGTCCAGGCGCTGTACCTGATGGACTCCAGCATCAGGTCATTGTCGCGAGACTCGCTGAAGCCGATGTCCTCCTCCATAGAGAAGCTGATCATCACGGGCAACCAGATCACGTCGCTGCCGCAGGGGCTGCTGGACGGGGTCCTCTCTAGCCACAGACCCTTCTTCATGGCGCTGAAAGGTAACCTCTGGAACTGCGACTGCGGGCTTAAATGGATGCAGGATGCGATCAAGAACCACAGTGACGTGGCCACCGACGGACCAGCCTGCGCGTCGCCGTCAGAGAACGTAGGCAAGACCTTCGACACTGCGGTGTTCTGTCGGCAGGACTCGGGTGTCACCGGGACAGAGCAAACGTCAACATCATCATCGACTGGGCAGACTGCTGCGGAGGTGTCGACGGAGGCCGAGATGATCGGCGTGAACTGCAGCACCCCGCAGTTCCTGGCTTCGGCCAGCCAGCGGAAGCTGTTGTCCTCGGACCTGAAGATCCAGTCCCGCCTCCAGGGCTTCGCCGTCAACTCGGTGACGGACGAGAGCATCATGCTGAAGCTGCCGAGCCGGCAGCAGCGGCTGACGCTGCTGTGGTTCGAGAGCGGGGACCCGGCGCGGACGGTCAAATGTGCCAGGTACGTCAGCCACATTTATCAGGTGCAGGATATCGACCCGCAGACCACCTACACGATCTGTTTGCTGAACGATAACGGGGACACCGTTACTCCGCTGAACTGCTTGGCGGCGACCACGCTGCCCTCGTACGAGTCGCGCGCCTGGCTCAGGAACAGGGACCAGCCAGGGTCCCTGCTCCTGCTGGCGTTGACGGTGATCATGGTGTTCGCGCTCGGCATCCTGGCCACCTACCTCAGCATCAGGAAGCACCCGTCCCTGCTCAGGGGCAGCAAGCGCGTGATGCTCGTGAAGAAGAACATTGTCGACGCCATTGTGCTGCCGAGGGGGGTCAACGTCGAGGAGCAGAGGGGCGGAAGCTTAAAGCGGGGCAACGCCAAGTCAGAGGACGGGTACATCACGCCGCTGCCGCCCACGCCCGTCCCTCCACCCAGGGACTACAGGATTTCCCGGGTCAGTCTTCAGAGCGACTGGAACAGCTACATGTCAGAGATGGAGCCGTCCGAGTCCCAGCTGGTCTCGTGGAGGATGGCGGAGATCGGTATCGAGCTGGAGACTCCGCCGCTACCTCCGCACCCTTCCAGCAGGATTCCTTCGGTGTCTTTGACCGTCGGGAATAGGGAAGACGACCCGGGGCAGGAGGAGTAGTGGTCGAATTGGGTTAGCGCGACTTAGGTGTTTATTTAGTAGTAGCGAGTAGTATAAGTTCTGTAGAGAAGCGCTGTCTAAGTGTCTTCTGGAATCGTGCCTTGTGGTTCGTGGATGACTATTGGGAAGTTGGTGCTTAGGGTATCTTATTGTGGGCTGCGCCCTGTGGCAGCCTTATTGGTACGGGCTTCTGTCGCGGAGAGCATCCTGCAACTGCCCTATGATGAGCGGGTCCCAACAGTGGACTGCGTTCAATTGTGAGGACACCTACTGTGGACAGCGTCCTGTGGCAGCCTCATTGGTAAGGGCCTCTAGCGTCGAGAGCATCGTCTAACTGCCCTATGATGAGGGAGTCCCAATAGTGGACAGCGTACTGCGGACAGCGCCCTATGGTGAGGACATCTACTGTGGACAGCGCCCTGTGGTCTGCGCCCTGTGATCAGTGCTCTGTGGACAGCGCTCTATGGACAGCGCCCTATGGTAAGGACATCTACTGTGGATAACGCCCTGTGGACAGCGCCCTGTGGACAGTGCCCTGTGGATAGCGCCCAATGGTGAGGACATCTACTATGGATAGCGCCCTGTGGACAGTGCCCTATGGTGAGGACATCTACTGTGGATAACGCCCAGTGGATAGCGCCCTGGGGACAGCGCCCTGTGGACAGCGCCCTGTGGACAGCGTCCAGTGGACAGCGCCCTATGGTGAGGATACCTACTGTAGATAGCGCCCTCTGGACAGTGCCTTATTGTGAGGACATCTGCTGTGGACAGCGCCCTGTAGACAACGCCCTATGGACAACGTCCTATGGGCAGAGCCTTGTGGCAGCCCTATTGGTAAGAGCCTCTGCCATGGACAGCAACCTCTGGCAGCCCTATTGAGGCGATAGGGTCTCAACAGTGGATAGCGTCCTATGATAAGAACACCCACTGTGGCAGCAGCCTATGATAGGTGCCTCTACTTTGGATACCAAGCTATAGTTCAGGACACCTATCGTGGTCAGCAACCTATACTAGAGACTCTCACTATGGGCGTTAACCTATGGCATAGAGTCCCCATTGTGGACCTAGTGTAGGGTCTTAGGCTAAGGGTCCCTACTGTGAACAGGGGCCTGTGGCAGGTGCCACTGCTTTGGATAGCAGTCTCCAATAAGAGTCCCTCCCAAAGTCACCATCTCTTCGGACTCCCCCATTGATCCATGGTCTCTTAACCTTGCCTATGGTCCTCAAACCAAAATCTACTGACTTTTAACCTTGTCTATGGACCTCGAACCAAAGTCTACATTCTTTCAGTTCCCTCTCGGGCTGCCTACGACCTTTTTCTTTCGGGATATGCATCGCACAATCTAAGGACATATAAGCAATTTTAGCTTCAATTTACACACACAGTATACGGAATCTCCAAAATGGATCCACGGAATTCTACAGGACTTTTCAGTTCTGTCTTGGGAATTTAGCTAATATTAAACGAGGCAACACTGGCAATACTGATCCCTGCTGTAGAGGGTAGCCATACTCTCTGCTATACTCTATGCCGATCCCCTCCCATGAGTCATCCGCGCGCCATGGGGCAAGCTGGTTGAGGACACCGTTTGATGATGGTGTCCAAGAGCTCTGTACGACTCCTTTCATAAGCGGAAAGGTTTTTCCCGAGGATCTGTTTCAATGTCGCCGACACAGAATCCTCTGTCGTGTATATCTAGCAACGTGAAATAAATCGTTCTTGTCCGATCGACCTAAATCTTATTTAACCTGGCCGGCATCCCATTGGTACGCGTGTCAATGTCAACATCGACGATCGAGCGTAGCCGAAGCGGCCCTTGATAGGGTAAACGAACGGGATTCGAGAACGGACTGATTCGATTCGTTCTGGGAAATGATCACAAGAAAAGGAATTCGTTCGCGACGCCTCGACGTTTCGCTAAAGCGGGTTTAAATAGACGAGAGGCGGCGAGGCCTTTGTCTGCTTCTAGTTCTCGGTTTCAGGACCTTAACACTAGAAATACTTCGCTTGACTTCTATTGTGGCATGCTTTATAAATAAATCATTCGCTTCGTGACCTCCCACACGAAAGCGACTCCGCGCGGTAAAATGCAGTTCGTTTGGACTACGGTTCGGCCTCGTGGAGGAGAACCTTTGTTGACGTATAAGAATATTTGTTGAACAATCGCCGTGCTGAAATCTTGGCGCTGATGGTATAAACGAGGGTAAAAGTGGCGGGGAAGTAGGAATGAAAACTCGAGGAGAATGCTTTGACGTGAATACTTTTCTTATCCATTGTGCAAAATGATTTATTATTATATAATGATTTATTGACAATAATTTAACTAATACTAATATTAGTAATTTAATAATAATAATAGAATAATAATAATAAAAATCGAATAATAATGATTGAATGATAATAACAATTGAATAATAATTGAATGATAATAATAATTCAATAATAATTGGAGGATAATTGTATAATAATTGTATAATAATTGAATAAGAATTGAATGATAATTGAATAATTGAATGATATTTGAATGATATTTGAATGATATGTGAATGATAATTGAATGATAATTAAGTGACAATTGAATAATAATTGAATGATATTTGAATGATAATTGAATAATATTTGAATAATAATTGAATAATAATTGAATAATAATAATTTATTATTACTGCAAAAAGCAGCAGTTTCCAAGGTATCGATTTTTTAAACGAATAACACCGGTAATATTACTTAACTTTTTCTACCAATTTAGATATCGACTGCTCAATTTTTTTTCGCATAATCCTCTTCTTCCTTACGACCATGCCAAATTGAAATGGAACATTTCGGCCTAGCAGGTGATCCTGACAGAATAGTAATCGTCAGCCGACGCGTTTGGAAAATAAACGCCGCTGCGGGCTCCGTTGATTACAATCAACGGTCAGCCCTCCGGCATCGTTTTATTTTTACCGATTAGGTCAGTAGTTCGGCTCTAACGTCGAAGCGCTATCTGATTGGCTAAGGAGGTCGGTCGAGCACGCGGTCCCGTCCTCCGCTGCGGCTGCCAGCCGAGCTTTTTTACGCGTTCGAGCCGCTGGCAATCCACTGCAATTCTCTAAAAGGACGCAATGCCAATATCAAACTGCTGTACGTTGGACCCGGCGCAATCAGTATAACCGTTTTCACGCACGGCCGTGTCGCGTGCTAGTGGAAATGACCGGCTATACGCGGGGACGCGTCACCGGCTTTCTACAGCGGCGTTGCCAATCACGGTTCCGGATTCGCGTGAGCTTGACATTGCCGGATGATGTAACACCGGTGTAACGCGCTCTAGACTTTCCCGCTTTGCAGCGAGCTGGCATCCCGGTTTGCTCCGAGCGAACGGGAACGAAGCGCCGATCCTTCCGAGATGCACCGGCTCGACGATGTGGCCGCAGTTTTCCACGCTTTGCCACGACATAACCTCAAAAATTTTATGAAAAATGACATGTTTTATTTAATTAAATGAAGATCGAAATGTTGAGCTGCACAACGTCAATTAATTTTGCAACAGTGACGTAATAATGCGTTCCAACAATTTTTCTAAACTTTGACTGTCGGACGACATAACCTCAAAATTGTTGTAACAATTGACGCATCTTAATTAATTAAGTTAAAATTGAAGAGTTGAGTTTTATCTATTCGATCAATTGCTTTTGCAATACAGGTATAATATCATAACCTCAAAATTTTTTGTAAAAGTTAACATATTTCATTTAATTAAGTGGAGATTGAAAAGTTGAGCTGTTTCTTCAATATTTCAATACTTTGACCGTCACACCATAACCTCAAAATTTAATAATAACATATTTCATTTAATTAAATGGAGATTGAGAAGTTGAACTGTTTCTTCAATATTATTATCTAATTAAGTTAAAATTGCAGAATTGAGTTTTATGTACACAATCAATTGCTTTTGCAAGACTGGTTCAACATAGCGTTCCAACAATTTTTCAACCACTTGACTGTCACGCCATAACATCAAAATTTTTACAAAAATCGACGCATCTTATCTAATTAAGTTAAAATTTCAAAATTGAGTTTTATGTACTCAATCAACTGCTTTTTCAACACTGCTTCAGCATAGCATTCCAACAAATTTTCCACCATTTGACTGTCAAGCCATAACCTCAAAATTTTTACAAAAGTCGACGCAACCTATTCAATTAAGTTAAAATTGCAGAATTGAGTTTTATACACCGAATCAATTTCTTTTGCAACACTGGTTCAGCATAGTGTTCCAAAACATTGACCGTCACGCCGTAACCTCAAAAATTGTGTAAACTTAAACGCATTCATTCAATTCAATTAAAATTGAAAATTTAAGCTGCGTGACATTATAACATTAGAAAATTATAATGTATTACTTTCAAATCTAAATAAATAATGAAGTACAAATTTTAGTACAAATTTTTCAAAAAATTCTCTGATAAATTGAACAGCGGACCGAGAGTGACTTGCAGTAAAAAAAAGGAAAGCGGCTCCGTTGGATTAGGAGTCGGGATAGCGATTTATCTGATCGACGGCGCGCAGCGGCGCGTTTGGAGAGGCGCAATAAGAGACAATAGCCGATCGATACGTCATCGGGGCGGTGTATCAGTGATTCAATTGTTGCGACAATGGAACGTTTCGCAAAGAACTGTACCATGAAAGGGTCCAGATTAAGAATCTTTTTATAGTGCCTTCGGGCCGCGAGATGATTGGTGATTATCTGCCGACGCTAATAAGAATGCGGGGCTGCGTCCCAGCGGCACTACTAATTAGTTTACTAAGGCTCAGTGTGACATTTTCATCGGTACAGTAACTTGTTCATACGTGATTGCTCCGAAAGGCGTAACGCTCGATCGTTTACCTCGCTGATACCGTGATTCCCTCGAAAAGCCCCTATCGTCATGGTAATTATCAGCATCCAGTGCGAACTGCGGGACTCGCCGTTTTCATTCGGTCGTTCCGCTCCGATATTGTTATTTCACGGCCGGTTTCACGACGATTTTTCGCGTTTCAGCTGACCCGTTCGCAATCGAAAGCGCTCGATCAGAACGCGTCGAGATTTTCGCGTTCGTTTTTGTTTTTAAAGTGACGTTTTCGTAGTTGCTTGTGGACCAACACTAAGGCTATTTTTCCTTGTCTTTTGTAGGAGGACATCCAGCTTAGCAAGGACCAGATTGCGCGTAAGTTACTCGATTTATATCAGTGCTAGCTGAATCTGCACTCATCGTTTTGCTTGACGCGTATTACACCGGCGGCGGGGAAGTCGGTTTCCAATCTTCAAAAGTTTCGAAAAAAATCTGGCCTATTTCGGATCACTAGTCGCATGTTGCTGAATTTTTTCAGATTTTTCGGTAGCGAGCTGTGGTTGCAAAAAAATACGAAAGCAGAGGAAACGCGACAAAGAGCAAATATCTTGAAAGCAAAAAATGTTGCATTGCAATTTTAATTCTGTCAAAGGGTTTCGAAAAAAATCTGGCCTACTTTGGATCACGAGTCGCATGTTGCTGAATTTTTTCAGATTTTTCGGTAGCGAGCCGTGGTTGCAAAAAATAATAAAAGCGAAAGAAAGTCTAAAAATTGCAGATCTCTCGGTAAAAGAAATGTTGCCATCACACTATTTTAATTCTGTCTAAACATTTCGAAAAAATCTGGCACTTTTTGGATCACGAGTCGCGCTTGACAGAATTTTTTCAGATTTTTCGGTTGTGTCCTGTGGTTACAAAGAAATAGAGAAACAAAAGAAAGCCAAAAAATTGCAGATCTCTCAAAAAACAAAAAAATGTACCACCGCCATTTTAATTCCGTCGAAGGATACAATCGTAGGCAACGTTGTCAAATTTTTGCAGATTTTTCGCAATGGTGCGCCAATGTGAAAAAAAATGAAAGTCGAATTTTCGACGTTTCTTCCGCGGCGAGACAACTTTCACTCTGTAGCTTGACATTGCCAATTAAAAAAAGGAACGAGTTCTTAAGTTGTCTGATATTAAAATTTCGGTGATAAATGATTCTTTCGAAGTTGATAAACGAGACGAGTTTTTCAACTGATTGTTCCGGTGCAGAGCTCAAGATGGGCTTCGACGCGTTCGATCCCGATAAGAAGGAGATGATCCACAACGACATGGTCGGCACCATTCTGGGAATGATGGGCATGAAGATCCCGTCCGAGCAGCTGAACTCGGTGATCGGCGAATACGATACGTTCGGTAAGTGTATCGAAAGATTCCTGGACGGTTTCGCCGAGCGGCAAGAAGACGATAATATTCGAAACGCGGCTACAATTACACGGCGTGGCGATTTCCTGGCGGTTACCGCGGCGCTCGGCAATTATAATACTTTTCGTTCCGCAAGCGAGCGGTTTTCTCTCCGCTTCCATCGTTGCTGTCACGCGTTTCTTTCTTTCTTTTTTTTTCTCCTACTGCACACGGCCGACGGGACAACACTGTTGCCGGCGTGAAGTCGGTGTAACTTGGATAATTCAATAATTACAGTAACCGTAATTGTTCTCGTTACGAAACCGAGAAAACAAGAAAGTACGCGAGATAGTATCGTTATTAGAGAAGGAAAGCGTGAAGAAAAAGAAAACGGTATACGAATTCTCTAAGACGCGTTGCTTATTAAACACTAATTAATAGCGTGCGCCGTGACAGTGTTTATTCTATTAGTGTTCGTGTTCGAGGTAAATTGAAAATAAAAACATGAGAATCATAGCGATTCACGGGTTCCGTGTGCTCGCTCGTTACTTAAATTGGCATCGTGCTTTGCGATTTTAATGATCACTGAAACGTTGCAGTCATGCTGCGGTAGATAGTTGCGGACGGACATTCAACAGATCCTCTAACTTACTGATTTATCGATTTTCCGAGTCACTGGTTTACCGGTTTACTGATTTACTGATTTACTGATTTACTGATTTACTGATTTACTGATTTACTGATTTACTGATTTACTGACTAATTGATTACTTGACTCTCTGATTTACTGATTTACTGACTAATTGTCTGATTACTTGACTCTTTGATTTACTGATTTACTGACTAATTGTCTGGATTACTTGACTCTTTGATTTACTGATTTACTGACTAATTGTCTGGATTACTTGACTCTCTGATTTACTGCTTTACTGAATAATTGTCTGATTACTTGACTCTTTGATTTACTGATTTACTGACTAATTGTCTGGATTACTTGACTCTCTGATTTACTGATTTACTGACTAATTGTCTGATTATTTGACTCTCTGATTGTATGATTGCCTGATTCTGTTACTGCTTTTGTATGTTCGACTGCGTGACTCGCTGATTCTCTCATTGCCTAATTCTCTGATTGTCTGATTCTTTGACCAATTATGAGATTCTCTTATTGTCTGGCACTCTGATCCTTTGATAGTTTGATTTCTTATTTGTAAGATCCTCTGGTTCTCTCTTATCGTCTGCCTGTCTGACTGTCTAATTACCTGACTGGGCTGTTTGTCTGACTGTCTAATTCTCTGATTATCTGTGTGCCCGCTTAATTAGTTATCTGATTATCTTACTATCTTGTGTCTGAATGTATATTGACTGATTCTCTTATCGTGTGTCTGAGCGTCTAATTGCCTAAACCACTGATTGCCTGAACTTTCTGATTGTCTGACGATCTAATTTTCTTATTATCCGTATGTCTGATCGACTAATTACCTGGCTCTCTTACTGTCTATGCATATATCTCTCTGAACATCTAGTTACCTGACTCTTTGATTGACTGAATACTTTGACGATCTGACTGCGCGCGCGCGCGCGTGTGTGTGTGTGTGTGTGTGTCTAATTCTCTTATTATCTATTTGTCTGATCGACTGATTATCTGACCCCCTTATTGTGTGCACATTTGAATGTCTAATTATCTGACCCTGTGATTGTTTTACCTCGTAGTTCTCTCGTTCCCTGATTCCATCATTGTCAGAGTGTCTGATCGTCCAATTGCCCGACTCTCTGATTGTCTGATTCTCCAATTATCCACGTGTCTGATCAACTAATAATTACCTAACTCCCTTACTGTCTGCATATCTGAATGTCTAATTGCCCGACCCAAATACTGTCACAGTGTCTGATCGTCCAATTGCCCGACTCTCGAATTATCTGACTGTCTGATTCTCCTATTACCCACGTGTCTGATCGACTAATAATTACCTGGCTGCATATCTATACATTCTGTCTGCATATATGAACGTCTAATTCTCTG
The DNA here is from genome assembly GCF_051020955.1 of Megalopta genalis. Classification (NCBI taxonomy): domain Eukaryota; kingdom Metazoa; phylum Arthropoda; class Insecta; order Hymenoptera; family Halictidae; genus Megalopta; species Megalopta genalis. The sequence goes on along the minus strand of NC_135026.1, from coordinate 5,015,970 downwards.
ACTCTGCAATTATTTAACCCTGATTCAATCAGAATACTGATCGTCCAATCGCCCGACCCTCAAATTCCCCGACTCGTCCGATCCCGGTCACGGTTAAACCGAAATGAGCAAGAAAACGTTGCCCAGGCTCCGGCGAGATGAACTTCCAAGACTTCTGCAGCCTGGCCTCCCGGTTCATGGAGGAGGACACGGACACCGAGGCGATGCAGCAAGAGTTAAGAGAGGCGTTCCGGTTGTACGACAAGGAGGGGAACGGTTACATCACCACGGACGTGTTCCGGGATATCCTGCACGAGCTGGATGACGCGTTGTCGCCCGAGGAGCTCGACATGATCATCGAGGAGGTGGACACGGACGGGTCTGGCACCCTGGATTTCGAAGGTAAGTACAGAGACGGTGGATCTCTTCGTCCTCCGGGCCGGATCCATTTACAATCTGAACGCGAAACCGACCGACTCTGTTGCAGAATTCATGGAGGTCATGACAGGCTAAACGATCGACTTTTGGCACGGAGAACTGCGCGCCGTCCCTCGTGTCGGCCACGTCCACGAGCACGGGGCACGCCTGTTTCTCCTACACGTGGAGACTGGGATTTATCGGCGGTGCACGTGGCCGTTGGCAAAGTATGAAGTTAAAGGTTCGCAGGTGATGCCCGTCCGCGTCTCTCTCTCTGTATAGCTGAGCAAGTATTTCTGCCGGCGACCGCCGCTTTCGGAGTCACAATCGGCTAAAATGTATTTCGAACGGCGCCGGAATTAACCGGCACCGCAGCGCCGGGACGCTGGCGGCGACGCGCGGTGCCCGGCCTTTCGGAAAAAGTTGGTCAAAATCCGGACAAAGCGGAGACAAAAAACCTGTGACATACTCGGATGCAGCAAACTGCAGAAAAATATTAGAACATTTTTGGTGAATGTTAAGAAAATTTCGGGAAATGTAAGGAAATTTCAATTTTGGCCAGCTATTTGAGAAATGGGACCACTGTGTTCCCAGCGGTCCCTTTTCGCAATACGCTGGCCAAAATACACGTCTACCTGGAAATTATAATTCTCAATTTCTTCAATTGTTAACATTGATTTTAATTCTGATAATTATTGTTTCCTTTTCTACAAGATTATTGTTGTATAATTTTTACAGTTACTTTCTTTTACGTCGAAAATATAAGAATAACAATTTCCAATAAAGTTGTACGAACTTATCAATTTTGTCCAGCTATTCGAAAAAAGGGACCATTGTGTTCTCAGTGGTCGCTTTTGGCAAAACACTGGCCAAAATGCATATCGAACTTGAAATTTGAAGTTTTCAATTTCTCAATTGTTAGCATTCACTTCAATCGTGACATAACCTCGAGAATACGGATTTTCATCAAAATCGCAGCGAATTACGAATTTTGGCCAACATTTTGATAAACAGTACCATCGCGCGACTTCGGTGACTGGTTCGTATCGACGAATACGAATCGACGTTCACCGACGGTGTCGCGACGTCTCGCCAGATTTTCGCGTGCCGTTTCTCCCTCTCTCTCTCGAATCAGAGAAAATGGTGTCCCGAATCCTGGAACCTCGTACTTTGCCCGTGAATCGCGCCGCCTAATCGAAAGTGATAATACTCGTGAAGCAAACCCGATCAAACCGCGGCTTACGCCGACGTGAAAGTAAAGTGAAATTAAAGGAATAAACGGGCGAACGAAAGAAAAAAAAATTGCATAAGGAATCTGTTGTGCGTCGCTTTCCCCGTGGACTGTCTTTTCTATCTAGGATATCTGTAAATTGTGTAACCATGTTTGGAACCGTTGCTAATAAAACACCAACGGTGCATTAAAGACACGTAAATCGGATGCAATGTATTATAATTTGTACCGCTTATTTCTGCCCTCCCTCCTCCTCTTTTCTCCGACGATTATGTCGTTTGCACTGTAGAAAGTTGAAACGATGTTTGACCGTGATAACACGGTGCTCTTGGTAAACGGTGAATTTGCAGCGAGAAGTCTACTTGTCAACTCGTATAAATTGTTTATTCTTATTATTTATTTATAAATTAGTTATTCTCATTATGCCCGACAGAATGTCAAACGCAATACGTGCAACACGTTTGCATGCATAAAAATTGCATTTCGTGAATATTTTCGAACTCTGAAAAAGTTTATGCAAAGATTGTTTAAAAGTGACGGACATCGGACATCGTTTATATGAAAGCGTGCACCATTGTTAACATATACATCTAACGTATAATTGCAACTTTTTGCAACTTTGACTTCTACGCTGATTTTTCTAAAAAAAAATTGGCGATCTAAAAATTTTAATAACGCATAAAATCAGAGGAAGAAAACTCTTGTTGCAAACAATCGCAGCCGCGTCGATCTTTTAAATAACAATATATAATATTGACTTCGCAACGACCGTGTCTCCTCGTGTCTGACCTTGAACTTCGCAACAACGCTAAAATAATTTTGGTCACGGCGAACGTGTTCCCCGGATAATAACTCGTTCCGAAGCGGCCGCAATTAATTGCCGATTTATTTGACCGGCATATCTCGCGCGGCGCACGGCTGAAAAAGGCGTCAACGTTTTACAAATGATCGTCGCCGTGTGTAGTTCAATGTTACAATTAGTGTAAACACGGTTAAAACCGCGGCGTTCGGTCCGCGCTGCAATCGAGTCTTGTCAGCCGAACAGCTGTAACCGCCGAGGCGCTAATAATCCGTTGTGATCCGAGCGCTCGCCGTCCACGGAATAGAATTGTCGAAGCTAGGCTTTATCGAGCTTATAATTAGACGGATTCGATCGAATATATCGGGCACGGTTATTACGCCGAAATTCTGCCGAATACTACCTCAGCAGACGTCCGGATCGGAGCCAACTAACTCGTCGCCCATTGTCACCGCCGCTTTTTCACCGCCACACGTGACCAAGTGAATCATCTATTCTCGATCCGTCGCGGAAGCTGCAGGCCACTGCGCCGTCACGCTTGCGAAACAAAGCTACTTCGCCGAGCAATTGTTTCGGCAATTATGCGTCCAGATTCCACGGTGTAATTTTCCGATAATTGTCCCAACGATATATTCGGTGCAGAAACACCCCGTGATTGGAGCGTGGGAGATGTTTAGGTTCTCATAAAGGTACCTGCTCACTGTGCGCAAGGTCTGCTCTAACGACCATTCCAGTTTTATGAATGAAAACTCAACTTCTGATTTTTAATCAAACAATGAGCTTTCAAGAAAACAATGATTTTTTTATGAAATAATAAGCTTTCAATGAAATCATCAACTTTTTATAAAATAATGAGCTTTCGGTAAAATAACAAGTTTTCAATGAAATAGCAAGCTTTCAACGTAATAATCAGAGCTTTCAATCAAATAAGAAGCTTTCAATCATTTAATGTGCTTGCAATAATATAATAAGTTACGAATATGATAATAAGCTTAAAATAAAATAATGTGCTTTCAATAAATTGGCAAGCTTTCAATATAATAGCGAGCTTTCAATCAAATAATAAGCTCCGAATAAAATATTAAGCTTTCAATAAAATAGTATGCTTTAAATGAAATAGTGAGCTTTCAATAAAATAGTATGCTTTAAATGAAATAGTGAGCTTTCAATATAATAATGAGTTTTCAATCAAATAAGAAGCTTCCATTAATGTAATGTGTTTGCAATACTAAGTTCCGAGTACAATAATAAGCTTTTAAAAAACAATGAGCTTTCCATAAAATAGTAAGCTTTCAATATAATAGTGAGCTTTCAATAAGATCGTAAGCTTTCAATATAATAGTGAGCTTTAAAACCAATAATAAGCTTCGAATAAAATAATAAGTTTCGAATAAAATTATAAGCTTTCAATAAAACAATGAGCTTTCAATAAAACAATAAGCTTGGAACAGACCAATAAGCTTTTATTAAAATATTAAGCTTTCAATAAAATAAAGTTTTCAAAAACAAAACGAAACAATGAGCTTTCAATAAAATAATAAGCTTCGGAAAAAAATAATAAGCTTTCGAGAAAGTAACGAGCTTCAAAGATATACTAAGCTTTCAAGAAATATTAATAAAACACTAAAAAGAATACGAGCTTGCATCGTTTAAAAAAAGAAGAAATTTAAGTCCAATTAAAATCCGAGATGTAAAATCGAAAATTTCTGCAAAAATCTCCAGTTCGTAATCCGTTGTTTCAAACGGCATGAGACTGCGGGAAACGGTGAGGAGAGATGAAGATGCCAACAGGAAGAGTTACAAAATCGAGTACGTTGCCTCGGAATTCACACAATCGGCGAAGCTCCTGTTCCGTGGAAACCGCGAGTGGGGAGTGTCCTCGATGAATTTTGAAAACCGCTAGAGATCGCTACGTAGATATTATACGCGGTCAATCACGTGCCAGAACATCATCGTTATGTCCACATAAAACAGAAGCACACAGCCAGAATCTTGTGCATACCCGGATAAGACGTCGACGATCTCGCGTGTTAACACTTCACTCTTCGTTGAACATCTTGCAACTGCATCGCCATGGTGCGTTATCAGCCGCGCCTGTTAGAACCGCGTTGCTATTTCTCGCTAATTCGTTCTCGCGATACCAGGAATTTTATCCAATGTAGATGCGAAAGTTTCGAGATCAGTTTCGCGATACCTGAAACTTCATTTGAAATTCTTGGAAATCTTTCGGAATTCAACTTCCTGGAATTTTATCTGAAATTGTTGCATGTGTTTCGAAATTCAATTTTATAATATCTGGAATTTTATTTGAAATTGTTGCAAGTGTTTCGAAATTCAATTTCTGATATCTGGAATTTTATTTGAAATTGTTGCTAATATATCAAGATCTGTTTTGTGGTGTATGGAATTTTTTGAAAACATCGTTGCAAATTTTTTAAGATCAAGCACGTGACACGTGGAATTTTATTAAAAAAGTTTTAATTAATTGTTAAGATTAAATCTGTCATAAACTTTATTGAAAATTGTTGCAAAAGTTTTATCATAAAAATTGTGAAATATTTATGGTCATCCGAAAAGTTTTAAAATTAATTTTTTGATGCCTGGAATGTTATTTAAAATTGTTTCAAAAGTTTTGAGATCGATTTTATGATACCTCGAATTTTATTTAAAAATTGTTGCAGAAGTTTTGAAATTATTTTTCTGATACCTGAAATTTTATTCTAAAATTGTTGCAGAAATATTGATATTTATTTGGCGAGACATAGAGCGTTTAAAAAAATTCTTGCAAAACTAATAATTAACTTCGCGACATCTGCAATTTCATTTAAAATAGTTGCAGAAATTTTCAGGTCAAATCGTCAACTACAATTTTACTACAATTTTGAAAAACTTGACACAAACTTACGACACAAAAATTCTTCCTAACCAAATATTTCCATGAAAGTATACTGATCCTCTGATCCTTTCAGGATGATCTGACCAAGGACCAAATCGCTCGTACGTAATCCTTAGTTTCTTCTATAAACGTAACTGGTCGTCGCAGCTCGTCGCGAACGTTAATCGGCGTTGTTTTTCTTAATTACAGTGCTGAAGAAAGCCTTCGATGCGTTCGACCACGACAAGAAAGGCAGCATCGGCACAGACATGGTGGGAACGATATTGACCATGTTGGGCTACGAGCTCAGCGAGAAGACACTGAAAGAGATCATTCAGGAAGTCGACGAAGATGGTAATTACGAGCATTCGTTGAACAAACCATTCCCCGGTGAAACTAAAAAATCGTCTGTTCATCGAAAAACTGAGCGAGACGGCCACCGACCGTCGCTGTCGAACCGGAGCTCAGTAGGAGTCGAGGAAACCGAGGAGTGTACGTTATAAGGACTAAGCGAGACTGAGTCGTCGGGCGGCCGGGATGGCTCAGTCGGTTAAGGCGGCGGCTCCGCACGCGGGAGACCAGGTTTCGAATCCCGCCCCCTCCCACCCTTTATTCGCGAAGACTAATTTTCTCCTTCTATACACTTTTCCGACCGCGCAGTAATTTCTTAGAAGAAAAAGAAAGAGAAATATCTCTTGAATATATTGGTGACAAGAAAATAGAATTTGATATCGTTTCTTTCCTTAAAGAAACGGAAAAAACAACATTCATTCCATAATCTCTGCAACGAAGTCTGTGACTAGTAGAGTTATTAAAGTACGACAAAAGAAGGGGGGAGAGTCGTTAAAAAGAAAAAAAATCGAGTGACGGGTACAAAAACAACTTTCGAATCCCCGTTCTAAAAAAAAAGTTTAAGAGTTTCGAAAATTTTCTTCGATTTCTCAGGATCCGGTTTGCTGGAGTTCGAGGAGTTCTGCACGCTGGCTGCGAGATTCTTGGTGGAGGAGGACGCCGAGGCGATGCAGCAGGAATTGCGAGAAGCTTTCCGATTGTATGACAAAGAAGGGAACGGCTACATCACGACGGCCGTGTTCCGTGACATTCTACACGAGCTGGACGACAAACTGACGCCGCAGGAGCTCGACATGATGATCGAGGAGATTGACGCTGACGGCTCCGGGACGCTTGACTTCGACGGTAAGCTCCCAAAGAGAAGAGAAGAGAGAGAGAGGGGGGGGGGAGGGGTCGTCGAGCAAAAAGCCCAGGCTAGAATTTCCATGACACGTGACGACCGCATTAATTACCGTGGCAGACCGCGTTATGCCAACAACAACTAACGCCAGATCGCGCGCGGGTGTCTCTCTGGTATTGCACGATGAAAATTACAGGGAACACGGCCGCGGACACCGGCTTGCCAAGAATCTATCAGTTCCTTAATTAATATTAACGCTTGTCGTGTCCGGGGTTCTCGGAGAACCAACATATCGGCCAGTGCGCGCCGCTCTCGCTGCTCGCTTCCGGCTGCGACGCACCTCGAGGCGGTCGTCCATACCTGGACCTCTATCTATTTATAAACCGGGCTCGATTACCACCACCTGATAATCGTTCCGTTTCCTCGTTTATTATTGAACGTCTCTTCTCATGGTGTGTATGATATACTGCTCAGGCTAAATTCCAAGATACTTCCTGGTTCTTTCGTGGAAGATAGCTTCTCGGAATTCCTTTCGAAACACACTACTTTCATCTTAGAAATTCCATTAATTTTATAACCATCCTTCCTCTAATAATTATTTATTAAACGAACTTTATTTTTTTATGTTATGCTTTGATTTTTTTATACGTTACTAACGACAATAGTATCTTCTGTTTAGATACCTTGTTTGTGTCAGATTATATTTTATTAGAGAACAATTGTTTTTATTTAATTATTTTTTATAATACCCCCCCCCATAATAGTCTTCTATAAAACGTATTTAATATTTTTGTGTATTGTTCTTTACCCTTAATTGAAGATATTAGTACGTTTTACTTACATATAATATTTTGTTATTGTCCAATTGTGTTTTGTTACTAGAGAATTAATTTTACTTTTTCTTCATGAATTAATACTCTCCAGAAATAATCCTATAAAACGTACCTCACAATTTTACAATGTTTACATATAAAATTTTTACATTTTTACACAATTTTCTACATATAAAAAAAGAGATTTAAGAGATTGAATTCTCTTAAAGAATTAATTTCATTTATAATATATCGTAGCAATAATAACCATTAATATTATTATTAATATTATTAGTAATACTGTTATAGATAACGATAATAATTATTACTAATATTATTATAAATAATTACTATCAGTGGTAGCAATATTATCATAGATAATTATTATTGTTTCAACAGTACGATTATCATAGAAATATAATGAATTAATCATTAATCATTACAAATTAATATCATAAAACACGACGAACATTTTCACGCGTCGCACAGAAAAATTTTCAATGTCGTTTCGCGCTGTTCCAGAGTTCATGGAAGTGATGACCGGCGGCGACGACTAATAATCAAGAGGACAATCCGGACTACGATTGAAGCTCGGCGACACTTCACGCGATCGTCCTTCGAAGCTTTCCGTCTCTCGCCGAATTCCAAAGGAAACGATAAACGCACACCGGTCGATTGCTGTGAAAACTAGAGCGCAACTCTCTCGGTCGGCCGGCGAGCGTCTCGGAGCCCCGTGTGCCCGGGACGAGAAAAATGAGGTTCAATAAAAAGACTCCTACCAACACTGAAACGGCGTGTTTACTTGATTGAATCGACGCGAGACGACCGCGCGTGAAAATACACGGCGCGTTTCTATCCTTTAACCCTGCGAGACCCCGGCGCTGCTCGGTGCAGAAGCCGAGCCATCTGGCCGCCTCGGGCTGTTTGCAGTATCGATCGGCCCCTGGGCGACTGCAACCGGCTGCACGGCCACGTGAGCGGCGAACAGTGTCCGAGGCGCGACGGGAAGAAAGTGTGCTTCGAATCTGGAAATCCTTGAGGCGACCAGCCTGGTTCCTTTCTGTCGTTTTAGTCGATAAAAATGAAGGATAACATCTCCCGAGGAGAATCGATCGTCGAATTCATCGTTCGAACAATAAGTTTTGTTCGATGATGGATCGGTGTACATAGGAGATAATTTTACACGGTTTTCGCAACCGCGAGCTCACGGCTGATTAATCGCGACTTTAACGGCTCGTAAACGGTTAATGGACCATTTACATGGAGCCCCCGGGTATAATAATAAACAGAGCGATAAATAATAATTAAGAAAATGTTTTCTCAGCGCGTGCTTGGGCTAACGAATGTCAGCATTCTTGGCAGCCGCCCGTTCACGTCCCGTCTACAAGCACGAGCTTAATTTTCCGTTCACTCTTACGAAAAGTGCACCTGCATGCTAATTCCATCGTCTCCCGCTCCTGTTCGTGTCACTCTGTGCACCGTTGTTCCGCGCGTTCTCGGTTCCGATCGTCTATAGAGTGATCGAATCGACACGAAATCCGGATAGAAAAGAAAAGTATTTTTATCCGCGGTAATTCTAATCTTACGTTTACAAGCGTGCTACCAGTGGATAGCTGAGATTCTTGCGATTAAAATGAGTCCAAACACGACGGAAATCGGTCCATGTTGAGCGATTATTGTTATACAGGGCGAGTCATGTAATTCGCACTCGTCGAATAATTTGAAATCACTTGATCTTCGACACTTGGGAGCTTCTTTGCGTACAGGAAGAACTCCATTCACCTCTGAGACTATGTATTTAACAATTTTTCATAATAAGCGTAATTTAACAATTACCCGCAGCGTGCGTGTCACTAGACTCACCCTGTAGATTGCCGATTATGCGAGATCGGCTTAAATTGATCCGATTTGCATCGTGTTTGGGCTCATTTTAATCAGAAAATTCTCAGCTATCCATTGGTGCTGCAATTATAAAGGTAACGCGACAATTATCGACGACATTTTTTTTTCTTGTACGTTTATTCGTTGCTTGGAAGGAAAAATTAACTGTGCACGACAGTAACGTCGTCGATCAGATTTATTACAAACGTTGTGTCTTAATGCGTCGTTCACATTCTCGTCGAACACTTCTGTGCACTAAACACGCGATTTTTATGTTTCAGGGAGCTGCATCGCTATAATTATCCCGAGTGGTCGCCTTGGACGCGATACGAGAAGCACACGCGCGGATATTTATCTGTTATCGAAAAATAGAAGCAGGCGAAGTTCAACGCGATCTGTCATCGCGTGATTTTATCGTGAAGTTAATGTTCCAACGGATCGACACCGCGGCCAAATTTCCCAATAAATCGGCGTGCCAAGACGAAACGAACACTCGGCTGCAAGTTTGTGCTATTACATTATAGTCCCGAGACGGAGACACATGATTTTATTAACGAAGTTTGTTCCAGAAATAAGTTTGGATTATCGCTGATTGTGCGGGTTCAGTGGTGCACAATCTAGATCTGCAAGAAAGAAACTATTATTTTCAATAATTTTTGTTTTAATGTTTGAATTCGCGTGACGATGGAAAGCTGAGATTCTCACGATTAAAATGAGTCCAAACACGACGGAAATAGGACCACGTTTATCGAAGAGCTGTATACTGAGTGTACAAAATAACTTGATTAATTTGAACATTTTACTTGTTTCGGATAAAAAGAAAAAATGTCGATGTTTTTTTAATGGTAGTAGATAGTTTTATCGTTATGAACTAATGAATGAGTGCAAGATCTATCCGGTGTCTTATAATACAGTGACTTCCACATGACACGTTGGATCAAAGAAATTTAGATAACGATAATTTTAAGATCATAATCGATCATTTTCGAACTTGAACTGCTGTACTTCGACATTTCTTCGCATTGTCGTTGAAACAAATAAGATATTCGAAGCGATCAAGTTATTTCGTTCACCCTGTATATAATATAGCTAAAACTACTTCGATTTCGGTCGTGTTTGGACTCGTTTGAATCCGAAGAACTTCAGCTATCCAATGATGCTATAATTACGAAGGTACAGCCAAGCGTCGAGGCTGTGCAACTGTATGTGTAGCCATAATCTATTCTTAATCAACTTTTACAAACTTTTGTTTAATAGTGTCCAGTAAACTGGTCTCTGCAAAACAAATTATTTGGTACAATCTTAAAGTGATCGTTCCCCTATTATTTTTCGTAATTTATTTAATTTATTTATTGATAATATTATTTACATGTAATTGTTGTTCTAGCGTGCTCACGTCTCGAATCGCATTTCAGATGTGTACCAATCTCCCGGAGTTGTAGACATCGTTGCTCCTCGTAACGGAATTTCCTGCCGGAGATTGAAACGAGCAATGATTGTAAAACGAAATTGGTCCGTCAGATGTCGCGGTCAAATCGGCCGCCAGAAATGTCCAGGAACGTTATTATCCCGGGCGGCTCCCACGTTCGCAAGGTAATCAACTCCGGGCGCGCGAACAGTTAGCCCAGGCCCGGCGACATTTCAGCTCTGTATCCGTCACTTTTGCACACGTAATGATCGCGCCGAGAAACGTGGAATTTCGAAACGGCGGAATATTGTAACATTATTTTGAACTCTTTATACTCGTTGAAAATGGAAAGACGCTTGCACATAATTTAGGTTTTTTTTGTAATTAAGGAAGCTAATTTCGTAATTAAGAAAATTAATTTTGCACAAAGACCGCAGCCTGGTGATAATATTCATATATTAATTGTATGTAATTGCTGTGTATATAATTAGTTAACTTTATATTTGGGTAAATAAATAGCGGAGACTTTTGTGCAAAATAAATATCATCAGCACTGGTCACAAGGTACCTTTTTCAATAATTTCAATGAGTTGAAAATAGCGTGACAATATTTTTAATCTTTTTAAACATTTTATTTAGAAATTTCTGTCATAAGAATTATATCATTCAATTATGAATCATTTTATCGTAAAAGTCTAATATAATAAAACTTATTTTCTTACATTTATTAAAGAAAACATTGGATGAATATTCGATGGATAAATATTCAATGGATAAATATTCGATGGACAAATATTCAATGGATAAATATTCGATGGATAAATATTCAATGGATAAATATTCAATGGATAAATATTTGATGGATAAATATTCGATGGAGAAATATTCAATGGACAAATAATCAATGGATCAATATTCAATGGATAAATATTCAATGAATAAATATTCGGTGGACAAATATTAAATGGATAAATATTCAATGAATAAATATTCAATGGACAAATATTCAATGGATCAATATTCAATGGATAAATATTCAATGGATAAATATTCAATGGATCAATATTCAATGGATAAATATTCAGTGGATAAATATTCGGTGGGCAAATATTCAATGGATCAATATTCAATGAATAAATATCTATGGATCAATATCCAACGGATAAATATTGGACAAATATTCAATGGATAGCTGTTCAATGGATAAATATTCAATGGACAAATATTCAATGGATCAATATTCAATGGATAAATATTCAATGGATCAATATCCAACGGATAAATATTCAATGGACAAATATTCAATGGATAACTAATCAATGAAACAGAGACACCAGTTACAGGTTGGATTTATTCATTAACAGTTCCAACAAGTGAAAAGTAGTGCGTGCGTCGACAGTGTCGAATTATTTTAATTACTCCACCGTTTTTAATTGCCAGTATTCCTTTTCGTCGCCTTTAACGACCGTCTATTAATTACTCTTTTTTTGTTGCGTACATTTTGCGAAGTTCATTACGTATATCGAATTCTTCGCTGTTATTAATTTGTACTCGTTCTTCTCTCGCAGATTAAAACTTCCCGTCATGTTACAGCTGGCCGATAAAATACTGGTGTCCGGATTACAGTGACAAGTACTTTTCAGCGTTCGTTCTGGTCCGTTACCTAATTCGAAAGGATCCGAGTATGAATTTCAACCAGATGCCCGTGTTACTCGATCATTGCTTGTTCATAAAGTCTGTCCATTAGCCTAGTCTTTCCGTTAATTCCGGATCTCGTCGCATTTTTTTTTGTAATTACCGGTAATTCGGTGAAATATATTCCAGTCGATACGTATTTTTCCCGGTATTCCTTGCATTTCCAAACGGCGGTGAACGCAAAAAGAGAGCGATATAATTAGACCGCGGATCATATTAAATGTTTTCCAAGCCGATTGCGAGAAACAGAAATCAGAACGCAAGTAAATCGTTCCCCCTTCAATAATTCTGATAAGTCGAAAAAATTATTGCTATGCTTTCACAATCGTTTTTTAAATAATAAACGTTTAACAACTATTAACAATGAAACAAAACATTTTCAAACAATTTCAAAGTCGGCTCAATTTTTCGCGGCAAGACCGTCGCGGGAGAGTTCGGTTTTCATTTTTTTTTAACCGTGGCGCAGTCAAGCGAAAAATCTAAAAAAATTCAGGAACGATGATTCGAACGATACATCGATACTGCAAAAATATGAAAATAGTCACTCTCGAAATTCCGCGGGAAATCTGCACTTTTCTCGATTTTTCTCGACTTTCCTTCGGTTCCCGATTTTTCACGAGCAGGATACTCGATCTAAAAATCCGGGACAAATTGCAAACTGTGCGTTCGAGTGTTAGACAGGTCTCAGAATTTTTTCAGAATTTCAAAACATCGAGCAGAGAGGATACATCGAATTACAATCCTTAGATTTTATCGGCTCGCCGATCGAGACCGATACCGGATCGAATTCATTAATTCGGCACGTTCGCTCTCGAATCACGGGCATCACGTGACCCGAAATACCGGTAGAAACGTGGAAGAAATTTCGGCCGTTCACCGGTTTACCGGTATCGCAACCCCTATCGAGGAGCGGCGAGCGACGAAAGCGGCGGCGGCATTGGCATCGGCACGCGGAGAACGGATTCGGTCGCGGCGAGCAATCGACGGCGAACGGCCGAACGTAACAGGAACTAACCGGCGGATTTTCGCAGGAAAATCGCCGCTTACCGTGCGTCCCTCTCCGGCATCGGGCCCACGGTGCACGGCCGTTCCTCGCCGGTGAACCCGTTTATCGGATAATTTCGATATCGTGTGTATGCGATCCGTGATATTTTCAACGAAAGAAACGCGCGCGCGCCTTTCACCGGTCAAGCTCGGCCGATCGGCGCCCGCAGACACCCCGCTCGAAATCTACATTGTAAGAGCGCGGCCGAACGGCCGGTGACACTAATTGCCCGGTGAGCGCGGAGTACGTTAATATTTTCGCGGGATCGCGATAAGCGGCGGAGGCCGAGCGTTAAAGTTGTCCGGCGTGGAATGCGCGCCGCGCGGAAGAATGCGCGGACATTCGGCGAACGTCCCGGGAATGTCGCGTCGTCGCCGGACCGTTCGGACTAAAACGGCGTGTCCGGGGATGCGATAGCGCCGCGTTTCAATTAGATTTCCATTGCGAGCCGCGTTTATCGTTCGCGGAAACCGTAACGGATTAAACGGTTCCACGTCGCCGGGGTTTAATTAAAAGCGAGCACGCTCGCCGGGAAAAAAGGACCGGGACGCCGAGCAATACCTTCTAAGGGAGTAATTGTTCTGGACGCGTCGCGTCCGCGGCTGGTGCAATTACTGTTTCTAATGGACCTAGCGATTTTTACGGTTTCGAACAACTTTTTCATTTGCTGGAAACGGGGAGTCTAGTACTAAGATATCGCGGGCCCAATCTAATCAATATTTAATAAAGGGCCCCACCGCGGATTTTAGTGATATTCGATCATGTTATTAGTCTTGTCATTTGGAATAACTTTTTCCTTTGTGCAACATGCGAATCTATTTCAATTTTGATGATATTGCAGGCTCAAACGTCGCATAATCAATAGCTGACAAAGGCCCCCACATCCGATTTTAATGACGTTTGAATATGTTATAAATTTTTTCATTTGGAACAACTTTTTCCTTTGTGCAAAATGCGAATCTATTTCAATTTTGAAGATATTGCAGGCTCAAACGTCGCATAATGAATATCTAACACAGGGCTCCTTATTCGATTTTAATGACATTTGATTATACTATAGATCTTGCCATTTGCAACAACTTTTTCCTTTGTACGATAATCGAGTCTGCTTTAGTTTCAAAGATATTGCAGATCCAAACGTAGCCTAATCAATATCTAACATAGGGCCCCTCTTTCGATTTTAATGACATTCGAATATGCTATAAATCTTGTCATCTGGAACAACTTTTTCCTTTGTGCAAAATGCGAGTCTGCTTCAGTTTCCAAGATATTGCTGACCCAATCACTGCCTAATTAGTACCTAACACAGGGTCCCCTCCTCCTCCCTCAGTGAATTCAGCAAATTCAGCATATTCAGTATATTCAGTAAATTCAGTAAATTCAGTAAATTCAATAAATTCAATAAATTCAATGAATTAAGTGAATTCAGTAAATTCAATGAATTCAATGAATTCAGTAAATTAAATCAATTCAATGAATTCAAACAAATTCAATAAATTCAATGAATTAAGTGAATTCAGTAAATTCAATGAATTCAATGAATTCAGTAAATTAAATCAATTCAATGAATTCAAACAAATTCAATGAATTCAATATTCGATGTATTCAATAATTCGATGTATTCAATCACTACAATGCATTCAATCACTACAATGAATTCAATCACATCAATGAATTCAATCACTTCAATGAATTCAATCAATTCAATGAAGACAATCAATTCAATGAATTCAATCAATTCAATGAAGACAATCAATTCAATGAATTCTATCATTTCAATGAATTCGATCAATTCAATGAATTCGACCAATTCAATCAATTCAATCAATTCAGTGAATTCAATGAATTCAATAAATTCAATGAATTCAATAAATTCAGCGAATTCAATGAATTCAGCGAATTCAATGAATTCAATAAATTCAATGAATTCATTTCATTCAATAAGTTCAATAAGATTATAATCCAGATCTAAGCTATGATCATAACGTTTGGATATTCATGGCTTTCGATTTTCTGTGAAATCTGGTTTAGAACTGGATCAGTCCTGCCTATATAACGTCTCGATTAGGTGTCCATCGCGTCTGAACGAACACGATAACGAATCGCGTAGTAACAATCGCGGACTGATTCTCTGCTAAACAATTACCGGCGCGTAATACCGAGATTATAGGCTACCATTCGGCTACCTCGTGTCCTTTCCTCCGAGCCGGAAAAGTCCGTCGTAATCGCGCTCGGCTTTTCCATTCTGCTCGTAATAATAATGCTCGGCAGCGATCCGGATCTTAATGACGGTACTTTGTATCGAATTAATCAACGTTAGGCATCGTATCGATCTTATAGAGCGGGCCGCGTACGCGGACCACGGCGGCGGGAAAAGGGTCAGGCTGTTAGATAAAATGTAATTAGCGGGTGCCTGTGATTGAAGGTTGTTCCACGACCGATCGGTCCCGGGGCGCGGTGTTGCCCGCTCGAAACGAATTCGATCCCGTGAAAGAAACGCGATCAAGGCCGCCCCGCTTACGCCGGAATGCAGCCAAGTTTATAGCAGACGCATCTATTACCGACACATTGTGTAATTCGAGAACTACCTGCCGCGCCGCTAACGCGACGCAACTTTTATGCAAACCTGCCGGCTATGACGTCACGGCACCGTATCTTACGCCGGTGTTTACCATCGGCTGCATTCCACCCGGTGATCTCGTTTCTCCCATCCGCTCTAATTTGCATGCGAGGCGCGTCCCATGCTGTCGCACTCTTTCAATAGCGCGATTGCGTCTTCGATGCATTTATGACGAAAGCGATGGAATTAAAAAAAACCGCGCGAACACGAAACGAATTGTAGAATACACTTTGTTCTAAAATCTAGATTGATAGATCAGGTATACGAGAGCATCGGATCGCGTGCAATAAATTGAGCCGAGCCATCGAATTCCGAGCACGACCAACGCGATCGCGTAATTCCAGTTCGAATGTAGGCGCATATTGCGCGCGGGGCGATTTCAAGCAACTTTTTCCTTTGCAGAAATCTTCTACGAGGCTCCGTTCGCGAGTTATCGTCGAAAAACGCGGGCCAATCGGGCGGCGTGTACGGCCGCGAGCCGCGGCGGGCGGTAGCCGCGAGGGCGTGGCGTCGGCCTCGCGCGCTCCCCGATTGGTCCGCGTTTTTGCTCAATAACTCGTTAACGAGGCGTCTGCCGAGATTTTCGCAAAGGAAAAAGTTGCTCCAAATCATCAGAGGAATCGCCTCTCGCAGTTTGCATCGCCGGTTTTGTATCGGTCTGTAGAACCTGTGCAGAATTCGCGTAAGGATCGATCTGTAATCCACTGTTGACCTTAAACTCTCCGATCTCGTATTACATGTAATTCCGCGAGCCTGTAATTGTGGATTCCCAGCCGAGCGTGCGCCCTCGCAACTCTCGCGCATCCTCTTTCAGCGCAACGCCGGCTGGAATCGATTCCTCGACATTGACTGCGGACTCGTGAAACGGCTCGCCGCCGGTAATGCAAAGCGATTATACCAGCGGAAAAATCGCGGCTCGCCGCGGTGCCGTTAGAAATGATACGTTACGGTTCATTATATCTCCATTGAAGTAACCGGCCGCGCACGAACGTGTACGAGAGATATATACTGTTGCGAGCACCGTCGTGTTATTAACCGGCCGTCGGCGGCGCGCGCTGTTAGCGACGGTTTTGCCCGCCTCTAGAATTCGTTCGTTCGACACATCCACGGCCGATTGTTGACTTAGGGCTCACTCTATGAAGGAGAAAGTGGGTGAAGGCTAGAGCCAACGATTTGCTACAATTACTCGCAATCTTCGGCGTGTTACACTTCGGAGTATCGCGGACGAGAAAGCGCTGGGCGTTGCGTGATCGTCGGGATTGTTGATCCTGAATCGACGCTGAATTCACGCTGCCTCCTCGGCCACCATCGCGTCCTTTGTAGCAACAATTCGGTCGTAAATAAATGTTAAAAATCGTAGATATTAATCTTCGCCTTTCTTCGATTGTTCGCGAATTTTTAGGCGTAATTATTTGCTTAGGAATTCGCTCGTTGATCTTGTTAACCTGCTACTACGATCTCAAGGTCGTCGTTCCGAGCAACTCTTCCTTATAAACGTCATCGTCACGAGAACGGAATTTATGCGAACGATTTAAGTACACGTTTTATCTCGAGTAGGTCTTGCATCGGCCACGTTTAGATCCGAGTTAATCCAGGATTAGGTTTGGCTTAGGCTCGAGTTAAGTTTAGTAGATTAAAGGCACGAGTTTGAACAATTGTTTTTGTTTACACTAGTCTGAACAAGTACATTGTAAAACGTCGGTTGGGTGTCTAGAATTACAGGCTCGCGAGATTACGTGTAATACGAGACCGGAGAGTTTAAGGTCAACAGTCGATCGCAGGTCGATTCTTACGCGGATTCTGCACAGGTTCTACAGACCGATACAGAATCGGCGATGCAAACTGCGGGAGGCGATTCCTCGGATGATTTGGAGGAACTTTTTCCTTTGCGAAAATCTCGGCAGACGCCTCGTTAACGAGTTATTGGGCAAAAACGCGGACCAATCGGGGAGCGCGCGCGGCTGGCGCCACGCCCTCGCGGCTACCGCCCGCCGCTGCTCGCGGCCGTACGCGTCGCCCGATTGGCCCGCGTTTTTCGTCGATAATTCGCGAACGGAGCCGCGTAGAAGATTTCTGCAAAGGAAAAAGTTGCTTGAAATCGCGTCGCGCGCAATTTGCGCCCACATACGAACTGGAATTACGCGATCGCGTTGGTCGAGCTCGGAATTCGGTGCCTCGGCTCAATTTATTGCACCGTTACTAGGTGATGTCATGAATCAGATCGATCAGCGTGGAGCTTTCTACGAAATCTGAATCACAAGAAACAGGAATTAAATAACAATGTATTTCGGTGCATCGCCCAGTCGTTTGTCTGCTTATCGCGGCACCAATAAATCAGTTAATCGCGGAACGGGCACCGAGATCTGTTGTGTAACTATTTTTTCAGGAGGATGTAAAAGTAAACTGCCGGATGGGAATCGCCGCGGCCACGGTGCAAAAACGATGCACCGTACGGGTTAATGGATCACGTTGCATCAGCGTAGGCTGGATCACGGGATTCGGAGTGAATAAAGTGTCGGGAGGGCGACGTTGCCGCGGCATGGAAGGGCCCGGTATCGCGGTCCAATAAATTAACGGGATCGTTACGAGCGTATTTAAATTCTTAATGGATAGTGAAAGTACATCGATATATGCCGAATGTTCACGGCGAAATAAAGCGATTCCGGACCGTTAAACCAGTGATAAATGAACATTTATCGCATACTCGGCCGGATGGCACGGCTGCTCGCTGCCGGTCCAGACACATAATTAATTTTAATTCGGACGTTCTTGCGCCGTTTCCTAATGCGAACGGTTTCATTCAATGCCCGCGGGATCTCTTAATCAACGGTGAAGCGTAATTACGATCATTGATAGCCGGATCACGGACGAAAGGATCGGCGGAGATTTTATACGTGCCAGAGACTTTATTAGACCGGTATTTATGGTTTCCGTGTAGTTTCCAAGAAGTTCGAAGTTATATCGCTTTCGTCGAAAAGATCAAATTGAAATTCGCCTGGTGATTGTGTTGCACCGATTACAGTAATTCCTCTCTAATTTGCGCTTAGATTGCGCACGAAAAGTGGATAAATTTGGGAACAGGAGATACGACTAGTCCTTTGCCAAAATTGTACATTTCTGTTTCCAAGCTGTGGGTCTAGATTAGGTCTAGACAATTGTTTAAATTAGGCCTATTCTAGATTAGGTCTAGGCTGGGTCTAGATTAGGTCTAGATTAAGTCTAGGTTAGGTTTAGATTAGGTCTAGGCTAGGTCTGGATTAGGCTTAGATTAAGTCTAAGCTGGGTCTAGGTTAGGTATCGTTAATTTGTCTAGATTAGGTCTGGGTTAGGTCTAGATTAAGTCTAGACAATTGTCTAGGTTAGGTCTGGGTTAGATCTAAATTAGGTCTAGACAATTGTCTAGATTAGGACTATTCTGGATTCGGTATAGACTAGCTCTAGATTAGGTCTACATTAGGTCTAAGTTAGGTCTAGACTATATCTAGAATAGGTCTAGGTTAGGTCTAGGTTAGGTCTAGTCTGTGTGTAGATTAAATATGTAGATTAATTTAATACATTAATTTAATGCGTAGATTAGGTTTTGATTAGGTCTAAATTAGGTTTAGGTTAGGTCTAGATTAGATCTAGGCTAGGTCCAGATTAGATCTAGGCTAGGTTCAGATTAGGCCAGAGTTGAATTCGAGCGCGAATTAGGGTGAAATTACTCTAATTCGCGGAAGTCGAATAGGTTGCCAATCCACATCGTTTCCATTGACCGTTGAAATCGCGTCGCTTAAATCAGACGTTATCAACGGCTCCGGTCTGATCAGGAAGCAGCTAGGAACAAGTTGCGCTCACGGAACCATCGCAGTAACAGTGACCTATCTCCGGCAGAAGTGTAACATACCTGTCGCAGTTGACTCGATCCACGAACAGCTGCTCCGAACCGGCCCGTGCAACCGCCAGAGAAAGTTCATCCGGATTACGCATCTATAATTAATTAAACGCTCGACGCGGTTTAAGTGGTTCGGTAATCGATTCGCGGCGGCATAAATAATCCTTTCGTGCCAGAGCACCGGTGATTGCTACCGGTTTTTCCGGAAACTCGTTGACACTTCCGACGGTATGCAAAAAGCGAACCCGCGCGCTTTCCGCTCCGCGAGAAGTCACGCGTGTTCGAGTAAGGCTGCGAGTTCGTCCGCGCGGTTTCTTTTCGAATGAAAATTTTCTTTTCGTGCTAAAATTTATACAATTTATATTTTATTATATATACTATTATTTGATAGTATTTATTTATTTAATACATTATATTTATAGTTAATAATATATCATATAATAATAAATATTATTATACATTATTATTTAATAGTATTTATTTATTACATTATTTATATATAATTATATATGTATATTATTATATATATATAATATATATATATATTATTTATACAATATACATTATATAATATTTATATTATATAGATAGTTTGTGCGACAACGTTGCACTTTTAGAGCCGGCAACACTGTAAAATAGAAAAGAAATTTGTATGGCGGCGGCCACCTGTCGGCGAGCGCCGAAATTAACTGCCGTAACTCCGCGAAGAAAAATCGCACGCGAGCGAGCCTGGGCTCATTTTGAAGCTTGAAGTCTCCGTTTGAAACTAGTTACTCAATTTTTCACCAAAATTATTTCATATGATTGTATTATTCAATTATAATCGTCGCAACAATTTCGCACGTGGAAGACGTCGAAGACGTAAAAATGCTACGAATTCAAACGAGTCCAGAATCTCTGGTAAATTTTTTCCGGCGATCGAACTAGGGTAGATTCGAAGAACGAAGTATCCTCTTCACAACGACGTGCAAAAATGCCGTCTACGATTTTTCCGAATCGTACTATCGAGCTTCGAACAGCGGCTATTACGTCGGTTCTAGGACCGAGCTGGCGATTTTTGTTTCCGGAAACAGCCGCGAACGTTGCTGCTCCGATGAACGGAATGCTAATTAACAGCCGACAATAAATGAACCCGAGATCAAGGACAGACGTAAATCAGAGAGTTCATGATTCGGGCCGGACAGGTGAAATTCGTGGATGATAAGATCGGCTTCCTATTGCGCAAGGATTCCTCGCTGAAAGCTTGAACAAATATCGGCTGTTTTTCGAAAGATTTACATTCTCCTCTGTGTTCTTGCGGCCGATGATTATATCCCGCATCACTGTAATCAAAACAAACTAGATACGGGTTCGCTTTCTCCGCGATGATTTACTCCGAGAATACGTCGGACATGCAGAAATCACGGAGAGCCGGTGTTACCGCGTTCAATGTTGCCACGAAATCTAATTAAAAGTTATGATTCCGAGTAATGAATTCGGTATCCTTATGATTGCTCTGAATGCAATCTTTATGTTTACGCTGTTCTATAATAATTCACAGTTAATTTGCAATAGTAAATAATAGACAATTTGCAATCGTATTGATGCGATACATAAAGTTTCAAAGTCCGTTTGTTTTTCTTCAAATTGTTTGCTTGTGTAATGGGTCCCGTTTGCGTTTTCTTGTCAGAAAACTTATTATACAATTTCAGTCTACTATATACTGTCTCAAAGTAGACGCTTCCAGCTTTCATTTGAGCAAAGTTGCACAAAAACAGGTCTACGGGAACGTATCTCAAAATTCATCTGAACTATCGCTTTGTACTCGTGCAAACCCCATGATATCAGAGCTCGATTTCTATTAATTTTTCGAAACGATCTCGATATCTTATTGCAACTTAATGTATCCTGCCTGAAAGTAGATACCGCCAGATTTCATTTCAGCTAAGTTGCACAGAAATAGCACTACGGGAACGTATCGCGAAATTTATCTGAACTGTCGCTTTGAATTCGTCTAAACTCCATGACAGCAGGGCTCGATTTCATTTAATTGTTCGAAACGATCTCGACATTCTCTTGCAATTTAATGTATCCTGGATTAAAGTAAATGCTTCCAGCTTTCATTTAAGCCAAGCTGCATAAAAATGGCCTCACGAGAACATATCTCAAAATTTATCTGAATTATCGCTTTGAATTCCTGTAAATCCTATGATAACATAGCTCGATTTCTTTTAATTTTTAGAAATGATCTCGATATTCTATTGCAATATACTCAACCCCAACTCAAAATAGACGCTTCCAGCTTTCGTTTAAGCCAAGTTTCATAGGAATATCCCGACGGAAACATATCCCGAAATTTATCTGAACATTTCCTTTGAAATCTTGTAAAGCCCAATAACGTCAAAGATTGATTCCTTTTAATTGTTCAAACTGATCCCGTCATTGAATTGCAATATATTCTACCCTATCTTAAAATAGAAGTTTCCAGCTTTCAATTAAGCCAAGTTTCATAGAAATAGCCCCACGAAAACATATCTCAAAATTCATCAGAACTATCGCTTGGAATTCGTGTAATTTTCCTTGTCTTCTCCTAGCTGTCAGTGGCCGGCGAACGGGCTTCTTGCACAAGCAAATAAATAATTGAAAGTTCATAGTGTCCTTCGTGTTGCCAAGGTTTCATTGTTCACGTATAAATATATTGGAATACCCAGCGAACACCGACGTCGACGCTGTTTGACAATTGCACGCCAATTTTCTTGTTTGCGCGTCGAAACAGATTGCACGATACGTTCACCACGCTGCATTAACTTCTTTGATATATCTTCGCACGGAACAGCTGGGATTATAGGGGAACCGGCGAGAAAGTGTTTGGCATAGTAACGTTGCGTTTATGGGAATCGGCCGCAATAATTCCGTTAAAAATCCTAATTACCGAGACCCGAGACGATGAAAGAGGAACGAACGAACGGACGACGAGGAGGCGGTGGGCATAGAAATCCTGCTGCATATCAGGATACTCATCTATCTATCTATCAGATAACAGAGATTCTCAGCCGTTTCGAGCCCGTCTGCCGTAGATAAACATTCTTTCGCCCGAGATCCAGCAATTCGATAGATCATAGCGAGCATCCGCCGCGCGATAATTACACGTTCCGAACAGACTGCTCGAGATTTACGTTGAATATTTACCGTTTCCGCTCGGAGCGATTCCAGTCTGCTTCCATTTAGTGACACGCTCGCATCTGCCAATTATTTAGCTATGTTATTGACGCTGTTATCTTCTCGGCCATCTAGGCGTCTACGGATGCTATTACATCTTTGTTCATAGTTTCTTGGACTTTTTTCTATTTTAGAAGAAACGTCCATGCATCGGTTTTCGTGATATTTGCGGAATTCTGTAGACCAATACCAGATCTAGGTCAGACATAAGCCAGACGTAAGTCGAATTTAAGCTACATGTAAGGTAGACCTAAGTCGGACTTAAAAACCAGATGAACTTGAGGCATATAACATACTTAACTCAGACCTAAACCAGGTCTAATTCAGACCTAAACTAGACCTAAAAACCAGAACTAATCCATTCCAAAGAACCAGATGAAACCCATAGTTAAGTTAGATCTCAAAACCAGGTGTAATCCAGGCATAGGCCGTACCTAATCCAGACCTAAAAGTCTGATCTAATCCAGTTCGAAAAACCAGGTGAAACCCAGACTTAAGTCAGTCCTAAAAACCAGCTGAAATCTAAGCACAGGCCGAACCTAAACCAGACCTAAAAACCAGCTGAAATCTAGCTATTAAGCGAACCTAAATCAGACCTAAATCAGATCTAAAAGACACATCTAATCCAGGGCTAAGAATCAGAGGAAATTCAAACCTAACGAAGACGTAAATTAGACCTAAAAGTCAGATCTAATCAAGATCTAAAAACCAAATGAAACCTAAACCTAAGACAGATTTAAGTCAGACCAAAGCTAGACTTAAGGTGGACCTAAGTTAGACCTAAAAACCAGATGTAATCCAGGCATAGACCATTTGTAACCCAGACTTAAATCAGATCCAAATCCAGCCCTAAAAGTCAGATGAAACCCAGACCTAAGTTACATTTAAGCCAGACCTAACATAGACCTGAGATAGATCTAAGTCCAATTTAAGCCAGACTTAAGCTAGACCTAAGTCAGACATAAAAATCAAGTGTGATCCAGACATAGATCGTACCTAACCTAGACCTAAATCAGACCTGGAAGCCAGATCGAACCCAAGCTTAAAGGCCAGATGAAACCCGAACCTAAGCCAAATTTAAGCCAGATCTAAGTTGAATCTAAAATCCAGGTGTACCCAGGCATACGCCATACCTAAACCAGATCTAAATCAGATCTAAATCAGATCTAAAGCGAGACCTAAAAGCAAATCTAATCCTAAACACCAGATGAAACCCAAACCTCCGGCAGTCCATACTTATGCAACTGCATATTTTTTTTTTATATTGATAGACCAATAGAACCTAGACAGAAATGGCGAAGCCGGTTAAGGCTGTCAAAAAATGCCCAGCTACCGATTTAAACGGCTGGATGCGCCATTCGATGCACCTACAAGACGAAGATTATTCCGTACAACATTTTGATTCCCTGTCGCGATCAGCGGGAAGAGGTTGTTCCGTGTGGTTCTCGCCGGTGTCGAGAAACGCACGAGCTGATCACGGCGGATTCAATTTCGTCGGGCGAGTTGAAAGAGGCAGATATATCTGGTTCGATCGTGAATCACGATCGAGAGCGATCGGTCGACCGGTTCGACGCATCGAAACCACTCTGCTTCGCTCTGCTCCGTTCTGCTCTGCTCCGCTCCGCTCTGCTCCACGCCGCCGCCGCGTCGATATACCGACGTCTGTAGCATGCTCCGTTCATCGAACACGGTGAAAGGAGTTGCGCAGGTTTCAGCTTTTTAACGCCCTCGCCGCGGACCCGGCATGCCGGTGTATAACATTCGAAAAGGAAGGTTTGTCATGCGGCCGCCTATTGAACGCTCGCTGGAAATCGAGAAACGCGGAGTCGTTACCGCTACGGCCGGCCGGCCGTTATCGGATCGCGGGATTTTATACATTTATGGCGTTTCACCGTTTCGAACGCGCCGCGGACACCATGGACCGACAAGGCTCGTTCGGTTCACGGTTGCGTAATTGGAAACATAATTTCGCGTCGGATCGACGAATCTGAACAGTCGACGGGAACATGACAGCGTGTCTTGCCGTATGAGATAGCAAGGTGGTGCGATCTCAATAAATTCGGCTGAGATTACTTCCGAGGTCGCTGATTGCGTAAAGACGCTTTAAGAAATTCGTCAATTATTTAGTAAATGGTGTTTCTTTTTTTATTACGATTATGTTAGAATTCGTTGGGCAAGTTTGTATGTGCTTTGGAACGAGGCTTAATCGAGATTTAATGTGTGTCTTAATCGTAGGCTTAATCCTGCACTTAGTCCTAGATTGAATCTAGTCTAAACCTAGATTGAACCTAGAATTAATCCTAGACTTAATTCTAAACTGAACCTATACTAAACTTATACTGAACATAAACTTAATCCTAAACTTAATCCTAGACTTATTCCTTTACTTAATCATAGATTTAATTCCAAACTTAATTCTAGACTTCATTGTAGTCTTAATTCCAAACTTAATCCTGGACTTAATTGTAGAATTAATCTTAGTCTCAATTCTAGACTTAATCGCAGCCTTAATTCTAAACTTAATCGCAGTCTTAATTCTAAACTTAATCGTAGATTTAATCCTAGATTGAACCTATACTGAACCTATACTGAACCTAGACTTAATCCTACTCATAATCCTAGATTGTACCTAGACTGAACCTATACTTAACTTAGACTTAATCCTCGATTTAATCATAGACTTAATCCTCGACTTAATCATAGATTTAATACTCAACTTAATCATAGACTGAATCCTCGACTTAATCTTAGATTGGACTTAGACTGAACCTATACTGAACTTAGACTTAATTATAAACTAATCTTAGACTCAAACCTAAACTAATCTTAGACTTAATCCTCGACTTAATCATAGATTTAATACTCAACTTAATCATAGACTGAATCCTCGACTTAATCTTAGATTGGACTCAGACTGAACCTATACTGAACTTAGACTTAATCCTCGACTTAATCATAGACTTAGTCCTAGACTTAATCCTAGACTTAATCCGAGACTTAATGCTAGACTTAATCCTAGATTGAACCCAGTCTCAACCTTAATCCTAACTGAATCCTAAACTAATTCTAGACTTAATCATAGTATCAATCCTAGACTCAATCATAGACTTAATCCTAGACTTAATCCTGTATTGAACCTATATTGAACCTAGACTTAATCATACACTTGATCGTAGACTTAACCCTAAATTGAACCTCTAACTCCGACTAACGCTGACATCCTTCGGTCATCGACATCTAGCTTCGTCATCCCCCGGCCAAGGTCCAAATGTGCCCACCATAATAGAAAAGAAATCTGCTGCCTGCCAGTCGACGAGTTGCTGCGCACGAAGCAGTGGTGATCTTCTACATCTCACTCCGCAGCCAACGGTTCGATTTGTGGTGGTCGATCGTGCATCCTTTCACATGATCCCGTTCATTAAAAGATCTCCCATTACAGAACGGTTGCGTGCCCAGGCAAATTGGTTGCGGCGCGCACAACCGTTCCCAGAGAGAGCGAGAGCGAACAAAGCGCTGCGAAACGTTGGTCGTGATACGTCTACAATGTTGCGGCGCGTGTACGTTCGCGCAACCAGCCGTGACCGGGGTAGAACCCCTTTGCCAATCCGCCTACGCCGGGCGACCGGTGCGCGCCGTTTTCATCGAAGGACGCGCGATTTCCTGCGAGCAGCCCGCGTCTATCGCGTCCAAGTCGTCCGAGGATCGCTCGATCGACGAGTCGTCGGATCGAAAGTCGCTCCCTTCGGCCGATCGCGCGTCCGATTCCGCGACGGAATCGTGCGAACAACGCGAGGCTGCGCCGTCCCGGCTATCCGCACTTTCACGTTAGCCGGTTGATACGCTGATTCCCTTTCTAATTCGGCACCTTGAAAGCTGCGCGTGGGAGTGGGGGAGCCAGGGGCTCCGTCGAAAACGGAGAAAGAGAGGCTCGCGGAATCGACGGATCGCTTCGGCGGGAGGATCCAGTTCGCTGGCCGCGTTGATCTCACAGCTGAGGATACGTACGATGGTCCAAGCGGGCCGCGATAATTTCTGATTCCGTTACGTCCGGCGCGTCACGCGGCCCGGCTGCCCGCGGATGCCAGGAAACACGCTGCGCTGTGTGCAGAATCTGATAAATACGAGCGGCACGACTGGAATTTCGTACACGCGAACGCTCCAGTCACTTTGCCACCTTCCAGGCGCACTGTTGCCGTAGCACGTTCACCCGGATTGCACGAAGACGTTTTATGGACGTCTTATGGACGTCTTGAGGACATTCGATTTTTGACACTCGGGACGTCTTAAAGAGGTCTGGGTTAAGTCTGGGTTTTATCTAGGTTGGATCTGGGTTGGGCCAGGGTTTAAGTATTCTATTTTTAGAACAAATTCACCCGGGTAGCATAAAGACATTTAATGGACGTCTAATGGACGTCTTAAGGACATCAGATTTTCGATATCCGGGATGTTTTAAAGAGATCTTGGTTGGGTCTAGATTAGATCAGGGTACAAATATTCTATTCAAGGAGCAGATTCACCTGGGTTGCACAAAGACGTCTTATGCACGTCTCATGGACGTCTTAAGGACATCAGATTCTTGACATCCGGGAGGTGTTAAAGAGGTCTGGGTTGGGTCTGGTTTAGGCCAGGGTTTAAGATTTCCAGAACAGAGTCACTCGGGTAGCACAAAGACGTCTAATAGACGTCTTATGGACGTCTTAAGGACATTAGATTTTTGACATCTGGGAGGTATTAAAGAGGTCTGGATTGGATCTGGTTTAGGCCAGGGTTTAAATATTCTGTTTCCAGAATAGATTCTCCTGGGTAGCACAAAGACGTCTAATGGGCGTCTTATGGACGTCTTAAGGACATCAGATTCTTGACATCCGGGAGAGATTTGGGATGGATCTGGGTTGGGTTTGGGTTAGGTCAGGGTTCAAATATTATATTTACCGAGCAGATTCACGCGGGCAACACAAAGACGTCTTATGGACGTCTTCAGAAGTTCTTAAGACGTCTTTGTGTTACCCGAGATGACTTAAAGAGGTCTGGGTTTGATCCAGGTTGGGTCTGGGTTAATCCAGAGCTCAAATACTCTATTTCCGAAGCAGATTCGCTCAACTAGCATAAAGACGTCTTAAGGACTTCTGGTTTTGGACGTCCGAGACGTCTTCAAGAAGTCTGGTTTTGAACAGCCGAGACGTCCTAAAGTGGTTTGGGTTGGGTTTAGACTGGATCTGGGTTAGGCCAGATTTTAAATATTCTATTTCTGAAGCAGATTCGCGTGGGTAGCACAAAGACATCTTATGGACATCTTATGGACTTCTGATTTTGGACATCCAGAACGTCTTAAAGAGGTCTGGATTAGGTATGGGTTTGATCTGAGTTGGATCTGGGTTAGGCCAGGATTCAAATATTCTATTTCCAAAGCAGATCCACTCAGGTAGCACGATAACATCTTCTGGATGTCTTAAGGACTTTTAGTTTTCGTCATACTGGACGTCTTAAAGAGGTCTGGGTTAGGTCTGGTTTGGGTCTATGTTGTGCCCAGGTTATGCCAGTGTTCGAATATTCCATTTTTGAAGCAGATCCACTCACGTAGCTCAAAGACTTTTTCTGGACGTTTCAAAGAGTCCTTTGCTAG
Source organism: Megalopta genalis (assembly GCF_051020955.1). Classification (NCBI taxonomy): domain Eukaryota; kingdom Metazoa; phylum Arthropoda; class Insecta; order Hymenoptera; family Halictidae; genus Megalopta; species Megalopta genalis. The sequence goes on along the minus strand of NC_135026.1, from coordinate 4,987,321 downwards.
GTCTGTGCTGGATATAGGTTAGTTCTAGGTTGGGCCTAAGTTGAGCCCATGTTGGGTCTGGACTAATATAAGCTAGGAAAGTTAACCTTAAGTTCCCTAGCGTCTTGAAGTCAGAACTGCCTATCTGTCCACAGGTCTCAAGGAACAAACCAACTAACTAGGTCTAGGTTAGGCCAAGGTTAAAACGTTCCAAATGCTCCAGAAATATACCTTTTGCATATCCTTAGGACACCATGTGCCGTCATATGCACGACGCGATGGAAGCAAAGCGCTCGCGTCCCAAGAGATCCGGAAACCGATCATTCTCGCGATCCACGGAAAAACCAGTGGCACCCGTCGTACGTGACCGCACTTTGGAAGAACCCAGAAATGCGATCCCGTCACGTGCCCGGCATGGAACCGTCGCCGGCCCCGGCGAGGCCAGTTAATCATCGTGGATCGATTCGATGAAATTAATGATTGGCTGTTTATGCGGCCGGCTCGCGGTAAAATCGCCTTAATTGTTCGCAACTTTCACCCTCCGCGAGCGGATTGTCTCTGCGACCGTGCGACGTTGTCGTTTGTTAACTTTACGGTCGCGGCCCGGTTCAGCGGATATTACGAAACGCGGCGTGCCGTTTTGTTGCGGGACAGCAGGAAATTGACAATGACAGGAATGTCAGTTTTTGCTGATCGCCGGCGAGCTTCCTGTTTTTCGCCGGTCGGCCGGCTCCACTTGTACGCGCGGCGTTAACATTCGCGTGGAGTGGAAAAAAGGGGGAGGGGATCCCGTTCGCCGCGCGTTTCTGAAACGCTCGTGACACGCTCGCAGCTGCGGGCCGGCCCTGCGTTTCACAATCGCAGGCCAGACAGCCCCGTTCCTTAAAACGTGTCCCTACAGGCCGCTTTTAGGCGTCGATGCCCGCCCCGCCGCGATCAACGCCGCCGATTAGAGCCGCGATAACGCTCCCCGCGACACGATTTGCCTAACGAATCGGTCCACTGAAAGGTCCGAATGTTGCCGCTTTCGTGCCGCGGTGGTTCAACAGTCTCTCCAGCACTCGCCTGATAAGATCTACTATCTCTTTATTAGACAACAGGCTGTTACACCGCATCGTGCTGCGGTGCCTTCGTTTTTGCGTCATTCTGGCGTCATAACTATCGAGCGATCGTAATATTACGTTCGGACCATGGATCTCGTTAATTCAGTGGAACAGAGGAGATGAAAGGGACTTGGAAAAGCTGCGAATTCATGATTTGCAATGGGCGGAGCCAGTGACCTCGAGGGGAACTATGTTAGCCGAGTTTCGAGTCGCTGACACCACCGTAAAGCTGGTCAACGGATTAGGCTCTGTTACTTCTGTTCTGCTGGATGGAAAATTATCGAAAAATTCGTAGATCTTCTAGCTAAAGGGGTTATACGCTGTGAATTTTTTCAGAATTTTCTGTTGCGGAGCCAATTTTTTAAAAAACCGAATTTGTCAACAACTATCGCCGTGACTGTCACCCCGTAAGACTAAACAGATTAGACTCTGTTAATTCTGTTCTGTTGGATGGAAAATTATGAAAAAATTAGTGGATCTTCTAGCTAAAGGGGTTAAACGCCATGAATTTTTTCAGAATTTTCCGTTGCGATACCAATTTTTTAAAAATCAAGTTGTCACGAACTGCCGCCGTGACTGTCACTCCTTAAAGCTACTCAACATATTATGCTGTTACTTCCGTTTTGCTCGATAGAAAATTATGAAAAAATTCATGGATCTTCTTGAGAGTGGCACAAAACGCTCTGAATTTTTTGAGAATTTTCCGTTGCGATACCAATTTTTAAAAAGATCAAAGCTACCAGCAACTATCGCCTGGACTGTCATCCTTATTCAGAGCCACGCGCGGACTAAGTCCCAATCACGAGTCTGTAACATTAATCTGCCCTCGACAATATACTTCAAGGTCATCGGAATCAATCCATACTACCTGTCCAGATCAGGAATTTTATCAGCTTAGGTATCTCGCTGCAGTAGCTCTTTAGTCAACACCTGCCCATTCCACCGCATTCTGTCCACATTTTACGTCACATGCGCGAACCTAATAATTATCCATCGGTATAAACATAATAATCTGAAATCACGTGGAACTTCTCTGGCTCTGAAACTAGTTTAACGGCATACCCGAACGGGTACGCCGCGATAACAGTTTTATATTATTGTCGTCAAACTGAATATTCGTTTTATTGCCTGTTAAGTGTCACAAAGTGACGCATAAACGCGTCAATGTTCGCGCAACGTTGCGGAAATCGTGGATACTTGTTTTATTTAATTGATCGCCGCGTATCCTAGAGGCGAATTACCTGTTACTTATTAATTGGTGGAGCGATTAACAGGTGTTCGGGCAAAACGAAAATACTCTCATTTGATAAATCACGGATAAATAAATCGGTTCCACCGTAACGATGTCGTTAAAATCTTGCAACCGCTCTTACTGTCTCGCATGCTTCACCACTAATAATTTCGCTCTCGAACGCGCGAGATCCGCAGTTCCATTTCCTTGGAAATTCACCGTTCGTTTCGTCGGCCGATCGAAACGCCGATGGACACCCGGTGCGTGCATTTAGGATCAGCTGGTTTCGCAAGGCCCGGTTTTCACCCGATTTCAAAGGTCGACCCGCAGCCATGCAATTAAATATCGGGATAGTTATTGACGCGAGGCTCCGTGAAAACTGCATCGAACACGGCTGACCTCTGATCCACTTAGATAGCCGGCGACGTTGAACTCGCGGATAGAATTCGCGGCCGTCTTCTGAAAGACGGCGCAGGCCTGTAGCAATATGAATAGCGGCTTTACGTTACGTTCGGCGAGCGGAAACGGCTGAAACGGCCGTAAAGACGCCGGGATCGTTTATTAAATACCCGCGGGATGAAAAATGCCCGGCCCGATTAAGGAAGTAACCTGTTATTCCATTAGTTAGTCGGCGTTTATCCTTTCACGATGTTACATACGGCCGGGCTCGCCAGTGAAACCTTGATCGCCAGTCGATTTTCCCGCGACTCGTTTTATTTTTCTAGCCGATACACGACGAATCGGAATTTACGACGTCGCCGGACGAACGAATAAACGAAAACGATTTTATCGGCGCGCCGATCTATGCCACTCGAGGATACGTTATGCTCCGACGGTTGTGCTCGCTTTCGAGCCAATATACTTATTTCCTTTCCCCCGGGCGGGCTGCCCGACGTTTTGAGACGATTTGTTGCGCTATTTGATACACGAGCAACAGCGTCTCAATATATATTAGGTGTATCGATGCATGCTCGCGACGCGCGGCTCGCAATTATCAACGCGATTCCAGCCGAGAGAATCAGCCAGACGTCCAGGCATCGTTACCGAGACATCAATCCGCCTTGAACTTTCTAATCTCGAATGCAAATGGCCAGATTCGATCGGCTGGATGGTTGCAGGCGAGGAAAATTCAAAAACGTACTCGCTGAGCGTTAGAAATTCGAAATAATCGGTCGATTTCTATTCATACAGCTGCTAAGTATAATGGTTATTCGGTTTCGAGATGATTATCGGGATAATGAGAATGATTTCTTGTTTATTGCGAGGTGTTCCGATAATATTGCAAGTCTTTCGATGAAATGGTTCCTCGGGTGATTTCAAGCAACTTTTTCCTTTGCGAGAATTTTCTGCGAGCCTTCGTTCACGTGATATTAAAGGAAAACGCGAGCCAATCACGGAGTTAGTACCGCTGACGCCACGCCCTTGCTATTCCCGCGTCGTGCGCTCGCCCCACCCTCGCCATGCCCGCGTCACACGCTCGCCCCACTCTCGCCACGCCCGCGTCACACGCTCGCCCCACCTTCGCCACGCCCTGTTTCATGCGCTCGCCCCACCCTCGCCATCCAATTGGCCCTTGTTTCTCGTTAAATAACTCATTAACCAAGCTTCGCAGAACATTCCCGCAAAGGAAAATGTTGCTCCAAATCACTCAAGGAATCACCTCTTCCCAACAGGAACGAAGTTAAATTACAAACAATAGGGTTTCTATGGAAATTAATTACCTTCAATATATCTTACCATCCAGAACTGCAATATTAGGAAGTACTTAGATAACCAGGAAAGAACTTGCTATTAATCTTAGCAAATCTCTGTCACGATATATCTCGATCACGGCTTGGATTGATAGAACGATCGTTACCAGGAGCACGCGATGCTTGTTCTTTGTGTCTGCGCCGTTGAAAATGCTTAGCGCTTTCCAAATACAATTCAGCCAGCGAGTACTTTCTTCATTAGTCAATTTATCAACCGACCGTCGCCGGATACAAAACAATAATCGAGAAGTCAGTTTCAGTATGTTCTCCGATACGTGAAAGAGTCTAACCGTGCAAGATGCTCAAGGCTGCCCGCTAATCAAATTCATTTTTGTAATCGATCGTTCGATAGACCAATCGAAAAATCGCTCAGCCGAGTTTCGAGTCGCCACCTTCACTGCTAGATCGGTCACACGATTAAATCCGACCGAGACATTATGCTCTGTTTCTGCCGTTCCGCACGATGAAAAATTCCAAAAAAATTCACGAATCTTCTACTCAATGGGACACAACGCACCGAATTGTTTCAGAATTTTCGGTCGCGGAATCCGGCTTCTAAAAATCTTGCAACGCAGGCATCGCGCGAAAGCATAATCTTTAAATTAACGCATGCCAGTTACATTCTTCATATTAATTCAACGACGAGATGTCCTCCGCAATCGTTGCCGTTCATTTTCTCGAAACCGCGGTCCTAATTAAAAAATAAGAATCTCATTTGGCCGGGCGCTTTCACCGAGTTGTAGCACTTTACGACGCGCACGAATCATTTCACCTGATCGGATTGAACGTGACGCGCGAGATCTGCTCGCGATACTAATCCGGATAAGTAGATCTCGTTCCGATGGGCCGCCGGACGAGTTTACATGGCCGGCCGATATTAAATACGATATTATATTCGCGGCGTACGATGCTGCGTGAAACGAACCGACGGGACGACAACCAATTAGTATCGTGATTCCGGAATCGATTTGCGCGCGTGTAACGTCGAATGCCCCCCCCCCCCCGGTACAAATTGCGTTCGTTATCTCGCCGAGCAAAAAGAACTCGGTTATGCGTTATTTAGCCGGAAAATTATTCGCCGCTTAGGCCGCGAAGACAGCTGTCCGTCCGCCGGAATGCGAAATGATGTTTAACGGGCGGACTCGTATAACTGCGAATCCATTACGTTCGCTATTACACCTAGCCGCGATGCGCACGGCAATTGAAAAACGATATTTACGATGGTATTATACGCGTAACGCGAATTGCGTAACGCGTTATGCCGGCGAGCCGGTCGCTGGGTATCGTTGCGCGGTTTTACGGCCGAAGGGAAATTACAATACCGTTAACTGCGGCGTCGTTATCGTTAGGTAACAATCAAATTGTTCGGTATCCCGGCGTCCTTTGATAGAACTCGTTGTAACGCGATCTCTGCTTCTTGTCCCGCTCGAAACCGGGCATGTTTAAGCTTGTCGCAGCGTTTTTAGCTTTACGTGTTCTCGTCGTTTCCACCCACTTTTCATGAATTTTCGCGGTTTTTCGGATTTTTCTGACGATTGAACAGTATCTGCCTTGGATATTCGTACCGGGGCGATAGAGCTTGTCGAAATCTAGCGTTTGCATTTTGTTTCGCTCGAAAATATTGATGTTTAAGCAATTTGTAGTGTTTTTAGTGTCAGTTTTTACAGATTCTTGTGGTTTTTCAGATTTTTCTGGTCATCGAACGTGTTTTCCTTGGTTTACCTTATACGATTCGATGATACTCGATAAAATACGTCTTCTGCCGTTCATTCTGTCCAAAAAGAGTGATTTTTAACCGTTTTACAGCGTATTTAGTGTTTTCACCTTTACTCCCACTTTCTACCAATTTTCGCGGATTTCGTATTTTTCGGACGATTCACTTGGATACTCATATTTCATTAAATAAAATTTGTTAAAATCTAGCGTTTAAATTTTGTTTCACGCGGGAAGATTGATTTTTAAGTATTTTGCAGTGTTTTTAGCGTCACTTTTCACGAATTTTCCTGGTTTTTCAGATTTTCCTGGCGATCGAACATATTCGCCTCGGCTTCCCTTGCACAATTCCACAGATCTCGATAAAATACATCTTCTGCATTTTGTCCCACTCAAAAAGAGCGATTTTCAAGCGTTTTACAGCGTTTTTAGTGTTTCCAGCTTTCGCAGCGTTTTCATCGCTTTTCGCCCTTTGCCGTACTCACATTTCACAAATTGTTAACGTGCTAGAACAAAATCGAATCGCATTTCTTTGGGACAGAAAGAAGCAGCCGTAGTTCCCCTACATGGGATATAGGTCGAGCAGGCAAAGTTTCCGATTGTTAGTCCTCAAACAGCTTCGAGAACAGATGGAACTTCTTTAAACGCACGTTCTTGGCTTACGAGAAGATTCGCGGAAGTTTCGAGCGCTCCGGTGGAACTTTAAGTACGTTTCTCCGGATCCGTAACTTCTTCACTAGTTTCATGGAGAATCTCAGTGGTTCTCCGAACGGTTTCCACAGCGTCCTTGTATTGTACTGAGAACCACTGAGGAGCGTTAGGTCTGGGATAGGTCTAGGTTAGGTCAATATTACGTAAGTGTTAATTCAAGTTTCTGTGAAGAATCCCAGTGGTTCCAAAAACGGTTTTCACAGTGTCCTTGTATTGCACTGAGAACCACTGACAAGGGTTAGGTCTGGATTAGGTCTAGGTTAGGTAAATATTAGACAAGTGTTAATTCAAGTTCCTATGAATAATCTCAGTGGTTCCTAAAATGGCTTTCACGATGTCCTTCTGTTGCACTGAGAACCACTGAGAAGGGTTAGGTCTAGGTTAGGCCAGTGTTAGGTCAGTGTTACTTCAGGGTTATATGAAGAATCACAGTAACTCTCCGAACGCTTTTCATTGTCCTCCTATTGCACTGAAAATAATTCAGAAGTGTTAGGTCTAGGTTAGGTTTGGTTTAGGTCTGGGTTAGGTCAGTATTAGGTCGGTGTTAATGCAGGGTTCTATGAAGAATCTCAGTGGTTCTCCGAACGTTTTTCATTGTCCTTCTATTGCACTGAGAACAATTCAGAAGAGTTAGGTCTGGGTTAGGTTTGGGTTAGGTCCGCATCATGCCAATATTAGGTCAATGTTAATTCAAGATTTTATTAAGAATCTCAGTGGTTCTTCGAACAGTTTTCGCAGTATCCTTCTACTACATTGAGAACCACTGAAAAGGGTTAGATCTAGGTTAGGTCTACAGTTTATCGCAACTATCTCAGAAACCAGAGGTCAGCGACGTTTCTTGCAAAGGGAAAATCTGTTCAAAATGATGTCCTTGACAGCGTGTTTCAAGGCCGCAAAAATCGGAGCGAGAATAAATTTATGGTCCGTCGTACGTACCGATCGAATCTAATCGCGCCTTGTTCCTAGTCATCTCCTCGTCCGACTATTATCTCGCCGTTTCGCAGATCTCGCTCCATTAAAAAATATGTATATTATATACACCTTCGCGCCGACGGCTTCGTTAACCTTATCGGATAACACGATCTTCCTATCGGCCGATGGAAACGGCGCGGCTTCATAGATCGGTCGGCGCGAGGCCTGCCACTCCCTCGATTTCTAAGATATACAGGTAACTGGCTGTCAGGATCCTGGATCGGCTCGGATCCGATCGATAGATCTGTGCTCTGGACGCGAACGGATCATTAGGGCCGAGGATAATTAACCGGACCTCGTGGGTCCGCGGGGTAAGCAAAAGTGAAAGCCGCTCGCCAATTTCTTTTCGCCGGTCGCACGCTCGAAATGCAAACAGAGCGAAATTTGAAATGCAGCAGGCGAAACCCGTTGTACGAAGAAACTACACCGTTGCCGCTGTAATTGTATTAGCCAATCAATTAAAGCGCGTTTAGCACAAACAATTACCGACCTCTGCGAATAACACAATCGGTGCAACTTTTTCGCGAGCACGTATCAAAAAATGAGGAAGAATTGTCGGACGTTGCACCGGATGTGCAATTCATTTTTTTGCGAAGATATTTCAAATATTTAATGTTTATAAGAATATTTCGAATTGTTGCTGTTTGTAAGAATAGCCTTGATATTTTAAATATTTAATATTTAGGAGAACATTTTGAGTGTTTAATATTCATTCATATTCATTGAAATATCTTAAATATTCAATATTCATAAATATGGTTTTGTATTCAATATTTATGTAAGTATTTTAAATATTCAATATTTGTATGAATATTTGAAACATTCGATATTTGGAAAATTTTTTCGATATTTAATATTCAATACTCATTGAAATATCTCATATATTCACTATATATTCACATAAATATATTTAATATTCAATATTCATTGAAATATCTCATATATTCAATATATTCATAAATATATTTAATATTCAATATTCATTGAAATATCTCATATATTCAATATATTCATAAATATATTTAATATTCTCAATATTCATTGAAATATCTCATATATTCAATATATTCATAAATTTATTTTACATATTCAATATTCATTGAAATATCTCATATATTCAATATATTCATAAATTTATTTTACATATTCAATATTCATTGAAATATCTCATATATTCAATATATTCATAAATATATTTAATATTCTCAATATTCATTGAAATATCTCATATATTCAATATATTCACAAATAAATATATTTAATATTCAATATTCATTGAAATATCTCATATATTCAATATATTCATAAATTTATTTTACATATTCAATATTTATGTAAGTATTTTTAATATTCAATATTTGTATAAATATTTTATATATTCAATATTTAATATTCAATATTCATAAAAATATCTCATATATTCAATATTCATAAATATATTTTATATATTCAATATTTATGTAAGTATTTTAAATATTCAATATTTGTATGAATATTTTAAATATTCAATATTTGTATGCATATTTTAAATATTCAATATTTGTATGAATATTTTAAATATTCAATATTTGTATGAATATTTTAAATACTCAATATTTGTATGAATATTTTAAATATTCAATATTTGTATGCATTTTTTAAATATTCAATATTTGTATGAATATTTTAAATACTCAATATTTGTATGAATATTTTAAATATTCAATATTTGTGTAAATACTTGAAGTATTCGATATCTACAAAAATATTTTCATCATTTAATAGAGTACCTTAAACAATTCCAAAAGGAAAAGGAACACTGGAAAAGGGACTGGTGCTAACAACGAGCCTGCGTGTGCACTTGGGCGCAACGGGCCCGCCGAGATTCCGCGCAGCGATCAGGTGTCCAGGAAGGCAGGGATAGAGGCCCGATCGTATAACAACTGGCGAGCAACAGCCAGTTAATTGATGTACGAGCCAAAGCGTCTGTAACCGATATGCACCGCGCGGTCCGTTCACGGCACACGAGGGAGACATTTACCCGGCGGTTGGGGCCGGCTGGTACTCCCGGAGAAATTCCAAACTCGCGGGTTCTTCCTCCGGCAAGAAACGTCTAATTAATTGTGCAATTAGGGACCGAGTTAATTGGAAAAATTCGCGGACAATACCGGCCACCATTGTGCTCCCGGCTTTATGATCTTATCCTTTCCGCAGTGTTTTCCGTTGTGACACGAGTCGCCGATCTACCGGGTGTCGCGGATATAAAATGATGCAACTCTTTTTTATTATTATTATTTAAGCAATAATTCGGTAGCAACGAAGCTGAACGAATATATAAAAAGTGAAAGAAGAAAAATATGAATGATTAGGAAACATGTAGATAAATTATTGGAGGTTATGTCAGGGTTACGAGATATTTGAATGAATATGGAATATTTAGATTTTCATGAATATCGAATATTTGAAATATTTTTACGAATATTGAATATTGAAAATATTTGTTTAAATATTGAATATAATATTGAATACTTTAGATATTGAATATAATATTTATATAATATTTAATATTGAATATTGAATATTTTAGATATTGTATATAATATTGAATGTAATATTTAATATAATATTGAATATATAAATATTGAATGTAATATTGAATATAATATTCAATATAATATCGAATATATAAATATTGAATATTTTTAATATTGAATATAATTTTGAATATATAAATACTGAATATTTTAAATATTGAATATAATATTGAATGTAATATTGAATATATAAATATTGAATGTTTTAATATTGAATATATAAATATTGAATGTTTTAATATTGAATATAATAGTGAATATTGAATGTAATATTAAATATACAAATATTCAATATTTTAGATATTTATATAAATATCGAATAGAGGGTAAGTCAGCTAACGTTTTCGTTCTAAGTAGATTTTGAGGAAGGCCTTGTGGAAGTTACGAGGCTCGTTTCACCGCAGCTTCCCCGTATTGCTTCCGCAGTAACATGATGAGTGGGTTGCTCCGCGAAATTGAATCATTTGCTTCTGTGTTCCGTCTGGCCGGCTGCCAGCAGTCGGCGGCTACTATTTCAGCGGCGATGTGGAACGGAGTCAAACGAGACGTCTGTCTGATGTGTGTCTTGAAATAAATCAGGGAATCCCGTCGACGGTTCCCGCTTGAAATAACGCACTAGCAACGAGAAACACCTCGAACGAATCCTACCGGACATTCATAAAACCAATAATAAACTAAACAAATTCGATTTTACATGGATAACATTAAACGTCAAATAAAATTCGCATTGTTTTCCTACGGTATAAAACTCGATTTCGACGTCGCGGCCGCCGATTGGCCAGCGCGCCGCTGCGACAGCCCCTTTTGCCTTAGCCACGCCCACGGTAGGCTGCAGTGGTGGGGGGTGGCGACGCGCTGCGACGGTGCCCGACGAGGCGTGGTCACGGAGCGTGAAATAGGCGCAACGCCATCGGCAAATCGTAATAAAGCACATAAGAGGCTCAGGCACATTAACCCAATTTCGAAACGCCGGATCGCAGAAATCCACGGGCGACACGCGAGAACGCGCGATCGATAGATCAAAGACCGAAGCGTTCATAGGGAGCGTTTCTCAACCAGCTCGCCATGGCAATATCGAAAGCCATCGGAGGCAATGCTTTCCAGATATTAATGGCGCTAGTCGGCAACGTCTCATTATCATATCCGCGGCTCTGGACGCAGCCGGGCCGACGTCGACGTCGACGTCGATGCACTGCCCCGTTCCTCCGGCACGAGGAATCGACTAACATGAATGGAACGCGAACCTGCGGCGAGGCCGATGCTTTACGATGACTTAATACGAGACCGGGCCGATCGCATCGCGCGGCTCGATTACAGGTTTCAATGGAGGTGCACACGGACGCGTGTTCGTTACGCAAAATCGACGACCGACTGACGTAACCGGCTGATCGAGTTTGTGCTACAGCACCCTTCGTTGTGCGCGGCGGTACCGTTTTCTCGAGGAACTCGACGCAGTGACGTACGGTTAAATTTACGTGGAAGCCGGTTTGCGATTGGGGTCGCAAGGGTCGCGCGTTTCTCTGGCTTCAATCGATAGCTCGGATTTTTCTGATTAAAACGAGTCCAAACACGATGTAATTCGGATCAGTTTAGCCCGTTCTAGGATCGATTGATACGTGATCTACGGGGTGGACAAAATAACTTGGATAGTTTGAGTATTTTGCTTGTTTTTGATCGTTTGAAGTGAAACAGTTTTCGGTTCGGCGGTTGTCGAATATGATTTTAAGATCGTCGACGTTCAAATTTAAGGTAGATGATGCTTGAATCCTTTTTATTCAAGGACACACTGTGGGTCATTACATCACAGGTCATTCGATAAACATGTATATTCTTATTTTAGAAGATCGAAATGTATACTGTTACCAAACATTCATCTCTGACATTTTCCCGTTATTATCGAAAATAGCTAGATTGGGTCATTTTGGTTACCCAGTATATAGTAACGAGCTCTCCGGTAAAAGTGGTCCGATTACCATCGTGTTTGGACTCGTTTTAATCAGAAAATTCTCAGCATTCCGTTGCTGCTATATTCACAGAGCCAAAATCATAATTACTAAAAATAACATTGTCTTTCTTACATGTTTACTTCGTCGCGGCATTTTATCGACGCACTTCTGACTTCTTTCTGCGTCATTATTACAAGTACCATTATCGAAGGCATTTGTAATCGAGTGGCTTTGCGATCGTTTCGATTCAACGGTTCGGTCAGCAAAGCGAAAATTAGGACGAATATTTCAAGAATTGTGTTTCAGCCAGCTACACGAAGAATGGCACCGTTCACGACGAACGTGTTCACGTGTCGCGCCGTAAGTTTCTGCGTGTTGCGTGCCCACGGAGTACTGTTGCCTGGTCGTGTCTATTTACCATATACCGTGATACCGAGTTAAGGAAATAAGGCTTCGATACGGCCCTGTGCAGAACGGTTGCATAAGCGAGCTGGTAAATCAGATAGCACGTAGCGGGAAAGTAAACGTATTTATTACTATGTTGCGCCCCGCTCGATAATTGCCGGGCTTTTCTTCTTGTTGTGGGAATCGGTGACCAGCGCTGATAAATCCTCACCGATTCAGAATAATCGGATCTATGCTACTACTTGTCTTTCGCTGCGATTTGCTCTGCGATCGCCGCTGCGCGGCGAGTGCCGTTTGTCCAGTTTTGTAAAAAAAATCGGAACTCTTGATGCAATAGGAATAGAGCGCTGAAATTTTTTTAAATTAAAGCTGAAACATTATGCAACAAGAGAAAAATAGGGAGAAAGGATGACAAACTGGTTTTAACCTAGAGAATATTTATTGATTTTCTGCTTTGTCGGAACAGTTTCGTTTTATTCATCGTAATGTACGATTTTATATTAAAATGTAGAACTTCGGATGGAATGAAGACAGCGAGCTGGAATATTTTTTAAATTAAAGCTGAAAGATCGTAGAAGTACAGAAAAATAGGGAGGGCTGATGTCGACAGTTTCTGACCATGAAAATAATTATTGAATTGCAGCTTTCTCGGAACAGTTTCGGAACATCCCTCGTAAAGTATGATTTTACGTTAAAATGTAGAACTTTCGATGAAATGAAGATAGCGAGCTGGAACATTTTTTAAATTAAAGCCGAAACAATGTAGAAGAAGAGAAAAATAGGGAGGAATGTTGACCGATAGTTTCTGACCGTGAAAATAATTATTGAATTGCAGCTTTCTCGGAACAGTTTCGGAACATCCCTCGTAAAGTATGATTTTATATTAAAATGTAGAACTTCGGATGGAATGAAGATAGCGAGCTGGAACATTTTTTAAATTAAAGCCGAAACAATGTAAAAGAAGAGAAAAATAGGGAGTAATGTTGACCGATAGTTTCTGACCGTGAAAATAATTATTGAATTTCGGCTTTCTCGGAACAGTTTCGCATCATCCCTCGTAACGTATGGTTTCCTGTTAAAATATAGAACTTTCGATAAAATGAAGATAGAGCACCGCAATTTTTTTCAAATTAAAGCTGAAACACTGCAGAATGTACAAAAAATTTGCGGGGGATAGTGGCGACAGCGTCATGATTCAAAATTGCATTTTCAGTGGGGGATGTCGCAGGCCGGATCTAATCGGCCGTACATCTTCATCAGCAATTTTATCCGCGAAATATTTGCCGTGAACAATGATGTCATTGTTCATTGTGCGGACCCGGGAGCAACAAGAGCTTTGACACGGGTAATGAGGAACCTGTTACCCCCCTTCCCCCGCAGGCACGCCGTACAGGTATCGCATTCGAATCTCGTATTCTGTCCAATTATTGTGGAACGCAGCCATTGTTACACCATTCGGGCTTTCAACGAGATAATGATGCTCGTAAATCGTCCCCGTTTCGTCCCGCTGATAGTTAAAAGGCGGAACGCAAGGAAATTTTCGATTAAACGGATCAGACAAATCAAGCCGGTTGCTCTGTTGCCATTTTTAACGCGAATCCCGACATTTAAAACGATATTACCGTGGAAATGAAATAAAAAAAAACATAAATAAATAAAATAAAATAAATAAAATAAAATAAAATAAAATAAAATAAAATAAAATAAAATAAAATAAAATAAAATAAAATAAAATAAAATAAAATAAAATAAAATAAAATAAAATAAAATAAAATAAAATAAAATAAAATAAAATAAAATAAAATAAAATAAAATAAAAAAATTAAATAAAACATTGTGATCAAGTAAAATACTGATATAATTGCGGCTTTATTTTGAAGAACGAACGAGACAAGTATTTACTGACCGCTGGACGATTCGGAGTACAGAATATCGTTGCCGGTAGATTAGGCTAGATTTCAAGTAGTAGGAGTGGGGATAGGTCGCGCGACGCGGCGGCCCTATGGACACACTCGCGCCTCCCACTGCGCCGCGCACTGCGAATCAACGGCGACCGCCGCGTCATCTTGCCTACTCCCACTCCGTCACCTGTGGTCTGGCTACCATGGCGACGCTTCAAAGCGTACCCCGTCGCGCATGCGCAGATCCGGTGCTAATATAAACAGCCGACCGATCGACCCAACCGAAACTCCGTCGTCTGAAGAATTCGACGAAGTAAAATAGAAGATAATTCGTGCACATTTCTCAGATCAATCCGGCAATCAATGTTCGCGGGTATGAATGAAGCTCGCGGCGTGTCGGCTGCTGAATTACTGGAATTGACAGAGCGACACCAGGTCGCAGCGATACGCGCGCTGGGCAGTTTGGACACCGCGGTGTCGCGCGTTCGAAAAACCGGTCGACACAGTTCCTTTTTCTTTTTTTTTCCCCCGGCGAACGGATTCCAGGTACGAAACATGCCATTGTTCCAGATTGTCGGCCGGCATTAAACTGCCGTCCGGACACGTCGTTACGTTTCTTACACGGCGTCGTTCCGTCGCACGAATCGCTGTTACTTCGGCCTGTCGCTGCAAAATGTGACGCTCGCGACGATCAAAGTTGTCATAATTTCGTACCCCCTTGGCTGACGATGAGGAAACCGAATTATTTATTGCGAGAGAAATAGAGAGAGAGAGAGAGAGAGAGAGAGGGAGAAAGAGATAGAGAGGGAGAGAGAGAAATAGAGAGAAAGAGAGAGATGGAGAGAGAGAGAAATAGAGAGAAAGAGAGAGATGGAGAGAGAGAAATAGAGAGAGAGAGAAATAGGGAGAGAGAGGGGGGGAGAGAGAGAAAGAGATGGAGAGGGAGAGAAATAGAGAGACATGGAGAGAGAGAAATAGAGAGAGAGAGAGAGAGAGAGAGAGAGAGAGAGAGGGAGAGAGATTTTTAAATATTTTATATGTTTTGATGTTAGATTTAGATTTACTTTAAGTTTAGGTTAGGTCAGGATTAGGCCTTAATTCTGATTTCACTGAAAAACACGTGCACGAATCTCTCGTCTCTTACCAATGATTTCAGTGAAGATTCATCTTAAGTTAAATCTAAGTTTAATTTGTGTTAAATCTAGGTTAGGTCTTGACTATGATTGTTTTAGAAAATACACGGACAAACTTTTCGCCCTGTACTAAAAATTTAAGTGGAGAGGATCAATTGACCTGTCTGTAAAACAACAAATATTAGGATAGTTTTAGGTTAGGTATAGGATAGGTCTGGGTTAGGACTTGACTATGATTTTTTTTAGAAAATACACGCACAAACCTTTCGCCCTGTATTAAAAATTTCAATGGAGAGGACCAATTGACCTGCCTGCAAAACAACAAATATTAGGATAGTCTTAGATTAGGTCTAGGTTAGGTCGAGGTTAGGTCGACAGTCCTCATCGAATACCTCAGAAACCAGACCCCCTCGACCGTAACATCCCCAACGAAAAGTTGTTCAAAACGATATCCACCGACAACGTGCATCAAGATCATCATAATCGCCGAGTTATGATTGATGGGGTTAAATTAACTGCCGCGATGGCCCCGGTAAGCGGAGAAGCTCGAATCTCGCGATAAAGCGTGCCGATAATATTCCGCGTTGTCGACATTTCTCATCGCGCGGAATTCACGAACCGCCCCGGGGCTGGAAGAGCGCAGCGCTTTTCATCAATCTCGCACGCGTTCTAACGCAACGCACTGTGGAAGTAACAACGCGAGACTAACGAGTTTCCCGTGCACTCGTTAGCGTCTTGATCGATTGATACTTAACATTTAAACGGACCGGACAAGCCGGCGACCGCGTGCGCGGACGCCCGAAAATTCCGGCCACAAATTGCTTATTATCGGCGAGATCGTTGCGTCGCCGCCGGTGACGAAGCCGATTAGAACGAACAGAGAGCTCTGTTTGTTCCGAGCAACAGGTGTCCATATAGGCTGTCCGACACGCCGACGCTAAAGCGATTCCGTGCGCGGCGCAATTACGAGCGCCGGTCGCCTCGCGCGTAATTCGCAATAATTCCGAGAGCACGCGAATTTCCATGCTCGTGCCATTTGTGTCCGATTTCGCTCTCTCGTGAAAGTGCCCGGCGATTCTCGGGGCCGGTCCACTAGGATCTCGCGGGAAAAATTTTCTCCGCTAATTCGGCGAACACCGGCCGGAATGATAATGACGATATTATGTCGAGCGCGGCGCGCAACGCCGCGGCGGACGGCGTTTTTGCTCGACGTGTCGTTAAGCCACGCGGATCGAACGTTGCGTACGCGCTGAATATTCATGGAAAAATTTCATTCGGCCGACGCACGCGAGAGAACGTTTTCTCCCGCGGCTGGCAAACGTAATCGGTGTCCACCGTGAATTTATTTCGCGAGGAGAGGAGCAGCATCGTGTTCCGGCACGCGGGCAAACAAATTGCACGGTGATAATGAACGGGCTGTAGTCGCCGTCCGAGCAACTGCTTTAACCTTTGCGTCATTATTCTGCGGTGTTCGGTAGCGAACACCGGCGACGTCCTCTTCGCGTGTTTTCTCTTCTCTGGGCGGTCGATTGCGGTATGCCACAATTTTTTGGGGGGGGAGGGGAAGAGACAATAGTCTAGAAGAGATAGGATAACTGTAGCACGCGACATATTGATCAGGATCGCGAACCTAAGTCAGGCCTAAGATATACCTAACGCTGACTTAACGCTTGAATGAGGAAGCCTCTCTGCGTGGAAGTCTTTGGTAAAAGTCGTGAGATTTATACGCGTTTTATAGAGAAGGCGAAGTGAGACCTAACTCAAATATGTCGTAAATTTGTGTCGCTCTTAAGGCAGATCTAAATAGTAATACGAAAGTCCATACGTTATTCTTTTACAGAGTCGTAAAATGTTCCCCTCCGCTGGAACCCTCGGTTAAAGTGAAGAGATTTATGCGTGTGTTTTATAGGGAAATCAAAGTGACAGATAACTCAGACCTAACCGGGCCTAATGTAGATGTAACTCGGACCTGAAACTCCGGGTCTAACTTAGATCTAATTCGGACCTAATTCGAACTTAAAAACGAAATCATTCCAATTCTTCGAATATTTTTACAGGCCTAATTTTGACGTAACCCAGGCCTAACTCAGATTTAAAGCAGACCTAATTCGGATCTAATACTGAAATTCTCCTAATTCTTCCAATATATCTGCAGGTTTAATCTAGGCGTAACTCAGATCTAATCCAGATCTAATCCAGGCCTCAACCAGATCTAATTTAGTCCTAATTCAGAACTAAAAACGAAGTCCTTCCAATTCTTTCAATATTTCTACAGCTCTAACTTAGGCTTAATCTAGGCCTAACTCAGATCTAATCCAAGCCTAAACCAGATCTAATCTAAGCCTAATTCAGATCTAAAACCCATATCCTTTTAGTGCTTGCAATATTTCTACAGACCTAATCTAGGCGTAATCCAGCCCTAGTCCAGATCTAATTCTGGCCTAACCCAGACCTAACTCAGATCTAAACCAGACCTAATTCAGACCCAATTCAGAGCTAAAAACGAAATCCTTCCAATTCTTCAAACAATTCTGCAGGTCTAACCTAGGCGTAACCCAGGCCTATTTCAGATCTAAACCAGACCTAACTCGGATCTAATCGAGGTCTAAACAAGAACTAATTCAGACCTAATTCAGAACTAAAAAATAAAATCCTTCCAATTCATTTCATATATCTGCAGGTCTAATCTAGGCTTAACCCAGACCTAACTCAGATCTAAACCAGACCTAATTCACACCTAATTCAGAACTAAAAAAGGAATCCTTTCAATGCTTCCAACGTTTCTACAGGTCTAACCTAGGCTTAACCTAGATCTAATTCAAATCTAATCCAGGCGTAAACCGGATCCAATTCAGACCTAATTCAGAACTAAAAACCAAATCCTTCCAATTCTTCCAATATTTCCACATCACCGTATCTCCCTCCCACGCGTTCCTCGCAAACGCACAAAGCCTGATCGTCCCGCCGTTGAAAGTGCCGTATCCGTCGTAACGGCCCCAGTCCTTTGTGCCGCCAGTGGGCTCACCTGCCATAAAATCGCCGGACGACCGGCTAGATATTCTCGGCCGTGGTTCGAACGGCATTAACGAAGTTAACAAGGTGAAAATGCTTTCGGCGTGAACCAGTTGTCCGCCGTTATCGGCCGTTCCGCGCGTCGTCGCTGCGCACGAGAGAGCGGAATAAGGTTTCCCGCGGCGCTCTATGGAAGCGCCATTTACGCCCGAAGGGCGTGCCAACGAACCCTAGTCGTCGTCGGCCCCGACTCGTCACGGCGTCGGCCGAAGAATTTTCGCCCGCGCCCTCGGCGCGCTGTGTCGATTTTTATTGCGTATTAGAGCGCCGCGCGCGTGGCCGAACACCACGGTCCGATCGCCGCCGTCCGCTTTCCCCATGATCGTAACGGGTGCGTTCTTCGCGCGGCGTATTACGCGCCTCTTTATCGCGGCATATCAACCAGCCCGTACGCGCTACCGTTGCGCTCCAAGGACGCGGCGTTCCGTCGACCGCGGGCTACTCGGATGGGCGCAGCCGGCGGCAAGGGAGGGGGTAAGCTGCCACGATAGTCCACGCTTAAGTGTCCGCTGGCAGGACGCTTGGAACGCGATGTAATTGCGGCTGCGGTTATTTGTGTGATCCGAGACTTTGACCTCTTGTTATAATTAGGGTTTATTAATTACGCTGAATTCTCCTTAATTGGCGCTCGGCTTGCAAACGAAAATCGACAATTTGGAGGGAGGAGGTACGATTATTCCAGGTCTGTGGCTCGTTTTTATGGTTCGTATGAATTATCTCCTCCTCCAGAATTGCCCATTTTTGTTTCCAAGCTGAGCGCCAGTTAGGGAGAATTTACTGGATCAAACTGCGGACTCTTATGGAAAAGAAAATATGGCTGCGTTAATCGCGAGATACAGAAGCTATTTAGACATTCGTTTCTTCCTTGAAAATTATTTTATTCAGTTAGAAATAATGCTATAGTATTTCTAAATCGAGTAATTGTTTTTACTGTTTCGTATTTGATCTACTCAGTTTTTCCATAAGTGCATAAAATCTGCAGTGCAGCATTTGTAATTATGAATGAAGCATCGAATGTGTTTAACGTTTGATTGGTTCTCAGATTAAATCACAGTGACGGAGATTAAATTTTGTCACTTATGGCAGAGATGTTTTTGGTCCTTACGGTACAAATGTTCTTTCGATGAGTTAGATGAGTTTAGATGATTATTGAGATGGTTTTATTACTTATCATACGAATGGTTTCGCAAATTATGTTTGAAATGATTATGGCACTTATGGCAGAAATGTTTTTGTTCCTTATGGTAAAAATGTTCTTGTCGCTTATTGTAGAGTTGTTTTTATTACTTATGATACCGATGTTTTAGCAACTTACGATTAAAATGTTTTCGTCACTTATGATAGAGATGCTTTCGCTGCTAATATTTGGAGCATTGTACTGGTTCCAACATTGGCAGTACATTGTATTGACACTATCAAATTCGACAACCTCGAATTAATCGAAATCGAAATCGAAATCGCAATCGAAGTCGAAGTCGAAGTCGAAGTCGAAGTCGAAGTCGAAGTCGAAGTCGAAGTCGAAGTCGAAGTCGAAATCGAAATTAAAATTGAAATAATCAATCTATGAATACGGACCAACTTTTTGGAGAAAGGTGGCCACCTAACCGCGAACACAGTGGCGTAGATGACGGATATAAACAATCACACGGTTGCGACACGACGCTCGGGTAATTGAAAACGGCCGTTTTACGATGGCTTCGCGCGAGCATTGCCAAACGGGCGATAAAATTGAGGAAATCAGGCCTGTCTGGTAGAGGTGCCGGCTGCGCACAGGCAGTAATAGATTCGAGGAATGCCATTTGTTTTGCATAGCATTCCTTGCGGTCACAATTATTTTAACTGCCAGCTTCGTGTCCGCGATACTTAGCCGCTTGTGCAAGCCGCGGGGTTCTAATGTCGGCGACGAGTTAATTATGTGCACTTGAAACGGTTTTTCCGCGAGGGATAATATTTTAGCAACGTCGCGTTAGATTCGCGTACCTGAAATATTTGTCACAGCCGTCCGCGGCCGTAATCACACCTTTCCTCTTGCAAATGGCAATAGAGCAGGTGCCAGTTGCCAATAGCTGCTCTAAATAGCAGAAATAATGTTCGCAGCTCGCGAAATTTAGAGCTCCTTTGTTTCACGTTCTTACGCGGACACCATTTACCTTTATAACACGTCTTATGCAGGGTTTTTCGAAAATTGCATAAATACCTCGATAGGCTGATTCGCGACGTAATTTCGAGTAACTTTTTCCTTTGCGAGAATTTTCTACGAGGTCCCGTTAACGAGTTATCGAGGATTAAACGCGGACCAATCAGCGAGCGCGTACAGTGGACGAGCGGCGGCGCGGCGGTCGCGAGGGCGTGGCGCCTGCCGCACCAGCACTCCGATTGGTTCGCGTTTATCGCTAATAACACGCTAACGAAGCATCGGCCGTCATTTTCGCAAAGGAAAAAGTTGCTTCGAATCACTCGAGGCATCTTTCTGTCCAATTATTTGCGGCATTTTTTATTGTCTACGTGCAACTGCATCAATATTATGAATTGCGTTGGATAAGGTGCATATTCGGTAACAGTTTCTACGGATTATTTCGTAAACAGTTTTGATTTCGCTTCGACGCTGGTAAATGGAAAATAGCCGGCTACGAAATCACTGTTGCACCGGCTCCGGACAGCGTGATTTACCGCGACACAACGCCGCTTCACGCTAGACGATAATCCTCGTAAATTCGACACGGCCGCGTTAAATCTACCTTGTAAATAATTGCGTAACCGGCGAATTGTGTTACAGTTACTGCGGATCATTAGCGGCCGTGCTTTCCGGGCGCACATACGTACGAGCTATCGACACGGCGCTATTTAACTTTCACTATCCGATGCGTAACATTCCGCCATTACGTTTGATGATTCGCGAGCCTGGCAGGGCAAGCACGACCGATCTGACCCATTGGCATTATTAATTTTTATTTTTAACACCGAGCAACGTGCCTCGCCTTTATCTCGGCGTCTGAGGGTGACACGGGGACCGAAACTTCAGCATTTATTGTCTCCGTTACTACTCGAGGTATTCGAACAAAATAAAAAGCAGAATGAAGCTCTGAGTTAGCTTTATCCGTGATATTTTTATCCAAATTTTAAATCAGTTGTAAAGAATTAAAAAAAAATCACGAATAATGCTAGAATATCGAAAAATCTAATTTTGGAGCATTGTTCATGATTTTTTTTCAATTGTTAATCATCGATCTAAAATTCTGAGAAAAATATACTGAATGGAACAGACTTGGAGATTTATTTTGATTTTTATTTCATCGAAATATCTCGAGAAACAGCTGAGAAAATCGTCGGCGAAGTTCTTGCTTTCCGTATCAACGAAAGGTTAGAGGTCTGAAATTGTACAGAATCGTATTGTAAAAGAGCATTGTTTTGCAAAGCGGACGGAGAGCGCCGGATGTTGTGCGGCCCGGCCTGGAAAACTCGTGGTACGCTGAATTATTATAGTCGGTTTTCTCCCCTTGCGTCACCGAGCGACGCATCCCACGCGCCGATGCGTAATTAAAAACGGCTGGAACAACGACTACCAGTCTTCCCGGCCGATTGCGAGCGGGGCCCACTTAATTGGAATCGCATTAAGACGTGGGAATACGTTTTATCGGGGTAATTCACACCTTTATAGCGAAACACGGCCCATTCAATTGTAATTCCGCCGGTCGTCCGCTGATCGTTGTTGCGTCTTAACAACTGATGCTAAATGATTTCGCACGGCTTACAAAAAGCGCCGCGAATCACAGATAATCCGGCGACGGTGGCACCTCAGCCACGCTAATTGAGCAAGAGAACTGTTTGTAATTGCGTGGTAAATTTTTATTTCCTCCGACGATCACCGTGGAAATCGTTGCGCGGATCGCGCACCGTGGATCCTGCGAGATTATTCCTGGCGAATTTCATTCATTTCAGATTCTCGCTGATTTTTAAAGTGCACGCAAATGGGTGAATCTAAAAGCTGTAGCAGCTTTTTATTTTCGAAGCGTATCGATTTGATTTTTATAGTAAATAGCTTCTTTTTATCAACGAACGCGATTTTTCTTTCGTTATTATTTTGGCAAGTTTGAAACAGTTTGACGATGTTTCCAGTTGTTTGACCAGGTTTGAGCAAACCTGATGTGGATTAAATAGGATCTGAATTGTCTCAGACTATCTTTATAGTGTTTGCAAGACTATGAGCAGGTTTGAACAGGTTTGAAATTGTTTGAGCAAGTTTGAAGCAGTTTCCAGGAATTGCAAATGGTTTGAACAGGTTTGAAGCAATTTTAACGCTGTCTAAATGATTTGAACATGTTTTCGAAGCAGCTAGAAGGCGTTCCAGTCTGTAGCAGTATGAATACGGGCAATCTGAGCTACGCTATCTTAAACTGGAAACTTCCAGATTTAATTTGAGCTAAGTTGCATTGAAAAAGTCTTACAGGAACACAACTTAAATTTAACTTGAAATTTGCTATTAAAATCGAGCCATTTATCTTCGAGTCAAGAATTGCGTTCTTCAATTTTTCAAAATGACCTCGCGCTTTTTTTTGGAAGCTAAGCTACTTTGTATTAAAGCGGATATATTGACCTTTAATTTGAGCTAAGCCTTATTGAAGAAATGCTGCAGGATCATAATTTAAATTAAATTTGAACTTGTTCTTTACAATCGAGATATTTTACTTCGATTTAGAGGTTGTTTCTTCCAATTTTTCGGAACGGTCTCGTGAATTTGTTTCGAACCTAAGCTACCCCGAATTAAAGCGCATACTTCCAGCTTTAATTTGAGCTAAGCCTCATTGAAAAAGTGCTACGGGAACACAATTTAAATACAACTCAAAGTTACCCTTTACAATGGAGACATTTTTCTTCGAGTTAGGGATTGCTTACTCCAATTTTCTGAAATGATCTCGTTATTTTCATTGGAAGCTGAAGTAGCTTATATTAAAAAGAACACTTCTAGCTTTAATTTGAACTAAGTTGTATTAAAAAAGTCTCTCGGGAGTACAATTGCACGTCAGTTGAGTCTGATCGATTTAAAGCAGGTTGGAGGTGTTCCCAGTAGTTTGACCAAGTTTAAACAAACCTGATGTGCATTAAATAGGACCAAAATAGTCTCTAACGATCTTCAGTAAATTCCAAGAGAGTTGCCACGTTTGAATCAGCACGGACACGTTCTAAATTGCTTCAGCCAGTTTGAGGCAGTCTCAGCGCATCGCAAATGGTTTGAACAGGTTTGAAGCAATTTCAACGCATTCTGAGTGGTTTGAACATGTTTTAGCACACCTGATATGGACCCAATAAGTCCCAATGAGTCTCGGACAATTTTTATTAAATTCCAATCGAGATTAGCTGGTTTGAAGCAGTTTGAAGGCGTTTCCAGTTGTTTGACTGGGTTTAAGCAAACATATAGTGGTTTAAACAGACGATCTTCAGTAAATTCGAAGAGTTTTAGCACGTTTGAAGCACGTTATAAATTGTTTCAGCCAGTTTGAAGCAGTCTCAACGCATCGCAAATGGTTTGAACAGGTTTAATGCAATTCAAACGGAATCTAAATGGTTTGAACACGTGTATCTAATGGATCCCAATGAGTCTCGGACAATTTTTCTTAAATTCCAATCGAGATTAGCTGGTTTGAAGCAGTTTGAATGTGTTCCCAGTGGTTTGACTGGGTTTGAGCAAACATATAGTGGATTAAACAGACGATATTGAGTAAACTCGAAGAGTCTTAGCACGTTTGAAGCACGTTATAAATTGTTTCAGCCTGTTTGAAGCAGTCTCAACGCGTGGTAAATGGTTTGAACAGGTTTAAAGCAATTCAAACGGAATCTAAATGGTTTGAACACGTTTATCTAATGGATCCCAATGAGTCTCAGACAATTTTTATTAAATTCCAATCGAGATTAGCTGATTTGACGCTGTTTGAACACGCTCCAAATCGTTCGACGATGTTTTAACCCATCCCGACCGTATTTCACCGGTCGCAACGAGTCTCAGACAATTCTTCGTACGCTCTAATTGAGGCTAGCCGTGTTCCGGCGATCCGCGCATGATTATGTTTCCTGAAACGTAAATGAATTCTGGCCGCCAACAATGATGCCATTCCGCGCATACTGCGGCTTATTATCGCCGTACGAGTACGCAACTTACAGTAACACCGCGCCGCGGCCGTAAATTCATTGATTTACGCAGCGTGCAGCGTCTGCCTGCTCGCGAGTTAATTAACTTTTTATGACGACACGGGCCGATTGCATCGCGGCTTTCCAAACGAAACGCTTCTATCGCCGAAAGCGGCGGCGCGGTTACTGGAAACGCGACGCGGAAAATTGTCGAGCGGTGTCCCGCCGGTGTTTTAACAAACCGGCGGACAAGATCGCCGCGCCGAGGGGAATACTAATTAGGAACGGTCTGCTGGAAAAAACGTGTTTCAATTAACGCCCGTAGTAATATCTATTTTCGTGTCATTGTGCAACGTGCGCGCGTTAAATTGCCCAAACGAAACTGTAATTATTATTAGTGCAGAGTTTAATTAGACGGCGGATTTTCATGGAAAATCAAATGCCGCGAGTCTATTGCCGAGAGCCAAACTCAAATAAAAAACGCACACTTACGGGTTTTTCAATCGTCTCAATCAGCTGGAAATCGCGCGCCGATCATTCCAATATCTCCTCAAAGTTTCCATTAACGTACGTTCGTTATAAATTATTTATAAAACCGTCATTAATTTTTATACACACAAGAGCATCTTAGAAATTATTTATATACATTACATTTCCATTTCATATAAAATGGCGGGTGTTTTTAAATAAAATAGACCCAAGTGTCGACTAAATTTCGCCTCCGAAAATTCTCACAAAATTGCCCTCCGTTCGATCAACCATAACTTCACGCCTAATCGATTTATCCCAACAAAAAAATTCCATCTGACTCTCCACACTACGCTCTATCAAACGACCGTTCGTTTCTCGCAAAAGCTCTGCTAGTTCCCGAGAAAAAAATCGCGAAGATAGCCCCGAGCGGTGGCCCGGTCCAGAATTAGCGAAAACCTGGACAAAAGTCGAAAGCGCTTCTGTAAATTGATTTATAAATAAAAAGAAACTGGTCGATCATATCCGCTCTCAGTGTCCACGACCGGTTAGACCGGCATCCGTTTCCCGTGCTCCAATTACGGGCGGTTTCCTGCGGATCGACTGACTAATCGGCAAGCGATTTCTTCCGTCTGGCCGGACGTCTGTCGCAAGCGTTTACGCGGCGCGGATGACTCAGTGGAAATATTGGTGGAGCGGGGCCGAGGGGAGCGGAGGCTGATCCCTCGACTCGAGGACGATCCGTGATCTTGCCCGATCGAGGACGAGCAGACAGGTGCAGTGATCTTCGGTGACGCAACACGGCTCGTCGGAACGTTCCGCGGCCGCAGCTGGAGAACCGCTTCTCTGGACGATGACGCAACTTTTATTAGCCTAGGCCACGGCTCAGAGATGCCGTGAAGAGCGAGAGAGGAGAGGGGAGGGGGAGACGCGCCGTGAACTTGACGCTCAAGGGAATCTTCTATTCGCTCGTCCGGCGCTATTATCGAGTTGTCCGCCGCGCTGGCGCGATTCAATTAAACCGCGTCGTAAATGGATTGCGCGGCTGTCCACCGGAGACGATCTTTTATAGCGATTCTATAAAAGAGCGACGCTCGTTAAGGTCTAATGAGAAGACGAGCGACGTACCCGCGACCATTACGGCGACGCCGCTTTTCTTCGACAGCGATTTTCCGGGCGATGTATATTCGCGCGCAAAAAGTGCCCGGGTGTTTCGCGTTCTGATGCTTCGTGGTGCGTCGATTGGAACAATTTTCTTGGTACAAGATCATTTGAAACGCAGTGGGATGTTTTTTCTTGGGACGAGAGGAGATCGAAGCTGTTGAAGCTATTTGGAACGCGACCGAACTGCTGAAAACCGGTCGGAATCAAGTGGCGTGTAATTGTACTACCGAGGAACTTTTTTTAATGCAACTTAGATCAAATTGAAGCTGGAAGCTTCTGCTTTAGGATAGTATAACTCATATTGCGAAAGAATAGCGAGGTGATTTTGAGAAATTGAAGAAACGCAACCCTTGACTCCGAGGAAAAATGCCTCGATTATGATAGAAGATTTCAAGTTGAATTGAAGTTAGGATTCTGTAGGATCTGTTTAAGCTAGATTAGCTTTAATTCTAAGCTGAAAGTGTGCACTTTAAGATAGAGGTACTTGGATTAAAAAGGAATCGCGAGATCGTTTTGAAAAATTGATAAAACGCAAGAAGCTTACTCGAAGAAAAATGTCTCGATTTTAAAAGGAAATTTTCGAGTGAAATTTTTATTGTGTTCTCGAAGAGCTTTGTCAATGTAACCTAGCTCAAATTAAATATGGAAGTGTCTGCTTTAATATGAGGTTATTTAGGTTACAAAGAAAATCGCGCCGTCATTTTGAAAAGTTGAAGAATACAACCCTTGACTTGAAGAAAAATGCCTTGATTTTAATAGCAAAGTTTAAGTTGAATTTATGTTGTGTTTTCGTAGGACTTTTTCAATGTAACTTAGATCCAATTAAAGCTGAAAGTATCCACTTTAAGGTATAGTAGCTTAGATAAAAAAAAGTATGCGAGATTATTTAAAAAAATTGACAAATAGCATTGTCTAACTCGAAGAAAAATGCCTCGATTTTAAAAGGAAACTTTGAGTTGAATTTAAATTATGTTTGCGTAAGTCTTTTTCGATATAACTTATCTCGAATTAAAGGTGGAAGTGTCTGCTTTAATATGAGGTATCTTAGGTTCCAAAGGAAATCGCGAGGAAATTTTGAGAAATTGAAAAATGCAACCCTTGACTTGAAGGAAGATGCCTTAATTTTAATAACAAAGTTTAAGTTGAATTTAAGTTGTGTTCCCTTGGGACTTTTTCAATGCTACTTAGTTCAAATTGAAGCTGGAAGTATCCGATTTAATATGAGCTTGCTTCAGTTCCAATGAAAATCGCGAGACCGTTCCGAAAAATTGGAGGAAACAACCTCTAACTCGGAGTAAAATGTCTTGATTGTAAAGAGAAAGTTCAAGTTTAATTTAAATTATGATCCCGCGGCACTTTTTCAATTAGGCTTCGCTCAAATTAAAGGTCAATGTATCCGCTTTAATACAAAGTAGCTTAGCTTCCAAAAAAAATCGCGAGATCATTTTGAAAAATTGAAGAACGCAATTCTTGACTCGAAGATAAATGGCTCGATTTTAATAGCAAATTTCAAGTTAAATTTAAGTTGTGTTCCTGTAAGAC
The DNA here is from genome assembly GCF_051020955.1 of Megalopta genalis. NCBI lineage: Eukaryota > Metazoa > Arthropoda > Insecta > Hymenoptera > Halictidae > Megalopta > Megalopta genalis. The sequence continues at coordinate 4,959,534 of NC_135026.1, read as the reverse complement.
TTTTTCAATACAACTTAGCTCAAATTAAAGCTGAAAGTATCCGCTTTGATACGAGGTAGCTTATATTCCAAAGAAGGAATCATTCGCAAAGTAGATTCTCCTTGCAACTATCACAAACCGTACGAACTGCGTGAAATCATCACTGAACCAGCTTTCCAAAACAAAACGTCCAAAAGCGTAAGTATACTGAGAGCCAGCTGATTGCGGGCGGTCACATGACGTCCATAATCAAAGATAAACACAGGTGTTACGAGCATCATGATAGCATCCAGCTAGACCCGGCGCACGCATGCACCGTAAATTATTCAAAAGAAAATGAGTGAAACTGGAGGCAGTCTTTCCCGATTAGCGAAAACGCTGGATAGAAGCAAATAGAAAGCAAAATAGAATGAAATCCGGCATTCATTAAAATCAAGTCCGCCATTCATTAATATCAAATTCACCGGATCTACAAAATCAAATTCACTTTTCTTCAGAATAAATCATTTGCGGTCGCAGCGACTTTAACTGCAAATCCAAACCACTTTATTATATTTATTATTTATCATTATTGTATTTATCATTTATCATTATTCATTTATTATTTATTCAATTTATCATTAAATTAAAGCTAAAGTTATTATTTATTAAATGTTAAAATTAAATGATAAAATTTGAATTAATTTAATTTAAAATTAAACGTGAAAATTAAATTAAATTAATTTAAAATTAAATGTAAAAATTTAATTTAATTTAATTTAAAATTAAATTTATAATTAAATTTAATTTAATTTAAAATTAAATTTATAATTAAATTGACTTTATTATTTATTAAATTTGTTACTTATTAAATAGAAGCTAGTGCATTTTTTACATATGAGATTGAATTTTCTGGCTCATGCTATCCTTTCAACAGTTTTCAAAATGCAAACAAATTCGTTGATATTAAAATTATTATTATTAATATTGTTATTATTATTGTTATTATAAAACGAACTTCTAGTAGCACTTTGGACAGCAAACGGTGAAATTTTCATTACGTAATTCGAACAATGCTGGTGTACAATCGAAAGTGTCAGTGGCCTAATCAAATCGTCATCTCTCGAGTCCACAGCCAACAACTTTTACGCAACGCGATTTTTTCGCCAATTAATTAGAACAGTTATGGTACACGATCGACAAGTCCCATGGAAAAATGACAGGCGGAGAGAAAAAGCGAAGGTGTCGGAGCGAGCCTGTTTCCACCCACTTATCGAGTGCTCCAATTATTACGAAACCATCTTGTTTTCCATTGGAAACCACAGTGACCCTCGTTCGAAGTCATGCTTCATAAAACGGTCGGGTCTGTCGATGGTCTATCGGCTGGGTCCGCATTTAATTCTCACGTGAACGACCAAGGAAAGGCCGCAGCGAACGAAACGGCGCTCGGGAACACACGATCGCGGATATTATCTAACCTTTTATAGGGAACGTGTGTTAGAGTTCGAGAGGGTGATCGCGTACCTTGTAGAGCTAAGACGTAGACCTAATCTCGTTTGACCAGGTTTCAGAAGCTATGGTACACTAGGTTAAAGGGGAAACTTTCAGCTTTAATTTGAGCTAAGTGCGATTGAAAAAGTGCTGCGGGATCATAATTTAAATTTAACTCAAAGTTTCCCTTTATAATCGAGACGTTTTACTTCGAGTTAGAGTGTGCTTCTTCTAATCTTCCGGAACGATCTCGCAACTTGCCTTGGAACGTAAGTAATTTTATATTGAAGCGGACACTTCCAGCTTTAATTTGAGCTCAGTATGATTGAAAAAGTGCCGCGGGATCATAATTTAAATTCAACTCAAAGTTTCCCTTTATAATCGAGACGTTTTACTTCGAATTAGAGCGTGATTCTTCAAATTTTACGGAACGATTTTGCGAGTTTCCTTGGAACTTAGGTAACCTCATGTTGAAGCGGATACTTTCAGCTTTAATTTGAGCTAAGCCTCATTGTAAAAGTGCTACGGGAACACAATTTAAATACAACTCAAAGTTACCCTTTACAATAGAGACATTTTTCTTCGAGTTATGGATTGCTTACTCCAATTTTCTGGAATGATCTCGTTGTTTTCGTTGGAAGCTGAAGCAGCCTATATTAAAAAGAACACTTCCAGGTTTAATTTGAGCTATGTCACATTGAAAAAGTGGAACAGGAACACAACTTGAATTCAACTCGAAATTTCGCTTCAAAATCGAGACATTTTTCTTCGAGTTAGGGCTAGTGTTTTGATAATTTTTCAAAACGATCCCCCTATTCCTTTGTAATCTAAGCTCCTCTATCTTAAATTGAATACTTTAAGCTTTAATTTGAGCTAAGTTGCATTAAAAAAGTCCTACTGGAACGGAACTTAAGTTCAACTTTAAATTTGCTATTGAAATCGAGGCACTTTTCTTCGAGTCAAGGGTTACGTTTTTTCAATTTTTCAAAATCACCTCGCTATTCTTTTGCAACCTAAGTAATGCTATCTGAAAGCAGAGAGTTTCATCTTTAATTTGAGCTAAGTTGTATTAAAAAAGTCTCTCGGGAGTACAATTGCACGTCAGTTGAGTCTGATCGGTTTGTAGCAGTTTGAAGGTGTTCCCAGTAGTTTGACCAAGTTTAAACAAACCTGATGTGCATTAAATAGGACCCAAATAATCTCTAACGATCTTCAGTAAATTCCAAGAAAGTTGCCACGTTTGAATCAGCACGGACAGGTTCTAAATTGTTTCAGCCAGTTTGAGGCAGTCTCAGCGCATTGTAAATGGTTTGAACAGGTTTGAAGCAATTTCAACGCATTCTGAGTGGTTTGAACATGTTTTAGCACACCTGATATGGACCCAATAAGTCCCAATGAGTCTCGGACAATTTTTATTAAATTCCAATCGAGATAGCTGGTTTGAAGCAGTTTGAAGGCGTTCCCAGTGGTTTGATCGGGTTTAAGCAAACATGTAGTGGATTAAACAGACGATCTTGAGTAAACTCGAAGAATCTTAGCACGTTTGAAGCACGTTATAAATTGTTTCAGTCAGTTTGAAGCAGTCTCAACGCGTCGTAAATGGTTTGAACAGGTTTGAAGCAATTCAAACGGAATCTAAATGGTTTGAACACGTTTATCCAATAGATCCCAACGAGTCTCAGACAATTTTCATTTAACACCAATTGAAATTATCTGGTTTGAAGCAGTTTGAACACGCTCCAAATCGTTCGACGTGGTTTTAACACACCACGTTTGTATTTCACCGGTTGCATCGAGCCTCAGACAATTCTTTGTCTGCTCGAGTCGAGGTTGGTCGTGTGCTGGCGAACCGAATCCGATTATGTTTCCTGAAACGTAAATTAAGTGCGCCGGGGCGCGCTGGAGATCGCGGATATTATCTAACCTTTAATGCGGACCGCGTGTTCGGTGTTCGAGTTCGAGAGGGCGAAACGGCGGCGGCTTGGTCAGCGACCGTCGGGACGCGTGCGTGCCGCTCGGAAACTCCGCTCCGCTCCGCGCAGCTCCGCACCGCACCGCACGACTTCGAACCGCGCTGCACTGCACCGGCTCGATCCGAACGAAACGGAACCACTTTTACGCCGCATTCTTGGCATTGAAGTGTCTCCCGTACCACGCCTGGCCTGGGGTGGGTGTGGCACCCAGCGAACCCGTGACGTAGCCACACCGAACCACCGGCCTCGTTACGACACACAGCTAAACGGACAATGCGTGTAGGTACAATTGCGGTTACGAAGGACGGCTAAAGTCGACGCGGTGCACCGTGTTCCACGAATTAGTATTTCTCCATAGTAATCGTCGTATATTGTTTTCAATCTTCCAGTAGAATATAGAATATATATTATTATGCGTGTTAGTATATGTTTATATATTCTTAATAATATGTTACTAATTTTAAATTAATGTATGATGTGTACTAATTATAATATGATTATAATATAACTAATATATTTTATTAATATAATATGAATATAATGTAACTAATATATTATACTGATATAATATGCATATAGTATGACTAATATATTATACTAATACAATATGAATATAATATGACTAATATATTATGTTAATATAATAGGAATACAGTATTACTAATATATTATACTAATATAATAGGAATATAATAGAACTATACTATATTATACTAATATAATAGGAATATAATATAATTAATATATTATACTAATATAATATGAATACAGTATGACTAATATATTATACTAATATAATAGGAATATGGTATGACTATTATATTATACTAATATAATAGGAATATAATATAACTATAATATTACTATACTATAATATATAACTAAATATTATACCAATATAATAGGAATATAATATAACTAATATATTATGTTAATATAATATGAATGACTATTATAATATTGTAAATATATTAATATATTTAACAATATCGATTGTCTATTATAAGTGTAGTTTTCAAGTATTTCTATTTATATATTAGTTTCCATCATTTGCTTTTAATCATTTATTATAGTATTGAGTGTATCATTGTATACATATTAATATGTTGTAATATCATATACATCGTTATATGAATGCAATATATATTATTAAGTAAAGCTAATGTACACAATACATATTAATATATGTATATCGTGATACCAATTATATATTATGATTAATCTTCAACTATTTCTACTTGTATAATAGTTTTCAAGTATTGTCTTCAATAACATATTATAGTGTCATACATCTTGTAATATATTAATATATTATGCAATTCTAATATATATAATATAGTAGTATATATAGTATATATAGTAATTATAATATATATGATTAATATAGTAATATTAAGTATATAATAAAATACAATTATACATTACAATATCACATATATCATTATATGTAGTATATGTATGCAATATATTAATATATATCACAATATCATATATATATATGTATATGTATATTAGTATATATCACAATATCATGTACGTCATTATACGTTCACAATAATACATTACTAATTTAGAATGATATATAACAGATATACGTATATCTTACTACCAATCATCTCTTATAATTAGTTTCCAACAATTTATACCTCGATAGCAGTCAGCCGCCGTCGCGTTTCAATTTCATTTCGATCCGGTACGTAAATTATAATTGGAATCGTATCTTACGCATTGCGAAGCACGCCCAAGCGTAATTGTATCGCGGGGACCATTAAAACGTCGAAAGTTCCATGGGTGAACTTTCTCGTTATACCCGGTGTTCCGGTTCGTACGCGGAAGCGATGGTAATTCGCGAACGTCGCGTCCAGAGAGACAGACAAGTCCGACGGAGTTGATGATCCCTTTATTCTCATGTCAGCCGAATTACGGCATTAACACGCGAGACAGGTGTTAGCTGACGGTATTCGCGAACAGTTTAAAAATTCGTTCCAGCGGTTTTCTGTGATCTTGCAGCCTCTCGGAAATTGCATGCGAACCAGCCCCGAGACGTTTCGTTACATTATGATGGAGATGGATTTTCAAGTCTTGTCTCAAAAAATATATATTGTTATTTAATATCGTATCGTTAATATATTATTGTTTGATATTATATCATTAATATATTATTATCTGATATATATAATTAATATATTATCACCTGATATTATATCAATAATATATTATTCTTTAATATATGCCATTAATATATTATTATTTGATATTATATCATTAATATATTATTATCTGATATTATATCAATAATATATTATTCTTTAATATATGCCATTAATATATTATTATTTTATATATGTCATTAATATATATCCTTAATATAATATTATTTAGTATATGTCATTAATATGTTACTATTAAAATGAATATATTAAAATTGTATTAATATATTAAGATATTATTATATTGACATGTTCTTAATATATTAAAATATTCTTAATACATCGAAATATTATTAATATATTGAAGCATTACTAATATATTGAAATATTATTAATATACTGAAATATTATTAATGTATTAAAATGTTATTAATGTATTGAAATATCATTAATATATTGAAATATTATTAATATATTAAAATATTATTAATATATTTAAATAATAACATATTAAAATAATAATATATTAAAATATAAGTAAATTTCTATATTAATTTACACGATCAATATATCATTTACAATCGTTGAAAAGGATTAAGAACGCAGCGAAACTCTCTAAATCCGTCTTAAAGTTTGTTTACCATCGCGTCTCGAGAACTCCGACGCGGCGTAAGCGCGCGTGAAATGCACAGTCCAGCGATCACCCGTAAGCGATCAGCCATCTTAAAAGCCGGCTCGAACGTCTCGGACGCAGCCGCAACGATTCCCGATACATTCTCCTTTTTATGGAAGACTTTCACGGTCTGATAATCCATTTTGAAATTCCGAGTTATCGAAGCAACCGAGCAGCGGAAGACTCGATTTCCATCGAACTGAATCGCTCGGAAGGTTCACCGGGGTCCTGTTTCCACGTGGCCGTCAACACAGAGTTCAGTTCGCGTTGCTAAACACGTTCGCTTTCGATGAATTTTCGATCGCATTTACCAGCCAATCGCCGCGGCCGGATCGTTGCGAATGCCGGCCGCCGTGGAGTCGTCTAATGAGCCGTTTAATTCCTCATTTACTGCGCTCGTGTTCGGGCTAATTATATCACGAGGGAACGGGCGCGATTTTTTCTGCATAGCGATGCGCCGACATTTTCATTCCGCGAAGAAAAAAGAAAAGAATATCGGCGAGCAACGCGCAGGTCCCGTTTTGTAATTGTCCCGAATGGAGACCGATAACCAACGGAGCTTAATAACTTAATTGAGTGTAGCAACTGCATTAGCAGCGACCGATTTCTATTACATTAATGCAAATGCTGTCGTTAGGGCTGTTTGCATGTCGGCGTGCAAAATTTATGATCTCGATACAAGCTGAAATGTTGCCCGATAGACGTCAGCCACGGGTACACGGAACGCGGAAAGTTATGCGCGAATATCGTCGAAACGATACTCGACACAAACGTCCACCGCGGTTTATTTTTTTATCGATGCTGACATATTGCTGACATTTAAATTATTATCATTTGAATTATTAACTGAACATTAATACACATTCTCCGTTTACTATCCCACGGCTGCCGTCACGTCATCGAAAATTTTCGCTTTTTTTTCGATGCGGCGAGCGTCGGAATTTGAAATTTTATTTTTTTTTACCATGGCGCACCGATTCGAAAAATCTAAAAAATTCTGAAGTTACTATCGTGACAATATGTCGTCGTTGTGAAAATATAGCGGGTGTATTATTTCTATTTTATATATATAATGAGAACATTTTCACGAAGTTCTCACGAAGTTTCATTTCACGAAGTTTTTCATTTTTTACAGCCAGGATTGTTGACTTAAAAATCGGGAAAAATTCTCGAAAATACATCTCGGCAGCCGTGATATGTGAGATTTTTTTTGAAATTTTCGCACGCGTTTAGATGGGAAGGGTTCGTCGAAAACCGTCAAATTGTATAAGTCCGTAACTGCATTCTGAAAAAAACAGTACTATATTTCAGCAAAAATAGAAAATATAATTTTTTATATACTGAAATAATCGCATGCTACAATAATCCGTCAGAGCCATGTAAATCACTATAATATTCCAAAAGCAGAAAATATAATATTTTAAATATAATAAAATAATTGAATGTTACAATAGCCTCCTAGATCCACGTAAATCACTCTAATCCTCAAAAATAGAAAATACAATATTTCACGTAGATAAGTAATTGAACGCTACACTAATTCGTCGGATCTATGTCAATCGCCATAATCGTCGCAAAGGTGGAAATCCCGAGGAAAACTTCGCAGCTGGCCGCCAAGAGCAAACGAGAAACATCGGGTACAAGTTGTAATGTAGGTAACCGGGCGTTGACATAAGTGTTAATTACACGGCCGATTTCTAGCAGGAATCGACACAGATTACGCATCGATCGAAATTCGCTTCTAGGAACCGCGGTGCGCCCAGCGCCGGCAATCGAATCGTACACAAAGTGGACGCACGGTGCGCGCGTTGCGCAGTGACATTTCCTTATTGCCGTTGGTACGTGCAGTTATCGCGTGGACACCGACATCCAGCTGATCAGGAACTCAGTTTCCATGAAAAGGAAATCACGTGTAATGGACGTCGATCGTCAGGATTTACGAGAATGGGGAGCTCCATACACGGTGAACCAGATTCATAAAACAGGTGCAATTAATTAAAGAATCTCGTTCGCGTCGCGAGATAGCTGAATGTTGGTTCTGTTGAAAATTGCACGATTGTATAATACAGAATCGGAGATAGAATTATATGGTATGAAATTGTAAATGAAATTATGTATTATAAAATACGTGACGAAATTCATATAATAATATAGTAATATAATAATATAATAATATAATGATACAATGATATAATAATATCATAATATAATAATATAACGATATGATAATATAATAATATAATGATATAACGATGCAATAATATAATAATATAATAATATAATGATATAATGATATAATGATATAACGATATAATGATATAATGATATAATGATATAATGATATAATAATATCATAATATAATGACATAAAGATATGATAATATAATAATATAATGATATAACGATATGATAATGTAATAATATAATGATATAATGAGATAATGAAATAATAATATAACGATATAACGATATAATAATATAATAATATAATGATATAACGATGTAATAATATAATAATATAATAATATAATGATATAACGATATGATAATATAATAATATAATGATATAACGATATGATAATATAACAATATAATGATATAACGATATAACAATATAATGATGTAACGATATAATAATATAATGATATAACGATATAATAATATAATAATATAATGATATAATAGTATCATAATATAAGGATATAAGAATATAATAATATAATAGTATAATAGTATAATAGTATTATAGTATAATAATATAATAAAATAATAATATAATAATATAATAATAATTCTTGAAGAAATGCATGCAATAATACATATAAGAATGTACATAATAATCTATGAAGAAATGCCTATAAAAATGCATTAGAAATTTGTGTGTAGAAATATTAGAAATTCGTTAGAAAATGCATATAAAAATGCATGTAATAATACATATAAAATGCATATAAAAATGCATGTAAAAATACATATAAAATGCACATAGTAATTTACGAAGAAATGCCTATAAAAATGCATACAATAATTTCTAAAAAATGCACATAAAAGTGCATGTAATAATACATATAAAATGCACATAATAATTGATGAAGAAACACTTATAAAAATTCAATAGTAATTCGTGAAAAAATGTATATAAAAATGCACATAAAAGTGCATAGAAAAATGCACAGAAAAATGCATATAAAAATTTGCATACAAATAAATAAGTTTATATGAAACGACATGTATGCATGTGAAACGGAATAAAAGTGCCGCCTAAAATCAATTTTATCCGCAAAACGTCGAAAACATTGTCCTGCACCAATAAGGCCGCGTGCTCGAGGAAATGGGCCCGCCACTGTCCGACGCCGGCTCCGCAGGGATCCCGCTGAAACGTATCTGTTATCCGAGCCAGCTCGTTATCGTCTTCATTACACGGTCGTTCATCAGCCGAGCACGCGGATTCCATCTAGATAATGGTGATCGGCGTATCTTGTGACCGGTTGCGCAACACCGTCGCGCGTATCCGCGGGGCCCACCCGAACCAATAAAATGTAAATAGAGATCGGCCGGGATTTTTCGTTCCATTCGGCGGACTTTCACTGATATTCCGTTCCCAGTATGCAGAGGCCGGCCTATAAAGCGGACCGATATACGCCGATTCGAACCCGGCAACGAGCCGTTTCCTATTTCGCGTTAAAGAGGCCGGCCGGGTCGACGTTTTGTAACCGCGATCGTTATTATTGTAAAAGGAATCGGGCATCGGCATTGTATCGCCACGCGGAACAACCGAGCCCTGCTAATTAGCAGGGTACAGGAAAAGCTCGGCGCGATGAGGTGCCGCGGCGAGCATCGAATCCGCGGTTTCACGCAGGAAGTCCCCGGTCGTCGGCCGGCCGTTTAATTGACGGCGGTAGGTAGAACACGATCCCGAGCGACCGAGGGAAACCAGTGCCATTCCGCGGGGACGAACATGGCGAAGCCGACGACGGAAACGAAAGCGGACCCCGGCCAACTTGATAAAGATATAAACCCAGGTGTAAGACAACATGAGCTACAACCCGCGCGAGATAGCTGAGAATGGGAATACTAGTTCGCAGAAAGCACCAATGGCCGGCAAGAATGCCGCCGGAGAGCTGCCGCGTTCAAAGTGCGGAAACATTTCTGCGCATTTTGGATTTCTGGGGGCGCGAGGGCAACGACATTAACGTTGAACAGTAGGTAAACATCGTTGTAACGAATGACGCATCGAAAACCAGCGGGAAAGCCGGTGGCTTTGGCTGATTTAGGCAGACTTAGGTCTAAGGTCGTCACACGTTCGGCCACGTATCTCCGGAACCCGTGGGTCCTCGTGGTTGGGATTTTTTATGGTGAATCTACTCTATGGTACCTCGATGTTTGCTAAGTTTCAACTCGATCCGTAATCGCTGACGGTCGGAAGCACAGCTTGCTAAAAGCTGGGGACAACGAGGCATCGGTCACTGTGGACTGAATGCGCGACGAAGCGGTGGAAGTGGAAGCATGCTACACGCAAATATAGCTAACAAACGTGTCGGAAGTATTTTACTAAATTTTTGCAACGACCCAAGTCCCTGGGAATACAGGGCACAGACTTCAATTACGGTATCAGTGGTTGCTTCCCAATGGGGATCGCCATCGTACGTCGCTATGGCGCAAAATAATAAGTAAATTTCTAGCTAATATTCGAGCAAAGTGAATCCTGAAAACAGTACAGGACCATCAGCGGAAACAGTGTATGAAAAGCGCAGATTTCCAGTTGCGACGCCTCGAACGCAACAGCGAAGCCGTGCTCCCGACCGTCAACGATTGCGGACCGAGTTGAAACTTAGCATACGTAGAGGCACCATAGAGTAGATTCACCGTAAAAAATCTCAACCTCGAGGGTGCACGGGTTCCGGAGATACGTGGTCGAACGTGAAACGACCATAAACCTAAGTCTGCCACGTTTGCTGGGAGACGTATATTGGGCCGGCGGCTTTCCCGCTGGTTTCCGATGCGTCATTCGTTGCAACGACGTTCACGTATTGTTCTCGCGTCACGCTAATCCTTAAAAGCGGTTCCCTTATCCGGGAATAATCGAGGCGCGACCAACGTAAGATGCTTATCCCAGCGGCTGACACTTGGCATTTTCGATGCGCCTTTCGCGTCGCGCGACGAACCGGTCGTCACGACGCGAGGGGGATGTGACAGGATTCATTCTTACGCGCGTATCTCGTTGCCATCTGGTCGGACCACTCCCCGCTCGTGTGCCGAAACGGAAATGAAAGTACAGCGAGGCTGCGTGTACCCTAAAGTGTTCAGAACCGTGGACCATCATTACTCATGTAACAGCCGTTATCTCGACAATGAGTAGGCGCCGATGATACGTTATTATGGCTTATTATATTACGAACCGTCCCTCCCCCACCCCCCTGTTTTCCCTTTTAACCGCAACGATGTCTTCATACCGGTTTCATCTCAGCGGACGCTCCTTCATTCCCCGTTCCGAAAATTAATGATCCTTTTGCCGAACGAGATGCTCCATCGAGACAGTTATTAAGTTTGTTTCTGCCATTTATCGCAATCGATTATCAATTAGTGGCACGTTCGCTCTGTTATCCAATTTTTTCACGCGGAACAATCCATCACGATTCGTTGCTCGGAAGGGTTTAATAACCTCCGCGAGAAGCCCGACGGCGGCGGCCACTCCCCTCGCTACCTCTCGTTGCCCCCACTCCCCCTGGTCACGCAACTGGGTCAATGTCTGCGGCGGGATCTGTTGATGCCGGCGAACCGTTAATGGGAATCCGTTAACGAGAGAAGAAGGAGCACCGAAATCGGTCCGGGGGCCCCGCCCACTCGGTGCTCGGACAATGAAGCCTCGCCGGAAGGGAAGCGGGCTCTCCCCTCTCTCCGCGAGAGAATCCTTTCTCCGTTATTCAAATCGATCTCGAATACTGATCGACCGCTTCGAGCCGAGGATGGAAAAAAAGCGGTCCGTCGGGGAACGCGATCGATCCATACGAAATGAACCGGTAGGGCACCGAGCACTTTCCATTCCATCAACGATCTGCGCTTGCGATGATTTCCGGCTGCCGTTCAGTTGAACCGTAGGTAACGGCACCTGGCACACGGCGTTTCGCTCGCGGCGCGCGGTTCCCCGAATTGGGAAGACTCGCACTTTCCCCGCTGGTTTCGGGCGTCCGTAAATTTGGTGGCCGTTGGTCGACCGGAGAAGCGGGCACGACATTCTGCCAATTAAAAATTCTGCTTTTGGAACGTCATGATTTATTAATTTCTTACTAGATATCACTTAATTAATTTTTTAAACAGAAAATGAGCGGCGAGACTACTGCGAACAGTTTCTTTAATATACACGGAGAATGTACCAATTAATGCAGTACAATTTTTAGCGGTGTGTCAGAATTACCACTGGGAAAGGTTAGACGCCGGTGCAGGCAAAAACGCGAGCCGTTGAAGCAGGAGATAGCTGAGACGATTCTAAGCAACTTTTTCCTTTGCGAAAATGTTCTACGAGGCTTGGTTTACGAGTTAATAAGCAAAAACGCGGGCCAATCAGTGGGCGGACGACTGATGGCGCGACAGCGAGCTCCGCGCGGCGCTCCGCCCTCGCGCTCCGATTGGTTCGCGTTTTTCGTGAATAACTCGTCAACGGAGCCGCGGAGAAGATTTTCGTGAAGGAAAAAGTTGCTTGAAATCGTCTCAGGAATCGGATGGTTCGTTTTGTTATGTTATTAATATATTATAGTATATTGTGCTATATAACTGTATTATATTTTGTACTATACAGCTATATTACAATATATTGTACTAAACAACTATATTATAATATATCGTATAATGACTATATTACGATACATTATACTACAACCATACTTGCAATATAATTGGTTGCATTTGAAACGGGATCAACGTTTTCTGGCACAGTTTTAAAATCGATTTTTGATCGCTGGCAGGTCGTCTGGTCGCACCGGGCGTCGCGTCGAACAAAGAGAAAACCGTGGCAACTAATTACCGGCTGAGAACCGACTCTCATTAAGGCACGGCGTATCGCAACCCGCTTCATTACCCGCCGCGGACACAATGTATGCACGTCAAATTCAAAGATAAACATTGGGAAAGATTGCCGGCCGTGATTTATGACCGGCGAGGAGACTGTCACCGGATTGTCCCCGTTCGCCCGACGCGACGTCTTCGTTAAGATGCTCGGCTGATTGTCGCCCGATGGCGGCGCCGAGATACAAGCGGCCGTCGCGACGACGCTTTTTCCACCGGGAGAAAAGAGTACCGTAGAAAGCGCGAACGCCGCCGCGATTCGAATCCCCGGCTGTAATTCATTTAGCACGCATCACCCGACGGATTGAAGTTTAATCTAACGAAGATCCACACACACACACACAGCTTCCGCTCGCCAGCCCCCGGGACTTCGGCACCTGCGCCGTCCGCTTTCTACGCCGCGAAATGTTCATTAAATTTATCTACCGCGCTCTCGAAAACCGAGATCGTGCGATTAAAGCTTCGCCTTTTTTGCGCTATTACCGCGGCGCGCCGAGCCGGTTCCTGCTTCGCTCCGGATGAATCGAAATCAACGAATGCCTGAAGGTAATTGGAGAATTTCGAGGTTAGGCTTTTGGAGATCGATTACAGGAATCGGTCGATTGGTATGGCGAATTGGCAAATGGAATTTAATTCTCTGAGTTCTCTGAGGCAAGATCGAAATTTCACAGTTGTCTGGATTATTCAGTGAGTCCGTTGGAAGAGGGAAGTTCGCGAACGCAATTTTTTCGTTATTGCATTCTTTTTTTCGTTTTGGCAATTGAATCAGAAACGAATCGTTCCACTGCGCACGCAGTTAGATAATATTGTACAAATTCACCGATTTGTAATTTCAAGTGGTTCGTACGAAGTACGAATGCATGGACGTTGCTTCACGTTTTCTGTAGAAATGTTTGATCGGTATCGATTAATTGCAACGATGTTTTCGAGACTTTCTTGTTGGCAACGTGGTGAATGAACTGGTAAGCCAGTTTTGTGGAACGAAATGGTGGAATTGAGATAAGCGATTCTTGTGGATGGAATTGTTGAAATTGATCGATGATTTTGAGGGGATAAATTGCTGGAATTTATCAGCGATTTTTGTGGAACAAACTAGTAGAATTGGTAAGTGATTCTTGTGAAATGAATTACTAGAATTGCTAAGTGATTTTAGTGAAACAAACTACTAGAATTGTTAAGTGATTTTTGTGGAACGAACTAGTAGAATTATGAAGTGAATTTTGTGGAACAAACTACTAGAATTGCTAAGTGATTTTAGTGAAACAAACTACTAGAATTGTTAAGTGATTTTTGTGGAACGAACTAGTAGAATTATGAAGTGAATTTTGTGGAACAAACTACTAGAATTGCTAAGTGATTTTTGTGGAACAAACTACTAGAATTGCTAAGTGATTTTTGTGAAACAAACTACTAGAATTGCTAAGTGCTTTTTGTGAAACAAACTACTAGAATTGCTAAGTGAATTTTGTGATACAAACTAGTAGAATTGCTAAGTGAGTTTTGTGATACAAACTACTAGAATTGCTAAGTGATTTTTGTGGAACAAATTAGTAGAATTATAAAGTGAATTTTGTGAAACAAACTACTAGAATTGCTAAGTGAGTTTTGTGATACAAACTAGCAGAATTGCTAAGTGATTTTTGTGGAACAAACTAATAGAATTATAAAGTGAATTTTGTGAAACAAACTACTAGAATTGCTAAGTGAGTTTTGTGATACAAACTAGCAGAATTGCTAAGTGATTTTTGTGAAACAAACTACTAGAATTGCTAAGTGATTTTTGTGGAACAAATTAGTAGAATTATAAAGTGAATTTTGTGAAACAAACTACTAGAATTGCTAAGTGAGTTTTGTGATACAAACTAGTAGAATTGCTAAGTGATTTTTGTGAAACAAACTACTAGAATTGCTAAGTGATTTTTGTGGAACAAATTAGTAGAATTATAAAGTGAATTTTGTGAAACAAACTACTAGAATTGCTAAGTGAGTTTTGTGATACAAACTAGTAGAATTGCTAAGTGATTTTTGTGAAACAAACTACTAGAATTGCTAAGTGATTTTTGTGGAACAAATTAGTAGAATTATAAAGTGAATTTTGTGAAACAAACTACTAGAATTTCTAAGTGAGTTTTGTGATACAAACTAGTAGAATTGCTAACTGATTTTTGTGGAACAAACTACTAGAATTGCTAAGTGAGTTTTATGATACAAACTAGTAGAATTGGTAAGTGAATTTTGTAGAGCGAAATACTAGAATTGCTAAGTGATTTTTGTGACACAAACTACTAGAATTCGTAGGTGATCTCTATGGAACAAAGTAGAATAATTGGTAGGTAATTTCGTGAAACAAACTATTAGAACTAATACATGATTTTTGTGATAGAAACTACCACGACTAAAAAGTGATTTCCGTGAAAGAAACTACAAGAATTAATAACCGACTTCGCAGCAATGTACTGGAAGAATTAAGAAATAACTTCAATCGATCTATTCCCGGCATTCCTGCCACCTCCATCGCCCCTCCCAGGATGTGTTTTTCACCGCTTCCGCGAAAGAAGCCTAATCAAAGTAACGTAACGGTATTCAATGAACGGTCTCCTACGTTTAGTTTTTTTCGCGGCGATCTAAAAGAATTTACGGTGTTTCATTTATAGAACTTCTTTTCGCCGGAGTTTCCTCAATTAAACTAATTAAAGTCGAAACTTTCGTTCAGTCCGAGCAGAACGGGCCGCAGTTAAAAGCCGAACTTCGTGGGGGTTATTGCAGGAAATATTATTGCCGCAAGAAAACGCTTGACGTTCCTTTTCGTTTCTATTTTTTTTCTGTATTCATGAATTATAATTTATTTGCCGGTCGAAAGTTGTTGTTTTGCGTGGCACTCAGCTACGAGTATAATGTGCGTGCACCAGTGATGAAATTATATCTGGTTGGTACGGTTACGATGCCAATTACGCTAGACAACGATCTGTCGGCCACTTTCGAAATCGTATTTCGCGTGCACGTCATATCGGACGTATGCTCGCGGATTGTTCGCGTCAACGTGTCCACCTGTCGTCGCCCCCCCCCCCAAAAAAAAACACGCTGGTCCGACGGATCGATTTAGGCGGCTAAAAATCTATTTGTTTGAAATTTCACTCTAAAATAGTGCTGAAATGGTATTCGCTTTTTTGATTGTTGCTTCCTTGGGCTACTGGATTTTCACAGAAACCTAATGTTTTTAAAAGTGCAAATTAAAATAATTTATGAGAATGTGAACTCTTTTTATCTAAAAATTAAAACTGATCTTTTCAATTTATATTTATAGTTGACTCCATCAAGGACAAATTATTTTTCTCCAGGAAGATGTTATTTATTTTATGTACAAACATATTCACAAATGAAATAAACACATATATATTTTTATTAATATATTATTATATTATATTATTATATTATGATATTATTATACTATTATATTATGATACTATAATACTATAACACTATAACACTATAACACTATAACACTATTATACTATTATACTGTTATACTATTATACTATTATACTATTATACTATTATACTATTATACTATTATACTATTATACTATTGTACTATTGTACTACTTGTACTATTATATTCTTATATTATTATATTAATATACTATATTATAATATTATTTTATTATTATACTATTATACTATTGTACTATTATACTATTATACTATTATATTATTATATTGTTATATCATTATACTATTATACTGTTATACTATTATATTTATATTATTTGATTATTGTATTATCATATTATTATATTATTATATTGTATTTTATATGTATATTGTGTATCCTACACTATAAACTATTATAAATAACAATTACTATTAAAAAATTATTATTATAAAGACAGTAAATTTAGCATAAAACAAAAATCATAGTATTTTATAAAAAAAGAGTAAAATTAGCATCTGCCATTAACAAAGTGTCCGTCGGTCAAAAACGTGGCCCGCAGTCACGTTTCGTTCGTCCGTTGACCTGAAAACGCCCGGATCGTCGCTCTGCTATCTTGAATCTGGCGATTCGATATCGCGCTTAGAGTATAATCATGTACCGTTCCGTTTTTTTTCCATTCTGCTTTCTTTGCGCATTGTTGCTCGATGAAAAATATCCGAGGGTTCGGCCATTAATCAAAATATCGTCACTGGAGGCTATAAAATCATAAATTGGTCTTCGTTGAACATTCATAATGATTAGTGAAGTATCGGAGATGAGATATTATAGGCGCGAAACGCAGTTAGAATGCTGATTTTAATAATCATTGTACCGTTAGTTCATTAAAATTTGATTTCTTATCAATGTATTTATAATACTTTTTTCAATAAAATTACTACAAGCTTGTCTGCAATTTTATTGGAATTTTATTTATTAGAAGTCGATCTTGCAGATTCGTTGTGATTCAATTTGTTGGTTTATTTATAAGCTTGTTTAGCATTTTGTTATCCCTTTTATTTATTATAAGTTTATTTCGAATTTTGTCGTAACTTCGTTTATTATAAACTCGTTCACAATTATGATGAAATTATTGTAAGCTTGTCTGTCATTTTATTATAATTTTATTTATTGCAAGCTGATTTGCAATTTTATTATAATTTTATTTATTGCAAGTTGATCAGCAATTTTATTACAATTTTATTTATTTCGAGCTGATTTGCAATTTTATTATAATTTTAATTATTACGAGCTGATTTGCAATTTTATTATAATTTTAATTATTACGAGCTGATTTGCAATTTTATTATAAGTTTAATTATTGCAAGCTAATTTGCAATTTAATTACAATTTAATTTATTACGAGCTTACTCGCAATTAGATTATGATAAAATTATTGTAAGTTTATCAACAATTTTGTCGCAATAAAATCATTGGGACCGTGTGCACGATGTCGCCGTAATTATTAACACGGAAGTATCAATAAGCAGTCCAAATATCTTGTTTACACGCCTCTTAATCATCGTTACGTCATAAATAACGACGAGCGATACCTACTACACGTCGCCGACCGGAATTCATAATTCATGCAAATGTTATACGACGGTTCGACACAACGATGAGTCATAGGGCCATGATAGAAGGTCGTTTGACACTTGCCACCATCGATGTGCGAGCCGACGAAAAAGAAAAAAAAGAAGCAGCTGGAACATTTCTTCGGCATTCTTGGCAAGGACACTTCTTTTCGATCAGCATTCCGCAGCGTCGGCCAACTTCGCTCCGCGGCCAATCGATGAAGCTTTTTCTAAAAATATCTCCGTTCGATTGTTGCGACACGATCGTCGATTAAACGCGTACATAGAACCGCAACAATTTATCCAATCGAACGAGAAAAACGAAAAGCCCGAAAAAACCGTGCGGACATGCCGATTAAAATAATTCACGAATTTCTTATACGCGACCAATTACATGCCGGTTTAATTTTTTTTTTCTTACGGGCGAATAATAATAAGTCGTGCGAGATCACAACGAAATTCCGGTTTAATTTATGTTTCTCGTTGAACACAGGTTCGATTTCTAAAACAGTCGTAGCTCGCGTGGCAAGAAGAAAAAAGAAATAAATACAGTCCGGCGAAGAAAGTTCCCCTAATTGCTCTTAATTGATTGTGATGTTAATATGTATCGCGCGGGCCCGGGCAACGATAAGGAAAGATTTTTCCGATCTGGTTTACGTAAGCCGCGTAATTGACCGGCATTTTTCTACGCGTAAGAATCAGGTCCGCCGCGGGAATCACCTAAACCGGTCGCGTTACGATTCATAATACTTAACCCGTGACCGTCCCGGATAATTCGGTCAATTTGATACGGTACTTACCGTCAGGAGTTTTGACATGATCGTCGGATGATTGATTGCCGACTACTGAATCGGCCGATTACGATCGACGTTACAGAAACGAGAAAACGCGCGTTAAATAATTAATTTTTATGATATAAACGAGTAATATTTGCTTTATCGTTGCGAACGTAGTACCAGCGGATTGCTGAGATTTTTCTGATTAAAATGAGTCCAAACACGACGTAAATAGGCCCAGGAAGTGGTCATTGTTATATACTGGGTGACCAAAGTAACTCGATCAGTTTTAATATTTTTCGATAATACGGAAAATGCAGAGTGGTATACATCTCGGTCATTATGAGGCAGTTAGCTACGGTCAAGATCTATCGAATAAGTTATTTTCAAATTTTGTTATTCGAATTATTTTGCTCATCTTGTATATCGATTATTAATTAATTGCAGACTAGCTTAAGTAAATGTGATTTCCATTGTGTTTGGACTCATTTGAATCGGAGAAACCTCAGCTATCCGTTGCTGCTGCAATTACAAAGATAAAACGATAATTATATTTTTTTATTGCGCTTTGTTAATTTGTTATTTCCTCCATCTATGCCGGAGACGATTCCTGCACAAATCTAAGCGAACGTTGTGGTATTTGGAGCTGAAAATAATCCGAAAAACTGTTGGAAATATCGCGAAGCAGTCGGAGACCAACAAAATAGCAACTAACGATGCTCGCGTCTCTATGTTCGTCGTGTTACGCAACAAAAGAACGACGGCCGGCGCGCGCACCGCCGTTTGCGAGCGCGGTACAACGAGGATCGAGATATCTCGGCGAAGCAACCATGTAATTAAGATTTTAACCTTTCCGATGACACGAACGATATTTTCGCGGCAGTAACATTCAATTATACGAGAACCGAGCCGCATGAACTATACATCGAACAACTCGTTGCGGTCGTTTTATTTATTCATAAATTCCACGGTCGTTATTGACCACCGGATATATGTATATATGTACAGATCGAACGGAACATTCGGCCGATTCGACGAACGTTCTTACGTCGCGTTTCGGTGAATGTTCGGGCGATACGCATCAAGAAAAATCCAGCCGTACGCATGAGAAATTGAAAACGGAAGGTGCGCGTCACACCTTTAATGCTACATTAATGGATGCCATAAAGCCTGTCCAGCAGAGACGTCGATTTACACGAAAATACTTTTTGTGCGATGGTGAACGTAACATTTTATGAAGGCTGTTAAAGTAAAAATAATGTGTACAATAATGAAATGAAAGTATCGTGTGCAATAACGTAATAAAAACAATATATACATAATGACAAAATAGAAATAATGTATATAAAATAATAAAATAAAAATAATGTATACATAATAAAGAAAATAAAACATATATAATAACAAAAAATAAGAATAATATATATATATAAAATAATAAAATAAAAATACTATATACGTAATAAAGAAAATAAAGAATATATAATAACAAAATAAGAATAATATATATAAAATAATAAAATAAAAGTAATATGCATAAAAATAATAATATAATATAACATAAAAATAATAAAAGTAATATACAAAATAATAAAATAAAAATATTTTCTTGAATTGCAATAATAGAATTGCGAAACTTAAATACGATAATATAATTCTAATCAGTTGTCATTGATAAAATAATATTTTGCCAAATTGTTTAAATCATTTTGCATTCGATCTAGTTGCATACGAATGATAAAATTCACGCGCAAGTAAAATGGTAGAAAACCAGTCCAGGTCGAACCAGCACGACTCGAAACCTTTGATTTCGATACGAAGTTATCGGCATCATTGTGGAAGAATCGACTTTTCGACCCAGTTAGCTGTATTTATAATACTCGGAGCGAGCCGTTCTCTAAACGTAACAAGCTGCAACCACACGAAAGCCGGCTTTTTTCCCTAGTACAGATCCGGCGACCTTTCATGCGATTAATCAACTGCGGACTGTTTCAGATCTGTCCGAACAGGACGGCGATTTTTAGCAGGTTGTTCAACCGTGGTGGTTATATCTTGATTCGGGCATGAAGCGACTTTTTCATGCGGCTAAAACGCGTGACGGTTGACAGCAACATGGGATTTTAATGTACCAATCACTTGCGTTTTGTGGCGTTCGCACGAATTACTCCAAATTGTGAACAGGATCGCTTCATTTTACCTTCGAGCTAATCTATTTGATACTAATTTACTTATGTTGCTTCAATTTCATACTAATTTGCTTATGTTGCTTCAATTTGATACTAATTTGCTTATATTGCTTCAATTTTTTTATACCAATCCGTTATGGCGATTTTCAGGACGATAATAGTTACTCGGATAGCACGCGACGTCTTCGAGACGTCCATTTTCGGACGTGAGACGTCCTTTTTCAGACGTGAGATGTCCATTTTCGGACGTTAGACGTCCTTTTTCGACGTGAGACGTCCATTTTCGGACGTGAGACATCCTTTTTCGGACGTTAGACGTTCTTTTCCGAACGTGAGACGTCCTTTTTCTAATATGAGACGTCCATTTTCGGACGTAAGATGTCCAGAATTAAAATGGACGTCATTGAGGCTTATTGATTCAGATGTTAAAACGACGTCCACTTCGGGATGTCTTCGAGACGTCCGGTTTCAGACGTTAGAACGACGTCCAAGCCGCGTTGTCTTCGAGACATTTGGTTTCAGATGTTAAAAAGACGTCCAGGCCGGGATGTCTTCGAGACGTCACCAAGCAGACGACTGTAATAAGATGTCCTAAATAATTGACATTAAAGATGGAGACGTCCGAAATAAGATGTCCTAAAACAAACGTCATAAAGATGTCCCGGAACAGCCGTCTGAAATAAGACGTCTTAAAGACATCTCAAACCAGATCTCTCAAGTAAGATGTCTTGAAGACGTCCCAAAACAGATGTCTGAAATAAGACGTCTAGAAGACGTCTATTTCGAAACGCCTCTAAGGCGCCAGTTTTGAGACATCCATAAGATGTCTTTGGGACATCTAGAAGACGTCTTTAAGACGCATGATTTTATAACCTAGGACGTTCGGAAAACTTTTGTAGGACGTTCATAGGACATCAGGGACGTCTTTGAGACGTCTGTTTCGGGACGTCTTTGAGGTGTCTCATTTGAGACGTCTGTTTCATGATGTCTCAGTAGAGACATACACTTCGGGACGTCTCATTTCTGATGTCTACTTCGGGATGTTTCATTTCAGACATCTGTTTCGGGACGTCGCATTTCAGACATCTATTTTGGGACGTCTCGTTTCGGACGTCTGTTTCGGGACGTCTCATTTCAGACGTCTGTTTCGGGACGTCTTTGAGACGTCTCATTTAAACGTCCGTTTCGGGATGTTTTATTTCAAACACTTATTTCAAGATGTCTTATTTGAGATGTCTACTTCGGGACGTCTCGTTTCAGACGCCTGTTTCGGGACGTCCCATTTCAGACATCTGTTACGGTACGTCTCATTTCAAACGTCCTCTTCGGAATGTCTCATTTCAGACGTCTGTTTCGGGACGTCTCATTTCAAACGTCTTCTTCGGGATGTCTCATTTCATACGTCTCTTTCGGGACGTCTCATTTCAAACGTCCACTTCGAAACGTCCAAAAGACGTCTTATATACATCCCAAACTGGACGTCACCTCAACATCCAAAGTAATCCGTCACTGTTCTATTTACCTAGTGACGTCAATATAAAAGAAACGATCGCAGCAATATTTCCATCGGCACAAACCGAAGTTCATCACGTAGCACCATCATCGAGCTATTTGAACAGCAAAAGACGTCACTGTTCAAGCGAACCTCTCCGGTTTGATAAACCGCGGCCTCCGGCAGTCGATCATTCCCCTGGTGTCGCAGCATCTCCTCAGCGAATCCAGCTAATAAATCACAGCGGAGGGCAAGTAACAGGTCGGATCCCAGTAATCTGTTTCCTCGGCGATAGTCCCCGCCCCTCGCCTCCCGCAGCCCCATTATTTCCCATCGTTCCGACGTCGTCGCCGGTATTCCTATTCCGCGGGACCGTTCACCGCATTCAAATGCCTCGCCGGCAATAATAATGATCAGGGTAATTGCGTACGTGTCGAACATAATGACGCCGCGAGTCGCCGGAATCGGAGCAACCGCGCCTGCCGCCGCATTTCCATGCGGCCAAGGATTCAGCGCGTGCGGATTCCCGCGGCTCGCAGCGTTTCAGCCGCGTTGCACCGTTAGAGAGGATCTTCGTCAGCCGATCTCTCGTCTACCGTCAACTTTAGGACGTACATAGGTCTACACTTTTCTACTTAGAATTGAACTTCCTATCGATCTGCAACGAGCGAAGTATACTTTTCTATTTAAAAAACGGAAGGTGACCTAGAAATCTCGAAAACTATGCTAGCTACGAAAAAAGTGAATACATCGTCGCTTAGCTCCGTTGAAACGATGCAACTTTTGTATCGAGGATTTTTCGATCGGAAGCACGGTTCGAATGTTATACGGTGCGCGCGAGCCACTCGGTATAAGACACCCGGGTCCCGGCTCGCTCGAGGCGTTCCGTCTTTCGCCGGATCGCAATCTCCCCGTGAAATTCCTACGGTTTCTCTTGCTCCTGGCCTTGAATCGTCGGCTAGAATATCTTCTAGATTAGTAATTCGCCGGGGATTGCCGGCGGATCGGTCTCGGCCGCAATCTAACACGTGAACCAGCGCGAACGGAACCGCGAGTAGCTGGGCGTTGTCCGCGGCAAGGTCCCGGGAGCGCGCGCGCGCGCGCGATGAGAGGAAAAGTGGTAATGGCATCATTACTATGATTTCGCTGATCGGGCCCGTGTTTCGCGCCGCACGATCATTAGCCCCGATGAGCTCTCATTGCGCCGCGGCCCGGCGTCGCCGGAAGGAAATCTCGGCGGTGAGCTCGCAGATCCAGCGGATTAATTGTTAACCGGCCGAGCTGGTGAAATCGAGATCGGATCGCGGCGTGCCGAATGCCGCGATACGAATTCCCGAATGAAAGTCCGTTGCGGGATAATCTCGGAATCGCAACGAAGAGCGCGGGAAAAAGGCGAGCGCACGGAATTGCGGGTGAATGGCGCGAGGACGTCTTACGGACGTCGTAAGCACGTCCAGGATGGACGTTCTGTGCGTTCTAAGAACGTCGCGATAACGTTGATATTTCTCATTCAGGTTCTTGATATGTTCTGTAAGTGTTTTTGGAATGTACGTGTCCAGGAATGTCAAGAATTTTGATCCTAAAGGATGTCTTTCACTCTTAAGAACTGGACGTCGCTAGAATATTCGAATTTTAAGACTTAAGAACTTAGATAAGACTGAAAATAAAGGATGTTTCTAGAACGTCCGAAATTTAACACCTGAGAAACGTCCATAAGATCTAAGAAATGAACGTTCTTAGGACGTCCGATATGTGGTTTGAAGGACATCCTTGAAGCTTAAGAACTAGACGTTCCTAGAACGTCCGAATTTTAGGACTTAAGAACTTAGATAAGACTGAAAATGAAGGATATTTCTAGAACATCCGCAATTGAAGTCCTGGAAAACGTCCATATGACGTGAGAAATGGACGTTCTTAGGACGTCCGATATGTAGTTTCGAAGGACATCCTTGAAGCTTAACAATTGGACGTTCCTACTTTTAAGACTTAATAACTTAGATAAGACTGAAAGCAAAGGATGTTTCTAGAACGTTCGAAATTTAAGTCCTGAGAAACGTCCACAAGATCTAAGAAATGGACGTCCTTAAGACCTGTAAAATGAATATTCATAAGACGTAAAAAGTTGTCGTCCATAAGACTTAAAAAATAAGACTTAAAGAACGGACGTCCACAAGACCTAAGAAGTGGACGTTCATAAAACCTAAAAAAACGGATTTCCTTAGAACGTCCGGAATTTAGGTCCTAAGGACGTCCACAAGGTTTAGGAAATGGACGTCGATAAATCTTAAGAAATGGATATTCATAAGGTCTAAGAAATGGACATCCACGAGATCTAAGAAATGGATGTCCACAAGACCTAAGAAATGGACGTCCAAAAGATTTAAGAATTCGACGTCTATAAGACTTAAAAGATAGTCATCCACAAGACCTAAGAAATAGTCGTCCATAAGACTTACAAAATAGACATCCACAAGATCTAAGAAGTGGACGTCTATAAGACCTAGAAAAAACAGACGTCCCTAGAACGTCCGAAATTTAGGTTCTAAGGACGTTCAAAAAACTTAAGAAACGGACGTCTCTAGAAGTAGTTATAGGTCTTGTGGACGTCCAAAAATTTAGATCCTGATGACATCCACTGGACGTCTCGAATGGATGTAGCACATGCGGATGTACACTGGACGTCTTCCAGACATCTTTCTGGAAACAGGAAGAACTTCCGAAAACTGACACTTTCCAGCGTTCTCCAGTAAAATATTCTTATTTTATTATCAATATTATATATATATATATATATATATATATATATATATTATAATATTATTATATTATATTATTAAAATATTATTATAATATTATTATATTTTATATTATTATAGTATTATAATATATTATTATAATATTAAAATACTATTATATTATATTATTATAATATTAAAATATTATTATATTATATTATTATTATTCTCTATTATAAATTCTTTCACCAAGAAAAACGCGCTTCAAAAATCGTGAAAAGAAAAATGCTCGCATAACCGTGTAGTATTTTTTATATCGCATGCTGCAATTTCCTTTAATGATGTTCAGTGCTCCTGATGACATCCGGTGACAAACTAGCGCGTCAACAATCAGAGAACAACAGCAGCGTGCTGAAAAGTCTCTCATAGACCGCGGGACGCCTGAAAAGGCGTTGAATTCGCGCAGCAACGAGCGCGCGAGAAGTAACGAGGCTCCTCGCACGCGTGTCGACCGGTTGCACAATTTGAGAAAAGGCCGGGCCGGGCGAGAGCGGAATTCGTTTTACATGCTCGGGGGCGTGTATGATAATGATTTGTCCCTGCATTGTCGCCGACTCTATTATACAATAACGGTGACGCACGGAGAGAGACCCGGGAATGGCAAAAGGCGCGGGGTTGTTCTTTCCCTCGGTTTGTTTTGCCCGTGCATTTCAATTGCTCGCTGGCTCGTGACAAGATAGCGTTAAACCGGGCTTTACGTAATTGTTATTGCATCGTTGTCCTGCGGAACGCGCGACGCGGTTTTGCTATGAGAAGTGTCATTGGCGGCGGATGAAATATCTCCTACGGAACCAGATGAGCTCCGCGTCTCGCATTGCACTACTTTCCACGTAGAAAAAAAAACGCCCGCAGTAAACATCGACGAAAAGACGCAGAAAATGCATAGGAAGCAGTGGCTTCGTGAACGATTTCAATTTATCGATAAAAATACCGGTTTAGTAGTCGCAAAAATCGCCTGAAATAATCCAGAAATTTACGCCCTCGAGGCAGGAGATTCCTGAAGTCATTTGCAGCAACTTTTTCCTTTACGAAATTTCTGTACGAGGCTCCGTTAACGAGTTATTAACGGAAGACGCGGACCAATCAGCGGCCGCGAGGGCGCGGCACGCCAGCAACACGGGCTCGCTGATTGGTCTATGTTTGCTCGTCGATAACTCGTCAACGGAGCATCGTAGAGAAATTTCGCAAAGGAAAAAGTTCCTGCAAATAACTGCGGGAATCACGCTCTTCAAGGACTTGCAACGTTTTTGGGACGTCGAGTGTAATAAACGTTTGTTATTCTTCATTGCAATTTTGACGTAGGTTGTGCACAATTGCGTCATTTTTACAAATAAATCAATTAGTAATTCTATACTGTCGAACTTTAAGAAATTACTCTTTTTTCTGCGACACCCTGTATATCGTTATTGTCGTTCTCCGGATTTCTCCACTGTTTTAATAGTCACCCACGCGTTCCTGTCGCAGATCACTGATTCTCGAAGGAAGTTAATCGATCAGATAGGTCTTCGAGTAAATTTTCCAGCGTACAATTGATATAATAATTAATAAATTATTATTAGAGAGAGAAAGAGAGAGAATCCGCTGGAAATCGATACAATGCGAAGAAGCGGACGACAAATGGCGAGCAGCAAGTAGAAAGCAAATGAGAACAACGATGGCAGAAAACAAAACACGAGTTCGATTTATGATTGCTGGTCTGCGGATCATAATTTATTGCCCGGTTTTCAGAGAAATGAACAATGCCCGGTGCATGCGAGCTTATTATGGATGCAGTTCGATTCATACTGACCATTATCTGTTATTGCTAGAAAGTGGACTATTACACGAAATAAAAATATTCTGCATTAAAAATTGAATTCCTATTGAAAATGTACGCTTTCGTTCGTAGCAACAAAATCAATGTTTCTGTACAAACAGGCAGCTTGTCCTTTCATTTAGAAATTCCATTCTTCCGGTGGAAGAATAACAACCGTTTTTCGTCGCATTCCATTAGAAAAACCGAGCATATAAGGCTGGAACGACTGGTACGAGGCACGCGCGTCCCGTCCAGTTCTTATTTTTCATCGATGACCGCCGTAAAACTTTCATTTGCTCCGGTTCATTTGAGCCCACCGGTCCAACCAGGCTGCAAAGACTCCTTTCGCTGATTTACGTTCCGCGGGGAAATCCTCGGCTCTCGCGGCCGGGCTAGCCACTGGCGAAATCGCGGCGCGCCGCGCCGCACTGTTTGACATTTTCTGAGCGGAACGCGATCGCGGCGCTGCGCGCCGCGCGCCGCGGAAACCACGATCTCCTGTTCCGTGAAACACCAGTTTGTCCGTCCAAAGAAGAACACGACCGGTGAAAGGAAGAAAACCAAGCGAGCGTGGATTAGTTTACAAATTTCGACGATTAGCGCAACACCCGGCGACTCGAATCTGTGCATCAACGCACGACCAATTGGCCAACACGCCGCGCGACTCGAAATTCCTGGACGCGAGCTTTTCACAGCGTCGAATGGGAGTTCACGCGGCAGTTTGTTTACAGTTTTCTGTAGTCAATTGACAATTTTCAATCGACAGTTTTTAATTTATAATTTCCAATTGATAATTTTCAATTAATAATTTCCAAATGATAATTTTCAATTAATAATTTCTAATTGATAATTTCCAATTGGCAATTTTCAATTGGTAATTTCCAATTGACAATTTTCAATTAATAATTTCGAATTAACAATTTCCAAATTAACAATATCCAATTGGCAATTCCCAATCGACAAATTGCAGTGACCAATACATAATTGTTAACTTTATAATCATTAACTTACAGTCAACAACTTACAATCGTCAAGTAACAATAGTCAATTCACAATTACCAATTTACAGTAGTTAATTCACAATCATGAATTTACAATGGCCAATTCACAAGCATCAATTTACGATAATCAATTGTCAATCATCAATACATCATCAATACATTAATTTACAATATTCGAATTGCAATCATCAATACAGAATGATCAATTTACAATAGTCAATTTAGAATCATGAATACAAAAAAGTCAATTTAGTGTAGTCAATTCTGAATCATCAATACACTACAGTCAGTTTACAATTATCAATACAAAATCGTCAATCTACAATAGTCAATTTACAATCGTCAATCTACAATAGTCAATTTACAATCATCAATAGAGAATGTGTATGTGGTCAATTTACAATAGTCAATTTAGATTCATCAATACATAATAGTCAATTTAGAATAGTCAATTCTCAATCATCAATACACCACAGTCAGTTCATAATCATTAATATAAAATCGTCAATTTAGAGTAGTCAATTTAAAATCATCAATAGACAACAGCAAATTTTGAATAGTCAATTCTCAATCATCAATACAGAATTGACAATTTACAATATTTAATTTACATTCATCAATACGCCATTATCAATTTACAATAGTCAATTCACAATGATCAATTTACAATATTCAATTCACAATCATCAATTTACTATTATCAATTCATAATCATCAATTTACAATAGTCAATTCACAGTGATCAATTTATAGTTGTCAATTCACAATCATCAATTTACAATTGTTAATTCACAATCATGAATTTACAATTGTCAATTTACAATCATCAATTTACAGTCGTCAATTCACAATCATCAATATAAAACATAAATTTGGAATAATCAATTCACAAATATCAGTACAGTATCGTCAATTTCCAATGGTCAATTCGCAATAATTAATCCCTAATCGTTAATTTACAATAGTCAATTCACAATCGTCAATTTACAATTGTCAAATAACACTCGTAAATTTTCCCCTGTTGTAACAAACAATCATTATGTAAACGTGAAACTGTATCTGATGATTCACTCGTGATATCGAAATCGTAACCTAAAACTGAATATTCAGCGATCGTTAAAGCAGAATGGCCGTTGCTATCAAACTTAAAAATATGTGTAACTATTCAGTTCATTAGAATAACAAATTATACCAATAATTACTAATAAAATTGTCTCTGCAACAATAAGTAACAGGAAAATTTACTAATAACACAATTACCCTCGAACAACCGTCAATAAAAATTTCATTATAGTAACAATGTATTCACAACACCAATTAATAATTTTTTACAATAACGAATTATAAGAAATCTGACTTTAAAAGAATATTCACAATGATTATAAATAAAATTCTCAAACAAACAATTTTCACAAAAATCATTTAAAATCATTGAATTTCGTCTATCTGAATTCATCATGCACCAGTGTTACAGTGGTCTCTTAATATTGAATCGAAAGCAGCAGTCTCCTTATCAATTAATTAGCGTTCGAGTACGTAGATATGAGATTGACAAATCCGTCGATTAACAAATACACCGGGAGAGGATCGCGGGACGCGTGTCGCAACGGTCGGTCGCATTATATAAAAATGTCGAAAGATGAAAACGTAACGTAGGCACGGACGGGTCCCGTATTAAAAGACTGCGCACTCTCACGCAAAACCGCGTGGCTCTCACGATATTTTGCACATAAACGGAGCCCTCGATTAGAAGCCGCCGTGAATTATCTGGCCACCTGGTCGAACGATCTCTGATCGGATGCAACGTCGTCTGCGGTCCCACGTTGCTCTGTTGGAGCCGTAGGTGCGGGTCGTGTTCACAGGAGAATAAGTTACACATCGTTGTATATTATTTACAATAATAGAGCGTAATAATACAACACAATTATACTACAGCTGCTCAAATGTTGGTAACAACAATTTCGTGGCAGCCCCTTGTAATAATTTTGTAATAATTTTCAATTATTTTTTAGGGGTTCGTCATCACATGACAGTATCACATTACAGCGATTTGATTTGGACAAGTCGCATAACATTTTTAATATTGAACACTGAACATTGAACATTGAACATTGTTCATTGGAAATTTATCACTAACTACTTATCACTGACCACTGATCACTGATCACTGATCACTGACCATTGACCACTGATCACTGACAGTCGACCACTGACCATTGATCAGTGACCATTGACAACTATGATTAGTTGACCACTGTTCACTGACTACTCATTGATGACTGATCGATGACTACTTATTACTAAACTGATTTCTGATCATTGACCAGTGATCACTGATCGTCGACCATTGACCATTGATCATTCACAATTGATCACTGACCATTGAGCACTGATCATTGACAATTGGCAATTGACTATTGATCACTGACCACTGATCACTGATCACTTATCGTCGACCATTGACCATTGATCACTCACAATTGATCACTGACCATTGAGCACTGATCATTGGCAATTGGCAATTGACTTTTGATCACTGACCACTGATCACTTATTGTCGACCATTGACATTGATCACTCACTGATCGACGACCATTGGCTATTGATCACTCACAATTGATCACTGACCATTGAGCACTGATCATTGACAATTAGCAATTGACCTTTGATCACTGACCACTGATCACTGACTATTGAGCACTGATCATTGACAATTGGCAATTGACTATTGATCACTGAGCACTGATCATTGATCACTGACCAATGATAGTAACGATAAATAAATCGCGACGACTTTAATTTTGTATTGAAAAAAAGAGTTCCTTTTAATACTCTATATTGATGTTAATACGAGATATTTATACAAAAATTAATTTCTGTTCGAAACATTTTCCGCAATTAAATTTGTCTCGGTAATTATTGGAGTTTTATTGATTGTGACATTTCTCGTATTGTGTCGTTACAATGAAAACTATATTAGCAATTATTAAAAATAACTATTAACAATAACATTTTTTTTATAATTCTTTATTGACATGAAATTTGAATTGAAAGCATGAACAGCTTGTGATTAGAGTAAAATTTTTATTAGTAATTATTGAAGATCGATTGCTAATAGTACAATTTTCAGTACAAATATATATTACTAATTATTACTAATAATTCTATTGAACCAGATGTATTCACAGTTGCAAATGACAAGGCGCAAATTAAATTAACGTAAAAAATTAATAAACTCGAGTTAATTAAATTAGAACGCAAGCGAGTAAAACGCAATGCATCTTCTATCGACAAGATGCGAGTAAAAACTGCGATATTGCAAAACGCGTTTTGCATACGATGCGTTCATGGGAAAACCCATGTATCCGGGAATGGCAATATACAGGCGTTGCACAATTTTTTTCGTGTGGGAGACTGAACGACTCGTTTTGACGGAACAGGAGGATCAATCGTGAAAGTCAGATAAAGAAGGCGATTGCGTTTCAGCCGCCGCCACCCTCCCCCCCCCCCCCCCGAATGTGCTGCGAACTATGGGGAAAGTATTTTTATTATCGATTGTGTTTTATGCAGAATGCCATTTCTCCCCGGGACATCGATATCTCAAAACTCAGTTGTTCCCGGTGCCGTTAACAATGAGACTTCCATTCCACGACCGGCCCGTTTCTCGCACCGATCACTGTGCACGTACACCGCTGAAATTTATGCGATCGCTGCGTGCACCAACGGTATTAACCACGATCAAAACGTAACAAATGTTCTTCTGCGCGTGCAATTAAATTCGCGATAGATAACGCGGCCATTGTTACGATGGGAAGTGTAGAAAGAATTAAATAATAAATAACGAGGGGACGGAGGATTTTATTTGCTCAAGACAGAAATTGCGATTGTTGATCCAGATTCGCCGATTTATAATTGCCGATATGCGGTCGACGATTTACAGTCGACAATTGTCAGACGATAATTGACTGTCGACAATTGACAGTTGACAAATTGACAGTTGAAAAATTGACATTCGACAATTGACAGTTGACAATTAACAGTCGACAATTGACATTCGACAATTGACAGTTGACAATTAACAGTCGACAATTGACAATCGACAAATTGACAGTTGACAATTAACAGTCGACAATTGACAATCGACAAATTGACAGATGACAAATTAACAGTTGAAAAATTGACAGTCGACAATTGACAGTCGACAATTGAAGTCAATAATTCACAGTCGACAATTGACAGTAGACAAATTGACAGTCGACAATTGAAAGTCGATAAATTGACAGTCGATAATTGACAGTTGACAAGTGACAATCGACAATTGACAATCGACAAATTGACAGACGACAATTGACAGTCAATAATTGACAGTCGATAATTGAAGTCAATAATTCACAGTCGACAATTGACAGTAGACAGTTGACAGTAGACAATTGACAGTAGACAATTAACAATAGACACTTGACAGTGCACAATCCACAGTCAACAATTCACAGTCATTAATCCACAATCGTCGTTTATTGATCGTTGCTTTGTAGTGGACAATTTACAGCCGACAATTAACAATCGTTAAAGTGTACAATCGTTAGTCTAATATATAATCGTCAATCTATAACTGTCATTTCACAATCGCCAATTCAGGATCATTAATCTACGTTCGTCGATTTATAATCGTTATTTCACAATCGTGAACACGCAATCATTCATCTACAATTGTCAATTTATAATCGTTATTTCACAGTCGTCAAATTTCAGACTTCAATTGATAGTCGACAATTCACAATTATCAATTTTCAATCACTTAGTTACAATCCGCAATTCGCAATCGTCAAATCGTAATCGTCAATTTACAGTTGTCAATTTAAAGCAATCAGTTCACAATCATAAAGTCACAATAGTCAATTAACAATCGTCAATTTACAGTGGTCACGTTGGCGTCGACAATTTACAATTTACAGTTGTCAATTTACAATTGTGAACATACTAGTCCAAAATTTATAAATATCAATTTGGAATCATCGATATACAATCGTCAAATTGTGGTCGACAATTTACAGTCGTCATCTCACAGTCGCTAATTTGCAGTCGCCTGGTACAGACGACTGACACAAAGTGTACAGGGTGTCCCAAAAATGTCTCGCAATCCGAAAATGGAAGATTCCTGAAGTCATTTGAAGCAACTTTTTCCTCAGCGAAAATGCAATCCGCTGCTTCGTTCGCGTGTTATTAACGAAAAACGGTGACCAATCAGAGGCGAGATCAGCTGGCACGGGACGGCCGAGCCAATCAGCGAAACTTGGCCTCCCGCGCTCGCTGGCTGGGCCGCCTCACGCTAGCCGAGCTCGTCTCTCATTGGTCAGCATTTTTCGTCAATAACTCGTAAACGAAGCCTCGTAGAACATTTTCGCTAAGGAAAAAGTTGCTTCAAATGACCCGAGAAACCCCCCTTTCCGAATTTCAACATATTTTTTGCGACACCCTGTACATTTCCTTTCGACAAGCCATCGAATGGTCCGCCGCAAGATCAACTTGGTTTCGGGGCAATTTTGTCCTCCTTAGTCGGTTATAACCTTTGATTATTTTCGGAAGTAAAAATTACTGATGACGCTTGGATGTGCGCTCTATCAGATGGCTCAAACATTGTCAGAATCGAACCTCGCGTTCGACTACGAAAAATCCTCAACCATGGACCTTGGATCATCGAAGAAACGTCGCGTATTTTCCATAAATTTCCGCCGATCCTCGGCCAACGGTTCCGCGAATTCGGTGCCGTTTTACGTCGCGAACGCAACCTCGGCATCATCGGCGACTTTCGCACGGAAGCTGACATGCGTTCCGATACGTGCGCGGCTCTTTTTTCTGGCAATATATCCATTCGGCTAGGCCGGTCTCGCACGGCACGCAACAGTCTCCGCGCGCAGCCAGAAGGCTGGGCAGCGCTCGATAATATTGCGCTCGGTTCGTGGAAACGCGACGAAAACGTTTACGTAACCGCTCCGAACCGCTCAATTAAGTGTGCCCCGCGCGCGTAAGAAAAAGCTCCGCCACGATCGCCGGCGATATCCTTAATGAAATACCGCACGGTGACTCGTTAGAAAAGGGTTACCCGCGGTTAGCCGCGGAGCTGTCAATCCGACGCGAGAGACTGCACGCGCCTTTTTGCGTCCTTTGCCGAAGAAACGTGATAACGATTTGCATTCGCTTCGAGGATGTTGCAACGTTCGCTCGCGGTTAACCGGCGGCCAGGAGGGGGGAGGGTGAGGGGGACCCGCGCGGATCAGCCGGGTAGCGAGTTCCGCATGAAAATCAGTCGACCGGGTGTAAAATTGTACGAACGTCACGCTCTCGGCGGCGCGCCGACGAGAGAAGAAAACTGAAATCAAGCTGCACGGGATCGGGACGCGGATCTCCGCCACACTTTTTATCCGGCGCCGCCGCCACTTTCCCTTTCTTTCCACCGAGAAATTTAGCAATAATTATGTCGCTTGGACTGCCGTTATGCCGTTCGATCCTGAGAACGGCCGGCGGAATTGCCGGTTCTCCGAATCGAATAACCCGTGCGACCCGAAAGACCGCAGAACGAAAGGCCGCGATACGCAAATTACGGCGACCGCAGTCCGAATACTGCGTTTTTTATGCTCGGCAATCGAAGCACGCGAGCCGCCGGTGCCGCGCAGTCCCTCGAGTGCCGTGCGGCGGCCCGCGGTGACATCACGCGCGAGCGGAGTGGGGGCAGAGGGCGGCGCGTCGACCGACGCGACCAATCGCACGCGCGAGCAGTCGAGCAGAGTGGGGGCAGAGGGCGGCGCGTCGACCGGCGCGACCAATCGCGGACGCGGCGCGTCACTGGCGAGTGTACTGCCCTCTACCCCCACTCTGCTCTACTGCTCGACGGTGACGTCACCGTTGGACGTCGCGCGACGTCCGCGTGGCTTGTTTTTATAGCCTTTGACTATATCGGTAACCATAAAAACGAGCCGTGAGGCTCGAAGAATCGTATCTCCTGTTCCCAAATTGTCCATTTTTGTGCAGAATCTGAGCGTCAATTAGGGAAAATTTACCGTAGAAATTTACCGTCGCACAGTGCACCGTGTCGTGAAACTTAGGCTCTTAAAATGCGAAGAAATCTCGTCCTCCTTGTCCGTGTTCCCAGACGTTCCGAACGGATATGAGAAATTATTAGATAGCTCGATCATCGACGTGATCGACATTCCCGTCGAAATCACTGGCTCCGGGGGGATTTCGAGATCGTTACATTTTAGCGTGATGATTTCATCGACACTTTTCCCGCTGCTGTTTAACGAGTAGGCCGATTATTATTCGTTGGGAAATAATCTCGACGATGTTCGATAGAATTGCGGCGGATATCGAAATTCAGGATAGAACGAACATTGTTGGATATTTATTTCGTCACCCGCTCGCTCCACTTTGTTAAAGCGTGCACGGTGTAATTTCTCAATAGAACCGGCTCGAAAGGATTAGCTTGAAACAACGAGAAAGAATCTAGTAATTAATTTTATATACGTTCCCTCGTTAATCATTTTTTGCCTGGTAAATAATATTGTTTAGAATAAAAATCAAACTCCGTTCTTGCGATCTTTATGCAAAATAAAAAACTCCTACATCAAATGTATGACATACGAGCCAAGTATAGTATTCTTTTTTTCTGTCTTTAATAATGTTAATAAGTTGAAATTAGTACACCAACATTCTTAGCATCTTTCAATCTGTTCGCTGTTTTCAGTTCCATTCGCCCATTTTTGCCATAAATGCATAAAATCCACAGTTGCCAGGAAATTGATAGCGCTGTCCAGGCATCACTGTTGCCAGGAACTTGATGGCGAAGTCCAGGTATCACTGATGCCACGAAATTGATGGCGCAGTCCAGTTATCACTGTTGCCAGAGAATTGATGGCGCAATCGAATCGTCACTGTTGCCAGGAAATTGATGGCAAAGTCTAACCATTAGTGTTGCCGGGGAATTGATGGCGTAGTCCAGTCATCACTGTTGCCAGGAAATTGATGGCAAAGTCTAATGATCAATGTTACCAGGGAATTAATGACGCAGTCTAGTCGTCACTATTACCACAAAATTGATGGTGAAGTCCAGGCATCACTGTTGTCATGGAATTGATGGTGATGTCCAGGCATCACTGTTGCCATGGAATTGATGGTGAAGTCCAGGCATCACTGTTGCCATGGAATTGATGGCGCAGTCAAATCATCACTGTTGCCAGGGAATTGATGGCGCAGTCGAGCCATCACTGTTGCCAGGGAATTGACGGCGCAGTCCAGTAAACAGTGTTGCCATTTCCCACATTTCATCGGTGAGAATATTTCAGCCTGGTGTCCATATACGCACTAAACCTGACTGCAAAGCTTAGTTCCCAGTACCTGTGGAAGGGTTAAACATGCAGCGGTGCTTAAGAACACCCCGTGCATTGTGTTCGAAGCAGCGATCCATTGTTATCTCGCGAGTAATGCCCGCGGCGCTCCAGAACCGTATTTCTCGGGGATTGGAACGCCGCGGCCGCGTAACAGGATGCATCGTCCCGAGATGCTTCCTCGGCTCGGCATCCAACATGCACTTGAACTTCCGCGGCGCGCCGACAGCAACAGAAGTTCCCGCAGTCGGCGACACAGCGTGAAAGCCGCGATAAAACTGCACGCACGTGCGCGCGTGCCCAACGTCTGTTAGTCGCACACATCGCCGATTCTTCTAGGCCTGTTCCTCACTTCTTTTTTTTCTTCCCGTCGATGACAGAGCGACGCGAGCCTCGGCCCGCGTTTTCACGCGCGCCGTAAAGTGAACGCGTCCTCGGAATACGATAGTAGAA
This sequence comes from Megalopta genalis, assembly GCF_051020955.1. Taxonomy (NCBI): domain Eukaryota; kingdom Metazoa; phylum Arthropoda; class Insecta; order Hymenoptera; family Halictidae; genus Megalopta; species Megalopta genalis. The sequence goes on along the minus strand of NC_135026.1, from coordinate 4,922,305 downwards.
AACACGCGGGCCGTTCCTCGACATTCCAAGTAGACGACGCTGGGTTTCGTGCGCCGATATCCGTGCCGCCGCGCCGCGCCACGGTCGACCTTTTAACATCGTGAATGATCTTGCACTTATTGAGGGGCCTTCTCTCGGTCGGCGGACACACGTCATTGGGCGCGATCTGACATTCACCGGCCCGCCCGTGATCGATGTTTCCGTTCGCGTGAACGCCCCGCGAGAGCCTCGTGTTGCGCGATTTTGATCCAGCCGCTCGCAGGGCGCAGCGAAATTTGCGAAACAACGCGGCACAGTACGATAAGCACGCGGCGTGACACGAACACGTACAAGTCACAGTATTTATTTCGATGGCTTCTCGGCGGGGAAATTGAATTCGTAACGGCCGCCAAAAATGCGGAAAAATTGGATAAATTATGTCGGATTAAAACCGTAGAAAGCGAGACAATTACGTCTCGTAAGAGACAGTTACGGCGCGCTCCCTCGGACGTCGCGCGATGTCCATCGGTGACGTCACTGCGGAGCAATCGAGCAGAGTAGCGGTAGGGGGCAGCGGAGTTGCTCGCGACGCCCCGCACCCGCGATTCGTCGCACCGGCTGACCGCGCCGCCCACTACCCCCACTCTGCTCGACCGCGCCGCCCACTGCCCCCACTCTTCTCGACCGCGCCGCCCACTACCGCCACTCTGCTCAACCGTGCCGCCCACTGCCCCCACTCTACTCGACCGCGGCACCCTCTGCTCGCACTCTGCTCGACCGCACCGCCCACTGCTCCCACTCTGCTCGACCGCGCCGCCCACTGCCCCCACTCTTCTCAACCACGCCGCCCACTACCCCCACTCTGCTCAACCGTGCCGCCCACTGCGCCCACTCTATTCGACCGCGGCACCCTCTGCCCGCACCCTGCTCGACCGCGGCACACACTGCTCCCACTCTGCTCGACCGCGCCGCCCACTGCCACCACTCCTCTCGACCGCGCCGCCCTCTGCCCCCACTCTGCTCGACTGCCCGCGCGTGACGTCAACGCTGGACATCGCGCAGCGCTCGATGGACCGCGCGGCAGCTGCGTTCGGTCGTTCCGTTTCGAGAAATCGGTGTACCGGTATCCGCCGTGAATCTAGAAAAATCCGCAGCGGTCGACTGTCGCTCAAACGAAACGCGTGGTTGCACAAGTTCGTTGCACGTAACACGCGTAACCTTCGCGCAATAACGCTTCGACAGCATAATTATCCCCGGGGAACACGCGGATTTTCGAAATTCACGGTGAAATTCGACGGCGAACGGCTTGTCTTGTCGGCGAGCATGGATTTCCTACGATTTCGTATAATTAGACCGGAATTTAATTGGGAATTCTCGCTGAGGACACCGGTCGCGAAACAGTGAAATCACACATTGTTCGCTCTTCGCCGTCGATTGCGAAAACGGTTCGACGTGTGTGCACTTTGGGAAATCCGCGGGGTATTTGGGTCAGCGTTCGCTACGGCAAAACGAGGTAATGCGCGGTTTTCTGAGCTAGCGACGGGAAAATCAGGGGGCCACGCGATGATCGTTCGTTATTAACAGGACTGCGACCGCGCGGCTGCCGCGGTGAACGGAATTCGCACTCGAAGTACGAACGAACGATTCGATATACAGGGTGTCACAAAATTATTGTACAGGAGGGAAACGAGAGGTTCCCCAGGTCATTTGAAGCAACTTTTTCCTTGGAGAAAATGCGATCCGCCGCTTCGTTCGCCAGTTATTAACGGAACTGTACGGAGCCACGCCTACGCGCGTCATAGCTCCGCCCTCGCTCGCTAATTGGTCCAAGTTTTGTGCTAATAACTCGTTAACTGGACCGAGTAGAACATTTTCGCTGAGAAATAAATTGCTTCAAATGATCTCAGGAATCCCTCACTTCACGCTTGCACAATAATTTTGGGATACCCTGTATAGAAGCAACCCTCCTACTGCACTGGATTGCATAATATTTGTTTAACAAATTTTTTTTACATTTAAAAACTAAATAACCTTCATATAATGATGGGAAGGAATAATGAGAACTGTAGTGACTTTATATGAAAATATAATTATTATAATTGAAGGTATAATAAATTTTCATTTTGTATTACACATACATTTACATTTTTCATGAAAGTTAAGTTGCTCATAATTTATTGAAAATAAATATAACATATTAAATAATATTTATATAATAAAATAAATATAATATATTAAATAATATATATAAAATGATATAATATAAATAATATATAAAATAATATAAATAAATAATACGCGGTTTTTAGGACTTTCGCGAATTATCCGCCAGTCGTTAAACATCGACGGAAACTGATCGCGTCCCCGACGCACGGCAAAATCACCGCAAAGATTGATTCATTCCCGCTCCCATTAGTCCGGCGTGTTCCTACATCATTTCATTATACGATCTGCTCGCGAGCAAGTTACGCGTCTACTATGTATGTCCGTTAATCTGGAGCCTCCGACCATAACGTTTCATAATGATCGATACGCTTGTCGTGCGGCAACGCGTAAAAATCTGTCCACGGTCTGCTGGGCAACTCTGGTCAGCTGACCGATCGGCGAAAAAATATCTCGGTGAAAAGCGGCCGGATTGCTTTTTTTCGTCGCTTTCCGCGGGGTCGTTTTATCGACCCAGCCCAAACTAAATACTTCGTTAATGTAAATCTATCATATCGTTGTACATAATATTTCTGATATCAAATCATTCACACGGAATTATTTGAAGGACATAGAAAGGTACAGGAACGGCGGAGGAATGAGCGAAACGGAAAACCGAACGCGCATATTTTCGAAAGGTTTCTGAGCCGATTCCGAGCAACTTTTTCCTTAGCGAGAATGCTCCACGTGGCTCCGTTAACGAGTTATCGACGAAAAACCAACACCCCGCCCACGCGCCGGCAAGCTCGTCGCGTCGTTGGCCGCGAGGGGGCGGAGCGACGGCTGGGCGCGCCGCGTCGTTGGCCGCGAGGGCGAAGCGCCGGCCGCGCTCGCCGCCTCATTGGTCCGCGTTCTTCATCGACAACTCGCGAACGGCGGCTCATAGAACATTTTCGCAAAGGAGAATGTTGCTTGAAATCGGTCGAGGAATTCCCTCACCGTTGTGCGATTAACATAAACCATTTATTCGTTTTCGTAACGATTTTAATACGCGATTCGCGTGCCAGCGAACATCAATGGTTAAATTATCGAGCGTATTTCAGCGGAATCGCCGAAGAATGAGGAACACTGGGCGGAGAGGTTTTGATTCGCTGCGCTTAATGGGCCCGCGAAACCGGGATAAATTATGCGAGCACACACCGCGGAGCGAGTTATGCGGGTTCCAGCGGAATTTAAACGGCGAAAAATCGCAATTTATTTTTTGAAACGATGTAAACAATGCCCGTTTGAATTGCACGCGATGCGCGGCCGGTCTCGGAAGATCCGCAGATACCTGTATCTGGGCCCGTGATCTTCGCCGATAACCGCGCGCCGTTCCGAAAAAAAATCCATTTCGCTCGGTTGCAGCGCACGCGAGTCGCGGAATCCGCGAGTCGTTGTAAAACCAAGGAAGTGAAAATTGGTTCGGATTTAATGGTAGGAAGGCTCGTAAACAGAACCGGCCGTTTTATAAACGCGCATCCTTGATCGCCGGATCAAAACGCGCTCGTGAATCAAACAACAGCCGGGTAGATCGCGACCGTATCGCGGTAATTATATGCCATAATGCGGCGATTATTACAGGAAATGAGATACACGGAGCCGCGCGCCGATGCTAAATACCGTGCGGCAAGGAAATACGTTCTTTTTTGCTACATTGTTGCCGGCCGAGGCATTGTCGGCCGGATTGCGCGAAATAACGGTAAAATAGGTTGCAAACGATGCTCGCGAAGTATACGTTCCATTCGGAGTTTAATGCTTTTTTTATTCGAGTTTAAAAATTCAAAATTATGGGAGCACCAATTTTTATTGAAATCGGAACGATGGAATATTCTTATTGAATACTGGAACGATGAATTGTGATCTACTTTTGGAAAAGGTGCTACTGTGTGATAGAAAGCACCAAAAGGCGATAAAATAATTTGAAAATAATGCTTATGGTGTCTAGTTTTTATTCTAATTTTTGCATTTTTTTTATCGCACATTCCAATTAAAAAATTCCAAAAATATTAGGGCACCAATTTTTTTAAAATCGTTTGGAATGATGAATTGTGATCTACTTTTGGAAAAGGTGCCACTGTGCGACAGAAAGCACCAAAAGGCGATAAAATAATTTGAAAATAATGCTTATGGTGTCCAGTTTTTATTCTAATTTTGCATTTTTTTTATCGCACATTCCAATTAAAAAATTCCAAAAATATTAGGGCACCAATTTTTTTAAAATCGTTTGGAATGATGAATTGTGATCTACTTTTGGAAAAGGTGCCACTGTGCGACAGAAAGCACCAAAAGGCGATAAAATAATTTGAAAATAATGCTTATGGTGTCCAGTTTTTATTCTAATTTTGCATTTTTTTATCGCACATTCCAATTAAAAAATTCCAAAAATATTAGGGCACCAATTTTTTAAAAATCGTTTGGAATGATGAATTGTGATCTACTTTTGGAAAAGGTGCCACTGTGCGACAGAAAGCACCAAAAGGCGATAAAATAATTTGAAAATAATGCTTATGGTGTCTAGTTTTTATTCTAATTTTTTTTATCGCACATTCCAATTAAAAAATTCCAAAAATATTAGGGCACCAATTTTTTAAAAATACTTTTTGAAAAGGTGCTACTATGGTGACAGAAACCAGCAAAAGGCGATAAAATAATTTTAAAACAATGCTTATGGTGTCTACTTTCCATTATAATTTTTATATTTTTTTTTTACAAGACATTCAAAATAAAAAAATTCTAAAGATATGACAGTAGCAATTTTTATAAAAATCATTCAATATGAACTCGTGATTTACTTTTTGAAAAGGTGCCACTGTGTGACAAAAAGCAGCAAAAGGCGATAAAATAATCTTAAAACAATGCTTATAGTGTCTACTTTCCACTCTAAGTTATATACATTTTTTTTCACAACACATTCGAAATAAAAAAATTCCAAAGATATGACAGCAATTTTGATAAAAATCGTTCGAAATGCTGAAATCTGTTCAACATTTGACATAAATTTGAGTCTAACATTTGCGCCCAACTATTGATCTTCGTCGAAAAGCGTCATCAAACGTGCGGAAATTAATCGGTCATAACGCCGCGGGAACAATAAATCGATCGACCGTTGCACGCACTAACGCCACGCTAATTGCTCTAGACCGAGCTCGATAAAAGTTGCCAGATCGTGTGTGCCATAACTATTATTTCATAAAAGTTTGCATAGACCGCCGGTGCAAAATAAAAGAAAAAAGAGAAGAAAGAAAACAAAAAAGAATCAATAATTTACGTCCCAGTTTTATGCGTTGGATTCATTAAACACGTCGAGATAGATTCTCGTTGTTCATTTACCGAGAGATTTGCTTTCACGGTTTTTACCGGTGCGGAATAAATATAATATAATAAACGGCGCGCCGACTGAAGTCCGTGTAACGGAGCCGAGACCTGAGCCGCGTTTTATTCTGAATCGGAGCGAACCGATACTCTATTCAGGTCAAAATAATGTGGGCCCGGTCGCGATTATTTATTGGCCGGTTTAGAAACGGCCCGGAGAAAGCGAAATTCGCGCAATCTTCAGGCATATCGTTGATTCCGTGCTCGAACTAATTAAATGGTGCGTGCAAGATAATTTACAATCCGCGGCAAGAAGCCGCGGCGTGATTATCCGTCGTTCGATTTACGATTATTTCCGACCGGAGACACAGGAAACGCTGTTATTTGCCGGCGGAACTTTCGTCGGACGTTCGTCGAAAGAAACAGGCAATTTAGCGGAACCGTTTTAATACTTCCTATTTTTATAGCGTTTTTTGAGGGTTTCTCTGATTCTTATTTTTCGTGCGAAATTTGTTCATTTTGTTTTATTCTCTTTGTGGTAATTATTGGTCGAGTATTGTTGACCATTTTTTAGCTCTATAGTTATTAAATTTCTTGATTTTTTTGAATCCTAATTATTAGTATAATATTCATGGATTATTTTTTATCCTTTTTTGTCCAAACTGTAGCCTAAAACCTTTTTATCCGTTTTGCCCTCAATAAACCACTTGAGACCGAAGGGACATAATTTCCAAGGCCTAATTTACACGTCCTAATTTCTTGATCCTTTTGAATTCTAATTATTAGTACAATATTCTTGGATTATTTTTTATTCTTTTCTATGAAAATTGATGGTCTAAAACTTTTTATCCGTTTTGCTCTCAATAAACCACTTGAGACCGAAGAGACATTTCCAAGACCTAATTTACACGTCCTAATTTCTAGACCCTTTTGAATTCTAATTATTAGTATAATATTCTTGGATTATTTTTATCCTCTTCTATGAAAATTGATGGTCTAAAACTTTTTTATACGTTTTGCTCTCAATAAACCACTTGAGACCGAAGAGTCATACGCTCCAAAACCTAATTTACACATCCTAATTTCTTGACCCTTTTGCATCTTAATTATTAGTATAATATTCTTGGATTATTTTTATCGTCTTCTATGAAAATTGATGGTCTAAAACTTTTTTATCCGTTTTGCTCTCAATAAACCACTTGAGACCGAAGAGACATTTCCAAGACCTAATTTACACGTCCTAATTTCTAGACCCTTTTGAATTTTAATTATTAGTATAATATTCTTGGATTATTTTTATCGTCTTCTATGAAAATTGATGGTCTAAAACTTTTTTATCCGTTTTGCTCTCAATAAACCACTTGAGACCGAAGAGACATTTCCAAGATCTAATTTACACGTCCTAATTTCTTGACCCTTTTGCATCTTAATTATTAGTATAATATTCTTGGATTATTTTTTATCCCTTATTATCCAAATAATTCGTCTATAATCATGCTGCCCATTTCGCTCCCAATAAACCACTCTAGTCTTGATCCTCTATGCTCCTCACAACAGGTACAAAATTTTTTTTTTATCCTCCTTCGCCCTTCCCGAGCCTAATCGTTGGTCTATAGGTTGACCTACATTTCGGCCCAGCGTCAGCGCGGTCAGAAGCGCGCCGCGAATTCTCGTTTCCGGCGTTACGAAATAATTATCCTATCCGTGCAACAGGTTTCATTAAATCTTACAAAGCGTTTCGTAATGGCAGAAGCGACCGCAGGAGGACTTTTTTCCAGCGTTACACGAGCGGCATGTTAATCATCGAGGTGGTCGCGGCGGCGAATTAAGCCACGCCGGTGGCAACAATGGGCGGCGCGGCGCGGCGGTGAGAAAACGCATTTGGAGCATCTCCGGGGCGGTGCCCCGTCGTCGGTAGGAAATGTCGGTCCATTATGTACAGTAAATTCTCCCTAAATGCAATGTAATGCAGTGTAATGCGATGTGATGCGATGAGATGCGATGTAATGAGATGTAATGCGATGTAATGAGATGTAATGAGATGTAATGCAATGTAATGCGATGTAGTGCAATGTAATGCGATGTAATGCAATGTAATGCGATGTAATGCTATGTAATAATGCAATGTAATGCAATGTTATGCGATGTTATATAAAGTAATAATGTAATGTAATACAATGCAATAATACGATGTAATGCGATGTAATGCAATGTAACAATGCAATGTAATGCAATGTTATGCAACGTAATATTTCAATGTAATGCAATATGTTATGCAACGTAATATTTCAATGTAATGCAATGTAATAATACGATGTAATGCGATGTAATACAATGTTATGCAATGTAATATAATTATGTAATATTACACGATATTACATTATATAATGATATTGTATAATCTTATTACGTTAGATAGTTACGTTTCTAATTCATTAGGCTCGTTTTTATAGATATCGATTGTCAACAACTATAATTTACACAATATAATTGAATAATCGTATCTCCTCTTCCTAAATTGTCCATTTTTATCCACAATCCAAGCATCAATTAGGGAGTACCTAGCGTACGCCGGGATAGCCGTCCGGACGACATCCTTTGCGCAACGGGGTTTTCACGTGCGAAACGAACCGAGGATCGCCCTAAATCTCGGCGGCCTGTTCTCGGCGGATGTTATTTCCCATTAGACGGACAATTCATATTTTTCACACCTACGTAGCCGCGGCCGGAAACCGAGGCACGTATGTACACACTGTGCGACGTGCGACACGTGTTCGCCCGCGTACGTTCGTTACGACGAATGTGAAAGTCGATGTCCCCGAATCAAACGATGCGACTTCTAGCTGCATGTACCAGCCCGGCTATCCAACGAATACGCTCGCTGAAGTACCTTCGCAGAAAGTTTTTAACGAATTTCTTTTTTAAATCGTCGAGGATTGCAAGAAGTTTACTGCGGTAATGAAACGGTCCGTGACGTCCGGGCGGCTGCATCTTATGCATAGGATAAGCGGGACAAGTGGCGACCGGAATGACGTCACCAGAAGGACGGATGTCTCCAATGAATATAACATGAATATCTAATAATATCTGCATTTATATCGATGCTATAGAATACTCGAGAAGTATGGGTGAAAATTGGAATAATTTGTCAATTGAACAAATTTTAGTAATCTACAAACATAGCTAACATAATCAAGCTAACATAACCTCTAATTGAACAATTATTCCTAATATTTTATTTATATTTATACCAATTTTTATGAAATCATTTTGATATGATATTTTATGATATTTTATATAATATTGTACATGATATTTTATATGATATTGTATATGATATTTTATATGATATTTTATATGATATTTTATATGATATTTCTATATTTATTTTTATATTTTATTTTATAATCTATTGAAGAATTAATTAAGGGCAAGCCTGATCGATCTGTATGAAACGTACAGAATTTTATAAATTGTCTTCTGAGGTTCATTTGACTAACTACTGGACTAAAGACTGGACTAACTAATGGATTAATTAGTAGACTAACTAGTGGACTGCATAGTGGATTAATTAATGGACTAACTTCGTAACCAACTACTGTGCCAACTACGAGATTTATGACGGTAATGAAAATGCTCCGTGATGTCCGGGTGGCTGTATCTCATGCATAGGATAAGCAGGACACGTGGCGATCGGCGCGACATCTGCCAGAGGACGCCGACGTGACCGCCGAAAGACTTATTGCATTGCTGCGGTCGGGCTGCGCTTTCTTTTCGAATGTTTCCTGGTCCAGCATCGAGGACAGTTGTTCCATAATGAGCTACACCCCTTTCATTTCGTGTATTTTCCAGGAAGCACCTTTCACCGAAAGATCGTCGTGTTTTTGCTGCGAGCGGCTCACGTAGGGGCCCGTGGGACCCCTTAACTGATGCCCCGAAACGGGAATCCCGCCGGTGAATTTATCGCCTTGTAGACAAACGGACGCGATAATCTCCCGTATACGTTGTCTTTAGGGTTAACGACATTAATTTTGGCATTTATACGACACGATTCTGATCGAAGAGAATTTCCGGATTTTGTGCAACGCGTGGATGAATGATCCAAGAAAAATCTTCGTGAATACCCAGCACACCGGTTTTGGCACTGCATTTTGTTATAAATAAAAATACAAATAAAATAAAAAGATTGCAAATAAAAATTGCAAATAAAAATACAAATAAAAATACAAATAAAAATAGAAAAAAATACAAATAAAAATACAATTAAAAATTGAAAAAACTACAAATGAAAATACAAATAAAAATAGAAAAAAATACAAATAAAAATACAAAAATAAAAATAGAAAAAAATACAAATAAAAATAGGAATAAAAATAGAAAAAGATACAAATAAAAATACAAATAAACGTTATTCGTTAGGCACGACGACGCGCCCTATCTACTTATTCTCAATCTTATTTATATTATTTAATTTGAAATAATAGTGTTTCGACGCGTCTCGCAACGGTCTGAAATCCTCTTTCGACAGCCAAAATTGTCACAGCATCGGCTCGATAATTGATATTGCAACAGGTCGTGGAACTCGTCTCTGACGCCCAGCTGGAACATTTCGAAGGTCGAAGGTAAGATCGAACTTCGATACAATTGCCGGTGACCGTCGTTTTTAGCGAGCAGAATTATGTATTTTCGAAAACGCGTCGAAATCCACTTTTGGCCGCCGAATTCGAGCGGCAGACCGACAGCGCATCGCGTCGCGGCGCGGCGCGCACGAATTCCGTCGGTGCTCAAATTATTCGGTGAAACGCAGAGACGCGGCCGGCGCAATTAGCCGGCATATAAACGCGTTGAATCAGCCAGACGTATCGATATGTATCGCGGCGATATTCTCGAAACGATAATCGCGCTAAATCCCGCACACGGGAAATCAAATTAATTCATTGTGTTCCCTGACGAAGAGTATGCCGCGCGGCGATCCGGGTACGATAGGGAAGACAATCTGCTGCATAAATGCATTCGATTAGTTTATTCGAGAATAATAGTGCTCGGCTTTCAGCGGACGTTCGAGACGCTCGCGTTCCATTCCGTGGATACATTTTAATTCCTGCACGGCGAGTATAGCAATTTCTCCCAGAAATATTTGGAGGTCCGAATTGAAACCGGATCTGATTTAGGTCTTCATTAAGTCTGTATTAAGTCTGACTTAAATCTAATTTAGGTCTGACTTAGGTCTGATTTAGGTCTGCACTAATTCGGTATTAGGTCTGATTTAGATTTGATTTAGATCTGAATTAAATCCGCATTAGGTCTGACTTAGACCTGACTTAAGTTTGCATGAATTGTGTATTAGGTCTGACTTAAGACTTGAGTTAGGTCTAGCATAGATCTGATTTAGATCTGACTTAGATCTGATTTAAGTCTGCATTAAGTCTGTATTAGGTCTGACTTAGATCCAATTTAAGTCTGACTTAGATCTGATAACATGCCACGATTCGAAGGCAATTTCGAGGGCACGTGACACGATTCAACGGCAATTCGGTGGCAACGTGACACGTTTGTCTTCCTGACACGTAACTCGACACGCGAAACGTTTGGAAATTTAATCGTGCTTGCTCCGATCGACGGATCTTCTCGTTCGACCGACGGTCGCACAGGTGTTTCAATGTCCTGCGATTAAATATGTGATTGGCTAAACCGCGAGCAATACCATTTGCAAGTCAATGTATAGTTCATGAAACAACGTTGTATTCTTTTTCTGTGCTTGGGAAAGAATAATGATGCGTCAGTAGGTTAGTTGAATCGCGAGGATGACACCAACCCATTGGAAAACTGTCATGCCAGACAAGACGTTCGCAGAGAAAGAGAGTGCGTGTGTGTGTGAGAGAGAGAGAGAGAGAGAGGCCAAGTGCAAGGTACGCGACGATGTGTCCAGGTGATTCTAATGCGCGTAGAGTGCTGTCTGCGACGTGACGTGTCATCAATTCTTGATACAAGACCTCGACGGTAGCATTGCGATATGCACACGCCTTTGACAGTGAACTTGATACCGTTTACACGCGATCTCCGGTTGCCATAATCGTTCCACCATAATCATAGAAGACAATATCATGCTCGAAACCAAGAAAAACTCATGCGTCTTATTTGTTTATTAATACCGCCATATCGTGCTTAGGCGAGGCGATCGATTCGCGGTGCTTGTGTCGTTAATTCGGAATCATCGATGCTCCTTTTACCTTTCTAGATGCTTTCGAGAGCGCCGCGGTCGAACAACGTGGCAGAAAACGAAATCGGATTTTTCGCAAGGTTTTTCCCGCAACGGCCGATTCGGTTTCACTTTTCCCGCGCGTTGCGAATCGCGGCACGTACATATTCCTACCGGGAGGGGTGGGGGGTGGGTATCATTTCGCGAACGTCCGACTTCGTTCCTGATGCGAAAAGGGTAACGCGTCTAAGCTGCGGCTTAGACGGATATCTAAGCCGGAACGAGTCTAGAATTAATGCGGATGCAAAGTGGATTTCATACGGTCTTAATCCGTACTAACTCGAACCAGACACGAGAGAGACGTAACGTGGAATTTAATGTTGGCATAGGCGAGACTTCATATGCACAATACTTATGCAAACCGGCGTTGATATGGAACTAAGCCTGGCTGGCTTTAATATCGGAAAATCCAAACCAGGACTAACCTGCACCTTGTCTAGATACGATCTAGACTTAAGGTAGACTTGATCTAAACACAACTCAGACTTGAGCCAGATTTAAGTTAACATAGCCCAAGTCAGGACCAATCTGAGCCTTATCTAGACATGGTTTAAGTTAAACTTAATCTAGACTAATTTAAAGATGAACTAACCTATGTATAATAGTACCCAGACCTAGACTTAATCTATACTTATTAAAATCAGAACTAATCTGAACCTAATCTGGACCTAGCCTGAACACAATCCACACATATCTAGACACACACTTAGTGTATACTTATCAGATATGACCCAGGCCTAATATAGACTTAATTCAAATTTAATCTAGACTTAATTCAGATTTAATCTAGTCTTAATTCAGATTTAATCCAATCTTAATCAGGATATAATCTAGACTTCATTCAGATTTGAGCTAGATTTAATTCAAATTTAATCTACACTTAATTCAGATTGAATCCAGCCTTAATTCAGATTTAATCTAGACTTAATTCAAATTTAATCTAGACTTAATTCAGATTTAATCAGGACATAATCCAAATTTAATCTAGCCTTAATTCAAATTTAATCTAGACTTATCCTATATTTGCTCAAAGCAGAACTGATCAGGATTAAATCTGGACATGATTCGGATATATCCTGGACCCAATTTATGCTCGCCCAAGCTAGATATAGCATGGACCTAATACCAGACATAACCTAGATTCAGCACAGACTTAGATCACGCTCACAAGTTTTGCAAATCTATATCCTTCGAAAATGATTTCCACAATGAATCGAACGTTGCAAATTTGAATTGCTACAGCGACGATACTTTCACCGCGAATATCTCAGATCTTAGCCCTCGATCCCCCCCCCTTACGCTCACAACGTCAGCAAACTTATAATACAATCAGTTAAGGTTTTTAAATTGCTTTAACCACGACAAGTTTCGCCCAGACCTTGGCGATAGGTCTAGGTTAGGTCCGATCCAGGACCAGCCGAGGTACCGGCAGGATCTAACTCACGTCGTCCCGACTTCGCGTCGCTAATTCCGTGGTCTCGTGTTCGCAACCGTTTTGAAATCGGGCAGAACTAATCCCGGTGGCGAGCGTATCTCATCGATAATCACGCGTAGCGGCACGGAGCTAGGGAACGGTTCGATGGCCAACTGTGCCGAGCGTGTAAGCTCCGCGAAGCATGAGAACAAGGGACATCCGCCTCCGCGGGTGTCCGGCAACGGCCCTCGACGCTCTCGAGCACCGGTGGAAGACGTATGGTTGTCAAGCCCGCCGTCAGCTCCGGGACACCGTGAGCGAGATTTTCGGTGAAAGTGCACCGGAACGATACACGATCCTGCGGTCCACTTCCACGGGCAACTGGAGCGCCGGGGAACGCGCCGCGGGCGCGCAAGGACGAGCGTCTTCGGCTTTCTTTTCGGCCGATGTGCACCGTTCTGTTCGCAGTCCGTTGACCGTACGTTCGGCGAAGCGGTTTCACGAAGCAGGTCCTGGTCCAGAGAGGGTACTTTTACCGAAAGCCGAGCACGCCTCGCTGCATCCGCCGATCCTTGGATCCTGTTCGAGGCATGACGCCTTGACTCACGGCAGGCCCGAATCGTCGCAAAACCTGCTCGAAATATCCGCGACGATTCCTAGCATTTCGTAGCGTTTTGATCGGCGGCGGACTTTCACGCGGATGAGAATCGCCAGGCGTGAGGAACTTTCGCGTCGAACGGCGAACCTCGCCGAATTTGGTTTCGCGAGCGAGGCTTGTGACGCGTTCGATCGCGCGGCTTCGGTCGATGGTTAAGGTAACCGGAGGATGTCATAATATCTCGCGCGGTTGGTTAGTTCACAGTGATTAGAGCGCAATTAGACGGTAAGTACTGGGTATTAAATTGTGGAGAATTCTGGTCGATAACGATGACTACGCGAGCAATTACTGTCCCGGCTACGGGCAGTAGCTGCTGGACTAACTGGGGGCGTAAATTGTGGACCAATTACTGGACAAGGGATTGGTCTAAATTGTGGACTAGATATTGGACTAGGTAGTAGACGCGATTCTAGTCTAGTATCTTGTGGATTAACTAGTGGCGTAAATACTGGACCAATTACTGGACAAGAGACTGGACGAAATACTGGACTGAGGAGTAGACGCAATTCTAGACCAGATACTGGACTACTAAGTAGTAGACATACTGATAGACTGGATACTGCTAGTAACTATGGGATTAACTAGTGGCGTAAAATAATGGACCAATTACTGGACAATGGACTGGTCTAAATACTGGACTAAGTAGTAGATGCAATTCTAGACCAGATACTGGACCAAGTAGTAAACATAATTCTAGACTGGATATTGCTAATAACTACTGGATTCTCTAGTAGCGTAAATACTGGACCAATTAATGGACTAAGGAGTAGACGCAATTCTAGACCAGATACTGGACTACTAAGTAGTAGAGATACTGTTAGACTGGATACTGCTAGTAACTACTGGATTAGCTAGTGGCGTAAATAATGGACAAATTACTGGACAACAGAGACCGGTCTAAATACTGGACTAAGTAGTAGATGCAATTCTAGACCAGATACTGGACCAAGTAGTGAACATAATTCTAGACTGGATATTGCTAATAACTACTGGATTGACTAGTGGCGTGAATACTTGACCAATTACTGAACAAAAGACTGAACTAATTAGTAGTCTAAATAGTGGATTAACTACTGACGTAAGTAGTAGACACAATTCTAGACTAGACGCTGGAGTAAGTAGTAGTTACAATTATAGACTAGATAGTGGACCAAGTAGTACATACAATTTTATACTAGATACTCGACTAAGTAGTAGATACAATTTCAAACTAGATACTGGTCTAAGTAGTAGACACAACTTTATACTAGATACTAGACTAAGTAGTAGACATAATTGTAGATTAAATACTGGACTAAGTAGGAGACATAATTGTATGCTAGATACTGGACTAAGTAGTAGAGACATAATTCTAGATTAAGTAATGGACTAAGTGGAAGACGCAATTTTATACTTGATACTGGACTAAATAGTAGACGCAATTGTATACTAGATGCTGGACTAAGTAGTAGAGGCAATTTTATACTAGATACTGGACTAAGTAGTAGACTCAATTCTAGATTAGATACTGGACTAAGTAGTAGACTCAATTCTACATTAGATACTGGACTAAGTAGCAGACACAATTTTATACTAGATACTGAACTAAGTAGAAGACACAATATTGGACTAGATACTGGACTAAGTAGAAGACACAATATTGGACTAGATACTGGGCTAAGTAGTAGACATAATTCTAGATTAATTAATGGACTAAGTAGTAGACGAAATTTTATACTAGATACTGGACTAAGTAGTAGACTCAATTCTAAACTAGATACTGGACTACTAGTATCAACTGAGCTAACTAGTGGCGTAAATACTGGACCAATTACTGGACAAAGGATTGGTCTACCTAGTGGTCTAAATACTATACTAACTACTGGACTAAGTAATAGTCGCAATTTCAGACCGGATACTACTCTAGTAACTACTGCACTAACTATTGGGGCCAATACTGGACCAATTACTGGACAAACGATTGCAGTACCTAATGGTCTAAATACTACACTGATTACTTGACTAAGTCATAGACGCAATTACAGACTATATGCTACTAGTAACTACTAGAATAACTGGTGACGTCACTAGTGGACCAATTACTGGACGACTGATTAGACTGTCTAGTAGTCTAAATACTGGACTAACTACTGGACTAAGTAGTAGATACATTTCCAGACTAGATGCTACCAATAACTACTGGATTAAGTGGCGCTAATATTGAACCAATTATTGGACAAAAGATATTTATATACTGGACTAACGACTGAACTAAATACTGGACACATTTAAACACATTCACAACGCCCACAACCCATATAATACTCCTTATCGACCGCAAGCCAACAGCGGACTGAATTCCCCGGTTCGCTAGTAAATTAGAAAACGAAAACCAAAGAGAATTAGGGGTCGCCTAATCGGCTGAAGAATGCAGCGAAATAAAAACAGGTATTTCTGCTCGACCGGTCAAGATATCGTGAAGGACGCCTCAAGGTCGTTCGAATAACCGCCAATTAAATTATACGCGGCGTTGGAAACGACGTCGTCGGTTGTTTATCAAAGTTTCCGGGCCAATGAAAATTCCGTATCCCGCGGCCGGGAAATGTCGAACGTCGAAATAGCCGCCACCCACGCGGCGCAGCGCTTAGCCGCGGCGCGCCGCGACCAACAAAATAGAAAGCGCCGCGCGGCGCGCCGGAGTTCGTACCGTGCGCGGACCGTAAAACTTCATAACGTGGATAGGCCGGCGTGCACGTGGCCACGTCGGCGCGGCCGCTGTATCACTGGGTTCGAGACTTTCACGTTCGCGACTCGGAAGACAGGTAATGGGTGGAAAGGTTACGTGGGTAACTCGATTAGTGAGAGGCGAGAAGGATACGTTACGGTGATGCCGAGTGACCGGGCAAAAGCATCGCGCGCCGCGCACCGTCTACTGGACGGTTTTTCGACGCTGTCCGCCGGCGATTCGTCGACTGTCGCGGGTTACTGTGCTCGGTGACCGCCAGCGACGCCGAGCGCGCAGCAGTTTCACTTGCATAATTGTCGCAAACAATGCAATGAAACGTTTTCTTGGAAATAAAGAAATTGTATAATAAATAGTAAATAACCGGTAATTAATAATAATCGCAAACAATGGAATGAAACGTTTTCTTGGAAATAAAGAAATTGTATAATAAATAGTAAATAACTGGTAATTAATAATAAGTAAATAACCAGATAATATAATAATTAAATTTAGAATTTAATAACAAATGTAATTTGTATAATATAATAGTAAATAACTGGTAATTAATAATAAGTAAATAACCAGATATTATAACAATTAGATATAATTTCAATAACAGATGTAATTACAATAAAATTATTCAAGAAAATAGTTTTCGATAAAAACGTTGTCTCGTGTTTTAGCTATTTGTTTCACAACGATTCTAATAAATAAACAGTTACGTTCACCTGTTTCATTTCTCCTCGAATCGTTTGTACACATAAGTGCAGGAAATCCGCAAGTTTATGTGCAAAACTGTGCAGCTGAAATAGAAAGTTATACGAATCCGTGAGAAGAATTTAATAATACCGTCGTAATATTTAAAATTACTCGTCGTTATTAACAAATTCGATTTATTTTTATTTCATTTCTCGCGATCTCGTCTCGGATGGTTTTTATTTTCAGATTTTTCAGGATTCTACTTTTAAGACGACAAATGAGAATGAAAAGGCGCGGGCCAAGTGATCGGTCAGGAAGCCAAAGGGTGCAATTAATGGAGCGCAATTAACAGAGACAATGGCGGCTGCCTTGGTATTCAGGCAACGACGATCGCGCGCCCGTTTTAGCGCGGCTCCGCAAGCGTCTCGCCGGGTCTCTTAATTTGTTGTGACTCACTTAGGTCGGCGATTGTCTATGGCCGGTCCGGCGAGGGAAACACCATGACGCTGAATGAGACTGCGAGTGACCAGAAAGGAACTAGGATGGCGGAGATGGAGATAATTTTTTATTAAAAAATATATACATACAATATTATATAATTATTATATTATGTATATTATTATAGATATAATATTATATAATTATTATATTGTGTATGTTATTATATATAATATTATATAATTATCATATTGTGTATATTATTGTATAAAGTATTATATAATTATTATATATAATATTATATAATTATCATATTGTGTATATTATTATATATAGTGTTATATAATTATTATATTCTGTATATTATTATATATGATATTACATAATCATTACATTAATATAATATTAAATCATAAAATAAGCTAAAATATGCTGTCTCGCTTTTTTCATCCATACTTAACGCCTTTACGTTATACTTGTACTACGCCACCCTCGACACCCTCCACCCTCCCAGGGTGCCTCATGACCGGCTAAAATCCTTGACATTGAACACCCAACCCAAAACAAGATACAGTTTCTACAAATTCACACGACTCGAACAAGCGTGCACGAAAGCACGATCAATGGACGATTGACGACGATCGAAAGTGAAACGTCGATAGACGCGGAGAGACCCGTCCCGTTTCCCGGAGTCCGGGCAACGCGTTCCGCGATAGGCGCGAAAAGAAGCCGCGAGGCAGACTCGCGCAAAACAATTAACTTGCAGCCGCGTCGAAGTGTTTCGCGAGGGGGGTGTGACGCAACCCGCGATAGAAAATAATTTGCCGCGCGGATTATATAAAGCCGATTTTTTTTGCGCTGGATAATATCCATTCGGAAAGCGGAGTCGCCCGGCTCCCTCCTGCCGTTTGCCTCTACGGCTTGACTCCCCCCCCCCTCCTCCCCGCACAACCGGCGCGGATCGTGCAGCAGGCAAAACGTGGCGCGCGGCATAATTAACCACCTGGAATACCGCGATCGATCAACTTGCGCAATTATCGTCAAGTTCTCATTAGCGTAGTCAAATGCGGTGTCTCTCGACGCGAGAGAGAGAGAGAGAGAGAGAGAGGGAGAGAGAGGGAGAAAGAGAGAAAGAGAGAGAGATCGAGAGAGAGCGAGAGAGCAAGAGAGAGAGAGAGTGACAGAATGCGAGAGAGAGCGAGAGAGAGCGAGGGAGACTGAGATAGAGCCAGAGAGAGCCAGAGAGAGCCAGAGAGAGCGAGAGAGAGCGAGAAAGCGAGAGAGAGAGAGAGTGAGAGAGAACGAGAGAGAGAGTAAGAGAGAGCGAGAGAGAGAACGATAGACCGAGAGAGAGAGGACAAGCGAGAGCGAGAGAGAGTGACAGAGCGGATGGGAGAGCGAGAGAGAGCGAGAGAGAGAGCGAGAGAGTGAGAGAGACCGAGAGAGTGAGAGACCGAGAGAGAGAGCGAGAGAGTGACAGAGAGAGCGAGAGAGAGAGCGAGGGAGAGAACGAGAGAGAGAGAGAGCGAGAGAGAGAACGAGGGAGAGCGAAAGAGAATGAGAGAGAGTGAGAGAGCGAAAGAGAGCGAGAGTGACCGAGAGAGAGAACGAGAGTGCGAGAGAGAGCGCGAGAGAGAATCGAAATCGCAAACCGATTCGGACGCCCGCCGGAGAAAGTTCCCGCGGCCTTGGCGAACAATAAACAGATCCATCTCGGCCAGGCTAATAATTAATCGTCCACGGAGAAAGGAGAGCGGAATTCTTGTCGGAATTCTTGCCGTTATTCTTGCCGGAATTCTTGCGGAATTCCAGCGGTCGCATTGCGGATGTCCTTTGGTAGCGTCCCACGGTTCGCGGGGGACCTTCGCTGTTCCCTTCCCTTCGCTCCTCCCCCGCCCACCCCACCCGCCTCGTTCCGATCTTTAATTTATCTCTGCTGGTGGTACGCCAGGCTCGTGTAACACGTTGCCCATTGTGTGTGTCCTTGCCGCAACACGGCAGCGATTTATCGCGCACCTTGCACGCGGTCTCTGACGAAATACTTCTTGGCCAGTTCGCGTGACAGTGTCCTTACTCGGGATAGCCGATTCTCTAGAATCGAGGCGATAGCGCTGCGCCACAGGTACGATCGTGGCGGAGATGCGATGGAGGAGAGAATTTTCGGAGCATGGCGTACTGTAACTGAATAACTATTCTCTTAAACAGTGGACACACAGATCGTTCTACTTAGATAAACGAGGCTTCGCTGTATCGCCTTTCGGAAGAGTCTGCCAAGGAGCCTGCGACATCGCAGCCGGTGTCAGAGTCAACGAACCAGGATTCTGGTTCCGGAATCTCCGATCGGTGACTCCCAAGAACCTCGGGAACCGCATGAGGTCGCAGCGTTGGCGTCGCAGACCGCGTTCACGGACGCCGTTGTACATCGAACAGTGAAAGTTCGGTCGATCGGCCGCGGCAAACAGGACAGATTTGACAGCGTTCGATCGCGGAACACCGGTCGAAAAGGCGTGTGGGAGGAGGGGGGGGCGGCTATCAGCAGAGGCGAGCGACGTGTCCGGTCGGGCACACGACTCGGCTCGGTCTCCAGTCCCGGGAGGGACGTCGAAAATCACGGGCGCGCTCGTGCGGGACGAATTGCGGCGCGTTTCTGCTCCCAGCCGGCGGGAATGCGCGAGAACGCGCGCTCTTGTTCCGCCGCGGCGGCCGTTGCATTTTCGCAGATCATCAGCGATAACGACGCTGGAAAGGGAACTGGCGGGCTCTCCTTTCGATTTTATTGTCTTCGATCGGTCTCGGCCTCGGGAGCAGCCACGACACCACCCAGACACACTCACCGCGTCGCTCGGCACCGCTCGGCACCGCTCGGCTCACCCCGCCGCGACTCGGCACGCCGCGGCTCGGGAGCGAGCCTAGTCGCCGTTCCAATTAACGGTGCTACCCGTTTCAGCTCGAAAGTAAAAGTAACCTGCTACAGGTGTCCGCCGATCGATCCGACGGTTTTTTACCCCGGTGCGTCCCACTGCGGTCGCAAATCGCCGAAGCGCGGCCAGAACAGGACAAATTAATTTATCGTCGACGATTTGTCCGTTTTCCGGGTACATGCTCGGTACAATATCCGATCGGCACCACGACGCGACCGTTAAAGGGTCATTAATTACAAAAAGAATTTTTGTTGTTTTTTTACTTTTTATTATTTCTTACTTTTTATTGTTTTCGACTTTTTGTTACTCTTTTCTTATCATTATCTAATCTTATCATATAATCTTACCAAATACTAATAAGCAAATATAGTGAGTAATAGATAATGATCTATTACTCACACTATTTTTTGCTTATTAGTATCTTTTACTTAATATTATTTTTTACTGATTATTTTTTGCTCATTATTAACTTTTACTTATCATTACTCTTTGCACATTGTTATTTTTTAAATATTACTATATTCTACTCATTATTATCTTTTACTTATTGTTCCTTTTTGCTCATTATTATTTTTTTACTCATTTTTATCTTCTACTTATTATTACGTTTTGCTCATTATTATTTTTTACTCATTACTATCTTTTTTGCGTATTATTACTTTTTGTTCCTTATTATTTTTTACTCATTACTATCTTTTACTTATTATTACTTTTTGCGTATGATTATTTTTTACTCATTACTATCTTTTACTTATTACTACCTTATTACTTTCTGCTCATTGTTAGTCTTTACTCATTATCATCTTTTATTTAATATTATCAACAAAAAACATTGACCATCATTTTTCGTAAATAACTCGTAAACAGAGCCGCGGATTGAATTTTCGCTAAGGAAGAAGCTACTCCGAATAACCTCAAGAATCTCCCAATTCCAAATTGCGAGACATTTTTAGAACACCTAGTATATTTACCCGAGAATAAGTACTGAAACGTGTCTAACAATAATATCTTTGCAATTACGACCTTAGTAATCGTCTCGCATTAAATAAACAATATTTCGTTACATTAACGATCACCCGGTAGACGCGCCGCGCCGAACCGCCGCACCGCCGTACCGCCGCGACGCAGCACCGCCGTGCCGTCGTGCGTCACTCACGCGCATGCGTCGCCTGCCCCCACTCCTCGCGTGACTTATTCTCCTGTCCGCAGCGCACGTGACGCCATAAGCGCTCGCGTTCGTTGCCTTCTTATCGTGTGCGGTCGCGACAGATAAGGCTGTTTGATTTATCTGCGCAGCGACGGCCGCTCGAATCATTGCGCAACCCCCGCGGCCGCGTTTGAATTATCGAGGTGTACAAACGGTTTCTGGGAAACAGCGACAAATTTGCATGCCACCGATGGTATATTGGTTTCATTATTGCGTGATTAATTAACGGCCGGCTGGAATCCGCGCGGCTGAGTTCGAAAAAGCCCGCGGATGTTTGCTCGCTGGCCGTTAGCCGGTGCTGCCACAATCACGATACCCGATCGGATGATAATTTATTACGATCGGGCGTTATTACTCAAGGATAGGGTGACGCAACCCGGAGCCCGGAGCCGCTGAGGCTGCAGCCATGACCCTTGCTCCGAAGTGATCAGCAGAATGAGCATCCTAATCGTCCTGGAAAGTCGTTCGAATTTGAGCTGTTGACTGAAGGTGGACATTTACAACGAAAATATAAGTTAAATAGAGGATTGGGATCGTTTGTAATTTTATTTGGCAATAATAATAATAATAATAATAATAGTAATAATAATAATAATATGTATTATAATAATAATAAGAAGAAGAATAATATGTATTATAAAGTATTATACATTGTAAAAATAATAAATTAAATGGAGTAGCATGAATATGACAAGTAATAGTCAATAGAGTCACGATATAATTGAATCGTAATAAAATGATAAAATAGTCAAATAAAGAGTCAACGATAAAATAGAATCACAGTAAAAATGTTTACTATTAGTCAACAACGTCTAGATAAAATAGAATAGTCATGAATATGTCGACTAGTAGTTGAAGAAGTCCCGATAAAATTGAATCGTAATAAGAATTTCAATTATTAATCAATGATAAAATAGTCAGATAAAAAAAGTCAACGATAAAATAGAATCACAGTAAAAATGTTTACTATTACTCAACAATATCTAGATAAAATAGAATAGTCATGAATATGTCGATTAGTAGTCAAAGAAGTCATGATAAAATTGAATGGTAATAAGAGTTTCAATTATTAACTAATGATAAAATAGTCAAATAAAAAGTCAACGATAAAATAAAATCACAATAAAAATGTATATTATTAGTCGACATTCAGATAAAATTAAATAGTCATGAACATGTCGACTAGTAGTCAAAGAACTCATCATAAAACAGAATTGCAATAAAAATTTCAATTATTAATCAATGATAAAATATTCGAATAAAAAGTCAATAATAAAATAGAATATTTAGAATATCTAGAATATTGAAATAAAATAGCATAATCACGAACGTGTCGACAAGCAGCCAAAGAAATCACGATAAAACAAAATTACAACAAAAATATTCCCGATCACGATTACCATATTAATGCGACAAAATAGGCGACGAAACAAAGTCGTCAGCGACTGGAAAATGATTCTCGTTCGTCCACAGTCGCGGAGGTATGCAGCCGCACAGGTGCAGAACGGAACCAGCCGGTGAATGAAAAGGTTAGATCGCGAGGCGAGGGTGAAAGCTAAGGTACGAATAATAATTAGGAAGCAACAAATTACCGAGGCACGTTGAGACGCGGTCGATCCGGTTTATTTATGCGCTGTCTCGCCGATCCGGGAATCGGTTTAATCCCGCGCCACGGCCACAATGCTTGTCGGGTTCTCGCTATGGATCGCGTCTCGATCTACATACAGAGGCAACCAGCATGGACTTCCAATAAATATCGTTCGCGCATTTCATCTTGTCGTCGCTCAGATGCCGTGCATGGTTCCCGTCTCCGGCCAATCTATGGATCAAATTGATCGCTCTAGAGCACACTCGTGGCACGAGCATTTTGTCGCTTCGTTGCACGGTGCATTTTTTAGCCATAGCGTTGAATGAATTTCAATTTAATTGCAACTTAATTGAAATTTAATTGAAATTTAATTTAGTTCAAACTTAATTGAAGTTTAATTGAAATTTAATTTAATTGAAACTCAATTGAAGTTTAATTGAAATTTAATTTAATTGAGACTTAATTGAAATTTAATTAAAACGTAATTCACATTTTAATTTTATTAAAATAAATTAATTTCACTTTTGAGGCTCGCATACTAAGTTTTTCCATCGTAATTACGATAATCTAATGATAAAGCTCGCCAATATATCCGCACGTATGCTCGACCATCGTTCGCAGGCGATTAAGCCAGATTTCCAGTCGGAGGAGTGGGCAACCTGCCTCCACTCCGCCGCCTCGAAACCTATTATGACCGCTTGTGGCGAATCACGTGATATTACATAGGCGTAGGACCAGTGCAGGAAATTCACAGCGACCCGAAATTTGGCATTTCCGGTACAAAATTGCTGTTTCGACCATGATTTCGGACATCCTCGCGCGTCGCCGCGAATCGACACGCGTTTACAAAACCGCCGGGGAAACCGTCGCGTACGGCTCGTTTCCCACAGCTCGATGCTATGCATAGAATCCTGGGAAGTTCGAAGTGTGGCCTTAGGCACACGGCAACGCTGTTAGACATACGTTACGGCAATCGAAGGGTGCGCGACGAGCGCAGGACCAAGCGCCCCCCCCCCTCGGGGGTGGGGAGGCAAGGGAAGGGACTAATTAAAAAAAACTGAACGGAACCGCGATATGGTAAACTTATTGTCTAGCCTTGCCGCAACTCCGCGACCTGGATTTCGCTGATCATCATTATTGTCTGTTTTAGAGGGGACCTGCCGTAGACACGGTGATCGCGATCACAACGCGATTCATTTCAGAGATACAACGCGAATAGTCGTTTCGTTAGAGCCGGATTTATTATTTCGAGAAAGCGCCGACGACGGCAATGGTGCATCACTGATTATTTTACCACGGTCGATATTTTAGGTGATATTTTCCCGTCACTCGGTCGCTACATTTTTAGTCTCGACGATCTTTTCTCCTAGTCACAATGTCTTGCAAAAGGATCGGAGACGAAACCTAGATCTAAGGTAGACGGCATTCGGGCCTAACTTAGACAAAGCACAGACTTAATTCAATCGAACGATGTTTTATGAATTTATGGTTCTTAAGAACGGTTTTTAAAATGACTCAAATGTTATGAGTTTATGTTGGAACTTGTTGAGGCCAGTGTTCAGTGACTTAGATCTGACTTAGGTCTCTGAGTATGACTTAAGTCTGGCTTAGGCCTGATTTCAGACTGGCTTAAGTCTGGTTTAGATCTGGCTTAAGTCTGGATATAAATTAGATCTGGCTTAAATCTGGCTTAGGTCTGAGTGTGGATTCGATCTGGCTTAGATCTAGGTGTAACTTAGGTCTGTGAGTGGCCTAGATCTGGTTTAAGTCTGGGTGTGGATTAAATCTGGCTCAGGTCTAGGTATGACTTAAGTCTGACTTAGGTCTGGATGAGGATTAAATCTGACTTAGGTCTGGGTGTGACTTAAGTCTGACTTAGAACCGTGTGTGCCTTAGGTCAACCTTAGGTTTACCTTAAGACTTGTTGTGTATTAGGTCTGATTTAGGTCTGAATGTAGATTAGGTCTGTCTTAGATCTGGGTGTAACCTAAGTCCGGCTTAAGTTTGGGTGTGGTTTAAGTCTGACTTAGGTCCGGCTGTTGCTTAGATCTGTTTTAGGTCTGGCTTAAGTCTTTGTGTCTATGAGGTCTGGCTTAGGTCTGAATGTAGATTTGATGTAGGTATAGTTGAAATCTGACTTGGGTCTAGGTATAGTTTAAATCTGACTTATGTCTGGTTTAAGACTGGGTGTAGATTAAATCTGGCTTTGCCCTGGATGAGGATTATGTCTGGTTTAGGTCTTGGCGTGGCTTAAGTCTGACTTAGGTCATGTGACTTAGGTCTTTGTGTGTATTAAGTCTGACTTAGGTCTGAGTGTGGCTTAAGTCTGACTTAGGTCTGACTTATTTCTGGCTTATGTCTCAGTGTGTATTAGATCTGACATAAGTCTGACTTAGGTCTGGCTATGGCTTGGGTCTGTTTTAAATTCGTCTTAGGCCTGTTGAACCAATATCTTGGAAACTAAAGTCAAACGACGCTCTTAAAAAAGAAAAGTTGTCAAAATAATCTTCCATGCTAGACGTTACCAGAACATTGAAATCAAAGCTGTCTTCTGTGACATACGTCTGACACGCTGTCAGCTCGTTCCGGAGCTCGAAATGTCGCCAAATATCCCGATGGAAAATAGTTTCGCCCGATATAAATCGCGTCACATCGACCCGGCCTATAACGAAACTCTCCGCCGGCTTTAATGGAAGCAAACGCTTAATCGCTTAATTAAGCGGAATTGCATCGACGAGTCGGCGGTCCTCTTAATGCATTCGCGAGCCTCGCAGTATATCATTTGCGACATCGCCTCGGCAATCGACTACCATCGAGAGCAGATTGCCGGCCAATCAACATTAGGACGCACGTGGAATTCGAGAAAATGACTGATTTATCGCGCTCGCGAAAGGAAACGGACGCACCGCGCCGGCCCCGCGGAAAGTTTTAT
Organism: Megalopta genalis; assembly: GCF_051020955.1. Taxonomy (NCBI): domain Eukaryota; kingdom Metazoa; phylum Arthropoda; class Insecta; order Hymenoptera; family Halictidae; genus Megalopta; species Megalopta genalis. The sequence continues at coordinate 4,896,010 of NC_135026.1, read as the reverse complement.
TGCGTTTCCCGTGTGCGACGAGCGATGGCCGCCGGCCGTTGTTGATTGATATCCATGTATGTCAGTTTTCATAAAACCTGCGCGGCCGATCCGCGCAATTATAAACACGGGCGAAAACTGTTTCACTGGCGCAGGAACGCTGACCTTTTCGTCGACTTTCCACCGATTGTAATTAAATATCGATTGGGGACGATTTTCTGCGTGTATGTGCCAATCGACAAAACGTTTCTATGTCGACGCCAGTGTTGCTGGTCTGCTGGCTGAAACGTGACAACACTGCAGTTTGGATCACGTGACGAGCTAAGCTCGTCGCGTCACCCGACGTGCTAGTGACGCGCCGAGTGGGGGAAGGACTCGGCGACTACTACTCACGCTCCTACTCAGCTCGTCGCGAGATCCGGCGCGCCGGTGACGCGCCGAGTGGGGGAATGACTCGGCGACTACTACTCCCGCTCCCACTTAGCTCGTCGCGTCAGCCAGCGCGCCGGTGACGCGCTGAGTGGGGGAAGGACTCGGCGACTACTACTCCCGCTCCCACTCAGCTCGTCGCGTCACTCGGCGCGCCGGTGACGCGCCAAGTGGGAGAAGGACTCAGCGACTACTAGTCCCGCTCCCACTCAGCTCGTCGCGTCACCCGGCGCGCCAGTGACGCGCCGAGTGGGGGAAGGACTCTGCAACCCAGTCCTGCTCCCACTCAGCTCGTCGCGAGATTCGGCGCGCCGGTGACGTCACATTCTAGCCGGTAGCCCAACGGCTGTAGCTTTAACTTGCTAACTAAGGAATTAAAAATTTATATATTTTATTAACTACTGTATGTATATAGAAATATTAAACGCAACGCACTCGCACTATTTTTCTTCGTTCCAACGGCCTTCAAGGTACGATTACTGTCGAATTTTCTCGCAGGATCCGAAAAATCGTCGTAAATCGGCCGTAAGTTCAGCGTCGAAAGAAATATGCAACATCGACGGGTCTCGATAGGAAGCGATAAAATTTTAACAACGCGACCCGCAACGTATCCACTTTCTATGACTACCCGCGAACGGCTTAATTGCTTCCTACGAGCTATTTTCCGAGCGATATGTACACTCGCGGCCCGCCGCAGCCGTACATTCGTCTATTGACGCACGAGCTTCGACATGGTCCTCGATTCGAAAAAATCCTGCGGCTTGTTGCTGGCCGCACGTGAATTATCCAGCAGCGGGAAAAGCGAACAACGAAGTTCTGGTCCAGGAAAGTTGTGACGCTTGATACAACGTTACAGTAAACGTTGGTGATCCGACGCGCGGATAATCTCGGCGCAACAATATCGGCAACAAAATCTCGTTCGACATTCCATGCCGAAGTGATCAATCATCATCATACGTGAAAGAAAACATCGTTCGAACGGCTAAATAAAATCAGAAGATTTCAATGTTTCGTTTGCGAATAACAGCCGCGATTAGCCGAACAATTTGTTCGTTGCCGATAATCATCGTTCGCGTTGGTTCCGCGCGATACAACGCCGTTGCCCGATCGATAGTTTCGGAAAATTGTACGAGCATAGATCGCATCTCTCGCGTAAATAAATATTCATGTGGCTCGCGCCGCGCCGCGAATTATGCCAGCGGAGATATGGCCGGCGCGGGACTATTAATATTTGCGACGATGCGTAGAAAGTCTGGAAATGAGACGCTAATGGCCGAAGCAACGGCGTGCGTCGATCGAGCGTGCCGTTGGAATGCAACGTTTTCGTTCGGCAGGATGAAAAAGAAATTGTAACTTCTATCGTGCCGTAAATAATTCGTTTATTGGACCGTGGTGTCAAATTTAATAACGATAGCGGCGCTTACTCCGCCGGATTCAGGATAATAAAGAACGTTACGGTGACAGCGAACTGTTGCCATTAAAATGCCGTAAAATAGTCCGCGCGCCGCAGTTCGGCGCTGGCTGAATTAACTCGCGACCGCGGCTATGTGTTACCCGCGTGGCGGTGCGTGAATCAATTTGCAACTAAATTGTGAACCTGTTTGGCAAATATTATTTACAGCAGTTGCCTGTGATAGAACAAGGTTTGTAGAGCAACGGCAGTAATTTTAATACGATTTGTACGAATTATATATGCCGTTGAAAAGGGAGATTCCTGATACAATTCGAAGTGACTTTCTCCTTCGCGAAAATTCTCTGCGTGGCTTCGTTCTCGAGATATTCGCAAAGAACGCGGACCAATTGAAGAGCTGGCGCGGCTGGGGCTGGCCAATGGCACAGCGGGCTCGCTGCCGCTCCGGCGATGAGTCATCACGCGGCAGAGGCCGCCCGACCGGGGGCGACGCGCCGGCCGCGCCCGCGCTCCGATTGGCTCCGCGTTTTTCGTCGATAACTCGACAACGAAGCGTCGTAGGACATTTTCGCAAAGGAAAAAGTTGCTCAGAACAACCTCGGCGATCTTTCTGGAGTGCTCGAATTATTTTTTTCTATTAATTTTTTCTATTAAAGTGGAAAATATCGATCTTCGTGGCGATGAAAAGAGCTTTCGTGTAAAAAAAATAAAAAATTGGAGAACGTGACTCGTTTGCAGCATAGCACCGAAGCATTTTTCTTTCGAAGCGATTTCACGGCGAGGATGGTATTGCCATTCAGCTGGCGCACGCGATGGAATCTCCCGGCGCTGTCAATGGCGTTTCCCCCTCGCGAGCCGGCCAGCCTATGGCGATCGATATCTCATAAATAGCCGACGGTCACTCCGCCGGCGGCGTTTTCGTATTCCTGATGCACGGGAACGCGACGAAACGGCCACCGCCATCTACGGCGACGAAGGATTGCCGCGCGCGCGCGCGCGGTACGCGCTTACATCACGCCGCGCCTATTTCATCCGCGGTGAAAACCGCCAGATGCAATACTTATTTTGCATCATGCGGGCTTACGAGCGGCGCCGTATTGTGGGTGAACCTTTAGGGGCCGACCGAAGACGGGGGCAGACTCGCAATCCCTGGGAACCGCGGCCGGAAGACGCACGGCGGACATTCTATCTTGGGAAACTATTGCAGGAAGCGCGAGTCGTCTTTCCGGCCGACAGCGTCGTTCGGCGGACACGTCGAATCCTGATTCTGGCTTTCGACATTGTCTTCCCATTGTAGAATCAATTTTTACTGCGCGGATCACAGCATTTAAATTCAAACGTTTTCGAGTAATTTCTCTCGGAAATGTCGGAATCGAAACCGACAGACCCGGTTTTTCCGGTTTCCGGAAAAATGGCCGTGTCCGCGAAGTAATAACATCTGCGTTAGGTTTGAATTAAGCCTGATCGGTCACCGTAACAATGTCCGCGCTCATTTGCCAGATTCCTCGCTTCAAACGAGAAGAATGTCCGGCGTCGCGGCGATCGCGAAGCTGCGTCCTTTCGATAGAACGTTGTACGAAGCTCCTACAGCGATCGCTATTTCCGTCTCGAAACACGGCGGAATAGATGTGCGAAACCGCGGACCCGTGCGATCGGCGAATCGCACGGGAAAAATTGCCGAACGGCGCGACGAAGACGAGCCTCGTGGACCGGAGGAATTCACGGATCTCGCGGAATTCGCGGGTCTCGGCAGGACGGGCGGCAGCGACGTGAAAATACGGCACGCCTCGTGAAAGTGCGTCGAATCGTTCTCTGAATGACCGCGCGCGGTCTGCCACTCGAAACGGATTCAATAAGTTCGAAGTGTTCGGTTAGCTAACTGGAGCCACCGCTCGGTTAACCGGCCGGTTAACAATCATTAGTTCCAGGTAGCCGCGGTGGCTTTTCCAGTGCCTTGAAATTTTACAATTGCCTTTCGCGATCTCGCGTGGCCGACTGTGGTGGTCGCCTGCGTAGGGGACTTTTCAATGTCTCCGTGCACCCTGCGCGCCGCGCCGCGCCGCGCTCGCCCGTGTCCCGGTCTCGTTTTACTATTTCTGGATAATTGCGGAACACTGTTAACGACATTTTCAGCCGTTTCCTCAAAGTTACACGCGGCTGTCCTTTTCGAGCCGTTGCAGGCTCCGCGCCGCCGAGACACCCCAGAAATAGCGATGAAAAAGATTCGGACGCCGGCCGACTTTGCCCCGCCACACGGATTCCGAACGCCTAACGACGAACTTTCCGACGGCGTCCGATGCCAATCAACTCGGACGAGCTTAATTAATAGGCGCGGCTCCTCGAGGCCGCAGGCGAGTTTCCCGGGCGGTTCGTCCTACGCTGCCCTAACCGACTCGCCCCAATTTCGACAACAAATTCTTACATACAGCGCGAAAGTCGATGGTAATATATTCGCACCGATGCCGGTACTTTTGCCACGAGGTTAGATTATAAATCAGGTAATTTCTCTTGGAAATGTCGAATTTTGGGTTGCTGTGAATTTCCCTGTGATAGTCCTGCGCCCATGTGATTTGTTGGTACGGCCATGCTGAGGCTCGACAGAGATCCCTCGAACTATCAAAAATATTAAAAAAATATTTTATAAAAATATGTAATATATTATTACATATTATGTCAGAATATATTAATATATATATATATATAATATTAAAAAATATATATTATATAAAAATATTATACTAGAATCTGACATTATAATGCCAGCTTTCAGAGGATTTTAAAAGTGAGAAAAGAGTAGTTCTCAGTCATCCTCCCCTCTCCCTTCCCAAGAGACGCCGCTGACTCATCGAGCCACGAGCAAGTGCTAAAAAAGAATATAACGAACAAAATTTGACCCATTTCTCATTTAGGTCCGGCATAGATCTGATTTAGGCCTGCATTAAGTCTGACTTAGATCTGATTTAAGTCTGTATCAAGTTTGACTTAGATCTGAGTTAGGTCTGGCTTAGATCTGATTTAGGTCTGACTTAGATCTGATTTAAGTCTGTATCAAGTTTGACTTAGATCTGATTTAGGTCTGGATTAAGTCTGCTTTAAGCCTGACTTAGATCTGATTTAAGTCTGCATGAAGTCTGTATTAAGTCTCAAAAAGATTCTCTCTGAGGCATTTTCCAAGGCTATTTTCTGCGGGGAAAGAAGACGTTCGAGACGGCAGGCTGAACGAAGCGCCTAGATCGCACCGGTGGGGGGGGGGGGAGAACCCTTCTGCGGATGATTACCATTAATTTTCATATGAAAGTCTCGAACGAACGCTCACGCGCGTTCTCATTCAGGAACCCGTACGAGGAAAACGAGTCCGGGAACCGCTCAATTAATGGAAAAGGCAACACGCCGAGCAATTTATCATCCCCGGCGATACTAAACGAAGAAACGCGAGCAGCGTTTTGTATAATTCATTCGGTATACACGTTCGAGCCGCATTCCGAATTCACCGCGGTGCTCGCGCGGCCGTTTAAGATTCCGCGGCGTGTTCCGCTAATAATCAGATAAGAGGACGGAAGCTCGCCGCGAGGCTGATCCACGAACTAGACGTTTTTGCGCCTCTCATCCGCCCCGTTTCCGTTGCGATATTGGCGGCATAAGCGACTCGGTCGGAGACCATATGAACGTTAACGGAGGAGTCTGCGGTGGCAGATCGACGCGCGAACGAGATTTTTATCGCAACGCCGCGACAGTTCGAGATCGCGGTGGTTCGACTGTAGGCGGACGACTTTGATAACGCGGACGACAATAGGTAATCGATAATCGACAATTAGGCATTCGGAGGATTGCACGGCCATTCAGACCTATTACAGACCTAAACCAGATCTAGGCCGGACCTAAATCAAATCTAAATCAGACCTAAATCACATTGAAGCCAGATCTAATTTAGATCTAAGTCTGACTTAATCCAGACCTAAATCCGATCTAAGTCAGGCTAAATTCAGACTTAATGCAGACCTAAATCAGATTTAAGTCAGACCTAAATCAGCTCTAAGCCAGATCTAAATCAAATCTAAGCCGGACCTAAATCAGATCTAAATCAGACCTAAATCAGATCTAAGCCAGATCTCTAACTCAGATCTAAGTCAGACTTGATACATACTTAAATCTGATCTAAGTCAGACTTAACACAGACTTACTGCAGGCCTAAATCAGATCTAAGCCAAACTTAACTCACATCTAAGTCAGACTTAATACAGTCTTAATGCGGTCTCTCTTTCGTCCTCTTATTCTCTCTGGTTCGCTCTCTGTCGCTCTCTCTCGCTCTCTCTCTCTCTCTCTCTCTCTCTCTCTCTTACTATCTCACTCTCTCATTCGCTCTCTCTCTCTCGCGCCCTGTTATTCTGTCTTCCTCGCTCTCTCTCGCTCTATTTCCGTCTCTCTCTCTCTCACTCACTCTCTCTCTCTCTCTCTCTCTCTCTCTAACCAATGGTTCGTTCCCGGTGTAATTGCTCGGAACCCGGAGAATTACTGTTGATTACTAGAACGCGGATGGCGCAATTCGAAAACCAGTACGAATCAGTGAAATGATCATAGAAGTAGCAAGAGAGAGAGAGAGAGAGAGAGAGAGAGAAAAACAAGAAGTCGAATCAGCGATTTTCATTACGATAACGTCAAACCGACTTTCTACACGTCCGCGTTTAACGATAATTTTATCGCACATGTCAGAAGGCACATTTCAAGATATTGATATGACATAATTTTTTATCGAAGTGCTCCGGCAACGCTTTATAAAATCTTGTATTTTTCATTGTCGCCTTCAATCAGGCTTGTCCTTAACTAATTATTCAATTTCTCCTAGAAGCATCGTGAAAATGATTTCATAACAATTGTTTTAAATCGTTGTGATGTTTGGAAGCACTGTTAAATTATAGATAAAACAGTTATTCTAAATAAATTATAAGTAAAACAGTTTCAGGGATCTTTCAGGTCTATTATTTAATTTAATTTATAATTAAATTTTTCATTAAATATTCTTATTTCTTTAAATTAAAATTAAAATCATGTTTATAATGCCAGAAGGCAGCGTAGTCGTCGCGTAAGTGATCAATAGAGAACGCGGGAGGATCCATGATATAACCTGTCGTCCTCTGGCCCTGGTCCGTTCACCTGCCCGTCGGTGACGTCACGCGATATTTCAGAGACCGCGGCGCGTCACAGCGTGAGAGTAATCCCGGGTATTGGAGACCGTTATCGGGCATCCGTGGAAAAAGTGAACCGCCTCGTCCGGAATAATCCCGCGGGTCGAACGCCATATATATCGCATGGCGCACGGAGTTTATTACGCCGATTCAGCTTACTTACTCGAACGACAACTTTTCTATCCTGACAGCGTTTCGCAATGCCATTTCCCCCCATTGACGATACGTGTTATTTACCGCGACGACTTTGTTATTCATTGAACAGAGAAGGAATTTTTGTACAACGTAGCTCGCAGCGGGTTGGACAGGCAACGTCGACACGTAATTAAAATGTCAAGGAGTAAAGTAGTGTCTCCCGAATTCGCGATCAGATTTCGCAGCAACACGGACAATTCGGGAGGAGGAGACGCGATTGCAGTAATCAGCTTGGAAACAAAAATGGACTATTTGGGAGCTTTCAACGTCTTAAAGACGTTCATTTACCAGGGCGTGCGACGTTCAGACCTATCATGGACGTAAAATGGACATCTTTAAGACGTTCCAAATTGGACGTCCTGTTAACGTCTGAGATAAGACGTCTTAAAGACGTCCATTTTAGACCTGAACGTCGTACGCCCTAAAATGGACGTAAAACGGACATCTTTAAGAAAGTTCCAACGTTAGGTTAGTTCTGCGTTAGATTTCGGTTAGGTCTGGATTAGGTTTTCATTATTTGTTTTGAAAAGTTCGTTTGTTTCTCCTAAATCGTGTCTAGGTCTGGTAAAAGTGTATGTAAAGGCCTGCAATAGGTCTTAATTAGATTGGATTAGGTCCAGATCAGGTCTGGATTAAGTTTTTATTACTTGTTTTGAAAAGTTCGTTCGTTCTTTCTAAACTTGGTCTAACTCTGGGTAAGTTGTACATTAAGTCTAAATTAGGTCTGAATTAGGTCTGAATTAGGTCTAAATTAGGCCTGGACCAGATTTTCATTATTTGTTTTAAGAAGTTCATTCGTTCCTTCTAAATTGGGCGTAGAACTGAGTAGGGTGTATATTAGTTCTAAATTATATCTTAATTAGATCTAGATTAGGTCTCGATTAACTCTCCAGTTTTAAAAAATTCGTTCCTTCTGTATTGGTACTAGATCTGATTGAAGTCTATATTAGGTTTAAATTGGGTCTGAATTAGATGTAGATTAGGTGTAGACTAGATCTAGATAAGGTCTGGATTAGCTTCTCATTTTTTGTTTGAGAAAGTTCGGTTGTTCCGTCTAAATTTGGTCTAGGTCTGGGTTAGGTCCAAATTAGGTCTGCATTGGATCTAGATTAGGGCTCGATTAGGTCTGAATTAGGATTGCATTACGTGTTTCAAAAAATTCGTTTGTTCGTTCTAAATTAAATCTACGTAATTAAGTCTGCGTAACGTGTAAATTAGATCTAAATTAGGTCTTAATTACGTCTGAATTTGGTCTGAACTAGATCTGAACTGGATCTAAACTAGTTCTACATTAGATCCATGTTAATTCTGGGTTCGGTACAGTAACGATACATGCCTCGAACACCTCGAAATCTATACTGGTTCATTTAGTACAAATATTTGCCCTATCACGTTCTAATAAACCGAGTTCAATCATCGACGCGTGCACCAAGGCGGAAGCACCACGTCGTCGAAATTCCATCGTTTTTCGCGGAGCGGTTACGCCGCGAACTGGAGCAACAGCCACGGGCCGATTGAAATTTCCGCGGAGCAAATATGATCGCTCGTTTCACCCGGCCCGTTGCCGTTTCTTCAACGATCGCGGCAGCACGGCGAGATCCCGCGGGAAATTAATCGTGATGGACGAGCGTGTCCGATCGGACCGAACGAGAGAGATAGAGAGAGAGAGAGACACGCAGCGACTGCGGGCCGCTCGACGTCCCGTGAAACTCGTCTCGCGAATTCGTCTCACGTTTGCGGAAAGACGTCGTTTCGCCCGAGAAAAATTTCATCGGGGCTCCCGCGGTTTTTGGTTCCGCGTCCCGCTAACAATCGCGCAAACGAGCACGCCGCGTTTCATAAATATGCGCGGCGGGTCCCGCGACAGCGAAACTTTCGAAAAGCCATTCGAATCGGCACGTGCATCCGTTCCGCGGCAAAAGAGATCGGGACGAACGGAAAACGTAAAAACCGTCGTAACCGGCGCGCGGGAACGACGCGGCGCCGCGCGTTCTGCCGCGGTACGCCGCGACATCAATTTTTCCGCGGCGCGTTTCGCTCCCGTTTTTTTTTTCGGCTACGCACGAAAGCCGTGAGAAATCGCCGGGGCGAGTCCACGGTGTCGTTCGCGCTATTTTCGCTCGAATAATGCGACTGCGATAAACCCGATTTAGAGAATGAAAGGAAGATGGTTCCCATCCGCAGACGTTTCTTGCGTACGCCACGCCGTCCGCGGAAACGTATCGCCGCGGCTTACATTATTAATTCTATTCAGCCGAGAGGGAAAGCCACCGACGAGCCCGGCCTAACACGGACGAAAGCGCCCGAGTTACGATCGAAAATGATCTCACGTTTTCGGGCATAATTAACGTTATATTTACCGGATTAAGACGTATTCAGTTGACCAATAAGTCAGGGATAACTTGGATCTCTCGGTCAGACTTAATACAGACCTAAATCAGGTATAAGTCAGACCTAAGTCAGACTTACTGCAGACCTAAATCAAAACTAAGCCGGACTTAAATCAGATCTAAGTCAGACCTAATACAGACTTAATACAGACCAAAATCAGATCTAAGCCGGACCTAAATCAGGTCTAAGTCAGATCTAACACAGATCTAAGTTAGACTTAATACAGACATAATGCAGACCTAAATCAGATCTAAGTCAGCCCTAACACAGATTTAAGTGAGGCCTAACTCAGATCTATGTCAGACCTAACTCAGACTTAAGTCAGACTTAATACAGGCTCAATGCAGACCTAAATCAGATCTATGTCAGATTTAATACGGATTTAATCCAGATTTAATCTAGTTCTTGTCTATACTTAAACTGTACTTATAAATCTCAATATATTGAAAATTATAATTTTATTAATTCCGACCTATCTCGAACTTAACTCTGACTTAATTGAGATCTAATCTGGTGCGATCTAAGATCTAATCCGGCCCCAATTCAGATTTAATGCAGATTTAATGTAATTCTCATCCAGATTTAAGCTATATTTGCAAATCTCGAGATCTTTCAATAACTCTTCTTGGAAATTATAATTCTACTAATTCTACTAATTCTGACCTATACCAATACGTGAATTGCCATCGAATCGAAGCATCTAACTTTCGAATTGCCTTCGAATCGCGTCACGTGGCCTCCAATTGTCTTCGAATCACGGCAAGAATTTAGAAATAAAAATACTGGCCGCTGCCTTTTCTTGCCAACGTGCCCGAGTTTCTATAAAAACGAGCCGCGAGGCGCAAAGAATCGCGACTTAGTATTCCCATATTCGCCGGCTTCAATTCCGCCCCACGAACACTTCTGCGAGAAATTACTGTATTCGGAAAAATGAAAGACCGCGGACACGTTTGTCGCTGCGAAAGACGCGCTCGTTCAGGTCTGCCGGATGGGCGCTCCGTAACCGGGTAAACCGACGCGCCCGCCGCGGGACGTCGACTCGCGCCGTTCGGGCCCGCGATTTCGCCGGGAAATCGGCGAGGCACCCCGGCGGATCACGCGCGAATCGATACTTTCATTTTTCGTTGCGATTTGCATGCGAAATAGTAAATAGGTAAAGGCGAACTTGTTTATCACGAAGCGATCGAGCTGGTTCGATCGAAAAGCCCCCGGTCGAGAGTCTTAACACGCATGGATGCTCGCGCGCGCCGACCGAAAGCAGCTTTTACAACCCCTCCCTCCCCCCCACCCCCCGTCGTTGCCGAGCGTTTATCGGTTGACATTTCAGGCAATCTTTCGTAACTAACAATAAAGTCCGGTCTGCGGGGCCGAGAGCGGGGGAGCGGTGCCAGCGGAGGGTACGAGCGCTGCTGCTCGGTTTTTCTGTTCTCTCGCTTTTTTCTCCCTTGCCCGTAGTATGCAGTGTGACAGGTACCGTCCACCGGACCCGGTTACGGTGCCCCTGCTTTTCTGTGAAACCCGGCAAGCAGAACGGCGTGGCGATTTAATATTCCGTTCCGATAATGCCGCAACGACTTGTCGAGAGATCGATTGGGTTGGCAGGAAAGTAATGCAACGTAAAACTGAATTTTTTCCATATATATATAAGAAATTAACTTTAATCGGTTGAATTTTTTTGCATTCTGTTCGGATGACTTCTTTTATCATCTCGAAACACGCAACACCTTTCTAGTCCCACCAAATCGACAGCCCGATCTAAATCAGATCTAAGCCGGACCTAAATCAGATCTAAGTCATACCTATATCAGATCTAAGCCAGACCTAAATCAGATCTAAGTCAGACTTAATACAGACTTAAGTCAGACTTAATACAGACCTAAATCACATCAAAGTCAAACCTAATGCAGACCTAAATCAGATCTAAGCCGTACCTGAATCAGATCTAAGTCAGATTTAATACAGACTTAAGTCAGACCTAAGTCAGTCTTAAATCAGATCTATATAAGTCAGACTTAGATCAGATTATATAAACTTCGCGTGTCTCTTTTCAAGCCTCAGCCGCTTTCTTGCCTCTATTAAAATAAAAAAGTAAAATGCGTTGAGAACGTTCATTTTTCCGCTCCGTGGTTGAATTCACAGCAAACTATCAGTTGCGAACGAAACAACATGGAATTAGGTTTCTACAGTAACCTAAACGCGTCAAGTACCGAAGCTGAAGATAAAAAGAATTATAAACCGATAATGCTATTCATTCGTGTGCAAACCGATATTATTCTTTCTTGACATATCCCAATAATTACCCGCTAAATCGATATTCTCGCCGCGCACCTTGAACGCCGCTGAACTATTATATTTACTGTAATTATACGCAAAATGACACTGCATTTTTGTTCGACCGGTTTGCAACTTTGCAGAAACTGCGGGCTTTCAACTGAAACGCCGGCATTAGGCGCGAACGTGACGTCAAGAATCAGGAAAGACACGCGCGTGGGCCAATTAAGTTGCTTTTACGGATCGTGAAAATGCTTTGCGCAATGAAACGGTTTTGGGACTAATGATTCACAATGCCGGGTGAGCTGTGTTCGCCGAGTTGACTGTTAAGAATGCTTGGTGACTCGTGCGATAATTGTTGCACGAGAGATGTAAATGGTGCGGCACTGTGGTGACTGAACCGTGGAGGACACTCATGCGGACCCAGTGGGCCCCATCTGTGAGGACGCCTCAATACCTTCTCGAATTTATATTGTATGAACTATATTATCTTATCCTAGCTTATATATATAAAGAGGAAAAATTTATATAGATATTTATATATAATTGTTAATAAATTGCACTTTTCACTGGGGCCCTATGAGCACTCTATGGGCACCCTAATCATGGGGACGCTTCATTTCCTTCTCAAATTTATATTGTATCAATTATATTATCTCATTCTAGCTTTATTAAAGAGACAAAATTCATTTAGATTTTCATATATAATTGTTTATAAATTGCACTTCTAACTGGGGCCCCATGAGCACCCTACGTGGGACCCTTTGTATTAGAAATTCACGTATAGGTTAAGCTTTTCCTTGGGGCTTTCAATTTTGTTAATTTTCCAATGCACATTCGAATGGATTTTGTCGAGAAAAGTCGAAAAATCGAAGTCCTGAATCTAGGATTGTAATTAAAATAAGTTCTGCACTCACCTTTACATAACATTTTATAATCCATTACGTATTGGAATGAATCCAAAATAACCGCCCTCGCATATCTATACTGCCATCTGGTGGCTCTATGTTACGCGTGCTGCCATCTAGCCGCGCCATTAAACTACGTCCGAGTGCGCCGAAACGCCCAGAAATTCGTCAACTTCATACGCGCATAACTTTTAACCAAATGAATCCAGGACTTGTTTCAACTACATTCCTAGATTCGGGACTTCGATCTATCGACATTTCTCGTGAAAATCCGTTCGAATGTACACTGGAAAGTCGAAAAAATCGAAACCCCCAATGCAAAGTCTAGTATGTGCAGTAATGTTTCCCTAATTGACGCCGAGATTGCACACAGAAATGGACAATTTGGGAAGCGGAGATACGATTACTCGATACGATTATTTTATAATTACCGATTGTCAACAGCTATAAAAACTCGGATAATCGTATCTCGTCTTCCCAAATTGTCCATTTTTGTGCCGCGATCTGAGCGCCAATTTGGGAGACATCGCTGCATCGCCGGACGACGGTGCTGGAATATCGCATTTCTAGCAAGAAAAAATGACTTTCTTTCGAACGAGAAAGGCTCAAGTATCCCCATAAATTCCTCGACGACGACTGTCGACCCTCTTCGACCCTCGGGTCCTCGTCCTAATCTCCTGCCGGGCCTGTTGTTTACTTTCCCGACCGCAACCATAACAACCCGGCGTAGCGTGACGGACAAAAACCAGCAGGCCTTTCGTTAGATTCTCCACTCTGGACGCGTTACGTTTCCCCGATCCAGTCCACTTTCATCCACGACTTGTCTAAAGCCAGTCGGTTCTGGCTGCGTCGACCTGGACCTGGACGATCAAAATTTTTCGGAGAACTTTCTCCTGTCGCTCTGGAATCTCAGGTTTTCGTAGCAATTATTATTATCTTCGGTTTCTTGAATATCCAGGCGCGGTGTTCGAAGCGACGGTTTGCAAAACGCGCGCGATTAAGCAATTATATCAGGCGCGGACGGGGCCCCCGAAGCCTTGGGCACGCACCTGCTAATCGGAGGGTCCCGGTATTTTTCGAGGGAACAGCAGAAACATCGGCGCGTCGACGAAAACTTTCGAGAGAGCAAGTGAAGCAATTGAGCAACGAACCGCCTCTAATTGGGGCTGGCACACGCCGTAAAAAGGCCTCGTGTAAATGAATCGCGCCCTGCTTTCTGTGCCCCCTCCCCCCTCCCCGCTGGACTACGGGTCGCGACGTTCGACTTGTTCGCGAACGAAATTGGTTGCCGTTTGACGATGACAAGGACGTTTTTTTTTGCCAACTCCTAAGCTGTACTTATGTGATGTCCATGAACAATTTTATAATACATTTATGGTACTAACGCAGACTTGGTTCTATTTATGGCCGAATCTTGAACTAACCTGTACTTATAACTTATAACCTTGATATAACTTTAAACGTTACGAGCATAGATTAGGTCTGAGTTGAGACTGCGTCGGTCTAGATTTAGTCTGGGTTATATTTAGGTTAGAAAGAAAATAGAAGTAGAAAAAAATGCTGTTGGATAGAGAGGAGACTTTGCAGAATTTTTCTTTATGTGAATCATTGCAATAGCTTCGACGGTTGACTCAGAAAAAATTCCTGAAGTCGATAGGTCAATCCGGAGCGAAATTCTTCGAAAGTAGTCACTTTCGCATTTAGCGTAATTTTGAAAAATTGAAATATTCACAGCTTTGTATAAAAAAAATACTGTTGGACAGAGGAGGCTTTGCAGAATATTTCTGCACAAGAATCGTCCCAATAGCTGCGACTATGGACTCGGAAAAAATTCTTAAAGTTGCGAATTCGATTCGGAGCGAGATTCTTCATAAAGTTATGACTCGCTTTTAATGAAATTTGTAAAAAAATTTGAAAATCGCAGCTTCACAGAAAAAAATACTGTTAGATAAAGAAGGCTTTGCAGAATTTTTTCGCGAAAGTTTCATCCAGATAGCTTTGTCGGTAGCCTCGGAAAAAATTCTTAAAGTTGAGAATTCCTAAAGGTTTCCGTGAAGGAGAACAATAGGTATAAAAATAAGGTCTCCAGTTTGCTCTAAATTAGGTTTGGGTTGGGTCTCGGTTAGCTCTGAATTAGGTTCAGGTTAGTCCCCCATTAGTTCCGAATCAGACTCACCTAAATTCCATCAAACTGAAAGCAACATCGCATCCGACTTCGTTACAAGAATTCATCGTCCTACCTGTAGAATTAATTCTCCTCCATCGCATTCCCTTCTGCCATAAGCGCACCTGCTGTAAGACTTGCAATCCATGGCTTACTTATACCATGACCTGGCATTACCGATTCCGTGGGACTTTCCGCGTGCAAATCGGATTCAGTTACGAAAATGTTCGCTAATTTAACGTATCGGTAAAAAGTCATAACGAGGAAGCCACAGAGAATTCCGCCGCCTAGTGTCGTTCATTAGCACTATCAATTAATTACCCGGTTGCCGGGTAACATAAAATGTTATAACTTTCAAACCATCGGAGATACTGCAACGAAATTTTCGCTAAAAATAATTAAAAAACAGTAATTTTTAGCTACCGATAACTAAATATTTCTTGCATGTGTTAAACAATAAATTTTAATACATTTGCATTGGTATTTTCGATTTGAAAAAAAATTGTTTATATGTGATTGTACAAACTATTTTTTTCTTTCTAAATATGTATATTATACTTATATTTAATAATAATATAAATATAAATATAATATAATTATAATATATATAAGAATATAAATATAATATAACAATAATATTATAACAATACAAATATCAATATAATATAATTATAATATACATAAAAATATAGATATAATCTAATAACAATATTACAATAATATAAATAATATAAATGTGAATATTACAACATAATATTTTCCTATTTAAACAATTATAACTTCCAAAGTGGTTCCTATAGGGACACGATCCGATTATACACGTTTTCATCGGAAGAAAAGAACCGGATAAAATCATTAATTAGAAACCTCCGCTTGAATGTTATCGGTGTTCATCTATCGGGACCAGTTCCGATTCCTTGAAATTGATTTATGCAAACGTATTTTTTCTTCCCGCACAAATTCTACGAAAATGAACCGATCGCTGCTGCTACCGCAACAAAATGCACTTTTCTAATCTTATCCAAGCCGATCTCGAGTACACTTTCTGCAATTCTGTACGTGCATGTTCTCGGGTAAAAGCATTCCGACGGCTCAGACGAATCTGATAAAAGTAACTTCCGTTGCCAGGAGTCTTACGGACGTCTGAAAGATGTCTAGAGACGTTGTTTATACGTCTATGGGACGTCTCGAAAACGTTCCTGAGACGTCTCGATTTGTAACACGGGACGTTCCTGGGCCGTTCGTAGGCCGTTCGTAAGCCGTTTACAGGAAATTTATAGGCGTTTCATATGCTGTTCATAGTACATTCGTAGGCCATTTGTAGGCCGTTCATAGGACATTCGTAGGCCATTCGTAGGTCGTTAATAGGACATTCGTAGACCGTTCGTACGTCGTTCGTAGGCCGTTCGTAGGTCGTTCGTAGGCCGTTCATATGCGCGGATCATTCGTAGCCGAACGAGTATCGATCAGACGGTTTTCCTAAACGAGGGCAAACGTTTCTGTTAAGCGTAATTACCGTTAGCTGCTGTTTGGTAATTAAATCCCATCGGGAATCGCTCCACCGGGATTATCATCCGTTCCGGCACGCGAGACCAGGCGAACGTCGTCCGTTTAAAACGAGCCTGCGCCAATGTCCAGTACGAGGCAACGCGTCGCCCGATTCGCTCTTGCACAATCGCGATTAATCCGCGGTCGTGCCGCCTCAATTGTCTTAATTGTACACGATTTCCTGCCGTTAATGATAATTTAATGAACGCACAACACCTATCCGGCCGCCATTCCGCGAACGGTATCGGTTTTATTACCTGTCATTAGCATAATCTTACGACGCGGCAAAAATCCGGACGCGTAGCGGATCCCGTTTTAAGTGGGAGCTCGCCTTGCCCGAGAGTGAAATTAGCCTATAATCGGCCGGATAAACGGAAATAAGTCTTGCGGTCACGGCAGCCGCGAGCGTAATCTGGATTTCATGTTTGTAGGAGTGGGGATGGATCACGTGACGCGGCGAGGCTCCCGCGCGGCGGAGTGGGGCGTCCCGGCGCGTCGAGTGACCTACCCCCACCACTTCTTCTGTCTTAAAGCCGGCTTGCTCTTCCGGCTGGCGTGCTCGCGGTCAATGTAATCGTTTCGGGCGAAACGCGGTGATTTTATGTAACGACGAAACATTCGAACTAATTGAATTGTCCGAGATAAACTAATTCGAAGTTAACGCTTTCTAACTAGGCGTCGCAGGAAAGTTATTATACGGACGTTCCGAAATAATTTACACGAATTATTTGCGTTCTAGAAAATTGTTGAACACTAATCGTTAAGAAAAAACATTAAAAATTAATTGTTAAACAATTAACGTGGGCCGGTATCGTGTCTACTTGATTCAGTAAATTCTGTCACATGTAGGTCAGAGAAAACAAGTTTGGATTCTGACATAGAGTATTGAAATCGTTACCTAATTACTCGATTATATTAATTGACGATTAATTAAAAAATTTTTGCTATTTATCTGTCGACAATTAAATTAAATTAATAGCTGTTGTAGTAAGAGCAACACGGAAAGACTGACAGGTTTACAAGAGACACTTTTAAATATATGTTTCGAATATATTCATAAATAAATAAGTCTGAAAACGATTACAAACGTAATTCAATTTTATGGTTGTAGAAATATGGGTTTAAATGATCGATCATCGGAGGAGTTCTACGTCAGAGTCGAAGAATATCTCGCGCAAAGGTCGGTCGTCTCCGAACGTCGATCAGCCTCGGTGACATTGAAAGCGTCGGTTGCGGTCGATCCCCCAACAGCTTGCACAAGCGTGTCCGAGTTCCCCAGTGACCCAACGACCCTACCTGTCTTCGAACGTGAATGAATCGAGCCGGCTATTGGCAACCAGGGGAAATCTGCTACAGGAGACCAGGTAGAGCGCGGCGCACACGCTGGGGGCCTCCTGTTGATCAATAATACACAGCACACCACTCTACCAGTCGACACGAAGTAGATCCCCGTCGCGTATTATTCGGACGATGACTCGAGAGAAACACGATATACCAGCGAGGGCACCTCTCTCGATGATTCTAGGAGATCGGTGAATTTGTCATTGCGAAGTCAGGATCACGGGTTCGCGTGTCAAGCTGCCGCTAAACAGAGCCTCCCTCGATGACGCATCCGGACCATTTATTATTACGCAATCGCTGTGGATCGAATTGAAATCTAATCGTGAGAGGTCAAACGTCGGCCGTGATACTCTCCGGAGGCATTTCGAAAGACGGATTCAAAAGTCCCGATACGACGTTGAGAAGTCGCTGCTAATTGTGATTCGATTGGGTACAGGATGTTCCGTCATGATCAGAAACCCTCCATTTACACCGTGGCAGAAATTTCGTTGACACGTGGCAAGGCGATGGTGAAATTTTTCGAGAATGATCCTGTTTGTTGTTGCCAAATATCGAAGACTGGTTTAATTAATTTTTTAATTTCTAGATATATATTGCACGAGAAAATGCAATTTGACCTGATCGGATGACTTTAGAGGGACACCGGGGATTCGAACCTGGATATTCCGCTTGTCAGCCGCTGCTTTAGCTAATTGAGCTATCCCGGTCGACCGGTAAGTGATTCTATTCTAATGCTTATAACCAGCACACCTCGGAAATGCTCCCATAATATTCATATTTGGCAATTTATTTAATTTAGCATAAACTGATGACGATTTTTTATTTTTTATTTAACAATTTTGATACTAGATCGTTCACTTTATGCGTTTAAAATAAAATTCTGTAAATATCCATTTCAGGAGAGTAAAACAAAAACCTAAATTTTGGATAATGAAGTTGATTATTTAGCTTTCGGGTTGGGTAATGACCTAATCCTGACCTAATTATGTGTCATGGGTATTGTTAAATATTAAATGTTAAATTATTTTATTCGAAAATAAACGAACTAAAAGAATAAACAAAAATTAATATATCTTAGTAGGTAAATTAATAAATATTAAATATTAAATATTAATCATTAATTATTAAACATGAAAATGTTCTATTCGAATATAAACAAATCAAAAGAATAAAAAAAATTTAACATATCTTAGTCGACGAATCGTAAAATATTAAATATTAATTATTAATTATTAAACATTAGATTGTTCTATCTCTGAAAATAATCAAACTAAAAGAATAAAAAAAATTTAACACATCTCAGTGCATAAATATCAAATAAAGTCAATTAAGCCTGTAAACAGACAAAAAAGTCACAGTAATTTTTCGCCCCATAGCTGCACCCTATTACGTTCACCCCAAAACTAAGTTCATCGGCCGAAAAATAAACAAATGCAGTATCAGATGCCAGAAATTTTCCTCGAAAATCTCTTCTTTCGTGCAAAAAGCATTGTTGCAGTCGCAGGATCCCTTCGCTCAGGCGAGGGTTGAAATAATGTCACCCGGAGGTCTCCTTTTTGTAGGACGTGTTTCACGAGCATCGATATATCGTCCGGCTTGAAAGCATGCATTGTTTTCCGCGCAGTTTGTAGCTTCCCCACGACGCAAAGGATGCAACGCGGTCATTTCTACCGGAAAGCAACGGTGCCTTCCGCAGTTTACGACCTCCCTACCCTCTTGCGGCGCCCTGTTTCACGTATTCTTCGGCGGAACTTCCTAGACACTGTCCCATTACCCCGTCCCTGAGCTAAAACCCTTAAAACTCCGCGAAATTTCGGTGCTTCGTTTCGGTTACTGTTTGCAGTTCCATTGCCGGCGTCTACGGCGTCGTTAAACGCCATCTTCCGGCAAAAAGCCAATGAAATATTGCTACTCGTTTGCCACATTGTATACTACTCGCGATAATAATGTCAAGGAAAATAATTTTCTTCGTTATCAGGCTTCCAGATAGCACGAAGACATCTTAAAAACGCCCATTTTGAGGCTTGCGACGTTCAGACCTAAAACGGACGTAAAATGGTCGTCTTTAAGACGTTCAGTACTTATCGAGATATGCGTGGGAGAGATATTAATACTTTAAAAAAAAAAAAAATTTATTGTTAATGTCCTTGTCTATTTGAAAGAATATATAATAACCTTGACATAACCTTGAAATAAGCTTGAAATAAGCTTGATATAACCTTGACGTAACCTCACCGTAAAATCCTAAAAATCCTCGTTCTATGCTTGTAGAAAAAATCTTATTGCAAGTTTTGCAAATATTAAATGTTTTTTTGAAAAACAAACACTAAAAAACAATAAACAGAAAAACAGTAAACAATCACGTTGCAAATGAAAATTCGCGACGCAGTGATTAAAAATCAGACTGCTCCGGCAATGTTTCGTTCAGCAGATTCCGGATCATCAAAACAAACAGGCTTCAGGCGAACGTTCCACGGCGGATTCAAATGTTACATGGAAACCAGCCACCTGGAAACATGTTTACCGTCGCTCGAATTTTTCCTGTTGCATGCACGTGCCTATGACACCCAATACCGGTACCGTGTTTTTTCGCAAACTTAATGACCATAAAACGAGAGCGGAGAGAAATCCGCGAAGAAAGTGTTTATCGCGCGCGTACACGCGCGGAACTTCCACGGCGCGTGAAACGGTGGTCAGCCAGGCACGTAGCGCGGCTCTTGGACGTCGTTCAAAATTTTTCGAAAAATGCCTCATCGACATTTGCATCGCGAGCAGCTCGACAGCCACTGGGATCCACGACTTTCGAAACCGAACCGAACCACGCGCGAGAAAACCGAGCATGTCACATGTTTTAGCGTGATTTAATATAATTTAGATAATTACAGTTCCGTAGAAAGAAAAATACCATTGGATAGAGGAGGCTTTGTAGATTTCTTTCGCGCAAGAATCGTTATAATAGCTCCGACGGTTGATTTGCAAAAAATTACTGAAGTCGACAGATCGATCCAGAGCGAGATTCTTCGAAAATAGTCACTCTCCCTTTCAGTGTAATTTTAAAAAATTTAGATAATCGCAGCTTCGTAGAAAAGAAAATACTGTCGCATAGAAGAGGCTTTGAAGAATTTTTTCGCGTGAGAATCGTCCCAATAGCTTCGACGATCGTGTCGAGAAAAATTCCTGAAGTCGACAGTTCGATTCGGAGCGAGATTCTTCAAAACTTGTCACTCTCGCTTCTGATGAAATTTATAAAAAAGTTTAAATAATTACAACTTTATAGAAAAAAATACTTCCGCATAGAAGAAGCTCTGAAGAATTTTTTCACGTCAAAATCATCCCAATAGCTCCGACTGTCTACTCAAAAAAAATTCCTGAATTCGACAATTCGCTCCAGAGCGAAATATTTAATTTAATATTTAATTTAAAAAAATATAAATATTCACAGTCACCTAGACAAAAATACTACTGAACAGAGGAGGCTTCACAGAATTTTTCCACATAAGAATCACCCCAATAGCTCTTTTTTCGGATTCGGAAAAAATTCTTAAACTTGAGAGTTCGCTTCGGAGCGAAATCCTTTGAAAAATTGCTGGCGACGAGAAAAACCGGATCTCGATTTTGCAATCGGCGAAACCAAAGGGTCGGGAACGTGTTATTAATTTTCTGGCACGCAACTCGCGGATCCGGATCGATTTTCGTGGTTCTGACCTCCGCAGGTTTAATAGCGGCCGACGGTTTGCCCCGGCGATTACGCGGGCTCTAAACGGTGATCGGTCCTTCGTTAACCGGGCGACCGGTTGCGCAATCGTAGCCTGGATCCGACGGCAACGCCGCGGCGGTGACGTTCGTCACCCTCCCGACGATTTACATAAGTCCTAATCGACTCGGAATCCCGCTACGGCGCGCTGCCGCTACCTGAATTAATCGCTCCATTTCCCAGTTCCCCATTTTTTTCTCTCTACTCGGAAGACCTTTGCCTCTTACAGAGAACAGGTCAACGCAGCATTGATTTCTCCTCGAGTTTGGCCAACGAATCGAGAGCGCCCCCCTCCCCCAACGGCTCGGCAGCGACGTTTTTGCCGGCGCGTCGGTGCAAACTGAAACCGCGTGGGAGGATCACTTCGATCCCTGCCCACGTGTTTGGCAAAATGCTAGACGACTGTCCAACGATATTTATTGCGCGCGAAGCCCGCCGATTGTTAATAACAACATCTTGTTCCGCAAGAACAATGCGTCGATCCTCCAGCGGGATTCGTTGCCGCAACGGCTTCTCGAATGAGATTTACAATCGCCGTGGATTTTATGCAATTTCTAACAAGATTCTTGCGTTAATTGAAAGGTTAACCGGCGTAGGAATGAGACGAAAATAGTTCCGATTTATGCGCCAGTCGAGCTCGCCTCTAATTGGTCGGTGGTTTTCGTTGATGACTCGCGTACAATTAGTAACTTGCATGTTCGGTAAGGAAAGGTTATTTTATCATAATAAATATATTTTCCCAGGTGACGTAATTTTGGGACACCCTGTATATGGTTTAAGAGCAGGAAAGGGCTAGAGGGCGGCGCGGTCGACGCGGCGCGACGCGGCAGTCGCGGACGCGAGGGCTTCGCTGCGGCGACCCTGCTGCCCTCTACCCCCACTCCGCCCGACTGCGCGGCGGTGACGTCACCCACGGAGTCACGCGACACCCGGGGACGACGCTCGGTGGTGGTGGTAAACGCGCGCAGCGATCGCTGCCGATTTTACTTCGGCAATTGAATTTTCACATAATTGCACGCGTAATTCGGTGGAATACCTCGCCAGGCGCGCTGTAAATTCTCGCGGAAACTTCTATTGCGCCGTAAAACGCGCGTTAAATAGAAGCTTCCGAACGCAACCAAGTGCTCGAGAGACGCGCGCGCGCGCGTGCGATTCACATTCACGTTGTACCGAAGCTCTGGAACGCTGCTGCACGCGGTCGGCTGCAATTTTTCCTTTTTCGTTTTTTTTCTTCTTCTTTTACATCCGTGCTCAGGCATCCGCGACCGGCTATCGCGGATGCGTTCTTTTTGCAAAATTCATACCGATGGGCCGTGAGCGGAGAGAAATCTGCGTAGAAAGTATTTTCCGCCCACACCCACACGCTCTCGCGGTGGTTCACGTGGATGTGCGACGTTCGACGTACATTTCTTTCGTCGCGCGGCGTCGCGCCTCGTTTATACAGGGTGTCCCGTTTCAGTTGCGATTGCGACAAACTTCGCGGACGTGCGATTAAAAACAAACAACAAACCGACACGCGTTCTTCAGTATTTCGAGCGGAGAGTCAAATGGCAGTATTATTATCTTGATACGTGAGCGTTTTCAAGGTTATCTCAAGGTCATCGTGTTTTTTCTATCACGAACTTGTTTCTTTTATTTCGGAATCGTATTCTACGTAAAAAGGTGCATAACTTTTGTTTGAAACATTTTTTTGTAATAGGTTATTCTCTAGTATATATTCCCAATGAACACCGAACGTCTTAAAGACATCCATTTTACGTCAATTTTAAGTCTGAACGTCGTAATTAAGATGTCTTATTTGAGACTCTGAAAGGTAGTCCAATTTGTAACGTTTTTAAGACGTCTTAAAGGCGTCTCGAGTTGAACGTCCTTTTAACGTCGGAAGCGAGACGTCTTTAAGACGTCTGAAATATTTCTTCAAGGCATTTTTTATGTTTTCATGGTTTTTTAAATAAATCAGTGAACTGTTTTTAAAAACGACGGCTAAGTGATACCTTAAAGACGTCTTATGGATTTCTAAGAGACGTCTTATGGATGTCTAAGAGACGTCTTATGGACGTCTACAGGATGTCTTATGGACGTCTAAAAGACGTCTACAGGACGTTTACAGGACGTCTTCAGGATGTCTTATAGACGTCTATAGCATATCTTATGGACGTTTAAAAGACGTTTACAGAACATCTCCAGGATGTTATATGGACGTCTAAAAGACGTCTACAGGACGTTTACAGGACGTCTTCAGGATGTCTTATAGACGTCTATAGCATATCTTATGGACGTTTAAAAGACGTTTACAGAACAACTCCAGGATGTCATATGGACGTCTAAAAGACGTCTGCAGGGAGTTTATAGGACGTCTCCAGGACGTTTACAAGACGTCTCTAGAATGTCTTATGGACGTCTACAGGACGTCTACAGGATGTCTTATGGACGTTTAAAAGATGTCTGCAGGACGTTTACAGGACGTCTCCAGGATGTCTTATAGACGTCTATAGGATATCTTATGGACTTCTAAAAGACGTCTACAGGACATTTATAGGACGTCTAAAAGATGTCTGCAGGAAGTTTATAGGACGTCTCCAGGACGTTTACAGGTCGTCTCTAGGATGTCTTATGGACGTCTAGAAGACGTCTACAGGATATTTACAGGACGTCTCCGGGATGTCTTATGGACGTCTAAAAGACGTCTACAGGATGTCTACAGGTTGTCTTGATTTGTGACACAAGACATTTCCAGGCCGTTCGTAGGCCGTTCGTGAGCCATTCATAAGACAAAATTCAAGTCGTTAAGTCCAATTAGAATATACTTATTTGCGATTTAAAAGGTGTGCCAATAATTTCGTGACTCACTCGAGTTTCGAACAGATACGATGCAGTGACTTTTTTCATTTGAATTTTGTCCATCGACGGCCGGCACCGCGCGACGATTCAGCGCCGGTCGATTGCGCCCGATTCGCTGTAATTGGCGGTAACCATTAGCCGGGAAATCGGGTTTGCACAATCGCGAGCGCGAGTGCGACGTTTCGCCGCGCTGGACGTTTATTGAATCACGCGGTCTTGCCGGAAAAGACGGGTGCCGGTTGGACCACCGGGGGGTCCGTCATCTTCCGGTGAATATTTACATAAGCCAGCCGCGTCTCGTTCGTACGGCGACTTTTAGGTCCGCCGTTCCGTTAACAGGATCTACATGCTCGAATCGCGCTCGAATCGCGCTCGACCCGTTTTCCTCGTTCGTTTTAGCGCGAGCCGTTCGCCTCTTTCAGAGAACAGGTCAAACGGTAGCATTGATTTCTCTTCCAGCTGCAAATCGTCGAAACGGGAGCAGTCCCACCGGACTATTATGGCCAGGGCTGGGGGATATCGTCGGAACCGTGGCTCTTTTGTTCCACGGTTTCGGTGGTGTTCGTGTTCCATTCGATTCCATTTTGGCGTAGCGTGGCGAAATAAATGAATAGAAAACAGAAAGATATAAATGGAAAGAAGACAGAAAGATATAAATAAGAAGCCAATAGAAAAGAATTAATGAAAAGAAAACAGAAAAATACACAAATAGAAAGAAGACAGAAAAATATAAATAAGAAGCCAACAGAAACGGATTAATAAAAAGAAGACAGAAAAATATAAATACAAAGAAAATAGGAAAATAAAAATAGAAAGAAAACGGAAAAATCTAAATACAAAAAAAAACAGAAAAATATAAATAGAAAGAAAACAGAAAAATATAAATAAGAGAAGCCAACAGAAAAATATAAATAAGAGAAGCCAACAGAAACGGATTAATGAAAAGAAGACAGAAAAATATAAATACAAAGAAAACAGGAAAATAAAAATAGAAAGAAAACGGAAAACTATAAATACGAAGAAAACAGAAAAATATAAATAGCAAGAAAACAGAAAAATATAAATAAGAAGCCAACAGAAAAAGATTAATAAAAAGAAGACAGAAAAATATAAATAAGAAGCCAACAGAAACGGATTAATGAAAAGAAGACAGAAAAATATAAATACAAAGAGAACAGAAAAATATAAATAGAAAGAAAACAGAAATATATAAATAAAAAGAAAACAGAAAAATATAAATAAGAAGAAGACAGGAAAAGATTAATAAAAAGAAGACAGAAAGAAAGAAATAAGAAGTCAACAGAAGAAGATTAATAAAAATAAAACAGAAAAGATAAATAAAAAGAAAACGAAAAGAGCTAAATAAAAATAAAATAGAAAAAAATAAATAAAAAGAAAACGAAAAAAGCTAAATGAAAAGAACACAGAAAAAATGAATAAAAAGGAAACAGAAAAATAAATAAATAAAAAAAATAGAAAAAAATATTATAAATAAAAGAACAGAAAGGGATAAATAAAATGGAAACGGACAAAAATAAATAAAAAACAGAAAAAAATAAATAAAAAGGAAACGGAAATAAATAAACAGAAAACAGGAAAAAAGAAATAAGTAACAGAAGAATAAATATAAAAAGAAGAGAAAATAAATAATTTATCCATGACTCGACGTAATGACGCCGCGACCTCTGAAGGAGAAACAATGCGTTCGAGGCGCCGGACAACCACGAAGAATGCCATAACTCCGACGGAGAATGTTGTTGGTGTACGACCGATCCGACGACGGACAGGGAAACGGTGGCCGACGGTTTCTCGGTTTCGGCGACCGGCACTCGGAAGACGTGGTCGCTAAACCAGGAACATTCATCCGGTTGCGCTACATTCGATCGAGAATCTGGTCTCGTTATTCTGCAATCGCTCGGCCGTTACGTCATTGTCCGTGCACCTTCTATTCAGCCACGATCCTAGGACCGATAGCCGCGCAGTCACGATCCCCGCGTTCACAATCCTGTACCAGGAACAGATCGGCCGTGCACACGCGTGCCGCCGGGGCGAGGAGGGAGGGGGAAGGGGCGCTTTTACTTCTGTCATCCGGCAACCCGTAACATTGAAAAACGGGCTTAAAATCCGTCCCGCTGCGTAACCGCGCCGTTGTTTATCCAACGGTGGAAACCCTTCGCCGGCCCGAGAAGATCGAAAGTGGGCACGGCGTCGTTCTCGTCGCAGTGTCGAACCGCCGTTCGGATTTTCTAGCGGTTGCGTCACGACGCGGCTACAGGGTGATCCAGTGGACCTGTCGCGAGCCAATATCTCCGTTATCGTTGGCGATAATAAAAAATGCTAGAGGAACAGATTGTAGTGTTCAAAGGGGCACATACTACAGTCGAAAGAACTTCTTTCTGAAGGTCATATTTTTCGAGATTTCAAGGACATTGATGATTTTTTAAACGTGATTATATATTTCTATCATTGGATCGGGCTAGCTGAGATCAAGATGAATCCAACGACCTATAATAACGTGACCTTCGCGCGACCTTGAGTCGGAGAGCGTCGTATTTCTCGTCGCGATTTGAATTATCGCGCCAAAATCGCCGAGAGGCGAATGAAAACCGAATTGAAAAATCTGCAGAAGTCTATGGAGCCAATATCGAATATTTATTCCAATCAATTGTAATTACTTCAGCGTTCGTATTCGTTTCTAAACGTTTTTAGTTCGACTTATTCGTGCTCAAGGTCACGCGAAGGTCACGTTGTTACAGGTGGTCGAATTCGTCTTGATATCATCTATCGCGTTGCGATGATAGAAATATGCAATCCTATGTAAAAATTCATCGATGACCTTGAGATCTCGAAAAGTATGACCTTCAAAAGGAAATCATTTCCACTGTTTCGTGCGTCCCTTTGAACCGTACACTTCATCCCTTTGACATTTTCGCGTATCGTTAACTATAACGGAGATATCGCCTTGCAACAGCCACGCTGAACCACCCTGTACATTGTTCAATCGAGCACATAAATCAATCGGTTTTAGAATGTCCGAGGATTGTTGTTGCACGCTGTCCTTTGTCGAACGCTTTCTTCCTTTCGCCGTTCGCGACGGCGATGCTGCGACCGCGCACGCGGCGTACACTTTCACGGGGAATTTCCAGCCGATCGCGAAATTCCAGGCGGAACTTCCGAAAATCCGTTTACGCACACGATTCCGCAAGAATTTCGGCGGATGACTCGATTCCGAGCTAAAACAGTGACCGCGAGACGTTCTCTCGCTGACGCGAAGATCCGAGCGCAATAATTCGCGGAATGCGTTTCGCTGCGCGTGACCTTGACAACTTTCACGCTTGTGTTTTGTTCAAAATTCGCGGAGAACTTCGTTTTACAGTGAGACATTATTTCCGAGAAGCATTTTCGATTACTCGAAACGAGGTCCGAGATATTATCAAAAATATACTGTCGCTGTGACGTCGCTCCCTGCTTTACCGACACCCCGGTTAGGTTGTGTCCACACTCGCCGGTGGCTCCGCCTATAAAGCTCGTCCAAATCGTTCGCCTTTACGACCCACACCCTACAGATTGTCGCGAATGGGAATTAATCGATGACTCTGTGAAGTAATAAGATCTAAGTTGGGACTAGGTTAGGTCTGGGTTAGGTCTCGGTTAGGTCTTAGTTAGAGGTCAACGTTAAATCTTACTGCAGCGCAATTGAAACAGTTCTAAATCTTTCGCTTTTTATTGAGCGTTTCTGTCGAAGGAAAAATTGATCTGAAAAATAATAAAAGGTGTGACTCAGGTCTGGATGACGTCACGGTTAAGTCTTGCTTAAGTTTTGGGTGCGGCCTCGCTGAGGTTTTCCTTTGAAACGCGTTCAGAACTTCCGTCTTTTACACAAGATATATATGAAAGCTAACAATTAATAAACAGGTACAATAAAAAAAGCGTGGTTTAAGTCTTCTGTTAGGCCTGGGTTAGGTCCAGATTAGGTCCAGGTTATTTCTAGGTTAGGTAACACGTTTACAACTTCCGTCTTTTACACAAGATATCTATGAAAGCCAACAATTGATAAACAGGTACAACAAAAAAGCGTGCTTTAAATCTTCTGTTAAGTCCAGGTTAAGTCCAGATTATTTCTAGGTTATGTACAGGTTACATTTTATTTATTATTATATTCCTTATCATATTTTTCCTTGAAAACGCAACGAACAAATCTTTCGCCTTTCGTCACAGACTGAGCTCCAGGTTCGATGCAGTTTAATTTTAGGTTATGTCAAGGTTATGTCTGCGCTAGGCCAGTGTTAGGTCTGCATTATATTTCGTAAGCAATCGATAAGCATGTACAATAAGAAAGAAAGCGTGATTTAAGTCTTCTGTTAGGTTCAAGTTAGGTCTAGGTTAGGTCCAGATTATTTTTCGATTATGTTTTATTTATTATTATATTTCTTGTCATATATATTTTTTTCAAAACACGATGAAAATATCTTTCGCCTTTCGTCAAAGATTGAGGTTCAGGTTCGATGCAGTTTAATTTTAGATTATGTCAATGTTATGTCTACGCCAGGTCAGTGTCAGGTCTGCGTTATATTTTCGGAAACTTTCGCTCGACATTCCCCGGTGTCTCCGGGTCAGAAATCACAATGAACAAGGTGTCGCTCGATTTCTGAGAACTGGATTCATTTAGCTCCCATTATTAGCCACAGTAACACGCGCGAGGTTCCATTACGGTGACTAATCAAAAATTCCCGCACGCCATCTGCACGTCTGAGTCATTGCCAGACCGCGGATTCATGGGAAAAATGTGTACATAAAAC
Source organism: Megalopta genalis (assembly GCF_051020955.1). NCBI lineage: Eukaryota > Metazoa > Arthropoda > Insecta > Hymenoptera > Halictidae > Megalopta > Megalopta genalis. Next base: position 4,866,796 of record NC_135026.1, on the reverse strand, counting down.
ATAGTACAAATTAAATCGAATTAAAAAAAAGAGAACTAAAAATGTTGATAAATTCATTGCAACTTATTAAAATTATTTAACAGAGAAACAAGATTGCAGTTGCAATTGATGCACGTGATTTTTATTTTGCGTAAAGGCCTAGTCATCCGGGTCATAAAATTTCAGTCGAGAAGCTCGTGGAACCGCGAGGCGTTCGCTCGACGTGGGTAAATAATCGCAACGGAAGCGGCGCGGCGACTGCAAGAAGTTCGTCCGACGTGAGGCAATGGAGTGATGAAACGGTACCACGCATCGCCAGTGGAAAATGATACACTTCGCGGCCGATATAACTGTCAATCGGCGGCTCACCGGCAGTTACGACATTAATACTTGTCACTTGTTCTTGTGTCGCTGCCGCGCGGCTCGATTGTGGCCGATTAACCACGCTCGGCCATTCTCGCCGTAAGAACGGCCCCAGACAGCGAGGCACTCGAGGTGTCCTGGATAAAAGCAGAAGTAATTGATTCAAAATTGCGATATTATGTAAGCCGGATAACGTGGACAATTTTTCCCCTAAGCAAATTCATTTTTAGAATACTTCTCAGGCTATTTTCGAGTCCTTTGTCAGGAGGGTAGTTACAGATCAAGCTCTGTTTCTCCCTCCCTGTTTAACAAAAAATTATGAGAAAATTCACGAGTATTCTGCTTCATGTGGCACATCGCTCTGAATTTTTTCAAAATTTTTGGTACTAATATAAAACTTTTAGCCCGAAGAAGCTACGTCTACCAAGAGGGTAGTTACGACTATCAGATCAAGCTCTGTATTTATTGCCCTGTTCGGCAAAAAATTATGGAAAAATTCACGAGTATTCTGCTTCATGAGAGACATCGCTCTGAATTTTTTCAAAATTTTCGGTCCTAATATAAAATTTTTAGCCCGAAGAAGCTACTCCTACCAAGAGGGTAGTTGCGATTAACAGATCAAGCTCTGTTTCTCCCGCCCTGTTTAACAAAAAATTATGAGAAAATTCACGAGTATTCTGCTTCATGTTACATATCGCTCTGAATTTTTTCAAAATTTTCGGTCCTAATATAAAATTTTCAGCCCGAAGAAGCTACTCCTACCAAGAGGGTAGTTGCGAATAACAAATCAAGCTCTGTTTCTCCCGCCCTGTTCGATAGAAAATTATGAAAAAATTCACGAGTCTTCCGCTTCATGTGACATATCGCGCCAAATTTTTTCAAAATTTTCGCTCCGAAAATGAATCCTCAAAAAAATCGGAAACTTTCGAAATGCTGATTTTCCATTGAAGCTGCGACCACGTTTATATTTTTATAGTAACAGTATCACACTATGGTCATCGCTATATATTTTTCTTAGATTCTTCGAAGTTGCCAGAACACGTTAAAAAATATTCGAAATCGAGTATATTCGTTCTCGACAATATTCGACGGGATTTCGATCGCGTAACTGCGCGATTTCTCGCAGACGGCGAGGTCGTACGGATGGAATAATAGGATTATCCGGCGGTCTGCGATCGTCACGACAATTAGCCGGGGAGACGACGTTTCCTAACGCGGCTTTCACGACAACAAAAAACCCGTCGTCGCGGCTCACAGACGAATCCGCGACCGGGCGGTTCTTTATTTTCTCGTTCGGCCGGAGAAAGCGTAAATTAATCCCGCGATCGTTCGCGGTGTTGCGCGCCACCTACCAGAATGAAGCACTTCGGCACAGATTGTTGCAGATTTCAATTTGAACGAGTGGCTTTCGATAGGAAGTAACATAACATGCGCTAGATAAACGAACCATCGAACTGGTTGTCGATTAGCTCAGCCGGTTATCAGGCAATTCGCTGGAAATGTGAACCACTTGGCCACCTACGAACCGTTCGCGCCCGTCGAACCGGTACGCGAAAACCAGCCGTCGTATACATCGTGAATTTCATTGGTCTAATTAAAGAAACCAAACCGCACACGCGCGTAAACAGTGGTGTTAATTGCGTTCGATTGCATCTTCGTCGCATAACCTACGATTTTTCTTTCCTTTATCGTGCTCGTTGTTCCCCTTTTCGAATAATAAATTCCATGATAAATAATAATAATAATTTCGAATAATAAATTCCATGATAAATAATAACAGTAATTTCGAATAATAAATTCCATGATAAATAATAATAGTAATTTCGAATAATAAATTCCATGATAAATAATAATAATAATTTCGAATAATAAATTTCATGGAAAATAAAAATAAATCACTCTGTAGATTATAAACTATTCGGTAAATAATAATAAATTACTGTGTAAATAATAAACTCTTGGATAAATAATAATAAATTAATGTGTGAATAATAAATTCCTGGGTAAATAATAATAAAGTAATGTGTGAATAATAAACTCTTGGGTAAATAATAATAAATTACTGTGTAAAAAATATTAAATTACTGTGTAAATGATAAGCTCTTGGGTAAATAATAATAAATTACTGTGTAAATAATAATCTCTTGGGTAAATAATAATAAATTATTGTGTAAATAATAAACTCCTGGGTAAATAATAATAAATTACTGTGTAAATAATAAACTCCAGGATAAATAATAATAAATTACTGTGCAAAAAATATTAAATTATTATGTAAATAATAAACTGCTGGGTTCTTAATAATAAATTACAATGCAAAAATATCAAGTTACCGTGTAAATAATAATAAATTACAATGTAAAAGATATCAAGTTACCGCGTAAATAATAATAAATCACCGCGTAAAAAATATTAAATTATTGTGTAAATAATAAACTCTAGGATAAATAATAATAAACTACTGCCAAAAAAAAATAAACTCTTGGGTAAGAGTAATAATAAACTACCGCGTAAATAATAAACTCTCCCGTAAATAATAAACATTTTTATCTCGGGTGCCACGTTGGGTGCTTAAAAGCGCCACGGTGGAAATGCCTTGTAAAAACGAGAATGATGCATAAACTTTCGGTTTTATTGTAGCCGGTAGCGGGAGAGAGTCGCATAAGCGATGACGCATAAAAGCGTCACGGTAAAATTGTAACGATGTGCACGCGAGTTTTATTAACCATAATATGTATCCGGCGACCTCTTCGCCAGCTCGACTTACATTTGTCGTCGACGTCGACGTCGTCGTCGTCGTCGTCGTCGTCGTCGCGAGAGTAACGTACACCATTAAATCGCATGCGGCGACACGGAAAACTAAAATGTTGCTGGGTTCGCGTCGCGGCGATTGTGCAAACGCCGGTCACCGGGACCCGATTAAAAATTTTGCAAGTGTGCGAATTAGAATGTAACGTAGTAACGTATACCTTATATATATATATGTATATAAGTGGCAAGTATCGTTCGATCTACGCGGTTGACTTTTACTTAAAATTTTAAAATACCGCGGAGCGCGCGTTTTGATAACGATCTAACGGGCCACTACTGCTTCTCTGTTCTTTTTGCATAGTTGCGAAACATCAATCACGTAAATTCACGCAACCAATGTTTATTTCCCCTAAAATCGCGGCGATTTAATCGCTGCTAACTAGAAAGTGGCAATTCGGCACAGCGAGTGCTGCCTTTCTCGGTTTACTGGCGGGAAAAAAATCGACGCGATTTAATCAATAAATAAATAAATAAATGCACAAGTTAATACATAAATCGATCGATCGATCTAACGACAAATAAATAAGTACATAAATAAATAAATTAATAAATTCACAAATAAATCGATCAATAAATAAATAAATAAATGCATAAATAAATCGATCAATAAATAAATAAATACATAAATACACAAATAAAGGCATAAATCAATGAATCAATCGACCAATCAATCGGTCAATAAATAAATAAATAAATAAATACATTCACAAATACATAAATCAATGAATCAATAAACACATCAATATATAAATATATAAATAAATAAATACACAAATAAATAAATACATAAATAAATACATAAATAAATTAATATTACAAATAATAGAAAGTTTCTTACTTTGTACAGGCACCAACAAAAATCGATCCCAAGCAACGTCCAGAAAATTCCGACAAATCTGCGAGCGACAGAAGGAACGTTCGCAGCGCGTCGCCGCCTTCGCATAAAATGAAAACGAGGACCGTGGAATGATCGTATGCGAGATGCAAGGTAGAAAGGCGTCGGGGATCGGCGCGGATCAGCAAACCCAAAACGATAATTAGTGCGGCCGATAATCGCAGACCGGGCGCGGATGAAAAATCGCGTCGCGATTGCTGCTCTCTCTCTCTCTCTCTCTCTCTCCCTCTCCGAAATGGAAAGCGAACCGGAGGAAAGCATCCCGAGGCGGCGTTCTTGCCCGCGCGCCGGTGAAAAGTGATTTAGATCGGACGCGCGACGCATTCGAAACGACGCGGCTGGCACATCTCGGCGGGCTTGTCGCGGGCCGGCGGGACGGCGACGCGCTGCTCGCCGCCGCCGATTTCCATAGAAATCGAAAGGGGACGCGCGGCGCGAGCGCGGCCGGTGGGCGCGGTCGACGGGAACCGCGGCCGCACTCGACGCGGCTGAGATTCGATTTCCGGTCGCTCGGAGCCAGCGGGACGGACGACCGATCCTCCGTGACCCGCATTCGGGCTTCTCCCATCTGGTATTTGGATCAGGTTCGGCCGCTTCTAAATCACTGCTTCCGCTAGAAAATCGCGACACGACTTCCCGCTTCGGCGACTGTTTTCCTGTCGCGACGCGCGCGGTGCCGTGAACACCGTTCGCAGGAGAATAAGCCAGATCTGATTTCGGAGGAGTGGGGGTAACTGGAGGTGACGTTGACAGTAGCGAAGGGAGGGTAGAAGAATTTTTCGGGTACCTGCTCACCTCTGCGTTCTGTAAGGTCGCTCCCTGTTTTACCGACGCCTGGGTTAAGTTTGGCTGGGTCTGCGTTAGGTCAGGGTTAGGTCGCGGTTAGGTCGATTGCTTCAGGATACATCGTATCAGTCATTTTAATAATGACTAATAGTGATTAATAATGACATATTAATTGATATTGATATGTATATTTATTATATTATAATTAATAATGACATATTAATTGATATTGACATATATATTCGTTATACTATAATTGATATTGACATATTAATGATAATAAAACAATAATGACATTTTAATGATGTCAGTTCTTTACTATTCGTTTTTTCAGAAATTAAAGTATCATATAAATATCGAGACTAATTTTTATTAATTACGCGGGTCAAAGTCAATTATGATGTTATTATCAAGAAAACGTTTTTCGTTCACTGGAATATTCGCTTCAAAATAATCAACTTTTTCTGATAAATTTTATCCGAAAATAAATTACTTTTGAACATTAATCATAAACATGAAAAATTCTGATTTCAATTATTATTATTATTACGATTATAATCACAATAGGCGCCGTCGGGACGAGTTCAACGGCCTGCTGCAACGCAACCGCGAGCCTCAAAACCTCGCCGAGGCCGTTTCGGCCAGAAAAAGAAACGGGATTTTCAGCCTGCGGCTCGTCGGCTTCCGCCGCGATAATTACGCGCGCTATCCTGTTCCATCGCGCGCGACCGTAACGAGATCATCGGCGACGGTCCCGTTGAACCTGCCGCTCGTGACGAACCCTTTCGTCACGTTCGATCAACGGCAGCTTCCGACTGGATCGTGTGGCACAGGTGCGTCGGTTTCCACTCGACGCTGTGTGAAACTGGCTTAAGGCCGCGTATCTGCGACGCCGTGATTTATCTGAAAAGTTCGAGTTGATACACCGATAGGGAGCTTTTTTTCCATCGGCCTAATTAACACAAATTTATGACGCGCGCTAATTTATCACCGGTGCCGGAAGATTTACGAGGCACCTAGGGAATAGAGATCTCGTTGCTATCGAACTTGCGGCGAATGATTAGATCTGGTGTCTATCGGCTAATTTATGTAACTGTGTTTGTGCTTTGAACACGAGACGAGGTGTTCGCGGGGAGACGAAATTTTCTAAACGAAACGGTATGCGAGTAAAAATTGGTTCTCCGTTTAAGGATATTAACGAGTTATCGGAATATGTTTTATTGAACCTCGATATGGAAACTTGAACGAAACTGGGAATTTCTAATCCTCGTGGAACGTAACGATGATATACTGCAATCGTTCGAGCAGACTTAAGGACTGACTGGAATAGTTTGTGGAAATATTTGGAGATCATGCGAACGTTCGTACAAATACAAAGATAGGCTGGTATAGTTTGCACAAACTTAAAGATGTATTGCAAAAATTTCAATGAATTTCCAAACATGTTGAAATTATTTTTAGAAATATAAAGGTATATTGCAATAATTTGTGTAAACACGCAGATATATTGCGACTGTTTGCACAAACATGCAGACGTATTGCAAAAATTTTAACTAATTTCCAAATGTGTTGCAATTATTTGTAGAAATATAAAGTTATATTGTAATAATTTGTGCAAATATATGCAGATATGTTGCAACTGTTTGTACAAACACAAGGATATGCTGCAATAGTTTGCACAAACATGCAGATCTATTGTAAAAATTTAAACAAATTTCCAAATATGCTGCAATTATTCGAAGAAACAGGGAGCTATATTGTAATAATTTGTGCAAATATGCATATATGTTGCAACTGTTTGCACAAATATGCAGACGTATTGCAAAAATTTGAATAAATTTTCAAATGTGCTGCAATTATTTGTAGAAACAGAAAACTATATTGCAACAATTTGCACAAACATGCAGATATGTTGCTACTATTTGTACAAACACAAAGATATGCTGCAATAGTTTGCACAAACATGCAGATATATTGCAAAAATTTGAACGAATTTCCACAAATATGTTGAAATTAATTTTAAAAATATAAAGGTATATTGCAATAATTTGTGTAAACACGCAGATATGTTGCAACTGTTTGCACAAATATGCAAACGTATCGAAAAAATTTGAATAAATTTCCAAATGTGCTGCAATTATTTGCAGAAACAGAAAACTATATTGCAACAATTTGCACAAACATGCAGATATGTTGCTACTGTTGGTACAAACACAAAGATATGCTGCAACAATTTGCACAAATATGCAGACGTACTGGAAAAATTCAAATCAATTCCCAAATGTGCAGCAATTATTTGTAGAAACATAAAGCTATATTGCAACAATTTGTACAAACATGCAGATACGTTGCAACAATTTGCACAAACACACAGGCATACTGCAAAAATTCATACGAATTCCCAAATATTCTGCAACAATTTGTACAAACATGCAACTATATTGCAACACTTTCTACAAACATGCAACTTTATTGCAACAATTTGTACAAGCATGCAACTGTATTGCAATAATTTGCTCAAACATGCAGACATACTGCAAAAATTCGTAAAAATTCGCAAATGCTTAGCAACAATTTATCCAAACAAGCACCTATATTACAACACTTTGCGCAAACATATAACATATGCTGCAACCATTCGTGCAAACAAGCAGCCACGCTGCGACCATTTAAACGTATTCTAAAGTTCAATTCGGTTGCAATATTAATTCGATAACTCGCATATATCGAACAAGGTCAAGCATCAACAAGTATCGATAGCTGTCCAGTGTCAGAATCGAGCTGGTTCCCTCTTAGTTCATCAACAGGCGTCATAATTGCTCGTAAATCCCCGTTAAGCGACTGAAGCGACGATCTACCGAACGCTGCCGGCGAAAGAGTCGCGCGGGGTCCGGGCCGATTAAAGGAGAAGAACGTTAATATAATAACGGGCCCGGCATTCCACGCATCTCAAGCCTGATCGGCCCGATAGAGGAAGATTTCACGCGATTAGGCGATCGTTTCGGGCAAACTCCAATTCTGAAATATTAAAAGTGGCCGACCGTTCAAACAGATCGGCTGTGTTTCCGAGCCGGAAAAAAAGTAGAAAGTAGAAATCCAAGAGCCGAATGGAGCAGCGATCTGGGCATTTTAATCCGTGCCCGGTAAATATGCGTACAGCTCGAATAAGTCGCCGTAATGTTGTCGCGTTGTTTCGAACCGCTTTCGAAATCTCTAGGTACGAGACGCGTGATTCGGTGACGTTGTCGACGAATATTGCGGGCCACGTCGGACCTGGTCGATAATATTTCTTGAATTACCGTCAGCGCAGAGCGAATCACTTTCTGACGCAAGCAGGACCGTGGATTGTCCAAATTATTTATAACTATCGTTATTTTTTAACTTTCTTTTCGAGGCAGCTTTCCCAGGAACGGTGGTTTTGCTGCTGACCTTGACGAAGTAGTCTGAGTATACTCGAGATTATTTTTCATTTTATTTGGCTATATTTTGCAACGTATTCCTTTTTTCAATTTATTAGAACTTGGGAAAATTTAAAGAAATCGGCAAAAATTAGACGGTCGAATAATGATGTTTGTATTATTTGAGTCCAAATGGAATTTTTAGGAAGGTGTTCTATTGTACAATCTGGGCAATAATGTTCACAGAGTACACAAAAAAATAGTTGTTTCCTTGTGAGTCACAAAGAATGCTCTGTTGCGGTACTCTATGTTTAATGATGTTCATAAAGTATTCAAAATAATACTGTTTCCTTGAAAGTCACAAGGAATACTGTGCTGCGGTACTCAATGTTCAATAGCGTTCACAGAGTACAAAAAATAATACTTGATTCCCTGTGAGCCACAAAGAATGTTGTGGCATGGTACTCGATGTTCAATGGTATCCATAGAGTACTTAAAATAATACTTGTTTCCTTGGAAGTCACAAGGAATTCTGTGTGCTGCGGTACTCAATGTTCAATGGTGTTCACAGAGTACACAAAATAATACTTGATTCCTTCTGAGTCACAAAGAATATTGTGATATGGAACTTGATGTTCTATGTTGTCCATAAAGTTTTCAAAATAATACTTGTTTCCTTGTGAGTCACAAAGAATGTTGTGATACGGTTCTCTATGTTCAATGGTGTCCGCAGAGTACTCAAAACAATACTTACTCCATCATGAGTCGCAAAGAATGATACGCATACCGTGTTCAACAATGTTCACAGAATATACGAAATAATGCTTGATTTCTTGTGAGTCACGAAGAATGATGTACTATGATACTCTATATTCCATGCTGTTCACAGAATACTCAAGATAATATTTGATAATACTTCATGAGTCAGAGAGAATGACTTCCTATCGTACAACGTGTTCAATAGTGTTCACAGACTACTCAAAACAATACTTGCTTTTTCATGAGTTACAAATAATGACTTCCTACCGTACATCATGTTCAATAGTGTTCGCAGAGTACTTAAAACAATACTTACTCCTCCATGAGTCACAAAGAATGATTTCCTATCGTACATCACGTTCAATGATGTTCACAAAGTACTCAAAACAATACTTGATTCTTCATGACTCACAAAGAATGACTTCCTATCGTACAACATGTTCAACAGTGTTCACAGAGTACTCAAAATAGTGCTTACTCCTTCGTGAGTCACAAAGAATGATTTCCTATCGTACAGCATGTTCAATAGTGTTCAAAAAGACTCAAAATAATGCTTACTCCTTCATGACTCACAAAGAATGACTTCCTATTGTAACAAAGTACTCAAGACAATACTTGCTTCCTCACGAGTTACAAACAACGACTTTTTACCGTACACCACATCCAATGGTGTTCACAAAGCACTCAAAATAATACTTTTTCCCTCGTGAGTCACAAAGAACGCTGTACTACGGTACTCAATGTTCAACGATGTTCACAAAGTACACAAAAAGATCCTAAACTATCCAATGCTGTCCACAAACTACTCAAAGCAATACCTGCTCCATCACGAGTTACAAAGAACGACGTCCTACCGACCTACCTGCCACGTTCAACGGTGTTCACAAAGTCCCGAAAGGTACTCATCCCTCTACAAAACATTCTAAAAACATTCTTCTATAGTACAATACGTTCCACATCCTCCGTGTCACAAATAAATACACCTAACCATCGCTATCGCTCCGGTACGTCGCGCCCCGGTCCAAAAAATGTCTAAGTCCCTCCCGGGACTGTCGTAAGGCCCCCGTCACAACAATTGCGACATCCACTCGAACCGCCTAGCCCGGTTCAACTCCGAGGCCGTCGCGAAACAAAGACCGAACTACGAGACCGCATTCCTCCCGGCTCCGCCTGGCCCATAAACAGAGAGCCCACAGCTGACGGGGGCCCGTTCATTGCCAAGGCGGCTATGGTCCTCGAAATCGAAGCTGGGCACAACGGAACAAAAATGCGCCCAGTACGTCGACATGATCCGGGCCCGTCGACGATGCGCCGTGGCCACGAGGCAGCGCCGGAGTAAATCAGCCGGCGGGCCCAGGGCCCGTTCGAAGGCGCGCGGGCCCCGACGCGCGCGTCCGCCGCTATCATAGCCTGCGGAGCGGATGGACAGTGAAACGTGGGCACGTAGCAGGCCCGGCGCAGGAAAGGCGTGCAGAAGTTAGCGGGGCGATCCGTCGGCTCGCCAGAAAATCCCTTCACCTTCATCGAGCGGGATCGGCGCGCGATGGAAACTATGGAAACGCAGCGTAACGAAACGAAATGAAACGTGGCTGTGCTCCACGGGGTCGCGCGGCGCGGCGGGCCGCGGCGGGGAGGGGGGCCCGCTCGAAGGAGGGCGGACGGCGCGTGGTGGGGGGAGGCGGGCGACTGGCAGCCGACGGGAGGGGGCAGCATGCAGAACAGAGAGTTTTCCAGGGCCTGTTGCCGATTATTAGCGTGGCGGCTTCCAAACATCCGGCGGTATTACCACCTACCCGTTGTCGCTACCACCTACCACCTACTATCCGACACTTTCTGCCACCTCTCCGCAGGCCGGCCGGCGCGCACGATCTGAAAAGGAGGTGAACGCGCTCGAGAGTGTATCATTGGACAAGGAATTGGGGCAGGAGCCAATAGTATGAAGCGCGAGGTGGAGCGATAGGTTTTAAATAGGTGTACAAGAGCGCACGGTGGATTACGACTAGTCGGATAAGACCGATACGGTGCGGAGCCGGCTGCGATTTTCGGGATCCGTATACACGAAAGTGATCGTACATTGTCGTATATATTTATACGTATATATATATGTACGTACGTATATCGGAATTTTGGTGGTAGTCAGTTACGGTTCCCTGGGGATAACCGACGGCCGCAGGACAAAGGCGGTGTGAAAAGACGACGAGGAGAGAAGTGACAGTCCAGATAGAGCGGCGGGCACAAAGAACGTCTCAGTCGACGCTGAGCCTTTGCCTCAGCAAGTCTCGCCGACAAGTCCGGGGTTCTAGTACAAGGAGGTTCTTGGTTTCCCACTGGTGTGCCGCCGCTGCCGCTCGTCCAGCCAGGAGTCATGAGACTCGACCGTACCCGCTACACCGTGCTCGTCCTCGCGACGATACTCATCGCTGCCACGCGGCTCGCCACCGGCATACGCGTCACCCAGAGCGCCGGCAGGAAGAGCGGTGAGTCATCTTCTTCTCATTCCGGCGGCCTGATCTAGTGTCCCAGTCGCGTCCTCCTTACCGGCTCTGTCAATCGGGAGCTTACTCGAGGATCTCTTTACGTACGCGTTTTCCGGGTCGGATGTTCATCGAGATGACCTTTTTTTGGTCGGGGCTTTTTTTTCTACTCAAACCATTTTCTATTCGATCTTTTCTACTCAAACCTTTTTCTACTCGATCCTTTTCTAACTGAAACCCTTTTCTACTCAAATCATTTTCTATACAATCTTTTCTACTCGACCTGTTTCTACTGAAACCATTTTCTACTCGATTTTTTCTACTCGATCTTTTCTACTCAAACTTTTTTCCACTCGATCTTTTCTACTCAAACCATTTTCTATTCGATCTTTTTCTATTAAAATCTTGTTCTACTCAAATCTTTTCCTATTCGACCTTTTTCTACTCAAACCATTTTCTACTCGATCTTTTCCACCCAAATTTTTTTGTGCTCGACCTTTTATTTGCTAGACCTTGTTCTACCCAAATATTTTTCTACTCGACCTTTTCCTCTCTATTCGACCACCCTCTGCTCGAGCTTTTTTCCTCTTGCACCATGTTCTACTCAAACCTTTTTTTATTAGTCCTGTTTTTTGCTATACCTTGTTCTAATCAAATATTTTATTACTCAACCCTTTTCTGCTTAATCTCTTCTCTATTCGACCTCATTCTGCTCGACCTTTTTTCTATCTAACCTCGTTCTATTCAAACCTTTTTTTGCTAGACCTTGTGCTACTCAAATGTGTTTTTGCTCAAACGACTTCTACTCGACCTTTTGCTACGTAAACTGTCATCTATTTGAACTGCTTCCGCTGGACCTTTTTTCTATTGGACTTTGTTCTACTCAAACCTTGTTTTAATCGACTTTCTTCTACTTAACCCTTTTTTTATTGGACCTTTTTCTATTCTACCTCCTTTTATTGAACCATTTTCTACTCAATCTGTTTTTTATTGAACCTTATTCCACTCGACTTATTTCTACTCAATCTTTTTCTACTCAAACCATTTTTTAGTCAACCTTTCTTTTGCTGGACCTTGTTCTACTCAAACTTTTTTTTCACTGTACCTTCCTGTTTCTGGACCTTGTTCTACTCTACCTTTTTCCACTCGATATTTTTCTAGTTATACCTTTTTTCTACCTTTTTTACTATTGTCCATTGGACCTTCTGTTCGACGTTTTTCTAGTCAACCTTTGCCACTCGTTCTTGTCGTAACCTACTGTCCTCTCGAATTCATTCTCTTCCACTCGTTATCTACTGCTACTCTATTCTACTCAGCTTCCCAACTACTCAACTTGTCATTTACTACTATTCTCTTCTGCTGCCCTCATCCTCTAGTCAGTTTTTACTATCATCTTCTACTGTCCTCTCCTCATCTTTTACTTGTCATTTGCTACTGGCGTCTTCCACTCGTCATCTACTACTGTCCTCCACTTGTCATCTTCTATTGCAGTTGTCATTCACTACTGCCGTTTTGCACTCGTCACCTACAATTGTTCTCTTTCACTCTCAATTTATTAACGTCCTTTTTTACTCGTCATCTATTACTGTTCCATTCTACTATTCACAGCCATTGTCGTCTACATTTGTCATCTTCCGGTTGTCACATAGTACCATAGTCTTCCACTTGTCGTCTAGAACTGTCTTCTTTCACTGGTCTTTATCTACTTGTCTTCGTTTGGTCATCTTTTTCTACTGGTCTTTTGCCACTATCTGCTTCTACTGGTCATTATGTACTTGCCTTTATATAGTCGTCATTTTCTGCTAGTCTTTTGCCACATTCTACTTCTACTGGTCATTATTTACTTGACTTTATATAGTGATCTTTTTTTAATAGTCTTTTGCTACTGTCCACTTCTACTGGTCCTTGTCTACTTGTCTTCATCTAGACGTATTTTCCTACTGATCTTTATCTACTTGTCTTTGTCTTGTGGTCTCTTTCGACTGGTCTTTATCTACTTGTCTTTGTTAAATGGTCTTTTTCCACTGATCTTTATCTACTTGTCTTTGACAAATGGTCTTTTTCTACTGATCTTTATCTACTTGTCTTTGCCAAATGTTCTTTTTCTACTGATATTTATCTACTTGTCCTTACCTACGAGTCTTTTTCTACTGATATTTATCTACTTGTCCTTACCTACGAGTCTTTTTCTACTGATCATTCTCTATTTGTCTTCATCTAGTCGACTTTCTCTACTCATCTTTATCTACTTGTCTTCATGTAGTCAACTTTTTCTACTCATCTTTATCTACTTGTCTTCATCCAGTCAACTTTTTCAACTCACATTTCTCCACTTGTCCTCACTTAGTGATCTTTATCTACTTGTCTTCTTCCCGTCAACTTTTTCTACTGATCTTCATCTTCTTCTCCTTACTTAGCCGTCTTCGTCTACCTGTCTTCATCTAGTCGACTTTTTCTACTCATCTTCATTTACTTGTCCTCACCTAGTGCTCCTTTCCTACTTGTCTTCATCCAATCGACTTTTTCTACTCATCTTTATCTTCTTGTCTTCATCTAGCCGTCTTTTTCTATTGATCTTCATCCACTTATCCTCACCTAGCCATCTCTTTCTACTAATCTCCATCTCCTCGTCTCTATCCACTGGCCCTTTTCCACCGATCCTCTCCCACAGATTTTTCCCACATCACATTTTCCAATGCTCTTTCTCTCCTCTTCCTCTCTCTCCACTTCCACCGATCCTCTTCCACCATCATCTTCTCCAACCGACTGCAGCCATCCCGTTTCACTCTTCCTCTTCCTCCTCTTCCACCGATCCTCTCCCCCTCTCGCCCGCTCTTCCTCATCAGCCACCTAGTTCCACCGTCGAACCACTTCCTCCGCCACCTTCCCCCGTTTCCCTTTCCCTTCTCGTACTACCGGTACGGTTATCCTCGTTTCACGGTCCTCGACCTCTTCCACTCCTCCTCTTCCTCGGCCTCTTCTTCCCGATCGCCGCGGCTACCGCTCTCTTCCTGCTGCTTCTTCTTCTCCCCCAGCCTCCCCCTCGACGCTCTGCCTCCCCCCGACGCTCTCCCCTCTCCCCCCAACACTCTTCCTCCCCCGAAAGGTCCGCCGCGTTTCAAGATCCGCTGCGCCCCGTCGCGCGGAAAGCGAGCGGAGCGTCTCGCCCCCGTGTTCCGGCGCGGACAGCTCAGTGATACGCGCCGCGCGTGCTTTTCGCCGTCAGACGACGCGCCGAAGACGACGGACGCCGGCCGGTTCCCACGGCGATCCGGCGATTCTTTTCGCGGCGCCGGGCGGCGCGTTCTACTCCGATAAATGTCAAAGTAAATGTCAAAGCCTGTTGTAATCCGCGGCAGCGCGGAATCGCACGCGTTCGCTACTTGCGGCGCGCGGCGGCGCGCAATTAGTGTCCCGTTTCGCGCCGAGCGGTTCCTCGCGCGGCGCCTTCTTCGTACGCGGATTCAACGCCGGTGGCTTCTTTAGGACGAACATCTCTCTCTCTCTCTTACGGGAATATATATATATTATATATACAGGGTGTCCCAAAAACATCTCGCAATCCGAAAGTAGGGGATTCCTGAGGTCTTTTGAAGCAACTTTTTCCTTATATATATAAGAAAAAAGTTATTAGTAATATATATATTACTATATTATAATATATTATATTAATTAATAATATAAAATAATATAAATATAAATATTATAATAATATTATAATAATATTAATATAAATATTAATAATATATTATAATATATATTAATATAAATATTATAATAATATTATAATAATATTAATATAAATATTAATAATATATTATAATATATATTAATATAAATATTAATAATATATTATAATATATATTACTATATATATATAAATATATATCTTTATATATAATTTTATATATATCTTTATTGAGAAAACGCAGAAGAACTCGATGGTTCTTCGACGAGTATTTCTCGCCAGTTCGCGGAGCCCCGCGCGCGGGGGGAAACGAGCGGACCATCGGGAGGATGATCGGCTGACAGGAAGCGGCGCGCGGTGGTGTGCGTGCCGCGTGATCGCGCACCGTTATCCCCCACACCGGCGCACCGTAACTGGGTCGTCATCGCGATTTTGCGTGATCCAATCCGCCCGGTCCCAGGACCATCGTCCTTCCCTTCCCCGCGTCCCCCCGTCCCCCTTGGGTAGTCGACGAGCACACGGCCTCTCGAGGCGGAGGAAACTTTCGATTGGAGCGACGGCCGATGTTTGCCCTCGTTGATTCCCGAGTTGGGTTAATTGAGATTTTCGGGGACCGTTGGACCCGGATTTTGGGCCTCACGTTCGGAACGCTGATGAAAATTGTTGTTCAATTGCATTTTGTATTTCGAACTGCTGGAGTTCGGAACCTGAATTTTTAACTGGCTTTAATAATAATAATAATAATAATAATAATAGTAATAATATAATATAATATATAATATAATGATAATATAATATATAATATAATTTATAATATAATAATAATATAATATATAATATAATAATAATATAACATATAATATAATAATAATATAATATGTAATGTTATATTACAGTAATTAAATATCAATTTATTAATATAGTAATACAATAATAAAAATAATAATTACTTTTAAATTTGGTAAAAAAAGGAAACTTTAAATGGAGATTTAAAATAATAAAGTAATTAAATATTGATCTACTAATATGATAATACAATTATAATAATAATAATAATAATAATAATAATAATAATAATAATAATAATAATAATAATAATAATAATAATAATAATAATAATAATAATAATAATAATAATAATAATAATAATAATAATAATAATGGTAATGATAATAACAAAAAATAATAATAGTAATAATAATAATAAAAAAATAATAATAATACTAATAATAATAATAAAAATAATAATAAAGTAATTAGATATCGATCTATTAATATAGCAATACAATAACAATAATGATCACTATTTAAAATTGTTAAACAAAGAAATATTTAAATTGTTTATAACAAAGTTAATAATCGTGAAACAAAGACATAACTTTCTATTTGCTTATGTTGCTTTTCCTTCTATTGCAAACATTTTCCATTTCGCACGAAAATATAGAGTCCACGTGGCCACCATTAATTCTAAATAGAACAATTGCGTCGAAACTACAATTGTTGTTCAACTACTGTTTTCACATTGATCGCAAGTTACGTTGCCCGTCGTTCTCTCGGCGGAATACCGTCAGAGAAAATCGCGGATCTATTTAACGAATTCGCCTGGAAAGCTTATCCAGGAACAATTGCTTGTTGTATGCAAATAACGCGGCAGATAACCGGTCCCATTTGGATTCGATAAATCGGGTTTCCTCGTGTTGCGTAAACGACAGTTGAATAACGAATGGGTTCCGCACCATCTGGGCTGCTCCTTGATATCGTACACGTTTTTTTATTTTTTTTAGATTTAATCCGATTATTTTTAGAATGTAATCTTTATTGGAAATCGATCGATTTTAATCTCATCCCTTAATTTATTGATCCTGGATATCGTTGAATTTCTGTCGTTGTTTGATTTTTATTTCATTCCCTAATTTATTGATCCCGTGAAAATTCACTGCGGCACATGGTTGACTGTATTTTTTAAAATAATTTATATTCCTTAATTTTAAAATGATATTCGTTGGATTTCTATCGTGGTTTGATTTTTATTTCATCCCTTAATTTATTAATAATT
Source organism: Megalopta genalis (assembly GCF_051020955.1). Classification (NCBI taxonomy): domain Eukaryota; kingdom Metazoa; phylum Arthropoda; class Insecta; order Hymenoptera; family Halictidae; genus Megalopta; species Megalopta genalis. The sequence continues at coordinate 4,849,587 of NC_135026.1, read as the reverse complement.
TGAAAATTTACTGTGGTACACGATTAACTGTATTTTAAAAAATAATTTATTATAATTAATTTTAGAACAATCTTTATTGAAATTCCACCGCCGACCGATTTCAATTTCATCCCCTAATTTTTGGGTCTCGTTAAAATTTACTGCGATACATAGAAAACCACATTTTTAAAAATAATATATTACAAATAATTTTAGAACAATCTTTACTGAAATTCCACCGTCGTCCGATTTCAATTTCATCCCTTAATTTTTGGGTCTCGTTAAAATTCACTGCGATACATAGAAAACCACATTTTTAAAAATAATATATTACAAATAATTTTAGAATAATCTTCATTGAAATTCCACCGCCGTCCGATTTCAATTTCATCCCCTAATTTTTGGGTCTCGTTAAAATTTACTGCGATACATAGAAAACCACATTTTTAAAAATAATATATTACAAATAATTTTAGAACAATCTTTATTGAAATTCCACCGTCGTCCGATTTCAATTTCATCCCTTAATTTTTGGGTCTCGTTAAAATTCACTGCGATACATAGAAAACCACATTTTTAAAAATAATATATTACAAATAATTTTAGAATAATCTTCATTGAAATTCCACCGCCGTCCGATTTCAATTTCATCCCCTAATTTTTGGGTCTCGTTAAAATTTACTGCGATACATAGAAAACCACATTTTTAAAAATAATATATTACAAATAATTTTAGAACAATCTTTATTGAAATTCCACCGTCGTCCGATTTCAATTTCATCCCTTAATTTTTGGGTCTCGTTAAAATTCACTGCGATACATAGAAAACCACATTTTTAAAAATAATATATTACAAATAATTTTAGAATAATCTTCATTGAAATTCCACCGTCGTCCGATTTCAATTTCATCCCCTAATTTTTGGGCCTCGTTAAAATTTACTGCGATACATAGAAAACCATATTTTTAAAAATAACATATTACAATTAATTTTAGAATAATTTTCGTTGAAATTCCATCGTTGTCCGATTTCAATTGCATCCCCCAATTTTTTGATCTTGTTAAAATTCACTGTGAGACATAGAAAACCACATTTTTAAAAATAATGTATTACAAATAATTTTAGAATAATCTTCATTGAAACTCCACCGTCGTCCGATTTCAATTTCATCCCCCAATTCTTTGCACCCGCTAAAATTCACTGCGATACGAAATTTAAAAAAATAATATATTACATAAATAATTTTATAGATTGGCCAGAATTACATCACCGAGCAATGTTAATTCAATCGCCTAATTTTCCGTCTAATTGACAAAACTCCCAGTGGTGCACCCCCAACCATATTCTCGCGAACAATTTAATTAACCACAGCGCAATCATCGTTAAAATTCCGTCGCTTCCACTTTGGCCAGTCAACGTTTCGTTCCCGTTAACATTCTTCCCCGGCATGTCAATGGCATTCCCAGGAAAGCAGTTTACGAGCGGTCGTCGCGTTCCGTTTCGTCGTTCGGTTCTTCGGTCGCGGCGAGGTTCACTTTCATTCGCGTCGCCGCCGTTCGAACAACGTGCGAGCAGAGCGACCGCTCCGCGGTCATTTAATCCACGCGCGTCACGGCGAGCCACCGATCGACTGTAATTTAGTAAAATTTGCTGCATGATCGATGCGTACCAGCGAACGAAAGTTCTCCGGCAGTCTCGGTTAGATTTCTCTTACGCGAGTCTGCGACCGCTCGGCTTTAAGAACTGTCGTGCTTGTTGTTGCTTCGACCCGTTGGGTTTTAGCACGTCCTGGCCGGGAAACAAAACCGCAGGCAGCCGTGCGCCGACGCTGAAACGGGCGACCGGTGAAAACTGTGTGGGAGTTCTGAGCTTCGTTTGCTTCGGAGATGGAACGATAAATATTATGACGAACGATAAATAATTTAGGGGATAATAAATGATACGAAGAACGATATATATTGTGACGAATAATGAGTAATTTGGAGAACAATAAATATTGAGATGGACAGTAAATAATATGAAGAACAATAAATAATTTGGAGGACGATAAATATTGAGATGGACAATAAATAATTTGATGAACAATAAATAATATGGAGAACAATAAATAATATGGAGAACAATAAATAATTTGGAGAACAATAAATATTGAGATGAATAATAAATAATTTGGAGAACGATAAATAATATTAGGAACAATAAATATTATGATTAACAATAAATAATTTAGGGAACAATAAATAATATGAAGGACAACAAATATTATGATGAATAATAAATAATGTGAAGAACAATAAATAATTTGGATAATAATAAATATTGAGATGAACAATAAATAATAAGGGGAACAATGAATAATTTGAAGAAGAATAAATAATTTGAAGAAGAATAAATAATTTGGAGAACAATAAATAATATGAAGAACAATAAATATTAAGATGATTAATAAATAATTTGGAGAACGATAAATACTATGACGAACAATGAATAATTTGGAGAACAATAAATAACCTGAAGAACAGTAAATAATTTGGAGCATAATAAATAATATGAAGAGCCATAAATAATATGGAGAACAATAAATAATCTGGAGCATAATAAATAATATGGAGGATCATAAATAATGTGGAGAACAATAAATAATCTGGAGCATAATAAATAATATGAAGGATCATAATATGGAGAACAATAAATAATTTGGAAAACAATAAATAATATAAAGAACAATATAGACCCCCCCCCGTTCTCGAGGATGAAGAAGTAATCTAAATTGTATTCTCAGTCGTCGCAACACTGTCTAGGATTACTCTCAGTACGGTTGCCAGGACATTAAGCTAGATTTCAAGCCGAAGGAGTGGGAGTACTCCACGCGGCCATCGTCGATTCGCGTCGCGCAGCGGAGTGGGGCGTTCTAACCCATCCGCCGCGTCACGTTACCTATCCCTACTCCCTCGCTTGTGAATCTAGCCTATTTTCCTGGCAACCAGGTTTGTCGCAATTAACGACGTTCCCAGCTTTGTTCATCAATCTTCGAGCATACAGTCTCGTCACAAAGTGTACTGTCTCCTTTTAAAATATAATAATATAATAATATAATAAAATATAATAAGAATATTTTTATAATTCGAGTAAATAATTCGAATTATTTTTCTTTAGACGATAAAACGACTGCTTTATTTATCACTATTGACAACAATGACTAAAATAGTTCCTTCTAATTTTACTATTATTTGAAATGTACCGAAGAATATAAGAAAAGAGCTCGCGGTTAATTGAGTTAGATTACGTTAAATGAAACGAAAATATAAGTCACGCGATTTGCCGGAACAGCACGGAAGAATGAGAATAAATCCGTCACGTCGGACAGAGAAATGACAGACGGTGAAATGACAGAGCTGTCAAAACGGGGACAATTTCCTTGCCAAGCGGCAAAGTGATAGGCGATAATATATTATAGTAATCGAGCGCGGTAAAGCAGTTGCGTCCGGCATCGCTGGCGGTACTGCGATCTGTACGCGACTGCACAAGCTGTCCATGAATTTTTCCTAATTACGCGTTGTGCGAGCCTAATGGCCACGCGCAGCCGGATTACGCAACGGGTGTCGTTGCGGCCGCCGTTACGCTTTTCCTATCGGCGCAGTGCAGCGCGGAGCCGCGCGCCGCGGCGGCCGATTCGCGGTGTATCGGCGCGAGTGACACCCGAGAGCTGGATCAGTTCTCCGTGGGCCCACGCACGTCGAGATATTCACGAGATAATCGCTAATCGTCGATTGAAATCTCCGGAATAAACAAATAATCTTGAGAAAAATTTGAGAAAATTGTCGGAACGTTAACGAATCGATTTTTTCAATTATGACGCAAGCGATCGAAAAATCGGAAAAAATTTGAGCACACTTTCCGCGACGTTGTTTTCTCAGTCAATTAATATAAAAATAGTATCTTCTCTAGTTTGCGATTTTTTAATCTTTTCTCCAGTTTTCCATTTTTCGCGATCACAGTTCGCGACATAAAAATCTGAAAAAATTCCCATACACGCGTCTTCCTATCCAGAAGCCACCCTATTTTTTTCAAAATTTTGCGAAACATGAAGAAAACTACCCTAACGTGACATTCCGTGCGCGCGCGCGCGCGCGAAATCGCGTCGTCGACGCACGCCGAGCACCGGAGGACGTTCGTCAGGCAGCGTTCTGCCCGAAACGGGCCGGCCATTGATTAATTATCGGTAAACGACGGCGATGAATGCAGAAGGCGAGCGAGCAGCGTGAACAACAACGTCCGCGGAACGCGAGCTGGCAAATTACCGGCCGCGATGATTTCCTCGAACAACAACAGGCCGAGTTCTGGATCGCGATTGCGGAAAGGCCTACCGGTTCGTTTTCCTCTTCCCTTCTTTTTTTCTCCGGCGCGGTTGTTTCCGTTTCTTTTGTAGCGCCGCGCCGCGGGACTGGAAATGGGTTTTCGAAGCGGATGGCACGACGCCGCGGCCGGTGCACAGAGAACCGTTTATCGCGGACTGGTCCGCCGAGTTGCTCACCTACATAGGAACAGCGTTCACTAGTTTCTTCCGGCACCTTCTTCAAGGCGACACGCGCTTCTACTCAGAAGCGTTGCTCTCGACTGGATCTGGCCTACCGGGAATAATTCTAGACTGAATTCATTCCGTAGAGGAACTGTTTTATGCCGGGATAATTCTGTGGTAAAGCAGCTGTGTACTGGAAATGTTTTATGGTGGAGGAATTGTATACGGAATTGGTTCTGTTCAGCGCAATTCTAGGTTCAAAGAATTCTGTGCTGAAATGATTTCGTTGGAATCGATTGATCTTCTGGTAGAATAATTGTGTACTAGGATAATTTTTTATTAGAATAATTTTTTTTAGGAGAACAGGTTTCGTGCTAATCTAATTGTATACTAGATCAATTTTCTATTAGAACAATTAAAAACTAGAACAATTGTATACTGAAACAATTGTCAATTAGAACAATTGTCAATTGGATCAACTTTCTACTGGAACAATTGTATACTTGATCAATTGTCTGCTGGAACAATTGACTACTTGATCAATTGTCTGCTGGAACAATTGACTACTAGGTCAATTGTCTGCTGGGACAACTTTCTACTAGAACAATTGTATACTGGATCAATTGTCTGCTGGAACAACTTTCTACTAGAACAATTGTATACTAGATCAATTGTCTGCTGGAACAATTGACTACTAGATCAATTGTCTGCTGGAACAATTGACTACTAGATCAATTGTCTGCTGGAACAATTGACTACTAGATCAATTGTCTGCTGGAACAATTGACTACTAGATCAATTGTCTGCTGGAACAATTGACTACTAGATCAATTGTCTGCTGGAACAATTGACTACTAGATCAATTGTCTGCTGGAATAATTTTCTACTATAACAATTTTCTACTAAAACAATTGTATACTGCAACAATTGTATGCTGGAACAATTTTCTATTAGAACAACTTTATACTAGAACAATTGTATACTAGATTAATTTTCTCCTCGAACAATTTTCTACTAAAACAATTCTATACTAGATCAATTGTCTGCTGGAACAATTCTATACTAGATCAATTGTCTGCTGGAACAATTGACTAGTAGGTCAATTGTCTACTGGAACAATTGACTGGTAGGTCAATTGTCTGCCGGAACAATTGACTAGTAGGTCAATTGTCTGCTAGAACAATTGACTGGTAGGTCAATTGTCTGCTGGAACAATTGACTAGTAGGTCAATTGTCTGCTGGAACAATTTTCTACTAGAACAATTTTCTACTCGAATAATTTTCTACTAGAACAATTGTATACTAGATGAATTTTCTGCTGGAACAATTGTGTGCTAGAACAATTTCCTACCGGAATGATTTCATTCTATAACAATTTTCTAGTAGAACAATTTTCCATGGATTCTTCAGCGTAATTTTACATCTCGTCTTCTTTGTTTTCATTGCACCTCTATTAACTGCCGTCATAAATGTGTACGGTCTACAATCAGCCGATGAAATAGTAAACAATACACCGTAAAATCAATAATTGCTGCTTGCACCGCTATCGTTGCGCATCAGTAAAAATCGAACAGCCCGATGACAGAGCTCGGTGAGCACTGCACAGAATTGACCCCGGCAATTCTTCTCCTCTCTCGCGGTGGAGAAATCCATCGACTGAACAGCAACAGCTGCGCCGCGGGACTGGAATTAACCTGATTAAACGGGGCCCGATCAAGACCCATCATAAGTCGGCCTCTCCCTCTCCCTCTCTCTCTCTCTCTGTTTCTCTGTCTCTCGCTCTTTCTGGTTCTCTCTATCACACTCTCTCTTTCTGTCGCTCTTTCCCTCTCCCTGTGGTTCTCTCTCCCCTTTCTCTCTGTCTGTGTTTTTCTCTCTTAATCCCTCTCTGATTCTCTCTCACACTCTCTCTCTCTCTCTGATTCTTTTTATCTCATTTTCTCTCTCTGACTTTCTCCGTTTCTTTTTCTCTCTTTCTCTCTCTCTCTGGTTTCCTCCCTCACTCTCCCTCTCTCTCTTTCTCTCTCTCTCTCTAAGCCAGACCTAACTCAGATCTAAGTCAGACTTAATAGAGTCTTAATGCAGACTTAAATCAGATCTAAGTCAGACTTAATAAAGTCTTAATGCAGACTTAAATCAGATCTAAGTCAGACTTAATACAGACTTAATGCAGATTTAAATAAGATTTAAGTCAGACTTAATAAAGTCTTAATGCAGACTTAAATCAGATCTAAGTCAGACTTAATGTAGACTTAAATAAGATTTAAGTCAGGCTTAATAATAAATAATAATTATAATATTAATAATAATATTATTAATAATAAATAATAGTCAGGCTTAACCTAAATCAGATCTAAGCCGGACCTAAATCACATCTAAGCCAGACCTAACTTAGATCTAAGTCAGACTTAATACAGTCTTAATGCTGTCTCTTTCTCTTGCTCTATCTCTGTCTCTCCCTCTCGGCCTCTTATTCTCTCTGATTCGCTCTCTTTCGCTCCCTCTCGCTCTCTCTCTCTCTCTCTTACTCTCTCTTTCTCTCTCTCTCTGTTCCTCTCTCTCTCTCTCTCTCTCTGTTTGTCTCTCTGTGTGTGTTTATCTTCCTCCCTGTTTTTCTCTGTTTCTCTCTGTGTTTCTCTTTCTTTCTATTTCTCTCTCTCTCTCTGTCTCTCCTCGTCACCGTCACTTCTCTTTGTTCCCGTCTCCTCGAGGTCTCAGCGTCCTTAACGGCCCGTGAATGAAACAGGCCGACGCCGGCGCTGGCTCTCGCCGCGACCGTTTACGTGAAAAAGAGCGAGTGTACGGGGCCGTTCATTGTGAGCATGCTTAATGAATGGGTATCGTTAACGAGGGAAGAGGTCCGCTCACGGGAAACTGCGCTGACCGGCACGCCCCGGGAGGTGCGTTCATTCAGACGGCGACAGGATCGGGATACATCGGGGATGCTTAATTAAAAGTGAAATTGGATTCTAAACACGGGGCTCGTTCCTCGTCAGACGTACATCAGAGATCGCAGAATGAGTTAAAATAGCCCGAAACGCGGACTGAATTCATTTCAGTGTTATTTCGATACTATTCGTCGTGACGACTTTTTAGGGTATTCGTGGAATTTTGAGGTTTTTGCGAGTTTCCTGGCGACTGAGGATGTTCCACTTGGATAATTATATGTCATTCGATAGAATTTGTTATGGTCTTGCGTTTAAAATTTGTTGCACGTGAATAGACTAATTTTTTAGCGTTTTACAACGGTTTTAGTGTCGTTGGGAATTTGCCCCATTTTTGACGATATTTTGCTTTTTCTCAATTTTTCTGGCAATTTGAGATGTTTGACTTGGACATTGATATTTTATTCGATACAGTTTGTCAAAATCTATTGTTTAAATTTTGTTGTACATCAAAAAACTGATTTTGAAGAGTTTTACAGCGTTTTATAGTGTTTCAGCGTAGTCGAGTGTTTTCTCCACTGTCGAAGAAACTTCGCTGTTTTTCAATTTCTCCGACGTCGCGAAGCGTTTAACTTGGATATCGATATCCAGTTCGATAAAACACGTTGAGATCTATCGTCTAACTTTCGTTGCACAACAAAAAAGTGATTATTAAGCGTTTTACAGCGTAATTAACATCGTTGGAAGTTTCGCAACTTTCGTCGAAACATTGCCATTTCTCAATATCTCCGACGATTCAAGATGTTTGACTTGGATGTTGATATTTCACTCGACAAAACACGTTAAGATCTACCGTTTACACTTTGTTGGCCATCGAAAAAGCGATTATTAAGCGTTTTACAGCGTTTTACAGCGTTTCAACGTAGTCGAGTGTTTTCTCCACTTTCGACGAAACTTCGCTGTTTTTCAATTTCTCCGACGTCGCGAAGCGTTTAACTTGGATATCGATGTCCGGTTCGATAAAACACGTCGAGATCTATCGTCTGAATTTCGTTGCGCAACAAAAACGTGATTATTAAGCGTTTTACAGCGTTTTTAACATCGCCGGGAGTTTCTCCACTTTCGACGAAACTTTGCTGTTTTGCAATTTCTCTGGGCGATCGAAAGCGTTTGCCTCGCGATGTCGATGTCCAATTCGATAAAACTTGTTAAGGTCTATCGTTCGCATTTTGTTGCACATCAAAAGACTGATTATTAAGCGTTTTACAGCGTTTTTAGCGGCGTTAGGTGTTCGCTCCACTTTCGACGAAACTTTGCTGTTTCTCAATTTCTCTGCCGATCGAAAGCGTTTGAAAGGTTCCGACAAAATCCATTTTTTATAGCTGATTTCCATCAAGTACGATCGTTTTTTCGTAACTTATTACGACGTCTCTGAGTTTCCCGGGCTATTTTCGCGTTTTCGTGCGATCTTTCGGTTTTCCCAGCTTTATCGTGCGATCTTTCGGTTTCCCCGCCTTTTTCCTACGATTTTTCGGCATTCCAGCGTTTCCATGGGATTTCTCGGTTTTCTAGGCTTTTCTTCGATGTTTCCGACCATCGAAAGACGCTCGGCCAGCGCGCTTTTCCGCGCTGAATTCGCGCTGATCTCGTTAAGAATCATTATTTCCATAGCGTTTCCTGGAAACGCGCGTAATTCCCGTTCTCGTCGACCCGACCTTAAAACCATGAATTTGCGGAGGTGCCCACGGTCCGGCGGGCATCGATGCTCAACTTTTCAGTTTCTAATCCTTTCACCTGTCACGTGTACGCGCGCCTCGTCATACGGCGGCCCATTACCGTGCACTGTTCACACTATTTATAGTCGGATAAGAGCGTCCGGCGAGTTTTCCACCGAATAGGAAAGAGCATTACCCGATAAACTGCGGGGTCACAGCGCTTTCGAAACGATTTTTCTTTCCTTTTTTGTTTTGGCTGCCTCGCAAGACAGAAACGAGGAACAAGATCGATGTAAAGTTACTCGCGAACTCGTGGTATCCGAAGCACGATGATATTCGAAACCGTGTAATTACGTGGATGAAAATCGTGCAACGATGTGTCTGAGCTTATTTTGAAGCGCGATGCTTCTATTTTCGTTGTCTGTTGCTCGTTTTTCGCTGCGATTTTCTGGAAAGATGTGCCAGCTTGGAAACTCGGCGAACATTTACCCTAAAAATACTTAAAATTCAGAAACCTGTCGAAGTGTCCAAAAAATTTTTTTCTTCACTGACTGTACACTGAATTTGAAAATTAAAGCTTGTTCTTTTCAACGAGCCCTTAAAACTTGTTCTATGATTTTATCTTACTGTTTTGTGAACTAAAGACGAAGAAGTAAATTCGATGTCACAAAATCACTTATAAGCTCATAATATCCAAAAACACGACGATTTTCGAACTGTCGTCATTTCGTAATAAAAAATCGTACAAAGATGCACGTAGACTGGTTTCAAAGCCAAAATTTTCTACTTTTTAATATTTTAGATTAATTTTCCATAATACTTTTTCTAACGATACAGTGGATTGGAAAGTCAAGATATCTTTTTCTCTAAAAATGCTCAAAATTCACAAGTCTGTCAAAGTGACCAAAAAATTTTTTCCTTCGCTAACTATACCCTGAGATTGAAAAGCGAAGCTTGCTCTTTTCAACGAGCCCTTAAAACTTGTTCTACGATTTTTTCTTACTGTTTTGTGAAGCGAAGACGAAGAAGTAAATTTGATGTCACAAAAACACTCACAAGCTCATAATATCCAAAAACACGACGACTTTCGAACCATCGTCATTTCGTAACAAAAAATCGTACAAAGATGCACATGGACTTCTTTTAAAGACAAACGTATCTAATTTTGATTGCCGTTGTTCAATTTTCCCTAACATTTTTCTAAACGATACTGTAGATTGGAAATAGAAGACATCGTCATCCCTAAAAATTCTCAAAATTCACAAGGCCCTCAAAGCATTTAAAAAATTTTTTACCTGACTGACTCTACCGTGAGTTTGAAGATTAAAGATTCCCCTTCCCAAAAAGCCCCCAAAATTTGTTCTACGATTTTTCCTAGCTGTTTTATGAAATAAAGACGAGGACTAAGTTCATTGTCACAAAATCACTCACAAGCTCATAATATCCAAAAACAAAATGATTCTCAAACCGTCGTCATTTGATAACAAAAAATTGTACAAAGATACACATAGACTCATTTCAAAGCTAAAAGTCTCTACTTTTTAGCACTGTAGCTTAATTTTTCCTAGAACTTTTTAAAAATAACACAATGAATTGAAAACTCAAGACATCTTCTTCCCTAAAAACACTCAAAATTCACAAGGTCGTTAAAGTATCCAAAAAATTTTGTTCCTGACTGACTGTACCCTGAGCTTAAAAACCGAAGCTTGCTCTTTCCAACGGGCCCTTAAAACTTGTTCTATGGTTTTTCCTTACCGTTTTGCGAAGTAAAAACGAAGAAGTAAATTCAATATCACAAAATCACTCACAAGCTCATAATATCCAAAAACTCAACGATTTTCAAGCCATTGTCATTTCGTAACAAAAAATGGTACAAATATGCACATAGACTCATTTGAAAGCCAAAAGTCTCTACCTTTAGGCACCGTAGCTCAATTTTCCCTAATATCTTTTTTAACGATGCATTGAATTGGAAATGCAAGCCACCTTTTTCCCTAAATATATTCAAAATTCACAAGCCCCTCAAAGCATTCAAATAATCATTTTCCTGACTGACTGTACCCTGAATTTTAAGATCTAAACTTCCCCTTTCCACGCCGCTCAGTGACATCCAAATTGATTTATCGAAACGCGCAACTTCCTATTACAGAAACCTCGAGTCAAATATTCTAATCGCTGAAACGCTTCGCCATGTTCTGCGCTGAAAAATCCGCGGCATTTTCCTTCCATTTCCTCTCGCGTTTGATTCGACCTCACGTCCGCCGATCGAGATCTCGATCGCGTTCCGACCAAAGTCAAAAACTCCGTTTTAAAACCGGGTGAAAACAGTTAAGGTCTCTACGGTGCGGCGAGTGGTCCCAGCGATGCGGTTGCACAAGCCGCGGCACCAGCTGCTCGCATTCCAGACGGGCCACGCAAAAACCGGAAACCGTGACACGACATTGCGAATGGCCAGGGTGGAAGAGGCCAGGCGAAGTCTCTCGACGCACCGGCGTGCACCGGGAGCCTGCTTCCCGTGATTGAAATGCATTTCTTTCAAAATCACTTCGGACATTCGTTTGCGCTCCGAACGGGCAACCCTTTGACGCTTCCGAAACCCGACAATTATTTCTCGTATATATTTTAAAGAATTCATGTATTATTCATGCATGTGTTTAATTATAATTATATTATGTGTGACATAAATTTGTTGTTGTTATGTGTGATAAATTAATATCACACGTATTATAATTATAACTAAATAAATGAATAATAATAATGGGATATATAATAATATAACTAAATAATAATAAATAAATAATAACAAATAAATAATAACAAATAAATGAACAATAATAAATAATAAATAAATAAATAATGATAAATAATAACAAATATATAAAGAATAATAAATAATAAATAAATAAACAATGATAAATAATAACAAATAATAAATAAACAAATAATTATAAATCATAAATAAATAAACAATGATAAATCATGAAAATAAACAATAACAAATAAATAAAAATAAATAAATAAATAATATGAAATAAATATTATAATTTATGTGATATCTATTTATTATAGTTATTTGTGATATGTATTTGTTATATATGATATTTATTTATTACAATCACACGTGGCATTTATTTACAATATTACAATTATATTTATTTCTGCAACTATAATTATAATCACAGTCACGTATAGCATTTATTTGTAACAATTATACACGTCATTTATTTATGACAATTATACGTTAATCATACAATTACTTAAAAATATAATTAACGTTTATTTATTATAACTATATTTCTGCAATTATAATCGCAATTCTGTTAATTCTGTTAATTCTATTAATTCAGTTCATTCAGTTAATTCAATTAAATAAACATTGAACCTCGGCACACCTCGGCTCAGATAATTTTGTCCAGAAGAACCACTTCGCCAGACCACTGCCCACAGTGATCAGAGTTCACCGAATCACCGCAGCGGACAGAATCGAACCGACGAACCCAATCGAATCCCTTTCGACCTTCCTCGTTTCCGTTTCCGTCGCCGTCCGAGAAGAAAAATGCCGAGAAATCGCGGCTGGCCGAGCGACTTCTGTCGTGGCATCGATCCGGGATTCTTCCATCTGCGCGGCGCGATCTAGGTTAAAGCCCGCATTCCCGGCGATCGGCCGGCAACGCGGCCCGACACAGGCCCGATCTTCGTGACGCGTCCGCCCGGAATCGCAATCACGGTGAAACCACCGACAGCGGAGTCGCCGCGGGTACGACACGCGTGCGATCGCGTTCCCTCCGAGGAAATTGATTCTAATGGATTCGAAATTACACCTATCGATGCCGATCGCGGCCCGATCCCGGTCGCCGGATTGATTTTATGGCTGCCTGCGGTGTCCGCGCGGCTCGCCGGCTGATCGACAACATAATTCCACGGGAATATCCGCGAATCTGCGGACCCCGCGCCCCTCAGATTTACGACATCTACAGCGGGAAATGTTACGCGATTGTTTTCGGGCCTTGTGAGTTTTGGATAATTTTTTTGGGGCCTTGTGAACTTTGAGTAATTTCTGGGAATTTTGAGTAAGTTTCAGTGGAGAAAGGTGTCGTTGCTTTCGAACCTCGCACATCGCGAGGAAAAATATTAGGGAAAATTGAGCTACGGGGTTAAAAAGTAGAGGGTTCTAGCTTTGAAATGAGTTCAGGTGCGTCTTTGTACGACTTTTTGTTGCGAAATGACAAAGGTTTGAACATTGTAGTGTTTTTGGATATTATGAGCTCCTTTGTGATTTTGTGACGCTAAACTTGCTCCCCGTTTTTATTCCGTAAAACAGCTAGGAAAAATCGTACGGAAAGTTTTGAGGACTTTTTGGAAAGAGGAAACTTCAATTTTCAAATCTGCTGTAGAGTCAGTCAGGAAAAAAAAATTTTGGATTCTTCGACGGGCTTGTGAATTTTGAGTATCTTTAGGGAAAAAGGTATCTTGAGTTTCCAATTCAGCGTGTCGTTAAAAAAAATACTAGGGAAAATTGATCTACGGTATTGAAAAGTAGAAGGTTCTAGCTTTAAAATGAGTCCACACGCAACTTTGTACGATTTCTTCTTACGAAATGACAACGGTTCGAATATCATCGTGTTTTTTTGGATATTATGAGCTTGTGAGTGATTTTGTGACAATGAACTTATGTCTTCGTCTTTATTGCACAAAACAGTAAAACAAATCGTAGAACAATTTTTAAGTGCTCGTTGGAAAGGGAAATCTTCAATCCTTAAATCCACGCTACATTCTGCCAGGAAAAAATTGTTTGGATAGCTTCGCGGACTTATGAATTTTTATAACCTTCTTCCGATAAATATGTCTTCAGTTTCCCACGTGGCACACATTGAAACAAAACTGTGGGGAAAGATAAGCTATGACAAACAAAATTAGAGGCTTTCAGCTTCAAATCGAGTTAAAGAACATCGTCGTACGATTTTTCTTCACAGAATAACAACAATTTGAATGTAACGAAATATTCCACTAATTCTCAATTTTGGCGTTTTGAATTTTCTGGTACTTTCATTCGTTTCCTTAAAACCATTGTTAAATCACGAGGTCCCCCATGGACACCAGATAGATTTCAGTGTCCGCTCGAAAATAGATTGCTCAGATACATCGAATCCGCGTATCACCGCGCGAGCAAATTTTTCCGCGCGCGTCCGCGTAACGATCGGTTGCGCCGTAATCGGACAATGGGTCGTTTATCGCGGCGCAATTCGCGGCGCAAGCACCGTGGTTTGTTCTAACGACACCCCGCCGGAGGATCTATTCATTTCACGAAGCGGGTTCACCGTCGCTTAATCCCTGAAATTATTCCCACAGTCCGGCGGAATGAGTTTCGTTCGAAGGAGGCCCCGCCGTTTTGCCGCGACAACGATGTTTCGAGCTTTGCCGCCCTTAAATCGCTGTTTCACTCTCTCAGATTTTGGAAAAAATCTGACCTGTCGAGGGAAATGGGGCTCATTTTTCATAATTTTTAGCGATTTTTAAGTTGACGATTCCGACCGTGAAAAATTGAAAACCATCGGAACGTATGTTTCTCGTAGAAGCAAAAATCGCACGGCTGCCGTATCTTTGCGTGCTTGTCGTATCTAAAATTGTTGACTTAAAAGTCGGCAAAAATTCTGAGAAATGCGCCATATTTTCCTCGACAGGTCAGATTTTTTTCAGAATTTTTAGCAATTTTTAAATCATCGATTCCGGCCGTGAAATATCAAAACCATCGGAACGTATGTTTCTTGTAGAAGCAAAAATCGCACGGCTGCCATATCCTTGCATGCTTGCCGAATCTAGGATCGTTGACTTAAAAATCGGAAAAAATTCTGAAAAATGCGACATGTTCCCCTCGATAGGTCAGATTTTTTTCAGAATTTATGCTCGCATTTTAATGGGGAAAATCGTGCAAAAACCGTCGCTTCGTATAAGTTCGGAACTGCAAGCGACCGCCTGTAAGACAATTTCCTCGACGATTTAATCGCGATACAAGCTGCGCATTTCCCGCGATTTATGATGAAAATGAGTGGAAAGATTCGAGTAATCGAAGCACATCAACGTGCTATCGCTGACTCGTTAAAATCATCGAATTTCTTTCGCGCGAGGATCGCGACGAGAAATAATCGTGCAAGCCGACGAGAAAAGTCGATCGAATCGTCGCGGAACAAGAGCAACCGTGTCGCTGTGCCGACGTTTTTGCAGTCCGGGGCCCGATTTGAGGCGTCGAATCCTTTCCAGCCGGTCAACGATCAATGCCGACGGCCCTGTTTTTTGGCCGCGCGGCTGTGAAAGTAAGCCAAAGAATGAACAATCGAGCAGATGTTGGCCATCCGGATGACGAAAAAAAACGCTGGAAACCGCTTCTCCGACCATTCCAAAGAGCGGGTAACGGTTTTTGGGAGAAAGTCCTCTCTCCGCCGCGTCGATCAGAAATCTCTTCGTCGAAGGACGCCGCGCCGGTTCCGCGCCAATGCTTGTTTCCACCCCTTCCAGCTCCGATTTTCCGGCGAGCTTTGTCCCTGACACGATTCATCGACTCACATAATCCCTGGCTGAACAGGAGCCCGATGCCTCGTAGGCAGTTAATTAGTCGCTATTAATTGGCCACTGGCGAGGGAGGAGGAGGGGGGAGCGACGGGCGTCGATCGTTTCCGTCGGACGGATACTTTCGATCGCGGTTAATTGCAACTTTTACCGGTAATTTCACCGGTAATTTCACCGGCATTTCTCGAACGCTAGCGAGCCTAATTGCGCGGGGCACCGGGGCCCGTTAATAACGCTGACGCAACGCCGTCCGGGACTGATAATCGGTTCGCGGGAAATTCGTGCACAACCGACAATTATTCCCCGTTGATGATTAGTGGAAGTCTTAGGACAAATGCCGATTTGACTCGAATGGAAGTCCCTAAGCGGCTTGTGACCATAGAGGGACGTCGTGTGGGACCTATGGACCGGGGCCGGTGGGGCCCGGTTACTGTGGCACCGGGTGTTCCATGTGCTTTCGGCCTGTTTCCAGGCGCAGTTAACCTTATACTTATGGACTGAGACGGATTATATTTTGTTCGGGGTATAGGCAGAAAATATTGGGACTGAATAGGAACCGATGGCATTGAGCAGTTGGTCGCTGAACAGGGATTGGAGACCCTAGGCTATGTTGCAGAGCATGATGATTCGAGGATGTTATTCTTTTGAAGAGAATGTCGTTCTGATTTAATTTCGGAGATATTTCGGATCAGAACTTAGATGAGAGCCAGAGATAATTCAGGGTTAACCTAGGGCTAACCCAGGGCTAACCTTAGGCGAGATCCTAGGGCTAACCCAGAGCTAATCCAGGGCTAACCTTAGGCGAGAAGCAGAGCTGTCTTTAGACGGGACCCAGGGCGAACCTAGGGCTAACTTTAGGTGAGACCCAGAGCTAATTCAGGGCTAAACTTAGGCGAGACCCAGGGCTAACCATAGGTGAGGCCCAGGGTGAAACCAGGGCTAATCTTAGGCCAAGACCTAGGGCTAACCATGGATTTGATCCAGGGCTAACTCAGGGTTAATCCAGGGTAATCCCAGGCCTAACCTTAGAGGACACTTAGGGCTAATCCTGGGTTACCTCAGAGCTATCCTTAGACGAGACTCAGGACTAACCCAGGGCTAATCCAGGACTAGTCTTCGGCGAGATCCAAGTCTAGTTCAGGACTAACCCAGGACTATCCTTAGAGGAGAACCAAGGCTAACCCAGTGCTAACTTAAGGCTAATCTAAGAGACCTAGACCTAAAACTTAGGGCTAGACCTGGGTTAACACGGGGCTAACCCTGGGCTTATCTTGAAAGAGACCCTGGGTTAACCTTAGACGAGGCATAGGACTAACTCGGGGCTAATTCGGGGCTGACTTAGGACTAACCCAGGACTAACCTTAGGCAAGACCCAGGCCATTTGCTTGAGAAATTACTGTACCCCATATGTTTAACGACAAACGCATAAATTTGTCTCCACCGATATTCTCTCATAAATATTCTCAGTCCAGTAATCTTTTCTAATTAGCTCAGCTCTCGAAGTCAATGGTATTAGCTGGTTTCACGTACAAAGACCACAGTGAATTCCTTCGAGGATCTTTTCAACCGTGATGGATGCTTCAGCGGACGATTGACAAATGCCCGTCAATTAACGTGCGGATTTTACCGGCACGCGCTTTCTTGCCGCTAGAAAACGGTGAAATCATTGCGGATGTCCCCGTTTATTGCCATCTGTCCAGCGGAGTCCTTCCGATCGATTCGAAGACCGTTTCGTCGAACTGTTTGAGCGGGAATCCATTAAACAGGCGCGAACGCAAACAGCGCGGAGAGTCGGTCTTCCCGATGGAGTTTGCCATCTCGCACGCATCACAATCCTTCGACGACGCGCGGGGACTTTCTTTTTCGTCGCGTTTTATCGATTTTTAATGAAACGGGACATGTTGTTCCATGCAGACCTGCTCGGTGACGGCGTACACTCTAGCTATTTATTTTGGTGTTTTATTCGATAAAACGGCTGGAAAAAATCGTAGGGAATGTTTTGAGGGCTTGTTGGAAAGGGGAAGCTTCAAACTTCAAAATCACGGTAGAGACTGTTAGGGAAACAAATTTTTTGATACCTTGAGAGGCTTGTGAATTTTTAGTAGCTTTAGGGAGAAAGATGTCTTTTCTTTTCATCCTGGTGTATCGTTAAAAAAATATTAGGGAGAATTGAGCTACGGTACATAAAAGTAGAGACTTTTGGCTTTGAAATGAGTCTATGTGCATATTTGTACCATTTTGTGTTACGAAATGACAACGGCTTGAATATCGTTGAGTTTTTGGATATTATGAGCTTGTGAGTGATTTTGTGACAATTCACTTACTCCTCGTTTTTATTTCATAAAACTGCTAGGAAAAATCGTAGGAGAAGTTTTGAGGGCTTTTTGGAAAGGCGAAGCTTCGTTCTTTAAAATCCTGTCCAATCAGGTTAGGAAAGAAATTTTTTGGATGCTTTGAGGGGCTTGTGAATTTTGAGTACTTTTAGGGAAACTGTTTTCCGAATTTCCAGGCTGATACATCTTTCTAGAAAATTGCAGCGGAAAACGAGCTACAGATAACAAAAATAGAAGCTTCGCGCTTTAAAACAAGTCCAAATGCATTGTAGCACGATTTTTATTCACAGAAACACATGAATTTGAATATCATCGTGCTTTGGACATCGTGAATTTGCGAGTAATTTTTTGACATCGAACTTGTTCCTCGGTTTTATTTTGCGAAACAGCCAAAAAAAATCGTAGAACAATTTCTAAGTACTCGTTGAAAAGGGGAATCTTTAATCTTTAAATCCCCGGTACATTTAGTCAGAAAAAAATTCTTGGATAGTTTTACAGACTTGACAAATTTTAGAAATTTTTTCGATGAATGTGTCTTCACTTTCCAACGCGGTACACCCTGAAACAAAATTGTACCGAAAGATGAGCCATATCAGACAAAAGTAGATGCTTCCAGCTTCAAAACGCGTTCAAGCACATCGTCGTACGATTTTTCTTCACAGAATGACAGCGATTTGAATTTAACGAAATTCTTCACCAGTTCTACCTGCCCGTTGTCGACACGCATAGCATTCTTTTAGTGTTTTTTTCTCGTTGTTTCAATCGACAAAATGTAACGAAAAAAATGCCTTTTGTATCTTAAAACATCGAAGAATACATGTGCCCAGTGGCGATAAATTTCATCGAGGTCTTACGTTTCAAAAAAATTGCCAAACGTTAGCTCTCGTTCGATGGCTTCGCACAGTCTCCCTCTTCGAGTCCCCCCCCCCCCCCCCCCCCGCCACAACCTATAAACCGCGAAAGTGTGTCCGCTCGTATCCGCGCGGTTTCTACAAATTAATAATTACCACGATGATACTCGAACGGACGAGTTCAGGGAAGTTCTAATCGATATATTCGTCGCAGTTTTATGCGGCGAAATTTAATTGGATTCACCGCGGTTATTCCGTATTATAGTTTCCAGCGAGCGGCGGTAATAGTTTCGTAGATGAACGTGCTTCGCTGAACGTCGCGCTGCTGCGAACGCGTAATGCCCGCTTTCAAATTGCTTGCATTATCCTCGACGCAGAAAGTCTTCTCGTAATTAAACGCTGGATCTTCCGGCGGGCTGCTCGGACGAACCTCCAGCTAGCTCCGGAGCGCGTGTAATTAATGCTTGAACCCCGTGAACGATACGCCGCGTCTTCAATTTTCATTTATCCGAAGACGCGACGGACGCGCCGGCGAACGCTATTTTTCATTAGCGCGCCGTCTTCGACGCTTTCGGCCTTGTTCGAAAGCGTGGCGATTAATTAATTAGAAAGCAGAGGCACCTATCGGTGCAAGTAGAGGCGCTGAGCAGAGTTCGTATCCCCACTCCTCCGAGCTTAAAGGTTTAGTTCCGATTTTGACCGCTAGGCGCGCTGGCGAAACTTGCGTACTCGAAATCATTTTTTCAAACCTCGAAAAAGCTTTCGAGCTTTCGAAAGCTCGCTAAATTGAAAACGGTGACGGATTTAATTGAAAATTTGTATCCAAGGATTTTCACGGTCGCTGATTACGAATCTGAACTTGAAAATTAGAAAAACAAAATGGCGGATGGGATTTTGGAAAGATTATTCGATTACCACGAAAATTGGTGTACGTATGTTTTCGGATGTTCTGATTACAATTCTGAATTTGAAATTTGGAAAAACAAAATGGTGGAACCAATATGGCGGATGGGATTTTGCAAAGATTATTCGATTGCCACGAAAATTGGTGTACGTATTTTCCGGAAATTCTGATTACGATTCTGAATTTGAAATTTGGAAAAACAAAATGATGGGTCCAATATAGCGGATGGGTTTTTGCAAAAAATCATTCAATTGCCACGAAAATTGGTGTACGTATGTTTTCGGAAATTCTGATTACGATGCTGAATTTGAAAATTAGAAAATCAAAATGGCGGATCCAATATGGCGGATGGGTTGTTGCAAAAAATGATTCGATTTTCACGAAAATTGGTAAATGCTTGTTTTCAGAAATTCTGATTACGATTCTGAATTTGAAATCTGCAAAAACAATATGGCGGATCTAATATGGCGGATAGATTCTTGAAAAAATGATTTGATTTTCACAAAAATGGGTGTACGTATATTTTCCGAAGTTCTGATTACGATTCAGAATTTAAAATTTGAAGAAAGAAAACACTCATTGCTAATTTGATTCTCGGTGCAGAAAATAATTTCCTCAGCGCTCGTATCGTGTCATCGCTGATGTCGATGACGCATCCTTTTCGATGCAATATTTCACGCTTCAAACGTTCAATTATCGCGCCAGTGTTACTCTTCGAATGTTCTTTAACTACGAGAGAAAAATTCTTCTTTTCTGCTTGAACAGCATTCCCCGTCACGAGATCCTGAAAATAGAAAACGCAAAATTGAAACATTTCGTTTTAATTTAACATATTTCAATTGTTTTTCAAAATAGTTCTCGATATTTTATATTCCGTTTTATAACGACAACGGTTGATTTTTGCTGTGTTAAGATGATTAAAGGAAGAACAAAGCGTAATTTTCTACGTGATTTTTCTACTCCTCGTAATTAACGCAGACAATTTTTATTTTGCATAAGAATACGCAATCTAGTAATTATAGCTCGTACATATTCATCGTGTTAATTACGGGAATTACGGTTATCCAATTTATTTTATTTAACCTTGTACCAGCTCATTGTATAATCTTCACTGTACTTTTTGATTTTATAACCAATGTACTTCCCGTACAAACCCAATAAATAAATAAATGAACAAATAAATAAATAAATGAATAAATAAATAAATGATCAAATAAATGAATAAATAAATAAATCAGCAATGAATAAATAAACAAATGAGAAAATAAATAAATAAATGAAGAAATGAATAAATAAACAAATAACAAATAAATAAATAAATGAACAAATGAATAAATAAATAAATGATCAAATAAATCAGCAAATGAATAAATAAACAAATGAGCAAAAATAAATAAATAAATGAACAAATGCATAAATAAATAAATGATAAATAAATGAATAAATAAATAAATGAACAAATGACTAAATAAATAAATGATCAAATGAATGAATAAGTAAATGAACAAATAAACAAATAAATAAATGAACAAACAACTAAATAAACAAATAAATAAATAAATAATTGTGATTTCTTGAAAAATCTATTTATCAAATCTCGCCAGAATCTAAAAAAAAGCCGAAGTTCGTTCGACAGAATTGCAAACAAAAAGCCGTTCGTCGCATTAATCGCGTTCATCGAGATTCATCGCGGACGGAAACCGCGAGATAAATTTCCAGCGGGCTGACGTATAAAGACAGATTTGATTAGCCGCTGTTAAACAATGGATCGCCTTGATTTCGATCGAACACAATGCCCGGTTTCCTGTGATCGTGGCGATTCCGCGGAATTCGAGCGCGGTCTGTCCTCTGGGGAATAATCATAGGTTGATCGTTGATTTCATTAACGCGGTCCGGAGCGGTGTGAAACGTGACGCGGGGGGCGGGTAGGGGCCGAGGGGAACGCGGGCAGGTAATTGTTCACTTGTTACGCGTCCAAGTCTCGCGGACAGGAGGAAACCGGTATCGGATTCCATTAAGGTGAGCTGTATCCAGCGATGGAAAGACGCAGGAAAAAGCCACTTCCCGGCTGAATTCGACGCAACGCCGCGCCGCGCTGGCTAAATCCGCGAGGTTTTATGTCCACACATCCGGCCGAACAAGTGTTTCGCCGCATAACTGTCGGCGTGGTTTTAACTAGACAGTCGAAACGGCCACTCGGGATATACAGAGCGAAACTAGAAGCATCGAGCTTGTAAATCGGTTGTCATTCGTCGTTGTACGATTGTTTTTTACGAAATGATAGCGGCTTGAATGTCATCGAGTTCTTGGTTATCGTGAGTTTGACTGATTTTATGAGATCGAACTGGCTGGTATAAAATGGGTAGAGAAAATTCTAGAGCTAGTTTTGAGAGCTCGTTGAAAAGAGGAAGCTTCGTTCTTTAAGTTAGTGCTAGATGTGGTGAGGGAAAAAATTTTGCAATCATTTGAAGGGCTTGTGAATTGTGAGCATTTTTTGCGAGAAATGTATCTTTGGTAATTCATGCAGTATATCGTAAAACAACGATGCTAAGGAAAATAAGGTATAGAATATGAAAGTAGAATCTTCAAGCTTTAAAACAGTTTGAGGATCAACTTTGTACGATTTTTTTTCACGAAGTGACAAACGTTTGAATGCCATCGAGTTTTTGGTTATGATGAGTTCGTAATTGAATTTATGAAATGAAACTTACCTGTCGTTTTTGTCGAATAAAACAGCTAGAAAAAATCATAGAGCTAGTTTTGAGAGCTCGTTGAAAAGAGGAAGTTTCATTCTTGAAATTAGTACTAGATCCAATCAGGAAAAAATTTTTTCAGTCACTTGGGGGGCTTGTGATTTTCGAGCATTTGTAGGAGCAAATATGTCTTTCGTTCCCGACCCGGTATATAACAGGAAACCGATATCAGGAAAAATGAAGTATGACATGTAAAACTAGAATGCTCAAGCTTAAAAACAAGTTAAACTTCATCTCCGTACGATTCTATTTCGCGAAATGACAGCCATCGAGTTTCTGGTCACCATGAGTTCATGGCTCAATCTATGCGATCAAACATACGCCTTATTTTCGTTCAATAAAACGGCTAGAAAAAATCGTTGATCAAGTTGCAAGTGCTTATTGGAAAGAGAAAGCTTCATTCTTCAAATCGATGCTAAATCCAATGAGGAAAAAAAATTTGCAGTCACTTGAGAAGCTTGTGAGTTGTGAGCATTTTTGGCGAGGAACGTGTCATCTCTTCCTCATCCAATATATCGCAAGAAACGATCTTATGGAAAATGAAGTACTACATGTAAAAATAGAAAGTTTAACCTTTAAAATGACTTAAATTTCATCTCTGTATGATTCTGTTTCGCAAAATAACAGCCGTTTGAGCATCATCGAGTTTCTGGTCACCATGAATTCGTGACTGAATCTATGCGCTCGAACATACCCATCGTTCTCGTTCAATAAAACAGCTAGAAAAGATCGTACGTCACATTATGAGTGCTTGTTGGAAACAAGAAGCTTCGATCTTCAAATCAGCTATCAACATTCTCCATTCTACCAACCGCAATGTCGTCAGCACAGCAGCATAAAACCGGCACTGTTTCATACAAGAAGGACTCGCGCGAGGATCGCGGGCCTCCTCGCTGAAAACGGAGGGGTTTCTCCCACGGAAAAGAAAGTCGCGAGAGAGCACCGTTGTTGCCCGATAATGGACGGATCCCGTTGCACCGATGGATCCGTCTTTACTCGCCCGGGCTTAAAGCTCTCGATTGCCGAGGGAGCGCGACCGAAGGGTGAGCCGCGCGGCGTTCCCGCTCGTGAACGGAACGTCGCCGTTGAAAAGTGGGACAGGACGAGAGAAGAGACGTGACCGCCTCCGATCCGCCTAGCAGAGCGCGGCACGCTCGTCTGCTACGGATTGGGCCAGCGTTTCCTGTCACGGCCGTCTCGGCGACGCGGAAAGGATTCGCCGCTTTCCATCGGCCTTGTTTCGCCCGCTCTCCGTCGGGCTCCTTTTTCTTCTTCTTTTTTCTCCGCGGTTTCTTTTTCACATCTCTCTCTCTCTCTCTCTCTCTCTCTCTCTCTCTCTCTCTTTCTCTCTTCCATTTTTTTTGCCAGCCACAGGTGCGACAATTCCGCGTGAGAAACTTCTTCGACCAAGCGTCGATCGTTCCGGTTGACACGCGCCGCAGGTACCCGCGCGATATTGTTAACGACCCGTGGAACCGGCGCCTGGAATGCCGCCGCGATTTGCATAATCCGGCGACGTTTATATCGTTTATACCGCGAAGGCTACCTTTGGCTACCGTGGACGGAAACTGGGGACACGGGAGCACGTGGAGGAAAAGGGCGGCGTATGTTAATAATCCGGCCGGACAATTTATATATCGACCGACACGGTTGATCGATATAAATTGCGATAATAGAATGGACGAAACGTTTAACAATAACGCGTGACAACGGGAGCGCGGATTTTTATGCAAGATAAAAATTGTTTGCGGCGATTGTCGGCAATTGGAGCTGGATGGAACGGTCATTCTTTCCTCAACGATTCTAATGGATTAATAAATAAATAATTATAATGATAATTAATGATAATAACAATTATCAATAATAATTGCTAATAATAATAAGTAACAAATAGTAACAATTAGTAAATTATATTAATTAATAAATAATAATAATAGTAACAATTAGTTGACATTTTTGAAAACTTTTATCATTTTAATTATTTCAAAGTGCAACTGCGATAGATCCCCTCTTATCTCAACATTAATTTCTGTAATGTTCCGATAGCGAGACATTCTATTATCTAGAAATTTCATTCGATCTGGAATTTGATTTCGCTAAATGATTCCCGAGGTGATTCGAAGCAACATTTTCCTGAGCGAAAATGTTCTACGAGGCTCCGTTTGCGAGTTATTAGCGAAAAACAGTGACCAATCAGAGGCGAGGTCAATCTGGCGAGGCGGCCGAGCCAACGGGCGCGACCTATCACAGTCGCGAGCGCATCGCTGGTGGCACCGCGCCCCACTACTTCCACTCCGCTGAACTGCACACCGTGACGTCACCGGCGGAGTCGCGAGAGCATCGCAGGCGGCACCGCGAGACCCACTGCCCCCACTCCGCGCTCATGGACTGCTCGTCCGTGACGTCATCGGCGGAGTAGCGCGACGTCCGCGGGAATCCCCGGCAGCCCGGTTCGGCACGCCGTTAAAATTCGCAGCGGCGCGTCCGCGTTACTTTCCCTCGCGGCGGCGTGCTCGTCGCGGGAACTGGAAGATGACAGGGCTCGTCGACGGTGGAATCGTCTCGCACGTCCGACGAGCCATTAGCGGCCGCCGTAAAAGCGAGTCGCAACGTTCGCGCGTCGAGCCGATGCCAAATACGACGCACTCGAAAAACAGAAACCGTGAAGCGGATCGATTAGCCTTCTACGCGCAGCCGACGTCGGTTTTAGTCATCGACGCCGGTCCGGTTTGATCGGAGGATCGGCGCGGCGCGTTCCCACGATCGAATTAACGAGAACGACGAAAGCGTCGACTTTTGTTCCGCGATGAGTCTCGCCGTGCTGGAAACAAGACGAGCCTTTTTCGTCGCGCGCTATATTCGTGCGGCCGTTTTCGTCGACACGCCATGTTCGCCACCGTTCGTCATTCTCGTGGAAACATCGAACATCGGGGGGGGGGGGGGCCTTGAATTTTATGCTCGCTGAATTTCATCGGCTCGACGCGGAAATATGGAACGCGAAGGCCGATATCGATTCATCGCGTTCTGCGGAAAATGGCCGGTCAAGACGGTCGAAACTGCCCATCGAGGTTCTCTCGCGCGGTTTTTTATTTTTTCTAACCACCGCGAAACCCGACGAACAATCTGAGAAAAATCGAGCGCACTGCTTGAGACGGTACCTTATCGGGAAATTAATATCAGAAGAGTTTATATTTCAGTTTTCGAAAAATCTGCAATTTTCCGATTTTTATCGGTTTCTCATTTTTGTCGACCGCAGCCTGTGACAGAAAAATCGGAAAAAATTCTGTAACATGCGTCTCAATGCCCGAAATGAGCCTGATTCTTTCCGAAAATTTAAAAAGTCACCGAGGAGGGAAACGTGCGCCGAAGCGCGCGATCTAATTTACCCTGTAACTACCCCCATGGACAATATACAGGGCTGAAATTTCGCACAGATTAGTTTCTCTTGATCAGCTATCGGACGCTGTAATGGACGCTGAAAAATCTCTAGGGGCAATTTCGATCATCTTCGTACAGGCCTTTTACTTTTGGCCAGCTAAATGGACTCGGCGGACCAGCGCGCGCGAGTCGCAGTATCGGGCCAATTGGCACTGGCACAATGGCCCTCGTCGACGATACGTCCTCGCGGCGAGGAGACGGACGCGGCATTGATCAGAGCGGCTGCTGCTTCATCAGCGTCACCTGCACAGCCCGGAGCTAATTGAACCGCGCCGATTCGTCGGTATACCGCTCGGCTGTTAATTAGCAGGCCGGGGACCGCGCGGCACAACTCTGGGAATACTGCGATCCCGCGTTGCCCCGAGCCCCGCCGCTACTTGCCACACTTCCTGCACTTAATGGGACATCGGCCGTCGGTCGGCCCCGCACGGAGCAACAATATAGAACAACCGTGGAATTCGTCCGCGCGTTCGTAAGGCCTGCGAGCCGGGTCACGCGCTCCGAACACGCTTTTATATTTCACTTGGGCGGCGTGGCCCCAGCGGGCCTTAACCCTTCGACTGTGAAACGCGTATATACAGAAAACCATGACAGAAAACGCGTATATACATAACCGTTACCGTCAATTTTTCATTTTCTTCGAGATTTCAAGATCATCGATGTTTTCTTTCATGGTAATGGATATTTTTATTACTACAGCGTGATAGCTGAGATCGAGACGAATCCAACGACATACCGCAACACCATCTTCGGTGTCTTTTACCCAATCGCAACATTGTTGTAAATCTAGCAATAACATTATAGCTAGCAGCAACGGCGCTGCTAATCGCAATAATGTTAGTAGACGCAACACTGTCAGTAATCGCAACAATGTTGCTGACAGCAACATTGCTGCTCAATGTAACATTGTTGTTGCCAGCAACATTACTACCTAATGCAATATTGTTGATAACAGCCGCATCGCTGCTAATCACGACAATGTTATCATTTACAACACCGCCATTAATCGCAACAATGTTGCTGATAGTAACATTGCTGTTCAATGCAACATTGTTGTTGCCAGCAACATTGCTGCCTAATGCAATCTTGTTGCTAGCAGCCGCATCGCTGCTAATCACAACAATGTTAGTAGTTGCAACACGGTCATTAATCGTAACAATGTTGCTGACAGCAACATTACTGCTCAATCTAACAATGTTGCTGACAGCAACATTACTGCTCAATGTAACATAGTTGCTAATTTCAACCGTAGTGTTTCTTGTCACATTGCTGCTCCTAGCAACATGTTAATTGCTGCAACATAGGCCAGTAGTGTATTTTACCAGAAAGCGCTGTCACAACTATGTCAAAAGTAGTTCAATCTTTAAACACCCATAACTTCGTCAATATTCATCCAAATTTAATGATCCGCGTACCGTTTTAAAGCTTGAGATTTCTACTTTCCTCGAACAAATAAGTTAAGAAACAACGGTTTTACGATTCAGGTAAAATTTTCAAAATCGTCCTTCGATGATGTTGGACTCGAATGCCATTAAAAAGAAGAAGATTCCAAGCATTCATCGCGAGCCACCCGTCTCAATTCGAATCAGTCCCGAGTGTCTGCCAGCTAAATAAAGATCTGGTTTCCAATGCTGTGAGAACCGATCGGACGCGTCCGGTAGCACTCACAGTTTCCTACGGCGCGGTTCGCGTTGGTAGTAACCTCCGGGGACAGCTGACAGTCTCCGGCATTCTTCCGTTCGCGAGGCAAAGACCGTCTAACCGCGACGTGCGTTCGGTCGCGAAAAAATTCCGGGAGCTCGTCGGCTCCGGAAAAAAATCTTCAAGCGGTGTGTCTGGGGACGCGGACGGTCGAAACACTTCCGGAACAACGCGGCGGTGCGAAAGAGAATTAAAACCTCGGCAGTGGCAAAAAACGCGTTCCCATTGTTCGCTTGGTCGTTTCTCGCCTGCCCGGCGAAATATTGCGCCATTTCGCGGCCGTTTTCTGCGCGACGATATTAGATAACGGTTTGTTGACAAAAAGCCCAGTGTCCGAACTAATTACCGTGCGGCACCGGTGGACGACGACTCCGAGACCCGTAATTTCACGTTCCGCGGGTTTCCATCGCGTATCCGCGGCCGTATTTCGCTCTTACATAAAACCATGTTTCGGAATCGGGCGGAGGCCGGGCTCGCCGGTTCGTTCGACATGCTCCGACGATGCTTTAATATTCCCGGTTCGAGCGCGAAGCGCACTGGCGCGGCGCCGGGACCCGCGCAGAACCGGAATCGGAATTCGAAAAAATGGTCGCCGGTGAAGGGAGGCCGCCCGATTTTATAGCGACCACCGATCGATACACGCCGGCCCGTGTAAAACCGCAGCAAGAAACTGCTGCTCGCTCGTGGCTGGTTCACGCTGTCCTGCGCCGCTGTATCTGCCCCCGCGGAATCTTAACGCGCGACGCGAATCAGCCGGCGACGTGGAAATTCGAATTGCCAGGCAGGATTTCTTGTAGATAACGTTGTTACGCGGTGACCTTGAAATAACTTTGCTAAACTTTTCCTTAGCGGTCCAGATATTTTTGGCCGTTTTATGCGCGTTCTGGTAGATTTTGTCGAGGTAATTCCAAAAATTCAAGCCCCAGAGCGCGGAAACCATTTGTTCGAAAGTTATGCGTGTTCGAGGTTGACAAATTTCGAGCGTTTTTGACACTTTGTCGCGGCGCCGCCTAAGTTGGACCTATCCGGAACATAACGCAAACCTAATGTAGATTAGTTATGTAATCTTTGCGTAGATCTAATCTAGACCTAGCCCAAGCTTAACGCAGACCTGATCCAATATCAGCGAGGTAATGTCAGCTATTATCCAGAAACTCGTAAACATTTTCTCGCATCTTCGAACCGCGAAAAGTGCTGGAATGACTCAATTAAGCCATAAACTTGTCGATCAATTAACGAGAAAGCCGGCTGAGTAGACAATCGAGTCGCGCGACCTCCTCTGGAAAGTCCGGCGTCTCGACAATGCACGCAAACGCGTCACTGCACCGCGTAGTGGGAAATTTTGTAGCAGTCGCGACCGCTTTCGCCCGGTTGCTTTTCACTTTCAGCCTATCGAGTGACCCACGGGCGAACGACGCGAACGAAAACGAACAAGTCGCGCGTACAACGTGCGGACACCGGAGCCGCAATGAGAGATTACCGGGTGTATCGCGTTCGCGGCGAGCATCTCGCCGCGGTGTCAATTAATTTCACGATGCGACGGCGCAGTGCGGTCCCCGCCGAGCTCCGAATTCGCTTCGATCGCCGGGGCTGTGTAACAGCTCCGGATGATTCATCATGCTCCCCGAAGTTCTGCGAAGACGCATCGTCGTAATTCCGCGCGGACGGAATACGGTCACGCTCGGTTTCGTTCGCGAACTTCTCCGCAGAACGGTGGCACGACGCGCGCCGGTTTATCCGTCTTCATTAATTCGCGCTTCCCGGCACCGGCCTGTCGTTCCCGAGAACTCGACGCACGCGGCCGCGCGAGAGGCTATCAGTCATTCCGGGCGGGAATTTCTTTCGCTGGAAGACGAATCGTTGCTTCTTTTCAGTGCGGAGTTCCTGAAATGTTTTATATTTCGTGAAAATAATCGCCGGAGTCTTTCTGTAGGTGCTAATTTGTTTTGTCGCGTATTTTATATTTTCGATTATTGGTTGTCTCATCGACATCCCACGACGATTTGAAACAACTTTCTCCGTTGCGAAAATGTTCTACGATGCTTCGTTTATGAGTTACCGGCGAAAAACGCGGACCAATCGGAGAGCAAGTACGGCGGGCGGACAGGCGGAGCGATAGCGGGCGTCGCGACTCCGCCCGCGATGGCGGCGCGTCGCGCGTACTCGGCCGCCGATTGGTCAGTGTTTTTCGTCGATAACTCGTTAACGGAGCCACGTAGAGAATTTTCGCTAAGGAAAAAGTTGTTTCAAATCAGCCAACGAATCGTTTACTGTAGTTTCTAACGAGATCTAATTGGCGAGATCTAGATCTATGATCCAGATCTATGAAAAACTAAATTGCTCATTAAATGCTAATATTCTGAAGTTAATTGCTTCTCTGTCGCTCAAGAATGCACAATTGTCGTAAGAATAGAAATCGCGACTGATTTGGGACGAGGTTTCAGCGAGAGTTTTGCATTTCCATGCAAATTCCGTCGCGAGACAGGGCACTCGCGTAACCGAGAAAGGCTTTTCGACTCGTCTTCGATATCCGGATGCTTCAGAAGACACGGAGTTGTCGTGAACGAGGTAACAGCGTCGCGTTCCAGCGTGGCCACGGCTTGTCAGTGTTCCGGACACGGTAACCGGCCCGACCAGGTACTCAAACGAGAGTGCAAGCTATCGCGAATATAACACTAGCCACCGGAACAACCGAACGTGCTTCGCGCTTTGCTGATTTCTCGGCCGTTTGGTAGCCGGTATCCACCGAGGAGGAAGAGATATTTAGGATAGCGATCGGAATCTCGATGAACGTTCGCTATTCACGTACCTGGCTATCGTGTTGGATAATCGCGTTGTTATTTTAGACTTCCAAGGACGTACAATTACCGTGAACACGAAGATACGAATGAATTGGTCTTTGAACGGATTCTTGAATTGACTGTTTTCATTGATTCTTCAACCGAGAATTCGTTCCTGAATTGATTATTGTACTAAGACTTGGATTGTTTCTTGAATTGATTCTTGTATTGGTTCTTGAATTGATACTTGGATTGTTTCTTGAATTGATACTTGAATTGATTCTTCAGTTGATTCTTGAATTGATTCATAAATCGATGCTTGGATTGATTCTGGCATTGATGCTTGAATTGATTCTTGAATTGATTCCTGAATGGATTCTGGCATTGCTGCTTGAACTGATGCTTGAATTGAGTCTTGAATTGGTTCCTGAATTGATTTTTTAATCGACTATTGAATTGATGTTTGAATTGATTTTTTAACTGATTCTTGAGTTGATTCTTAAATTGATACTTGGATTGACTCTTGAATTGATTTCTGAATTGATTTTTTAGTCGATTCTTGAATTGATTTTTAAACTGATTCTTGAATCGATTTCTGAGTTGACTCTTGAATTGATTTTTGTGCCGATTCTTGAATTGACTCTTGAATTGATGCTTGAGTTAGTTCCAAAATTGATACTTGTATCGATGTTAGAATTGATGCTAGAATTGATTCTTGAATTGATTCTTGAATCGATTCCTGAATTGATTCTTGAATTGATTCTTGAATTGGTTCTTGAATGGATTCTTGAATTGATTCCGGAATTAATGTTTGAATTGATGCTTGAATTGACTCCTGAATTGGTTCTTCTCTTGATTTTTTAATCGATCCTTGAAATGATTCCTGAATTGATTCTTGAACTGATTCTTGAATTGGTACTTGAATCATTCACTTCCGTTAAGCAATAATTCCACATAAAGCATTTTATTCGTAACATCGTACGAAAAAACTGAAAAGCAGGGATAATAAAGCAGCTATAATACTCGCAGGAGTGCGCCAGCAGCGGGCCGCTGTTAATCTGAATAAACAAGAACAGCAGCGGCAGACTGGCGAACAAGATATCGCAGGATCACGACGCGTGTTCATATTTGTGGAAGCGCGATGGTACAAGAGTCCCACGAGCTTTCGTGTCGCGCCACTTGTGACGAGTCTATTTGCACTGCCACTATAGTAATCGCAACAGGAAAATTCACACCGTTGGTAAATAAAGCGCGAATCTCCATGCGAAATAAAAATATGGTCAAATAGAAATTTCTTCGTTTCGTAAGTTCAGTGCGTCGAAATTAATACGTATCATTTAAAATTATATATGTATAGTAATTCCAAATAATTATATATATAATAATTTTAAATAATTATATATAGTAATTTTAAATAATTATATATAATAATTCTAAATAATTATATATAATAATTTTAGATAATTATATATATAATAATTCTAAATAATTATATATCATAATAATTCTAAATAATTATATATCATAATGATAAATAATTAATACGTACTATTTCAATTGTTCTAAATTTCATTGAATCATTTTTATCAAAAATGCATCAAATCCGCGGGCTGACCGGACCAGAAAATAATTATTCAGTACGTCAACGTCGGGAACGGTCGCAGACGGGAAGCAAATTCCCGTGAAATATTTCCGCAGGGAAGCCCTGCGGATCCCTATTCTTCCGCTCCCCTCGATAGCGATCGTAAATTGTGGCTTCTTCCCCTGGAACTCGGAAATGTGTGCGGCCTCACGGACCGAAGACGACGAATCCGCAGCCTGCCAATATTGGGAAGCTACCCGAACTTTCGGTGATTACTTTCTTTTCACGGAGTCGGACGATAGTGATATATTTAGTTTGCGTTCGGCGACGCCGAATCAGGGGGATGAAGAAACTTTTCGAGGGTGGCGTCAGTCTGCCAGCAATACGTTCACGCTAGAAGATCCTCGTTCCACTTTTGCTGCGGCAGAAGTGCGTCACTCGCTTGTACAGTCTTACAAATGAAAAGGACAGATTCCCGAGGTGATTCGAAGAAACTTTCTCCTTTGCGAAAATGTTCTCCGAGGCTCCGTTAACGAGTTATTAACGAGAAACGCGCACCAATTGGAGAGCGAGCACGGCTGGCGCTCCGCCCACCGGCCGGGCGGCGCCTGCTACGCGGTGACTCATCGCGGCGCGTCACGTCATTGGCCAGCGTCGCACGTGCCGGCTCTGCAATTCGCCCGCGTTTTTCATATATATCTTGTGAACGGAGCCACGCAGAACATTTTCGTAAAGGAAAAAGTTACTTCAAATCGCCCGGGGAATCGATTGCGTTAATTTCCCAAAAATTCAGTAGGGAATTGGAATTCTTTTTCAGCTTAACCACATTTAGAAATCAGGTTAACTATATCTAATCGTGCTTGCGATAAATCGAACAGGAAACAGGACTCCGCAAGTATTTTCTTTCGCGGTTCGGCAATCGTCGGCAGACGATTCGTGCGGAGAACGAGATTAGCGCGACGCGGCGTTAGAACATTAGCGAAATTATTCGGGCCGAGCGAGCTCCGGGAGTTGGATGAAACGGAAAAAATGTTCTGATTTTTTGCTCTCTCACATTTCAATTATTTTTGGTATATCAAGAACGGAGTGTTCATTATAAATTGGAACGAGGAATTAAACTGCCTTAGTTAGCAGTAGCCTTAGCGAGAAGAAAGCGAGTTAATAATAAATCGATGGCATTAGATTGCGTAAACCGGCAGCTGTGTGCTCTCCATATTTATGAGTTTCTGGGACTCTCGCGGAATGCTGTTCCCCGGCGATCATCGTGGCTCTCGCGCGCTACACGAAGTGTAATGGTCAATTATAAGCCGAAACGTGGGCCACGGTACTGAAACGTTTTCTTGCTTTCATCGTTTCTGTAACTATCGACGCAACTCTATAAAACTTCGAAATCGAATTTTTCTTGCCGGCGCCGCTCGGTTTTAACAAGCCACCGGTACACGATGGATATAAAATGCGATTTTTCTTGCCTCTGTCATGCTCACAGTGATTTGTGGACTCGCCAGCCATAAAACGAAATTTCTCCGTGCCCGTAAGATTTTTCTTGCCGTTCCGCTCGCCTCTAATGCGGCCCCCGGATTTGTTACATACATGAAATTCAATTTATCTCGCTGCTATCGTACGCTCGTCGAACACCTCACGGAGTACACACCAGATAAAAATCTCGCCTGAAAACCGTCGTTTTAAGAACGTTGGATCTCTTTTTCAATTTTTTCAATTTTCTCAATTTTTCCATTTTTCCATTTTTCAATTTTTCAATTCTTCAATTCTTCAATTTTTCAACTTTTCTATTTCTTTCTGTTTCTTTTTTTGTGAACAATTTTTGTACGCACTTTCTAACGTCGCTCCTATCGCCGGAAATAAATTAATATCATTCATGGTCTGATCTTAAAGATATTTATAGAACCAATTTAATTCGGTTTTAAACGCCGCGCACGTAGATTCGTGCACGACTGTACCTCATGCGCTAATGAATTAACAGCGCCGCTAGACACTTCGAACACAATGAGGAAGCTGAGTAACGATCGGCTTAAAATCATTAGCGGAGCAATAAACAGAGCCGTGGCCACTTTCTCCCACCCGTTTTACAGCCGAAACCGTCGTATCAACGTAAACATGATCGGCCGGCGCAATAAATATCGCCGAGAAAACACGGACAGTTGCGTTATTTCACATGGAAATGAATAGAGACAGCGGCTGGCCACGGCTACGGAGCGGCTGCTACAATAAATTCGAATCTTCCGGGATATCTTTTCGTTGGAAAGCAACGTGCTCGGCCGACAAACAAGCGCGATTTCACGCGGCCTTGGCAGCGTTGCCAACTATTCCGTAGAAATAAAGTGATAATATTTATGAACCGAAACGCGAAACCAGAACGCCTGCTCATCATTCCGGCTGGCTCGTAATCGACAAGGGATACCGGTTAACCGGCAATAAATTTCACCAGTAATTAACTGCCATCGCGTCAGCGACGAGACGGGGGGGACGAAGAGTGAAACTTCTTTTATCGGAGGTACTACGCATCTTGGACTTTCCAGGTGTTTGGTTTCTGCTTTCCTTTTTCTGTCTTTTTGTCTGCCTATATTTCTATTTTTCTGTGTTTCTATTTTTTCTATTATTTATATTTTTTCTATTTTCTATTTTTTCCATTATTTATATTTTTTCTATTTTTCTCTATCTTTTTCTATTTTTCTATTTTTTCTATTTTTCTATTTTTCTATTTTTCTATTTTTCTATTTTTCTGTTTTTCTATTTTTCTATTTTTCTATTTTTCTATTTTTCTATTTTTTTTCTATTTTTCTATTTTTCTTTTTTTCTATTTTTCTATTTTTCTATTTTCTCTATTTTCTCTGTTTTTTCTATTTTTTTCTATTTTTCTATTTTTCTATTTTTCTATTTTTCTTTTTCTCTATTTTTCTATTTTTCTATTTTTCTATTTTCTCTATTTTTTTCTATTTTTCTATTTTTCTATTCTCAATTCTTCAATTCTTCAAGTCTTCAATTCTTCAATTCTTCCATTCTTCAATTCTTCCATTCTTCAATTCTTCAATTCTCCAATTTTTCTATTTTTTCATGTTTCTATTTCCTATTTTTTCTATTTCTTTGTTTTTCTATTTTTCTATTTCTCTATTTCTCTATTTCTTTATTTCTTTATTTCTCTATTTCCCTATTTTTCCGTTTTCAATTTGTTTAACTTTTCAATAAAGTAATTTTTTCATTTTTACTTTATATTTAATCTAATACAAAGTAATTTTTTCTATTTTTTTGTTTTTATATTTTTCTATTCCTCTATTTCTCTATTTCCCTATTTTTCCGTTCTTAACCTAATATAAAATATATTATTTCACGTGAAATCGAACTATTGTATTCAACCGAATATATGAAGTATTTCAATCAATCCATTACGAAGCACTTGACCTAATCAATAATTGAAGATGAAACTGCTATTATTATTTTCATTACTATTTTATCATCATATTATTACCAGTTTATTACCATTATTATTACTACTATAATTAACATCATTGCTGCCACCGTTATCACAATTATTATCTTTATTCGATTTACAATCAATCAGTCTCAACGAACGCACAAACGCAATAGTATACAAATCGTAAGAAAAAAAGAGACGAAGAAACATATCTTCCTGTCATTTAATACCGGCTTTCACAGATTTTCATT
Source organism: Megalopta genalis (assembly GCF_051020955.1). Taxonomy (NCBI): domain Eukaryota; kingdom Metazoa; phylum Arthropoda; class Insecta; order Hymenoptera; family Halictidae; genus Megalopta; species Megalopta genalis. Next base: position 4,813,901 of record NC_135026.1, on the reverse strand, counting down.
TCAAAGCCATAAATCTTGCGCGTATAATGGACCTTTCGAGTGAGATACGGTCTCCCGAATGAATTATCTACAATTGAGAAGCATATTGCGTTTCGCCAGGGTTAATACGGTGTAAATAATGCCCGAACTGGTTCCCCGGGGATTTTCTGCATTTATTAACGGGCGAAGGTGCCGTTAAAGGTCAAGCAAAGCGGAACGAAAGGTACGGGGCGCAGTAATTGGACCACAAAGGTTGAAACACGCGCAGAGCCGGTACACGTTGTTTCGCGAGGTCTGTCTTTTGAAAGAGGCGCGAGAGGCTCGCTCGCGTGGCCCCGATCCCTGCGTGCGTGGGAAGCACGCGTGATTAAAAAAAAAAAGAAGAAACAGCATCAAAGAAACCGCGCCCGCTTTCTTCGGTACTCCGTGGGCTCCATTATCCCGCGCCTTTCGGAGCGTTCGGCGTGGAAATAAAAGGTTCGTTGCACCCGAGAAAAGTAACGCGAACTTTTATTCGCAGCAATTTCTATTCGTCCATATTTGCATCCAATTGCAATTACACGATTTATTAAAAGTCTACTGAAATTTATGTTTACGTTAAATTACACTGTTAATTGAGCTTCTACGAGAAATCTGTATAATTATGTATGAGTTTGTTTCTATTATGTGAAATAAGGAACAATTTTATTATTAAGAAATAGAGAAATCGGTTTTATTATGTACAATGAGGAACACAATTTTATACAATATGGACGTGTATTTTATTAAATTAAATTAAATTGTCTTGTATATAATATATATTTAGATTTTATTGTATACAATGTAAAACTCAATTTTATTGTGCACAATGTAGAACTCGATTTTATTGTATACAACGTAGAACTCCATTTTATTGTATAGAATGCAGGCCTGGATCTTAGTGTACACAATATATGAGCCGTTCATTTTGAAAGTGGCATAAGTCACTTTTTCAAAAAAATCCAGTTAATGGTAACACTAATTACAATTGAACGGTATCTTTTCATTTTAAACAAATTTGCAATCAATAAGTTGAGAACTATTCAGATTTGTTCGAGAGAAGTTTTGCTAATCAATATATATAACAAACATGTTTATTTTGAAAGTGGCGTAAGTCACTGTACTCAGGAAATTAATTGTGGGGCTTAGTGTAAAAGAAATAGAAACGTGTGATAAGTGTATGTGAAGTATTGTTTTGAATTATTTTCAGTATTTTTAAAAAAGTTGTGATCTCACTGGACTTATTTTTATAAGTGCGAAAGAATAGTGCAGTTTTGTAAATTATATTATAGTGATGTGGCGGCTACCTCCAGACCCGCCAGCAGATGGCTATAAAATGTTTTATAAACTAACTTTAGATGAAAAAGATGAATTTCTAACTTTGGGTTTGTCACCAAAAAGAGGAAGACCTAGGCGTTATTCACAAATAGAAATGGATCCGTTATACGCTGGATCTCGCCCTGTTTCTTCAGCAAAATACAAAGACATGATGGTCTTGCTTAATTATATACCCCCAATATACCACAGTTATTTAAAAAATTTGAAACAAAACACAATTTCCGAGGACTTAATCACTCCTATTGACGACGAAAATTAAATTGAACTGATCTATTTTCATATAAATTACTTATACTTATGTTTCAAAATGTACTAATTGTTTTTGTATTTTATGAATATTAAAATAAAAAATACTTAAATCAAACCTTTATATTAAATATGTTCATGGTATAAATTATTATTATATATGTAATTTATTTAACAATTTTAGTAAATCACTGTCCTTTCAAAACATCACTTCAGTAAAATACGTCGGACAAAATTAACATATGACAATCATTTTTCTAAACTATTTATTTTGAAAGTGGCTCAAGTCACTTTACCGTAATGAAAAGTGGTGATTTTTTAATGTTTATACGAAATTATTTATACTGAGAAAAATATCAGTATCCTGAGATAACAAATACAAGTAAATCTTCTCGAAAGTTAGCATCCATATTTTCAAACGTGTTAAAACGCAAACCCTTAAATATATCGACTTCAAAACAAAGTGACTTATGCCACTTTCAAAATAAACGGCTCATATATCTAGATTTTATTCTATACAATGTAGAACTCAATTTTATTGTACATAATGTAGAACTCGACTTTATTGTATACAATGTATAATTTTATATTATTGTATACAAAAAATATAGACCTGGATTTTATTGTACATAATATATATCTAGATTTTATTGTATACAATGTAGAGAACTCAATTTTATTATATACAATGCAGAACTTGATTTTATTGTATACAATGCAGAACTTGATTATTATTGTATAAAACGTAGAACTCCATTTTATTGTATACAATATAGGACTGGATTTTATTGTACACAATATAGGACTGGATTTTATTGTATACAATATATATCTAGATTTTATTGTATAAAATGTAGAACTCAATTTTATTATATACAATGCAGAACTTGATTTTATTGTATACAATGCAGAACTTGATTATTATTGTATAAAACGTAGAACTCCATTTTATTGTATACAATATAGGACTGGATTTTATTGTACACAATATAGGACTGGATTTTATTGTATACAATATATATCTAGATTTTATTGTATAAAATGTAGAACTCAATCTTATTGTACATAATGTAGAACTCGATTTTATTGTACACAATGTAGAACTCGACTTTATTGTATAAAATGTATAACTTGATATTATTGTATACAATATAGACCTGGATTTTATTGTATATGATATATATCTAGATTTGATTGTATACAATGTAGAACTCAATCTAATTGTACATAATCTAGAACTCAATTTTATTGTATACAATATAGAACTCGGTTTTAGTGTATACAATATAGAACACGGTTTTATTAATATAAACTGTATAACTCGTTTTTATTCTACACAATATAGAACTCGATTTTTTGTACACAATCTAGAACTTGATTTTATTGTACGCAACGTAGAACTTGATCTTATTAATACACATCATAGAAATCGAGTCTGTTACACATAAATGCGGAACAGCATTATGCTGCAGTATATTTTACAAATAAATTCGTCTCGTTTCCGATAAAAGCATTTCGAGATCATTAATATCCGTGAAAGCGTAAATACAAAAAGGGGCCAATTATAGTGGTCTTGCGCAACGGCGACGAATTTATCATACTGAAATTGCATTTCTCTCGTTGCCCCGATTACACCGAATAAATTTATCACCAGCGGTGCACTTTCGAGCCGACACCGCCAATTGCCGTTATCACGAATGCCATTATTATTGATATTATTAATATTAATGTTATCAATCGCTGTACCAGCTTAAATATACAAACATCGTTTCATCGACGCGTTGAAAACATAATGAATGGCTCGTTCGTAAATTCACTGGCGAGATACGGGCGGTGAAACTTTTTTATGCCGGTGTCATCGACGATCGATTAATTAACAAATCATTCGGCTCGATTTTCAGAAACAGCGAGTCCGCTTGTATAATTTAACGGGATTACCGGTGTGTAAATAATTCATGAATGTTGCAATCTCTTTCTCTCTCTTTTTTATTCTTTCTCTTTCTGTTTTTCGCTCTCTCTCTCTCTCGCGCGCGCGTTCTCTCTCTCTCTCGTTCTCTTTTTCGTTCTCTTTCGCTCTCTTTCGCGCTCTCTCTCTCGCTCTCTCTCGCACTCTCTCTTACGCGTTATCTCTCTCGCGCGCTCTCTCTCTCTCTCTCGCGCTCTCTCTCTCTCTCTCTCGCGTTCTCTCTCTCTCGCTCTCTCTCTCTCTCTCTCGCGTTCTCTATCTCACGCTCTCATTCTCTCTCGCGCGCTCTCTCTCTTTTTCTCTCTTTCTTTTCCTCTCTCTTTCTCTCTCTCGCGCGCCCTCTCTTTTTCTCTCTTTCTTTTCCTCTCTCTTTCTCTCTTTCTCTCTCTCTCTTTCTCCCTCCCTCCCCCTCCCTCTCTCTATCTCCCTCTCTCTCTCCAGCCCTCGGCGCTATTCAATTCCATACAAACTCTCGCGGGAACTCCCGAAAACTCGGATTAATTACGCTCGCCGATCGCGGATCATCCGATAAGCCCTTTAATTAATTCCAGGCTGCCGGTCGCATCAAAGATCGATGTGTTCCGGGTCAGTTTGCCGAACGAAATATTCAGTATTCAATTGGAACCTCGGCAGGACTGCGCGCCGCTTAATTAAGCCCCAGCGGCAGCGGTTCATTAACCGTATAAAACCCTCCGGTTAATTAATTTAATTGCAGCACCACGCCGCGCGCGCGCGCTGTGGCCTGGCCAGCAGCGATCCAATTTTTAAACTTTTGTATTTAGAAAAATGTTTGGCCGCTGCTCGACGGCATCCTGCTCGAGCTTCACCGTCTAAATATATTATAATACTTCTTTTCGTTGACTCGGAGACCAATTTATGCAATTGAAGCTAATTACCTTCGTTATTTATAATTTTCTTAAATGATGTTCTTCAAGAATATCAAACTAATGTCGAACACACATTCATACTCCGTATCTGCTAAATAAATCGTCTGGTTTATAGTATTAATAAATAAACCGATAAATAATTGATTGAATAAATAAAGAAATCAATAAATAATTGAATGAATGAATAAATAAATAAATAAACGACTCATTGTAGAACATGGAAAAACAGGTTGCACAAACTTTCTTTAATTCCATCTTTGATAGTAAAACGAAAGAGAATCTCAAGTTTCTAAAAATTATAACTTCGCGGAGATTTATAACAAAATGTTGAAAAACGTTCAACTCGAAGCTTCTTCCACATCACAGCTGAAATTGTTGAGAAGAGAACTGCGTCTCCTTCAATTGCTACATCTCGTTACTTCGAAAACTGTATAATTTTGAACAAATTAACGTGGAACGTTCGTATCGAATTTCAAAAGAAACCAGGATTTTTCAGATATTTTCGACGATCCTATCAAAATCGATCAGTATTCACTTTTCCACAAAATAGAGCAAACGAAGTAGCGAATAACAATTTTCGTTTTATAAAAAATCCTGGTCGATACATACTTTCGACCGGCTATACTATTACGTTGAACCATGCAGCAACGGTGAAATCATTTTATCGTCTCCGTGAAAAGAGCCTCGACCTCTCTGTTTCGTTATTTCGCAACGCCCACACACGGGCGGATCGACGCACCGGTTTATTCGAGGCGGCGCGGCGGTTCGCCCGATGAAGTATTCGACGGCCGGGCGACATCGCGAGGGTCCATTAAGTCAGAATAAAGCGACGGACCTGTCCGTGACCGGAGCCACCGTGCACTTGACATTGCCGGAACCAGTAAGCCATCGGGCCGCTCACCCACCAAACTAGTTCGACCGCTTTCCGACCGGTCGTTGACTGTCGAATGCCATCTTTTATCGGATATCGTCGATCTTCAAGGTCCGCGGCCAAAATCGTGCACGGCATGCCGGGTCCGTGAAGTTCGTTGACCGTTTCGCAGCTTCGCGCGTCGTTGCGTAATCCTTACCGAGTCTGCGGTAGAAACGATTTGACGCGTTTTTTTTCTCAGCGATACGATTTTAATAAATAGCTTAGGATTTGGAAGAAATAGCTTTGATTTTCATATCTTCGATTTTGATCGCATTCAAGTGGGTTGTCCGGGGCGCCATTTTGAACAACTCTCTCCTTTGCGAAAAGTGCCTATCTGCTTTAGTTTCCGAGATATTCGCTGGAAACGGTAGACCTAACTCGGACCTAACTTGGACCTAACTTAGAGCTGTGTCGATTAATCAGAAATCGATCTTTTGAAAATCGTACCGGACAATTGTACGTTTGGAAGAAGGTACCGTCGCTCTATCAATCCAGAGATAACTCGGATTTAATTCAGATCTAACCGAGACCTAATCCAGACCTAACCGAGCCCTAAGCCAGGTCTAATCGAATCCTAAATAATCAGGACTTAATCTATACCAGCAACGTTCGCTTTATAATTTTCTAGAACTAAATATCCTAAACTCTGTAAGTATAGGTTAGGTCTAGATTAGGTCTAACTTAGGTCTAGCTTAGGTCTGGGTTAAAATCTCGGTTAGATCTCGGTTACCTGGTTAAATCTGGCTCAGATCCGGGTACACTTTATCTGCAAATCCATCGATTTCAGAAAAACTGTCTTCAAAGTCCTCGGTCGTCACGAATATAGGTTAGGTCTGGGTTAGGTCTACAGTTTTTCGCGAATATCTCGGAAACTAAAGCAGATAGGCACTTTCTGCAAAGGAAAAAGTTGTTCGAAATGACGTCCTCTACAACATATTTCGATGCCGTCGAAATCCAATCTGTCACCGCAACGAGCATGCAATTCATAAACTAGGAAAGAAAACGAATAATTTTTCGAAGAACTTCGATCGTAACGAACTCCCATACATCCTGAATCGCTCAGGTCTCTCGCCAAGCGCTTGCAGAACGTCGCGAATCATCTCGGAGATTCGAGCCGCCGGTGACGATTGGAAAGCGTGAAATTCGGCGAAATTGACAACTTCGGTTTGTTAAACCGTATCGCGGCGGGTCGAATCGGGCTCGGCGCTCGGCCACGGCGTAAAATATTGCGGAGACGACGGGGCACCCAGGTGTCCGGCAGAACTATTCGAAGCCGCTGGTGATAAATACTGGGCTTAACGATACTTTCAGTTCTGCAGCTACGGCCGAGCCGCGAACAGTTCCCACGATTCCCGATCGAAACAAAAATTTCAGGCATCTCTGACAGCATCGTTGATCTCTCTCTCTCTCTCTCTCTCTCTCTCTCTCTCTCTTTCTCTCTCTCGCGGCGTTCCATCAAGTTCGGACCTCGTTCTGAATTCACATCGCTGCGATAGTTTAGAATATCCGAGACGCATAGTCCCCCGATTTATTGCTCGTTAGCTGCAACGTATGTTCCGATAACTTGCATTTTTCCCGACTGCAACAGTACTTTACCCACGCCAAGATATTACGGCGACGATAAAACAGTGCCCGTGCCACTCTGGTGCTTGTTGCTCTGTGCGTGTGCGCACGCTGCGTCGACTTGCCGCTTTCGTATACGGTTCTCTTACGTTCGATAAGAACTCTCCACTTTTTCCCGGCTTATCGGTACCGATAACGGTGACCTTTATTTTTAGGTGTGCTACATTTTTCCGTGTACACTCGCGGACAAAAGTTGCGGGAGCTTTTTGTTTTCATATCTTTATATTTTAATTAAAGGTGTGAAAATAAAAGGAAGAAAAAATATACACATTAAAAAAAAAAAAAGATTGAAAATTAAAATAAAAATAGAAATTAAAGAGAATGAAAAAAATTAGAAAAAATTGAAGAAAATAAAATGGAAATAAAAAGATAAAATATTATAATAAAATGAGATCGGAAACGGTGAATACATACGACAAATAAAAAAATAATAAAAATTAAAGAGAATGAAAAATAATTAGAAAAAAGTGAAAATAAAACGTTAAAATATTATAACAAAATGAGATCGGAAGCAGTGAATACGCACGACAAATAAAAAAATAATAAAAATTAAAGAAAATGAAAAAGAATTAGAAAAAATTGAAAAAAATGAGAAAATGAAATGGAAAAATAAAACATTAAAATATTACAATATATAATACATACGACAAATAAAAAAATAATAAAAATTAAAGAGAATGAAGAAGAATTAGAAAAACTGAAAAAATGAAATGGAAATAAAATATTAAAATATTACAATATATAATACATACGACAAATAAAAAAGATAATAAAGATTAAAAAGAATAAAAAAGCATTAAAAATTGAAAATGAAATGAAAAAAAATGAAACATTGAAATATTATAACAAAATTAAAGATTAAAAACAGTGAATAAGATAATTTTCGGCATACTAACAATTGTACATAAATCTAAATTTTCATTAATCTGCTTTTTGTTGCTCTCAACGTACACAATATTAATATCTTTTTAATTTGGTTTCTCTATCCACAATTAATTTGAGATTGGACCACAGAATTATTTCAATTTTCACGAAGAAGCGCAAAGAAACGTCGACGTTCTCGCCGATCGTTCGGTCAGCAATCGATCCACGGATCTCACGAGATCTCAGTCATAAATCCTGCAGATCAGGAAGCAACCGGACACCGTTCGGTTCGGCAGCAGACCGCGCGCAGCTCGCGTGGGAGGTCATTCTTGCTTGACTGTCCCAGCAGAGCCGCGACAACGCTCTAAGATCTGATCTGTCGCGATCTATACACCGACACTGGATCACTCTCTATTTCCGAGGCGGAGCGGTTAAGTCCCACGATCGCCCGTCTAAAACTGTGTCACGCTTTCTGCATCACTACTCGCGCAGCACGCAACCGCACCGCGCTCTGGAACGAGCTTCGCCAAAAATCGACCGTCTCGAAAGTTCTGGCCGAAGAAAATTGTTTTCTCCATGAACCGATAATCCTTTCGACAACCGAAGTGTTACTCTCGTCGGTGAAGCTACATAATTAAATGGAAACGTTGCCGAGGTGAAAATTTCGAGGCTGAAGTTCCGATGATCGCACGATGACGCAGGACCATCGGTTGCACGAGAGATTACGTTGCCCGTTATGAAAGCGTAAATTGGCCTCTCCTCCCGGCTACGCGACTGTAATGCCGTGTTATTATCAATTTCACAGAATCGCCGACGTTTAGATATTTTTAGATCGACGGGGTCTCTTTGCCGATCTTGTTCGTTGCGAGGTCTGTTCTTTCCACACTGTCCTTCTCATTGTTTATCGGCTGATGCAACTTGTGAGTGTAATAGGGTTCGTTGTTCGTTTCAGTGTTCTAGTAATTCGACGAAGATTCTCTGTTTCAATGTGCTGCTCGTTGTAACGTTGTTGCTAGTTCTAATATAGTTGCCGATTGCAACATTGTTGCTAGTTATAATATTGTTGCTAGTTGCAATATTAGTGCTAGATATAATATTGCTGCAAATTGCAACATTGATACTGGTTATAATTGTGCTGCCAGTTGGAACATTGTTGTTAGTTATAATATTACTGCAAATTTCAACATTGTCGCTAGTTCTAATATTGCTGTAAATTACAACATTGTTGCTAGTTATAATATTATCGTCAATTACAACATTATTGCTAGTTACAATATCATGCCAATTTGCAGCATTGTTGCTAGTTTTAATATTGCTCCAGATTGCAACATTGTTGCTAGACATAATATTGTTGCCAGTTGCAATAGTATTACTACCTGCAACATTGCTGCGAATTGCAACATTGTTGCTAGTAATAATATCGTTGCTAAATGAAACAAAGTTGCTAGTAATAATAACATCGATAAATGAAACAAAGTTGCTAGTTATGATATTGTTGCCGATTTCAATATTGTTGCTAGTTGTAACATTCTTGCCAATTTCAACTTGTTCCTAATCGCAACCATGTTAATCGCGACCTTACTAAGAATCGCATCATTGTTGGCAACAGCAATATTGCTACTAATTGCAACATTGTCGCTAACAACAATATCGGCGCTAATTTCAACATTGTGGCTAACAGCAATATTGGCACTAATTGCAACATTGCTGATAACAGCAATCTTGCTACTAATTTCAACATTATTTTCGATCGCAACATCGTTGTCAATCGGAATATAGTTGTTAATCACAACATTGTTGACAGTTACAACATCGTTGTCAATCGTAACATTACTGACAGTTACAACATTGTTGCCAATAACAATATCAACATAGCAACAATATTACAAGTAATTTCAACATTGTTACTAACATCAATATTACAAGTAATGCAACATTGTTGTTAACACCGATATTGTAAGTAATTGCAACATTGTTGTTGACAGCAATATTGCGAGTAATTACTGCGTTATTGTGAATGTAACGCCGTTGTTAATCGCATCTTGTTGCTAAACGCAACACTGTTTGCTCATTTCAATATTGTTGTCGATCGCAACATCTTTGCTAATCGCAAAATTGTTTGCGAATCGCAACTTTGTTGACAGTCCAAACGTTGTTGTTAATTGCAATGTTGTTGCTAACTGCAATATTATAATTAATTGCAACATTGTTGCTAACAGCAATATTGCTACCAATTGCAGCTTCGTTGCCAATGACAACAGTGTTGTTCGACGCAACGTTATTTTCGACCGCAACATCGTTGTCAATTGCGACGTTATTTTCAACCGCAACATCGTTGTCAATTGCAACGTTATTGTCGACCGCAACATCGTTGTCAGTCGCAATACCGTTGCTAATCCGAACATTGTTTGCTAATCACAACTTTGTTTGCTAATTGCAACATTGTTGTCGCTCGCAACATTATTATCGATGGCAACGTCGTTGCTAATCGCAACTTTAATGCCAACATCAAAATCGCTGCTAACCGCAACATCGTTGCTAATTACAGCCGCAGTGTTTGCCACATTCTCGTTCCTAGTAAAACATTGCTTACTACATCATAATCGCTCCACTTACACATTGCTCGTTGCAACGCTACCGTTGATCGCACCACATCGCCGTTTGTACACCTCGCTTCCGTAGAATAAAGCCGCCGCCCGTTTCGCCGCATTGCTGGATCCAAGATCTTGCTCGTCGTAATCCGCTGCTCCCATTAATACATACGGTTCCGTTAGGAACGCGCTTGAGCACTTTACTTAAGATTAAACGCGGGAACAGCGGATCGTTCCTTTCGCCGCTGTCCCGCGAACGCTTTTTTTCCGCTTGCCCGCCGTTGTTTCTTCCCTGGCCGCGCTTATAGAATTGTGCAAGCTGCCGGTCAATCTCTAGTAGTAAATTGAAAGTTAATAAAAAGGAACAGCGGCCGTGACGTAACGGCGTCTTTCTTCTTGTCGCGGCGGTTTCACTTCGGCAAACGGTCGCGAATGATGCCTGGCGTTTTTCTGCGTACAAATCAAGGTCCGCGCCGTGAGAAATCGGCGACCAAACGCAGCCCGGATCCTTGACTATAATAATACCCGAGAAAGCACCGCCGGCCGCATGTTCCACGGTTTTTCTCGTCTGTGCGGCGCGCGCGATCGGATTCCCCTGTCGCCGTAAAATTACACGGCGACGAAACCTTGCGCCGGCCGGAACAATTGCTTTCTACGCAAAAATTGGACACCGAGTCGTGGATTTCCGCGACTGGAAGCCGCAATCGCGGCTGACAGCTGTGATACTTTTATTCGAAATCGTTCGCCTCTGCTGCCTTGTTGTCTGAGAAACGAGCCGGTACGCTCTTTTTCCGTGAACTGAACAGCGGAAAAGAAACAGCAGGATAATTTGCCTGACTCCGGGTTTGATATCGTTTCGTTCTTTCGCCGCGAACGGTGTCGCAAACGGACTGTCGGATATCGGATGTCCTCTGGAAATTAAATTCTGACTGTGCGCGCACGGTTTATTGGACGTGAAACGATATTGCAAATGAATTTGGTGGAGCAATAAAAAGATAATAAAAAGGTGACGTCTGAAAGATAGCATTATTTGAATTTTTATTGCAAGATGAGAAAGTTGATAGAAACGCTACGTTTTTTATTTTTTTCTTGCCAGCTTAAACAGCTGTATTGTCCCCCCCCCCCCAAAAAAAAAAACAATGCAATCATTTGCTTTAATTTTAGAAAAATAATTCACTTGCAAAAACTGTCTACGTATATTCGGTTAATTTGATATAATAAATTGAGACAGTAATATATATTCGGTGGAATGATTTTTAGTTAATTTCAACCTCACTGTCTCTATGACTTTTATCAATTTATTAATCGCTACACTTTTGCCAGACGCAAAATTGTTTGCTGACTGCAATATTGTTTGTAAATTGCGACATTGTTTACTAAATGCAGCATTGCTTACAAATCGCTGCAATCTTGCTAATCGCAACATTGTTTGCTAATCGCAACATTGGTGTTAATCGCAAAATTGTTAGTTACTTGCAACATTACTTGACAAATGCAACGTTGTTGTTAATCACAACATTGTTTGCCAAATGCAACGTTGTTGTTAATTGCCACATTGTTGCCAAATGCAACGCTGTTGCTAATTGCAACATTGTTTTCTAGTCACAATATTGTTTGTTATATGCAACGTTACTGTTAATCGGAATATTGTTTGCTAATATCAACATTGTTTGCGAATCGCAACGTTGTTGTTAATCGCAACATTGTTTGCCAAATGCAACGTTGTTGTTAATCGCAACATTGTTTGTCAAATGCAACGTTGTTGTTAATCGCATCATTGTTTGCCAAATGCAACGTTGTTGTTAATCGCAACATTGTTTGCCAAATGCAACGTTGTTGTTAATCGCAACATTGTTTGCCAAATGCAACGTTGTTGTTAATTGCAACATTGTTTGCCAGTCGCAATATTGTTTGCTAAATCCAACGTTGTCGTTAATCGGAATATTTTTTGCGAATATCAACATTGTTTGCTAATCGCAACAATGTTGACTGTTTGCAACATTATTTGATAAATACAAAGTTGTTTTTAATCGCAACATTGTTTTATAAATGCAACGTTGTTGTTAATCGGAACATTGTATACTATTGTCAACATTGCTGACAAAAGACAACGTTGTTGTCCATCGCAACATTGTTTACTAAACGCAACATTGTTATTAACCACAACATTGTTAATATGATTGTTGATTGCAACGTCGTTGCTAATCGCAACATTGTTTGCTGATCGCCACATTGTTTTCACAATATGACGTTGTTAATCGAACCATTGTTTATTAATTTGCAACATTGTTTTCCAAAAACAACATCGCTGTTAATCTCAACATTGTTTGCTAAGCGCAACGTTATTGTTATTTGCAACATTCTTACGATTGGTAGAACGATTACTAATTGCAACAATGTTAATCGAAACTTTGTTTCCTAATCGTGACAATCTTAATTTTTTCTTGCCACTTTTAACAGCTCTATTGTCTCAAAACCAAAAAAAAAGTATGAAATCGTTTTTCCCAATGTCAGAAAAATAATTCAGTTGCAAACACTGTCTACAAATATTCAATTAATCAAATGTATCGCAATCATATAAAACATTTATAATTAATAATATAATCGACGATATGCCAGGCAAAAGCAATTCGTTTCCAGTTAAAATCTCAGAAAGGAATTGCTACTCGGATCGGTTGCAATATGCCGTATAATTTTATCGGAGCACTGTATAACGCTCTAGATCGCAGGCTATCATCGACAGATCGTGCCGAAGAAATCGAATGGTGGTTCACCTGCGACCGCGATCGAAGCTGCTCGTGCGTGAACCACGAGTCATCATCGTCGATTTGGCCGGGAGACGAACGAAATCGGCATAAAAGTCACGATTAGAGAAAGCTCAATCCGGTGGAAACAGTGACCTAGACGCGCGCATAAATCTTCGAACGGCACTTTGTAATACGCTGCCGTGCCGTAAGCAGCGGCGCGGCGCAATTAATTGCACCGCGCCGGTCGCAGTTACGTATCGTTTTAATTAGAAGATCGCTCCATATTTCCAACTTCGGTTACAACGACTTTAACGTTTCACGCTGCTTTCATGATCACGTTCACGTGGGCACGGCCCAAGTAGGTTACTCCGAATCGTGTTCTTTCACATTGGATAGCGCGACGTCTAATTAATGGTAATTGATGCGACGGCTGGGTTATGTAAAAACATGTTCGATATTTAATGATAACAATGCTGCCAGGGCAGACGAACCGTCCGTAGAAAGTAATGCAACGATGTTCGTGGGTTCTAATACATTTAATTGACGGTCGATTTATGCTTTTTCGGTCGAACGGAAAGGCAACACGTGCTTAGGGTCACGCATGACCCCGGCGGAGGGCTTAGCGGTTACGAGAGCATTCATGTCGGCCGAATCTCGTGATTTCGCAGGATGCCTTAAAGACGTCCATTTTAGGTCCAATTTAGGTCGCGAGATGTTTAGACTTAAAATGGACGTCTTTGGGACGTCTTTTGTTTCGGACAAATGAAACGATGTCCAGTTCAGGACGTTTTTAAGATGTCGTATTTCAGACATTGAAACGACGTCACGAAGACTCCAGTTTCGTGATGTCCATAAGACGTCTTCAGGACGTCTTCCAAACGTCTTTAGGACATATTTAGGATGTCTATACAACGTCTCTAGGACGACTTTTAGACGTCTCTAGGACGTCCATAAGACGTCTTTAGGACATCTTAAGGATGTCTATAAGACATCTTTAGGACATCTTTTGGACATCTTTAGGACATCTTTAGGACGTTTCTAGAACATTCATAAGACGTCTCCCACACGTAATTGAGTCGCTCAGTTTTGCTCAGATGTTCGGGGGACATTTTTAGGACATTTTGTAAGACGTTCGTAGGACGTTCGTAGGATGTTCGTAGGGCGTTCGTAGTACATTCGTAGGACGTTCGTAGGACGTTCGTAGTACATTCGTAGGACGTTCGTAGGACGATCTTAGGACGTTCTCAGGATGTTCCTAGAACGTTCACAGGACATCTAGGACATCATTTGAGATGTCCTCACAGTATCCAGCAGTTCGCGAACGAGCGAAAGATAACAGGCGCGGTAAAACGGAAAGTCGGCCGAAAAAAAGGCAGCTCTCCCGGGAGCAACCAGTTTCGCGAGCATCCGAGAGGCAAGCAATTAGGGATCGATCATTAGCCGTCCGGGTCGGCGAAAAACGCGGCGCGGAAAGGGTTTTCCATCTAGGGGAAAGTCGGCGAGTTGTTTTTCCTTTCATTTTTTTTTTGCTTCGCGGCCGCGTCCCGGCCCCGGGAGAGAAATTGCGGAAAAATGAAGGCCACGATAACGGCCGGGCGGTGATAGCCGCGCACGTAGGTGGGGCCGCAATTTCATGGAACGGTTGCCAATGAAAGTGTTCCACGGTCGCCCCGCCGTTGATTGCCCCGTCGTGGCATAAAACCAAGAGAGAACAGGCGGGAACCGCGATCTCCCGTGTTAGTGGGACGATTTTAATTGCGGAATCAGCCGTGAGATCTCTGATCCAGCGGCGCGCGGTCCTTTTTCTCTGATCTTGGTTCCTGGAATAGCGACAAAGACAACTTCGTTAATCTAAGAAGTAATTACGAAATGCGGTGGATGCATCGACCGATATTCAATTTTCTTTTAAAAGAATGACGTCACTTTATTTTAATGACGTCATATTATTATAGGTAAAATATACAGGGTGTCCTAGAATTGTGTTAGCGATGTTATGTTACACGGCATAGGGCGATTCCTTCAATCATTTGGAACAACTTTTTCCTTAGCGAAAATGTTCTACGAGGCATTGCTTGCGAGTTATTAGCATAACACGCGGTCCAATCAGAGAGCGAGGGCGGAGCGTGAACGGGCGAGGGCGTGGCCCCGTAAGTT
Organism: Megalopta genalis; assembly: GCF_051020955.1. Classification (NCBI taxonomy): domain Eukaryota; kingdom Metazoa; phylum Arthropoda; class Insecta; order Hymenoptera; family Halictidae; genus Megalopta; species Megalopta genalis. The sequence continues at coordinate 4,798,575 of NC_135026.1, read as the reverse complement.
TTTCGTTAATATCTCTTAAACTAAGCATCGTAGAACATTCTCGCTAAGGAAAAAGTTGCTTCAAATGATTCCAAGAATCACTACATACCGAGTATTGACATAATTATGGGACACCCTGTATGTGTGCACTTGTTACAGTTTGATAGAATTAATTTTGGAATAAATTTCAAGTGTTATGACAACATCCAGTCGGTATATCATATTTATTGAATTTTCTCTAAGCGTACTAATACTTTTTTCAGGGTGGGGGGGGGGTTATAATAATTAAAAATAATTAAATAATTTCTGATTAAATAACTTAAAGAATATCCCGTTTTCCGCGTTCCGGCACAGTTAACGGAACAGTGAAATCGAACGTTGCAACGAAGAAAGTCGAATCTGGTTCCATTGAAATCCGCTGATCAACGGAGACGAGGCGAATTGACATTTCGAAAGCGGACGTCGCGGCGAATGGAATCGGGTAAAAGCGTCGAGGGAACGGCAACGAGGAGTACGGGAATATTAAATTAACCGCGGCAGGGGTCCGAGTTAATGTACACAGGTGGCCGGGAGTGGGAAGGCGAGTGACAAATGGCCGGCCATCAGTCCGCCGGCATCATTACGGAAATGCGACAAACGGAGAGGGTCCGTGAAGGACGGCGGAGCTTAACGAAGCCTCTTACTGATAGCAGCAATGATCACTGACCAATTACGGTGCGCAAGGTTGCCGCGAGCAGTCGGATGATTTAAGGGCGTTGCTCGAAGCGATGATGAAAGTTTGAGGACGACTGCTTTCCGTGTGGCATCGACTGGAAGACATGGTACAGAAAAGTCTCTCTAATGACCCTCAGACTGTGCACATCAAATAAAATAAAATAATACAAATAATGTACAAATAAAATAAAATAAAATAATATTATATAAATCATGTACAAATAAAATAAAATAAATAATATATCAATAAAATAATATGAATAACATATAAATGAAATAAAATAAAATAAATAATATATCAATAAAATAATATGAATAACATATAAATGAAATAAAATAAAATAAATAATATATCAATAAAATAATATAAATAACATATAAATAAAATAAAATAAAATAAGTAATATATAAATGAAATATAATAAATACTACATAAATAAAATAAAATAAAATAATATGAATAACATATAAATGAAATAAAATAAAATAAATAATATGTCAATAAAATAATATAAATAACATATAAATAAAATAAAATAAAATAAGTAATATATAAATGAAATATAATAAATACTACATAAATAAAATAAAATAAAATAAATAAAAATGAACGGACCGCAAGGCCAAAATAATCGTATCTTCTGTCCCCAAATTGTCCATTATCGTGAATAATCCTACCATCAATTAGGGAGAATTCACACGCGTCGGTGTGCGAAAGTCCGCTGAACGTCTTCCGGCCGATCGACGCTGACAGGAAGCAGCACGAACGTAATTCCGGTGACCGGTAGGCCGTCGTCGCCGGGACGGTGCCGTTATTACGTTAATTAGTCGGATCGAAGCGGCGTTTATGTGGCATCATTAGCTCGGCGGGCAGCCGCGATGCAACGACCGCCGGCGTGTGCACCTTTTCCCTTCACCTTCCGCCGGCGAGCCTCGGCCGCCGCTGTTTGCACAATACCACGGTTTTGCACAAGCGAGAAACGCTTAAGCGTTCCGTAAGATGAGACGGGGACAAGGACAAGGCCAAGTTCATTCGCGGATCATCGCACTTTCTATCGGCGCGCGCGCGCGCGCGCGCTCGCCAGCGCGCCGCCGCGTTGTAACACGCGGCAGCATCGTCGCCCGTGCAACTGTAGGCTGAGACTCAGGCAGCGTCGATCTTCTCCGGAAATGCCGACCGATTTTGCTGGACCGCTTTTTATCGATTACGCATTCCTCGGATCGCGATTTTGCAGACACGCTGATACGGTTCGAGCACTTCCTCGGGGATTTCTCGTGCTGAAAGTGGGTCTGGGTTGGGTCAGTGCTAGGTTTGGATTGGACCAGGACTAGATTAGAGTTGGGCCAGGTTTATGCCTGGGTTAGAGCTAGGTCTGGATTGGATCAGGTCGATATGTCTGGGTTGGGCCAGAATTAGGTCAGAGTTGGGCCAGATTTATGCCTAGGGCTAGAGCCATTTAAGACCAGGGCTAGGTCTGGGTCTGGATTGGATCAGTGCTAGGTCTGAGTTAGGCCACAGCTAGGTCTAGGTCTGGATTGGACCAGGTCTATATGTCTGGGTTGAGCCATGACTCTGTCAAAGTTGGACCAGGTCTATATGTATGGGTTGGGCCAGGACTAGGTCTAGATTGGGCCAGGGCTGGTGCTGGCCTGGTACTAGAACGCTTTGCAGTCGAAACCTTCTGATTGTCCGTAGATCTTAGAATGCTACCTAAGTCACTGGGTGACTGTTTAAGTCTGGATTGTTAAGCAAGATAGAAAATGGACTGTTGGGGCCCTCTTGTACGTCAGAATCGTCTGACTACACAAAGGGAATTTAAAAAGCTAACTAACTAGGACTGGATTAGGTCAGAGTTAGGTCAAGGCAAGGTCTTAGTTCTCCTGCGTCCTGCCGTCGGAACCTTCTGGCTGTCCGAAGAGAGACAGAAGTGTATTTAAAAATCTATCTACCTATCTTTAAAGCTATCTATCTAATCAGCTGACTAGGTCTGGATTAGGTCAGGCTAATTAGGTGATGGCTAGGTCTGTGTTGTTTCTCCACCGTCCTGTAGTCTGATCCTTCTGGCTGTCCGAAATGAATTTAAAAAGCTATCTATCTAACCAGCTAACTAGATCTATGTTAGGTCAGAGTTAGGTCAAGGCTAGATCTGAGTTAGTTCTCCAGCGTCCTGCGCTCGGAATCTTTTAGCTATTCAAAGGTCTAAGGAAGTTGACTAGCTCGCTAGGTCCCAAATTAGTAGACATTCGTCATACTAATTTAATATTACTATGAATATACAAACACACACATACACATACACACACACGCGCGCACGCACACACACACACACGAGAGAGAGGGAGAGAGAAAGAGAGATTTGGCCCTGATTTTGCTTCGATTTGAACCCCCTCGACCGTACCTTGACAACGTCGCTCAATTTGCTCAGCGCCGGTGTTCGAAACTGCAGCCGAATCGATCCACTTCGACTAGCGAAGATTCCTCGTAGAAACGAGGAGCGAACTGGGACGAAGGAAACGGGACCACTAAATGTCAGGGCTCCGACGTGCGCCTTTGTCACGGGGCGAAGTTTGTCCTTTCATCGGAATGCAATTGAACTTTCGAGGAGACGCTCGAGCACGATCGAGAATACGGATGCTCGGGGGAGGAGGCTTTCCGCCGGTCGTCGGGGACGATATTTGCGTCTCGAATCACTATGGTTGGTAGGACGGAGCAGCTTGTTCACGGTGGAACTCTTCATCCGTTGGTAAAGCTTCTCGGATTCTAATCTCACTGGTTCAACTTGAAAGTGTATGCTACTGTCGCATCTTGATGTCGGTGTCGAGTGTAGGCTTCGGAATGATAAGACTGAATTTATTTAAAGTTTCCACTATTTTTGTTGCAGTGGATATTGTAAATTCGTCTTAAGTGACGTTCTGATTGTACTGTAAGTTCTACCTAATTGAGCGTCAAATTAGGGAGAATTTACTGTGCTTGGATTAAGAAATTATTTCTGTCGTTTCCTACGAGAAAATGTCGTAATTTCATTCAATATCTTTGAACAAATATATACTTTTTGTATTGCTCATGCTCATGCTCATGCTCATCATGCTCATACTCATACTCATACCCATACTCATACTCATACTCATACTCATACTCATACTCATACTCATACTCATACTCATACTCATACTCATACTCATACTCATACTCATACTCATACTCATACTCATACTCATACTCATACTCATACTCATACTCATACTCATACTCATACTCATACTCATACTCATACTCATACTCATACTCATACTCATACTCATACTCATACTCATACTCATACTCATACTCATACTCATACTCATACTCATACTCATACTCATACTCATACTCATACTCATACTCATACTCATACTCATACTCATACTCATACTCATACTCATACTCATACTCATACTCATACTCATACTCATACTCATACTCATACTCATACTCATACTCATACTCATACTCATACTCATACTCATACTCATACTCATACTCATACTCATACTCATACTCATACTCATACTCATACTCATACTCATACTTCATGCTCATGCTTTACTCTCATACCTTATACTCATACCTTATACTCATACCTTATACTCATACCTTATACTCATACTTTATGCTCATACTTTATGCTCATACTTTATGCTCATACTTCATACTCATACTTTATACTCATACTTTATACTCGTACTTCATACTCGTACTTCATACTCGTACTTTATACTCGTACTTTATGCTTATGCTCATACACATACTCATACTCATACTCATACTCATACTCATACTCATACTCATATACTAATACTAATACTAATACTTATACTAAGATTCATACTCATAATAATACTCATACTCATACTGATACTGATACTAATACTCATGTTCATGAGTACTTATGTTCATATTTATATTTACACTAATATTGATATCTATTATATTTATTATATTAAATATTTATTACATTAACAAAAACGTCTAAATCGAATATAAAATTGTAAGATCATTGGAAGGATTTCAAAATACCGTTATATTATTTTTAGCTCATTATAACAATTAACGGCAGAAAGAAACTTTCAACGAATTTACGTTTCTCACAAATCGCCTGAAAAATAATTTTCATTTCGCACAAAGATCCGCAGTCCGTTTCAACGTTAAAAAATCTCCGCGGCGCGCAATAAGCCGATTATCGTTCGCCGCGCCCCGATTCCCGATCCACGCTAATTACGAACGTGTTTCTACCATTTCGTAACGATAAACACGTCGAAATAACGCGCGCAACGCGTTGCCGGCCGATATTGTTTACATGTTGATCGCCGCCTGGCAAGGAAGTGAGAGCGTTGCGTCGGACGCGTTGCGTACCGATTTAACGTTTCGTTCTATTACCTGTCGAATACGATCGAGAAAATTATTTCCCGCACAATTAGACGGTTAAATAATTCTACTCTGTTGCGCAAGCGGCGTGATTTCTTCGCGACGAGGCCGGTGAAAGACATTAATTAGGGGCGACAAAACGGTAAAGGTTTATGCCAGAGCGATGAACTCGATACTATACTTTGGATATTCGAGTTCAATTCGATAGAACTTGTTAAGATCTAACATTTGCAACCTGTTTCGCGCGGAAAGAGCGATTTTTAAGACTTTGGAGCGCTTTTGACGGTTTTGGAGTTTGTCATCGCTTACGATCCCCAGCGATTTTTGCATTTTTCTTGGGACCGAAGCAGTCTGCCTTGGATATTTATGAGCAACTTGATAGAATTTGTTGAGATCTAACGTTTCCATCCTGTTTCACACGAAAAGAGTGATTTTTAAGCGTTTTACAGCGTTTTAGGTGTTCGCCATCATTAACCCCACGCATTTTTGCAATTTTATTTTCAGCAATTTTCCGGCGATTGATGACATTTTCCTTCGATATTCGATCCATTCCATAGAATTTGTTAAGCTCTACAATTTCCATTTTATTGCACCGAAAAAGAGCTATTTTCAAAATTTTTACAGCGTTTTTGGTGTTTTCCACCGTTTACCCTATTTTAGAGTTTTCGGCAATTTTCCGGCAATTGATGACATTTTTCTTGGACATTCAATTCATTCGATAGAGTTTGTCAAGCTCTACAGTTTCCATTTTGTTGCACCGAAAAAGAGCGATTTTTAAACAATTTACAGCATTTTGGATATTCTCTACTGTTCACCCCTCTGTTGGTTTTTCTGCAATTTTCCGCCAATTGATGACATTTTCCTTGGTCATTCGATTCATTCGATAGAGTTTGTCAAGCTCTACAGTTTTCATTTTGTCGCACGGAAAAAGAACTATTTTTAAACATTTTACAGTGTTTTTAGTGTTCTCCACCCTTCACCCCACTGTTGGTTTTTCTGCAATATTTTGGCAATTAATAATGTTTTTCTTGGATCCCGATGCTCAATTCGACAGAGTTTCTAAAGATCCAGAGATTCCATTTCACTACACCAGAAAAGAGCGATTTTTCAACGTCACACAGCATTTCCAGTGATTTTAGGGGACTATCATCATTTACCCTAATTTCAACGGTGCCCAGCGTTTTTTCCATATTTATTTAACAGAACATATTAAAATCCAGCGTTTCCATCTCATTTCACTCGAAAACACTGATCTCGTAGCGTTTTACACCGTTTTTACTGTCAATCGTCGAGAATAAAATGGCATGAGTGGAAGGGGGGGGGGGGGGCGAGTGATGAACTCAGGCGATAATTGGCACCGGTTAACGAAGCTACGATTCCCCGCTGTTTGCCCTGCGTAGTCGTCGTCGTCGTTGTCGGTATTCTCACCGTGAGAGTCGTTAGCAGATTCATCTTTCGAAAGTTCAAACGACAGGTAAAGTTCAGACAAAAGCGAAGTAACAGGATCGTGTAGGGTCGATCCATGTTGCGCCTTGATCGTGGCTTCACGGCCCCGTTCTTTCTTCTTTTCGTTTTTTTCTTTGCCGTCGACGACCGAGGAATTGAAATGCCACGGGGATCGACTGTGCGCGACTATAACCTAGATGCAACCATAAGTCGTTGAAACGTGCGGCTGATAATATTGTAGCTTGGAAAATTACAGAAAATCGTGGATTTCGGATAAGGCGATTTCCGTCGAAAATTTGTCGATGGACCGGAAGGATTTGGTGAAAGCGAAATTAAATATTGTTGGGTCACCCGATATAAACGCTTCGGTATTTTCAGTTCCCGAAATGCCTTGGACGGTCTCCAAGGTATTGGTAGGTATTGGCTAGGTCTAGGTTAGTGCTGTGTATAGGTTAGGTTATGTAATTGAATTTACTACGTGGAATAGTGATAATATTTTTCTTGAATTGTAATATCCGTGAAATGCGATAATTATTCTATTTTTGTGAGCGTATAGGTTAGGTTATATAATTGAGTCTAGCACGTGCAGTCACGGTTCTATTTTTCTTGAATTTCAATTTCTGCAAATACAATATTTATTCTTTCCAAGGTTAATACATATAGGTTAGGTTATATAATTGAATCCAGTATGCGGAGTGACAATACTATTTTTCTTGAATTTCAATTTCCGTGAGATGCGATATTTATTATTTTCTGTGCAGATACAGGTTAGGTTATATAATTGAGTTTACCATGTGCAGTCACGATTCTATTTTTCTTGAATTTCAATTTCGGCAAATACAATATTTATTCTTTCCTGTGTACATATAGGTTAGGTTATATAATTGAATCTAGCACGTGGAGTGACGATACTATTTTTCTTGAATTTCAATTTCTGCGAAATGCAGTATTTCTACTAATCGAGATGCCTCGAGCGTTCCGAGTATTAGTTAGGTCTAGGTTAATTCTTCGTATAGGTTAGGTTATGTAATTGAATCTACTGCGTGGAGTAACGATTCTATTTTTCTTGAATTTCAATTTCTGCGAAATGCAGTATTTCTACTAATCGAGGTGCCTTGAGCGTTCCGAGTATTAGTTAGGTCTAGGTTAATTCTTCGCATAGGTTAGGTTATGTAATTGAATCTACTGCGTGGAGTAACGATTCTATATTTCTTGAATTCCAATTTCTTCAAAATGCCTTGAGCGTTCTGAATATTAGTCAGGTTAAGGTCAATTCTATCTATAGGTTAGGTTATATAATTGAATCTACTACATGAATTGACGACTCTATTTATCTTGAATTTCAATTTCCTTGAAATGCAGTATTTATACTCTTCAAAATGCCTTGAACGTTCTGAATATTGCTCAGGTCAAGGTCAATTCTACCTATAGATTAGGTTAGATAATTGAATCTACTACATGAATTGACGATTCTATTTATCTTGAATTTCAATTTCCTTGAAATGCAGTATTTATACTCTTCAAAATGCTTTGAACGTTCTGAATATTACTCAGGTTAAGGTCAATTCTGCCTATAGATTAGGTTAGATAATTGAATCTACTACATGAATTGACGATTCTATTTATCTTGAATTTCAATTTCCCTGAAATGCAGTATTTATACTCTTCAAAATTCCTTGAACGTTCTGAATATTGGTCAGGTTAAGGTCAATTCTGCCTATAGGTTAGGTTATATAATTGAATCTTCTACATGAATTGACGATTCAATTTTTCTTGAATTTCAATTTCCCTGAAATTGTCTATATATACTGTCAGTATATACATGCCTTAAACGTTCTGAATATTGGTCAGCTCAAAGTCAATTCTGTCTATAGGTTAGGTTACGTAATTGAATCTTCCACATAAATTGACGATTCTATTTATCTTGAATTTCAATTTCCCTGAAATGCAGTATTTATACTGATCGAAATGTCTTGAATATTCTGAATATTGCTCAGGTCAAGGTCTATTCTACCTATAGGTTAGGTTGCGTAATTGAATCTTCCACATAAATTAACGATTCAATTTTCCTTGAATTTGCAATTTCTGCGATTCGCAATGTTTATACTTTCCCGCGCACATATTAGGTTACGTAATTGCGCCATTTTACCACGCGGAGTAACGACGCGTTTAGGTTAGGTTACATAATTGACTCCGCCCACGTCGGTGCAACGATACCAATTTTTCTCGAATTTTAATCCCCGCGAGTCGCGATATCATAATAACGATTCTCGAACAGAGAGAGAGAGAGAGAGAGAGAGAGAGAGAGAGAGCAACGGTCCGCTAACGACCGTCGTAAGCGAAAACAGTTTTTCCAATTAGAAATTAATACGCCTATGAAGACGGAAAATTGCGACACGAATAAAAAAAGCTCCGCGCTAATTTGAAACCGTTTTGTCGGGCATATGCATAACAGCACTTTAATGGCTGTTTAATATCGGGCACGAGCAACCGCCTCGTCCGTGCTCTCTTTTTATGCCTCGCGTGAGGCAATTTTTGCCGGATCGTGTGTGTTGCAAAGGCTGCGTACGCAGACATACAACCATAGTCCACATAGACATCGAACTGTGCCGTTTCTCATCGGGATACCTTTCAGCTGATCGCTTATTACAGAGTGGAACTTGTCATTTCTCATGCCGCGATATTTATTGCCCCCTTTTTTTCGCTCGTCCAGCCTCGTGGAAATGCACGCGTGTCGCGGACGACGTAAATCAAAATCAACGACACTTAACGCGTTCGCGGTAAAAATCGAGCGACATCGAATCTCGCGGCGTGCCTCGTAACTTTCGAAAGATTTCGAGCCGCCGTTAACGTTCCCTCGCAGTTAATAAAGGAGAAAATAAATCTCCGTGAAATATACACTTCTTGCGATTATTATTCCGCGCAGTATTTTTATTCCTAAATAAAAATTCCGCTAAATTCCGATGACAGGTACCGTACACGTTCGCATAATTTCTTGAGCTGTTGCGCCCAGTGTGAACATAACCTCTCGAATTCGACGTTGGCGCTACGCCAATGCACCCGCAAGTCGTTTCCGGCGATCCGACGGGTCGATTAAATTGCTTTCTTTCAAGATGAAACATCGGCGACGAGAAGACACTTTTAACGACCCGCTAACTAGCCCTTGCGCAAGCCGCGGGAAATTGGGGCCCGTCAACCAGCAGCGTAGAAAGTTCGGCAAAAAATCCGCCGATTGAAATCGCGGGGAACGCGCTCGCGCAAGTGCCGCCGCGCATCACCCATCCCCACCCATGTAATTGCGTGAGAATCTCTTGCAAGATCCGCCGAACTGTCACAGCAGTGTTTCGTGAATTAATATTTTACAAGGTTCTTTTCACGACATTTTATGGTAACGTTTTACGACAACATTTTATATGAACATTTTGTCGCTTCGTTTTACGTCGATATTTTATCCCTGGGGTTTTATTTCGAGATTTTACGGTAATATTTTTTTTCAACGTTTACCTCAACATTTTACTCTAATTTGCCATATTTTAACCTAATATTGTTTCTCAACTTTCTGCCTCAACGTTTTACCCTAATTTACCATATTTTATTATAACATTGTGTATATACCTTTTGCCTCAACATTTTGCCCTAATATACCCATTTTATATCAACATTTTACGTGAATATTTTACCCTAATTTACCATATTTTACTATAACATTGTATCTCAACATTTTACCTCAACAATTTTATTTAATTTACCCCATTTTATCTCAACATTTTACCCTAATTTACCCCATTTTACTATAACATTGTATCTCAACATTTTACCTCAACAATTTGATTTAATTTACCCCATTTTATCTCAACATTCTACACTAATTTACCCCATTTTATTATAACATTGTATCTCAACATTTTACCCAAATTCGCTCATTTTATCTCAACATTTTACGTCAACATTTTATCCTAATTTACCCCATTTTATTATAACATTGTATATCAACATTTTATCTCAACAATTTGCTCTAATTTTCCCCCATTTTATCTCAACATTTTACCTGAATATTTTACCCTAATTTACAATATTTTATTATAACATTGTATCTCAACATTTTACCTCAACAATTTGCTCTTATTTACCCCATTTTATCTGAATATTTTGCCTCAACATTTTACCCCAATTTACCCAATTTTATTACAACATTGTATCTCAACATTTTACCTCAACAATTTGCCCTATTTTACCCCATTTTATCCTAACATTTTACCTCAATATTTTACCTTAATTTACCCCTTTTTATCCTCACACTTTACCCTAACATATTATCCCATTTTACCTTAACATTTTACCATATTTAACCCAACCATATTATCTCATTACACCTCAACATTTTACCACAATATTTTACCTCATTTTGTCCCAATATTTTACCCCATTTTGTCCCAATATTTAACCCCATTTAACGCCAACATTTTACCCCAACATTTTACTCCAATATTTTACCTAATTTTGTCCCAATATTTTAACCCACTTTACCCTATTTTATCTCAATATTTCACTCCATTTTATCCCAACATGTAACCCCATTTAACCCCAACATTTTACCCTAATATTATACCTAATTTTGTCCAAAATATTTTAACCCACTTTACCCTTCTTTGATCTCAATATTTCACTCCATTTTATCCCAATATCTCACCCCATATTGTCCCAATATTTCACCCCATAATATCCCACTATTTCACCCCCATTCAACCCCAACATTTCGGCCCCAATTTCACCCCCAAACAGTCGACACTCCTTCAGCCGATTACGAACCGAATCGCCGTCGTTCGTAGAAGCGAATCAGCATGTGGCAACACTGTCCTAAATAACAAAGAGTCAGCCTGTGCGCCGAATAGTGTGCCGAGGAAAACGAAAGAGAAACGAAAAGAAAGGTGTATCGCAGGAATCGCCTGGCAAAGGTGGCGTTTTTGCGCGGCCACCGAAGGCCCGCAGCAATTTCGTAAACGATCCCGAGTTAGGTAACCGAGCAAGAACACAACGGGGATGCAGATTGCGATTTATCGGCGCCGCGGGTTCGGTAAATCTCGGCGCGATCAGCAAGCTAGACGAGCGCCGCGAGTTTCCCGTCCGATTTCGGCGTTCGTTTCCGGCAATAAAAATCCAAGAAATCGAGTATCGACCGGCTGAATCGACCGATCAGACCGCGGTCCCGTTGATCGTAGTGGCCGCACGGTAGCCGGTCGCTCTCGCCTAATTCACTTCCTTGATTTAGTATCGTTGGCCGTTCGCCGACCGATCATTTTCTATCGTAAATTTCTATCTTCGAAGACGAATGACTTCGGCTCGGCCACGCCCGATACGAAAATCCGCGGCGTCCGAGCCGCCGTGTTCCGGCCGCTGATAAATTTGTCTATTAAATCGAATAGGTCTGGCTCGCCGCGGTCCGGATCCAGGCGGGGCAAAAATCGGCGTTCCGTTATTGAACGCGTGACCGCCGGGCCGCGCAACCGGGAAACTGCCGCGCGAACAAATATATAAAGACACCTACGAAGGGTAAAAGTAGAAAGCGTGAATAATTCATGCAGACAATGATCCTTCGGACGAGATTTCGATGGACGCGGCGAGCCGACTATGCCAGAAGAAACGAATGGAAAGCAGCCGGGAAACGCGTTCTATTGCGATGCGATATGCCAGTGGGCGGTCTAAATGTGTCTCTCCGCGTGCGAAATTTGATTGTGCCGCTCGTTAAACGGTGTCCGAGAGTTTACCGTCCGCGGCGGCAAATAGAAAATCGTATTAGTACTGGAAGATATTATTATATATTAATATTATATATATTAGTATGTATATACATTGATATAATATATTATTACGTATATACATTATTATGATATATTATTAGGTATATACATTATTATGATATATTATTATGTATGTGATAATATTATAATATACTATTACATATTATTATTATATATTAATATATATATTGTACATGAAGCTTCGAGTATCCGAAAAATATTAAAAACCATCGAACGGTTCGATTCTTCAGGTGATTCGGAGAAACTTTTTCCTTTGCAAAAATGTTCTCCGTGACTCCGTTAACGAGTTATTAACGAAAAACGCGGACCAATCAGAGGCAGAGTCTCTCCGACGCCCCTCCCCGCGGCCAATGACGCGTCGAGTTCGCCGCCGCGCCGGAATTCGTCCGTTGTACACGCTCTCTGATTAGTCCGTGTCTTCTTTTCTTAATAACTCCTTAACGAAGTCGCGGAGAAAATTTTTGCAAAGGAAAAAGTTTCTTCAAATTACCTCAGGAATCATCCCTTTCAAGAGCTCACATTTTTGGGACATCGTGTACAGCAATTCACGAGGAATATCTGCACACTGCATCTCCTAACGTTCATTCCATCGCGTATCGAACCTCGCAATTTTCGTCTCAGTCAAAGTGCGATAGAGTGGCGAGGAAGAATCGTACATCGTTTCTCTTGTGCTCGTTGGAAAGAGGAGACTTCGCTTGAAAACATATCTCAGGGTCAATGCCGAAGACAATTTTCCAAACTTGGTACAGTCCCGTGAAGAGCAACCATTTTTTAGGAAAAAGTACCTTCGATTCAAGCTGCGTTAAATGATGTGAAAATTGCATCTGTAGAAAAATCAGTGGAAGATCATGAAAGAGAAAGCTTTAAGCTTTAAAACAAGCTTAGCTACGTAATCGTGCGATTTTTTTCCGCGAAGTTATCGCGGTCTGAATATCAACAATATTTCAAGATGTTTACTTCGCCCGATGTTCGAGAAAGAAGGGAATGTTTTCGCCGACAATGCTAAGAAAAATTCGTCTGCCGATGATCGACGCTGTTTTAGAGACTAGAACAAGTCTTCTATTTTTCGGACACCGCGTATAGCAATTCACGAGAAATATCTACACACTACATCTCCCAACGGGTTCATTCCATCGCGTATCGAACTTCGCAATTTTCGTATCAGTCAAAATGCGATAGAATGGCGAGGAAAAATCGTACGTCGTTTTTCTTGGACTCGTTGGAAAGAGGAAACTTCGCTTAAAAATATATCTTAGAGCCAATCCCGAAGAGAATTTTCCAAACTTGGTACAGTCGTGTGAAAAGCAACCATTTTTTATGAAAAAGTACCTTCGATTCTAACTCCATTAAATGGTATAAAAATCATATCTGCAGAAAGAACAATAAAATATCGTGAAAGAGAAAACTTCGAGCTTCAAAACGAGCTTAGGTACGCGATCGTGCGATTTTTGTTCGCAAAGTTATCGCGGTCTGAATATCAGCAATATTTCAAGATGTTTAATTCGCTCGATGTTCGAGGAAGCCGCGAATGTTTCCACCGACAATACTATGAAAACCTCGATTATCGACGTGACAGGTCCAGCGACGTGGTCTCTCATTGTTAGGGACGGTCGAACGACTGGGCAGCGTCCGTAACGCGGACTTTCACCGGTTAACGTCTTGAATACACCTCCGCCGGCAGATCACATGCTCGACGTGTCATCGTTCGACGACCCATCGTGTTCCGCGGGCCTCGTTATATCATTCCCGTGAAGTATTTTTTACGCAAGCAGATCGCGCGGGAAAACGAAGATTACGTAAGCGGAGGCTCGTACGGGCCGGACGGCGTTGGCGGCGTGCTCCTCGTCCACCTGAGTACAAGGCTGCAAATGGAAACCGTCACGCGGACGATCTTCCTGATGACAGCACGATGAAGCAATGTCGTGCCAGCCCAGTTGTACGACGCTGGGCAAACAATGCGGCTGCGTAACGAGCCCGGCAATTTCTTCGTCCTAGAGAAACGTCACCCGCGACTCGCGGGAAATTGTCATTGCGCAACGGGTGACCGCTCTAGAAAACGAAATGGACTGTGCCGACGGCAGGGCGACGGTCCAGAGATCTACGTTGGCCCTTCCAGTCGCGGCGGCCCAGTGATTCAGTCGGATTTCGAGTTAACGGAGTGGGGGGGCGGGCCACGTGACTCTCCCCCACTATACTGCGCGGGAACCGTGGAGAGTCACATGAGGCGTCCCCACTACGCCGCGCGGGAGCTGCGAAGAGTCATGTGACGCGTCCCCACTACGCCGCGCACGAGCCGCGGTGAGTCACGCGGCGCATCCCCTCTACGCCGAGTGGGAGTGGCGACGCGTCACATGACCCATTCCCGCTCCCGCGACTTGAAACAGCGCACGAAACTCGATTTTCGTGATATTCTGAACTGGAGAAAAATTGATGTCGCTCTAAAAATTGTTACACTGTAACACAGTGAGCGGTATTTATCGACTACTCGGTCAAGCAACGCCGTTGAAATTAATGAATCGCGAGAACTTCAAAATAGTAATTACTTTCCCAAAAATTGATTCTGCCGAAGCAAGAACAGAGACTGGAAAGTTGAACGTCTCGAAAATTATTCTCGACTGATTTATTCTGCCCTCGTCAAAATCATTAATGAATTAAATAAATGACATAACCTACTGCATCTTGTGACTGTGGACAATATGAATTTTGCATAAACAATCATTGAGCTACACGTACACTGTGAAAATAAAAATTCTGATTTGCAATGAAAAACAGGCGAAGTGATATTCCTAAGGACAAAACTGTACCTTCGGACGCTTTAGTTAATAACTCCGAAAATATCGATTACATTGACTCGCAAAAATTCAGGCGGATTGTGCGGATGTCGGGCAACAACTGTGCTGCGTGTGGGATTACAACGATCGCCGGGGTCCGGTAAATAAATTCCGAAAGATGTGAAAAATTCAGCGCGGCTTGCGAACGTGCGAGCGTGCGAGCCCCGTTAAGGAAGCAGGCTAATTATTGAATATTGCGTTTCCAGTTAACCGTGGCCCGCGCGTTCCTCTCGACCGGAACCATTCTGCTTCCTTTCGCGGCTTCAAAATCGGCGAGACCGCGGCGAACGCGGCGCCGTTCGAGGCGAACGAAATCGGCTTCTAGGGTGCCCGCGATCCTTCGGTGAAATTTCTCGCGCGATACGGTTGAATTTTCCGAGAATATCGTTTGCGAAACGACGCGACTCGGCCGCTGATTTGCATTGGTTGCGAAAATCACGGGATTATGTCGGTCTAGATAAACATTGCGGGATCGCGGGTCGGTCAATTTCCCGGGAGCCGATGGCCGACGACGAACAGCGCGCCGGCCGAGGAGCGCGTGTGTAATATAGAAAATCGTTCGAATGAAGTTGAAGGTAATGGAAAGCGAAGGTCCCTGATCCACATACGATGCTTGTCTTCGATTTCGAAACGGCGAGGTCGCTCGTCTAGCCGAGTTTCTGCGCTCCATACTACCGTTTATTATGCGTGCGCGGCTGTTACGTTCGCGCGGCCGCGACAGAAACGGAATTCAGTATGTTCTTTCTCCCTAATTGACGCTCAGATTGCGCACAGAAATGGAGAATTTCGGGAGAGGGGATACGATTATTCGAGCACTGCGGCTCGTTTTTGTAGTTGTTTACAATCGGAGACTATAAAAACGAGCCGCGAGGCTCGCAAGTTGCTATACACGGTGTCCGAAAAATATGAGATTTTAAACATCTTGAAATATTGCTGATATTCAGACCGCGATAACTTCGCGGAAAAAAATCGCACGATTACGCAACTAAGCTTGTTTTAAAGCTTAAAGCTTTCTCTTTCACGATCTTTTATTGATTTTTCTTCATATGCGATTTTCACACCGTTTAACGGAGCTTGAATCGACTGATCGTAACATCGACTGATCCTAAAAAATGGCTGCTTTTCACGCGACTGTACAAAGTTTAAAAAAATTTTCTTCGAGATTGGCTCTAAGATGTGTTTTCAAGCGAAGCTTCCTCTTTCCAACGAGCCCAAGGGAAACAATATGCGATTTTTCTTCGCCGGTCTATCGCACTTTGACTGAGACGAAAATTGCGAGGTTTGATACATTATGGAATGAACTCGTTAGGAGATGCAGTGTGCAGGTATTCCTCGTGAATTGCTGTACACGGTGTCCCAAAAATATGAGCTCTTGAAAAGGATGATACCTGAGGTAATTTGAAGAAACTTTTTCCTTTGCGAAAATTTTCTCCGCGGCTTCGTTAAGGAGTTATTAAGAAAAGAAGACACGGACTAATCAAAGAGCGAGTACAACCGACAAATTTCAGTGTCGTAGCGAACTCGACGCGTCATTGGCCGCGGGGCGGGGCGTCGGAGGTACTATGCCTCTGATTAGTCCGCGTTTTTCGTTAATAACTCATTAACGGAGCCACGGAGAACATTTTCGCAAAGGAAAAAGTTTCTCCGAATCACCTGAAGAATCGAACCGTTCGATGGTTTTTAATATTTTTCGGATACTCGAAGCTTCATGCACAATATATATTAATATTGCTATTGTTAACTGTTAAAACCACGGGATCTAACAAATATCGTCCAGTACTGATACGATTTTCTATTTCTCACTGAGGACTATAAACTTTCTTAATAATTTGTTAATGAAGACAAAATTCCTTCAAATTATCTCAAGAATCATCCATTTCAAGAACTGTTATTTTTGGGACATCCTGTACAGCAATTTACGAGGTATATCAGCACACTGCATCTCCTAATGTGTTCACTCCATCACGTATCAAATCTTCGTCTCAGTCAAAATGCGATAGAATTGCGAATAAAAATCGTACATCGTTTTTCTTGGGCTCGTTGGAAAGATGAAACTTTGTTTAAAACCATATCTCGGAGACAATCCCAAAGAAAATTTTCCAAACATGGTACAGTCGTGTGGAAGACAAGCATTTTTTAGGAAAAGGTACCTTCGTTTGTAGCTCCGTTAAATGATGTAAAAATCATATCAGCAGAAAAATCAATGCAAGATCGTGAAAGAGAATGCTTCGAGCTTTAAAACGAGCTTCGCTGCGCGATCGTACGATTTTTTGTCGCGAAGTTATCGCGGTCTGAATATCAGCGATTTTTCGAGAGGTTCGTGTCATCAATTTCTTCGCGTGTCTTAATCTTCCGTTACACACGCGGCGGACAGACAGAAGCGGAGCGAAAGAGTTCGCACCGGCACGGCGTGGATTGATCGCCCGGCCGCCGACATTACGACGTGCTGGAATGATTATTCGAAGAAAGCACGAACAAGCAAGAAGTCCGGTAGGTGCGCGCGGCCATTTCTCATGGCACCGCGCGCGAAACACGCAGGGCCCCGTTTACCGCTCGATTTATAAGGAAAAATCGCCGCCGTTGAAACCGGGCGCCGAGCCTGGAGCGCGTTCGCGCGGAGAAAAACGCTCGGCTCGCTCAGCCTCGGAAGCATGCGAAAGAATGCGATTCAACCGCCTCCGAGAAATTGCGCCCGTGACAAGCCCCCGGATCAAGGTGGACGTTGCTGCCGCGAGCTCTTCTAACCTCGATCCAGGGCGCTCGCTAATACAGCGTGTCCCGAAAACGATTCAAGCATTTGAAATGAATTCCTGAGAACATTTCCAATAACTTTTTCCTTTGCGAAAATGCTCGCAAACGCACGGTTAACGAGTTATCGAGGAAAAACGCGGACCAATCAGGCAACGCGCGCCGCTGGCGCTCCGCCCGTGCGGCCAATGGCGCGCCGCGCTCGCTGGCGCCCGGGAACGCCCCGGCCGCTCCGATTGCTCCGTGGTTTTTCGTTCATAACTCGTTAACGAAGCGTTGGAGAAAGATCTCGCAACGGAAAAAGTTGCTTGAAATCACGCGAGGAATCGAATCGTGTGAAAGCTTGCTATATTTTTCGGACGCCCTGTCTAACGCGGTGCAATCTTCTGAATTATCGATGCCGGCTGATACAAAATAGGTTTGTTAGTTTATAGCTAATTAAACAATCGCAACAAAGTAATTTGATGGTCAACCCGTATTTCCTCGTGCAGCATTTTCCCCTTAATTGCCGGGACGCTCGAGTGACCGCTGTCCGCCGTTTTCACTACGCGTCGATGCTCCGAACCGAGGCCAGCTGAAAAGTCAATTACGGAATCGCCTCGCGGCTCGTTCTGTTCCATTCCTGCATCGCTGCAGACGGCTCGATGTTTTCAACTAATTTTCGAAATTTATTCTTCTTCCAATATATTAGAAAAAAAATTGAATTTGTTCCAGCACGTTTATCGCGCGAGCAACGTGAAATACCATTCGCTGCGATAAATTGCAACTTTCTAGTTTCCGTTTCGTTAATCAAATTTATTCAAAGTCTGTGGGAAATTTTGGAGTTCAGCGCTGAACATTTTAAAAATTAATCGTTGCGACGATTTTATCAGGCGGCCCGGTGTCATCGTGAAATATTAACGTCGGCGATTCGCCCGAGGAAGGTCGCAAGGCGCTTTGTTCCGGCGGCAAAAGCACCGGACGGTTTTTGGCGTCCTTTTACGGGCCAGTTTCCACGAATTCGTCGGTGCCGCGTCGTAAATCGCGTTCGGCTTGCTTTGCGAAACCCGGCACTGCCCCCCTCTCCTCTCTCAACGCAGATCTATTTCCGTTGTCGCCCGTGCAAACAAACGGGGCGGCCGGCGATCGATTTTCCTGGCGCGCGCGCGCGCGCACGCTAAGCGTGAACCGGTTTTCGTTGGGCGAAAAAATCCGCCGCGAATAAAAAATCGGTCGCGTTGGAATTTCGGATTGCGCAGCGAGCCGCAGAATGAAACGCGGCTACGCTCGCGAGCCACGCGATAAATCCACCTTGTTGATCGAACGCGGCGCGGAGCGGCGCTCGATGAAAATCGAACGGGCCCCGCGTGCCTGTCCCGCCGGACAGGTCGACTTTGACCGAACATTTTTCCGGCCGCGGAGGAAATTTATTGCGAAACAACCGATTCATAAATTTCCGTCAAACAAACAGGCCGCGACAGTCGTCGGGCGACTTTTAATAGTTGAATAGGAGACTGGTCCGAGAACAATACGAACGAGTATGTTCAGGATTGCTTAGAATCTTGGCCAACTTGTTCGACATCGTTGCTTCTCACATTTTTACACTCGACAATGGATGGTTTTTTTTACTGCACTCTGGCTCAGTGTGCTTTGGATTGCTTGGAATTGTATTTAGCAATTTTGCTCGGCATTGTTGCTTTTTTCATTTTCTTAATGAAAATGTAAATTTCCTCACAACATTGTGGCTGAGTAGGAGTAACATTGTTAGTAATTGTACTTAGCAAGTTTTTAATACTTGGCCACCGAACTTACTTTAGAAGAATTCAGCAACTTTTACTCAACATTGTTGCTTTTTTACATTTTTACAATAAAAAATGATTTCTTGCAACATTGTGAGCAGCGTTAATATCGCTGATAATTGTATTTAGCAAATTTTTAACACTTGGGCATCGAACTTTGTCTTCAACAATGTGGCAAAGTAGGTTCAATTCAGCAATTTTACTTAACATTGCTGCTTTTCACATTTTTACACTCGAGCAACGATCTTTTTGCACCTCAATCTGGCTGAGTGTGCTTACAATTGTTTGCAATTATATTTAGCAATTCTGATCGACATTGTCACTTAAAAAGTGAGTAGAAGTTAAATTGAATACAATGAACATCGCTGGTAGTTGTGCTTAGCAAATTTTTAATTGATAATTGCACGCGAGCACCGAACTTTTTTCTACAGCAATGTGGCAAAGTAGGTTCAATTCAGCAATTTTTCTCAACATTGCTGCTTTTCACATTTTTACACTCGAGCAACGATCTTTTTTTGCACTTCAATGTGGCTGAGTGCGCTTAAAATTGTCTTCGATTATATTTAGTAATTCTAATCAACATTGCTGCTTTTCAGTTTTTAATTTAAAAATGAATCTTTCTTGAAATATTGTAGCTGAATGGAATTAACATCATGGATAATAGTACTTAGCAACTTTTTAATACTTGAACACCGGACTTTCTCTACAGCAATGTAGCAAAACACGTTCAATTCAGCAATTCTCCCAACATTGTTGCTTTTCACATTTTTACACTCAAACAACACACTTTTTGCACAATAATGTTGCTAATCGCGCTTAAGATTGTTTTCAATTATATTTAGCAATTCTGCTCAACACTGTTGCTCTTCTGTTTTCAACTAAAAAATGAACCTTTCACGAAACATTGTGATCGAGTAGAAATAACATCGTTGATAATGACACTTAGCAATTTTTTAATACTTGGTGACCAGACTTTCCCTACAACAATGTGGCAAAGTATATTCAATTCAGCAATTTTTCTCAACATTGTTGCTTTTTACATTTTTACATTTCTCAACAACAATTCTGCGGCTATTTTCGAAATCGAATAAATTCTCCTAAGCGAGATGAATCATTGCTTGCAGACCACCCAGTACATGTTCGCCCCCCGGGTACCGTGGTGTTTTCAATTGCGCCCCGATTTTTCCGCGCCGTTCGCGATGCAAGCCCGAGCCAGCGACGAAGCCGCGGTGGCGCGCGGCTCTCAATATTTAACTACCCCGTGCAACTATAGACACCGCACGCGGAGGGGGTTATAGTATTGTAATTTACCATTCTATCCGGTCGCACGCCAGGCGGTCCGCGACTGGCATAGGCGTGCATTATTTACGACCGTGCACCGAACGTGCATCGCGCCGGAAAAATTCTTCCGCGATGATTTATGCCGCTTCTTCTCGCTACGTATACGAGCTTTCGCGTCCCGAGCGTGCTTCAGGCAGCTTTTATCTCCACGAATCTTGCTGGGAGTTATGAAAATGGCCCTGTACTGTTCGATTAAAAATGCTTAAACGCCGTCGTCATTTTAACCACTTAGAGTGAACGATTGAGGCGCGATAGCTATTTGTTTTCTGTCCGGCAGAGACCGAACGTTACCTTCTCAGTTTTATTATTTTTTATGTTCAGTTTATATTATTTAGTTATATTTACAGTATCTATTATGTTATGATATATTTATATTATTTTATATTATATTCAAATATGTTTATTAATATATAATATATTTATATATTTATATTATTATATGTATAATATGTTTACATTACATTACATTACATTACATATTATATTATATTACATATTACATTACATTACATTACATATTACATTACACTACATTACATATTACATTACATTACATTACATTACATATTACATTACATTACATTACATATTACATTACATTACATCATAATATTACATTACAACCTATTCAAATAATTTTGTATCGTAATATATTTATTATAAATTATATTTTGTATTTATTTAGATCTATTGACATTTATATTTTGAATACATTACAAAATATTGTAAGTGTACTTTTAATCTATTCTAAAATAACGTAGATATATTTTAAATGTATTATGAAATATCATAAACCTTCTTCAAATGTACTGAAAAATATCATAAATATATCTTAAATATATTTTAGATAAATTGTGAAACATTATAAATATATCTTAAATACACATTATAAATACGCTCTAAAATATTACAATTTAGTTTTAGAATTATACAATTTACTATTACAATTTAACTCGCGTTCGTACAATCACAATTACAATTACAACATTCCTCACAGTATACACATAATATACACGTTTTGCTCGCATTATAATTACGAGCGTGTTGCTGCACGTGCGCGACACTAGTCACAGTATATCAGTCCGGCGTTATTTAATTACCTGAACGCGGGGCGGACCGGTATTTCTCGAGTAATTTCGCCGCGCCGGTTTCTCGCGGCGGGATCGCTCCGGCGCGGCGCCCCGATAAGAAACGTAAACATCTTTTCTTGTCCGCGGGATCGATTCCCGCGTTACGTCACGTCCGTTTCAGACGGACGCCGCGGCGGTACGTGTTGATTTATCGGCGGTTTTTCGCCGGCCGAACGAACCGTTGCCGCCGCCGACTTTCATTTCCACCTTTATTCCGGACGATTATCTTGTCGGCAGGAAAATATCTGTTCCGTCATCCTGACAGACAGCGGCTGCGCGCGCGCGCGCGCGTGGCCTCGGTACAGCAATTTCGTTTGAACGGACAAAGTCGAAAGTCCGGCGATATAATGTCTTCTTTCCAGCGCGGTCAACAATGTTGCCCGGTAGCATGTTTCTTTTCTCTCTCGGTTATGGTTGTTCCCGAGACGTGATACGGTCGAAGCCGCGCGGCCCGCGTTCAGGTCAGACGAGCTATCCTTCCAGTATCTGTACTTTCTTCGGCTTCATTATACGGTCCGCCTGTCTTCTCGGCGTCGTGCGCCGACCATCTCATTTTCCGTTGATCCATCAGGCTAATGGGGACCATGCGGCTCGAACTGCGCGCTACGCGGTTCTAATTATAGAGAGTGATTCAGGAACGAGAGCCGCGGCGAGCCGCGCCGGACGAACGCGGCGAGCGCGTTCCGTGAATATTTCTCGCGATCTACAACTTCATTCCGCGAAATTTATCGGCCGGCGACTGCAGCCTCGCTCGCCTCGATCTTTCTCCTCGATTGATATTTCCTTTGCAACACCTGTTCCACCTGTCCGCGAACGATTTAATCAATTCTCCGGCCGAGATGTGATTTCTACGATGACTCCGCGCTACCGAACAATTTCAACGAGTGGCAAAGGGAATTATAACATTCCTGAACGTTTCAATCGAGCCGCGGTAATCTCGGACACACGGCGGATCGACGTGAATGGCTTGGTGCTTCCGATTAACACCGTTCCACAGAGTGCCCCGAGAATATCAACGGAGATGATTCTCGAGGCGATTTGGAACAACTTTTTCCTTTGCGAAATTCTTCTACGAGGCTCCGTTGAGGAATTGTCAACGAGAAACGAAGAGCCAATCGGAGAGCCAGTGCTGCGGCGAGTGGGCGGCGAGACGGCGCGCGCGACGAACCACCGGCCGCCGGGCGGGGCATCTTCGATTAGTCCGCGTTTTTCTTGAATAACTCGTTAACGGAGACTCGTAGAACATTTCTGCAAAGACAAAAGTTGCTTCAAATCTCCTCAGGAATCATTTTCTTCAAGTGTTTACCTTCAAACATCATGTACAGTAATAACTTGCACCTCGAATTTTATACATTTATTACAAAAGTGTGCGGCTAAAATGTGCTGAAATATAGAATGATTTCCACCATACTGAAGATCATTGTCTTCTTCGTTACAGATGTGGCTACCGATCAAACGGCGGCGTCGTCCTTCTGGACGCCCACCCTGAAGACAGGGAACATCTTCACCGACGACACATCGAACTTCTTCCCGTCCAGCCACGGTCTGGTGCAAACTCATCCGTCTGGCAACGTGTTCCGAAGCGGTTTCGGCGGTATCGACAACCTCGGTAGCAGAGGCGTGACCGTCAGACCGCCGAGAACGAGACCCCTCGACTACAGCGAACGGGCCACCGCCGAATTACGTCGGAATCCGTCGCTTTCTTCGCCAGATGAATGCGCGAGAGCTTGCCGGGAAAACGAGCCTCCCAGGATATGCTACTATCACTTCACCCTCGAATATTATACCGTGCTCGGAGCGTAAGTGTCCCCCTTTCTGATCCGCTCTTGACATAGTGGCTAGTCTCGGGTTTATTGATCACAGTTCCTTAGGGTATTTCATCGAAATTGCGAGGACTTAGCTATGCAACCATGGGGTTGCTGGTGAAATTTCGACTTAAACGAAGATGTAGTCTTGGAATTTTTTAGGATTGGGTTTGAAGAGGTAGACTTAGCATTTTTTAGAATTAAGGACTATTGTCATAAACTAAGCTGTTTTTAGAATACAGTCTGAAGATGTAGTCATGGCATTTTTTAGGATTAATTTTGTTGACATAATATTGACAATTTTGACAGCTAGGTCTGTTGACATAAACTTGTCCTTTTTTACGATTAAATCTGTCGACATAATCTGAGCAATTTTTAGGATCGAGTATCTTGACATAATCCAAGCACTGTTTAGGATTAACATTGTTGATGTAACCTCAGCAATTTTGAAGAATAAGTCAGTTGACATAACCTCAACATTTTTCAGGATCAAGTCTGTTGACATAATCTTAGCATCTTGCAGGATTTAATCTGTTGACATAACCTTAACGTTTTCTAGAATTATGTCTGAAAACGTAGCATTCGCACTTTTTAAGATCAAATCTGTTGGCATAACCTAAACACTGTTTAGGATTAATTCTGCTATCATAACCCCAGCAATTTTGAAGAATAAGTCAGTTGACATAACCCCAACATTTTTCAGGATCAAGTCTGTTGACATAATCTTAGCCTCTTGCAGGATTTAATCTGTTGACATAACCTTAGCGTTTTTTTAGAATTATGTCTGAAAACGTAGCTTTCGCACTTTTTAAGATCAAATCTGTTGGCATAACCTAAGTACTGTTTAGGTTTAATTCTGCTATCATAACCTCAGCAATTTTGAAGAATAAGTGTGTTGACATAATCTTATCATCTTTTAGGATCAAATATATTGACATAATCTCAGTATTTTTTAAGATCCAGACTGTTGACATAACCTTATTATTTTTTTGGATTCAGTCAGCATAACCTTATCATCGTTTAGAATCTAGTCTCTCGACATAATCTAAGCACTTTTTAGGATTCCGTATGTTGACATAACCTAAGCACTTTTTAGGACTGAGACTGTTGACATAACCTAAGCACTTTTTAGGACTGAGACTGTTGACATAACCTAAGCACTTTTTGGGACTCAGTTAATTGACCCAAGCACTGTTCAGAATTAACTCTATTGACATAACCTCGTCAATTTTAAAGAATCAGTCCGCTGACATAACCTTCTCATCTTTTAGGATCGAGCCCGTCGTCATAACCTCATCATTTTTTAAGATCAAGTCAGTTGACATAACCTATGCATCTTTCAAAATCAATCCTGTCGACCTAAACATAGCCTTTTCTAAGATTAACTCCTATGATTAACTCCATAAACCCATCGTTCTCGCGGACGCCCTAAGACGACTGAACCTGAAACATGCATTATCCGTTCGTCCTTGGTCCACAGTGCGTGCCAAATTTGCACCCCTAACGCGACCAACGTGGTCTGGAGCGACTGTCAGTGCGTGCTGGCTGACGGTGTCGAGCGTGGTATCCTGACAGCGAACAGGATGGTGCCGGGGCCTAGCATCCAAGTATGCCAGGGTGACAAGGTCGTGATCGACGTGGAGAACCACATCGAAGGTATGGACGTGACCATCCATTGGCACGGGGTGTGGCAGAGGGGGTCCCAGTACTACGACGGCGTGCCTTTCGTCACGCAGTGCCCCATCCAAGAGGGCAGCACCTTCAGGTAACCAAATCTGCCCTAATAAAGTCGTCACTGACGTAATACAGCAAATGGGCCCTACTGCCCCTGCACACCCCCACGCCGCAGCTCGATGCATTGGCGTAGGTCGATATAAAAATTGTCTCTGCTCTGATCGGTCGACGATTCATCGTCAAGATAGGGCCCCCTGCGCCTTCGATGCGCGATAAAATGGCGGCGACACGCGCGCCGCCTTAGGGACTAAGAGGAGCGTGTGCAGGGCACTGTGGGCCCCATTACTGTGGTAGACACAAGTGCGCAAACGCGAGTATCATTGGATGCCAGGTACCAATGGATGGCCAACAACGAAGGCACGCATTTCTGGCACGCGCACACCGGCCTGCAGAAGATCGACGGCCTCTACGGGAGCATCGTGATACGACAGCCGCCGAGCAAGGACCCCAACAGCCAGCTGTACGACTACGACCTGACCACCCACGTCGTGCTGCTCAGCGATTGGTTCCACGAAACTGCTGCGGAACGGTTCCCCGGTCGCCTCGCAGTCAACACTGGCCAAGCACCCGAGAGCGTGCTCATCAACGGGAAAGGACAGTTTAGGGTACGTGCTGAAACCTGTTGCTGTAATTCAGCTCCATTCGGCTTCAGCTTCATTCGTCAGCTTCATTTTACAGTGTCGTTGGTTCTTGACTCCCGAAACTGCAGTATAATTTGCGTAAAAAGCCGCGGTATAGAAATGCCTCTCCGATTGACGCTGAGATGGGGCATAGAAGTGGACGCTTTGGGGAGGGGGGGATACGATTATTAGAGGCTCGTGGCTCGTTTTTATGGTTGTTGACGATCGGCGACTATGAAGAAGAGCCGCCAGCTTCGAAGAATAGCGATTTAGGTTCTTATAATTGCCGGTTGCAATTTTTACTTAGCGTCACTTAGGGAGACATTGTTATTATTAAGTTCTCCCTCATTTTCTCTCAGTTTAAAAAAAAAATGGACAATTTGGGAAGAGGAGATGCGATAATTTGAGCTTATCAGCTCGTTTTTATAGCTATCGATTGTAAATAACTATAAAAACGAGGCTCGGAATAATAGTATCTGCTATTCCCGAACTGTCCACTTTGGTTTCCAAGCTGAGCGTAAGTTAGGGAGTACTTACTGTGCACAGAGGAAAGAACACATCTCTGATTTCAATGATCTTGAATTAGGCCTTCATTGGCTTTCGTCTAACCCTGGCCTGGACCTACTCATCATGGTCCAGGTTAAATATAAATTGCGCCTCTGATATACAGAGTGTCCCAAAATTATGATACTTCCAGGAAATGAGAGGTTCCTGAGGTTATTTCAAGTAACTTTTTCCTTTGCAAAAATTCTCTCCGAAGCCTCGTTGACGAGTTATTAACGAAAAATACTGACCAATGAGAGACGAGCTCGGGCGGCGCGAGGCGGCGGAGCCAATCAGCGGAACTGGGCTTCGGCCGCTCGTTGGCTCGGTCGCCGCGCGCCAGCCGAGTTCGCCTCTCATTGGTCAGCGTTCTTCGTTAATAACTCGTAAACGAAGCCTTGTAGAACATTTTCGCAAAGGAAAAAGTTACTTCAAATGAGCTCAGGAACCCCCATTTCCCTTAAGCATCAAAATTTTGAGACACCCTGTGTAATAAATTCTCCTCAATTGACGTTGAGATTGTCCATTTTTGTATACAATCTGAGCATCAATTACGGAGAATTTATCGTACATAAAAAAGGTTATTAAAAATGAAGATCCCAAGGACGCAGTTCGAGGTCATGAAAATCAGTAAGGACAGAGATTCACGAAGATCGTATTTCCAATGCCGCAGGATCCCAACACCGGTTTCATGACGAACACACCCCTGGAGGTCTTCACCATAACGCCCGGCCGCCGTTATCGTTTCCGACTGATCAACTCGTTCGGATCGGTCTGCCCGTCTCAGATCACGGTCGAAGGCCATTCGCTCAGCCTGATCGCGACAGACGGCGAGGCCGTGCAACCGGTCGGCGTGGACACCATTATCTCGTTCTCCGGTGAGTCATTCGTCTTCTTTTAACCGCCGCCATCTTCACCGCACCCCACGATCCCGAGGTTACGCGACAGTTTCTTTCGAAATGTATGACTAATCGTTCCGGATCTCTCGATTGATTCGCCAACGTTCTGTTACGTTAGTAACGGCAATTATTGTAAGTTCTCCCTAATTGACGCTCAGATTGTACACGAAAATGGACAATCTGGGAAGAGGAGATACGATTATTCGAGCCTTGCAATTTATTCATATATTATTTACATTATTTTATTTGTATATTATTTATTTTATTTTATTTTATTTCTATATTATTTATATCATTTTATTTTATTCTATTTTATTTCTATATTATTTATATTATTTTATTTTATTTTATTTCTACATTATTTTTATATCACTTTATTTTATTCTATTTTATTTCTATATTATTAATAGTATTTTATTTTATTTTATTTATATATTATTTATATTATTTATTTTGTTTTATTTATTTCATTTATATATCATCTATTTTATTTTACTTAACGTTATGTCGAATAATCGTATCTGCTCTTCCCGAATTTTCCATTTCCGTGTACAATCTGGGCGTCAATTAGGGAGACATTACAGTATCACTTTGTTCCAACAAAGACTTTCATGTTCGATGATTTTTCAGGCGAACGTTACGACTTCGTGATCAACGCGGATCAGCCCGTCGGCGCGTACTGGATCCAAGTGCGCGCGCTGGGAGAGTGCGGTATTCCCCGTGCGCAACAGCTCGCCATTCTGCGTTATGCGCGCGGACCTTACCAGCCGACCACTACAGCGCCGACGTACGACTTCGGTCTCCCGCAGGGTGTCGTACGTAGCAATATCTGCACCGTATTTTCACCGAGCCTACTTCCACTTTCCCGCCGTTTTTCAGCTACGAAATTCCGAAGGAGTCTGGACATTGAAGCACTTGCGGCGGCAATCTCTAACGCTCGCCACTAGATTGCTACTTCTTCTGCTGCTACCTAATGCGTCAACGAGTCGCATATAGAGGATGTACCATAAATGTCTCGCGATTTGAAACTGGGGGATTCCTGAGGTCATTTGAAGTAACTTTTTCCTTAGCGAAAATGTTCTACGAGGCTTCGTTTACGAGTTATTCGCGAAAAACGCGGACCAATTATAGAGCGAGGGCGGAGCGTGGGCGAGCAGGGCGTGGCGCTGTACGTTTTTCGTTGATAACTCGTAAACGGAGCCTCGGAGAAAAATTTCGCAAAGGAATAAGTTACTTTAAATGGCCTCAGGAAGTTCTGTTTTCAGATTGCGAGACATTTTGGGACACACTAGATGCCGCCCTTAAGCGTTCTTGTTGGAGACTCTGAATTAGCGTCCGATGGACACCAATAAGTCATCTTAGACTACGAGAGTTCATAGATATTGAATCCTCTGGCGTGGACAGCATCTAGCATCTACTCATGATAAGTTCTTCACTAGGGCCTGCTAGACCCTAATACCTAGGTCTTTCTAGTCTAGTCCTAGGGTCTTTCCAGGGTCTTTCAGATTAGTCCTTTGGCAGGGCTAATAATAAGTGATCTACTAGGGTCTGCTGAGATATTGACAAGTATGTTCGTTACAGTCTCGATGATGAGAACTCTAGCAGAGACTACAAGATGCTAGTGAGTCCTCTGGCATCGTATATTAAAGTCTAACTGATGTGTCAACTAATGAGCCCTCTACTAGGGTCTGCTAGACACTGTCACGTTCTAACCAGGGTGGTTTATTATATGATCAGTCCTCTAGCATAGTGTGCTACATAATTAGACCCCCAGCAGAGTCTATTGAATAGAGAGTCCTCTACCACGCTCTGCTAACTACTGATGACGACTTCTCTACTAATGTCTCTTATGTACTCAAGAGTCCTCTATGAGGATCTGTATGTGATACTGAATCCTCTTTGGTTGGGTCTGGTAGACAATGAGTCCTGTATTAGGCTCTAGTTCTTTTGCAGTGTCTGTGACATAATGAGTCATCCACTAGTGCCTGATAGACACCCATGTGTCCTGTAGCAGGGACTCTTCGATACTGATTGAGTCATCTATAGCTGGGTCTGTTGGACAGTGAGCGAGACACTGAGTTCTCTAGCAAGGTCTATTAGACGCTTAATTCTTTAGCAGAGTCTGTTAGACTCTAAGCTCTCTAGCAGGGTCTATTAGACACTATGTTCTCTAGCTGGGCCCGTTAGACACTAAACTCTCTAGCAGGGTCTGCTAGATACTAAGCTTTCTAGCACGGTCTATTAGACGCTTAGTTCTCTAGCAGAATCTGTTAGACACTAAGCTCTCTAGCAGGGTCTATTAGACACTATGTTCTCTAGCTGAGCCTGTTAGACTCTAAACTCTCTAACAGGGTCTATTAAATAACGAGCCCTCTTCTAGGGTCTGCTAGACCCTCATGCGTCCTCCAGCAGGATCTCTTGGATACTGAATGAGTCCTCTTTAGCTGACTCTATTGGACAAAGAGCCCTCTAGCTGGGCCTATTAGACACTAGGCCCTCTATCAGGGTCTGCTAGATACTAAGCTCTCTAGCAGGATCTATTAGACACTAAGCTCTCTAGCAGGGTCTATTAACTAATGAAACCTCTACTAGAACCTGCTAGACCCTTACGCGTCCTCCAGCAGGATCTCTTAGATACTGAATGAGTCCTCTTTAGCTGACTCTATTGAACAAAAAGCCCTCTAGCTGGGCCTGTTAGACACTAAGCTCTCTAGCAGGGCCTGTTATACAACCTGTCTTCTATCAGTGCCTGCTAGGCACCGATGCATCCTCCAGCATCCCCAGGACAACCCGCTTCGTCTCCTTCAATCATCCACCATACAGACCCAAAACACTGCACTCGAAAAGCATTTTCCAGCGTCCCCCCACCAAGCGAGCCCTTCTGCCGGCGTGACGTCACCACGACAAATCTCCTCCGTCAGGTGCTGAACCCGCTGGACGCCATATGCAGCCGCGCACGCGAGGACGCGGTCTGTGTGAACCAGCTGAAGAATGCCCGCCAGGTCGACCAAGGAATTCTCCAGCAGCGTCCCGACGTGAAAATATTCTTGCCATTCCGTTTCCTCTTCTACAGACCAGAAGAAGTCTTCCAGCCGCAGACTTATAATCGATTCTTGGGTAAGAACCGGTGATTTCAAAATATCCCGCTCTCTGGCGGCGCGCGAAACCGTATCGCAGGCCCAAGCCTCCGCCGGGCTTCGGTTTTTCTCGGCGGCTGACGCAACCGGCGCGCCGGTTCATTATCATCGGGCCCCGACGATATCGGAATCCGATCCCAAGAAACGGCTCGTCTCATTCTCATCGGCACCGCGCCCTTTTATGTTTCGCAGTCGCACCGACCGGTGACCACGTAATCTCTCTCGTCGATGAAATCTCGTTTACGTTTCCGCCGGCGCCTCCCCTCTCCCAGATCGACGACATACCCCCCGAGCAGTTCTGCAACGGGGACAACAGACCCGCCGACTGCGGCGCCAACTGCATGTGCACCCATCAGGTCGACATCCCGCACAACGCCGTCGTCGAGGTGGTGCTCGTCGACGAAGGTGCGTATGGTTTTTTACAAAATGTATCTTTAGGTTTCGCTTATTTTTTTTTTAGTTCTCGCGTCGCGATTTGTCGACTATCATTTCTGATCCACAGGATTTTTATGTTTTATTCATAGCTCCTGGAGAACGGTTTTACTTTGGATTTGTAAATCGTGCAGTTTTTTTATTTAATTTTTTTTATTTTATTTTATTTGGTTTTATTTATTTATGCGTATTACTAATATTCTTAGAATTCAGTCTTTTGACAGAACTACAACGTTTTTTAGGACATTTACTTTGGATTTGTGAATTGTGCACTTCGGTTTTTATTTAAGACTCATTTGTTTATTTATTTGACGCATCATTAACATTCTTATGATTGAAACTGCTGACATAACTTTAGCATTTTTTAGGATTTTTACTTTGGACTTGTAAACTGTGCACTTTTTTTTGTTCAAGACACATTCTTTATTTATTTTATTTTACTGTATTTATTTTTATTTATTTATTTACTCTTAGGACTCAGTCTGTTGATACAACTTCAGCATTTTTTAGGATTTTTTGTTTTGCATTTGTGAATAGTGCACTTCTCTTTTGTTTAAGACTCATTTGCTTATTTATTATTTGACGTATCCTTAACATTTTTATGATTAAAATTGTTGACTTAACTTTAGCATTTTTTAGGATTTCTATTTTGGATTTGTAAATTGTGCTCTTCTTTTTTATTTAAGACTCATTTGTTTATTTATTACTTGACGTATTCTTAACATTTTTAGGATTAAATCTGCTGTCGTAATTTTAGCATTTCTTAGGATTCTCACTTTAGATTTACAAATTGCGCATTTTTTATATTCAAGACTCCCTTATTTATGCATTATTTATCGAGTTAAGAAACACGATATTTAGACCGTGACTACGTAAACGTGTATTTCCTTCTCGCACAATCTTTCTAATTCGAAAATAGTGTACCGACATTCTTGAATCGTTCAAATCTTTTCCGTGATTGAAATTCCATCCTCGTTTTCCTCGCAAATGCATTCAATCTACAACTGAATAATAAACGTTTCGCAATGCACTTTAAAAAAAAAAGAAAAGATAGCTGCTTCGTATCCGGAGAAATTGAACCACGTTAACGAGGAAGTAACATTTTCACATTTCCATATCTCCCTTTTCTCTGCTTACGTAAAATATATTTTCTAGAAAAAACACGCCACGATCTCTGAAATATCGAAAATAAATATAAAAATCGTTCCTCCGCATCGTCTGTCACGATATGGAAATTCTATCGATCGAAATGCATTCACGACGAGGCGCGGCTCGGGTCGGAAGCGTTTGATCACGATTAATGGTTTTTGCAGTCCAGCAACCGAACCTGTCGCATCCGTTCCACTTGCACGGTTACGCGTTCAACGTGATCGGTATGGGCCGCTCGCCCGACAAGAACGTGAAAAAGATTAATCTGAAGCACGCGCTCGATCTCGACAAGAGGGGCCTCCTCAATCGACAGTTCAATTTGCCGCCCGCCAAGGACACCATCGCCGTTCCAAACAACGGCTACGTAATTTTCCGATTCCGCGCTGACAATCCTGGTAAGCGAACCCGTAGCGTCGGCTAATCTGTTTAGAGAGCAATTTGTACGGCACACGATTTCTCATTCCGCGTGCACGGGGCGATTCCGTCGGTGATTTATCGCGAATTTTCTCCTTAACGGAATTATTGTTAATGGCTTCGTTCGCGAGTTGTCGGCGAAAAACGGCGCCGGTCGATCGGAGTCGGTGGCGCGGCGCTGGCGCCACGCCTACCGCTGACGCTACTGGCGGCTGGGGAGGGGCGTGCTCGCACGGGGCGTACACCTGCGATCAGCCGCGCGCCAAATCGGTACGCGCTGATTGGTCCAAGGTAATTCGTTAATAACTCGTGAACGAAGCGGTTAACAGGATTTTCGCAAAGGAGAGAGTTGCTTCGAATCACTCGAGGAATCTTTCCTTGCCATTTGCACCTAGATCCGGTACTTGTGTACAAATGTTTATTAACATTCATTTTATTAAAATTAACGAAAATTTATCGCATTGTTAGTTCAGATTTTCTCGCGTTTGAAATATCTGCGCGTTGATAACGTTTAATATAGCGTTTAAAATAAATTAAATAATTAAGATGAATTGAACTCGGTTAAATTGAAATAAATAATTAAATAGTTTAATAGCGATATTCTACGAAGATCGTCGGTTCACTGGAATTAATATGAGATTGATATGTTCGAAGAAACGGTTACTGAGAAATATGTCTGCGTTCCAGGATATTGGCTGTTCCATTGCCACTTCCTCTTCCACATACTGATCGGCATGAACCTGATCCTGCACGTCGGGACGCACGCGGACCTGCCGCCGATACCGCCGAACTTCCCGAGATGCGGCGACCATCTACCGCCGATCACACCGCCATCGCTGCTAGACTCGTTTCACTGATCGATCCTGATGGAGCTCAGACATTGAGGCGGTCCAAAGCATACACGATATTCTTAGCGTATTCCTGTAAATTAGTCAGTATGCTGTAGCGAATCATTCCGTGAATATTTTCGCTCCCGCCGGGTCGCGTTCGACGAGGAGCGCGGCTCGCTAGTGGAACAGAGTGAGAAAGAGAACGGGAACGAGAGAGAGAATAAATGAAAGGGAGAGAGAGAAAGAGAGAATGATAGTGCGCGAAAGAAAGATGAATAATTGTGGTCCCCGAAAACGAGGTGTAAGGACAACGGATAGTAGAACGAGAAAGCGAGATCAATCAGACAGCCGATATACCGCTTATGGTGCCGCAATAGCGATCGTTCCCGAGACGGTAATCACTCCAAGTTGGCGACAGTCGATATTTATTACGTCCCAGGTGGCTCCCATCCCAAGTTAAGAACTTGGTACAGCGATGCGGGGCACAATTTACGCGACAAATAACATTCTATTGTCAGTAAACTACATTTTACAGTAATAATTACAACACCGGCGGATAGCTGAGATTCTCCCGATTAAAATGAGTCCAAACACGATGGGAATCGGACCACGGTGAGCTCGTTGCTATGTACCGTGTGGGCGAAACAACTCGATCACTTCGTATATTTGTCGCACTTCTAATTTCTGTCGAAACAATAGCTGAGATCAAGATCTATCCCGCGACCTACGATTGTCCACCGGAAAATATATTTTCAAATTTGTTGAAGTTTTCGGTAACAGAGTGACACATTCATTTCGTTCGCCCAGTATACTTGAAATCGCTAAGAAACGTCCGATTCCGGTCGTGTTTGGGCTCGTTTCGATCAGAAAAATCTCAGCAATTCGCTGGCGTCGCGATAACAAGTCTTCCATGTAAATTTAACCGTGCACCACTGTATTTCGACACCAGGCAATCGAGACGATCAAGAACAGTAACATCGAGCATGACTGTCGCGCGCGAACGTTAGCCAACATTTGTAACTGTGTAAATAATGTAGAAATAGTCGTTACATTTAATCGAGACAATTATAAATGTTTCGCGGGGGTTTAGAAGTAGAGCGAGAGAGCCGGTCGCTGTTCGAGGAAACCCCGATCCAGGCGATCGCAGTTGCAACGGGTCGCCGGATCGCATCCAGGTTCCTAAAGTGGCTTACGTTCTCGTCCTTGTCTCGGCCTTCTTTTATTTTTATTTTTTTTTATTTTGTTTTCTCCAGCGTAGATCAATTAAGGGTGAACACGTGGCCGGGTCCACCTGCCACGTGGAACGTAGGGAAATCAGATTCGAACAGGACAGAAAACCCGATGAAAACGCAAAAAAATATAAGTAGAGATTAGCTCATGTCGTCTCGTGGCGGACGAAAATAGGTTGGGGCGGGTATTGTGTTTACACGTGTCGCAGCCGCGGCGCATCGGATGAGAGGAAAAAAAAAACAAGAAACGCGTAGCATAATTCTCCATTCGGCGGAATGATTTTCCATTATCCTCGAGCCGATTCACTATTTATTCGCTCGCCATGGATCCCTCGATTATAGCCGCGACAGCAGCTGCGAAACCAGTGAATGCAAACGAGCGCCAACGTCGGGGATCGTTTTCGTTTCGCACGTGATCGTTCCGCAATTACTTTCATACGTAATGCTTCTTCTATTTGCTCCGAGATCGAGGCCCTCAACCGCAACTAACTGTTGAATGCATCGCGGCGGTGCATCGTCGCGCGCTAGGCGCAGCATAGGATGCCTGTGAGTGCACATAGGTCATTCGTACTTGTCATTCGCACGAGTCGTGTTTGATGGAACATCGGCCGTTCTAGCGTCAAGCAGTTTTTCTGAAATCAACGCCAGCCGTTTGAAAGCAGCCAGCATTCTGATCGTTCCGTAAACGATTCGTTTAGAATGATTAATCTTGACATCGGGGATCTTAAAGTGATTGGCCATGATTTTCGACTTCAGACTTTTCGACGCCGATCACTCGAATCTCTTCGATCTGTCGACGAAAAATCTTTTAGGCGCGACGTCTTTTTAGTTCCGACTTTGGGATGTCAGTTTTTTTTGTAGTTCAGAGTTTTGGATGTCTGTCTTTTTATTTCGGAATTTTGGATGTCAGGGTTTTTGCTTCAGACTTTTGGATGTTAGTCATTCTAGTTCAGACTTTTGGATGTTTAACTTTTTTCATTCAGACTTTTGGATGTCTGACTTTTTAATTCAGACTTTTGGATGTTTAACTTTTTTCATTCAGACTTTTGGATGTCTGACTTTTTAATTCAGACTTTTGGATGTCAGTCTTTTATTCAGACTTTTGGATGTCAGTCTTTTATTCCGACTTTTGAATGGCAGAATTTATATTTCAAAGTTTTGAATGTCAATCTTTTTACTTCAAACTTTTGGATGTCAGACCTTTACTCAGATTTTTGGATGTCAATCTTTTTACTTCAAACTTTTGGATGTCAGTACTTTATTCAGACTTTTGGATGTCAGTCTTTTTAGTTCCGACTTTTGGTTCTTTAACTTTTTTCATTCAGACTTTTGGATGTCTGACTTCTTCATTCAGACTTTTGGATGTCTGACTTCTTCATTCAGACTTTTGGATGTCTGACTTTTTAATTCAGACTTTGGATGTCAATCTTTTTACTTCAGACTTTTGGATGTCAGACCTTTTATTTCGGAGTTTTGGATGTCTGATTTTTTTATTCAGACTTTTGGATGTCTGACTTTTTAATTCAGACTTGTGTAGTTCAATCTTTTTACTTCAAACTTTTGGATGCTAGTGTCTTTACTTCAAACCTTTGGATGTCACTCTTTTACTTCAGACTTTTGGATGTGAGTCTTTTACTTCAAACTCTTGGTTGTCAGATTTTCACTTCGGACTTTTGGATGTCAATCCTTGGACTGCAGATAGCAATCACTAGATCAGATATCAACCTCTAGATATCAATCATTTGAACAGAAAGTCTCTAAATATCATTCTTTAAACATCGTCTAATTAATGCAGAATCATTTTTTATTAATTCATTGACTTAGAATAATTTTGTACTAAATCATTGACATAGACTGACTCATCCATAAATATAATCATGATTCTTCAAATGATTGATCGACAATGAATCCTCCGTAAATCATAAATCTAAATCTGATCGATCTAAATTTTATTCCGCTATAAATCATTGATCATCGTTGCGAATAACATCGAACATTGCAAACGTTCTTTTGTTAATTAATTTATTTGCTCAGTTTTTTTCATAACGATCTATAGACGTACCTTTTTCTTATTCATTTTCTTTTTATTAACGTATTCGAAAAGAACGGTTCGAAGAGGATCCTTTATGGATGCTGAAACCGCGGCCGTTGCATCGCCGCTCGATTCTTCTGCGTTTCTGGAACTCGAGCGTCGAAAAACCCTCTTTTGTATACTTTATTTATGCGACGGAACGGCGCGCCGCGCCGCGCAGGCGCGCGTCGCAAGTTTATGGTGCACATAGAGATGAGTTTTCGTGTTTTTGTACAGGTAGTATTTAAGCGAGCATACTCGCGTATACTCCGTTATCAGATAAAGATGTACATTTAATAATAAATTTGTTTTTAAAAGCTCGCCGCATTTATTGTCCCTACCGAACCATTTTAATAGAATGATAAAATGGTAAAATGATAAAATGATAAAATGATAAAATGATAAAATGATAAAATGATAAAATGATAAAATGCTAAAATGCTAAAATGCTAAAATGCTAAAATGCTAAAATGCTAAAATGCTAAAATGATAAAATGATAAAATGATAAAATACTAAAATAATAAAATGATAAAATGATAAAATGATAAAATGCTAAAATGCTAAAATGCTAAAATGCTAAAATGCTAAAATGCTAAAATGCTAAAATGATAAAATGATAAAATGATAAAATGATAAAATGATAAAATGATAAAATGATAAAATGATAAAATAATAAAATGATAAAATAGTAACATAATAAAATAAGAAAATAATAAAATGATAAAATAGTAAAATAAGAAAATAAGAAAATAATAAAATCATAAAATAGTAAAATAAGAAAATAATAAAGTGATAAAATAGTAAAATAAGAAAATAAGAAAATGATAAAATAGTAAAATAAGAAAATAAGAAAATAACAAAATAACAAAATAATAAAATGATAAAATAAGAAAATAAGAAAATAACAAAATAATAAAATATAAAATATTATAATAATAAAATATAATAATA
Organism: Megalopta genalis; assembly: GCF_051020955.1. NCBI lineage: Eukaryota > Metazoa > Arthropoda > Insecta > Hymenoptera > Halictidae > Megalopta > Megalopta genalis. The sequence continues at coordinate 4,760,569 of NC_135026.1, read as the reverse complement.
AGCTCGCCAAAATCATCGAGCTATCGCCGAATGAAATAAGAAGCAACTTCGCAGTAAAGGCAGGAAAATATTCAAGAGATGCACGCGGTTGCTCCGATCAATTTTCGAGAGCATGAGAAGCGGCTCGATCCGACCGCCACTTATCCTAATTAGTTTCCGCGATCGCGCGTCGGAAAGACGCCGCGACCCAGCTTTCCCAAAATCCCGGTACGACGCGGGAAACTGCTCTTCTTCATTAACGTTAACGAATCCGCTCTCGGTTATACGCGGTTGCAAAACGGCAAAGCTCGTTCAATTAGGCACCGAAGAATACGGTTAGCCCGGACGTGTGCCGTTCGTTCCCAGTAATTAACGGGGCTGAGAGAGTGAAAGGACGCGTTAAAATTTCGATCCTGCAACACGTGACGCTCCACATTCGCCGAATTGAATATTAATCGGCAACGTTCCGGGCGAAAGTTTCCGCCGCCGGCGGACAAAGAGCAAAAGCGAGCTCGCGGACGAACGAACAACAAATCGTCGTCGTGGACGCGAGCGCTGATTAATCGCTGCCAGACATTGCTGCCTCGACCTTGACAATTGCACCGTGCGACGCTAATTGTCGCCTCGCGTGACCAGACATCGTCGACGATGTCTGGTTTCTATATTATATATAGAATACTACGAGATGACATTAAAATAACTCGGTGAGAATATTTAACGAACGCAAAAATACTGGTGCATTATTAGTAACATATTGAAACGATCAAGAAATAATTATAATAATATATGTTATTAATAATATATTGTATAATACATATTATATGATATGTGTATTATTATATTATTTAATATATATTGTACAATATATAATATTATTTAATATGTAATATTATATAATATATTATTATATTATATAATATGTGTAATATAATATTTAATATTTAATATGTAATATTATAGAATATATCATATTATTATATTATATAATATGTATAATATAATACAATAAAATAATATAACATATATAATATATAAAATATTATATAATGTACAAGATATAATATATAATATTCAATATATATAAAATTATATAATATATTATTATAGTAAGAAATATTTATAATGAATTCACGAAAATATAAATTAAATTAATTATCTATCTATATATATATATTTCCCAGTCGTTTCACACCGAGCTGAAAATAATGCAACAACGTTTTCGTTGGACAGTTTTGTTCGTCGAATATTTTCATTGCTTCGGATCCGACGTGGACATTTTTCTTACATTATGCACAATTTTCGTGCTCGAAATAGTATGAAATAAAAAGATAAGTGAAATAAAGATGAGATGAAACGAGAAGTCGGTTTTCAGGGAGGTAGCACAGTAAAGACTCGACAGGTGTCCTTAAACGTTCAATGTATTTGTAGCAATGTAATCGCGACTCGTTGAACATGGAATGTGTCATTGAGCATGTCGAATATAAGATATATAAAATATCGTGTCAAGAACGGAAAACGAAGGATCGCCTGCACCGTCGCGTCGATCGTCGCAACGATCCCGTTTCACGCGTCGATTTCGACGACGGAAGACAACGAAACGGTCCCCGCGACGGATGAAATCCCGATTAATGAATTTATGTACAAAAGCGTTTCGCCTAATTCCACTGAATTAAGTACGATACTGCGCGACGCGGTAAATGCTAAGTACCTACATTTATGACTATCATATGATACATACACGATCTAGCAGAGAAACCCTTCCACCCGACCAATGGCAGATCGATTAGGATTTATTTTCAGAATACAAATTCGAACGTAGTGAGAATATTTGCCCTTTCGAATTCGAACGGATTGAAACGGTCGAGAGACGTGCCGGGGGCGGGTAGAAGGTGGAGATAATTATAATGATGGTTGAACATTAGTACAAAAATACTCTTCAAGGCAGGAATTGTTTAACCTTTTTTTGTGTACGTAATATATTAGTAGTAACAATTAAGGACACACGGAGTTACGAGGATCAATCCTTAAAGGTCGAACGAAGCTTCGAGGCGGTGGTTCCGAGTCTCGAAACCGTGGCTAAAACGTTTGTTTAGGTTGCCTCGAAATTATGGTTCCTCCGGGAAATGGAAGATTCCTGAGGTCATTTCGAACAACTTTTTCCTTTACAGAAATTTTCTCCGAGGTACCGTTTGCGAGTTATTGACGAAAAACGCTGACCAATGAGTGGCGAGCTCGGGCGGCGCGAGGCGGCGCGAAGCGGCCGAGCCAATCAGCGGAACTGGGCTTCGTCCGCTCGGCCGCCGCGCGCCAGCCAACTTGGCCTCCCATTGGCCAGCGTTTTTCGTTAATAACTCGTGAACGGGGCCTCGGAGAAAATTTTTGCAAAGGAAAAAGTTGCTCCAAATGACCTCAGGAACCTCTCATTTGACCTCGGAAGTAACATAATTTTGGATCACCCTGTATACCTTACATTTACTTGTTCACGTCCGATAATTAACAATTTTTATCGCATTAGTACTAAAAAAACGTTCGACTTACTTCTACGAACAGCACGCGTGCCGTAGCAGCCATTTTGCTATCGAGAGTTTCATTTTGGCCAACTTTTTCAAAAAAAGCTGCGCAATGATCCTGTGTCTCAAAACATTGTCCAAAATAACTTCGTACAATTTTCATGGATATCTTTATTCTCGTCGATTCGAGGCCGCTTATTTTGATCATGTTCGAGCCTATGTCTAAACAATATTTCTCGTAGAAATCAATGATCGTCGCAATTAAAATTAATATTAACAATAACGAAAGTTGCATTTCGGCCAGCTGTTTGCGAGAAGCAGCCACCGTGCACCGTTGTTCGTTAAGCAAATCGTTCGGTGGCTCGTGATCGGTCCACGGTTCACGTTCGAACAACAGCGAGTTCGTGCCTCGACGCCCGTTACAAGCGCTGTTAAAACGGCGAATTGCTATTTCAGATCGTTCAATCGAATTCTTCTGATCGGTCGTCGAATGATTTTCGTTAGGGTACCCGGCGCTTTATTTGCCGGAATAATGGGACCCGATGTTCGACGGCGGCCCTCTGTGATGGTGGTGATGCTTCTGACCCGGCCCGGAGTATCTGCTTCCCGGCCGCGAGTGAACTATGGCGTAGTGGTCGCTGTTCGTCGATATCGACCTCGTCGAGTTCATCGTCGATCCTCCGGAAGCGTAGCCTTGCTTCCCGTTGAGGGAGTACCTGCGAAGAATCCGGAGAATTGTACCATCGATTTTTATTTGAAGTTTTGTTATTTCATTAGGCTCGCGTTGTAAATGATTTTCATGCTACCGCTGCAATTGTGACACCAGTGGATAGCTGATATTTTTCCGATTGAAACGAGTCCAAACACGATGGAAATCGGTTCAGTTTAAGCCGTTCGCTATATACCGGGTGAACGAAACAACGCGATCGAACTTTTTTACTTTATTTCGGTAATACGCAGAAATCTCGGCGAGAGATATTTTTCAAAATGGGCGAATGTTATGATAAACAGAGAAATTTTCTCTCGGTCGCACTTATCGCGATTTCAATTCAGCAGTATTTTTCCTTCAATGCGAACTTTTATCATTATTACGTAAGAATCGAGGTCAACTATCCGACGATGCTTAATTAGTGACCAAAAGTATCGTGCATCGACATTTGTTCACGAAATATCAAATAACAGCTGATCCACCGAAAGCGATCAGTTAGTTTTGTCCACCCCGTACATGATAGATCAATTGTTTCCGTAGAACGGCTAAAATTCATCGGATCCGGGTCGTGTTTGTACTCATTTTAATCGGGAGGATCTCGGCAATCCGTTGCCGTTGGAATCGCGAACGTAGAACGACAATTTTGCGAACGAAATTCCCTGAATCGCGCGCGTTTATAGTTCTAAGCAGATCACGAGCCGCGTTCGAACGCGCAGGCCAGGTTCCACCAATTAAACCGCGCGCCACAGTAATTAGTCTCTCCGTGGAAGGTGCGCTCCTTGGGAAAAATGCATAATGAATCCGTCACCTGTTCCCGGGGCAGAAATAAATCGAAGGGATAGTTAGCCGAGCGAAAAAGAAGAGAGGTGCGGAATCAAACCTCGAGCCATATTGGGAGCCGTGCCAGCTGCGATAGGGATCGTAATCTTCGATGATCGATGGTTCTTTCTCGATGATGTCGGTCCTGGTGCAACTGCAGGTCATCGCGGAGCAGAGGAATATGTTGATAATGAGCATAATGAGGAACAGAATGCCAAGAGCTACGGCCAGCCATAGCAGCCATAATGGGTGGACGCTGCCGTCCTCGTACAGAGTTTGTACAGCTATTAAACAAGATATATCGACATTGAAACCCATTAAGAGTTTATTTCCAGACAAAGGTTCATCGGGAGCGGGCTAATTAATTAATCGTCCCGGGAAAAGTTCGCCGATAATTTTAGTTACGGTATCGCCTGCGCGCACGCGCGCGCGCGCGGCCGGAGACTCGGCGCGCAAACACACACACACACAGAGAGAGAGAGAGGTGACCGCGTGCGTGCAGGCACAAGGGGGCTATGAAAAGTAGTCGTTGGAATATTTACATGGCGTTTGACCAGGGTCAAGAACGAACACGCTCGTGCCCGCAAGAAGCACTCCTTCCTCGCCGCTCACGCTCTGCCCATTAATTAAAGACGCTCCCTTTATTTCTTCCTCGTTATCGCCTTCGCAAATAGGGATACCGCAGCTTCCTGGAGGAAAGAAGATTAAACGCTTTTACGTTCCGCCGGTTATCCGCGGCCGGGCCCCCGCGATTTAGGGCCTTTTCCGCGCGACGATATCGTCGCGACACTCGTATCGCGGACACCGATTTTATACCGGCTGACGCGGATATATTGTAAGCACTTGGAACCGCAGATAACGCTAACATCATTTCAAGCAAGTTTTCCCTCGGGGATAATGTTCTTCGTGGCCTCGTTGTCGAGATATTAGCGATAGACGGGAGGAATATTAATCATATTCTAACGGACGAAAGATTGAGACGAGAAGAAAGGAGATGAGAGAAATTGGTTGAATGTAATGTGACGTCTCGAGCATCGAAATCCGTCAGAAGATGATGTTTTTTTGGAGGTAAGGTCTTGGGACATCGGTGGTTTGGGTACACAGTCTTTTGGATGTAAGGCTTTTTTACTTCAGTCTTTCAGATGTCAGACTTTGGGCTGCTGTCTACTCGACGGAAAGTCGTCAGACATCCGTGCTTTGGACATACTGCCTTTAGACATCAGTGTTTTGGATATAAGCTCCTTTTACTTCAGTCTTTTGGATGTCAGACTTTGGACATCAGACTTTTCGATTTCAGACGTTTGGACTCCAGACTTCTGGACGTCGATCTTTGGACTTCAGTGTTTTGGACACAATGTGTTTTTGCTTCAGATTTTTGGATATCAATCTTTGGATATTAGCCTTTTGGATGTCAGACTCTATAGTGCAGTTAGTCAGACGCAAAGTCTTCAGGCATCGATGGTTTCGGCACAAAGTCATCAGATATTAATCTTTTGGATGTCTGCTTTTGGACTTCAGACGTTTGGATGCCAGTCTTCGGGACATCAATCAGTGGACTTCAATGTTTTGGATATCATGTCTTTGTAGTTCAGACTTTTGTATAACGGGCTTTGTGTGACTGTCCTTTGGATGGCAGTCCTTTGGATGTCAGTCTTTTTCATGTCAGTCTTTGAACGTAACTCATTTGGATGTCAGTCTTTGGAAAGTAGTCTTTCGGATCTCAGTCCTTTGAGTGCCAGTCTTTGGACACCAGACTTTTGGATTCCAGTCCTTGGACGACAGTCCTTTGGATGTCAGTCTTTGGACACCAGTCTTTTGGATGCCAGTTCTTGGACATCACTTATTCGGATGTCAGTCTTTGAATACTAGTCTTTTGGATGTCAGTCTTTGGACACCAGTCTTTTAGATTCCAGTCCTTGGACGTCAGTCTCTTGGATGCCAGTCTTTGGACACCAGTCTTTTGTATTCTAGTCCTTGGACGTCAGTCCTTTGGATGCCAGTCTTTGGACACCAGTTTTTTACATGTCGGTCCTTGGACGTCACTCATTTGGGTGTCAGTCTCTGGACACTAATCTTTTGGATGTCAGTCCTTTGTATGTCAGTCTTTGGACATCAGTCCTATGGATTCCAGTCCTTGGACGACAGTTCTTTGAATATCAATCTTTGGACACTAGTCATTTGGATATCAGTCTTTGTACTTCAATCTTTTGGATTCGTGTCTTTTCCAGCTCTTTTGGATTCCAGTCCTTGGACGTCAGTTCTTTGGATATCAGTCTTTGGACACCAGTCATTTGGAAGTCAGTATTTGAATGTCAATCTTTTGGATGTCAGTCTTTGGACACCAGTCTTTTGGATATCAGTGTTTGTACTTCAATCTTTTGGATACGTGTCTCCTCCAGCCTCTCTTGGATTCCAGTCCCTGTACGTCAATCCTTTGGATATCAGTCTTTGGACACCAATCTTTTGCATGTCAGTCTTTGAACGTCACTTATTTGGATGTCAGTCTTTGGACGCTAGTCTTTTGGATGTCAGTCATTTGGATATTAGTTTTTGTACTTCAATTTCTTGGATTCGTGTCTTTTCCAGCTCTTTTGGATTCCAGTCCTTGGACGTCAGTTCTTTGGATATCAGTCTTTGGACACTAGTCATTGGATGTCAGTATTTGAATGTCAGTCTTTTGGATGTCAGTATTTGAATGTCAGTCTTTTGGATGTCAGTCATTTGGATATCAGTTTTTGTACTTCAATTTTTTGGATTCGTGTCTTTTCCAGCTCTTTTGGATTCCAGTCCTTGGACGTCAGTTCTTTGGATATCAGTCTTTGGACACTAGTCATTTAGAGAGAGAGATATAAATCTTTGTACTTCAATCTTTTGGAATCGTGTCTTTCCCAGCTCTTTTGGATTCCAGTCCTTGGACGTCAGTTCTTTAGATATCAGTCTTTGTCACTAATCGTTTGGATGTCAGTCTTTGGACATTAGTCTTTTGGATGTCAGTCATTTGGATATCAGTGTTCGTACTTCAAACTTTTGGATTCATGTCTTCTCGATATATAGTCTTTTTTCATCAATCTTACGGATATCAGTTTTTGTACTGCAGTTTTTTTGACATATAGTCTTTTTTCAATCTTATGGATATCACTCTTTGGACTGCAGTCATTTGGACATAGTCTTTTTTCTGCAGTCTTTGGGATGTCAATCTTTAGGCTTCGGTCTTTGGATTGCCAGTCTTTTAGACTTCAGTTGTTTAGACTTCAGTCTTTTAGACTTCAGACTCTTGGACGTCAGTATTTGGGACATCACTCAATCAGACTTCAATTTTATAAACAAACAATTTCCAAACTTCAGCCTACGAACCAAAGACCACCTTTTCCATCACCTTACACCGAAAACCACGTTCGGTATCCAAATAAACTGCCCACACAAAAAACTACATAAAACCAATCTCTACTCTTCACCTGTTACCGTGCGAAAGTGTTCCCGCCGTTCGATCCCCGGAAAACGCGAGAATCCGGCGCGCGAGAAGCGGCCGGAAAAAAAGAACGATCGGCGAAAGACAATCGCGGATCGAATCCGATAACGGGGGCCCCGCTTCCGAGGGAATATGTTAATCGTCGCCCGCGCGGAGTTGAACGGCACGGCGTGACCCAGATACGGGACGCGGCCGCCGACGAATCGGTCAACGGATCTGTTTACCTCGGCACACAGCGATGTCGCATTGGAAATGCACTTGCGGGCTGTCAGGAAACCGGAACATCGAGAACAATGTCGCATCCGCCAGACCCGTGTTCCGATCGTAGATGAATTTCGTCATCACCCGAGCCTTCACGGGACACCTTTGTGGCCATAGAACAGAAAACGGTTGCGCAACGCCATCGATTACCATCGCGTGCGTCTCGATTCACGCGGAAATCGGTATTATTAGAACCGTGAACATGTTTGTGTTCATCGGGGAACGAGAATGTTACGCGGTGTCGTATTAATACGAATTCTCCGATTTCCAATAGGCATCCAACGAATGCCGCGTTCGAGACGCTAAAGTTACTATCATATTAATTATTATTATTATATTCTTTATTTTGTTATATTATTAAATTGTATATTAAATTTTCTATTATATTATATTAATATTAAATATTATTATTATTATTATTATTATATAATGTTATTAAATTTTATATTGTATTATATTAATATTATATATTATTATATTATAATAATATTATATTACTATATTATATTAATATTATATTATTATATTATATTTTATATTGTATTACTATTATAATTTTTATTTAACATTATATTTATCAAAAGGGTTAAAATACATGTTTTAATGAAATTATTAATTAAAATTATTTTACATATTCTAAGTTCTTTTGCTATAATTATCGCAAAATTAATTTGGTAAATTGTATAATAGAAAGTATTGGTAGAAATAGTGGTAACTCTTTCGCGACTAAGGAATTTTTGAACGTGCAAGAGAGGCGATATAAAAATGTTTGGATTAGGTCTGGGTTAGGTTTTGGTTAGGTCTAAGATAGGTCTTGATTAGGTCTGGGTTAGGTCTGGATTAGGTTGAAGTTGTGCTTCTCTTGAAAAATTAAGGAAAAAAGGTCGTACACGTTGACAATGGTCGACAATAAAGATTGTCTGTCCATCGTCAAAGTGATTGTTCACTTCGGAAAATCGTCAAAGAGGTTGGGGGTATCGAAAATTTGCGACCTACCCCTTGTCGTCGATCAGCTGTACGCTGTTGTTCCGTTTGTTGAACGCGAAGCAGGACTTCACCTTGATCCCGTACATACCTGTGAACCGAGGGATTGATGAAAGTGCGTCAGACAAAACGGGCGGCAAACACGGCCGGCCGTGCTCGTTAATTCCAATTAAATGCAAGGGTGAAAATGGGAAGTGAGAGATGCCGTGGCGTACGAACCATCTGGCCGCGAGATCTCCGCACGCAAAGTGTAGTTGTGACCATAAATAGCCTCCTGCACTTTGTGCCCCCCGTCCAAAAGCCGCAGCGACACTAACGAAGTCTCGTTCCTGCAAACAGATAGAAGAGGATCCGTGACGCGCGAAAATTATGCAGGATCGCGCGGTGCCCGCGCTCCGTCGAATCGCGGTAGCCGCGCGGATAAGAGCCCCGCGATTCCAAGAGATACGAGCCGATATTAATAAAGGTTGCGTTGCCTACTTCGCGTTTTTGAATCCCGCCTTTCCGCACGTAATAACGTAGAATTTATCGTCCGCCAGCTCCAGGGTCTTATGGATCCGCACCGCGATGGGGATCGAGCGCTCCTCGTTGTCCTGCAAGAATTACAACGGGATTAGGGCGATCTGTTTTACATACGATGCGGAAGGATTTGCGGACACTTGGAAATGCGCCGGGACTTCCGTGATTGGATGCGGTTGAGCAGCTAGTTTTTATTCTCGAGAACGAGATCGCAGATTGTTCACAATGTGGCAAATGAACTCGAGGATAGCTGATAAAGTGGTGAACAAAGTAGCAGACATTTCACATAGTGACAAACTCGCAGGCAGATTTACAAAGCAAAGAAACTAGTGAACAATGTAGCAAATATTTCACAAAGTGGCAAAGAAACTCGCAGGCAGATTTGCAAAGCAGGTAATAAACTGGTGAACGAAGTTGAAAATATTTCACAAAGTAGAGAACAAACTCGCAGAGAGATTCACAAAGTAGCTAATAAACGTGTGAACAAAGTAGCAGACATTTCACAACGTGACAAACAAACTCGCAGGTAGATTTACAGAGCAGATAATAAACTGGTGAGCGAAGTTGAAAATATTTCACAAAGTGGCAAACAAACTCGCAGGCAGATTCACGCAGTAGCTAATAAACTCGTGAACAAAGTAGCAGACATTTCACAAAGTAGCGAACAAACTCGCGGGGAGATTCGCAAAGTAGCTAATAAACTTGTGAGCAAAGTAGCAAACAATTCAAATAGTAGCAAACAAACTCGCAGACAGATTCACAAAACAGCTGATAAACTCGCGAACAAAGTTGTAAAAATTTCACAAAGTAGCAAACAAACTTGCGGGTAGATACACAAACCAGATATTCTCGTGAATAAAGTTGCAAACAAACTCACGAATGGATTAACAAAGCAGCAAATAAACTCGCGAACAAAGTTGTAAAAAGTTCACAAAGTTGCAAACTTCTCACAATGTTGCCATTTTCACAAAGTAGCAAACAAACTCGCAGACAATTTCACAAAGCAGATAAACTCGTGGACAAAGTTGCAAACAAACTCGCGAATAGATTCAGAAAGCAGCAAATGAACTCATGAACATAGTTGCAAACTTTTCACAAAGTAGCAAACAAACTCGCGAACGTATTCACAAAGCAGCTTTCAAACTAAATTTGTTTGACACGCCAAACAAACTCACAATCTCGCAAACAAATTCACAAACAATCAAACTCGCAAACATACGCGCAAACATAGTTGTCAGGAAACATGCAATCTCGTCGACTAGGCAGCGAATTAATTTCGAATGAATTCAAAATCGGAGGGTTAGTCCGAGGTTAGGTCACGATTAGGTCAAAGTTAGGCCTGAATTATCCACAATGCTGCAAGATAGAGAGGGTTCGTCCGATATTTCGTATGAAAAGATGGGAATCGAACGTCCGTAGTTTTGATTGGAATGCAATTTTCATCGGCATCGCCGGCGCTTACGTTATTCACCAAGACGCCGCAGTAATCCGGGGATCCTTTGGGTGCTAGAAGATTAATAGCGAGGGTGGCATGGTTCGTGCCGTTTCCAGGCGCCATGCACTGCGGCGTCCGAAAATCTCGAGCGTGCACTGCGCCGACGAAACTCTGATTCAGGTTCACTCGTATCGTCATGTGGCCGGCTTTGCATGTCGCCGTGACCGTCGGCTGGAACTCGGTGTCCACTAATTGGCCGGTGACCTGCGACAGAACAAAAACACCCGATACAATTCTTCGAATCCACTCTGCGGCCGGTGATCGCGCTTTTCACGTTATCGGACAGCCATGAAAATGATCATCCAATTCCGGAATTCGGTCGCGGTTCGAAACAATGGACTGAACAATGGAAATCAGTGCACGTTCCGAGAACAATGCTTTGCTAATTACAACACTGAGATTTCAGTTTAAAGGCTATGGAAGTTGTAAAAATTTAACGATTATGGCCCTGTTCTACTTCCGATATTTTTTTTTTATTTTTTTGTGTTCAGGTGCGGCATAATTGGCGTAGATTTATTATAGTTTTCTTTTATTGACTTATGTTTTTGATGTTTCGTCAGTAGAAATGTGGTTACAATGATAACATAAATGAAAAGTTGTGCTCCATTGAAAACATAGACAGTATGTTATTGTTAGATTATTTCGTAATATTGTATACAATATATTATAGTATGCAAGATATAATATTGTATACATTATATTACAGCATGTAAGATATAATATTGTATATAATATTTTATTGTATATTATAGGTAATATTGAATACAATATTTTATTGTATATTATAGGTAATATTGAATACAATATTTTATTGTATATTATAGGTAATATTGTATACAATATATTATACTATACAACATATAATATTGTATACAATATTTTACTGTATATTACAGGTAATATTGTATACAGTGTATTATAATATGTAACACACAGTATTGTATGCAATATATTGTAACATGTGAGATATAATATTGTACACATTATGTAATTGATAATTATAGATACTATTTCATACAATTATAGATACGTAAGATATAATATTGTATACAATATATTATAGCATGTAAGATATAATAGTGTATACAATATATTATAGCATGTAAGATATGATAGTGTATTATAGTATTATAGTATTATTATATTATAGTATTTTATTGTATATTATAGAGAGAGAGAGAGAGAGAGAGAGCTAATATTGTATAAATTATATTATTGTATATTATAGATATAATTGTATAAAATATATTATACTATGTAACATATAATATTGTATACAATATATTACAGCGTGTAAGATATGACATTGTATACAATGCATTATAGTATGAAACACAGAGTATTGTATGCAATATATTATAACATATGAGATATAATATTGTACACATTATATCATTCTATATTATAGCATATAAGATATAATATTGTATACATTATATTATTGTATATTATAAATAATATTTCATACAACATTAACATTTATATTATTATTGTAACATATAATATTTTATACAATATATCACAGCATGTAGGATATAATATTGTATACAGTATATTATTATATATTACAAATAATATTATATACAATATATTATAGCATGAAGCATATAATATTGCACAGAATATCCTATTCTAAATATAATTTATAACATAGTTAGTCTATCGGTCCAATTCCAAATAAACAATTCATTCCATTCTATTCTCAACTAGCATCTGCAGTAACGAACTGATAAAAAAAACTGAGCTCCCACGATAAAATGAATCATAAATTAAATTTTAGGGTCACTCCTGACCCCGGCGTATCCATTAAAGCTCGAACGAACGATCCGTTTCACTGTAATTTTTTTGCTTCCACCGCGTGACTAATGTACTAGGGCTCGTAATTTTCCGGCGAGTACAATAAAGGTGAAGAAATTCCTTGACGACACGTTGATTCACCGTGGCTATTGTTAATTAGACGGGCCCCACGCTCGCGCTGGAATCGCGTTCGCGGCCGACCTTCTCGGTGTGTCGAAAGCGAGCCTTGTAAATCGAGCGCAGAACCGACCGATTCGTCCAAACGAATTTCTGTTTCAAAATCAATATTTGCCGAGTTAACGAAGTGGTGCGGCGCGGCGCGGTCGTCGCTCTCTCTCTCTCTCTCTCCATCTCTCTCCATCTCTCTCTCTCTCTCTCTCTCTCTCTCTCTCTCTCTCTCCCTCTTATTCTCTCTACGTTTCAATTAATAGGCGGGCACATGATCGCACGTTACCGCCGCGCATAAGAACGACATCCTATCTGATAACGCGCGCGGAGAATCAATCATGTGTGTCTGGAGAGTTTAATATTCGATTTCAGTGTCAGATGGATATCCTTACATGAAAGTGTAACTACCTTGTATACTGTTTCACCGCGATCCGCGAACGATACGCGTTGTACGATGAATCGTCGCGGGGAATCATGGGAACGAGACGGTGAAAATAGATCGACGCGATTAATATTAACGCGATCCGCTGATTAGACCGACCCGGTCTGTTTAATTGCGACCGGGTAATTGCTTCTTTTCACTAAAATCAGAGCTTCGTCGTTAGTCTCCAACTGGATATTCACTTTTAATTTCTGCGATCGGAGGGATCATTGAATTCCGTTCGCACGGTGATTAAATAATTTAGTAATTTTTAGTTTAATTTTTGGGTGACGATATTGGGTAGCATGTAAAATATTATGTATTAAATATTATAATTATTATTGTATACAATATATTATATGTATAATATGAAAGAATATTGTATACTATATTTAATATTGTATTCAGTATCATAAATTTTCATACAATATACAATAACGTATAATAATATACAATATTAATACAATATTATATATTCTATACAATATTAAATCTTATATATAATACTATAACATATATTAAAATACTCTATATATATATTATATCTATATCTATATATATATTATATCGTGTGTAATATATAATTTTGCATAGAGTATTTTAATGTATATATTATAAATGTATATATTATACAATATAATATTGTATAATATTATTACTGTATAAAATATTGTATGTTACATATTACAGTATATTGTATACAATATTATATATCATACACAATATTAAATTGCATATACTATAAAATATTGTATACAAAATTCTGTTTAAAATACAAGAAGGTACTGAATACAATATTAAATATCATACACAATATTAAATTGTATATACTATAATATATTGTATACAAAATTCTGTTTAATTTACAATAATATACTGTATACAATACTATATATTATACACGATATTATATGTTAAATACTATGTCATATTATACATATACAATATTATATATAATATACAATAAGATACTGTATATAATATTGTATGTTACATATAATAGTATATTGTACACAATATTAAATTGCATATACTACAGTATGTTGTACGCAATATTACATACAATATACAATAAAATATTGTATATCATATCGTTCGTCACATATGTATAATAATATAATATATTGTATACAATATTATACATATATCATACACAATATTAAATCGTATATACTATAATATATTGTATCCAAAATTGTATTTAATTTACAATAATATACTGTATACAATATTATATATTATACACGATATTATATGTTAAATACTATGTCACATTGTATACAATATTATATATAATATACAATAAGATACTGTATGCAATATTGTATATTGTACACGATATCACATGTAATATACAGTAAGATACTGTACATAATACTGTATATTACGTATAATAGTATATTGTATACAATATCATATATCATACACAATATTAAATCGTATACACTATAATATACCGTATACAAAATTGTATTGTATATACAATATAGTACTCTATACAATATTATACACAATATCATATATTAAATGCTATAACATATTCTATTCAATATTGTCTATAATATACAATAAGGTACTGTATACAATATTATATATTATACACCATATCACATGTTAAATACTATAACATATTGTATGCAATATTTCATATAATATATAACAACACTGTACCCAACATCCCATCTTACATCCTATAATACATAGAATACAATATTCTATGTTACACACTGCAATATATCTTATACAATATTCCCTACAATATAAAATAACATAGCGTACACAACGTTATATACCTTGCACACTATAATATATTGTACAGAATAATACGTGTACTATACGATAAGGTACCGTACACACCGTAACGTGTCACATACCATAATATGTTCAACACGATATTACACACAATATACAATAAGACCGTGTGCGCGATATTAAACGTTACATGGAATCCGGAATCCGTGGAACGGCGAGAGGCTAAGAATCGTTCCGTTAAAAAAATCCCGATAATTTATGAATCATGGGTTTTCGGGATAAGGCGCGACGTCGAGCCGTCGGCGGACGGTAACGCGATCCAGGTGATATTTTGCCGGGCCGATCGGCGAGTTAATGCCCAAGTAAACTTGGGACCGGTCTGGGCGGTAGCTGTCGGCCCACGCTAACTTTCAATTTCATGCGGCCGGACCACTTCGTGGCCACGGATAACGTACAAGCCGGCGTAAGTACACGAGGAATGTCCGGCGGTGTTGCGGTGCCCGCGAACGTATACACGCGAACAATAAAATCGGTCTAGGCGGAGATGCCGCGACGAGCATAGGCACTCAGCGTCGCCGAGACAAAGGTCTGGACGTAGGCGTTCGCAAGGCCACCAGTCCTAAATGCTTCAACGGGCTTCTCGGGGCCCCTCCTCGCCGTTCCGCCGCGCGACGCTCTCCGCTCCTCCGGCCGCCGGGCGGATCAGTAGGACGCGTTGGGTTACAGAAAAGGATTCCTCCGGCCGCGGACGGCTAATCGATTATGAGAACGCGACATGGTAACGTATGCCGGTGTCCTTGCGTTTTGACAGACGCCCCTCCTTTTTTTTTAGCTACGATCTACCCGCGTGCCGATCCTCGGGCCAAGGCTTCTTGCTGGACGTTCAGCCTTTTGAGGGGAGTCAGGATGGTTCCGAGAATGATTCGAAGTCCTCAGACGGTTCTCGGATTTTTGTTAATTTCATTGAAATAAAAAGGAAATAAGGTAAAATAAAGTAATATAAAATAAAATGATGTAAAATAAGATAAAATAAAATAATATAAAATAAGGTTAAATAAAATAATGTAAAATAAGATCAAATGGAATAATATAAAGTAAAATAATATATAAAATAAGGTAAAATAAAATAATATAAAATAAGATAAAATAAAACAATATAAAATAAAATAAAATAAGATAAAATAAGATATAATAAGATAAAATAAGATAAAATAAAACAATATAAAATAAGATAATATAAAATAAGATAAAATAAGATAAAATAAAATAAAATAAAATAATACAAAATAAGATAAAGTAAGATAAAATAAAATAATACAAAATAAGATGAAATAAAATAAAGATAAAAAATATCATGTCACTCCTTATTACAGATGAAGTAACAACAGATGGACAGAAAAGACAAAAACGAAAAGAACAGGGTCAAGCAAACGTTGCAAGAAGAGGTTAGGTCAGGGTTAAGTAGATCGAGTCTACGTTAGGCTCGGGTCGGATCAAGATTGCGTCTGGGTCAGATCTGGATGATCACCGCGGTCCACCGCAACGTACGTGGCATTACGGTCAATGAGATAACTCGAATCGGCCGCGTCTCGGCCGCGGCTGACTACACCGAAAGGAATCCGCTAATCATAGTCTTGTTGCGAGCGCTTGTCTAACGCTCTCAAGGCTTTACGTAATCAATACGCAGCTGGTCCCAATTAACGAACAGTTCAATGAAACCGCCGCGGCTGGCCAGAACTCTATCCGGCCGCAAAATGTTTTCATCGATCTGCGAATCGCGCAAGGGAATTTATCGCCGTTCCGAAAACCGTGAGAAGCCTTTCGAAGGAAACTAATATATAATGTAAAATAAGATAAAATAATATAAAATAAAATAAGACAAAATAAAATAAAATAAGATAAAATAAGATAAAATAAAATAATGTATAATAATATAAAATAGAACAAGATAAAGTAAGATAAAATAAAATAATATAAAATAATATAAAATAAAACAAAATAAAATAATATAAAATAAGACAAAATAAAATAATACAATATAATATAAAATAAAATAATATAAAATAGAATAGTATAAAATAAGATAAAATAATTTAAAATAAAATAATAAAATAATAAAATAAGATAAAATAAGATAAAATAAGATAATATAAGGTAAGATAAAATAACTATGAAAATCGGAAGGACGACTGCGAAGTAATTTCGGTGGGAGAAATGGAATTGCCGGAGGCCACCCGTGCGGATCGCAACGTCTCGGAATTCGTCGTAGTCGCGAGAAACGCAACGGTCGCGGCGATTCCCGGCGTTCTCTAATTTCCGACTAGGAGATCCGTGGTCACGGCAGCCGGTGTAATTACTATGATTCAGAATCGGTCCGCGGCGCGCCGTGGCCGGCACGCAACATTTGATACCCCACGAAATCTGTTATTCCTCCTTCATTGACGTGCGATCGCCGCGCGCACACGGGAGACTCGCGTGCTCGCGAACCGGCGAAATTCCAGCCGGATAATCTATGGAGTTTGAACGGAATTTATGAACAGCTACGCAGATAATTCTTTAACTGTACCGGACGGCTCAAAGCCGGCGGTCTAACGAACACCCCGTGCGGCGCGTTTTCAACCGGCGAACGAAAAAAAGAAAAAAAAACGATCGGGGACCCCGAGTCGGGCCCCGTTTTATCGGGAATAAAACGGTTTGCGCGCGCGAGCAGATGAAACTCCGGGGCAAAGATTTAATTTTCCCCTTCGGAGCGTATCATCATCGTGTCTCGCGTTCTTTCTCTCGATTTTTCCCGCGGAACGATCGCCGGCGCACGCGATTTTCCGTGACTAGTGAATTGTTTTGATATTAATAATACATATAAACGTCGCGGACCCGGTAATCACGGGGCCTGGTGATTGTTGTTGTTATTATTATTACCGGACCGCGGATCTTTCTGCGTTCACCACGAAATTTCGATCGCAGTAATTGGACCGGCGTAATTTCAATCGCGGGAAACGTTCGAAGAATTCTTAAAACGTCGATGTCTTGTTCCGACGCTGTTATTACGCCGTGAGATGGAAGAATTAATCAATTTTTCTCGAATTAATTTCAATTTTTATCTCGCGTAAAAAGTCTCGCGGCTTTTCCATTCATCGCGCGCGGACTCGCCGCTCGCGAAAGTTCGTTTCAACGGAAAAGGGAGAAACACGAACGGCGTAAGATGATCTGGACGATAACGCGACATCGGCTAACTTACCGTCCGCGATAACTGGATTGCTGATACGCATGCAAATTTCTATGCTCGTAGATTATTCACCGGGTGCCGGTGTTCGTGGTCGCCGTGCGTGATCGCTCGCTGATCGGCCACGGAGGAATTAGGGATGCTGTTAGGCCTTATTGATTGGGGCAGCTCGCGCGACGGGAGCGGCGGAATGCGGCACGAGGAAGAGAAAACGGGCGCAACGAAGGACCTGAATTCTACGGGGGACGCGGTGCCGCGAATTTGGAAGGCGGCGAGCGTTCCGAGAAGCGAACCAGGACACGCCAAAGTGAACCGAGTCGCTGGGAAAACAACGACACTTGTTGCCGAGAACGTCGTTTTAACCGAGCCGCGACCTAGACACGATTCAGAAGGAATGTACGAAATTTTTTGAAGCGGATAGTGAAAATCCGAGACTCGATCTGGGACTCAGACTAGATCTGATCTGGGCCTGATTCGGATCTAGATGCAATTTTGAAAGAACGAACCTTTGAAAGCAAAGATTGGAAACCTGCAACAGACCTAGTTTCACTATGATTTAGAAAAAGGTCTAATCCAGACCTAATCTGGGCCTAACTCAGGCGTAATTTGGGCCTAATTCAGATCTACACGCAATTTAGAAAGAACGAACTTTTGAAAGCAAAGATTGGAAACGTGCTTCAAATCTAATTTCACTGTAATTTAGAAAAAGGTCTAAACCAGACCTAATCTGGGCCTAATTCAGACGTAATTTGGGCCTAATTCAGATCTAGATGCAATTTAGGAAGAACGAACTTTTTAAAATAAGAAATGAAAACCTACTTCAGAGACCTTAGCTCAGCATAATTTGAAAACAAGGCCCACTCCAGATCCAATCTGGGCCTGATTCAGACCTAGACGCAATTTTGAAAGAACGAACTTTTGAAATCAAAGATTGGAAACATGCTTCAGACCTAATTTTACTATAATTTTAAAAAATGTGCTAATCCGGGCCTAATCTGGGCCTAATTTAGGCGTAATTTGGGCCTAATTCAGATCTAATCTAGATATAATTCAAACTTAGACCGAATTTAGAAAGAACGAACTTGTTAAAAAAAAGATTGAAAACCTGATTCAGGCCTAATTTCAATATAATTTTAAAAAAAGGCCTAATCCAGACCTAATCTGGGCCTGATTCAGACATAATTTGGGTCTAATTCAGACCTAGACGCAATTTAGGAAGAACAAATTTTTTAAAACGAAGAATGAAAACCTATTTCAGACCTTACCGCACTACAATTTAAAAAAGACCTAATTCGGACTTAATCTAGACCTAGTTCAGATCTAGACTCAATTTAGAAAGAACGAATTTCTTTAAAACAGAGAATAAAAACCTACTTATAATTATTAATTATAATCATTATAATTAAAAAAAGGCGTAATTCAGACTTAACCTAGGTCTAATTCGGAGTACACTAGGTCTAAATCTAGGTCTAATTCGGAACTAAACTACACCTAATTCAGACCTAGACCCAATATAGAAAGAACGAACGATCTTTTTAAAACAAGAAAATCATATCTCACTATACTTAAAAAAAGGGGTAATTCAGACTTAATCCAGGCCTAACCCAGACCCAGTCAGACCCAGCCCAGACTTAAGGTGTGCTTAACGTTCGTTTCACAAATTTCGCGAGAACATTTTTCTAAAATAGTCCTCGAACAATTAAGTCTTAATTAAGTCTGAGTTAAGTCTGAGCTAGGTCCACGGTTTTCCGCAAATATCTCGAAAACTAAAGCAGATGGACAGTTCCTACAAAGGAAAAAGCTGCTCTAAACGACACGCCTGACAATATACTTCAATGCCGACGAAATCCAAGCTGTCTCCCTCTAGTCTCCCCCCCCCCCTGCCGCAAGCGTACATTATCTCGAAGTCCCAGAATTATTTTCTAACGCGGCAACTTCATAGAAACAAGAACAAGATCAAACGCGACCTTTGTCCTGATTTCTCTCATCGATCTGATACTGAGCAGGTCTGCACGGTGCAGCCTGCGGCACTCGAATCGGCACGGCGGTCTACACGGGGCCTCCTCGCCGGCATAAAAATGAGGCCGGAGCACACCCATCCGACGTTAACGGCCTGACGTAATCGTCGTTCTCGTCCAGGTATGCAGAGACGTCGTCGACCATAGTGCGTGCGCGCGCGCGCGCGCGGGGGTCGACGCGGCGCGGTGACATCACGCGATCCGGCGTGCTTATATAAACGAAAGTAAACGCGGCCCACCGCCGGTTGGATAATCGTGGCGGCGCTGCGCGACGCGGCGCTGCCTGTGCGTCGTTACGCGGCCGAGAGCCGAAAGGCGAACGAAATTTCGCTGCGCGACGGGAACGAGTCGCCTGCGAGCCCGGGCAGCGGGGACGACGCGCGGATCACGAGCGATGTAACCGCTAACGAGTGACTCTGGCTCGTCGACGGGGAAAGCAACAATTAGCCGGCGCGGACGCACCGGCCGGTCACGGAATAGAATAATTCATGTACACGGGACCGTGGCGGACAAGTGGCCACTTAGTAATTCGCTGCGATAGAATGCGCATTATCGGCGATCGGTCGGCCCGACGATAAATCAGACGTTTTTCTCGCGGACGCGAAACTTTCGTTGCCGCCGCGCCGCGGCGAGGGAAGCTGCGCGGGAGAGCGAGAGATGTGTTGGCGTACACGGAAACGCTTTGTACTCTTCTCTGTTTCTCGATGCTTTACTCTGTTGCTCTCGCGAAGTGTTTTCATCGTTTCCTATACTTCTCCTCATCTTTATTCTTTATTGTATATGTATAATGAGAGAGAAGAATAAAGATTTGTTCTTTATATATAATTTATAGTTATTTCTTTATTATAATTTATTATATATTTTCGTCTCTTTCTGATTTTCTCTCTGTCAATATTTTTATGTGTCTATTTCTTCTCTCTGCATTTTCGTTTGTATCTATTTTTCTTTATCTCCGTAACTTTTTTGATGCCTCTATTTTTTTTATTAGATTGTATTTCTCTTTGTTTACATATTTCTTTCTCTCTTTAATGTTTCTCTGTCTCTATTTTTCTCTGTCACTATCTTCTCTCTCTTTCTCTATTTTTTCTCTTTCTATCTTTCTTCTTTTTCTATTTCTCTTTCCCTATTTTTCTTTGTTTCTCTATTCCTCTCTTGCTTTATTCTTCTCGTTATATATTCCTTTGTTTCTCAATTTATCTCTCCCAATTTATCTTCCTGTTTATTTCTCTCTCTCTCTCTCTCTCTCTCTCTAATTATCTTAAGTCCCTCTTTATCACTCTCTAATTATTTTAAGTCTCGCTTTCTCTCTCTCTCTCTCTTTAACTATCTCTTGAGTCACTCTTTCTCTCTTTTTAATTATTTTCAGTTTCTCTTTCTCTTTCTCTTTTTCTTTCTCTTTTTCTCCAATTATTTTGAGTCTCTCTCTCTCTCTCTCTCTCTAACTATTTTGAGTCTCTCTCATTCTCTTTCTCTCTTTCTAATTATTTTAAGTCTCTCTTTCTCTCTCCCTGTCTCTAATTATTTTGAGTCTCTCTTTCTCTCTCTTTAACTATCTTGAGTCACTCTTTCTCTCTTTCTAATTATTTTGAGTCTCTATTTCTCTTTCTCTCACAATGAGAAATATAGAGGCAGAAAGAGAAATAGAATAGTAGAAACAGAAAAATATCGGGAGAGAAAAGCAGAGAGAGAAAGAGAAAGACAGTAAAAAGTATAAAATAAAGAAAGAATAGGAAAAAGGGAAAACATTAAAATAGGAAGATCGAGAGAAAGATGAATAAAACAGATAGCGAGAGTGTGAAATAGAAGAGAGAGGGAGGCAGAGGGAGAAAGAGAGAGAAAGAAGCATAAAAATTGTCCGTGTGCACTAACGCGTATCTCTCTCTCCCTCTCTCCCGCTCACCGACTCCCTCTCTCATTGCTCTCATTGGCGTGTCGGAGCGCTCGCGCGCGAATTTTACGCGTGGATGCCGGCAATGTATCAAGATTTAATCCGGCCGCCTCGTGGCCGCAATGTTTCAACACATTCCGATAGTACACACCCATCGGCGGGTATGCGAACCGCAGGAACGAGGGCGGAATAGTATCGGCCGATGCGGAGAGAGAAGCGGCCGTGCATTTTTTGGGTGCCGCATGAAATACAGCTCGGAAGGTATCGGGACGCACACGACACACACGCGCGGACGCGAGCGCGCGCGCGCGCACACGCACACACAAACTGTCGTCCACCGCGGAGCTGTTTTATCGAGCGAATAAATATATAGGCTGCTGGATCATGTTACTCGGCACGATGATGTTTCTCCGGAATATTTCACGATGGACTCCGTTAGCAACCGGTATCATTCACGGCTGTAATTTCGCGACGCGTTTCGCTACAGTGTCGTATCGGCCGGGTACGTTCCCCCCTTCCCCCCGTCGCGAAATATGCACACCGGACTTTCACGAGCATGATCTGTGTCCGGCTGCATACGGGTCCGAGAATTTTTCCGGGCCGAAGATTCGCCCGGTGAAAGTTTTCGTTCACCTTGCGAACGATTTTTAAAGCGCGCGCGCGCCCGCGCGCAGAGATACCGATCGCGACGTGGCAAATTGCTTTGCACGAACGCCGCGAATACGGCGTAATTAGCACGACCAATTAGCGGACGACGAAACGAAAGCGACTTGTCGAACCTTATTCAGTGTTTTATACCGTGATCCAGACTATAATGGACGACGGGCACCGAACGAACGGTGTGACGATTAAATCGGATTCAATTAAGTCGGATTTAATTAAATTCGACTTAATTATGCCGGATAATTAGGGGCCGATAATTAAATCGAATTTTAAGAATTTATGGCGAGACCGGGCGGATCGGTTGCCTCGCTCCGAATGGCTGACGGTTCGCCGTTGGGTGGGGGCTCGCTGCGCGGTGTGATGCGCGGCGGAGTGGTGGGGATAGCGGCGCTCAGTTAGAGAGGCAGGCGAACGCGCGCGAGTTGAGGTGTTAATGTATTTCGTTTCTCGATGATTATTGTAAAATTAGCGTTATTATTATATATAAATTGTTATATATAAAATATATTATTATACATAAAAGTAACGGATTATATATATAAAATATTATATTATATATAAATTTAACGGATATCAACATTAATAATAATCACAACATCAAATTCTTTTAATAAATGAAACGTAAGCTAGAGAAATATTAAAATTATGGAAAAGTATTAAAATCAAAATTTATCGGAAAAATATTAAAATTAAAATTCAACGGAAAAGTATTAAAATTAAAATTCACCGCAGGATATATTTTACAGTTAAATTCTTTTGCATTAAACAAATCCTAGTAACATTAAATTTGTTCAATCTATCACGATAAATATGAATTTCAAAGTGTACTTAAAAATCATTATCATTGCACAACGTGTCAAATCATTTCACTGTCTCGAATTTAATCCCCTTTAATTACAATAATATTAACATTTAAATATGAGTTAACCTAACCACATTTAATTAATTAATCACAGTTAACTGGAAATTTCATTATTGTCATTACTACATGACTGGACGTGTCGAATCATTTCACTCTCTCGAATTTGATCAACTTTAATTACATTAATATTAACATTTAAATATAAATTAACCCAACCGCACATTTAATCAATCAATCACAATTAACTGGAGATATCATAAACATTCACTGTTTCCAATCGGTAGATTGAAAAAGTGCGAACCAATTATTTATCCCGTAATCTATTTTTTCATTTTTTATTTTTTTTTATTTCATCGAAAGAGGGGATCGATTATGGTCGACACAGTCGCGCCACAGTTAAAACTAAAATCCACGGTCCAGAGGACCGTTCGAACGCTTCGTCGGCGGCCATTATCAGATCCGCTTGTATCGGCGAGATAATCGTAAATTAGCTCTGCGGTATCCGATCGGGCATCGCTCTCATCGTCGTCTTCTCGGGCGGCGCGCGCGCGCGCGCTCAGGCCTCTCGCGAAACCCGAAAGCGTGTAAGTGAAAGCTGAAACAAGCGCCGTAGAACGGCTCCGTAGTTTACGCACGCTGGAAACGTTTCGGTGGAACAGTCGGGAACACGTGAAAGTGTACGATTTGAGAAGATCCACCGCGGAACGGACGCCACCGCCTCTCTCTCTCTCTCTCTCTCTCTCTCTCTTCGTAACCCCCGCGCCCCGCGCGCGTATGTACTCCGTGTGCCATTGTGCCCGCGGCAGTATCTCGGCCGTTGCGTGGTCCGCGACCGATACCTTTCTCCTTCGAATATTCCACGGTGAAACTAATTACCGGCTCGTTAACGAATGCCTGCGTACGACGCGCTCGGCTTTTATATAATCGTCGTGCCGCCGATCTGCAACTTTCGCATCATCCTTTGTCCTCCGTGCAACATTTTCGTTTCGTGTATGTCCCCCCCCCCCTTTCCTCTCGCCGTTCGGAAAGTATTGCAAAACATTCAGTAGATGTGAAAATCCGATAGGAAATTGCTTCAATTTTTGAGATTGATTTTATAGTTAATTGCAACGAATTGTAATTCGTACGTATATACCGGATGACTCGCAAATTAGGGATATATTATCATAATATTTATAATAAGATATATATTCAATATGATGTATATAATAATAATATATATATAATAACATATATAATAATATATATAATATCTTATGTAATAATAATATATATAATATCATATATGTAATAATAATATATATAATAACATATATAATAATAATAATTATATATTATATAATATAACGGTGACTTTGTTTTTTCAAAAATCAATTTGTTTATAAATTCAAACAATTGCAATTTCTTGTCCGTTGAATACTAATTAATTTTGATTGGAAGTATATATAATAGTCCCCACGATTTTTTTCAAATATATGAGAAATAATTAAAATAAATTATTTTATTATTATTTTCTAATTTATTAAGCAATATTAACATTCCACTGAATTATTAATTTACATATATACAATAATATAGATAATAATATATATTATTTTAATATAATGTTGACTCTGTTTTATTGTCAAAAATCAATTTGTTTATAAATTCAAATAATTATATATATATGTATATTAGTTCCGACGGTTTTTTGTCAGACCATCGAAAAACTTAATTAATATTCAATGTTGTGTCAGTATCTTATTTATTATTTATTATTTATTAATGAAAGTTAATTAGAGAGAATAGTTAATTACAATTATTTCATTAATTGCATTTATTTCTCCAACCTTCTTTCTTTATTCAGTAATCAAATTAAATTATTTCATCACTTATTTTTTATCAAAATAAATTAACTTTCCATTTAACTATCAATTAAAATAGACTAAAATATAGAATTACTAAAAAACAGTATATCAATAATATTAAAAAAAAATAGAAAAAGCCGCACCGTTTTGAGAAGCGTGCGAATACTTCCCACGCAGACTGTACGCCTCGAACCCGCGCGAATTTTATGGGGCGCGTTTGAGGACGTTGTTCCTTGCTTGGAAATGTTGCCCACCGAAATATGAACGAACGAGACCGATTCTCCTGGTGACGACAGAAGACATCAGCCTTCGAACGCTAAGCGATAGCCAATAATTAGCTCGGCGGCCACCACTGCGGCGCGGAGTCGCGTAACAGTGAATTACGGGGCGACAGGAAGCAGCGAAAGTGTCTGCGGGCGTCCAAGCAGCGACCTCGCGCGGCCGGCCGGCTCTTCGACGGAACGGAGGAACGACGAATCGACGCGGTCGGCCATATTGCCCACCGCGGAAATTTCTCCGAGGGACGCTCGTTCCTGGAAGCGGTTGGGCCATCGGCTGGCTGGCTCGCGCGCCGCGTAACGCTGTTCTCGCCGGCTTCCGCGCGCCGCGCCGATTCATTCGCGTCCCGAGCGACGCGTCGCGGTTCCGTGAGGTTAGGTTCGGCGTCCCGACGGCGCAACGTCGACGGGGACCGGGCGGGCCCGTTCGGAAATCGCGGCGGCTGGACCGAGAGCCGGGTGTTTGTTGCAAAGAGAAAAGAAAGTGCGGCGGCGAGGGCGGGGGGGGGGGGTGAAGGCGACCGAAAAGAAAACGAGCACCGTGGCTCGCGGAGAAGTTAGAAGACGAACGGCGAGGGAAGGGGGAGGGAGGCGGAGGTGGTGGAAGCGCAGGGTCAATAACATAGGTTTTGGCTTCTCTTTCTGCCTTTCCCCGTGCAAGATAATTCGAGAGCCGGTTCGAGCCCCCAGGCCAAAGAATGCACTTTCAGCTGCGTGTATTGTGTCCGTGCGGGGACTTCGCATTGACAAACGCCCGAACAGGGCCGGACGGACGGGCCGACGGACGGAGACGGCGAGCCGCCGCGAGGATACCTGCAGCCAGAAAAGCATGCCGAGAGCTTTCTTGTCGTTTAAGACCACGCTCCGACTGTACGCCCTGTTTTCACCGGTTCAACGACAGCTTATGCGATGCCGTTCAGACCCACCGTGGGCTCGATCGAAGATTTTAGGAACTTTTTGAGGAAAACATAATTTTCTCGTATTGATCTCCAGTCGATTTTTATTGCTTGTTAAATGCCCATTGCACTCGAAAATGAAAATATTAATTTGTTAATAATATTAATATTATTATATTATTATTAATATATTAGTATTATTATTATATTTTTATTATTATAATAATATTATTATTACATTATTATTAATATATTAATATAAAATAATCATAATT
Organism: Megalopta genalis; assembly: GCF_051020955.1. NCBI lineage: Eukaryota > Metazoa > Arthropoda > Insecta > Hymenoptera > Halictidae > Megalopta > Megalopta genalis. Next base: position 4,733,736 of record NC_135026.1, on the reverse strand, counting down.
TGTAGTAGATACGGCGATTTAAAGTTGAACATTTGGAACATTTCTTTATTTGACGCCAAAGATTATGCTTCTTTTCCACGCAACGTCCTGACGAACCTGTTTAATTTCTTTCCTTTGCGTTTTCAGAAATATTTAATTGTCTATAGTTGAAAAAGCCTGTTTTTTAAAATATTTTCGGTGAAAATTTCATTGCGATATCTTTAATGGTTCGAAAGTTACAGTAGAATGTTACCGAATTTCTTGATCGGGCCCACTGTGCGGCCCATGAAGGTACTTCGTTCGCCGAAGAATCGAGATTCGTCGGAGGGAACGCTGTGGCAGAAAGCTATGCGGCGAAGTCAGCGGCCACAGCGTTGCTACCTTTGAATCATTTTTTGCAACAGTCCATTCGTCGTATTGGATCCGCCATTTTGTTTTTGGAATTTTCAAGTTCAGATTCGTAATCAGAACATGCGAAAACATACGAACACCAATTTTCGTGAAAATCCAATCATTTTCTCAAAAACTCATCCGCCATTCTGTTTTTCCAAATTTGAGATACAGATTTGTAATCAGAACATGCGAAAACATACGTTCACCAATTTTCGTGGCAATCGAATGATTTTTTGCAAAAACCCATCCGCCATATTGGATCCGCCATTTCATTTTTCTAATTTTCAAATTCAGAATCATAATCAGAATTCCCGAAAACAAACGTTCACTAATTTTCGTGGCAATCGAATAATTGTATCAAAGACCCGCCCGCCATATTGGATCCGCCATTATGTTTTCCTAATTTTCAAGTTCAGATTCGTAATCAGCGAGCACGAGAACCCTTGCATACAAATTTTCAATTAAATCCGTCGCTTGTAGTTGTAGACAGCTAGAAAAATACAATAATCGCATCTCCTCTTCCCTAATTGCCCATTTTCGTTTCAAAGCCGAGCGCCAATTAGGGAGTATTTACTGCAGTACCAGACCCGTTTGAAACAGCTGATGCCTCCGCGAGATCATGGCGAAGTGAAAGTGGCGTCATGGATCAAGATTGCACGTCAGCCAGGCGACAATTCGGATCGGAGAATCGCGCTGTCGATGATCTTTCGTTCCCGGGTTCAACGCAGCGTGGAATAGGGCCCATGGGACCAATATGATGAACGTTGAACACTCGGACAGCCCGCAATGGACGCGTAGGGGCTGGTCATGATCGAGGCGCTGCGAACGGCGTCGCGAGCCTAGGACAATCTATGGGCCCTCCGTAATCGGGGCAGGTTGTAAAAAGGGCCTCAAGTTGCGCGTCGGGTCCCGGGACGTTAATGAAAAGTCGCGTTGGGACTGGTGGGAGAATTAACGACGACGCACGCTACGAGAGGATGTGTCCGGTGAGGCAACTGGGAAAAGTTGCCGGGCGCATGTCCGCGGTGCTAAAAGACTGCGTAGGCACGCTATAAATAGATAGAGTATCAAGGACACGCGGAGACAATGCGTATGCTGATCACGCGAAGGAAATTATTACTCGGTCACCGAGAGACATTGAAAAATTTCCCATCCTCGCCGGATCTCGCCGAGCCGCACGCTCCGCATAAATCAGTGCTACGTCGCCGGAATATTCAAGTGTCATCGTTTCAAGGACATCGTGTGAAACTATTTTTCAGGACCGTGGATTAATTAATCGATATGGATTAATTTAACCTATATCTAGCTTCGAGTCGACGTAGACTCTTTAGGCTGATCAGAGCGAGGACATAGCCTAGTTGATCTGGACATGACCTTGACGTAACCTTGACATAACCTAAATCTATCGGGTTGATAAGAGAGTAATTTCAGTCCTGAACTAAATGAACCTTCAACCGAGGGACCCACGTCGGACCAGCCGAACCTAATACAGCTGTACCCTAAGTCCCAAAGGACTAAAGTCCCCTCTTGGGCAGTCGAATCTAGGCTGTCAAACAATCTTCGTCGATCTCTAATCTAGATCCAAGGTCGAGGATCCCCATATCACATCGACCTCCGGAGACTTTAGGCAGCTGGAATTTGCGGGTTTGGATTGGGCCCATGGCGTCTTGGAACTTGACCGTGCCCCAGCTGGGATGCTAGGGGCCCGTTTCGAAGGGTCTCCTTCGAAGTGTCCGCTTCAATGAGACCTGCCGAAGGTCACCTACAAATCAAGCCGACCTTCCACCATGCCCCTATCTTCCCAGAACGACCTCTGCCGGCTCGCGAACGGGTCTATGAATCAAAGTATCACCTTCTTGCGAGTTCTGCGGTTATCATTGCTATGCCCAGCGAGAGTGTACGCCAATGTATCGTGTTCCCTTGTACCTGCGGTTAAATTTCACTGGGACTATCGACTCCTCTTGTACGGGGATCGCGGTTCTGCATACGTGCGACGACGACTGTTACTGTGGTCAAGGTATCAACAGATTTCTAGAGCATAACCGTGCTCAATTGAACTGAATTTTACTAGGTCGTTAGTCTTCTTATGCTGTGGCTCCGAGGACCATTTTGCTTTCTTTCGTGACGGCGGATATGGATAATAAAATTTCTAGAGATAATTGGCAGACAGTTCTGAGACAGTGGTCAGATTTTTCTGAGACAGTTGTCAGACTGTGCTGAGACAATTGTCAGACAGTTCTGAGACAGCTGTCAGAGTGTTCTGAGATAATTATCAGAGAGTTCTGAGACAGCTGTTAGAATGTTCTGAGATAATTATCAGAATGTTCTGAGATAATTATCAGAGAATTTTGAGACAGTAATCAGACTGTTCTGAGATAATTATCAGACAATTCTGAGATAGTTGTTAAATAGTTTTGAGACTGTTCTAAGATAGTAGTCAGGATGTCCTGAGATAATTATCAGACAATTCTGAGATAGTCATCAGATAGTTCTGAGACTGTTTTAAGACAGTAGTCAGACTCCTGAGCTAATTATCAGACAGTTCTGAGACATTTGTCAGAATGTTCTGAAATAATTATCAGACAATTCTGAGGCAGTTATAAGAGTATCCTGAGATAATTATCAGACAGTTCTGAGACAGTTGTCAGATACTTCTGGGACTGTTTTGAGACAGTTGTCAGACTGTCCTGAGTTAATTATCAGATAGTTCTGAGACATTTGTCGGAATGTTCTGAAATAATTATCAGACATTTCTGAGACAACTGTCAGAGTTTTCTGAGATAATTACCAGAGAATTCTGAGACAGTAGTCAGACTGTTCTGAGATAATTATCAGACAATTCTGAGACAGTTATCAGATAGTTCTGAGATTGTTCTGAGACAGTTATCAGATAGTTCTGAGGCTGTTCTGAGACAGTAGTCAGACTGTTTTGAGATAATTATCAGACAATTCTGATACAGTCATCAGATACTTCTGCGACTGTTTTGAGATAGTTGTCAGAGTGTTTTAAGATAATTATCAGACAATTCTAAGGCAGTTGTCAGATAGTTCTGTAACTGTTCTGAGACAGTAATCAAACTGTTTTGAGATAATTATCAGACAATTCTGAGACAGTCATCAGACAGTTCTGAGACTGTTTTAAGACAGTTGTCAGAGTGTTTTGATATAATTATCAGACAATTCTGAGACAGTTGTGAGAGTGTCCTGAAATAATTATCAGACAGCTCTGAGACAGTATTCAGACTATTCTGAGATAATTATCAAACAATTCTGAGGCAGTTGTCAGATAGTCCTGAGAATGTTTTGAGGCAGACTGTCCTGAGATAATAATCAAACCGTTCTGAGAAAGTCGTCAGATAGTTCTAAGACAATTATCAGACAGTTATCAGACAGTTCTTAAACAGTAATCACACAGTAATAAAACAGCTATCAGACAGTTTTAAGACAGTTATCAAACAGTTCTGAGACAGTAATCAGACAGTATCGTCCGAAACAGTTACCTCTTCTTTTCCTTTCCAGTAAAACACGCTCGACAGTCGAGGAAGTCGAATGCCTTTCGACTAGCGACATCGATCGTTTTCTTGCCCGGCGTGTTAAAGTGCCAGCGCAACTTCAATCCTGGTAAGAGCGGCCGCCCGGCAAAGAAAGAAGGTTGAAAGCACGTAAACAATTACCACAAGCTGTTTCGCGGGTCTCGGCTCGTCGGGAAGGCCAATGGTAATGTAAATACCTATAGTACATATATCGCAGTCCGCGAGTGTGACACAGCAGCATTGTTCTACGGAGACGTGACTTCCCCGTATTTTTCAATTACTCCGCCGCGCCGTGTGCTGTTCTCCACGCGTTCAGTATTTTCCCGGACCTTCGCTATAAATTCTCCGGCGCGAAGACCCGCGTCGTGGAAAGACGACGGGGGTACCGTAATCAATGTACTTTTGTCCGTTGCGTGCTGCCGGCAGCTCACTTTGTTCGCGCTCTTTGGGAAAAAGTTTGGTGAAGGGACGTTGAAAATTTCATAGTCGAGGATTCGAATGTTCGTTTAGAAATAAATTGTTCGACGGGGAAACGATTTCACTGAAATTGTAAATCGTTCTTTGCATAGAGACAAAGTGTTCATTTGAAGTGGAAATGTTGTAGCTATTACACAGTTCGTAATTGCCAAAAAATTTGACTACAAAACTTTGATAATGATTGTTATTTATTCTAATAATTTGTTTGAATTGTGTAAGGTGAAAATTCTCCACCATCGTAACAACGAACAGCATTTCTACAGTCTGATGGTGTTTTAACTATTTTCTACTGTCGTTTAGCCATTTTATTATGTTATAAATCCAGGCGATTCCCGAGACGATTTCAAGCGACCTTTTCCTTTGCGAAATTCTTCTACGACGCTCCGTTCGCGAGTTAGCAACGAAAAACCACCGTCTAATCGTAGGGCGCGTACGGCCGACGCCCCTATTCCGCGGCCAATGCAGCGCCGCATGGGCGGGGCGTCGGCGGTGCCCGCCCACCAGCTGGTCCGCGTATTTCGTGAATAACTCGGGAACGAAGGCTCGCAGAAGAATTTCGTAAAGGAAAAAGTTGCTTGAAATCGCCCGAGGTATCGGCTCGCCCTCTCGCAGATAATTCCGAGTGTAACGCGAGTTCACGCGCAGCCTGTGGTTTCCGCGCGTCCCGAAAGAATCGCGATGGCTGGGGCCCGATAAGCGGTATCGCCGGCGATCTCCCATTGGAGGACCGTGTAATATCCGTCGGCTCGGACGCCGTGGCGTTATTGCAACTTATCGACTTATCGATTTCGACGCAGGTGGCGAGGGTAATGGGCACCACCGGCGCGGCATTCCCGCGCCACGCGCGTTCCGTATAATCGTAATAATTTCGCACAATTCACTTTCGCCATTCAATAACATGCGCCGAGGGGGGAACGCGGACCGCCCATGGTTATTAAGGGCAGGCCGCGCTGGTACGGGGCCCGTACGCGAAACAGCGTGCGCGTACGTTTCTATCGGTTTATAATTTATGCGACGGCCGGGACGGGCGAAACTCGTTATGAAAATCATCGCTCCCGCCTCGCTCTGTTTGTTTAACAAGCCGGCCACTTTTCTATGGCCCGCGAAGACATTGTGCCACGAAAAATACCGCTCGGAAAGGTTAAGTAGATGCGGGGCCCCTTGTAAAAGCTTTCAGAGTGTAATTTTATACGCGGCCGTGTGCACAGCGTTTCTCAACCGTTTCGCTTAGAACCCGCGGCAACCTGTTTTCAATCACAATATACACACGCACGCTCATGATCGGACCGCCGCCTAATTCTCAGATAAGTCCCACGTAACTGGGCCCAATATTTATTATCCTCGGTTTAAGGTCCTATCGGGGTCCGTAAAACCGCGGCGAGTTGCCAGAAATGTTTTCGCTCGGTGAAAAGCAGCTGCGAAAATGAAACGGCGACGTCTCGGTTTATAATTTTAATTATCCGCTCGTATACGATCGCGGACACGTGTCCATTAGGGGGATTGAGTTTGCTTGCATAGGGCCCACGAGCGTGATCCGTTACCGGGACAATCGCTTTATTAATTGACCGGCTCACCTTCGCTATTAAAATTCCGGAATACACGGCCTGGCAGATACAGATCTATCTTCGCGGCGTTCGACGCGGAGCCACGTAATTGCCGGCCATTAATCTGATCGAAATCGGCGAACCGCGCCGTTGCAATTAAATCCCGCGGTTTCGCTGGCTGGACAAAAAACGGGAATTCGAAAGGAATTCTCGGTATTATTCCATACGGATTGCACGTGAGTTATTGTGGATGTACATTTCATGTACGTTTCGAGTTGCAAAGATGTTCGGATTTTAAGTGGATGTCTTTGTGATGACTGGTTTCAGACGTTAAGGCCACGTCCGGTTCAGGGACGTCTTTACGATGTCTCGAAGACGTCTCGAAAGTTGCGTCTTCAAGACGTCATGAAAACACTCGAAACAGATGATCTTAGGACGTCACGAAACTGACGTCCTGAACACGCCCTAAAGACGTCTTGAACCAGACGTCGTTTTAATGTTTGAAATGAGGACGTCCTAAAGACGTGTTTAAATTGACGTACTCAAGACGTCTCGAATCTGATATTCTCAAGAGATCTTCAGAATGTCACGAAAATGACGTAATCGAGACGTCTTAATGACGTCCCTAAACGGACGTCCTCAGGACGCTTTGAAATTGACGTCCTCAAGACGTCTCAAAATTGATATCTTGAAGGAATCCTTCGAACATTTCGAAAATAATGTAATCGAGACGACTTAAAGACGTCCCTAAACAGACGTCCTCAGAACATTTCGAAAATGGCGTAATCGAGACGTCTTAAAGACGTCCCTGGACAGACGTCCTCAGAACGTCTCGAAACTGGCTTCACCAAGACATCTCGAAACTGACATCGGCGAGAGATTCTTATAACGTCTCGAAAATGGCGTAATCGAGACGTCTTAAAGACGTCCTTAGATAGACGTCCACAGAACGTCCCGAAACTGACGTCTCCAAGACGTCTCGAAACTGATGTCCTCAAGAAATCCTCATAACGTCTCAAAAATAACATAATCGAGACGTCTTAAAGATATCCTTAAACAGACGTCCACAGGACGTCTCAAAACAGACGTTATCAAGACGTTTGAAAGATATCTCGAAACAGACGTTCCTAGGACGTCTCGAAACAGACGTCTCAAAGACGTCTTTAAGACGTCCCATATAGTAACAAAGGTCTACAAAAGATGTTTGCAGGACATTCGTAGGACGTTCGTAAGATATTTTGAGACGACTTAAAGACACCCCTAGACAGATATCCTTAGAACGTCACGAAAATGACGTAATCGAAACGTCTTATAGAGGTCTCTAAACAGACGTCCACAGGACGTCTCAAAACAGACGTTGTCAAGACGTTTCAAAGACATCTCGAAACAGACGTTCCTAGGACGTCTCGAAACAGACGTCTCAAAGACGTCTATAAAACGTCCCATATAGTAACAAAGGACTACAGAAGACGTTTGCAGGACATTCGTATGATATTTTGAAACGCCTTAAAGACATCTTTGTGCCATTTGCGTACGCTACGATACCGAATCTATCATCCTTGTTGAAGATACTGTTGAAGATCATATTTGTTAGAACTGAGACGTAAATCGAGCTCAGTTTCTCAAGTACAAAAAAGTCGAAAAAGTCACGCTGTTGGAAACAAATTTTTGACAACACTGTCCAATGCACTATAGTCTGCCTAACGTCTAAAATAAAGTCAACTCTTCTGATGCAATTTCGAAAAAGTTTTCGCCTTTTAAAAAGCGTCCACGAGTGCAAAGCGAGTGATGGTGGAAAGCGCGATTTCTTTCGCATCGCGGCTAATTCGCGGCCGATTAAATCATCGAATCTCCATTGCCTCCGGCGGAATTAATAAACGGAATAAGTAATCGGGCTGGCTCGGACGCGCGGCGCGTGATTTAAATACGAAATCGCGGGATCTCGATCAACAAACGGGATCGAGCGGATCTCGTCCGAAATTGGCTGTGGCGGGCAGCGAAAAAAACGCTGGCACCCGGCGAGCATGCACGGCGTAGAGGCTGCGCTCGTACGGCGCGGCGGCCGCAGCCAGACGGAAAAGTACGGGCGAAAAGTGAAAGTATGAAATTAAAAAGTAAAAAGGCAAAATTGCATTCGGTTTTACTGCCGTGCCGAGCCGTGCCGAGAAAACGATGCGCTCGCTGCGGTCGCGCCCGGCGAGGACTCTCGGCTCGCTTGCACGCAGAATTCGAGCTGCTACACGACAATGACGGCAACGTTCGCTCCGCACGACGCCGGGCCATTGTGACTGAAAATAATTCACGGCGTAATATATCACCGCGTCGATATATCGGCTGAGAAGCAACGCGGGGTTTTATTTCGGCCGGGAGACATTGTTACCGAGATGGAGCATTGTCTGTGCTTCGCACGACTCTCTTCGGTGATTGATTCGTTTTACGATGCTGCAAGGTGAATCATAAAATCTCGCGGGAACATTTCTTTTTACTGTTCCCGACGACGGGAATCGTGATTGATTCATTTTACTGCGTCACGAGTTCAATCGCCCGTAAGATCACGAAAAAATTGACTCGAAAAAGGGTGTCAATTCTTGGAAACGCTTTGCGAATTTTTTAAAAGAAACCCAACGAGTATTTTGTTCTGGAATTTTTTACAGTTGTTTACCATCGTTTGATGCAAGAAGTGTAATTTTTTTAAGCCGGAATACCTAAAACTGTCGGAGATATATTTTTTTGAATATGGACTTACAGAGGAATGTTCCACTTTTAGTGTTCCACTTTGGGAATTTTTTGAGAGGTTACCGGGATATTACTTTGCACCGGCATTTTGCACAGACATTTAGCATAGTTTGAAGCATCAGATTATATTTTTTCCAAACCAAAAGATCTGTCCCAGCTGGAGCGTTTCCTCTTGGACCTATTCTCGAATTTTTCGGAAAGTACTAGAATATTACTCTGCACCGGCATTTTGCACAGATATTTCCCACAGTTTGAAGCATCAAAATATATTTTTTCCATGTCAAAAGACCTATAATTTTTCGAGATACCCTTCCTTGAATCAGGACTTCAAAGGGAGTGTCAAGGTTATGTCAAGATTAAATTCCCACTTGGACCTATTTCACGAATTTTTCGAAAAGTACCAGAAAATTACTTCGCACCGGCACTTTGCACAAACATTTACCACAGTTTGAAGCATCAGAATATATTTTTTCCAAGCCGATATTCCTGAAACTGTACGAGCTACGCTTCTTCGAATAAACACTTCGAGAAAGCGTCTACAGCAAAGATTGGTCGTCGGTGGTCAACGACCTTCATCTTCATCCTGTCTGGGTCCAAGAAAACTGTTCTGGCCCCAATTTCTCTTTCTCGATCCCGAACAACACTCCTCCTCGGTTGCCCCAAAAACGTGAACGTGGAAACTCTTTGCACTCGCCTCGCGATCCAACGTTGAAATCAAATTGGCAGGCACGTCGAAACAAACGTCTTCATTAAACCGATGCATAAAATATACGTGAGTACTTGAATTGCCATAGCTCCGAGTCGTTTCGCGGAACATTCGTGGCTACGTCCGTGCAGTTAAGGGTTAAACTACCGTGTCGCAGCACGCTTGGGAGTAAGTAACTGGCGGCCGGCGGGTACTCGCTGGTTTATTCCGATCGTTTTTGTTCGGCTCTCGGTGGCAGCATTTCTAATTCACGCGGACTTACGCCTTCACAGTAACACGGTGTCACGCGTGAACCTAACCGCCCAGCATCCGAAGTCGGTTTAATGGCTGCCGTACGGAGGCAGAACGGAGCACCGGGGACGTTTCAATGATTCCGTTCGGCCGCTCGCATCGCACCCATAATGAGTATGTACGATCGTCGAACGAAATCCCTGTCGATGCTGTTTTCTTGAACGCGCCGTTCGTCCACGCCGAAACGACGTCGTTACCGCTCCCGTTGGCGACACATGCTGCTCCTTTATTGTTCCGCGACTGTTCTCGTGCCTGCCCACCATCGATTCCCGATGGCAATTTTTATCCAGCGACAGTAACACCTATCCCAATCCATTTCCATCTGCGAAACAATTTTCTGCGCTTCGCTGCAGCTCCGGTTAGAATTCTCTGGGTAAATTGATTCCGATGTTATATTCTCTTCTATAATTTGACTATTTTTTAAACGTAGAAAAATTTATTTTATAAGAGAGTATTCTTATAGAACAGTAAATCCCGGAAATTGCATAAGCCATTGGCAGGAGAAGATTCATGAGGTGATTTCGAGAAACTTTTTCCTTTGCAAAAATCTTCTCCGAGGCTCCGTTCGCGAGATATCGATGAAAAACACGGGCCAATCGGCGGACGAGTGCGGCCGACGCCCCGCCCGCACGGTAGTGGGGCGGCGCGGTAGCGGGCTGCTGGGGCGTGGCGTCAGCCACGCTCTTCCGCCGATTAATCCGCGTTTTTCATCGATATCTCGTGAACGGAGCCTCGGAGAAGATTTTCGCAAAGGAAAAAGTTTCTCGAAATTACCTCGCGAATCCATTCGTATCAGAAATTCCTTCCCAAATGAAACAAACGTTCTGAAATCCGCTGTATATAATTATATTGTTTCGTGTACGTACTTCAATCTATAACTCGCGAACATTACGATATTTATAACTCCTAGCATATATTATTTACATGTATAAATAAACAAAATTCTGCCGAGATCGGGAAACAGTTCGCAGAACTTTTCGCAGCCACTGTACACGAGCTCGCACGCTAAACGACGCGACTTACGGCCGAACGTTTCGCGACGGTGAACGGAGAATCGTCGCGTAGATCCCACGGCAATCGTCCACCGCCAGTGACGAATGATTATTCAATGGAAAACCACCGGCAAGAACGGAATTCCTGGGTCGTGAGCGGGACGTTAAAACGAGAGCGTGATTCCATGCAGACGTGCCGAGCCGTTCTGCCTCGTTTCGCGGAAAACGGTAAAACACTGATCGCTGAATAGAATCGATTTCCAGGGCGGGAGGGAGGGGGGAGGCGAGGCAGAAGAAGGAAGCGGTTTTCTGAGTTGTTCCGGGAAAAAGGATCGGAAGTGATTTTCCGCGAGTGTGACCAGGAATCGGGTTTCCATTCATTTGCACGCGGCATCTTCGTTCTTCAGCCTGGCTCGTCCCTCGGCGATACGTTACGAAACGACACGCGTAATTATTTAGCTGTTGTAGCGTGCCGATCGTTACGCTGCTGTGCAAGCACTTATTTTTTATGCCCGCCGCGTCGTTACGAGAGCCACGAGATCCTGTCTTTTTGATAGTCTCTAACGGGACATCCGTCGCTTTTTTTCCCCTCCCTTTCGGCCGAACAAGTCGCATTCGTCCAGCCGGCTGTACCGTTCTTTCGAATCACCGTGTACACGTGTGACGAATTAGTTAATTGCGAATTAGTTAATCAGGCTAAAAATTTCCTTCGGGGCTTTCTATTCCTCGTTAGAACCCGTCGAAAATTTCTGAAAAATACTGGAAAATTCGTCGACTTTAGACGCACTTAACTTTCGAACGAACTAATTTAGCAGTGATTTTAATTACATTCCTAGATTCAGGACTTCGATTGCTCGACTTTTGGCGACAAGATCCGTTCAAATCTACGCTGGAAAGTCGAAAAAATTGGGACCCCCAAAGTAAAGTTTAGCCGCTGCTCGGGTTGTCGGGACTTCGTTCTACTCCAATAATGAGTCAATTACGAATTGGCTACTCTTGAGTCCAAGTCGATTCTCAGTCTAAAAGCCGCGAGTCTCGCATCAGTGTTCGCGCAGCTGCAGCCCTGGAACTGTTGTGAACCGTAAACAAACGCGACCGCGTGACAAATTCCAAGTCCTAATAAAACGGCGTCCGATATACCACACACAGTCCCCGCGAAACTGGCGTCGCTGCAGAAGCGGACGAGAGGCCCGCAGTCAGTTCCCAACGGGAAACCGCGGGTTTATTATTTCAGCAGTGGTCGAACGATCGTGTCATCGTCGGGAAACGGTTCTTCGAGGTTCCCAGGGCGAGCGACGCAGCCGCGAAGCATCGATCCTCTCTCGTTCCGCGGTTTCCGCGAGGACTCGCGAACGCTTCCATCTTTACGACAATGCCATTTCGTGCGGATCGACGCGCGGGCTGTTTTCCTCGGTTGACGTGCACGCACGGACTCCGGCCAGCCGCGACGGGACGAAGCGTGAAGAAACGAGCGCGGCTCGCCGGGGCCGATTCGGCCCCGGCGTCGCCTTCGGGAGAGTCCTGGATATAAATCACGATCTACGCTGACGCGGCCGCCGTCTGCGAGCTGGACGGGCCCTCTCGACTGTTAAAACACAGCCAATTCCGCCGAAATGTATAATAGCAGCGCTGCAACGGCGGATCGAGAGTTTTGAAAATGATGATGACTCTTGTTTGGAGTGCCCGTGCTATGGTCCATTTTGGGAATTTTTTTCGCGGAATCCGAAAGACTTTTTGCTTCGGCATTTTGCACACTTGTTTGCCATCGTTCCGAGCAAGCAATGGAATTTTTTCGAGCCGAAATAACCGAAAGTGTACTAGCTATGCTTCCTTGAATAAAAACTTCAAGAAGTGTGTCTCAACTAGAGTGTCTCTTCTGAGGCTTACTTTAGGAATTTTTTTCACGAAATCTGAAAAACTCTTTGCATCGGCATTTTGCACACTTGTTTAACATCGTTTCAAGTAGACCACGCAATTTTTTCGAGCTGAAATAACCGAAACTGTACTGCCTACGCTCCCTTGAATAAATACTTTAAGAAACGTGTTTTAATGAGAGGCCTACTTCAGGAATTTTTTTCACGAAATCCAAAGGGTACTTTGTACTGGCATTTCGCACAGATGTTTGCCAGTGTTTGAAGCATGCCGTCAATTTTTTTTAAGCCAAAATACCTAGAACTGTTTAAGCTACGCTTCCTTGAATGAGGAGCTAAAAAGGGGAGTGTGTCCTACTACAAGTGTCTCTTTTTGTGCCCATTTCGCGAATTTTTCCAAAGCTACCAGAACATTACTACGAACCGGCTTTTCGCACAGGTATCTATCATCTTTCAACGCATGAAAATGTATTTTTTTCAAGTCAAAATTCCTAAAACTACGCGAGCTACGTTTCTTTGAATGAGGACCTAAAATGAAGCGTCCCAAACCGAATCTCTTCTCGTCTGCACTTCGCGAATTTTTCCGAAGCTACCAGAACATCACTCCGCACCAACATTTAGCACAAATATTTACCATGTTTCGACGCATGAAAATGCATTTTTTCCAGGTCAGAACTCCTAAAACTACGCGAGCTACGCTTCCTTGAATGAGGACCTAAAATGAAGCGTCCCACTCCGAATCTCTTCTCGTCTGCACTTCGCGAATTTTTCCAAAGCTACCAGAACATCACTCCGCACCAACATTGTGTACAAATATTTACCATATTTCGACGCATGGAAATGCATTTTTTCCAGATCAGAACTCCTAAAACTACGCGAGCTACGCTTCCTTGAATGAGGAGCTAAAATGAAGCGCCCCACTCCGAATCTCGTCTCGTCTGCACTTCGCGAATTTTTCCAGAGCTACCAGAGCATCACTTCATTCCAGCATTTAGCATAAATATTTACCATCTCTCGGCGCATGAAAATACATTTTTTCCAAGCGTAGACACCTGAAGCTACACGAGCTACGCTTCCTCGAATAAACACCGCGACAAAGAGTTCAGAACGTAGATCGGTAGTCGGTTTGCGAACGATCGTGATCTCCGTGCTCCCCGGATCCCTTCTTTCTCGCGCGGTATTGTTTATGCAGTTACCATTACACGACCCGAGGTGACGGAATACCGTTACGCAATATTATTGAAGGTATCTGTTCGGAGGCTAGCGGTACATCGGGCTGATAACGCGGCAGATTTACTAGGATGACGTCGCGTGTGTTACGGGTCAATGAGACGGTCGTGCTCGATAACTTGGTCATCGTTTCCGCTTCGAAAAACGACAAAGCAACGAGTCGGTTAATCACCTTGGTGGACGCGCGAGGTATGCGGCCGTTCTGCGAGCGCCGATGGAAGAGCGAAGACGACGGAGCGCGCGATCCGAGCAGCAAACTCCGGAGCCCTGACTTGCGACTCCGAAGCAATAAAATCCGAACGAGCCGGCCGGCTAATTCGCAGTTGACTTACGCTTCCGGCGGGATTAATCCCGAACAAATTTCAATAGCTAATTCGCAACATTCCATGTTCTCGGATCCGCCGTTGAATGCCTCGGAAATAACAAAAAGATCCCCATCGGTCCGCAACAAACTATTCTCCGGATTAATAAAATCCTCTGAAAAGGCACGGAAGACAGCCGTCATCGGCCCGTTGCAAATTCAATATCCGTCCCGTTACCGGGGACTCAAAGGGGCCATAGAAGGCCCTGGAAAGCGTAAAAGATCGCAGAAAAGGAGCCACGGGTTCCGCCGGCTCGCAGCCGCCACGTAAGATCGCCGGCCGGCGAGCGTTCCGCGGAGGATCGATGGCTGAAACGCGGGGCATAAATTGTGTTCCCTTTGTGCGCGCGGTTATTGCCGGCCGGCGCGCGCAATAAAAGTCGCGATGTCGCGCCGCTACGAGCACAATCGGTTCGGCTCGGCTCGGTCGAAAAGCGGCGCGACGGCCCGGACGGCCGCGCGGGTGGCGCGGGAAACGCGGGGCGTTGCGTTATCGCGGCGCATCTGAACGTCAATCTTCCAAATTAGAAAGCGTTGTCAGCCGCGGACCGAGGCTCTCGCGATGACGATAGGCGCCGTGAAAAGGGCCGTTTCGTCGCGCGCATCACGAGCCGCCGGTCGTATTGTTTCACATGTATTCACTTTCAGCGACGTTTAGCGGGACATCTCGATAGCCGGGGGAAATAATGAAAGCGGGAACGCCGGTGAAATCGTTCGTTGTTGCACGGGGGCGCGTTGTGTTGCCGGCTGTTCGAGCGCGTCGTCATTAGCGCCGTTTCCGTTCGCCCCGATACCGCGTGACGACGAAGCGATGCGTGCTTCCCAGCGGTCGGATCGCGCGGCGCGAGCCGCCTCCCGCGGTTACCGCTAGCATTCCAGCGGCCAGAAAACCGGCGGCGTTTCTTTCGCCGCGCCGGATTTTTCGCGATCGCTCGCCGACGTCCCGTACGCCCGCCGGAAAAATCCGGATCGCTGGAGACCGAGCGGGGGAAGGAGATGCAAATTGTTCAGATCGTTATCGCGGCGGCCATTACCTCGCGCTACGCCACGAAATTGCCCGCAGCACGCGTAACCTGATTTCCATAAACTATACTCACACGAGTTATTAACGTTCAAACTGCCGGATCCCTTTTTTTCTGTGCTCGAGAACGTCGGAGTTGGAAAGACTGTGCCATAGGGGAGAGGATTGGTTGCGGGGTGCGGAAGATTTTTTGCTTGGAACTCTTTCCGACGGCGAGAGGAGATTCCTGATATGATTCGAAGCAACTTTTTCCTTTGCGAAAATCTTCTAGGAGGCTTCGTTCACGAGTTATCGAAGAAAAACCAATCGCGGAGCGCGAGGGCGGAGCGTCGGCGGCGCGCGGTCGCCGATTGGTCCGCGTTTTTCGTTGATATCTCCTTAACGAAGCTGTTGCCAGCGTTTTCGCAAAGGAAAAAGTTGCTTGAAATTGCCTGAGGAATCGTCTCAGCAACTCTTTCTTAATGATCCAACGGGAATTACGCGACACCCTGTATATTTGTATATTCGGACACTTGTTCTGCGAGAAATAATTGCCAGGCATTATATTATGTTTATTATATTGTGTAAGTCACAATATATGACTGCGAAATCGCTGCGAATAATATTTCTATACAATCGCGTTAAAAACATTATTATAAACAATTAAAATAAAAACAATTTTCCAGTACTTTTTGTACACTGTGTACATTTGGAGACGTATCAGCCATCTAAATCAGCGGAAGGGCAACGCTGACCCTAATAACCGGCTACACGCTTTCGGCTCAGCAAATTGGAACAGCTTCATAAAAATCCGGCTGTTTCGGGACGATCCCGGGCAACGTAGTCAGCGGATCTGTCGCGACCCTAACTCCATAAAGCAAGGGCCGGCGCGTCGCCGACGTAAACCAGGAAATATGTATTCGCGGTGGAAAAGCGGACGGCGCGAGGCTGTCCCGCCGTTATCACAATAAACCCGGGATTTTATTCGCCGCGATGGAACACGTACCGAGGCAACGTGGGACTAAAATCGGACAATACAGCGCCGGTTATGCTTCCGTGTCGCCGGCTCGCTACGCCGACGTACGTGGCCGATCCTCGCGACGTAGATACGCGGAACGTGTGACATACGCCGGACCTGCGGCTGCTTATGGGTCGCTCCGGCTCCGATCCCGGCGTTGCGTTGGGTGGATCGCCGATATTCACGGCGCTCTTAGCCAAAGCCGTCGCGCCGTTTCGCAATCTCCAAGGAGAGACATATTATCGCGCCGGAGAACGTAGGCCGCAGCCGCACGTAGGCCGAACGATCTGGTCCGTGGTCGTTCGCCCGAAATGGACAGGCCGATGAGAGGAAAAGTATGCTACGGGTCTCTCGCCATTTTTGCACGGACATCTTTATACGGATCAGCATTTCTGCCCCCGGGGGACCGGCGAATCCCCTCGATGAGCTTCGACCTCGATTCCATTCAAGACTAGAGATTGCGATTAGACTGAGTCACTAGAGGTCCCGTCTCGGCTCTCATTTGGGAATTTTTTTTAAAGGGAATGAAAAATTGCTTCGCGCTGGCAGTTTGCACACTTGTTTACCATCGTTTCAGGTAAGTAGTGTAATTTTTTGGAGTCGAAATATTCAAAATTGTAGCAGCTACGCTTCTTTGGGTAAGAACTTAAGAAAGAGTGTTTTAGATAGATTGTCCCTTCTAAGGTCCACTTTGTGAATTTTTTGAAAGAAATTCAAACAGTATTTTGCTCTGGCATTTTGCACACTTGTTTACCACCATTTGAAGACACCAAAGTAATTTTTTCGAGGCAAAATGCCTAAAATTGTAATAATTACGCTTTCTTGAATATAAGCTTTAAAAAACGTGTCTCAAATGAAGGTCCCTTCTAAAGCCAAATTCGCGAATTTTTTAAACTAAATCCAAACAGTATTTTGCTCTGCCATTTTGCACACTTGTTTACCACCATTTGAAGACACCAAAGTAATTTTTTCGAGGCAAAATACCTAAAATTGTAATAATTACGCTTTCTTGAATAAAAACTTTAAAAAGTGGGTTAGAAATGAAGGTTCCTTCTAGAGCCTACTTTATGAATTTTTTAAAAGAAATCCAAACAGTATTTTGCTCTGGCATTTGGCACACTTGTTTGCCATCATTTGAACTAACGGATGCAATTTTTTCGAGCCAAAATACCAAAAATTGTACCAGCTACGTTTCGTAAAAAAAGAACAATCTACATCTCGAAGTCATGGTTGGCGTTGAAAAGATTTAGAAGCCTAACCGTGGCAGCTATTTGCCCGTATAATTCGTCGATGCTAACAAGAAACCCGTGAATTTCAATCCGGGATAACGAATGGATCTGCGTATCGGGCTGCGGACGAGCGTCGAGGAGCGACGCGGTCGGCATACTTCGGGATCGACAGACCGAACAATATAGGCGGTAATTAATTGGGCATCAGGCATTCGGCGTAGCGTAAAAATGAATTTTTGAAACGGCGAACGGCGGCCGGGGGGGATTGTAATCGATGGGGTTGCACGGGCAAACGCGTTCGGCCAGGATTCGAGATACTAATTACGTACGAAATGGTTCCATTAATGCCGGCGATGCGCGGCGGTTTTTGCAGCGACATTCGATCACTGTCGGTTCCCCTCATAACCTGTTCGCGTTTCCAGCGCCTCGTCCTTGGGAAATATTCGATATAAGAGGATTACAAAGACGGAACGAGCGCGCCGGGGCCCGTAGCGTTTCGAATTCCGTCGATTTCTTCGCGCGACGCCGCCGCGGCTGGTAAAAAGTGCCTGTTGGAATTCACGCGGAAAATGCAAATTCCGCCGTTCAACTGAGAAATGAGATACACGGGACGCGTGAGACTGCCGGCGCTCGAGGACATCGAATGTACACGGTGTCCAAGAACTCTTCCATCACGGTAGAAAATAGTTCTTCGAATTAATTGAACGAACTTTTACCTCCGCGACAATCTTTTCCGAGGCTTCGTTAACGAGCTATTAACGATAAACAATGAACCAATCAGAGTGTAGCAGAGACGGTTACGTGAGTGGGGCGTCAGTTGTACACGATTGAATACAAAGAAACTATGGAGCACATAAAATTGTACGATAAATTGTTAAAAGCCATAACAATTTCTGCAAAACTGTATACGTACTGCTGTATCGTTTTGTACACACGAAGTATCATAGAATTCTCGTTACACTCTGAACTTTTGAATTATGCGATTCCTGAGGCAATTTCAAGCAACTTTTTCCTTTACGAAGATTCTCTACGATGCTCGGTTAACGAGATATCAACGAAAAACGCAGGCCAATTGTAAAGCGCGCGCGGCTGACGCCCCGCCCAGTATCTCGCCGCGCCGCCTACTCGTCCCGCGGCCGCGCTCCAATTGGCCCGCGTTTCTTCCTCAATATCTCGTTAACGAAGCCTCGTAGGAAATTTTCGCAAAGGGAAAACTTTCTCCAAATCTTCTGAGCTTCCCGTCGCCAATGTTTTCGTCGAGGAAAAACGTGACATCGAGTGACTGGAGTTCCAGGACACCCAGTAGACGCTCGCAAGGATGAAGGAGCACATTTTTCCTGCGCCGCCGTTCGTGTTTCCATTGCGTCGGTGCGCCACGGATGAATAATTAAACAAGCGGATCGTCGGCCTCCATCGGCCGCGTATTCTCACGTTGCTCGGACCGTCCCGCGGTCCCAGGATAATGCTATCGAACGTAATGGAATGTTTTAATTGCAGCATCCAATGCTCGGATTACGGGAACCGTTTCCCTCCGATAAGAAAGAATCCAGCGTTCGTGCGGCGTAACTGTGCCTGCCGCGTGCGCGCCGACGCCCGCGGAGGATGCACCGGATCCGCGAAACGGTCGTAAATCTCGCGGATTTTCCAAACAGGTGAGAAGTCGGCGCACCTGTGCTCGAGCTGTCCAGGCGTTGTTACAACGTTTGATGACAATTAAAAAAAATTGTAATAATGTAATAAATGCAATAGATTGAAATTGTTCAATGGTATTATTTTTTAATAAAAATCGCGAGTCTAATGTAACAATATTTGATATTTGCACGTTGAGGTTATTATTTAGAAAATAATTAAAATCAAAAATTGAACAAATTGAAAAAATTGAAATGAAAAAATTGAAGAAATTGAAATGAACAAATTGAAAAAATTGAAATGAAAGAATTGAAAAAATTGAAATGAAAAAATTGAATAAATTGAAATGAAAAAATTGAAAAAATTGAAATGAAAAAATTGAAAAAATTGAAATGAAAAAATTGAAAAAATTGAAATGGAAAAATTGATAAAATTGAAAAAATTGAAAAAATTAATAAAAAATTGAAACGAAAAAATTGAGAAAATTAATGAAAAATTGAAATCTTTGGTGGTTATTTTAAATGGGTATTTTCAAAGTCGAATAATAAATTGCAAAATTAGCCGATTCGTTCCCGAAAAAATTTCGCGTAGCGATCGTGATAATTGCCTCGATAAAAACGGCGGTTCGTGCGCGGGACAGCGGCGACGGTCGGGAAATAATTGCGCGAAGGTCCGAGCGGCGCGTTTCCCCGTGTCGCCGCTCGGGCACTCACGGCGACACGATCGGGGCTCATCAATATTAATAAAGAAACGCTAAATCGATGTGTATGCGGGACCGTGGCGCTTAATAAGGCCACCTACTATTAGAGGATCCCTGTATTGCCCTCGATTACGCGTATCGCCGGCAGAGGACAATTAAAATTCTCGACAAGTCTGTACAAGCGTTTGCAATTAATTCGCCGGGGAGGCCTCGCCTCGATCCACGGCGAACGCCATTAAAATTCTCGGCGGGCTTGCGCAAAGTTGCCTTCGAATGTAAACCGGAGCTTTCCGGGGCATATCGACGGTCCCCGATAACTTCGCCCGGTAACACGCATCCTCGTTTTAAGCGTAACTGTAAATATAACTCTTAATAAACATTGCCGTATTTAAGCGTGTACGTAAATATAATTTTACGCTACGAATCTGAAAATCCGTCGAATTGCCTTCTCCCAATTGAAACAATATTTACAATTAATTCTATCGTTAATTGACGCACCGATTCTGAGCATATTCTTTATCGCTATTTTGATCTTTTGCAAATATATTTGCGGCACTTTCAATGTAATAATTGAACTTTTTAAAAATATCGTTTTTACCGTAAAATGATACAACGGAGAATATACAATTTTTACCGTAATTAATTACAGAAACGATTTGAAACGGAGAAACGTGTAAGGAAATTTTATGGTCAATAGAGAATTATGTTATATTTTATATTGTATAGTATATATATATATATTATATTATACTATATTTTATTGTATTGTATTGTATTGTATTGTAATTGAGTAATTGTAATTGTGTAATTGTAATTGTGTAATTGTAATTGTGTAATTGTAATTGTAATTGTAATTGTAATTGTAATTGTAATTGTAATTGTAATTGTAATTGTAATTGTAATTGTAATTGTAATTGCAGTTGCAATTGTAATTGTAATTGTAATTATAATTGGAACTGCAACTATAATTGTAATTGTAATTGTAATTGTAATTGTAATTGTAATTGTAATTGCAATTGTAATTATAATTGGAGCTGCAACTATAATTGTAATTGTAATTGTAAATGCAACTATAATTGTAATTGTAATTGTAAATGCAACTATAATTGTAATTGTAGTTATAATTGTAATTGCAATTGTAACTGTAATTGTAATTGTAATTGTAATTATAATTGTATTGTATTGTATTATATGTTATCCTATATTGTATTGTATCAAATATTATATTTTATTTTATAAGAAATTTTTTTTACGCTTTTACGCTTTTATTTATCAATCGATGGGTCAGTTCGCGTGGTATTTAAAAATGTATCGGGTGTCCCAGATGTGAAGTAAATTAATTTACGAATACATATTGCCCCGAATTTTCACGTAGGACCGAACACTCTGACTCGTAAAGAAGATCATGCTCGGACGATCGTCGAGGCCTATATAGGTGGACCCGAATGAATCCCATCTACGATTTACGGCGCAGATAGCCTCGCATGTGGCAAGGCCAGCTTCCTGTTAAACGGATTTTTTAATTAAGTCAAAGTTCGGTCCGCGGGCAGCTGCGTACCAGGCCCCGAGGCTGTGTGGGCATCATTGTATCGTTCGGCACTTGCACTGCGCGCGGTAACTGCGGTACTCGGTGCATACCCTGTGACCTTTTACTATGGGATTCGTTACTTGTATTGATGTTGCTTATTCAAAATTGCTTATATGATGTTGTTCGTTTGAAATTGCTTACTTGACGATGCTTGTTCAAATAAGCTTGCTTGAATATACTTGTTTAACGTTGCTTGTTCGAAGATGCTTGTTCGATGTTGCTTATTCAAAATTGCTTGTTTGACGTTGCTTATTCGAAATTAATTGTTCGAAGTCGCTCGGTTGAAATTGCTGCTTAAAAATTGCTTGTTTGAAATTGTTTGTTTGAAATTGCTTGTTTGAAGTTGCGTATTCAAAATTGTTTGTTCGACGTTGCTTATTCGAAATTAATTCTTTGAAGTCGCTCGTTTGAAATTGCTGCTTAGAAATCGCTTCTTCAAAATTGCTTGTTTGAAGTTGCTTATTCAAAATTGTTTGTTTGACGTTGCTTATTCGAAATTAATTGTTTGAAGTCGCTGCTTAGAAATTGCTTGTTTGAAATTTCTTATTCAAAATTGCTTGGTTGAAGTTGCTTCTTCAAAATTGCTTGTTTGAAGTTGCTTATTCAAAATTGTTTGTTTGACGTTGCTTATTCGAAATTAATTGTTTGAAGTCGCTGCTTAGAAATTGCTTGTTTGAAATTGCTTATTCAAAATTGCTTGGTTGAAGTTGCTTATTCGAAATTGTTTGTTCAACGTTGCTTATTCGAAATTAATTGTTTGATGTCGCTCGTTTGAAATTGCTGCTTAGAAATTGCTTGTTTGAAGTTGCTCGTTTGAAGTTCTTTATCCGAAATTGCTTGTTTGAAGTTGCTACTTTATCTACCAGTCATGTGAAATAAAACGAGACCGTCCAATCAGCACGTACGTTTGCGCACACCTGCAATCCTCATCGAAAATCATTTCGGGACACTCTGTGCATTTAATATATGCATGCCTCTTCCAGACTGGTCCTCCGTCGAAAGGCTGTCTTTTGCATTATTCAGAATTTCAAATTTCGAATGCAAATTCGATTATGTGCAACAGACATATATATATATATTATATTGGTCGATATAAGAAAGATACTTAATTATTAAGCGTTACGTCCTCGGACAGTCAAAATGAAAGGCAGCCCCGAGCCCTTTTGTTCCTTTTCGCCCGGACGAAAACTGGCCATCGGCGACTTCTCTGCTCCGAAACGAATTTCTACATCTCTTGCGTCACCTGCTCCGATCGTTCAGAGTGCAGAAACGATTCATGCACGACTTTATGCTAATGCTGCCTCAATATTTAAACAGTGATAATATTTTATACACGACTTCTATGACCGTCTAAAAAAAATATTGTAAAATTAAAGAATGCTGTTTCAATGAAATTAAAGTTCGTAAAATTACATCACGCTACATTGACTACTTTTTTCGTGTTTTTTCATTCTGTAGATCCTAATCAAATTTGCAACATGCAATGCAAATTAATTAATGCTATGCCTAAAAAATTTCGCAAAAATTAAACGATACTGTTTCAATGAAATTAAAATATTATATATAAACTTCCTGACTGCTTTTTTGATGTCATCTCATTCTGTGGATCCTAATCAAATTTACAACATGCAATGCAAATTAAAAAATAAAAAATAATAAATTTCTCAAAAATTAAAAATGCTGTTTTAACGAAATTAAAATTGACGAAACTAAGATCGGCTATATCGATGGTTTCTTAAATGTTCCCACGTTCTCAGGATACTTAATATTCGAGATTAATACAGAAAAACTAATGGCAATATTAATCGACAAATTTGTTGAAAAATAACATCGACATGGTAGTCAAAGTGTTCATTAAAATTCAACAATGGCCCAGATTTCATCGATCGTTATACGATCGCTCGTCATCGATTCCAAGGTGTTCGCGTCCTTGCTGTTTCTATGCATTATGTGCATTTCTACGAAATGCATACTGATGCAATATCGTGCAATTCTCTCGTCACATTAGATCGCTATGCTCGGTGAAACAGTCTACTCAGCTGCTACAATAAAATCAAAAACCACAAGACCTACAAATCAAAAACCCCGCCCACCGCGTTCCTTGAAATTCACGCTAACGGCGCAGCGCCCGGGTCAATATTGACCCGACCACAAAAAACACGCGCACAGCATTGAAAGTCGCACTCAGCTTGCAATCGCGCTCGCAAAAGCTTGCTCGGCAATAGAATGACAAAAAATTGCGATATTATTGTTCATTTAACAAATAAAACAAAAATTATGTAAACCGTCTCGAATAAAACTGTTGTGCTTCCGCGCGCTAAAAGTTCTTTCGTACGATGTTCGAATAATGTTTCGTAAGTCCCAGATCCGCAAACGCGTTTCAAAATCGCGACGGTGCTCGCGCGAGCACACGTTTCCCGCATTTCCCTAAATCAGCGCGGACGGTGCACTAATTCCGGCAATCGGTCGCGCACACGGGGTCGATCGTGAGTGCGCGCGCCGCATCGCGTCGCGTCGCGTCGGACCGGGCCGGGCCGGGCCGCGCGGTTCACGGATTCGCCGCACGTACGTCGCGAGGCTCGCGGCGGTTGCGCGTGTGCGTGCCGTTCCCGGGGCATTGTGTGCACCCCGCATTCCAGCCGGTAATAGGCAGAGCCGGCCGCCGCGCCGGGGCCCGCCGCTTTTCGTCGCTCAATATATTTCGGGGCGAAACGATCGGAGCGCGCGCGGCTGCGGCTGCGGCCGCGGCCCACCCGCTGCACACGCATTCCCCGGCACCGCTTCTCGCCGCGGGAACGGCGAGCCGGACCGGCTCTCTCCGACAGCCGGCGAGAGAGAAACGCGCCGGCGAGCAACGGAGGGAAGACGAGAGCCGGTCCGAAACGCGATTCCAGCTGGCCAAAATTCGATGTATATAATAGTCGACGCATTTTCTTCTACGTTATTGGCCGTGTCTTGAGTACCTTATCTAGAGGAGTATGAATTTTTTAAGCACCTTTTATGGACTCTGTATTAATGTACTGTGATTAGGTGTTTATGTCTGTTTAGTATTATTGAATTTTGCAATGGAATTATGGTGATTTTTATTTCGAGTCGATATCCGATTGAGATTGTTTTGTACATTTTTGTATTCTTGGAATTGTAATTTTTTATGGAAATTGTAGCATACTATAATTCGATTTTTATTGTATTGTATTTTTATTCTATTCTATTATTATTGTATTGTATTATTATTCTACTGTATTATTATTGTATTTTATTTTTTTTCTACTGCATTTTAATTGTATTTTATTTCTATTCTACTGTATTTTTATTCTATTTCATTTTAATTGTATTGTATTTTCATTGTATTGTATTTTGAGAATATAATTTCTAAGAAATAGTGTATAATAAAAAATATATTTGTGGTACAGTTAGAATTCAATTGCAAATTTTATGTATTTATTGCAAATATTAGTGCATGAATTGCAATACAGCAAAAATATTTAAGCAACTTGCAATTATTATTGTATCACCGTTAACTCATTAGAATAATTCAAAACAGAAATAAATATCTATCTATGTTCCTGCATCTTGCAATCAATTATGACAATTTTGTATTTTCCATAAAAAACCACGGTCAAACTATAATACTAATTATTGTAATACTAATTAAATACTAATACTAATACAATTAAAATAATACTATAATACTAATTAAATTATTGTTGCAATTTTTTAGCAACCGAATTCAATTTCAATACTGAATTTCCCCTCCACAATTTTTATTATATAGATTTCTGCTGCTTCCAACTAATAAATGTATCAATAATTAACGGAAAATAAAAAGAATTCAGCTATGAATTTCCAAAATTCGAATATTCGAATTTCTACCGTAACGTCTGCTTCGAACGAAAATCTTGTTCAACAATTTCCGAGCAAAAACGTAGGCCGCAAATCGCGCTAAGTTCGGAACAAATATTACAGAACGGATAGTTTCGAGCATCTCCATAAGCACAGCGTTAAAACAGCGTAAGCGCGAGCGAAAAGTGCTAATTTGCATCGGGGCGTTGCGACTTTTGGCCAGCTGGAACCACGATCTGCGCCACGCCGATTTACCTGAATTCGTGCGGCGGCCAGGCCGCGAACGCTTTTACCGGATCGCGAACAATGTGGAAAAGCAAGTTTTACAGCCGTTACCGTAACTCGTTGCCGATATTGCTGTATAATATCGCATTACGGCGGCGGCCCGAATTCCTGTACGGCTCCTTCTTTCCGCGAGGCAATTTCACGATCCCGCGGAGCGCTGCCCGTACCGTTTCCCGGCCGGGTCTTCGCGTTCACGCGCCAGTAAATTGCGTAACGACGAGAACGAAATTTTCCACGATCGGGAACTCTCGCGCAAAGGCATTCCTTCGATTTCTTTGTCTCCGTCGCCGGCGGCGGGCTGCGAGGGGAGCGTGGGTGGATGCTTTCTGAGCTCGAGCAGGAGAAAACTCTTTGGTGAAATGATTGCGGAAATATTCGGCGGCGGGATTGGAGAACTGTTGGTACTGTGATTTGATAAGCATTTGATAGGATTCGTTAGAAAAGTGTTTGGATTCTTGCAATAATGATTGCAATAATAATTATTATTATAATATAATATAATATCATATAAAAAAAATATAATATAATATAATATAAAAAAAATATAATATAATATAATACAATATAATTATTATAATATAATAATATAACAATAATTATTATTATAATATATTATAATATAATAATATAACAATAATTATTATTATAATATATTATAATATAATAATATAACAATAATTATTATTATAATATATTATAATATAATAATAATTATTATTGCAACCATTATTATTCTACCATTTGGTAGAATGATTGTAGAATCATTTTTGTATTATAATTGGAGTACTATTTAGTAGCATGATTATGGAATCATTTTGTATTATGATTGTTTGGTACCATAATTGGAAAATT
Organism: Megalopta genalis; assembly: GCF_051020955.1. NCBI lineage: Eukaryota > Metazoa > Arthropoda > Insecta > Hymenoptera > Halictidae > Megalopta > Megalopta genalis. Next base: position 4,707,479 of record NC_135026.1, on the reverse strand, counting down.
ATTTGGTATCATTATTGAAGCACTATTTGGTAGAATGATTGTAGAATCATTTTTGTATTATAATTGGAGCACTATTTAGTAGCATGATTATAGAATCATTTTGTATCATGACTATTTGGTAGCATAATTGGAAAATTATTTGGAACCATTATTAGACCATTATTATTGCAACCATTATTGTTCTACCATTTGGTAGAACGATTGTAGAATCATTTTTGTGTTATAATTGAAGTACTATTTAGTAGCGTAATTATGGAATCATTTTGTATCATGATTGGAAAATTATTTGAAACCATTATTGGAGCACTATTTGGTAGAATGACTGTAGAATCATTTTTGTATTATAATTGGAGCACTATTTAGTAGCATGATTATAGAATTATTTTGTATCATGACTATTTGGTAGCATAATTGGAAAATTATTTGGAACCATTATTGGACCTTTATTATTGCAATCATTATTATTCTATCATTTGATAGAATGATCGTAGAATCATTTTTGAATTATAATTGGAATACTATTTAGTAGCATGATTATGGAATCATTTTGTATCATGACCGTTTGGTACCATGATTGGAAAATTATTTCATACAATTATTGCAGCACTTGCTAGATTGGTAGAATGATTACATTTGGTAGAATGATTGTAAAATCATTTTTGTATTATAATTGGAGCAATATTTAGTAGCATGATTATAGAATCATTTTATATTATGACTGTTTGGTACCATTATCAGAGAACCATTTGGTAGCATATCTATAAAATCATTTTGTATCATGATTGGAGAACCATTTGGTACTATCATTGAAAAATTATTTGGTATCATCATGGAGGAATCATTTAGTAGCATGATTATGAAATTATCTTGTATCATCATTGGTGAACCATTTGGTACAATTTTTGGAGAACCATTTGGTACCATAATCAAAAAACTATTTGGTACCATAATTAGGGAGCCATTTGAGTACCATTTGGTAGCATGATCATAAAAATATTTTGCATCATCACTGATGAAGAACCATTTGGTACCATTATCGCAAAATTATTTCGCATCATAATTAGAAAATTATTTGGTACCATCATCGAAGAACCATTTGTTAGCATAATTACCGAATCATTTCGCATCGTCATTGGAGAAATATTTAGTACCATTAAAGAAAAACGATTAGGGTAACATGATTAGGGTACCATTTGGTACTAAAAAAAAATTATTTGGTACCATGATTAGGGTACCATTTGGTACCAAAAAAAATTATTTGTTACCATTATTGAAAATCCATTTGCTACCACGTCAAAAAAAAAGTATTCTAAAAACTATTACTAAAAAATTAATTATTAACGCCACCAAAATTTCGGCTCCAAATTAATACCCATCTGAACAATTCTAGTCCGCGCCGCGCGTAGGACACGGTTGCCGAACCGAGCAGAGCATTTACACGGCGAATGAATGAGTCAGCTGGAGTCGCGCCGATTTATTATCGGCGAACGCGTGTTCCCGTGCCACCGCGTTCGCCGTGGGACGAGCGGATCGCGCGTGTCCGGCATTTTTCAGGAGTCGTTTATTTATCGGGGACTCTCGAAACGTATCCGTGTGATCCGCTCCGACCGAATCTCGTGGTCGTTCGATCGATAGATCGCGACGGTGGATCAACGTCGACGAGCTGTTAACGATCTGTTCGATCGCTCGCGAGCTTTTATCGATAAAGAATCATTTCGGGCCGGGTCGGGCCGTTTTATCTGTGCGATCGACCTCGCGATCTCGATGCTAATCATTCATAAAGTCGTTCAAAAGTTGTAGCGCGGCGGGCCGAGGCTTTCTCCGAGTCGAATGTCGCGGAGACGGATCAATGGTTTTCGTACAATGGATCGATAACGAACGAAGAAATCGGAATCCGTGGTCCTGGCAGTGTTCGATGGTGTTCGATTGCGATCACAGGTGGACGCAGCTGCAAGATTGTTGCACGGCGGAGTCGACGAGGGACGGGGGAACCTCGGGAGAACGCGGATTGACGAGAATGATTTTCTGTAACGTTCAATTAGGACGCCGTATGAGATGAAATCGTAATTGAATATCGCGCGACGCGCCGATAGTCTGCATTGATAAAATCTGCGTTCTACCAGTATCAATTTATCGACGTTACCATCGGCGTTTTGTAATCTACGTTACAACTATATCGATATGGATTCTGCTCTTATCGACACTTTGCGATCTGCGTTGTATCAATGCCAGGATACGTTATAGACTCGTCGATATTTTGTAATCTACATTGTGGCAATATCAATCTACATTTTCTTCTGATAGACACTTTGCAATCTACATTGTATCAATATCGATCTACATTATATACTCATCGATATTTTGTGATCTACATTGCAGCAATATCAATCTACATTTTATACTAGTCGATATTTCATAATCTACATTGCAGCAATATTAATCTATATTGTAGATTCGTCGATATTTTATAACTATATTGCAATTATATCAATCTACATTGTAGACTCGTCGATATTTTATAATCTATATTGCAGTTATATCAATCTACATTGAGCAATCAACAATATTTTATAATTACAATGGAGCAATATCAATCTACATTTTCTGCTGATAGACACTTTGCAATCTACATTGAATCAATATAAAATCTACATTATATACTCATCGATATTTTGTGACCTAGATTGCTGCAATATTAATCTACATTGTATATTCGTCAATATTTTATAATCTACATTGCAGAAATAGAAATCTACAATGTATACTTATCGACACTTAGCAATCTACATTGTATCAATATGAAATCTACATTATATACTCATCAATATTTTGTAATCTACATTGGAGCAATATCAATCTACATTTTATTCTTATCGACACTTTGCAATCTACATTGAATCAATATGAAATCTACATTATATATTCGTCAATATTTTGTAATCTACACTGCAGCAATATCAATCTACATTGCATACTCGTCAATATTTCATAATCTACATTGCAGCAATATCACTCTACATTTTATTCTTATCGACACTTTGCAATCTACATTGAATCAATATGAAATTTACATTATATACTCATCAATATTTTGTAATCTACATTGGAACAATATCAATCTACATTTTATTCTTATCGACACTATGCAATCTACATTGTATCAATATGAAATCTACATTATATACTCATTAATATTTTGTAATCTACGTTGGAGCAATATCAATCTACATTTTATTCTTATTGAAACATTGCGATCTACATTGTGTCAATATGAAATCTACATTATATACTCTCATCAATATTTTATAATCTACATCGCAGCAATGTCAATCTACAATGTATACTTATCGACTCTTTGCAATCTACATTGTGCACCCATCATTATTTTATAATCTACATTGCAGCAATATCAACCTACATTATACGCTCATCAATATTTTATAATCTACATTGCAGCTACCTCAATCTACATTATTCTCTCATCAATATTTTATAATCTGCATTACAGCAATATGAATCTACATTGTATTCCCATCGACACTTAACAACCTACATTATATCAATAACAGATTATAGTATATCCACATTATAGTTCAATCAATATTATAAAATCTACATTCTATCAATATTGATCTACAACGTACACTGATCAACATGTTATAATCCACATTGCAGCAACATGAATCTACATTGTATTAATACCAATTCGCATTATAGTCCAATCAGCATTATAAAATCGTTATTATATCATTATCAAGTTACATGATATTCTTGTGTACACCGTCTAATCTACAATGTATCAGCTCTAATCTTCATTATACGATCTACCCTGTATCAATATCGATCTACACGACACAATCTACATTATATCATGATCGAACTACATTACATCCGACTCTACATAATACTCTAATCTACAGAGCGTAAAAATCAATCTAAATTACATCCGAATCCGAATTGAAGCATCAACGTTGTAGCAACCCTAATCATCGTTACATCTTTACATGTGCGCGCTCCATATTCTACCGATCTCAATTTGCATACACAGACATACACAGCAATCTACATTATATCGATATTAATCTACAAATACCTTAATCCGCATTATATCCTGATTGAATGTCGCGCCAACAGATAGCAACGCATTCGCAGAAATTGACAATGCAAGTGATGCTGCAACTTTGTACGAATACGAATGCTGATAACAATAATGTCGCTGTGTGTAATTCAATTGTGCAACGGACTAAGACGAGAATTGAACGCTGCCAGTCATCCTCGCCCAGGACGAGGAATAAATCGAGGAATAAATCAAGTGTACGCTGATATATTGGAAACTGATAATGCAGATTCAGCAACTTTGTGCGGACGACGACAATTTTGTTGCGGTGCTACGAATGAATTGGGATGCGCCGTAAGGCCAGACTCGAGTATCATAAATCGCCGTTCTCCAGACAATGAATACACGAAGCACGCTGGTTTATTTTTGGAATTTTACAATGCTGCTGCTGCAACATTGTAGCGATAACGACAACGTTCAACATTATTTATACGATTCGATAAAATCTGACAGAATGATAAAATTATCTGTGCCCCGACTGACAGAACAATAAGTGAACAGAACTTAGAAATTTCATTTGAATTTGGAAATTAACGATGTAGATGTTGCTACTTTGTGCTGACAGCAACAATGTTCTTTCTAGGTATTTTCCAATAAAATTTTGCAGTGACAAAATCATTGTTGTCCAGGCTGATAAAATAACGAGTAAATAAGGTACATTGAAGTTTTTGAAAATTAGCAATGTAGGTGTTGCAACTTTGTGTCGGTAGCAACAATGTTCTTTCTAGGTATTCTTCAATAAAATTTTGCAGTGATAAAATCATTGTTACTCAGGCTGATAAAATAATGAGTAAATAAGGTACACTGGAATTGTTGGAAATTAGCAATGTAGATGTTACTACTTTGTGTTGACGGCAACAATGTTCTCTCTACATATTATTGAAAAAAATTTTGCAGTGATAAAATCATTGTTACTCAGGCTGATAAAATAATGAATAAATAAGGTACACTGGAATTTTTGTAAATTAGCAATGTAGATGTTGCAACTTTGTATCGACGGCAATAATATTCTTTCTAGGTATTTTTCAATAAAATTTTGCAGTGACAAAATCATTGTTACCCAGGCTGATAAAATAATGAATAAACAGATGCACTATAATTTTTGGAAATTAACAATGTAGTTGTTGCAACTTTGTATCGGCAGCAACAATGTTCTTTCTATGTATTTTTCAATAAAATATTGCAGTGATAACATCATTGTTATCCAGGCTGATAAAATAATGAATAAACAGGTACACTGAAATTTTTGGTATTGACAATGTAGATGTTGCAACTTGGTGTCGACAGCAACAATGTTCCCTGTACATATTATTCAACAAAATCTCGCAGTGACAAAGTTATTTCTGCCCGGACTTATGCGACGATAACTGCACGAAGTGCACTGGAATTTTGAAAATTGACAAAGTAGATGTTGCAGCATTGTATCGACAGCAACAATGTTCCCCCTCCGTACGATTCAACAAAATCTCTCAGTGACAAAATAATTTCTGCCCGGACCGACACGAAAATAACCGCGCAAAGTGCACTGGAATTTCGTAACGTTGCATACGATATCTGACAGATGAAATTGAACGAAATAATTGCACGTAAGAATGTATCAACGTTGTACCACGGAAACCGATATCTGCGGAACGTGACATTCGACTAGGACCGAGCGTTGGATCCGGCGTGTTTGTATTCCTCGGTTCCTGCTCGGTTCGCCTTGAAGCGTGTCCTCGCGTAGCGGTGCTCGGCAAGCAGAATCTCCTGGACAGTGACGGACTTACCTCGCCGACACGGAGCGCCACCAGGGCCAGGCACAGTACCGACACAAGCGCACTGGCGTACGCGTGAATATCGCTGGTTCCCACTGTCATTTTCGGCGGCGTATCGCGCGAACACTGTGCGACCGTCTGCGGCGGCTGTCACGTTCTCTTGGCCACGATGCTCTCTCTCGCTCTCTCTCTCTCTCTCTCTCTGTCCGCCCGCGGTCTCACGTCACATTTTCGTGATTGAACGAGAACGGTCGCATCGTATATACGCGCGTGTCGCGGTGTACGGTGTGCGGGAGCGCGGCAGGCGTTTTCCCGTGGCGGCCACGCGGCTTCTTTCCTTGACAAGCCGTCGGACACGCGAAGGCCGTGGTCCCGGTGTCTCGCGATCTACGGTCCGGCCCGCTGTCCCGCGAAAACTCGATCGTTCGTCGTGGAGAACTGGAGGCGAGTGTTATACTGCCGCAATAATGACTGTTCCTCCTGAACTGCCCCCAGGGACGCTCAGGTGTTCAGCATTTTGGTGGGGATAGATCGTGGCTGCGGCGGCCATTCCCTTTTCCTCCGATGTATATCGATCCACACGCATTCAAGTCTCCGCCAACTGCGATCCACCGCGCCGCTACGCCGGCCCGCCGTGCGAGGCCAGCACTGTGCAACATACCGCGTGATAACGTAGGCGGCTGACGTATCGACCGGTTCGACGGCACGCGAAACCTTCGCGAACCTTCGCACCGATACGCCGGTGCGATGGAAGCGTAAGCTCTTGGGGGCCGAAATGGTTTGAGCTTTATTCGTCGATTTAACGTTACGATATGCCGCGTCGAAAATGTATTAACATTCGTTTGGTTCGATCATGCTTTCGTAGAAAATAGTTCGTTGCAAGATTTTAAGTTGAGATACGTTAAATGTTATGCACTGATAATGCACCTTGTTAGAATTTCGATGGAATCGTTTTGTGGAAAACATTGTCGGATCATTGAAAATGTCTGAAAAATTGTTGGAAGTTTCGAAAATAATTAACTTGTCCGTTTGTTGAAAGATTACGAATTTGTCGTTCGTAATTGTTTAAGCTTTTCTATGGAACCGGTCACGTGTTTATGAGGTTTAATAATTTATTTAAAATCGTTCGCCGATGTTTAGATTGCCATGTTTCTTGCAAAATATTAATTCAATGCTGTTAGGGTGGCTAATATTGTGGATTACGAGAGATGGATATCGATTGAAGGGTAGGAAACTATATTTTCAAAATGTTGAACTTTGAGAATTGAATCTCAGACATAATAATCGCGCATCCATTGCAACGGGACAGTGGAATGAAAGCACTTAAAACTGGACAAAAAGCTATAACTCAGTTTCTGCTGTGTATTATATTCAATTATTCAATTATTCAATTATTCAGTTATTCAATCATTCAATTATTCAATCATTCAATCATTCAATCATTCAATCATTCAATCATTCAATCATTCAATCTTTCAATCATTCAATCATTCAATCATTCAATCTTTCAATCATTCAATCATTCAATTCTTCAATTCTTCAATTCTTCAATTCTGCAATTCTGCAATTCTGCAATTCTGCAATTCTTCAATTCTGCAATTCTGCAATTCTTCAATTCTTCAATTCTTCAATTCCTCAATTCTTCAATTCCTCAATTCTTCAATTATTCAATTATTCAATTTTTCAATTTTTCAATTTTTCAATTCTTCAATTCTTCAATTCTTCAATTCTTCAATTCTTCAATTACATCCTCCACGACCTATCGATTTCAATAGTACTACAATACCGAATAGCCAGTTCATTCGCTCACATGTCCACCCTATTTTCCAGCTGATAATTCGGCAACGATCGATTTTTGACCGCTGCGAAGTCATCTTCTTCCACTACGCACCCTCGTAATGGTTTAAAGCCGCGGATCACTGGACGATGACCCTAATTCGCCTGGATCCACGGTTTTCTAGAAACGCTTCGTGAAAATACACCAACGCGGTTTTCGCTATCGATTGAACCTAGTATAGGAGTTAACGACGGTGGGGCTCAGGGTCTCCGGGTTTCTGAGGATCGTTCTGCGTAGGAGGGTGCACGTATCGACTCGCAAGACGGCTCATCCGCTTTAAGGATTAAAGCTTCGGAAGTTCGTAACGATTACGCTGCCTGGAATTATGTCAATTAGACCGCGGCTGGTACTGGTTCTGGGAAGTTGCTGCTTCAAACACTGTTGCAAAAACGTTATTCGTTAAACTTATTGAGCAACCAGGGTGCTGTGAATAGCATCGGAAAGTTTGCGGGAAAAGTTGGTCGACCGAGCAACAAGAACGAATGAAGACTTTTAAGCTGCCGTTTTATCATTTTCGGCTTGTTATATTTTTAGAGTGATTTAGGTAGCTGTAATTGTGTAACAAAAGTTTTGCATTAAATTTTCTTTTGTTGAGAGGAAGATATGATTTGTTTCTTGGAAACATTGTAAATATTGTAAACGTTGTAAATATTGTAAACGTTGTAAATGTTGTAAATGTTGTAAATGTTGTAAATATTGTAAACGTTGTAAACGTTGTAAATATTGTAAATATTGTAAATGTTGTAAACGTTGTAAACGTTGTAAACGTTGTAAACGTTGTAAATATTGTAAATGTTGTAAATGTAGTAAATATTGTAAACGTTGTAAATATTGTAAATATTGCAAACGTCGTAAACATTATAAACGTTGTAAATATTGTAAACATTGTAAAAATATTGCATACGTTATAAACATTGTTCCCACTTGTTAACGCAGACAATTATTTTTTACCTAAAAATCCGGCTATTGAAGAAGCATTTTGTCATTTAAATGATTTAACTCCCATACATAAATTATTTACGCATATTAAAATAACGAGTCTCAGATCACTATAAAATATCAATATTTAATTGCTACAATATTCTTTTCGTTTCAATCTGCCCGTAAACCATCAAAGCTCGCCGCAGCACGGACAGTTCAATTATAACCGACGTATCTGCAATTTCCGCGCGGCAACGTCGCGCTGTAACAGCGGCAACGTCGCATACATTTGCCCGAAGTTGGTTTTACGAGCGACGATTTTTCCGTTTCCGCGGACTGCACGGTGGAAACGCGATTATTAGGATGTGTCGCACGTGTCCCAGCACGTTAACAACTGTTGCGAGATTGCGATAGACAAACGATTCAATGGTTATTGATTGAACGAAGATTGCGGCGGCCGCGTCGATGGCCGCGGTGCTCGCTGCGCGGTATTGTCGCCGGGGCCTCTTAACTTGCCACAATGCGGACAATGCCGTTCCGTTCGAGACAACGGGCTCTCCGGCTTATAGGATCATTCACGGATGACGTGCGGCCCATTCAAGATCATGATACATCGATAGATCCTTTCCGCAGGAGTTATTGAAACACCGGATGTGTGCTGGTGCTTACGCGACATCCGCGTAATGGCGGATCGCGTTCTTTCGCGGATTCGAGATCGCTGGAACTGCATTATTTCGCGAGGCTGTTCAATCAATGGGTAACGATTTGTCCAATACCTTCTCGCTTATTTTTCTGTTATTGCGTTATTGTCGATTATTATTGAATTATTATTGAATTCAACTTGAATTATTATTGAATCCAACTTGAATTATTATTGAATTCGACTTGAATTATTATTGAATTCAACTTGGACTATTATTGAATTCTTCTTGATTATTATTGAATTATTCTTGATTATCATTGAATTATTGTTGCTTACGACTATTGAACTATTGTTGATTATTGTGGAATTATTATTGATTGTTATTGAATTATTCTTGAATTATTCTTGAACTAATCTTGACTTACCACTAATTATTATTGAATTATTATTGAATAACTCTTGAACAATCCTCGAATTATTCTTGAATCATTCTTAAATTACTCGTAAGTAATTCTTGAATCATTCTTGAATCAATCTTGAACTATTCTTGAATTATTCTAGAACTAATATTGAATTATTCTAGAGCTAATATTGAATTATTCTTGAATTATTCTTGAATTATTCTAGAATGACAAATAGTTATTATTGCATTATTATTGAATTATTCTTGAATTATTCTTGAATTATTCTAGAATGAGAACTAATTATTGTTGAATTATTATTGAATTATTCTTGAATTATTCTAGAATAACACAACTAATTATTATTGAATAATTATTGAATTATTCTTGAACTAATCTTGACTTACTACTAATTATTATTGAATTATTATGGTTTTATTGTTGCTTATTACTGAATTATTCTTGGACAATCTTTGAATTATTCTTGAATCATTCTTAAATTACTCGTGAACAATATTCTTGAATTATTATAGAACTAATATTTAATTATTCTTGAATTATTCTTGAATTATTCTAGAATGACAACTAATTATTATTGAATTATTCTTGAATTATTCTAGAATGACAACTAATTATTATTGAATTATTATTGAATTATTCTTGAATTATTCTCGATTATGATGGTTTTATAGTTGATTATTACTGAATTATTCTTGAACAATTCTTGAATTATTCTTCGATCATTCTTGAATTACTCATGAACAATTCTTGAATTATTCTTCAATCATTCTTAAATTACTCGTGAACAATTCTTGAATCATTCTTGAACTATTCTTGAATAATTCTAGAACTAATATTGAATTATTCTTGAATTATTCTAAAATGATAACTAATTATTATTGAATTATTCTGGAATTATTCTCGATTATGAAGATTTTATTGTTGATTATTACTGAATTATTCTTGAACAATTCTCGAATTATTCTTCAATCATTCTTGAACAAATCTTGAATTATTCTTCAATTATTCTTGAATTGTTCTTCACTTATTCTTGAACAATTCTTGTATTATTCTTGAATTTTTTAAAAATCATTCTTGAATCATTCTTGAATCATTCTTGAACTATTTTCGAACTATTCTTGAATGAATCTTGAATTATTCTTGAGTTATTCTTGAATTAATCTTGACTTATCCTTGCATTATTCTTGAATTATTCTTGATCATTATTGAATTATTTTTGTTCATGATTCAATAATCATCAACAACTTACCGTTGATTACGATTGCATTCTTATCGAATTCAAATTGAATCATTATCAAATTATTCTCGATTATGGAACAAATCACAGACATTTCGAAAAACGTTGCAACACCGGATGCTGCTATTTTTACAAGCGAGCCCTTCACGGGCACGCCGTGCGTCAACGCCCTTATTATAATCGTATTTGTTAATGCATTCAAATTCGACACTAATTGCGGGGCGTGTAATTACGAGGCTCTAGTCCTTGGACGTTAAATTTAATTGGTGAAAGAATGTGGCTTTACGATGGCCAATAATTATACGATCCTTATCGATCGCGATGAATTTAATTACACGAAATTGTGGCGGTCGGCCGATCGAAAAATCTCGGCCGGCAATTAAAGTCGCGACGACCGGACGAAAATTTTCTTTTTCTTTTTTAGCCGACTCGAAACTTAATGGAAGACGCTTTAATGAATTCCGCCGTGCGGAATCGGTCGACGACCGGCGCGATTCATAACATTTTGCGTAACGAACGCCGTGAGACGTGTACGAGGCGACGCGAGAGAGCCGAGCCACGTAATCTCAATGGAACTCGACGCGGCTCGTGCATCCTTCGCCGCGATCTTCTCTCCCGGGGAAAAGCGTCGCCGGCGACCCAGTTTCCCACGAGAAACCGCCGCGCGCCGGCAGAAAAAAACAGAGAGGCTCCGTACGAGACCGCGGGGTCGCGCGGAACGGGAAAGAAAAACCGGGGGAAAATCGCGCCTACGGCAAAGCTGCGAATAATGGAGGAACGTTAATCGCTGTATATATTAATCTTATTGTGTCCGGCCGGATTTCCATAGCGCGTGCCACGCGGCGGCGGCGTTGGAACAAAAGAGATGATTTTGTTCCGTCGCGGAACGCGTCCCGCGCCGCGGTTCCCAACCCGTGATATTTCCATCGCACGGCAATATTTTAGGGCTTGTTTTGAAGAGCAGGCTTTCCTCTATCAGATCGCGGCTGAAAAAATCATCGGGAAAAATAATCGAACACGGGTAGAGCCGTTTGAATTCGTGTCCTTCCTTATGGGAAGGAATAAAAGTAGCTACACTTTTCCCCTCGGATTTGTAATAAAAAGGAACGATTTAAAAAATCGAGTCAAAGCATGCAGAAGTAGAAGTTTCGCCCTTTAAAACAAGCCCGGCTGGAGCGCAGTGCGATTTTTGTTCACGGACTTGCAGCGGTTTGAATATCGACGAGATTTTGATCCTTAAATACAAACCTTATTCTTTGATTCATTGTAATTAATACAATTAATTATAACATTGATATTTATGCAAAATAGTGACACTTGTATATTCTATTAAATATAAATGTAAATAAATATTCGCTGGTGCATCGCCGAGTAACGAAACCCAGCCGCAACTGTCCTACATAGGCGTAGGACTGGCGCAGGAAAATTCAGACGCAGCTCGCAAAAAGAGAGAAGAGTATTCAACTCGCGGCCGTTTCATAATCTCCGAGCCCAGGAAGACCAAGAAAATTTCAGTCCCCCGTCATCGAAGACCACCCTAAGCGACTTACCCGCCCACTGCGGCGGGTCGTTGCGCGAGTTTTCATCGGGGAGCGTACAATGAGGATGTACCATCTCCCGAAAGATTTCAAAGTACGATTTCCATAGACACAAAAGCACGGCACGGAGCAACGCGGGGAAGCCGACGCCGGTATCTGGGTCGTCGCATTAATTCTTTCATGCGCGGCTCGCTGGAGTGTACCCGCTCGAGTGGTGCGCCGGGTAGCGCCGCGAAAAAACAACACGAGCCCCCGCAATCACTATCGCGGAAGCGTGGAGGCAGCCAACGCGGCCGACGGCTGCCGCTCGTACCAAGAAAGCGGGACTTGTGGGGAGCCGGTCGAAAAACTACTCGCTGCTTCTACCTGGTTCAGATGCTGTAGCTAAACAGCTTCTTGTTTTTGCGATGCTGTTTGGCTACCTGGGTTGGCTACTTTGTTTAGCTATTTTGTATAGCTACTTTCTGCAGCTACTTTGATTAGCTACTTGACTCAACTACTATGTTTAACTACTTAGATTAACTACTATAATCAACTACTTAGCTTAGCTACTTTGTTTAGCTACTCGGCTTAAATACTATATTTAACTACTTAGTTTAGCTACTTTTTGTTTAGAAACCTGGCATTGCGACTTTGTTTAGCTACCTAACTTAAGTACTACACTTAAATACTTGACTCAACTACTATATTTCACTACTTAGCTTAGCTACATTGTTTATCTACTTGGTTTAAATACTATATTTAACTACTCAGTTTAGCTACTTTGTTTAGAAACCTGACATTGCTACTTTGTTTAGCTACCTAACTTAAGTACTATACTTAAATACTTGACATAGCTACTAGATTTAACTACTTAGCTTAGCTACATTGTTTAACTACTTGGCATATCTACTAGATTTAACTACTTAGCTTGGCTATTTTGTTTAGCAACCTGGCTTTGCAACATTGTTTAGTTACCTTTCTTATCTACTATACTTAAATACTTGACTTAACCACCATATTTAACTACTTAGCCTATCTACTTTGTTTAGCTACCTGGCCTAAATGCTATATGTAACTACTTAGCTTAGCTACTTTGTTTAGAAACCTGGATTTGCTACTTTGTTTAGCTACTTTTCTTAACTACTATACTTAAGTAGTTGTCTGAGTTACTATATTTGCCTACTTAGCTTAGCTACATTGTATAACTGCTTGGCTTAAGTACTATATTTAAGTAACTTAGCTACTTTGTTATGCAACCTGGATTTGCTAATTTGTTTAGCTATCTAGCTTTGTTACTATATTTAACTACTTAGCTTAGCTACTTGTTTTAGCTACTTTATTTATCTTCCTGCCATTGCTACTTTGTGTAGCTATCTATCTTAGCTACTATATTTAACTACTTCGCTTAGCTACCTTGTTCATGAAACTAGCTGTGCTACTTTGTTCCACGACCTAGCTTAACTATTACATTTAACTGTTTGTCCTAGCTACTTTGATTAGCAACCTGGTATTGCTACTTTGTTTAGCTATATAACTTAGCTACTATATTTAACTACTTCGCTTAGCTGCTTGGCTAGTCTACTATATTTAAATACTTGGTTTAGTTACTATATTTAACCACTTGTTACAGCTACTATATTTGAATATTTGGCTTGGCTACTCTGCTTAGCTACTTAGTTCAGCTACTATATGTAGCCACTTGTCTTAGCGACTCTGTCCAGCTATCTAACTTAGCTACTATATTTAACTACTTGGTCTAGCTACCTTGTTCATCAACCTAGCTTTGCTACTTTGTTTCACTATCTACCTTAGCTACTATATTTAAATATTTGACCTAGCTACTTTATTTAGCAACCTGGGTCTGCTACGTTGTTCAGTTACCTATGTTAGCTACTATATTGAACTACTTGGCACAGTTACTATGTTTAGCTTCTCGGCATAACTACTCTGCTCAGCTATTCAACTCAGCTACTATGTTTAGTTACTATAATACAACTACCTATATCTAGCTTTCTGATTCAGCTACCCTACATACGCCGCCTATAAATAAATAATCCATTCAATTACCCGATTTAGCTACCCAATTTAGCTACCCGATTTAGCTACCCAATTTATCAACCCGGTTCACACGCCCGATTTAGCTACTCGATCCAGCTACCCGGTGCAACCCACCCAACTCATACAACCCATTCCGCCCCATAACCCAGTCCAGCTAGGAACATGTCTTCCTATTATCAAGTTATCCGCTCGAACTCCACAATCTACCCAGTCGCTCTGAGCCACTTAATTCAGCCATCCGTTCCCGGCAATCTGTCCCAGCAACTCTGTCCATCTACCCCCGCGGAGCCGCTCGTTTCATGCTACTGGTTTCCATCCGGCAGGTTCGCGAATCCGATTTTTCCTTCGCCTGACGTTTCATCTTCAGTCGGCCAGCAGGCGGAGCCGTGTTTGACGGGCATCGAGCGACGCCGGCCTGTACAAACACGGGCCGGGACCAGGCATATCGGGAAACACTGGGGCTCGTCCGTTCCTCGCTACCCTCACTCCTCCACCCATTTCGACGTCGCCGGCTCGCCTCGCCGGCGCGCTCCTGGGTGGGGGGGCCGCCGGGGAGGACGCAAGCGCGGACGTATCGACCGGCGAACCCTCCGGGTGACACCCTCGCGATCCTCGGCTGAGGCTCACTGCTTCACCGGCAAACTAGTGGGTAGTACACGCACGCGACACAGGTGAGTACCGAAAAGCTTTCTCAGATTCTTCTCGCTAGACCAGTGTGCCCGAGACCCGAGCGTTTACTGCGGGGGGATTTAACCGCGCCGCGATCTGGCAACGCCTTTGCACCGTGTCCCGTTCGCTGATAACGTTCGGCCTCGTTCACCCTCGTGCCGGAATTCCCGAGTCCCCGACCCCGACGGGCCCACCGTACCAAGTGCACCGTTTTTCCAGCCGATCGACACAGTTCCGAGCGCCAGTTCGAGTTTCGAGCCCCGCGCTTTTAATCGAATTAGGTTAAGCAGATTCCGCGTCGCTCCATCGCGTGCTCCTCGGGCTTCTCTCCGCGGCTCCGCAGGCCGTCCGCGTCCTCGCTCGCGATCGTTCCCTGCATCACGGTCCCCTCTTCCGGTTCCCGGCCGTCGTGCGGTGCGGTCGCTTTCAAATTTACGCGGGAGCGGACGCGGCGGAAGCGTCGGCCGCACGCGAACCCGGCGATTCTTCACGCGTGTTCGCGTACCGTGTTCACGTGACCCGCGGTTCCTACCCCCCCCTCCGGGCCTCCGCGCGTCGTTAACGTGCGATTAATGCTCCGGCACCGATATTCGCGCGACGTTTCTCTCCCGGCGGCGATTATCGACCGCGCGCCGCACGGGAGAGGTTCGCCGCGCCGCGGAGAGTCTGCTCGATACGAGGCGGCTCTCCGCGCGTTTCGGGGCTCCGCTCCGAGTCGCGTTGCGTTGCCCGCGGATCGCGAGATCGCGCGGCGCCGGCTGGCCGCCGGCTCCGTGCCGGGCACGCGACGGCTCCGCGCCGGGCACACGGCGGCACCGTGCGCGCAGCCTCGGCCGGTCAATGCGCCTGTGCCCTTTCCTGACACCTAGGGACTCCGGCATCGATTATTACCAAAGTCTTGCCCGAACGCCGCGTAGAACGCGTGGCCAACACCGTCTAGGGACGTCGACGGACGCGAACGAGCCCTTCGCGCAGCTACAAAAAGTTTGGATTCGTTTGAAAGAAAAAAAAGGGACGAGGAAATTGTGCGACGTGACTTCGCGGAGATCGCGCTACGAAATCGGCCGATACGCTGTCGGAACTGTTTCGAAGGGTGTGTCCGATCGATTTGACAGCGGACCTCGACGAAATTAACGAGTATTGTTTTCTTGTGATAATAAGGAGAATGTGTTTGATAGGAACTCCGTTGTTTTTATCGTAACGCATGCTTCGGTTAAATTCGTGATGATTGTTTTTATGGTGGAGTTTCTGTTAGTTTAACGAGCGAGAAATGGGACCGAAAATTGATTCGTTTGGCGCGACGAGGAAGCTCGCGTCTTATTGGCCGCGCTGCGCTTCGCCGGGATGCGCCGTGTGTCTTTGTTAACCCTTTCGTGGGCACGATATAAATTTTCGAAGAAAATTGGAATACTCACTTACCGTAATTTTATTAGTAATATCAATTACAGTAATATCATTTATAATAATATCATTTATAACGATATCATGTATAATAATATTATTTATAACAATATCATTTATAATAATATCATTTATAACAACCTTAAAATATTTATTAACAAGACAGCTGTTACTCACTTTTCTTTTATTTTTAATCTTTCTCCCCTCAAAATTAGGGGTGCTGGGACCTATGCAGGGTGTCCCAAAATTATGCTATTTCCGGGAAACGAAGGGTTCCTGAGGTCGTTCGGAAAAACTTTTTCCTTTGGAAAAATTTTCTCCGAGGCGTCGTTTACGAGTTATTAACGAAAAACAGTGACCAATAGGAGACGAGATCAGCTGGCGCGGAGGCGGCCGAGCTCGCCTCTCATTGGTCAGTGTTGTTTCGTTAATAACTCGTGAACGAAACCTCATAGAACATTTTCGCAAAGGAAAAAGTTGCTTCGAATGACCTCAGGAACCCCTTTTCTCAGTAATCTCATTTCCCGGAAGTACCATAATTTTGGGACACCTTGCATATAGACAGCAGCACACTTCAACCTTGGGAATATTTGATCCTAGAGGTCCGAACGCGCCCTAAAAGTGGGTGTGAAGCTACTAATTCACGGTGCCTGTGAAAGGGTTAAGCTAAGACGCGACCAGGGAATCGATCAGCTTCGAGTTTCGCGCGTGTCGCCGCGGCGAACTTCGCGGACGCCCCCGGCGGCGAGATGATTGCACAAAGTTGCGCGAAGAATCGATACCTCGGAGTTCGCCGGTTTGAAAGTCAACTGGGCTCACGATTTCTGGTATTCGACGGAGCGCGAGCTGCGGAGGTCGAGAAAAGGGGCCCAGGCTCCGGGAAAGGGCCCAGCCGATTTGTCCTCGGAGGTTTTTCAACAACTATTGTACCGTTCGATAGCTGACTGAGAGAAACTCGTCTGTGTAAAATTTCAACCCTGTGACTCGTCCGTGAGGGTAGTTACAGAGTAAATTAGATCGCGCGCATTTCCACATATTTCCCCTCTTCGATAACTTTTCAAAATTTTGACAAAAATGTGGCTTGCCTCGGACCTCGAGCCGCGTGTTATAGAATTTGTTCAGATTTTTCGGAAGCAAGCTATGGTTTTAAAAAATGGGAAACTAGAAAAAAAATCAGAAAATTGAAGATTTCTCGAAAACAAAAATATAGGCTTTTTTGATATTAATTCCTTGATAAGATGCTGTCTCAAGCAGTACGCTAGATTTTTTCAGATTTTTCGTAGAATTGCGTCATTGTTAAAAAAAAATGGAAACCGAATTTGTCGACGTTTTTGCTGCGAGAAAAAAATTTCTACTTGTCGGATTTATCGCGAGTATAGGTTAAGTAATTTTAAACGTTATCACATCGAAACAAGCAATTTTTTCAAAATTTTAAAGCGTCACTGGTGGGGGGAAATGAGGGGGAAAAGAGCGCAATTTAATTTACCCTGCAACTACCACCCCCCCCCCCCACCCCTGCAAATTACAGATTTGGAATTTTAAGTATTTCTTGATCAATTATCGAAAGGTAAAACAGTCGTTAAAAAACCTCTAAGAGCAATTTTGACCATCTTAACCGGCTGGGCCCCAAAGGGCTCAAAAAGCCCAAAGAATTCGGATCGCGCGAGCTTCTCGAATACTTCCGATCTGTTGAACCTGAGAGACGTTCAGAATCTCAAGGTCGTCGCGAGTAGACTGCTCGGAAAAAACTCGGAAAATATAATAATTAATATAATAATATAATTAATATATATAATTATAATATAATTGATATACGTAATCATAACATAATTAATATATATATATATATATATATATATATATATATATATATATATATATATATATATATATATAATTTATATTTATATATATTATTATATTTATTGTATATATTTATATTTATATATATTATTATATTTATTATATATATTTATATTTATATAATTTAATTATATTAATTAATATAATAGTATAAAAATTTTGAGCGGCAGAACTGTGCGACTTCGGTGCAATCGGCGAGTCCGTAGCGTCGCGCGTCGTCGAAGCGTTTCGAAAAGTGCTAGAAAATCGAGGCGGAAATCGCGCGCGATTCCGCGCGGTGCCCTCGTTCCGCGGAAACAATTATCCGTTGTGCCGGCGGTTCGCGGACCGGCCGAGTGCCGCTGACTCGTTATCGGCGCTGTTTATCGCAATCCGATAATCGTCACCGGCTCGAAATCATTGTTCCCGCGGCCGGCGGCACGTCGGACGGAAAAACACGTAGCCGAGGCTCGCGCGAAAAAGAAAAATTGGTACGGCGTGCACCGGCACGCCGGGGCGTTTTATCGATCAGCGGGTGGCCATCGAGCTCCACTTTTGCCTTGCCTGTGCTAAATTTCGAGGAGAGGTCTTCATCCCGCCGGCACAAAGAACGCGCGGGCGACATTTTTCATCGCGGGCCGCGGCCGCCCCTTGCGAAAGATGTTTGCTGTTATCTTTCATCGGTTGAATGCCCGCTGAAAAATAGCGCGCTCCAGAATAGCCACAAGGAAAACGGGCGGCCGGTGAATCTTTTAGGCGCATCACGGCCTTCTCTCGCGTTGCGAAAATGTTGCCGGCACGTTACAGTAATTTCACGCAGAAATGTTCCGCGGGACCTGGAATTGAAACCGACGGATCCGAGAATACTGAGTCGCGATACTTCGGGGCTCGCGGAGAGGTGACTTTGCTTTTTTATTTTTAATTTTTTTTTGCCACGATTCGGAGGCAATTCGGTGGCCACGTGACACGATTCGAGGGCAATTCGGAGGCAATTCCGAGGTCACGTGACTCGATTCGAAGGCAATTCCGATGCCGCGCGACTCGATTCGAAGGCAACTTCGAGGTCACGTGACTCGATTCGAGGGCAATTCCGATGCCACGCGACTCGATTCGAAGACAATTTCGAGGTCATGTGAATTCGGATCCCACGTGACTGAATTCGGGGGAAATTCGGGGCCCACGTGACACTATTTATAGGCAATTAGATGGCTAGAAACCACGATTCGACGATCAGAATTAGTAGAATTATAATTTCCAAGAGCTAACCTAAATCTGGATGAGAATCGTTTTAAATCTGGATTAAACCTGAATTGGGTCCGGTTTAGATCTTAGATCGCCCCGGATTAAATCTCAATTAAGCCACGGTTAATCTCGAGATAGATCAGAATTAATAAAAGTATAATTTTCAAGAAGAGTTATTGCAATATCTTGAGATTTACAAATATAGTACAAGTCTCGACAAGAGCTAGGTTAAATCTGGATTAAATCCGAATTAAGTCTGGCTTAAATCTGATTTAGATATGCATTAAGTCTATATTACATCTGACTTAAATCCAATTTAAGTATTAATGCAGAGTTAGATTTGAGTTAGGTTTGACTTAGATCTGATTTAGATCTGTATTAAGTCTGTAATAGGTCTGGCTTATATCCGATTTAGGACTGTATTAAGTTTGTATTAAATCTGACATGGATCTGAGTTAGCTCTGCATTAAGTCTGTATTAAGTCTGATTTAGATCCGATTTAGGTCTGTATTAAGTTTGTATTCAGTCTGACAGAGATCTGAGTTAGTTCTGACTTAGATCTGAGTTAGTTCTGACTTAGATCAGAGTTAGGTCTGACTTAGATCTGATTTAGGTCTGCAATAAGAGTCCGTATTAATGCAGATCTAGTCCATAGATCTGAAATAGTTCTGACTTAGATCCGAGTTTGGTCTACCTTAAATCTGAGTTAGGTCTGATTTAAATCTGATTTAGGTCTCCATTAATTCTGTATTAGACCTTTCGAAGGCCACGTGACACGATTCGAAGGCAATCCTGAGGCATTTCTCCCCAATTGTCCCTCAGCTTGTACCCAAAAATGAACAATTTGAGAAAAATCGCGACTTAGATTCTTATACTCGTCGGTTACAATTCCGACTTAATTACAGTAAATTCTCCCCAATTGTCCCGCAGCTTGTACACGAAAACGGACAATTTGGGAAGAGGAGATACGATTATTCAGCACGATACAAGCACTGTTATATTTTTATTCAACTATAAAAAGGAACACTTTTATATTTAGCAATGGTCAACGACTATAAAAACGAAGCTCGAGTAATCGTACCTCCTCCTCCCAAATTGTTCGTTTTCGTTTCCAAAGCCGATCAAGTCGATCAGAGAGAACTTAAACTAATCGTGGATTAACGGGAGACAATTATTCCTGTTCGCAGATTTCAACTTGGATTGTTTAGTTTCTCCTTCCTCACCTCTCTTATTTCGTCCTTTCCTTTCGGGTTATCCTACG
The DNA here is from genome assembly GCF_051020955.1 of Megalopta genalis. NCBI lineage: Eukaryota > Metazoa > Arthropoda > Insecta > Hymenoptera > Halictidae > Megalopta > Megalopta genalis. Next base: position 4,686,555 of record NC_135026.1, on the reverse strand, counting down.
TTGAAGTTTCTTCCGGGACCGGACAAAAGAGCCGCAGACGTCGAACCGTCGGACATCAGCGTGCGAGACCGGTAATCCGTGACAGCCGCCCGATCGCCGCCGGAACCCGAGCCGACCCGAACGGGCTTAGGAAGTTCGAGACCGCCGCGCCAAGGAGGAGACAACCGGCGGTGCGCGTCTGCGGGACGACAGTCTGCGTAAACCAGCAAGATTACCGGCCGCGGCGGTTGCGCCAAATACTGTGGTACAGCTCCTTCACCCGGCAACATTTCATTCTCCAGCTTTCGGCAGTCCTTCACCTCCAATGTTAACTACCTGAAACGGAGGTGAGTGCGAAACGAGGCGCTGTGTCCGCCGGAGTCGCGTTTCCGCAGGCTGAAAACGGAGCAATCGATATATTTTTATCTGTTACTTTCGGTAAATTGGCTCTAATTTGCGCTCGGATTGGACAGGGAAATGGGCGATTCGGGAAGAGGAGATCCGATTATTCGAGCCTCGGTTTTATGGTCGTTGATAATCGGTAACTATAAAAGTGATATACAGGGTGTCCTAAAATAGCACTTTTATAGTTATCGATTGTTAATAACTGTAAAAACGAGCCGAATAATCGTATCCACTCTTCCCTAAGTGTCCATTTTCGTTTTCAAGCTGAGCGTCAATTTATTTGCTGTACTTTGTAGCGTTTCTCAATTTTTTTCAATATGGCGCACTTGATTAAAAAATCTGAAAAAATTGTTGGTTAACAATCATGACCAGCTTGTTGAACTATAATAATTTCAACATGGTTACATGACCGATACCGATAATAATATAAGAACTTACCGGTTTTCGATTTTTCTGAAAAAATTCATGAACACGCGTGCCCTAATAGTCAATATATTCTAGATTTTTTTCAAAATTTTCAATCGAAGAAGATAAGAGAAATTGCAGAAAGAACGTCATTTTATTTGTCACCCTATTATCTTTGGATAAGCTGTCGAATGGTCTGTTGCAAGTTCAATTTGGTCCAAGGACACTTTTGACACCCTTATTCGGCTGTGTCCTTCCTCGAAAAAATCTCCCAAAATGCGAGACATCGGGAGATTCAATTTTGGCCACTGGAAACGAGTCTCCGGCTCGGTGTGCATCGGAATTTTGCATGAGCAAAGACAACACAGTGTGCTGACGCTCGATGGGCCCCGCAGAACGTCGCACAGTTTCATCCGATAGGTGGAATTCATTGCGTGGGACAGTTTTGGACGTTGTTTAAGAGAAATAAGTGTATTGTATTGATATTTTGTTGATATTTTGTTGACATTTTATTGATATTTTATTGATATTTTATTGGTATTTTATTGGTATTTTATTGATATTTTATTGGTATTTTATTGATATTTTATTGATATTTTATTCATAATTTATTGATATTTTATTGATATTTTATTGATATTTTATTGGTATTTTATTGATATTTTATTGGTATTTATTGATATTTCATTAATATTTTACTGGTGTTTCATTGATATTTTATTGATATTTCACTGATATTTCACTGATATTTCATTGATACTTCCTTGATACTTTATTGATATCTTATTAAAAATTTTATTGATATTTCATTGATATTTTACTGATATTTCATTAATATTTCATTGATATTTCACTGATATTTCACTGATACTTCCTTGATACTTTATTGATATTTATTAAAATTTTATTGATATTTCATTGATATGTCATTGATATTTCATTGACAATTCAGTAAATTCTCTCTAATTGACGCTCAGCTTCGAAACGAAACTGGCCAATTTGGGACAAAGAGATCTCCTCCTCCCGAATTGTCCATATACCCACGCAATCCGAGCGTCAATTACGAAGAACTTATTTAACCGTGTGCCGTAACCCGTCATCGCAAAGACCAGCGCGAGTTCCGCGCGCATCAGAGCCAAGAATGTGCCATCATCACGTCACGCATGCAAGCCGCAGCAACCAGCAAACTCGTCCGTCATGCCAAGCCAGCCAGCCCCCACCCCCTCTCCAAGCACGGTGGCTGTTCGATGTTGCTGTTTCACGTCCCAGTGAAAAGCTGGCGGCACTAAAAAGCTCTTCGTAACGCGACACACGAGCGTGAACGACCACGGGACGATCCGACCTGTTGTCACTGTCACGACCACCATCGTAGCTTGTCTTCCAGGTTCTCCTCAGGGGATTTGACCTCGGAGCTAGACGATGAGCCGAGCACAGATTCCGGGCTGGCCTCCATGGCCAGGGATTCGTCCCAATCGTATCAAAGCGCGTCGGAACGGCCGTTGCAGTCGCAGCCGACGCCCGTCCCGCCGGCCAGCCAGCCACCGGTGCCTGGAGCACCGCCACCTGGACCACCGCAACCCGTCGGCGGCGATCTAAGCCTCAACCTGAGGCCCGGCTCCAGGACAACCAGCGCCCCCTCGTCGCCAGCGAAGACCCGGGAGAGCCTGCTCCAGAGGGTCCAGAGCTTGACCGGCGCTGCTCGCGACCAGGTACTTTGTTTGCCATTTGATCCCTCGAGAAACTAAGGTTCTTTGATTAGGCTACGATTCTCGATGCTTGGGCCCTTTAAGTTGGCTTTGAGGAGGCTTCCGGGGTCTGTACGAGGGTCAAAGGGCCTTCGAAGGGACTTGAGGGTCTTTAAGGGACTTTGGATGTATTTAAAGAGACTTTGAAGGGTCTTTAAGGAGACTTTCAGGGCCTATAAAAGTCTTCAAGGAGCTTTAAGGGAGTCTTTAAGGACCTTTAAAAGGCCTTTGAGGAGCTTTAAGGGTCTTGTAGGGCTTTTGAAGATCTTTAAGGAGTCTTAAGGGTCTTTAAGGGCCTTTGAAGGGTCTTTATGGTGGTTTTAAGGAGACTTTCAGGGCCTATAAGAGTCTTTAAGTAGCTTTAAGTGAGTCTTGAAGGACCTTTAAGAGGCCTTTGAGTAGCCTTAAGGGTCTTTTAGGGCCTTTAAAGGTCTTTAAAGAGTCTTAAGGATATTTAAGGGCCCTTGCAGGGTCTTTAAGGTGGTTTCAAGGAGACTTTCAGGGCCTATAAGCGTCTTTAAGGAGCTTTAAGGATCTTTAAGCAGCTTTGAGGATCTTTAAGAGATTTTGAAGGTCTCTAAGGGTCTTTAATGGACCTTTGAGAGCACTTTCAGGAGACTTTCAGGGCGTATAAGAGTCTTTAAGGAGCCTTAACTATCCTTAAAAGGAGCCGCAGGGGTCTTTGAAAAGCCTTAAAGGACTGCAAAGGTCTAGACCCCTCTAAAAGGTCTATAAATGCCTTTTAGGGGGGTCTAAGGGACCTTTGTGGACCGTCAAGGATCTTCAGGCTCAAAAAGTGACTTTGGAGGACTTTAAGGACCCTTAAAGTGACTTGAAAGGCTAACCTTGAACATTTAAAGCAGGCCTGAACAAGTAGTACTCTCGCGGAACAAGTGGGAAAGTATGGTAGACGCGGGAGTCTTCCTGAGGTACTCCCTACTTCTAATCAAATCTAGCAGATCGAGTCAAGTATATTACAAGTAGAGATGGCGTCAAGTGTGTTACAAGAAAAGATAGCGTCAAGTGTATTGCAAAAAGAGATGAGTCTAAGTATATTAGAAGCAGAGCTGGAATTAAGGGTATTGCAATTTAAAGTAGAAACAAGTATATTACGAGTTGAGATTGGGTGAAGTATAATATGAGCAGAGATACTGTCAAGTATATTACAAATAAAGATGGGTTCAAGTATTGTATAAATTAGTAATGGTGCCAATTGTATTACAAGTAGAGATGGGATCAAGTATAGCACTTTATAGTATACTATAAAAAAGAGTAGAGATCAAGTGGTATACTATAAATTGTGATGGGTTCAAGTTTATTAACAATGGAGATAGGTTCAAGTATATTAGAAGTATAGCAGGGTTCAAGTATATTAGAAGTGTAGCTGGGTTCAAGTAAATATCAAGTACAGTTTAGATCATTGTATATTACAAGTATAGCAGGAGTCAAGTATACTACAAGTAGAGATGGAATCAAGTGCATTAAAACTAGAGATAGGTTCAAATATATTACAAGTAGAGATGGAGTTAAGTGTACTATAAATCGAAATGGGTTCAAGTATATTACAACTGTATATGGGATCAAGCATATTATAAATAGAATTAGGATCAAGCGTGTTACAAGTAGAGTTCAGTTCAAGTATATTATAAGTATAGCTAGAGAGGTTCAAGTAAAGTTGGAATCAAGTGCATTAAAAAAAGAGATGAGTTCAAATATATTACAAGTAGATGTGGAGTCAAGTGTGCTATAAATAGAGATGTTCAAGTATATTAAAAGTAGAGTTGAGTTTAAGTATATTATAAGTATAGCTGGGTTCAAGTAAATTTCAAGCAATGTTGGAATCAAGTGTATTAAAAATGGAGATGAGTTCAAATATATTACAAGTAGAGATGGTACTATAAATAGAAATGGGTTCAAGTATATTACAAGTGAAAATGGAATCATGTATATTATAAATAGAATTAGAATCAAGCGTGTTACAAGCAAAATTGAGTTCAAATATATTAGAAGTATAGCTGGTTTCAAGTAAATTGCACTTGGTTCAATTAATTGTAATTGGTTCAAATAAATACAGTTGGCATCAAGTGTATTACAAGTACAGTTGGAGTCAAGTATATTAGAAGTAGAATTGTGTTCAAGTATAGACATGGATTCAAGTATATTACAAATGAAAATGGAATCATGTATATTATAAATAGAATTAGAATCAAGCGTATTACAAGCAGAATTGAGTTCAAATATATTAGAAGTATAGCTGGCTTCAAGTAAATTGCACTTGGTTCAATTAATTGTAATTGGTTCAAATAAATACAGTTGGCATCAAGTGTATTACAAGTATAGTTGGAGTCAAGTATATTACAAATACGGTTGGGTTCAAGTACAAAGATGGGTTCAAGCATATTACAAGTGAAAATGGTATCAAGTATATTACAAATAAAATCAGGATCAAGTACATTTCAAGTATATCCGAGTTCAAGTAAATTTCAAGTACAACTGTGATCAATTATATCACAAAAATTTGAAGTATCAGATCAAATCTCTCCTGTCACACAAAACGGTACTGCTCAGCGACATCTCTGCCAAAATCCTTGATCAACCAAAGAATGGATCACGATATCCCCGACTCGTTCGAGTGGCTAAGTAACGAGCTGAACTCGTAGATCCCGATTTGGGCCAAAGTGCTTGACTAGAATTACGTTTCACGGAACTTGCTTCCGAGCCGTGCGCTCCCGGTCCAGCTCGTTATCTCGGCTGAATGGAATAAAGCCAAATCGCCTCGTCTGGCAAGGGATGCTTCAGAGTTCGGGATCCGTGGCATTGGTGTCGATCCAGGTGCAGACGTTCGAGAGAATACTATTCGCTGACCCGTACCGATCTCGACGATGGAATTATATTTTATTGGAAAGAGCAATGGAATCGATGCGAGCGCACGTGTGCACACGGACGGCGCTTATCGTGGCAAATTTATGCGACACCACGGACGTCTGTTGCCAGATGCCTGCTCGCATAAACAGCGTGACGTCACGGTGATTCTTTATCATCGGCGTAAACTAAATTTAAATTGAACGAGTCGGTTTTATGACAAAAGTAGGATTCAGAGGAAATAATGATTAAACTAATAATCGGAAATTGTTATCAATAAAATTATTATGGTTATTATTATTATTAATAAAATTATTATTGTTATAAATAAAATTACTATAATTATTACTAAAAAAATTATCATTATTATTACTAAAAAAAATTATCATTTTTATTAATAAAATTATTATCATTATTATTATAATAAAATATTATTATTATTATTGATAAAATTATTACTATTATTACTAATAAAATTAATGAAAATCCAATTGTTAAAACTGTTCAGAAAGAAAATAAACGCTTCTCTATCGCCTGGTTTTTGCAACTAAGGTGCAGAATTTTTATTTTGCAAAAAGATTTGCAAAAAAAAAAGAAAGAGTATTTATACAGTATTTATTAACCATTTGTTCACGAGGAAACGATTGTTTGTCACAACGTAGGGTGCCTCGATCCTTGGAGCAGCAGTGTCCGGCGCGACGAGGGGTCCGTCGTTCAACAAAGATCGGTGTTTCACTCTCCTGGTGATCGACGATCAGAACACCGACTGGAGCAAGTACTTCCGGGGCCGTAGACTGCACAGCGACTACGAGATCCGCGTGGAGCAAGCGGAATTCCGGGAATTGTCGTTGACAGCGAGCGAGGCTGGCACCGTGGTCTCCATGGCAGTATATCGCAACGGGACCAAAGTCATCCGGTGAGACTTTTCATTTCTGCTATTGTTAATGTTTTATGGCATCCGAGTAACTGTTCCGAACAATTGGACTAATTGGACCAATGAATCCAACTGTCTAATTTGTTTAATCCGAGTGATCCGTTTAATCCAACTGTCTAATTTGATTAATGAATCCAGCTGATCTGATTAATCAACCTAATTATTTCAATTAATCCATCCAGTTGATCTGAGTAATCCAACTAATTGTTCCAATTAATCCATCTAGCTTATCTAATTAATCCAACTAATTGTTCCAATCAATCCATCTAGCTTATCTGATTAATCCAACTGACTATTCCAATTAATCCAATTGTCTAAGTTGTTGAATTCGAATGACTGTTCCAATTAGTCCAACTATCTAATCCGATTAATCCATCTAATTGGCCTGATTAATCCAACTAATTATTCCAATTATTCCATCAATCTGATTTGATTAATCTAACCAACTATTCTAATTAATCCAACTGTCTAATCCGTTTAATCCAAGTGACTGCTCCAATCGATCCAACTATCAAATCAATTAATCAATCCAGCTGATCCGATTAATCCAACTAACTATTCCAATTAATCCAACTATCTAATATGATTAAACCAACTAGCTATTCCAATTAATCCAGCTAGCTGTTCTATTTAATACAAGTAATTAATCTGATTAATCCGATTAACTAATCTGACCAGTCCGAAGGATAGCAACTGATGCACGAAATTCATTTGCAGATCGTTCAAACCCGATTTCGTCCTGATACGACAGAACCTGAAAGACGCAGGAGAGGACAATAAGAACCTTCTTCTCGGCCTGATGTACGGAGGCGTGCCAAGCATTAACAACCTCACTGCAATTTATAACTTCCAGGTGATTATCTATTCGATGGAAATTTTGTTCACGCGAGTAGACGCATTGTCACTTATAGTGTAGACACATTGTCAACGACAGAGTAGACACATTGTCATTTATAGAGTAGATACATTGTCACTGACAGAGTAGACATATTGCCACTTCCAGAGTAGAAACATCGTCACTTATAGAGTAGATAAATTGTCAATGACTGAGTAGACACATTGTCAATGGGCATAGTAGCCACATTGTCAGCAGAAGAGTGAATACATAATCACAGGAACGATCAATACAGTGTGACAGGAATAATCAATGGAATTGGTTCCGAATTAGAGAAGGTCATGGGTCGCAAATAAGCTCTAAAAATACTTTGTTATCTACTAGAAGCATCGAGACGGCGCGCTTCATTTGTCCTCCACAAAAATAACTATTGTACAAGGCTTATCAGAGTATTCTTAGAAAATTAGTAGCTTATGGTACCGAGACACTATTGTACTTCGATGCAGTTAATTCAAAAATCAATGGATGACGTACAAAGCAGAAACATCATAAAAAAATTATAAAATACTAGAACTAGTAGCGTGTACTGCTACTTATGACTGCTTATTACTACTTGACTACTACCACTACTACTACTACTACTACTACTACTACTACTACTACTACTACTACTACTACTACTACTACTACTACTACTACTACTACTACTACTACTACTACTACTACTACTACTACTACTACTACTACTACTACTACTACTACTACTACTACTACTACTACTACTACTACTACTACTACTACTACTACTACTACTACTACTACTACTACTACTACTACTACTACTACTACTACTACTACTACTACTACTACTACTACTACTACTACTACTACTACTACTACTACTACTACTACTACTACTACTACTACTACTACTACTACTACTACTACTACTACCGGACTATTACTGAAATAATAATAAAAAAAAATAATAATTATTGCTTAAAAATATTAGTAGTAACTACTACTTACTAATACTAGTTGTAACTATTACTTACAACTACTTATTACTATTAGTAGTAACTATTATTTACAACTACTTACAATAGCAAGTAGTAACTAGTAGTAACTACTACTTACAACTACTTACTATTACAAGTAGTAACTATTACTTACAACTGCTTACCACTACTAGTAGCAACTATTACTTACAACTACTTACAGTAGTAAATAGTAACTAGTAGTAACTACTACTTACAACTATTTACTACAACTCGTTTTTTAGCGATACTAACGCCCAAATGAATAGCTCCAAAGTGCTAGCGTGAGGTTCCGCCGCGCTAGCGTGAGGTTCCGTCGCGCTAGTGTAAGGCTCCGCCGCGCTAGCGCGAGGCTTGGTCACGCTAGTGTAAGGCTCCGCCGCGCAAGCGTGAGGCTCCGCCGCATAAGCGTGTCTCTTCACCGCGCGAGCGTGTCACTTTACCGCGCGAACGTGTCACCGCCGCGCGAGCGTGTGTCTCCGCCGTGCGAAACGAACGCGTCTTAGCCAAGCGTTATTAATCAACGTTTCTCCGCAGGACAAGCCATGGGTGTTCGCGCATCTGCTGGGCCTGCAGCGTCGCCTGGGCAAAGACAACTTCCCCCTGATCGAGCAGACATTCTACCCGAATCATCGTGAAATGGTGAGTCATTGTTCATCGATATTTCCCGTTCGGACCAGTCGAAACCGTGACACGTCTGCGTCTGCGTTTTCATCCTTTATTTCTCATCTGTCTCGTTCAAGTAATACATATAATACACTTACAAAAGTTATCAAATGGAACAGACTAAACTAGTATACAAATCGTGCGACTTAACGTAGATACGGGTCACGTGGTTTTTAGGAAATGCCGGCTAGAGTCCCATCCGTGTCGCGCGTTTAGCATTTTGTACTAAATTTCCAGCCCCGGTGGTCGGCGCGCCGCCCGGGGCTCTGTTTCCCGCCGCCGCCGTCGTCGTCAGGACCGCGCTCGGAGACACGGTTCACAAACGGAGAACTTAAAATCGATTCGCGCGTCGACCATCGCCTCGGCGCGTGCGCGCGGGCCACGCGGGCCACGCGTTCGACTCGCAGATCCGTCCTCTAATCTAACAATTAAATAGCAATTAATTAAATCTTTTGCTGCGCGCATGCGCGCGTGCGAGCGCGCACACACTCACACGGGCCCAGGGTGCGTGGAACGATAGAGAAAGGGGGATAATAATTTAAAAATGCGTAATATACATCAATAGCCTATATGTACAACTAAAGTATAGCCAATCGACGTGGGTCGATTTCTACGCCGATTTCTGCATAATTATGATTATCGTTCGATCAGGATCCGCGACCTTCACAACGGTTCGATCGACCCTTCGCGCGCGGGGCATTTTTCCAACCCTTTCAGCACACCCTGACTCGTCGATTGTTGTAATAATGATTAAATATTAATTGGAAACGTTACTGAAAAAATCTTAATTGAAATGTTAAATTGAACATTTGTAAAACGGTAAAACGTTGGAAATCATTGATACTATTTAAAATTTGAAATTATCAGAATTATTGTATTATATATATTTCAAATATTTAAAATATTTTTATTATAAAAAATATGATATTTATAATATTTATATCATGAAAAATATGATATTTATAATATTTATATTATAAAAAATATAATATATATAATGCACATATTATAAGAAAAAATATTCATAATATTTATATTATAAAAACTAAAATATTTATAATATATATCATAGAAAACAAATTATTTATAATATTTATATTATATACATTATATTATACATATTTGAAATTTGTAATCTAAATTTGCAAAAAAAGATTGTTAATCCTGATAATGATCAGACTCACGGCGTGTCATAAGAGGAAAGCCCCGAGTGCGAAGGGTGAACATTTAAATTAGCTTATGCGGAAAAATGATCAGCCAATGGTGCTGGTGATTTCTACGGGCCTAAAGATTGTGGATTGGCATAATCGATGGCCGGGCTTTTGTACTCGCTGACACAACCTTCCAATTAATACTTTTGGTAAAAGGAAAGAAAAAAGGAAAAACGAAAAATAAAACACACGCGAGAGAATAAATAGAACGGCGCGTGGGGATGGAACAAAAAAAGCGCGATTAGTCGACGAAATTAACGCTACGTCTGGAATAAATAAATACAATCGAATCCGCTTGGCCGCTGGCGATTCGAAGGGGTGTTCTCTCTCTCTCTCTTTCTCGCTCTCTCTCTCTCTTTCTCTCTCTCTCTTTCTCTCTCGCACACATACACATTTTTTCTATTTCTCTCTCTCTCTCTTATTTCTCTCTCTCTCTCTCATTTCTCTCTATTTCTCTCACTCTCTCTCTTCCATTTCTCTCTCTCTCTCTCACATCACTCTCTCTCTCGCGCGCGCGACCGGTACCCGTTCTATCCGCAGAACCAAAGCGCGTCTGTCGTTGCGAACGAAGCCGGCTATCGTTAAGGCTCAAGCAGCCTCTGCTGCTCGCGTTTCTGCTGGTGCTCTTTGATGCAGTTGTTGTAGGGGATCGAGGGGGCCCAGCCGCAGCCGCCTGGCGTCGCCAGGCAGGTACCGTAGGTCTCCTGGCAATGGTACGGGCCCGGCTCACTCTCCCATAAACACCGCTTCCTGCCGCCGTTCTCCAAATCTTCGCCCTTCCTCCACCACGGTGTGTAGTTCACCTGCGACAAGAAATTGTTACAGTCGAATTTTCGAGATCAACTAACCTAAATTAACCTAAACCAGGCTAAATTAGCAGTGATACATTTTATAATCGCGCCAGGAAATTGTTTGTTCCTCGATGAATTTCTTTCATCGCGGACTCGCAACGATGGTCAACTTTAGGAATTTTTCCTGCCGCGACCGTGAGAGCTGGACAAGTGAATCTTGCATAGAACGATTCTAAGGAGTCTCCTGAATGCGATGGTATTTTTTCTTTTTAGGTTTGAGAGCGTTTGGGTAGGTTTGAATGTGAATAGCGTTCGGAGAGACCGGAGTTAAATTTTCGGCGATTTTTGGTTACTTTGACGATTTTGGGTGTCGAGGCGAATTTTGGTTTGAACTGGTTTGAAGTGGTTTGAAGTGGTTTGAAATAGTTTGAAGTGGTTTGAACCGGTTTGAACATAGGTTACGTTCAGAAACACAGTTCTCTATTTATTTTAACAATTGACAATGTTGTCACAAATTTTGTTACACTCTTGTAAGTGTTTGAACAGGTTTCAATTGAAATAGTGTTCAAACGAAATGAAACTAGAAACTTTTATGGACATTTTTCTATCTGTTTTAACAATGAAGACGACAAATTGTGGCAAAAACCATGCTTCTAGGTGCAACGAGTTATCTTTTTGTAGGTTTGCGAGCGTTTGATGTGGTTTGAAGTGGTTTTAATTGAAATTGTGTTCAGAGTGCAATGTAATTTTTTTATAAGATTGCAAGCATTTGAACTGGTTTGGACTGAAATTAATTTCTTCAGAGAAGATTTTGACAAGTGTTGCACTAGATGAGGTCTAAATTTTGAAAAAAATATTTTGAAAAAAGTTTTGTCCATTATTATAATGTACATATAATAAATATGATAATATGTAATAAATATGATAATATATAATCAATATGATAATATGAAATGAATATGATAATATGTAATTAATACGATAACAAATAATAAATATGATAATATGTAACAAATATTATAATAAAAAATAAATACTACAACAAATATAATAAATATATAAAAAAAAGAATTAAATTATAATAAATAATAAATACTAAAAGTATGATAATACACAATAAATATTATAAAAAAGTGCGATAAATATAACAATATTATAATATGCAATAAATAATGTTGCAATTAAATAATAAACAACAGTACGCTTCTACTATGCTGATACCGCGCGTCATAACTAAATAAACAATGGGAGGCAGCGGTATCGATCCGCGGACTCGTGAAAGTGGCCCGGGTAGTTTCACTTACGTCGCAAGCACAGCCGCGGTGAAAGAGGCCTCTGAAGCCTTTCCGTTGCCTGGGCGGCACCTCGGACCACCGCATGTGCAGGTTGCACAGCGACAGATGTATCCTTCCCTGGCCGATTCTACCTTTGTCGATCATCCCGCCGACCACGTAAGTTTCGCCGACGTTCAGAGCGACGCCGCACATGCTGTCCGCCGCCACGGTCCATAAAATCTGACGCTTCGGGAAATTCACGGGATTCACGGCGTTACGGTCCTAATCGAACAAGGCAATCTGACGTTAATAGGGGGATCGGGAATCGTAAGACCGGGTCGTAAGTGGTCGCGCCGGGTGGAGGGGGGGCGGGGGTCGTAAAAATCAAGTCCATAGGGAGAGACTCACGCACCTTGAAGACTTTATTCACTTTCACGTGGTACGCCAGCTGGATGTCGTTCCTCTTCTCGGCTCCCCTCACTCTCACCACCGCCACTGGAAAATCGATAGCGGTCAAGATCGCAGAATATATTACAACTTATTCTTACTATATTATTGTTATATTATTATTTTGTTCTTTTTATATTTTTATTATATCGTTATTCTATTCTCTTTGTATTTTCCTGTTATATTATTTTGTTCTTTTTATATTTTTATTATATCGTTATTCTATTTTCTTTGTATTCTTGTTATATTATTAATCTATACTTTTTATATTCTTGTTATATTATAATTTATCTTCCTATTATTTTCTCGTTATATTCTTGTTATATTCTTATTTGTATTCTTATTATATTCTCATTATATTGTCGTTATATTTTTATTTATACTCCTATTTGTATTCTTATTATATTATTATTTTGTTCTTTTTATATTTTTATTATATCGTTATTTTATCCTCTTTGTATTCTTATTATATTATTGTTCTATTCTTATTTGTATTCTTATTATATTCTCATAATATTCTCGTTATATTTTTATTTATACTCCTATTTGTATTCTTATTATATTATTATTTTGTTCTTTTTATATTTTTATTATATCTCTCGTTATTCTATCCTTTTTGTATTCTTATTATATTATTGTTCTATTCTTTTTATATTCTTATTATATTATCTTGTTACATTATTATTTATATTCCTATTATTTTCTCGTTATATTCATATTATATTTTTATTTTTATTCTTACTATACTCTCATTATATTCTCGTTATATTTTTATTTATACACCTATTTGTGTTCTTATTATATTATTATTCTATTCTTTTTATATTCTTGTTATATTCTTATTATAATAATTATTGACTTACTATTATTATCATTATTGACTTATTCATTGAGTCAATCGACAGTACAAAATCAAATACTTTATTTCGTTGTTGCAAAACAGAAAATAAAATCATTCAAAACATCTATTGAAAAAATACAAAGTTAACCATGGAAAATACAATTTTTCAAATGAACAACAAGCAGAAATAGTGTATATTTTCTGAAGATCGAAAACCGACGTCACACATACCATAGTCTGACTTGCAATACAATGTTTGCGGATGGGACCTCACGCAGGTGCAAGCGAGGACCCTTTGCAGCGGAGCCAGCGATAACGCAATCAGCAGGAAGTACGTCCAGAACGTTAGCCGCCACATCTGCAAACGAGAATCAAGAACCGATTACAAAGAACGAAGTAAAACGTTCCGAAAAAATAATAACGTTTTATATTAAAATATATTTAAAAATATATATTACATATTAATATAATATATTGTATATATTATAATATATTAATATAATATATTACATATATTATTATATATTAATACAATATATTACATATATTATTATATATTTTACAATATATTAATATAATACATTAATATATTAATATAATATATTACACATATTATTATACATTACTATATTAATATATTAATGTAATATATTATATATATTATAAATTAATGTATATTTTAAAATATATATTAAAACAATATTAAAATGATAACAAAATGTCTTCGATAATTAATCCCTTCATTAACATTATAAATAAAAATTACAGATAATACAACAATGCAATGAAATTGTTTAAATATTTGAATGGTTTGTTGTTAGACCGTCTCTCGTTAGACGGCTAACGGAATTTCCGATGTTCTAACGAGTCGGTCGAAATGACGAACGGCTGGGCCCGGGGGCCCATTCGTCTTCGGAATCCGATTATCCGCGTCCGAATGATTCAGGACGCGGCCGTCACCTGTCCGACGCTAGGAAACGTATAACTCTATTTAACGAACGCGGAACACGCTCGTTAAGCCGAGAATGCGTGTTCCGCCGTCGCTGTTGCTTCCTCTTTTTTTTCCTCCCCCCACCACGCACCGCGCAGATTCCGCCGCGCCGCCGAATGCACGGCCCCGATGAATCACGGGACACCCATAAACGGCTAATTTCAATTTGTCATTGGTCCGTCTAAATCTGGCGGCACGGGCCGCCGCCCACGTGGCTCGTTGACGCTAATTCGTTCGGGCAGACGCGCGACGCGAAACGAATTCACCAGCGAATTCGTGGGAAAAAAAACGATCGATGAACGGCCGCGAACGACGCCGCGTTCGACGCCACGATCGATGAACGAAAGCTGCGCGGTCGAAAGCTTGCCGCGATCGATGCTGCGCTCGCTTCGAACGTTCGCGCGCGTTTCGATAGGTTTTGGCGTGAATTGGCGTTCGATTTCGCGACGTTTTCAGACTTCTTGAATGGTTTGATAGAGTTTGACACGGTTTGACACGGTTTGACGTCGTTTGACACGGTTTGACGTCGTTTGACACGGTTTGACAACGTTTGGTTCGGAATTGTATGAATGTTTCGATGGAACTTGATAAGTACAGTGACTGCATTTTTGTGCACTCGAGGAAAGTGATTTTTTTAGGCGTTTGACAACGTTTGACACTGTTTTATAACGCTATTTTTGCTGGTTTTTCGATTAATATGGGAATTAAAGATGTTTGCTTTGGTCTTGTATGAATATTTCGATAGGACTTGATTAAATACAACGACTGCATTTTTGTGCACTCGAGGAAAGTGATTTTCTTGCGCGTTTGACAACGTTTGACACCGTTTTTTAGCGCTATTTTGCGGATTTTTCAATTTTCCTGGAAATTGAAGTTGTTTTCTTTGGATTTGTATGTACATTTCGATAGAACTTGATCAAACACATTGATTGCATTTTGTTTCACTCGAAAAAAGTGGTTTTTGCGGGTTTGACAACGTTTGACATCGTTTTTTAGCGCTATTTTTTGCAGAATTTTCAATTTTTCTGAGAATTGAAGATGTTTACTTTGGATTTTTATGAATATTTCGATAGAACCCGATAAAATGCAGCTATTGCATTTTGTTTCACTCAAAAAAAGTGATTTTTGCGAGTTTGACAATGTTTGACACCGCTTTTTAGCGCTATTTTTGCGTTTTTTTCAATTCTTCTGGGAATGGAAGGTGTTTGCTTTGGATCCGCATGAATATTTCGATAGAACTTAATAAAAAAAATAGTAACGTAAATAAATAAAAATAAAATAAATAAAAAACATAACAATAATGACTTAATAATGAAAAAATGAAGTTCGAGCTTTCTTGCACAGCTTCACACCGTATTTTGACGCAGCTTTTGCGGCGGGAAATCGAAGATGTTTGGTTCGGATACGTTCGATAAATAATTATAAACATTTCGTCCAATTCACATGACAAACAATTTTAAACATTTTCGACACCGTGCTGCGAGTTATTTTCACTCTGAACTAAAAATCTCGTTTGCAAAATGCGCTTCAATTTTCTTCGATGAGCGTTTATAAATAATAAAAGCTTTTCTAAATAATAAAGTAAAATATTTCGTAACAACAATAGGTGGCAAATGTGAACGAACGTGTACATTGCCGTCGCGTCGGACGCGTTTCCTCGGAAGAGAATGTTCGGTATGCGGGCGAACGAGAATCGCGGAAGCGGCGTAACGCGACCCAGTTTATCAGGCTATGCTGGACCAGATCTAAATATAGATACGAAACGGTAACACAAAGTCGAACGCGGTCCAGAAACGGCGGGTGCCGCCTAAAAGATGGCATTGGCGATGCGTTTTCTTCGGCCGCGAGAATAGACCGGCAACGGCCGGCGGATCTAGGCAATTCTAACGGAACCTATCCACAGTCGCGGTATTCGAGCCGGTTGGGCCACGGACTGCGCGGCGACAAGTTATAAATATTTGCAGAAATTGTTATTAATTAATTGAACAAAAAAACGCAGTTCAAAATAATACAAAAATCTTCGATGAAAATTCACCAACTTCTAACGCCGATAACTTCGCGAAAAATCATCGTTAGTCGACGAATCTAATTTTAAATTATAGCTTGGAACTTCTACTTTAAAACACTGTGTCTCGATTTTATGTTTGACGCCCCCTTCACCGCCGTAATACGTTAAAAGTAACCGTAGAAAAACCACCCCCTCCCAGGGGACCGAGATTGGCAAGGGTTACTTTAAAGCGGTATAACTTAGCGAAAAAAAATCGCAGCCACGTTTCTCTTTTTTTAAACTAAAGCGCAAGGATCGAATTTTGTTCCACTGAAAATGGCATCTCCGAAAAAAATTTTACAAAGTCCGAGCATATTTTTGAACTTGACGGTTTTCAATATGACAGACTCGGGCCGGTATTTAAAAAATTACAGTGGTGAGTGTGCGTCGAACTTGAAATCTAGAAACGGTGCCTGAAAGTAGAGCTTTCGAGCTTTAATTTGAAAAAAAGATCATCGTCCTACGATGATTTCTCGCGGAATTATCGTCGGTAGAATTTGGCCGGTCTTGACCAAGAATTTCTTGTAACGCAATTTTTTCGGGGAGGATTTTTATTTGGCTCGGATTCTTGCAAATATTTCGATAGAATTCGATGAAACGCGTGAAATGCATTTTGTTTCGCTCGAAAGGAGCGATTTTTAAGCGTTTTACAGCGTTTTTAGCGTCGTTCGGTGTGCTTTTCTCTCAGCGTTCACCCCATTTTTGACGCGATTTTATAAACTTTCTCAGGTTAGAAGGCGTTCGTTCGGCTTGGACATTCTATTTCAGCTTCTTCGCCATCGATCCGACAGTTATGCAACGTTGCAAGCTACTTCGGATGTTGCTGTCCACACAAGTTCAGCTATAGAGGACGCTGTTCCTCGCTGACAGAATTGTTATTAACGGCTGTCGTTAGCGTTCTCGGAAATGTTTCATCGCAGTTAAATTTGCGGGCGTATCCGATACCTTGAGAGACCAGGAAAACGGCGTCGGATTACAAAGTAAACGAGCGTGGAGAGCCCGACCTTGGAGCGGCGACGCACTTTTTTCTGGTCCACTTGGCGCCGCGCGGAGCCTAATGGACTCTTGTTTACAAACAAGATCAGTCCTCCAGCGGTGGCCAAATTTTTTACTGCCTGTTTCGCGGACTGATACAACGTCAAATTCACAGAACTCGTCGAACTGATCGATGGATCACTAATTTTTTCATTTACTATTATTCAGATTGCAAAGATACGTTCATACGTTCGTAAGTTATTTATTTACATTTTTATTTATATTTCTTAAATTTATTCCACGTCCATTGTCTCAATATTTGTTCAATATATTTATTATATATTTATTATATATTTATTATGTATTCTATATATTTATTATATTATTTATTATATGTTTATTTTGTTCAATATATTTATTATATTATTTATTATATATTCATTGTATTCAATATATTTATTATATTATTTATTATATATTTATTGTATTCAATGTATTTATTATATTATTTTTTATATATTCATCGTATTCAATATTATTATATATTATATTATATTATCATTTATTATATATTTATTGTATTCAATATATTTATTACATTACAACAACACTTGTTAAAAATCAAAATAAATATCTCATCGTTACTTTTGTAAATTATAATATAAAACAGCTGCTTCTAGTGCTCCGTAAATCCAGCGTTAAATAATCCGGTAATTTTTCTCTCGATTTTCGAAAAGGTCGCGCGAGTTTATTTCGTCGATAATCCAGGGACATCGTCGAGAAAACTGGCCAAAGAATGTCTTCGTGTTGTACGCGAATCGTGAATAATTACGCGATGGAATTCTGCGGGCAAGTTCGGCCCGCACCCACTGCGATCATCAGCCGGTGATCATCCCGCACGGTATTCATCCGACGCACTTCATGCATCATCATGCAAAACGGATTGATTGACCGGCTGATGTCATAGGCAGCTCCGCGTTCTCGCAGTACTTTTATTTCCGCCCGCGACAATAAACACATGCCAGTGGCCCGTGAACACGGTTCACGCCTGCTGACGCATCCCTGCGGCAGTGTCTTCCTGCCTTTTTTCTCTCTCCTTCTCTCTGTCTTTCTTTTCTTTTTTTTTGTCTCCCTTTTCTTATATATTCTTTTTCTTTTTTGTCTCCCTTTTCTTATATATTCTCTTTCTTTTTTGTCTCCCTTTTCTTATATATTCTTTTTCTTTTTTTCTTCGTCCCTTGTTCACTTCTCTCATTTTATTTTTTTTCTGATGTTCTTCTCTCATTTTATTTTTCTTTCTGATGTTCTTCTCTCTTTTTATTTTTCTTTCTGATGTTCTTCTCTCTTTTTATTTTTCTTTCTGATGTTCTTCTCTCTTTTTATTTTTCTTTCTGATGTTCTTCTCTCTTTTTATTTTTCTTTCTGATGTTCTTCTCTCTTTTTATTTTTCTTTCTGATGTTCTTCTCTCTTTTTATTTTTCTTTCTGATGTTCTTCTCTCTTTTTATTTGTCTTTCTTCTCTTCTCTCTTTTTATTTTTCTTTTTCCTCTTCTCTCTTCTTCTTTCATTTTATTTTTCTTTCTTCTCTTCTCTCTTTTTATTTTTCTTTCTTCTCTTCTCTCTTTTTATTTTTCTTTTTCCTCTTCTCTCTTCTTATTTTCTTTCTCCTCTTCTTCTTTCATTTTATTTTTCTTTCCTCTCTCTTTTTATTTTTATTTTTTCTCTTCTCCCTTTTTATTTTTCTTTCTTCTCTTCTCTCATTTTATTTTTCTTCTCTTTATCCCTCTTTTCATTTTTCTTTCTTCTCTCCTTCTCTCTTTTTATTTTTCTCCACTTCCTCCTTTTCTTTTACTTTTTTTTCTTTCTTTTACTCTTTTTCTTTGTTTTTATTTTTCTCTATTCTCTCTATTTTTCTGTGGTTTCTTCTCTTCTTATTTTTTTACGTTTATTTTTCTGTTTTCCTCTCTTTTTCTTTTCCTGTTTTTCTCTTTTCTTCATTTTCTGCTTTTCACTGCCCTTTTCTCTCTTTCTCTTCCCTTTTATTTTTCTCTATTTTCTCTGCTTTCCTCTCTTTTTATTTTTTGCTATTCTGTTCCTATTTTTCTTTCTTTTTCTCTTTCTTTTACTCTTTTTCTCATTTTCATTTTGTCATTATTTTTTCTTCTCTTTTTCTTCCTTTTTATTTTTCTATTTTTCTTTGCTTTTCTCTCTTCTTATTTTTCTCATTTTGTCATTATCATCTGTTTTCTTTTTCTCTGTTTTCCTTTTTCTTTTTCTTTCTCTTTTCCTAATTTTCATTTTTCTCTTTCTCGCCCTTTTTCTTTATTTTTTTCATATTTTCTCTTTCCCATTTTCGCTCTCTCTTTCTCTTCTCTCTCTCACTCTCTTTCTCTCGCCCATTTGCACATCGATACGCCACGAGCGATTCACATCGCCGCGAAATCGTGTTACGCCGCCGACGGCCGATCTCCTCGACGCACGCCGCTGTGCCCACGATCATTTCGCATAATCGTCCGAGGTGAGCGTTTAATGCACGCCGCGACCTAGTGCCGGGCGAATATTGCACGATACATTAAACGGATTCGATTTCCTCGTGGCCCACTTCGGCTGCGACCACCTGACTCCATATATACACGCTGCTCGATCGCGATATCATGCGAGACCTTCGCGACTGATATAAAAATGATTCAATGGAGAAAAGAAACATTGCAGAGATTTTGCTGCGCCAGCTGCAAATTATTACCTTGGCCTTTGGGAGAGAGTACAATAGAGCACTTGTCTTTTTTACTGTTCGTCGGTCGAGATAGCAATTTTTTGGCGACCTGTCGCAGACCTTCGACTGACCTTCTTGTTGAAACGTTGTTATTGTGCTCGAGCAATGTTTTCACTTTCTTCGACAATTTTTTCTATAAATTATGTACAATTTTTCAAAAGCTGTATACAGTTGTACACTGTGTATCTTATTATATGTAGAAATGATGTACCATTTTGATAAAGATTGTATAGAATTTTCTGAAAATTGTATGCGGTTTTATACAAACTATATGCAATTTTCTAAAAATTATTTGCAGTTTTATACACAAGCTTTATACAATTTTATAAAAATCAAATTAAATTTTGAGGGATTAAGTTATTTCTAGCTGCAATTATTCCCATGTGTACAAAAGATTTCCCAAAAAATAAACTCTTCAAGGTAGCAATTCCTGAAGTGATTTGAAGAAACTTTTGCCTCAGCGAAAACGTTCTCCACGGCCTCGTTACCGAATTATTGACGAAAAACGCCAACCAATCGGAAAGCGAGCACTGGAGAGTGGGCGGTGCAATAGCGAGCTCGACGCGGCATTGGTCGGGAGTGTGTGGCGCCAGCGTCACTGGCCAGGTGGGCGTGGCGTCAGCAGCACTGACCGCGAGGGCGTGGCTCAGCGGAATTGGTCGGGAGTGTGTGGCGCCAGCGTCACTGGCCAGGTGGGCGTGGCGTCAGCAGCACTGACCGCGAGGGCGTGGCTCAGCGGCATTGGTAGGGAGGGCGTGGCGCCAGCGTCACTGGCTGGGGAAGGACGTGGTTCCAGCGACACCGACTCCCTAATTGGTCCACGTTTTTCATTGATAACTCGTTAACGAAGCCTCGCAGAAGATTTTCGCAAAGGAAGAAGTTCCTCCAAATGACCTTAGGAATAACCCGACGCAAACCAACATGTCCATTAAAGTAAAAATCACTTCAAATCACCTCTTCTGTGGCATCCTGTACATCGAGCAACAGAATTCGATTACACAAGAAGATTATTCTTGTGTTCTTCAAAAAGGATTTTTCTCAACGGTCACAATAAACTCCGGCCGACCTCTCTGAATAAAACAACGCTTTTTTCCTGTGAATTTACATGAACCGAATCGTCGACTTTACGCCGCGCGACGCGGGTCTGCGTATTCTAGAACAAAAAAAACGAAAGCAAAGTCCGCAGAAAATCAGACGATTCTTCTCTACGAGTTTCTCCCCCCCCCCCCCCCCCCGCTCCCCCTCTTTCTCCTTTCTCCGTCGCAATCGTACGAACGAAAAAATTGTGCCGTTTTTACCGGTGTCGAATAAGGGCCCCATTATCGTCCGTGTTTGCAAAACGTGGAACCGCGGGGCCCGCGGCCCGGTACAATGTACACAGTAATTTACGGCCGATAATTCCTGTCTGAAACGGAGATTTGCGATCGCGCGGGACGTAAATAAGCGCGCAAGGCTACGCCAATTAACCTTAAACTCCGAATAAGATCGTGCTGCGGGGGGAGGGGGAGTAGAGCCGGTGAACGCGAACGTCGAGCGGCCGGGCCATGTAGCCGCGTTACACCTTGTACTTATGGTAATCTAACACGGCCGCGCGTATGTACATACAGTCGTCGACAAATATATATACATGCGGCGAGATTGCGAAACGGTACTCCTTCGAAATTTCGATCGTGTTCCTTTCGGTGTCGCTGGACCGACCAGTTCGCTCGACGAATGTTCGACCAATATTTCCCCGCGAAAATCGAAATATTAGATGTCGAACGATGCGAATTTTTTTGTTATTTTCTCTGCTCGTCCAACCGCAAAGTTCGTAATATTTTTATGTAAATTCTTTAGTAAATTGATTCTTTTATGAGAAATTATTTTCGCTTCCTTTTTGTTATTTTTTGAAAATTTCTTCTTGCGTTGTTCGGAAAATTAGTCCTTCGTCGATAATTTTTATGTAAATTCTTTAATAAATTAATACTTTTATGAAAAATTATTTTCGCTAAAATTATTTTTATTTTTCGAGAAAATTCTTTGCGTTATTCAGCAAACTACCCCCTCGGCGATAATTTTTATATAAATTACTTAACAAATTAACAACCCTTCTACAAAAAATCACCTTTGTTCCTTTTTGTTATTTAAAAAAAAAATTCTTTGCATTATTCAACCTTCAACAACACCAAAAAGAAATTTAAATCGTTCAGGGTAGTTTTGTAAAATTGATTCCAATTTAAAAGAGAATACTAGGTCTAATTTGCCACGGTTATATATAAATAAATAATTTTAAATAACTATTTCGTCAGATTTAATTACTATTAGTTATTACTAATTATTATTCTTTTTTAAAAATTACATTAGCATTAATTCAGAATAAAAAGACTTCGAATCAGTCAAATTTCAGCGAAGCTGTCATCGTTTCGAAACGGACCACCGCGTACGTTTGTCAGCGACTGTACGCGTAAGTGCGATATTATAACTCTCGCGCGGAGTTTTCTCGCGCCTAGCACGCCGGCGCAAGCCCCGCGATAATTCAACGGTGTACGGGCCCCGGCAAATGACGATTTATCGTTCCCTCCTTATGATAATGGGCGTCGGGGAATTGTTCGATCTACAGGCACAAATAAATAATAATTCAGAAGTGGCTTATAACCACGGTGATTTTTAATCGCTGACAGCGATTGCCGCGCGTCGTTTTAACAACAAGACCACGCGCGATCCGCAGAAAAACCGTGAACGTGTGGAAAGTTCAACGAGCGGGGCTGACGGAGGGCACGAAGGGGCGGGAGGGGCACAAAGTGTTAATAAATTCTTGGACTCCGGTTCACGCCAGCCAGATTATTACAGGCCGTTTACAGTCGGGGTTCTTTATTTCGCGACTTTTAGCTTGATTTTATAGTCGTCGACTGCGTGCACCACGAGTTCATTTTATAGCGACGTTCATGCAGTCGCGAGAAATTGGAGTGGCCGGTACAAGCGACACATTGTTGTCTCGTTTTTGCGTTGTGCAATTTTGTCCGACGATATAATTCATAATATTAATATTATAAGTGATAGCATTAATATTATAATTATTACTTCTAATATTAATTAATATTATATATATTTATTATATTATTCATATATATTATTATATATAATATTAATTAATATTATTACTTGTAATATTGATATTATAATAAAAGTATAATATTAATAGTATTATTACTTATAATATATATATTATAATTATAATTTATGTATAATAATATATCTATAATTTCGTATAATTATAATTATAATATAATCGACAATAACTGAGTAAGTTTTTTCAAATTGACTGACATTCTCTACGAGCAGTGGACATATGGATGATGCAATAAATTGCACTACTAAATTGAATAGAAGAATTTCATTTCCATAGTGTTTGAATTAGTTTGAATTTATAATTGCGTTAAATAACTATAATTGCCACAGAATCAATGTAATTGCTAATTATTTTATCTATGACTGTATCTGAATTAGATTATGATTACACTGTAATTAGATTCAACTCAAAGTACGTTGTAATTACATTTTACTTGAATTATAGATTTGGACTATGTTCTATAATACTTCAATTACATTGTAATCATAATGGACTTCAATTATTTGTTGACTAAATTGTACTTCAAGTACCCTGCCACTACATTGTACTTCACTTATTTTTTTATCTTAAATGTACTTCAATCGTAATCGTAATCTCATTGCATTTCCATTATTTTTACCTAAATTGAACTTCAATTACATTCTTAATCGCATTGTCCTTTAATCATTGTTTGACTAAATTATGCTTCAATTATATTGTCACTGAATTATGCCCGACGATAAATTATAGAACGATGAAAAGATAATAGTTAGATTTAGTCCAGAGCCAACCTGGACTTAGTTCAGACCTAACTTAGATTCAGTGCAGATCTAACCTAGATTTAATCCAATAAAAGCCTGAGTTTATTGCAAATTTAATCTAGATTTAGTCTAGACCTAACCTCAACAATCCAGAATTAACCTGGACAGTTCAGATCTAATCTAGATTTATTCCTAGACTCAATCTAGATGGACCAGACCCAATCTAGACTTACTTCAGTCCCAATCTAGAAAGTCGAGACCCATCTTAGACGGTCCAGATCTAACCTAGACTTAGTTTAGACACAATTTAGATGATCCATATCCAACTTAGACGGTCCATATCCAACCCAGACTTAATTTAGACTCAACCTAGACAATCCGGACTCAACCTAGACTTACTTCAGACCAAATTTAAACAGTTGGGACCCTACTTAGACTGTTCAGACATAACCTAGGCGTAGTTCAGACCCACTTAGACAATCCAGACCCAACTTAGGTAGTCCAGACCCAATATAGGTAGTCCAGACTTACTATAGACTTATTCTAGACCCAATCTAGATAGACCTAACTCAGGGCTATACCAAAACCTAGCAATTTTCTTCCCCTCATAACTTTCGACCCACAATCGCCCGACACTTCGGACAAAATGCATTTCACCGATCCGGGCTTGAATTACCATCGACGTGCCCGTTACTGACGGCGGGTCGAAAGAGTCGGCCGCTAAATCAGCCGACCGATGAGCAGGCGCCAATTCATCCAGTGCATGTAATTCGCGCGGGCCTCGTCTCGCGTTAATGTGCAACTGGCAGCGGGTTAATGAATATGCAAACGAGCGCTGGCGAAAACGGTAGTCCGGGTGAAATACAACGTCGTCGTGACCGCCATCGACAATGGGCCGCCGCGCAGGAACGCGCCCGTCGGTACGGCAGATTCCTAATAAATCCGTTCGAGCACTATAGCAGCGGTAGCCTAATCTCACGGCGCGCTACTAAATGGTTGCTATTAACCCTTAACAAGATGCGGTTCGTTACGCATTCCGGGTGATCTGGTCGGCGCAATTTGCCGCCTGGAATATCGGCGGGATCGCGGAATTTGCCTGAGAGTCTGAACGTGATTTCGCCGGGCGAAAGAGCACGTCGAGCCGTTAATAGTCCACCGTCGATAATTAACGCGAGACGAATTCGTTGGACGACCACGGCGACAGGAAAAAGTGGAGGCGATAAATCTCGCTAGCCAATTCTGCTCCCGAGTGATCGATTCGTAGCGGCGTCCTTCGAATTTTCTATTTATTCGCCGAGCGCGTGCACAGCCTCAAGGTTGATTGAATGGATGGAGCAGCTTGTTTCTTTTTCTCTTTTTTTTTTCATTACGCTGCGTTAGCTTCAGCGATCAGAAATCAGTCGATTCACTTGACGTTAATTTTTTCGAAACTGTAAACTTTCAGACGTTACAAGCCAGCAGTATACAGGGTGTCCCGAAATTATGGTACAATAACCTTGACATAACCTTGTCGAAGACTTAATTAAGATTTGACCAAGACTTGATTGACTTAATCAATGACTTAATCAAGACATGATCCAGACTTAATCAAGGCATTTTAAAAACCCGTAATTGATCCGGACTTGACTCAGACTTAATCACACACTTAATCTAAACTTAATCTAAACTTAAGCTTTAAACATTTAGATCTGACGCGGAATTGGGCCAGACTTAATTTGGCCCGGACCCAGGCCTAACCGGGGATTTTAAAAATCGATTTCTTCGAAACTGTAAACTTTCGGACGTTATAATTAATACAATTATCCAGGGTGTCCAGAAATTATGGTACTTCTGGGAGATTAGGGGTTCCTGGTGTCATTTAAAGTAACTTTCTCCTTTACAAAAATTTTCTCCGAGGCATCGTTAACGAATTATTAACGAAAAACAGTGACCAATGAGAAGCGAGATCAGCCGGGGCGAGACGGCCGAGCGGAACTGAGCTTCCTGCGCTCGTTGGTTGAGCCGTCTTGTGCTCAGCCGAGCTCGCCTCTCATTGGCCAGTGTTTTTCGTTAATAACTTGTAAACGAAGCCGCTGATTACATTTTCGCTAAGGAAAAAGTTACTTCAAATGACCTCAGGAACCCCCCATTTCCAGATTTTGGGACACCCTGTATCGATGAGGTTTGAATTAGGACTAGGCTAATACTGTGATAGATTAGACTTAGATTTTGAGTTGAGCCAGGGCTGGATCTACATTCTATCAGGGTTAGTTCAAGGTTAAATCCTGTATAGGTCAACTTGGTCTTATCAGATATACTCTTAAAATGCTATGAACGCTATAAATATAGACGAACTTAGGCCTAAGCTAGCTCTGTGACATGTCAGGTTTGGATTTAGGTTGGGCCAGGGCTGGATCTACATTGTATCAAAGTCAGTTGAAGGCTAAATCCTGTTTAGGTCAACTTGGTCTTAACAGATGTACTCTTAAATTGCCATGGATGCTGTAAATTGAGATGAGGTCTGCGCTAGGTTTAGGCTAGTCCTCTGATAGATCGGAATTAAATCTGAGTTGGGCCAAGGTCAGTTCAAGGCTAAATCCTCTTTAGATTAACTTGGTCTTAACAGATATACTTTTAAATTGCTGTGGACGCTATAAATATAGATAAGGTCTGAGTTAGGCCTAGACTAGTCTTCTGGCTAGTCTTCAGGATCAGATTTGGGTGAGGCCAGGCCTGTACTTAAATTGCTAAATTGAGCTCTATAAATAAAAATAAGCTCCGAGTTAGTCCTAGGCTAGTCCTCCGGTAGGTCAAGGTTAGCTGTTCGTTGGTCCAATTCTAAATCAACATCAGATCTGCGTCAGTTCAAGGTTAGGTCCCCTTCGGGCACAGTTCTCCCAAAATATCTCAAACCCAAAGGCTCATCGACGTACCAAACTAAATTGATCCAAAACGACTCGAATTTATCCGAAACGATTTTTCTTTGGGCGACGACTCATCTTTGGACCACCGAAATCCAAGCTAGCACTACAAAAAAGAAACGAACGCGTGCCCACGCAAAGAGAAGAAGAAGAAGAAGAAGAACCAATGTTCACTCAGCCCCGAACAATAAATAATGTCTCCGCGCGCGGTTACAGCATACCCGCTGTCGTCGCTAATTTTCTCTCGCGCCGCAGCCGCCGCGAGAAAATGTTAATTGAACAGGTTTTGTTCCACGCCCCTTCTACGCGTCGCGTACCGCGCGTTCGGCACGGCCGAGACCGGCCGCGGCGGCCGATAAAAGTCTCGGCGTTTGGACGCGGCGGAATTTCACGCTCGACGAATTGGCCGGGCTTCTTCGGTTTCGCGGCGGCGGCGGTGGCAGCGACGGCGGCGGCGACGGCGGCTTAAGTTTATTATTCGATAAGCTGGACGCGCGGCCGGGCAGTGTGTCAGTGTGCTTCTGGCCGCCGCGGAGCAGCGGACGGCGGCGGAGGGGGAGGGGGGATTATCTGGCCGCTGCGTCTGCTGCCGAGCTTCGGGGAACACGACACCGGGATGCCGGCGATGGACGCCGGAGGGGGGAGGGGTGTCGTACGGTGCCGGGAACGGGATCCGATGTGGACGCGTAAATCCGCCTACCGTTGCTCGTAAACAATTAAAAGAATGTGTCCGGCGCAACGCTGCAGATTTGCGACACCTTAGAATCTCCGAGTTTCTCGGAAGCTTGTTCTTGTTTTCTTTTGCGTAAGCTGGTTTACTCGTCGATGACGCTGGCTTTCGTCGTTCGCACGATTCTCGAAGGATTTTCCGCTAGCTGAATCGTTTCGTCATAAAGGTGTTTCGTGCTCGATGTTTCTCCGAGGAATCGTGAAAGGAATTAATGAGAGGATCGTCGAGAATTTGCTGGAATCGACTGACTGGAGCTGGCATCGCGTCAAATATGCAGTCTGCTTAAAACTTTGGCAACGTCGCAATTTTCGAGGACAGTTTCTAAAATGTCTGCATCGTTGTGCGGGCGGGTTAGTTCTGGGTTAGGTCTGGATTAGGTCTGGATTAGTTCTGGGTTAGGTCTGGATTAGGTCTGGATTAGTTCTGAGTTAGGTCTGGATTAGTTCTGTGTTAGGTCTGGATTAGGTTTGGATTAGTTCTGGGTTAGGTCTGGGTTTGGTCTGTGCTAGGTCTGCGTCAGGTCTGAATTATGTCTACGTTAGATCTAAGATGGTTCTGCATTAGATTTGACTCATTGAACTAACTTATTTTATTTACTTTATTAATTAATTTAATTAATTTATTTTATTTATACAGTATGTCTTTAATATTTTATTTCATTTGATCAACGAATTTTTCTAACTGCAACTTTTAACCTAGACGAAGCTAATGCATAACGTATATTTCAATCTGTATTATTGTACATATCTTATATTTTACATAAAATTATTATATTTTATCTATCAATAGAATTGTTTATTTATAATTGAATCACAAGTGCGAACCTAATCATAAACTGCAAATGAAAACGAATAAAGAAAAGAATACTTGAACGGAAGAAAAGTCGAGAGTTATGTTAGGTATATGTTAGGTCTATGTTAGATCAGAATTAGGTCCGAGTTAAGTCTATGCTCATTGAACTAAACTCATTTTATTCTATTATTTACTTTATTGATTCATTTAGTTCATTTATTTATTTATTTATTTATTTATATATTTATTTTATACAGTCTATGTTTATATAATATTTCATTTCATCAACCAATTTATCTATCTGCAACTTCTAAACCAGCACCAAACTAATGCATTTTTATGCATTAATATATATTATTTATTTTACATCAAATCGCTGTATCTAATCTATCCATTTAATTGTTTATTGATAACTGAAACATGAATACGAATACGTTTATGAAATTCATAAACTAAACGAAGAAAAGTAAATAAAAATAAACTAATAAAAAAAAACGCACGAAGAAAAGAATACTTAAACGTAAGAAAAATCGAGCGACATGTTAGGTCTACGTTAGGTCACTAGATTAGGTCTGAGTTACGTCTGATTCAAGACCGCGTTAGGTTTGAATTACGTTCGAAGTTAGATCATCGCTCGATTCGAGCCGGGTCTCGTTCTTCCGATAAAACAAAGCATTTGTATTTCAACGATGAACAGAAAACGCGTGCAAAGAGAACTTGTACAACGCTGTCTATTAGCATTTCCACGCGCGTTCTCTGTGCACTGCTGACGTCATCGTCTCTATGTAAACACTCGAAATGAAGCATCACCGTTGATCGGTGTGACTCGAAGAGCTCGGTCGAGTTTCAAATGTTTACGTACGGTAACTTCTGGTAGAATCGTGGTAAACATTTCCCCGGGATCGTTCGTGGAACAGATTGCCGTCCCGAAAAATTACGCAGCTCGCGATCATAGCCAGATGGAAAAGATCGGTCGTCAACAGCGAGAATATAATAGAGCGACAGAAGAGAGCGAGGCACAACAGCGCTGCAACAGTCTGCCCGGCGAGCCGTAATGGAACCTGCGAACGAAAGCCTGCTAGGCCGGAGAAAGTGGACGCGTAGGCAGAAAAAAAGATTCCGCCGGACGCGTCAGCGGCCTGCAATCACGGATAGTGCACTACGGACGACAAAGAGCCGCGAGAACCTCTTTGACGATCCACGGCCGTTGCACCGTGCGCGATTTCGGCTTGGATTTCGACGGCGAATCTCGGTCGAGAATTTGAAACGCGCCGTTGCGAAACGGCGACAAAAAAACACAATCGGGGAACCGTAACAATTGTTGAAAATGTGGCGAAAATAGTTGCATACAAATTGCTATTTTTATTTTAACATTTTCAGTTGTAACCGGAAGTTTTATAACCGAAATTTTGTTTTCGTTGTCCGTGATCATTATTCATAGTGTACAGAGTGTTCCATAATTATGTTAAATTATGGAAAAAGGTGATTACTGAGGTCATTTGAAGTAACTTTTTCCTTTACAAAATTTTTCTCCGAGGCTTCGTTTACGAGTTATTCAAGGAAAACAATGACCAATCGGAGAGCGAGTGCGGCCGGCGCTCCGCCCTCGTGGCCAACGCGGCGGCAGTGGTCGCGTGGGCGGGGATCGCGTCAGCCGTGCGCGATCTCTCATTGGCCGCCGTTTTTCGTTGATAACTCGTAAACGAAGCCTCTGAGAAAAATTTTGTAAAGGAGAAAGTTACTTGAAATGACTTCAGGAATCGCCCCTTGCCGGGTGTTAACATAATTATGGATAAATAATAATAATATATATAATAATAATTATGCATAAATTCATTCTGGTTTCTTAGAACAGTTACCAATAAGAAAATTGCTTTCTGACATTCATTACAGACAAGAAATTTTCTTACGATTATTTACAACAGTTATTCACGGCAGAAAGTTCATTCACGTTGCTCGCGACAGTTATCTGCGAGAGAATTGATCGCCGTCGCTCGTGACAGTTATCGTTGAGAAAATTGATCGCTGTCTGCCGTAACAGTTATCGATGAGAAAATTAATTGCTCGCAACAATTATTGGTGAGAAAAATTGCTTTCCGTCACTCGTCACAATTATCCATAAAAAAATCATCAATAAAAATTACAATCAACGAGAAATAATTTGAATAAATTGTTATTACGATTTACAACTAAATAATTGAAATCTTCCGGTCACGTTGTTCTACGAACAATTGCCATTTTTGCCGCCGATACAATTTTCATAAAATCTGATATTCCGTGTCCCCGAGAGAAACAACGAACCTCGGCCGTTCCGCGTTTCACGCCGCGGCGGCGCTTTTACACGCAACATCGTTCCGTTCCCCGGGGCGTTAATGAAGATATACAAAAGCGATAAACGTTACGACAGGACACGCGGGACACTGCTTTCGCGGGCACCGTACAATAAATTCCCGGCTGTATTTATGCAGTTACGTAAAGCCACGCGGCGGCGACGCCGCGGCGTGATTTCAATGCGACCGATAAGGGAACGGTGAATCAATCGCTGGCGACTTTGATAGAAACGATTATGTAAGCTTCGTTCGGCGCTCCTCGCTCCCGGCGCGGAGATGCGTGGACTCGTTCGACGGGAAGACAATTTCTCGAGAAATTCGCCGATGTCGCGAATCCTGACAGGATTTTAATTGACTTTAATCGATGGAGATCGGATTACATGTTTCTGTCGTTGTATCGCGATAAATGTGATCGAGACGGATCCGATGACCTCAATTAATTAATTGAGATGGACCTAATTAATTGACTTAAAAACACTTAATTGATTGAATTGAAAAAAAATTAATTGATTTGTGAGAAATAAGTAGATTGATTTAAAAACAAATGGATTGATTGGTTTAAAAGAAAGATGAATTGATTGATGTGACAAAATTAATTCATTGCATTGAAAGTGAATAATTGATTGATTTTAAAAAGAAATTGTTTGATTTCAAGAAAATGGATTGATTTATTTTTTAAAAAAATTAATGAATTGATGAATTGATTGAAAAATAAAATGAATTGATTGATCTAAAAAGAATAAATTGGTTGTTTTGAAAAAAAATAATTGACTGATTCAAAGGAAAAGAATTGATTGATTTTAAAAAGAAATCGATTGATTTAAAGGAAATGAATTGATTGAGTTAAAAAAATAGATGAAATGATTTTAAAAAGAAATTAATTGATTGATCTAAAAAAAAACATAAATTGATTGTTATGATAAGAAATAATTGACTGATTTTTAAAATAAATTGATTGACTTAAAGAAACTGGATTGATTGATTTAAAAAGAACTAACTGATTGATGTAAAACAGATAAATTGATTGTTTTGGAAAGGAATAATTGATTGATTTAAAAAAGAATAGATTGATTTACAAAAAGTTGATTGATTTAAAGAAAATGAATTGATTGATTAAAAAATTGTATTGATTGTATTGACTGATTTTAAAGAGAAATTGATTGATTTAGAGAAACTGAATGGATTGATTTAAAGAAAATAAATTGATTGATTTTTTAAAAAAATGAGTTGATTGTTCCGAAAAGTAATAATTGATTGTTTTGAAAAGAAATAATTGATTGATGTAAAAATAAATAAATTGATTGCTCTGAAATGAAATAATTGATTGATCTAGAAAAATATTAATTGATTGAAAGAAAATGAAAATTGATCGAGTTAAAAGAAATTAATTATCTGATTTTAAGAAAGATTAATTGATTGCCCCAAGAAAAATCACTCAAATAATTAAACAAAATTATTCAATCTTCTTTTTATAAATCTGTTTTTCATGAATCCAATATTTCTTTCGCGTCGACGAATTCGTCAAATAAGCGAATCGCTCCGTCAAGCATCCATCGAAAGTGAATTTTTTCGTCTGTCGGCACGTCCGACATTTCGCCGTCGATTCGCCGAGCGTGAAATTGGAACGCGCGCGCGCGCTCATGTGTGCGTAAAACAGCGGTCGGCGAATCGGATCGGTGTAATTTTCCTGCGTGCGGCGTCGACGGGAACGCGAGCGACGCGGCCGTTTTACGGCGGCCGGCAATTAACGCCTTTCATAATCGATCACACTGAAAACGGCTCGCGTATTTCCAAACGCGGGCTCCGGTGACGTAATCTATTAACGAATCCCGGCAGCGGCGGCGCCTCCGTGTTTCACGGCTTCGCCGTCGAGCCAGGCGCTCGTTTTAATTGCGAAACCGATTCCCAGCAGCGGCTCAACGGCCGACGACCAGCCTCTGATTCGCTCCTTTATTTTTTCTAGCGTATTCCGCGAGGGGCGCGGCCGCGGACGTGGCTCGTTACGAGACGCGATTCCCGGCCGCGTCGTGGCGCGCGCGCACGCAAACGTTCGACGAGATTAGCGAAAAATGCCGCGCCGCGAAATCGGCCGATAAGATACGCGCGCAAATCCTGGAACCGGTTACGCAAACGAAATCAACGCGCGCGTATCAAATATTATATATTGACAGCTCCGCGATCGGGTATCGGCCTCAAGGTTCCAACAGCGAATTCTTCGATATATATATATCGATCCCGTTGCCGCTTTCCACGCTTCTTCGTACGCTTCCAAAGCCATCGAACGCTTTTTGCTTCTATCACAGTCGCGAAGAAGCTGTTCGATCAAGAGGCTCGGTTCGACGTCGATCTTACGCGCGAACGGTGGGTACTTTTCGACCCAGAAGTGTTGTTGTTTCACTGTCGACTTTTCGAGGATTAATTGTTAGGAAATTCTCGATTGGCTTTGTTGAGGTTTATGCGAGAATTTTTGGGACTTTTATAAAGGGTTGTGCAAATTATATAACGAAAGGGTTGTGGTAATATTTTAAACATGTTTAGAGAAAGTATTTGGACAAATTTGTTGGGGAAAGTATTGTTATTTTTGCGAGGCTTTTAGATAAATAGGAAATCGGAAATGTTCTTTTTATTTAGGTAATAATTTCGACCTGGGTCAAATTTGACCCAGATTATAGATATTGCCATTTGACTGTCTAGTTTCTTACCCGGAATCTCAATTTCAATTCATTATGGTTTATGGGAAATAGTGTCTAGAACGAGTACCTTAGAAAATTTGTTAAACAAAATCGATAAATAATATTGTTAACGATCCCAAGTATAATCAGATATATTTTTGTTAAGATGATCCAACGTTCGAGGGCTAATCTCGATAGTTTAAAATATACGATTGATTTTTTTCTTTAACGACCTTAAGGGGGTAGTAACTTAAGAGAGTAGCAACTTAAAAGAGTCATAATTTAGGAGGGCAGTAATATAAAATGGTAATAACTTTGGAAGGTAGTAACTTAAAAAGGTAATAACTTCGGAGAGTAGAAAATTAAAAGTATGGTAATTTAGGAGGGTAGTAACTCAAGAGGGTCGTAACTGAAGAGGGTAGTTTGCTTTTCAACTTTTCAAATAATCAATTTCCTATAGTATAGTATATAAGTTTAGAGTATTAGTTTATCTATTTAACTTATTAGTCTATTTATTTAGTTTATTAGTTCATTTATTTACTTTATTATAAGCCTATAGTATATAAGTTTATTAAAGTATAAATGTTCTGCAACGTGTCTGCAAAACCACTTGTTCACATTCGTAGAAGTAAGAAAGTTACGAAGGTTTCTGAAGTACGTGTACAAACTACTTCAATATGAGTGGCCGGTGTAGACAGAATCAAGTATACTACGAGAAGAGACATATTCAAGTATATTACCAGTAGCAGTGAGTCAAAGTATATTATAAGAGGAGGTAGAATCGAGTATATTATAAGTGGAGATGGTATCAAGAGTGTTGCAGATAGAGATGGAGTCAATGATATTACAAGTAGGTATGGATATAAGTATATTATATCTAGGAATGGAAATCGGTTGTCAAGTATGTTACAAATATAATCGGGATTTAGTATATTATAAATGTTGATGGGTTCAAGTATATTAAATATTGGAATAGGTTCAAGTATATTAAATACTGGAATAGGTTCAAGTATATTAAATACTGGAATGGATTAAAGTATATTAAATGCTGAAATGGGCTCAAATAGATTAAATACTGGAATGGGTTCAAGTATATTAAATATTGAAATAGGTCCAAGTATATTAAATACTGGAATAGGTTCAAGTATATTAAATACAGGAATAGGTTCAAGTATATTAAATACAGGAATAGGTTCAAGTATATTAAATACTAGAATGGATTAAAGTATATTAAATGCTAAAATAGGTTCAAGTATATTAAATATTGAAATAGGTTCAAGTATATTAAATATTGAAATAGGTTCAAGTATATTTAATACTGGAATGGGTTCAAGTATATTAAATACTGGAACGGGTTTAAATATATCAAATATTTGAATGGGTTCAAGTATATTAAATGCTGAAGTGTGTTCAAGTAGATCAAATACTATAGTAGGTTCAAAAATATTGCAAGTAGAGATGGAATCGAGTATATTACAAATATAGTCAGGATCTAGTACATTATAAATTGCGATCAGTTCAAGCATATCAAAAACAGTAATGGATTTAAATATATTAAATACTGTAGTAAGTTCTTCAAATATAGTTGTGATCTAGTATATTATAATTAGTGACGGATTCAAGTATATTAAAAGTAGTGATGTGTTCGAGTACATGAAATACTGGGATGCGTTCAAGTAATATTGTAAATGGAGATGTGATCATGTCCATTACAAATACAGTTGTAACCTAGTGTATCATAAATGTGTTCAAGCATCTAGCAAGTAGCGATGGGTTCGAGAACAACATTTGACCAAAATTGACTCGAATGTACAAGTACACATCGATCTCGTTCCCATCGCTGATCCGAAATTGAT
This sequence comes from Megalopta genalis, assembly GCF_051020955.1. Taxonomy (NCBI): domain Eukaryota; kingdom Metazoa; phylum Arthropoda; class Insecta; order Hymenoptera; family Halictidae; genus Megalopta; species Megalopta genalis. The sequence goes on along the minus strand of NC_135026.1, from coordinate 4,651,208 downwards.
TCGGCTCGTTAATAAAGCTCGGTTACACTCTGCGGGAGCATGAGTTCAACACGTGTAGATCTCGATGGGAACTAAATAGGCGAGCGAAAAGTTTCCGTAGAAACAGTCGAATCATTATACACGCCGTCCGATTACGAGAAGAAGAAGAAGATGCTGATGGAAGAAGGCGCGCGCTGGACCTGTCGTTCGGACAAGTATTAATTATCCGATCGATCAATCACCGGGCTAATGAATGGTGGTCGGCCGGCAACGTGGTGGCACGTTTCGAGTCGCGTTGCACCGGCGATAAAATCGGCGGACGGTGCTCGCGCGAGCGAACGATTTACATTTTCCGGGCGATTTGCTCGGGACAACGTTTGATTAACGAACGATTTGGCGAAACGGCTAGGCGAGGCTGAACCGGCCCGTTCGTCGCAACGATACGCGCCTCTCGCTCGCTCGCTCGCTCGCTCGCTCGTCAAGTGTTGCGAATTGATAATTGGCTCCGGCGTAATGACGGAACGTGCGCGAAGACAATGCGCCGCTTGCGGAACACGCGCCGTCGTTCATTTAGCGTCATCACCTCTCCGCCGCGCTTCGGAATATTACTTCGTGGGAATTACTCAATATTTATCGTGCGGCGACGCGATTATGTGCGCAGACTATGCTAAAGAAACTTCGACTAATTAACATACTTGTGCGGTGGGTCACTTTGGACCCAGAGGTTAAAAATCGTCTCTTCGATTCTCCAGTTTTTGACGATTGGGGAATTGTTATTATTGTTACAGGGATTCATTTAATTTCATTGTTGAATATTGCGAAATTTGGTGACAATTTGAATACGGAGCTCGGGTCGGTTTGCACCCAGATCAGAAATACTGTTTCTATTTGAATTATTGGTATTGTTATTATTGTTCTCAATGTAACAGCGATTTAGCTAACTTAATTTTTGGAAATTGAGTAATTGGGCGACGATTTGAACACGGAGCCTGGGTCGGTTTTGACCCAGATCGATAATATTGTTTATATTTGAATTATTGGTATTGTTATTATTGTTCTCAATATAATAGCGTGTTAGCCAACTTAATTTTTGGAAATTGAGTAATTGGGCGACGATTTAAACACGGAGCTCGAGTCCGTTTGGACCCAGACCAGAAATATTATTATCTAATAATTGTTGGAAATTGAGTAATTTTGTAATTGCAAGGTGGCAGAATCTGTAAATTTGTAATTACGATTTTATAAAATTTTACACGTTTCTAATTGGAATTTTACAAATTTTACAAGTTTCCGAATACAATTTTACTAATTTTACAAGTTTCCAATTGCAATTTTACTAACTTTACACAAGCTTCCAATTTCAATTTTACTGCTTTTTCAAATTCTAAAAATTTTAAAAATTTCTAACAACAATGTTACAAATTTTACAAATTCTACGAACTTGGAAAAATTTATTTCAACGAATGTAAAAAATTTTATGATCGAACAAAATTCTTTTTCATTTAACTACAAGAATTATCGACAATACAAATTTGAGAATTGAAATAGAAAAGAAGCTTCTGTAATAGAAAAAAAGCTCCGAAGGACGCGCGTAGCAATTTGTCGCGGAAAAATTGAATTCTGCTCGAGCCACAAAATGATTCACACGTCTCGTCGCGTATGTTCCTAACGTAATTAGGTGCAAAAATTCCTGCTCGACGACTACCCTCGCCGTTATCTCTCCGTGTTATCTTCTGTTTTGACAGTCCGCTGTGTACCTTGACTCACTTTCGACAATGCCGCAAACATACCTGTTCGCCGATCACGAGAACAACAACGTTTCGCCAGCGACGAATCACGAAGAACAATGTAAAATTTTATCTACCAATATTATTAAGAAACATATTTTTTAACGTTCAGTCACGTTAATCTTTTTCTCGATTTTCAATTGTCAAGGTTAATCGCCCAGTTTCAATTAATTCGTCGAAAACTGACGATGTTTGCGATCTGGGTCAAAACGGACCCGGCCCCCGTATTCAAATCGTTCCCAATATTCAACAGTTAAGTTGGCTAATTCGCCGTTACATTGGGAACAATAATAACAATACCAATAATTTAAATATAAACAAAATTACTGATCTGGGTCTAAACGGACCCGGTCACCAAATTACACAATTTTCAAAAATTAAGTTGACTAACACGCTGTTATATTGAGAACAACAATAACAATACCAATAATTCAAATATAAACATTATTTCTGATCTGGGCCAAAACCGACCCAGGCTCCGTGTTCAAATCATCGCCAAATTACTCAATTTCCAACAATTAAATTAGATAAATCGCTATTACATTGAGAACAATAATAACAATACCAATAATTCAAATATGAACAATATTAAAGATCTGGGTCCAAACGGACCCGAGCGCCGTACTCAGTCGACGCTCGGCTATTTATGCGTGTCGTTGGAAAGAACGAGTATTCGACCCGAGTGCGCGCGACTCGGCGGCGATCGATCGCAGAGATGCCTGTTGCATTCCATCGGCGCAACCTTTAGCAGGATGACCCGCGGTGCATCGATTAAATTGATGTGTACGAACTTACTCTAGTTTCCCGGGAGAGCAGGATTACTCCGAGAGACGAAGCCGGCGATGCCACTTGAGACACACGTCACTTGGATAATTACGTTGACAATAGAACCTCTTGTAAACTGAAACAATTCACTCGGTCACACAATCGAATATTCGCCGGCCGGGGTGGTGTATCAGCTCTTGTGCACACGATCTGTACGTGTTCGCATTATTCAAAGCAGTTGCCTGTGCATTTTAAGTCAGCGTTTTTCTTTTTAAGTCAGTATTTCTTTAAGTCAGTCAGTATTTCTTTAAGTCAGTCAGTATTTTTAAGTCAGTATTTCTTTAAGTTAGTCAGTATTCTTTTAAGTCAGTGCTTTTTTAATTCAATATTTTTTTAAGTCAGTACTTTTTTAAGTTAGTATTTTTTTAAATCAGTATTTTTGCACATCAGTGCTTATTTAAGTCGGCATTAATGACTGTGAATTTTATGTACTTATGAGAAAAATAATAAATAGTAACAATTTAAAAAAGAATTCGTTTAATTGAAATTATTCAGGAATTAGTTAAATCTAACAACTATGTCTGGCAACTGGTGCGGATCATTTTTGTTTTGCATGAATGTACTCAAACTAGTCGTTACCAATGACAGTGGATTTTATTTTAAAACAATGGATTGAAATTAGAACGACTGAAAAGAATTCTCTCTCTCATTTAATACTTTTAAGTTATTAAAATTATTCTGGAATTATTTAAATATGTATATACAATTGCAACGTATTGCAATTGTAGCAAACAATTCTTCTTTTGCAAAAAGACACCTAGACTAATTATTATTAATGACTGTAGATTTTATTTTAAAACAATGGACTGAAATTAAAACGACTGAAAAGAATTCATTTAATACTTTTAAATTATTAAAATTATTCTGGAATTATTTAAATATGTATATCTGGCAACCATGTATTACAATTGTAGCTGACAATTTTTCTTTTGCAAACAGATACTTGGACTAATTGTTACTAATGACTACCGACTTTATTTTAAAACAATGCATCGAAAAATTAAAATGACTGAAAAGTATTCATTTAATATCTATAACTTGTGGAAATTATTAATCTGTGAATAATATAGTGATTATAAATAATTTATCTTATTAATATAATTAATTAAGTGATTATAAATAAAAAAATATAAAATCCTTTAGCAATCCTAACAGTCCATAAATAATAAATCAAACTCATTAAATCCACAGTCTATTAATGGCCGTTTGTCTATGAATCATTTATGACTGGTTTAAAAATTAATTACAGTCCTGTCAATTTTAATTTAATAAAAAGAACCGATGTTTCAAAAATCTCTTTCACCAAAAATTCTGTAACTTCAATTCAATCAAAAATCCAACGTTTCAAATCGTCGTTGGAAACTCGTCGATTTTTCACCGTTACGACCACGTTCACGCGAACCCGCACTTGGACGTCCCGGCGGAGGGAGCGGCGCGGTGGTTCAATCAGCAGGCGGAACGATTAGCGCGCGCGCGGATCGATAAATCGCGAGCGTTTACGGCGGCGTAACACGCGAGCATGCCCGAACGCAGCAATTTCTCTGGGAACAGGCAGAGCCAAGGTTGACGTAACGAGATCCGCAAAAACCGTTCCGCGGCGACCTAGCGCACCGGCGACGACGATTCCGTTTCTAAATATAAGACGATTCAACCTCTCCCACGTATTTCGATCGCTTGCACAAGGGCTCCGGCATTCCCGAGGGTCCGGAACAATTCGGAAATCGCCGCGCCGCCGGGCCGAGCCGTCCGCGGACGGCCGCGTGACGTCACGCGGCTCGCGAGAATGGCCGCGTGACGTCACGCGGCTCCCGATCGGCTCGAACCCGGGCGGCGAGGTTCCCGAGCGCCGGCCGACTAGGAACGAACCTCGACGCTCCGAACGGAGAGATTCGCGGCCCGGTGAAACGGAGCCGCACAGCAGGTGGAGGCTTCTAAGACGCGCGTCAAAGCAGAACTGCCCCAGTTCCATCGCATTACAGCTATTATATTCCGCGCGGCAGCATCCGTACGTGTGTGCACGCATGAGCTCTGCGAGCTCCGTGCGTCGCGTGGCTGCGTGGTGGGACCGATTCGGAGGGCCGGACTTATTAATACCGATGTAATTATTCGCTTTGGGGGGGGGGGGGGGGGAGTGCCGACAATTTCGATGACCTTCGGTTATCCTGGCGGGCTCCGGAACGACTACAGGGTCGAAGTAACTGTGCACATATGTACATTTTTATTTACATTCTCTTTGATTTTTGTCCTTGATCTTTTTGTTATTATTGTCATTCCATTATTATTATTATCATTATCGTTACTATGATTATAATAATAATTATAAATATTCGCCGAAAATTAAGAGGAGATCTGGCTCGCTAAATAAATAAATATATCACGATTTTATGTGTTTACACGTATTTGTTTATGTATGTGTTGTTTATTTATACACTGCTCTGAAAGATTATATCGTACAAAAATTTTAAGTAAAAATTGGCCAACTTTGACCGACGATAACTCCGCGGAAAGTTATCGTAAGATGATGACTCTGCTTTTAAGTTAAAGCTTGAAACCTCTACTTTCAGAAAATGTTACTCGATTTTAAGTTCGACGAACTTGGTCTACCGTAACCCTTTAAATGTGAGATCCTGTTTGTCATATTGAAAACCGTCAAGTTTGAAAAAATGCACGGACATTATAAAATTTTTTCCGGGGATGCTGCTTGCAGAGGGGCATATTTTGATCCTTTCCCTTTCATCTAAAAAAATAAGAAACGTGGCTGCGATTTTTTCCGTCAACTTAGAGCATTCTAGAGTGACCCTTGTCAAGTCTAACTTTGCGAAAAAATATCGCAGCCGCGTTCCTCTTTTTTTAAATTGAAGGGGAAGAATCGAGTTTCATTTCGCCGTGAACGGCATCTCCGAAAAAAATTTTACAAAGTCCGTGCATTTTTTCGAACTTGACGGTTTTCAATATGACAGACACGGACCCGTATTTAAAAAATTACAGTGGCGAGGGTGCATCGAACTTGAAATCTAGAAACATTTTCTGAAAGCAGAGCTTTCAAGCTTTAATATGAAAAAAATATCATCATCCTACGATGATTTCTCGCGGAGTTATCGTCGGTCAAAGTTGATCAATTCTTATCGAAAATTTTCCAACGTTGTAATAATTTCTCAGCGATGCTTTTTGTTTCAGTCTGAGAAACTTCGATAAGGAAAATCCTCGATTCCCGTAATAGGTCAGATCGGCAAGCGAACGCGTGCTCCGCGCAGGATGTTTAAATTCGATTTCCAGGAAAGCCGAACTTCCAAGTGAACCGCACGCTCGGCTTTCGATTTATTTTTGCATAAAGTGAATCACTTCCTGCATCGCTCCTGCCGCAGCAGCTTCTTATCGCGGCACGTAAATAGGAATTTCAGTCGAACCTCGAGTATGCGAGAGATAAAAAGAATAACGCTGGTGTCTCAGTGGCGTCTTCCTTGTATCGATTACCGTTATCGCGGGAATAATGGGACGAACACGCGATAATGAAATTGGAACGTGACTCAGGCGATAATTCTGCGGCGAGAGAGCATTTCTTAGGTCATCTTTGCGATCTTTTTGCTGGGGAACCAACGACTATTTCGCGTCAGCATTTCGCGGACATTTTTCGGCAATCCTTGCTGTAGAAAGTCTATTTTTCTTCGTTCGAAAATATTCAAAATTCTCGGGGTTACAATTTTCGAAACACAGACTGGTTGAAAATGACTGTCGCATTGAGCGACGTAATTTTAATTGTTCGGCTAATCGGAGGCGAAAAGCAATTTACCATTTTCAAAAGAACATATTCAGCTAACGTTTCTGCCAAGATTGATAAATTATCTCGGTGTTTAACGAAATGGCGGTGCTTCGAAGCGAAGGCTTCGCTTTTGTGCATTTTTTCACAATCTTTGCGTATAAAAAGTTAATAAAAATTCAGATTTATTGGTAATTATGGTTGGAATCAATAGCGACGAGTCCAGTGAAGATTTTTTCTAAGTGTGAGGTCAATCGGATCGCTAGATCCTGAGATATCGTGTAATATACAGCGAAACGTATGGCTCCGAGAGAAACTCGTCTTTTTTACAAATTTAGGAAAATCCTTTCGCAGGCGCATAATACGTATAATATTAACATAAAATTAAATTATTGCATAAAAAAATATCCATATTTTATATAAATACTAAATAATTTTTTTAAAAATATTTTTCAATACTTAAAAAATATTAGAAAATATTTAGAAGATTTAAAAAAATATCTTAAAAGTGTAAAAAAATATTTAAAAAATGTAGAAAAAGGTTTAAAGAATATTAAAAAATGTTTGAAGAATATTAAAAAATATTTGAAGAATATTAAAAAATATTTTAAAAATATTAAAAAATATTAAGGAATTGTTTTCGATGCTGAAAATCAGGACGCTTCTTTAATTTCTCTTGCACGTGACAGAGCGCGTCTGGAATTGTTTCGAGCCATAAAAACAGATTGATACGGGAGATATCGAAATTGGAATGCGAGTGCACTGATAACGTCGAAGAAGTTTCGCGAGCCGTCCCTGCGCACGGCGAACGAAAAACGCTCTCTCGCCACGCCGAAAAAGGAGCAGGCCGGAGCGGATCGGATGCGATTAATCATAAATTTGGACGTTGCGTCATGTTGCGCCGTCGGGCCGGCTCGGAAGTGCAGCCGACGACCGGACGATTACGTCGATTCTTCTGGGTAAAGATGCCGGATAGCCGTTCATGTCATCGTCGGCTTGTTTCCCATTAATTTACCGCGTGACAGTTGCCGTAACGCTTTTACATGAATCGCGACCCGATTCCACGATATCGATCAGATTCTTTATAAAAAGAAATGCGGGCGCCGTGGACGCGCCATTTAATTTCGAAAGCATCCGTCGCTGGTCTGCCCATTATTATGCATTTTCTTGGGAAATATTCAGCGGAGATGCCGTTATATTATTTTCAATTTGTTACGTTATTTTCAAATTTGTCACATTATTTTGAATTCGTCACACTGTGCCATTATTTTCAATTTGGGACGTTATTCTCAAAAAAAAAAAAAAATTCGTTACATTCTTTTCAATTCATTACATGACCTTCAATTTGTTACATTACTTTCAGTTTGTTACATCATTTTCAATTTGTTACATTACTTTCAATTCGTTACATTATCTTCAATTCGTTACATTATTTTCAACTTATTACATTACTTTCAATTCGTTACATTATTTTCAATTTATTACATTACCTTCAATTTGTGACATTACTTTCAATTCGTTACATTACTTTCAATTTATTACAATACCTTCAATTTGTTATATTACTTTCAGTTTGTTACATTATTTTCAATTTATTACATTACTTTCAATTCGTTACGTTATTTTCAATTTATTACATTACTTTCAATTCGTTACATTACTTTCAATTTATTACATTACCTTCAATTTGTTATATTACTTTCAGTTTGTTACATTATTTTCAATTTGTTATATTACTTTCAGTTTGTTACATTATTTTCAATTTGTTACATTACTTTCAGTTCGTTACATTACTTTCAGTTTGTTACATTATTTTCAATTTATTACATTATTTTCAATTTGTTACATTACTTTCAGTTCGTTACATTACTTTCAGTTTGTTACATTACTTTCAGTTTGTTACATTATTTTCAATTTATTACATTACTTTCAATTCGTTATATTACTTTCAATTAATTGTATTACTTTCAATTCGTTACATTACATTCAGTTTCTTCCATTATTTTCAATTCGGTATATAAAAGTGCATAATTCTTTTTCATTTAATTTTAATTATTTTTTGCGTCATGTAACCGACGTAACAATACATTCAAACATGCGCAACAACACGACCGTGAAGTGGCGGTTTGACACCAAACGAACGTTCGACTGAAAACGAAACGTGATTTCCGAGATAGTATTGAATACACTCGAGAGTCCGTCGATATCAGTGAAAAGAGCTAATTAAGATACGAACTTTCGTTCTCCCTGAAATTCCGCGGGCATCGCTGTATACGTGAAGAAGCGTGTTCACGGGGAGAAACGTGTTTACAAACACAATGACTCAGTGTATAAACTTGCGAAACGTGTCACGCCGAGGTTGCTTTAATTACACATAATACAGCCGGCACTCCGGTGAAAGGCAAAAATTGGCAACAGCATCCACGCGAATCTCTTGTACGGCGGGGCCTTAAGAAAGATTCCTTCTAGAAACGACGTGTTAATTCATGGTTCGCTATTCAAACATGATCTAGACATTAGCCAGTGCTGAAAATTTATTATAGCGTAGGAAAATTTTCGATAAGAATTGGCCAACTTTGACCGACGATAACTTCGCGAAAAATCATTGTAACATGATGATCTTTTTTTTAAATTAAAGCTTGAAAACTCTACTTTCAGATAATTATCCTGGATTTTAAGTTTGATGCACTCTCGCCACTGTAATTTCTTAAATACCGGCCCATGCCTGTTATATTGAAAACCGTCAAGTTCGAAAAAATGCATGGACTCTGTAAAAATTTTTTTAGAGATACCGTTTACGGCATAACGTAGTTCACACCTTCCTCTTTCATTTGAAAAAAAAGGAACGCAGCTGCGATTTTTTCCCGCAAAGTTACATCGCATTGAACTAACCCGGGGCATTGACATACGAGATTGACAAGGGTCACTTTAAAATGCTGTAACTTGACGAAAAAAAATCGCAGCTGCGTTTCTCTTTTTTTTAATGAAAGGGGAAGGATCAAACTACGTCTCGCTGTAAGCAGCAACCCCGAAAAAATTTTACAAGGTCCGTGCATTTTTTCAAACTTTACAATCTTCAACATGACAAACACGGTCTCACATTTGAAGGGTTACAGTAGTCCAGATCCCTCGAACTTAAAATCGAGAAATACTGGCTGAAAGTAGAGGTTTCAAGCTTTAACTTAAAACAAGAATCATAATCCCACGATGATTTTTCGCAGAATTATCTTCGATCTAAGTTGGCCAATTTTTATCCAAAATGTATCCCACACGCTCACTGTACGTTCGGTAGAAAATTGTTTCGAAAAATGAAAAAAAAATCATCGTCCAAAATTTATGATCGCCGTAAATTTACATCCCGCAACCGTAAACGCGGCATCTTCTTCGATATCTCTCGACCGCATCTCCGATCGGACTTCGTACATCTTGACAGTAGAGACAGACGCAACGACAAGTCCTTTAATTACACCGACGGATATCCATGGAACTGCCAGCCGCGATTACTCGATTAATCATGAATTCGGACGCGATGTCGTGTCGCCTCATTACGGTGCATGCAAAGAGACGCGATCCGCCGGTCCCGAACGAAAGAGACGTCGAACGAGGTCCGGTCATCGGCGGATCATCCTGCGATTCCTCTCCGCCGCCAGTACGTTCCCTCGGATGTCGCGTTACTCGATCGGTGACGTCATGGACGAACAGTCGAGCGAAGTGGGGGCAGAGGGGCTGGGAGTGGGAGAAGGCTGACTACTTGCGCCGAGTAATAGAGTTGACTACTAGAGATGACTACTTGTGCTGACTACTAGCATCGACTACTTGCTTTGACTACTAATGTTGACTACTTGCTTTGACTACTAGCGTTGACTATTAGCGTTGACTACTAGCCTTGACTACTAGCGTCGACTACTAGCTGTGACCATTAGCCTTGACTGCTAGCGTTGACTACTACCGTTGACTACTAGCGTCAACTACTAGCGCCGACTACTAAATATTTCCTGCTGACAATAATTAAAATTAATTTGTGAGTAACGCGACCACATTGCAAACAAAATTTTAACGATCACCGAATCTGAAAAAGAAGAAAAATATTTCGTAATCGAACGGCGTCGCTCCGGGTGAGCATCCGAAGTATGGACGACTTTCTAATCGGCGCCGTTTCGCTTTTATTGGAACTTTTGCAAGTGCATGCTTGTATGTCACGGGCTATTTCTAGTGCACCGAAGGCGCCACGAGAACACGCGGCGGCTTTTATACGCGAGCCGACGAGTTCGGCAGGAAAACCCGTTCGAAGTTGTGTCGCTACTTCCAGTTACCCCTTTTTTCTCCTTTTTTTCATCGCCGCGACCGCTCGAGGCTCCACGACCGACCCGCAGACATTTCAATTATTCCCGTAAACTGGAATTTATTGTATATTACTTTCCAATACAGATTGGTCTCTCGAATCGGAGTTCCCGCCAATTTGTTCGATACCGTGTTTCGCTGTCGAAAATTATTCGCGATTGCCAATCGCCGGTTCCGATTGTGAAATTCTTGTAATTCCGTCGATCGAGATGCTGGCACGGTCATAATTATTTTTACAGATTACTCTGCGATCGTTCTATCAACGAGATTGCTCGTCTCGGAGATCGAAAGTTCGGTGCAATTTTTGCAACATTTTTTAATAGAGTCTGGCAGACCGTTGCATTTTAAGATTTCAAAAGAAATCAAAATTTTGCTTGGTTCACCGTTCAGGACGTCGTTCTTGCACTGTCATTGCCTTGACAGTCTCACGAAAATTCGAGTCTCAATTCAAAGCGGCTCCCTCTAAAGCGAGACACTTTCAAGATTTCGTCAGTAATTTCGCTAAAATCGAATTTTTCCGGGAATCCAAAAATGATAGACAAATTTCGCGGTCGGATTTGAAATCACCGCGTCAAAATCTATCGGAGAGCATATGCGACACGACATTGAAATAAAACCCGAGTGTCGGGCAAATTTTTCAAATTTGTCAAATTTTTTCAAATTTGAATATTTCGAGAACACAAATCGTCGAGGACGAAAAAAGGTGTTCACGTTCCCTCTAATCCTCTTTTATTGCGCAACGAATTAGCTTCTACGTGAAAAAAGAATCGTCGATTTATCTCGCTTCAGTCAAAAGTTCTCCGACATTGAATCAAAGATCTCCGGGGCTCCGTCGTTTCGCTCCACTCTGCGCCGCGTCGCGTGGCCTCCCCCCACTCCTCCGACAAAAAATCCAGCTTGCACTCAGCGCTCGCAGTAGAATAAGCCGAATCTGACTCCGGAGGAGTGGAGGAACTGAACTGCGGGCGCGTCGCGCGTCCTGCCCCCACTCCTCCGACAAGAAATCCAGCTTGCACTCAGCGCTCGCAGTAGAATAAGCCGAATCTGACTCCGGAGGAGTGGGGGCACCGGACTAGCGGCGTGTCGCGTGACCTACCCCCACTCCCTCCGAGTCAGATCTGGCTTATTTACCTGCGAACGCCGCTTATACCGCCGGCCGTTGTACTCTCGCCATACTGTGCTATAATTGAAAGGTGCTAGGCCGGAAATTCGACAGCAGGAAAAGAAAACAGACCGATTAGGCGAAGCGATTGCACACCGTCCGTGACCTTGCGCCGCGTTGGCTGTCTCTCGGCTAGGTGTTAGCGACCGAGAGAGGTTCGTGTCGAGAGTGCGCGCGATAATAGCTGGTTAGGGAAGAACAATCGGAGATTACGAGCGACAACGAGAGATTCAGAGCGACGCGTTTCATTATGATAATTGTCTCGAATTAAGGTAATCGTTCCCGGCGAGCTGAAGCGGCGCGGCGCGGCGCGAAGCGGTGCATTCGGCGCGGCAAAAAGATCCGGCGAGTGTTGGCCTCATGAATACGTATCTATATTTACGGCGTGACTCAGAGTAAATAACGAAGGAGCCGGTGCGATACTGGTGGCCGGCAATTTGCCGGTCGTCAAATCGCTCGTTAATGCGCACCCTGCCGGCCGATAACGGGCCCGCCACTCTTCATTCAACCGGTCGAAATAAAAACAACACGTAATCGGCCCGATTAACCCCTTCCCCGTACGCGAACCGAACACGGCACGTCGCAAATTCGTTCGTTCGGTCCGCGATCGTTGAAATCGGACACGTCGAATTTTGCTCGATTCGTTTAACGATATTCCGATCAAATGTGCGCTTCTTTTTTTTTTTTAAAGTAAAAGAACTGTGTCAGAGTCATTATTGACTCTGCTTATTTTCTTACATATTTTAGAACGGTGAACGTGATTTTGTAAAATTAACTGCGCGAGGTCAACATTGAAATTGTTATTCGATAAATAATTGATTAAATAAATAAATATGTATAAACAAATAAATATCGCGATATACTAAGACTTTAAATGCAAAATGCGGTTTTGTAAAATTAATTTGCGTGAGTTCAACATAAAAATTGTTGGTCAATAAATAATTCATTAAATAAATAAATATATGTAAATAAATGAATATCGATGGACTAAAAGTTTTGGTGCAAAATGCGATTTTGTAAAATTAATTTGTGCGAGATTAATACGTATAAATAAATAAATATCGATGCACTAAAACTTCAAGTGCAAAATGCGAAACAGCAAAATTCTAAAAATCATGCTACTACTCTAGTAATTATCGTAGTAAAAATTAAGATACTTTATTGTCCAATGTATAACATAGTTTAGTAAATTTAATAATTTTTCATCATTTTTCAACTCTTGCTTATTTTGCTATTGTTTCCTACTTTGCATGAAAATCAACATTCTAACAAGATCATCATTGTGCAATACAATTCGCAGTTTAAACAATTGTCAAAAATTGCTATAAAGTCGTAACTGCAAAGTTATGGTATAAAAATTGCAATCGTATAATTTATAGTTTATATCGTCCTGATTCAGTCTGCGCTGGTATTTTAATTTTTACATTGAATTTGAAAGGAATTAAGAGAACGACAGTCCAACGAATTTCCGCGAGGAAAATGAAAATTTCCCGGGTTCAAGGAAAGAGCGGCGTCCCCTTGCGAATATTACACAACAGCGAGAACCAGTGCGCGAAGTCGCCGTTCACAGCTGTTTCTCCTAATCGCATAAACGGCTCTCCGGGAATTGGGACAAGTAGATACAGACGACCCTAACCAGACACCAGCGCGTTAACCGCAGACGCATCCTTATTCAGCGCCAACAATGTTTCCGCTTCACTGAACGCTTTGTACCACTTATAACATAAGGACGGTTCGCAGTGTACGAATAACTTGCATATGTAAACAATTGGAATATAACAATTTTGAATTTAACGATTCGAAATACACTGCTGAAAAAAATTATAGCGTAGACAAATTTTGGATAAATATTGATCAACTTTGATCGACGATAACTCCGCGAAAAATCGTCGTAGAATGATGATCTTTTTTTTTAAAGAAAACTTGAAGCTTCTACTTTCAGACGATTTTTCGTGATTTTGAGTTTAACGCAATCCACAAAGACTAACCCTTTGCAGGTACTAACGTGTGAGATTGACAAGGGTTACTTTGAACTGTCGTAACTTTGCGAAGAAAAATCGTAGAAATGTTTTTTTTCTCTTATATTAAAGAGGAAGAATCTAACTTTATTTTCATGTCAACGGCATCCCCGAAAAAAATTTTACAAAGTCCGTGCATTTTGTCAAACTTGGAAATTTTTAATGTGACAAACATGGCTTCACATTTAAAGGGTTAAAACAATGAGACTGCATTTAACTTAAAATCGAGAGACGTCATCTGAAAGTAGAGGTTTCAAGCTTTAATTTTAAAAAAAGTTCATCGTCTTGTCATCATTTTCTGCGAAGTTATCGTCAGTGAAATTCGACCACTTGATATGAAACATTTTTGTTGAGCGAATAAGAAATATCCGCAATGCGACGACACTTTCGAACGTAAGAAAAATTCGTAATCTAACAGCACTTTAGCAAGAAATCCCAAGGACATCTAATTGAAAATTTCCTAGAACCACTTAGCAGCAAGATAGCGGCTGGATCGAATCTGGCTGAGCGATCAGTTCCGTAACAGATGCGAGCATCGTTTATTTGAGTTCGGCCGAACCATTTAACCAGAAGTGCATCTAGCGATCGCTTTTCGGAAAGGAAGGTCGAGCAGAACGGTGCACACACAGACCTCGCGTGAAATCATTCGCGGAAATAGTGGTCGAACGTCACCGGAAGTCGGCGCGTTTTTCTTCGACCTTTCACCCACGCTTCGGCTGGACAGTCCGCGATACGTGTTGCGCATCTCGGCTATCTTGAGTGATTTCATCTGTTATTTCGAACGCGGCGCCACGCATCGGTGGACTGTGCGATCATTTATGATTGAGCAGCGATCGAGCCGATACACTTCGCACTCGGTGACGAAGTGTAATTATTCGGAGAGCTCGGCATTATTCGAATAGAATTGTATTTTATTTTATTGATATTTGTACTCTGAGTTTGAAAATATTCGCTTTTGAAAATAGGGTGGCGAATACGAATATTGGAACTTCAATTTATATGGATATTGGAAGAAGAATAGGGAATATGAATATTGGAAGTTCAATTAATATAGAAATATGAAAACTGTATTTCAAATGATTCATTTTAAGGGAAAGGATAGGGAATATGAATATTGAAACTTGAATTTATATGCACATTGGAAGAAAAATAGGGAACATGAATATTGGAACTTCAATTTATATGGACATTGGAAGAAGGAAAGGGAATACGAATATTGGAAGTTTAATTAATATAGAAATATGAAAACTGTATTTCAAGTGATTCATTTTAAGGAAAAGAATAGGGAATATGAATGTTGGAACTTCAATTTATATGAATATTGGAAGAAGAATAGGGAGTATGAACATTGAAACTTCAATTTATGTAGACATTGGAAGAAAAATAGGGAATATGAATATTGGAACTTAAATTTATATGTATATTCGAAGTAGAATAGGGAATATGAATGTTGGAACTTCAATTTATATGGATATTGGAAAAAGAATATGGAATATGAATATTGGAAATTCAATTTAAGTAGACATTGGACGAAGAATAGGGAATATGAATATTGGAACTTCAATTTATATAGATATTGGAAGTAGAATAGGGAACGTGAATATTGGAACTTCAATTCATATTTCAAAATATTTATTTTAAAGGAAAGGATAGGAAATTTGAGTACTGAAACTTCAATTTACATAGAAATATGAATTCTGTGATTCAAAATATTCATTTCAAGAAGAAGAATAGGTAATATCAATATTGGAACTTCAATTTATATTCCAAAATATATATTTTAAAGAAAAGAATAGGGAATCTGAATACTGGAACTTCAATTTAAGTAGAAATATGAATCCTGCGATTCAAAATATTCATTTGAAGGAAAAGAATATGAAATATGAATATTGAAACTTCAATTCATATTCTAAAATATTTATTTTAAAGAAAAGAATAGGAAATCTGAATACTGGAACTTCAATTTAAATAGAAATATGAATCCTGCGATTCAAAATATTCATTTGAAGGAAAAGAATATAGAATATGAATATTGAAACTTCAATTCATATTCCAAAATATTTATTTTAAAGAAAAGAATAGGGAATCTGAATACTGGAACTTTAATTTAAATACAAATAGGAATCCTGCGATGCAAAATATTTATTTTAAGAAAAAGAATATGGAATATGAATATTGAAACTTCAATTTATACGAATATTGGTAGAAGAAAAATGAATATGAATATTAGAATTTAAGAAAAAGAATAGAGAATGTGAATGTTGGAACTCAATTCATATAAAAATATGGGCCCTATGATACAAAATATTCATTTCAAAAAGCACAATAGGAAATACAAATATTGGAACTTCAATGTACACAGAAATAAATTTAATGTTACATGAATAATGATTTGGACAAATTCCACGGACTAAATTTTGATCTTATAATATATCGAATAAACTTTTCAAATAAAATTGTCATCGACTAATATCTCAAATAAGTTCTACAAATAAAAATGCATTCCTTACACGTTATCCGAATAAAATATGCCCAACACTGTTAGTATTTCCGACATAGTCGTTCGCAGAATAACGTCGTGTCTGCTGTTTAATCGGCGTAGAAACAGCCATCTTCTCAGAAGGAAAACATTAGAACAATTCTTTATTATCATCGATGCTATTGTTCGAAACGTATTCGGTTTCGTAGAGTCCCAGCGACGGTGGCTTCAACTGGGATAGCCGTTCTTCGAATCGACTAATTATGTCGCGCATTATTAAACCGGGATTAATTGAGCGCGGATTATTTGAGGAGCAATAATTAAACCAGGATTAATCAAATCATTAAATTATCAAGCTGACAGTAAATATATCACGATTTATTAAACCATTAAACCAGGATTAAATGATTCACGATTCATTGAACCAGGATTAAATGGTTCACGATTTATTAAACGATTTATTAAATAAATCAGGTCTTATTAAACCAGAATTAAATAGATCAAGATTAATAAAATAATGAACAATTAAATCGATATTAGAATTGTACAACGACGAGTTAAAACGAGCCACGATTAATCGCATTGATCTTGAGATCAATTAAACCATGATTAATTCGATCAAGATTAATTGAGTCATGGTTAATTGGATCACGATCAGATGAATCACAATGCCAATTAAATCGCAAATAATTATATCGACATAAATAAAATTACGATTAATTAACCGGGGATTATTCGAATCGCGATTAATTAAATCAATGTTACTAAATTTCGATTAATCGAAATATATAATTATATATAATATATATGATTATTAATAAATATTAATAATTAAAAATATATTATTAATAAATATAAATAATTAAAAATATGTTATTAATAAATATAAATAATTAAAAATATATTATTAATAATCAAATATATATTATTAATAATTTTGTAATAATTAAATATATGTAATTGTACATAATAATAATAATAATAATAAAATATATAATAATCATTCGTACAACGACTAATTAAATTGATTGATTCATCCACGATCAATTAAACGACGATCAATGAAACAATTAATTACTTGAATCGCGACTAGTTGAATCGAGCGCATTTTTTTCGAACGCCGACCATTTCTCCGGGAATAAAAATGATGAAAGACTCGAAGAGAGACACGAAGTGTGCCAAATCGAAGGCGAAAACAGCCACAAAAGAAAATCCGTGCCGGTCATCCGGAGAATGAAAGAGGCGCGCTCGAAATGCTGTTTCGGCGTTGCCGCGAGCGCGATAGCACGCGATAGCTCACGTCAGATTCGCACCAAAGATAGAGCTATTCGTCAGCGAACGGCGCTATTTTTTCCCCCGTCTGCTTATAAATAGCCGCAGACAATCCGTGTCGCCGGTTTCTGACCCGCGGCTGCTGTTTTGAAACACTTTTATTTCTTCGGGGGGAACGCAACGCGTCGCCGCGGCGAAAATAGCCGGCCGTATTATTCCTGGGCCGTTCAACTGCCCTATATATTTCTGGCCCGCTGTTTTACTGAATCGAAACGGCCCGATAAATATATATATGTAGATATGTATAGCACGCGCACAGCAAACGCAGCGAAACGGCATCGATCCGAGCGGCCGCGACGCAGCGTCCCTTTCATTCTTCGCCGTCGACGCCGATCTCTTTATCGCGGCGACTGCGTTTTTATCGGCCCGCGATACGTCGACTGGAAAGACACGTGCTTCTGCCCGCACGAGCGAGACAATGCGCTCGGACACGCGTGAACATCCTTTTTAGAATGTTCGCT
Organism: Megalopta genalis; assembly: GCF_051020955.1. NCBI lineage: Eukaryota > Metazoa > Arthropoda > Insecta > Hymenoptera > Halictidae > Megalopta > Megalopta genalis. Next base: position 4,633,067 of record NC_135026.1, on the reverse strand, counting down.
CGGAATTCATCGGAATACTTTTGCTCTTGCATGTCGGATTCGAAGAATTGAAATTGATTTTTATAGGGAATTTCGAGATGATTTTGAAATATGTTAGCGTCGGGCGTTTTCGATCGAGTTTAGCTTGCATTGAAGCTTGAAGTTTCTGTTTTAAAATGAGGCAATTTGGGAGCAAAAACAATTGAAGAATCAGTTCGATAAATTGAGAATTCTCGACTCCTAAGTTAAAGCTAGATGACACGATTTTTATAGGAATGTTTGAGTTAATTTTCAATTATGTTCTCATTGAGCGTTTTCAATGGCATTCAGTTTGAATTAAAGCTTGAAGTGCCTGTTTTAAAATAAGGTGGTTTGGGAGCAAAAACAATTGAAGAATCAGTTCGATAAATTGAGAATTCTCGACCCATAAGTTAAAGCTAGATGACTCGATTTTTATAGGAATGTTTGAGTTATTTTTCAATTATGTTCTCATTGGAGGTTTTCAATGGCATTCAGTTTGAATTAAAGCTCGAAGTGCCTGTTTTAAAATAAGGTGGTTTGGGAGCAAAAACAATTGAAGAATCGGTTCGATAAATTGAGAATCCTCGACCCCTAAGTTAAATTTCAAAATAAAGAAATTTCGAGTCGATATTGAATTTTGATTTTTATTTTCCAGCAAATTTTACGATAACATCGAGGTTAAATTTTAAATTTTTCGAGATATTTTTGCTTCTCCGATTGCGCGACGTAAGTGCAAAAAGCTTGCAATCGATGCAAAAGCAGCGTGCGATTTGAATTTCATGTGCTTCCCATTACTCGCGCGGTAAATCTGCTCGCAAGTCGCGAGAAAACACACGGTGAAGAAGGAATCCGTGGTGGTGGGGAGCGAAGAGAGAGAGAGAGAGAGAGGGGGAGAGAGAGAAAAGCATCGGCGCGACTGTGTAGCGGTCGGCTCTAATTACAGAAACACTTTCCCATCGTAGAAAATGTCTCGTTCCTAGAAACTCGTCACAGTACAAATCTGCATATGCGTTATCTTCGCGTTCTGGTAACGAAACTTCCACGTTCTTTCGATTTCAATTCATGAATATTCAAAGAATCAAAAGCATCGACATTTGCTTACACGATTTTCAAAGTGTTTACGATGATTTTTGCTGAAATTGATATTTTGAGACACGGAGTAGAAATTTCTATATAAATTGAAGTATCAATATTCATATTTCCTATTCTTTTCCTTGAAGAGAATATTTCGAGGCTCAGAGTAGAAATTTCTATATAAATTGAAATATCAGTATTCATATTTAATATCTTTTTCTTTAAAATTAATATTTTGAGACTCAAAGAAGAAATAAAAGCACAGGGAATATGAATACTGGAACTTCAATATTCACATTCCCTATTATTTTCCTTAAAAGGAATATTTTGAGGCTCAGAGTAGAAATTTCTAAATAAATTGAAGTTTTAATATTCACATCCCCTATAGCTGTCTTTAAAAAGAATATTTTGAGGCTCAAAGAAGAAATAAGAGCATAGGGAATATGAATACTGGAACTTCAATATTCACATTCCCTATTATTTTCCTTAAAAGGAATATTTTGAGGCTCAGAGTAGAAATTTCTAAATAAATTGAAGTTTTAATATTCACATCCCCTATAGCTGTCTTTAAAAAGAATATTTTGAGGCTCAAAGAAGAAATAAGAGCATAGGGAATATGAATACTGGAACTTTAATATTCACATTCCCTGTTTTTTCCTTAAAAGGAATATTATGAGGCTCAGAATAGCAATTTCTATATAAATTGAAGTATCAATATTCATATTCGCTATTCTATTTCCTCCAATGTATATTTTGAAGCTTAGGGTAGAAATTTCTATATAAATTGAACCTTTAATATTCGCATCCCCTATACTTTTCTTTAAAAAGAATATTTTGAGGCTCAAAGTAGAAATAAGAGCACAGGGAATATGAATACTGGAACTTCAATATTCACATTCCCTATTCTTTTCCTGAAAAGGAATATTTTGAGGCTCAGAGTAGACATTTCTATATAAATTGAAGTACCAATATTCATATTCACTACTATATGTCCTCCAATGTATATTTTGAGACTCAGAATAGAAGTTTCAATATTAATTGAACTTTGAATATTCACATTCCCTATTCATTTCCTTAAAAGAAATATTTTGAGGCTCAGAGTAGAAATTTCTATATAAATTGAACCTTTAATATTCACATCCCCTATACTTTTCTTTAAAAAGAATATTTTGAGGCTCAAAGTAGAAATAAGAGCACAGAGAATATGAATATTGGAACATTAATAGTCACATTCCCTATTTTTTTCCTTAAAAGGAATATTATGAGGCACAGAGTAGCAATTTCTATATAAATTGAAGTACCAACATTCATATTCGCTATTCTGTTTCCTGCAATGTATATTTTGAGACTCAGAGTAGAAGTTTCTATACTAATCGAACTTCAAATATATTTACATTCCGTATTCATTTCCCTTAAAATGAGTATTTTGATACTCAGAGTAGAACTTTTCATATAAATTGGAGCTTCCATATTCATATTCCCTATTCTTTTCCTTGAAATTATGACCTTAGAGCTTTGGATAAAAATTTATATATGAAATGAAGCTTCCATATTCATATTTCACCTATTCCCTTCCATTAAAATATGACCTTAGAGCTTTCGGTAAAAATTTATATATAAATTGAAACATTCCATATATTCATATTCCCTATTGTATTCCTTGAACTTATGTCCTCAGTGATTTGGATAAAAATTTATATATAAATTGGAGATTCCATATTCATATTCCCTATTCTTTTCCTCGAAATTATGACCTCAGTGCTTTGGATAAAAATTTATATATGAAATGAAACTTCCATATTCATATTCTACCTATTCTCTACCATGAAAATATGACCGTGGAGCTTTCGATAAAAATTTATATATAAATTGGAGATTCCATATTCATATTCCCTATTCTTTTCCTCGAAATTATTGACCACAGTGCTTTGGATAAAAATTTATATATGAAATGAAGCTTCCATATTCATATTCCACCTATTCTCTACCATGAAAATATGACCGTGAAGCTTTCGGTAAAAATTTATATATAAATTGGAGCTTCCATATTCATATTCCCCATTCTATTCCTTGAACTTATGACCTCAGTGCTTTGGATAAAAATTTATATATGAAATGAAGCTTCCATATTCATACTCCCTATCCTTTTCCTCGAAATTATGACCTCAATGCTTTGGATAAAAATTTATATATAAATTGAAACATTCCATATATTCATATTCCCTATCCTTTTCCTCACAAAATTCTCATCTCAGAGCTCTGTGCAAAAGTTCCTACATAAATTCTAGCTTCTACACTCATCCTCCTTCACCCATTTCCCTAAACAAATCTTCTCAAAACACAATCTCCTTCGCTCACGTTACCTACAAAAATTTTCATTGAAATCATTTCTTCCAACTATGCACACGGTGAACAAATTTCCACATAAATTGCGGCTCTCGCATTTCCAATTCCCTTCCTCGAAACGTCTGCCCCGCTCGCCTTCGCCGCCGCGCCGTTGCGAAATCGTTTATACCGCGGGTTATCGCGATGCTCGTTCGCCGATGAATGAGATTGCTGGCCGGTGAGTCACGGCGTAGTAAAGTCTACGGCGTTAGTTAGCCTGCGAAAGAACGCGGCAGACGTCACCGCGCGCCGTTGAAATTTCAAAAGTGTCCGGGCCGCGGCGAAGGTCTCTTCTCGGTACTGGCGTGGCTTGCCGAATGCAAATTTATGGACACCGTGGCGGGAATCGGTGCCAAGGCTGACTCACGGCAGCGATTCGGCCGCGCTTCGAATCCGAAAGCGCGCCGCGCGCGCCCCGCCAACGGAATTCGTTCGCGGCGAAAACCGCCGCCGCGATCGCGGCGAACTCGCATAGCCGAACTGCATGCGGCGTGATTCAGCGCACGCCGCGATGAAACGATGCTATTTTCTCGGCGAAGGTTCCCGCGATTTTTGCGAAAGCGGCGCGCGTTATATCGCTCGCCGGTCGACGGCTATTTTCTGCGATTTGTCGGCGGATCGGTGTCATCGGCACGTCGAACACGCGATTTCGTGGAACGGCAGGCACACGCTTTCGGAATATCGATGATGAAGTTGCTCTAATTTTAGTGCGAGCAATATTGTGAACACCGTTTCCTAAAATCAGGGCATATGGCTTCGAGTCAGGGGTCGAGATTTTGAAATTTTTTATACTGATATCGTGACTCTTTTTGATGCCAAGATACCTTGATTTAAAACTGACATTTCAGGCTATAATTTAAGCTATATGACGTGGAAAAAGTTTGGTGGGAACAGAACTTAAAATCGATTTGAAATTTGCCTTTAAAATCGATTTATCTAGCTTCGAATCAGGGGTCGAGATTTGGAATTTTTTTATACTGATATCGTGACTCTTTTTGATGCCAAGATACCTTGCTTGAAAACAGACATTTCAAGCTATAATTTAAGCTATATGACGTGGAAAAAGTTTGGTAGGAACAGAACTTAAAATCGATTTGAAGTTTGCCTTTAAAATCGATTTATCTAGCTTCGAGTCAGGGGTCGAGATTTTGAAATTTTTTATACTGATATCGTGACTCTTTTTGATGCCAAGATACCTTGATTTAAAACTGACATTTCAGGCTATAATTTACGCTATATGACGTGAAAAAGTTTGATGGGAACAGAACTTAAAATCGATTTGAAGTTTGCCTTTAAAATCGATTTATCTAGCTTCGAATCAGGGGTCGAGATTTTGAAATTTTTTATACTGATATCGTGACTCTTTTTGATGCCAAGATACCTTCATTTAAAACTGACATTTCAAGCTATAATTTAAGCTATATGACGTGGAAAAAGTTTGGTGGGAACAGAAGTTAAAATCGACTTAAACTTTACCTTAGAAATCGAGTCATCTAGCTTCGAATTAGAGATCGAAATTTTTCAGTTTTCTAAATTGATATCGCGACTCTCTTTGATTCCAAGCTATCTAGTTTGAAAACTGATATTTCAAGCTGTAATTTAAGCTACATGGCATGAACAAAATTTGACGGAAACAGAATTTAAAATAAACTTGAAGTTCGCCATAAAAATCAAGTCATCGAGCTTCGAGTCAGGATCTGAGATTTTTCAATGTTTGGAAATGATATCATAATCCTTGATGGCTCCAAATAATTTCATTTTAAAACTGACACTTCGAGCTTGAATTTAAGCTAACTAACATGAAAAAAGTCCAATGGTTGGACAATTTAAAAATGACATGAAATTTACCTTGAAAATCGAGTCATCTAGTTTCGAGTCAGGGGTCGAGATTTCTCAATATTTCGAAATGATTTCGCAATTATTGTCCCTTCCAGGCTACCTCATTTTAAAACAGACACTTCAAGCTTTAATTGAAGCTAAACGGCATTAAAAATGCACGACGAGAATATAATTCAAAATCAACTCGAAAGTTCCTATAAAAATCGAGTCATCTAGCTTCGACTCAGGGGTCGAGATTTCTCAATTTTCTGAACTGATATCGCAACTCCTTTTGCTCCCAAACTACTCCATTTTAAAACGGACACTTCAAGCTTTAATGCGAGCTAAGCATCATTGAAAACGCACGACGAGAACATAATTCAAAATCAACTCGAAAGTTCCTATAAAAAGCGAGTCATCTAGCTTCGACTCAGGGGTCGTGATTTCCCAATTTTCCGAAATGTTCTCGCAATATTATTTTCGCTCCCAAGCTATACCTCATTTTAAAGCAGGCACTTCAAGCTTTAATTCGAGCTAAGCACGATTGAAAACGTCCGACGCGAACATAATTCAAAATCAACTCGAACTCTCCCATAAAAATCGAGTCTTATTGCTCGAAGGAAACCGGACCGTAAACACGTTTCCATCCTAAAAGAAGACGCGGAGGAAACGCCTAATCTCGTAACCCGTCCCCCATTGATACCCGTAAATCAGCAATTAATTGATTCGAAGGTTGACGCAATCGAAAATCGGTTTCCTCGAGCCGGCTCTGTTAGCCGCGGGCTGCCGTCGCGCGCGGCAAAACGAGGATCGCTCTCCGCTTCTGCTTGAGTAAGCAATCTTAAACTGTTGATCTCGGCCGTGTGTCATAAATCAGCTCGCGGTGGACCGAAATGGAAACGTGTTGTACAAGAGCTGCGGCGGCCGTAACGCGGCCGGCCGATTTAATGCGCGCCGCGTAATGCAGTCGGCATCGGCCCCGGCAAACAGGCTGCCAGCGAATAATCGCGTACGTTAATTAAGCCGCTCGCGGTCGATTATGCGCGCCACGTAATCCCGCGCGGCCCGCGATGAATCCTCGCGAGCGTGCACCGGCGGATTAACCAGAGGAAAATGGGAAAATCGGAATGCCGGGTCCGCGGCCGGCCAGAAACTGCGCGGCCAGGCTCGCCGATGACGTAACCGCGGGGACCGCGGAGGCCACGCCCCGAGCGAGCCGCGCGGCCACGTGCCGTGTTTCGCAAGCCGGTCGGGTTTTAGGCAACGCCGGCCGGTCACGTGGGACGACGCTCGCTCCCCGTAAGGTGCAACCGGCTGACGTTTCGGCCGCCCATTAATCTCCCGCGTCCTCGGCGACGCCGGACCCGTGTCAACGGATAAGCGGACCCGATACGGCAACGCCGCAGCGTCGGTCAGTTTCCCGCAGGATTTCGCGCCTATCTCCGATAGGCGGAGCCCGATACAGCTTTCCGCCTCGATTGCTGCTGATCGTAGGCGGATAACGTGCTTTTTTAATTGGAGAGAGGGGGGAGCTGAAAATCAAACATTGGTAATTTTCGAGATAAAACTTTGAAAAAATATATTTCTATACTATTTTTCACGCTGATTCGAATCGTGTGAACATTGATTTCGCAAATTCCATTTTTGAATAATGAAAAAATTTCTTTCCGTGAACAAATTGTCCGATTGCAAAATCCATAAAGAAGTCTCTTCGATATAGTGTACGCGAATTGCAGTAAAAATTTCATCTCGGTAGCTTCATTTTTACGCGAGTTATGTCGATTTTACCGCTGCACCTGTGCACCGGGTGTCTCATTCGTGTGTACCGCGCATTCGAGTATCTTCGTTGATCTTGTTTATATGGGAAAACGTGTCGTATGAAAGTCGTCTGGTTCAAAGATAGGAATATTAATAACCCATTGGTTTTTTATTTTAAGGTGATTTTCTCAAAAGAAATTTTTTTTGATGCCCAACAATGCAAGTTGGGATAGTAATCTGCACGTAATTCGATTCCGCGTAAAAAATACCACAGAAATGTATTTTTGCAAAATTTTATTTGCAAAATTACTAGAATTTCATTATCGGCTGAATATCCCTCCCCCCCCTCCCCCCTCGCCTTAAATTAGAATGATATTAGCTGGAATATTTATGATATTTGTTATCAATAAATGAAGAGAGAAATTCAATCTATCCTCAAACCCTCGAGAGTGTTTTTCGGTCATTTTCGCGCAGTGTTCGCGCGCAACTTTCGCCGGCGGTTTTCGATTTCGCTTCGAGGCAGCGACACCGCAAACGACGAATTAATTGCAGGCAGCGCGAATTAGCTATTCGTGGAAATGCTCCTACCCGAGGACCGTGGTGGCTCCGCGGCGCCGCGTTTCTCCGCCGCGCCGGCACGACCAATGAAATATTTCTGACCGCGCGCGACGTTGGTCTTCGTTCACCTGGAAACACCGCGGCCGGCGCCGCGTTTCCCGGCCCGCTCGATTACTCTCGCGGTTCAAGAACCTTCGTGGCTCCTGTCGCGAGCCGCGACGCCGGTAATTGCGTTCCACGACTAATTAGCCGACTTAGAAATTCAGACGTTCGCGAGTCAGCTCGGATTTTCCGCTTTGTCGTCAGCGAGACTGCGAACGGGCGACCGGTTACTCTACTTTATTCATAGCGCGATGAAAGGTCAGTTAGGCGCGCGGTTGCCAGAAGAATAAGCCAGATTTCATGCCGGAGGAACGGCAGTAGCGAGGAGTCCCAGTCCGCTGTATAACGCGTCGCGTGACCCGTCCGCAGAGTTTCTGATCGAAGGAGTGGGAGTAAGTCACGCGGCACGCCCCACACCGCTGCACTAGGCACCGCGTCACGTGACCCACCGGCTGGATTTCTAAGCGAAGGAGTGGGGACAGGCCGCGCGACGCGTGATACAGCGCAGTGGGGCGCGCTGCGTTACCTCTCCCCACTCCTTCGGTCAGCAATGCAGCCCATAGGTCACGTGACGCGCGCCTTACTCCGCCGCTCGGCGCGTCGCGTAACTCGTCAGCAGGATCTCTGACCGCAGGAGTAGGGGACGCGTCACGCGGCGCGCCCCACTCCGCTGCACTAGGCGCCGCATCACGTGACCTATGGTGGGGACAGGTCGAGTCACGCCTACAACAGCGGAGTGAGGCGAGCCGCGTGACGCGTCCCCACTCCTTCCGTCAGCGATGCGGCCGATAGGTCACGTGATGCGCGCCCACTCCGCCGTACGTCGCGTCACGTGACCCGTTCCCGCTGCTCAGCTTCGAAATCCAATTGATTCTTCGGACTTTACGACGGTCGACTGTCGCGTTTGCATGCATACGATCACGTTTGCATAATGAAAATTGATCGAACGCGTGTTGTTTACCACTGAACGTGGCAGCAAAAAACATCGTGCCACCGTTTTTTATTTTTCTTCTTTTTTTTGCGGCAAAGTTTAAAGTAAACTGCTCGGTTCGCAGTTGCTATTTTCGCACTTGTGAAGCGTCTTCGATCACGTAACAGCTAAACCACGAGATGCGGGGCCTAAATGTCTAGACAATTAGCGAAACTAAGTTATTTATAGGAGGACGTCGTGTTAGTAGACGTTGCGCTGTAAGAACGGTGCATTTTGAAACTGTGTTGCAATTCCACGCTCGCTGATATTAATCGCCGTTATTTCGGGGGTTGATCTAAAGACGATCGCGTCTCGACGGAATTACAATATTTTTCAAGTAACAAAATAAAATCACGCTGAAGGCTTACCGCAAGAGGTTTTCCTTGTAAAATGCAAGGGTCGCTTCGAAGTGCCGTAACTTCGCGAGAAAAAATCGCAATCGCTCTCCGTTTGTTTCAAACGAAAGAGGAAGCTTCGAACTTTGTTCTGCCGTAAACGGAATCTCCGAAAAAAATTTTACAAAATCCGTGCATTTTCTCAAACTTGGCGATTTTCGATGTGACAAACATGGCCGTACATCTAGAGGGTTACGATGGTCTAGGTCCGTCAAACTTAAAATCGAGAAACATTTTCTGAAAGTAGAGGTTTCAAGCTTCAATTTAAAAGAAAGATCATCGTCCTACGATGATTTTCTGCGGAATGATCGTCGATCGAATTTGGCCAATATTTATCGAACGATTGTCCAGGCTGTAAATTTGTTGGAGCTGCGTTTAAACAAATTTGACGATGTTTAAATAACTTTCAAAGGTGATATAAAAATTTCGAACAACGCGTCGGAGTGGCCGGGTTAGTTTACAGCTTTGGTTTTTCGTGATCGCTGCCGCGGCGCCGTCCGTGTAGCCGATAGAAAACGGGCGGGCCGGGACGGGCCGGGAACGGGCCCGATAACACCGCGGGAGTCCGCGATAGATTCTTCTTTACTGCGAACGACACCGTAATCTGGGAATCTCGGCGATAAATCCCGGCCTATTCCGGGATCAAACGGAGCCCCGGACACCGGGCCGAGTTATTGGCAATTTTCTCGTTATTTATGCGCGGGGCTGTATCGTGTACCGATTACAGCCGCGCCACGCCGCGCCGGCTCTTTATCAGCCGCGCTTCTCGGCGACGGTTCCGCGACAATTCTGCGGCGCGGTGTTCCGAACGGGCCGGCGACGCGCCGCGCGATTCGTTATTTTCGGGTTCCCGGCGTTATCCCGACGACCCCATTCTGGCCGGTGCCGCGCGCATTTTCGACAAGGTGAATGCACGTGCCCGGTGATTAATCGGCGCCCGTTGCATCGTTGGCCATTATCCAATGCCCGACGCTGGCGCCGCTCGTAAATTAATCGCACTGGCGACCGAAAATAATCCGATTTTCCGATGCAGGAATCGTTACGTCGCCGGCATTCGTTAAAAAATAACGATGAAATTCTTGACGAATGATTTGGTAAATAACTGCGATGCTGGGAAATTTTGAGACGCGACGACGCAGCGATGTTATCAAGGTGATGTCATTTCGAACAATTTTGCCCTTTACAAGAAGTTTCGCGGGTCTTTGGTTTCCGAGGTATTCGCGGAAGACTGTAGAACTAAACTGGATCTAACCTGGACCTAACATAGACCTAATCTAGACCTAATAACATAGACCTAATCTAAACCCAACCTAGACCTAATCTAGATCTAATGTAAACCTAAACCTAACGTAGACCTAACATAGACCTAACCTAAACCTAACCTAGACTGAACCTAGATCTAATAACATAGAGCTAACATAGACCTAACCTAAATCTAACCTACAGAGCTAACGTAGACATAACCTAGATCTATCTTAGACCTAACCTATAGCTAACATGGACCTCAATTAAAACTATCTTAGACCTAACCTATAGCTAATATAGACATAACTTAGACCTAACACCTAGACCTAACCCAGATCTAACTTAGATCTAAACCAAACCTATAGCTAACATAGACCTAACCTAGATCTATCTTAGACCTAACATAGACCTAACATAGACCTACCCTAAATCTTATTCCCCGATGTAAGTTCGATCTTCCGACTGGGAAAAATTTCGGCGGAAAAGTGGCCCATAGCCACGCGCGCGGCCTGTTATTTCGAATTCTCTCGATGAATAAATTTGCCTGTCGCGTCGCGTAGAGCCGCGAGAGACGGGAGAACGGTCGCGCGCGACGGTTCTCGTGTTCGCGCAGGTAAGCATGCGAACACGTAGGTGCGCGGCGGGGCCGGCTGGTTGGCGCCATTCGGTCCTCCTTGTATCGGCGGGACGCGTAATAAACGTAATACCGTCGAGGCCGATACGGCTCGTGCATTACGCCCCGTTACGAGTCGAACCCGAGGGATTATATCTTCCTCGGCCGGTTAATCGGCGTATCAGAATCCGATCCCACGACGTGGGGAGGCCTGTCCGCCGATTTACAACGACTCCGTGGCTATTCGTTCCTGTTTCTACTTCGGCGGAGTCGCCTCTCTCTCTCTCTCTCTCTCCCTTTCTCTCTCTCTCCCTTTCTCTCTTTCTAATGAACGACGGCCGGGTTGCGGACATTACGAGAAATCATACCGGCGGACCTTTCGCAATTTCTCCGGCCTCTTCTGAGAACGCCGGACGCTTTACGGCGCGAGACCTCCGCGGAATTTGCGGATCCCCCGGGATCCTCTTTTCACGAAAGATTACCCTATTCGGTCGCCCGTGGTGTCCACTGGCGCCCCTTTAACAGAGATTCTCGGTACTCGATTTTCAAACGAATCGATTTTTTCGATTCGTTCCGAAGCGATCCTTTCTTTTGCTGGCAATCGATTTTCGGGGCAATTGAAGCCATAATAACGATTCCCCGCAAACACGAATCGCATTTTCACGGTGTTCAGAGCAACCGGTGCTATCTTGGGCAACAAAAGTCCCAGCCGTAAAGTTCCAGCAGGATATTATTCAAGCTGCGGCAATTACAGGGCATTATAAAGCCGGCGTCGCAACGAGCCAGCGAGCAGGAAGGCCCTTCGAACGAGCGAACCAGAAATTCCGGTGATCGCCAGCATTTCACATGATAAATGCCTAGATAGTACAATCACCGGGTTGCTAACGAGATGGGTTTCGCATGCTAGAGACGGCAATTAAGGCTAGCCGACGGACACGCGGACTTTGTAGACTGCGTTGTTAGATCGGAGATTAAAAAATCATTAGAAAGTTTCAACTTTGGTCATTCTTGTGTTACCTACTTGAAAGTGGTACCAGTGGATTGCTGAGACTTTTCCGAGTCAAATGAGTACAAACACGGCGGCAATCGGACTACGAACAAGCGGTTGCTATATACTGAGTGAACGAAATAAATTGATCGTTTCGAAAATTTGAATTCTTCTTGATAATAGGAAAAATTTTTTAAAGATGTCAGAGATTATTATAAAATAGTTCATAGGTGTCAAGATTTGTCTGATCGACTGTAATACAGTGACCTCCCGGTGACCTTGAATTAAGAGAATTTAGGTATCGATAATCTTGAAATCGCGATCGACATACTTTCACGTTGGAATCCAGATCTTTCCGACGACCTGTGACACTTTCACATTATCAAAAACGAGAAAGACATTGAAAACGATCAATTTATTTCGTTCACCCTGTAGATTACTCATTAATCGATCCTGCAACAACTTAAACTAATCCGATTACTATCGTGTTTGGGCTCGTTTTAATTGGAAAAACCTCGGCTATCCATTGACATTGGAATTGCAAAGGCAAGGTGATAATTATTGAAAATCAACCTTTGATTATTTTAATTTCCAGGCCTTTAAATATGGAATTCTATATGAATATAAAATTTTCGCTGGATATCGTGTACTCCGTGTCACGACTAATAAAACCTAATGGACTGGAAATTTATGCGTGCCACATGAGCGACCCTCGATAATTGCCTTTTTCAGAATCGATTCTGTCACCTCGTCGACAGCGATCGGTAATGGAGCACCGACGACATTAGCATAGCATTTACATACTTTGTGAAACATCTTCTCGGATCTTGCACTTCGCATCGAAAAATTAGGAAAAGGTCTATGAGGAAAATCTTGAGCAAAGTATACACTTCTCGAAAGAGTATTCAAGTATCTCCAAATATTGAATTACATAACCCAAACGTAACTCAGATCTGACCATGACCTATACATATGCATTTATGGTACTTAGGTATTTTTAAATATTTAAACATGTGCATTGATGAACATCGATGACGTAATAAGATAAAATACGATAAATATTCGTTGTTTTAATCGTTTCCATAGTCTGCAAACAATCAATAAAATTGATGTCTCAATATTTTTATGAAAAAGTTTTTATGAAAATTGGTATTTGCAAGAACAAATGAAAATTGTACTATAATACTGTACGAAACAGAAATGAAAAAAGAAGAAACAATTTTCTAATTGACAAATTGAATTTGTACTTGATTCTGGATTTTATGAAACAAATAAATTAAATAAAAAACAGCTAAAATAAATAGAAAACAGATAAAATATATAAAAAACAAATGAAATAAATAAGAAACAAATAAAATAAATAAAAAATAAATAAATTAAATAAAAATCAAATAAAATAAATAAAAAACAAATAAAATAAGTAAAAAACAAATAAAATAAATAAAACGCAATTGAAATAAATAAAAAAGAAATAAAAGAAATAAAAAAAACAATTGAAATAAATAAAAAACAAATAAAATAAATAACCAACTAAAATAAATAAAAATCGTCCAAAAACTTTTTACAATTGTACGAAAATAAATTGCTTGTCCTAACAATTTAACTAATTCTAAAATATTGGATATTATTAAATATCTCTCTCCCTCTCTCCCTTTAGAAAATTTTTTATTCAAGGCACTGGTTTCTCGAGTTCGTTCCAATCGGTTCACTTTTGCCCTAATCGTCCTAGACGAGCCTGCGTTGCGGCAATCGGCGAAGGTGGACGATGAACGGCATCGGCGGCCGCCAATAGATCGAACCCCCGACTAATTAGCGGCATGAATTATTCATAACGCGGTCCGCGCAACGATGATAGAATGTAACCAGGCGAGAAAGAGAGAGAGAGAGAGAGAGAGAGAGAGAGAAAGTGCTCGGTTCGCATGGTCCTAGGGGACCGCTTCATTTCCCGCGGACACACGGGTGGCAAACATTATGGGTGTTCCACCGTGAAATTAACATAATGAAACGGCCGTAAACGTCTTCATCTCTTGTTATGTTTCCTGTTCGGCCGAGCCTAATGCCAGGCGGTTTTCGCGTTTCGCGCGGACAGCCCGTAAACGACGAACGCGCTCGACGAACACTGCCCTGTCCTCCAGACCACCGTGCGCTGCCTCAAAAAAGTAGCCACACTATCTTCCTCCCCCCCCCCCCACTCTTTAGTCACGGTTACCCATCGGTCCATTACGTTCTTTGTTCGGCGAGAGCCTTGCTAGATTTTATAGGAATGGTAATTGTAATTGTTTTTTAATGGAAATTATAGTTGTATGATTTGAATGATTTATATGATTTTTAATTGAAATTATATTTGCAAATGCTTGTTAATTGAAAGTAGAATTTTAGTTGATTTGCGATAGAAATTATAGTTATGATTGATCGTTAAAGAAAATTATATTTATAATTGATTGTTAAAAGAAATTATAATTATAATTGATTGCTAAAAGAAATTATGATTATAATTGATTGCTAAAAGAAGTTATAATTATAATTGATTGCTAAAAGAAATTATAATTATAATTTATTGCTCAAAGAAATTATAATTATAATTGATTGCTAAAAGAAATTATAATTATAATTTATTGCTCAAAGAAATTATAATTATAATTGATTTGTTAAAAGAAATTATAATTATAATTGATTATTAAAAGAAATTATAATTATAATTGATTTTTAAATAGGAGTTCAACAGAAATTGCAAATACAATGAATCATTAATAATTGATATTTACCAGAAATTAAAATTGTATATAACTTTTAACATATAATTTTTAATACAAATTATAATTAAAATTGATTTTTAAATAAAATTAAACTACAATTACACTTGATTCTTGAAAGAAAGTATAATTATAATTGATTTTTAAATAGAAGTTTAACAGAAATTTCAATTAAAATTAATTTTTAATAATTGATATTTACCGAAAATTATAATTGAATATAATTCATTAATAGACGATCCTTTTTCTAAAAATTATAATCATAAACAATTTGTAATCATATAATTTTTAATATCAATTAGAATTACCATCGATTTTTAATTAGAAATTTAATAGAATCTAGAATTATACTTGATTTTAAAAAGCAATTGTAATAATAATTGATTCTTGAATGAAGTTTAACAGCAATTACAATTACAATTAATTTTTAATAATTGATTTTCAGCAGAAACAATAATCGTAAATGGTTTTCAACAGAAGACTTGTAATAGAAATTACAATACTGAATGATTTCTAACAGAAAATATAGACCTAGTTATTATGAATTATTTTGTCACCGTCATCGAGTGCACGCATTTTAGCAAAGATTTCCGAGCATGTTCGCGCCCTTTATTTGCGAAGGGGTCCGATACGGAACCGATCGCTGTATTTACCATTAATATCGTCGCCGCGCACCGTTGTGTACCGACGGCTAACCCAAGTTCACGTATCTCGGTGAACAGGTACACACGCGGAATGATAAAATTCGTGTCTCTCCGTGGCCGATCGGCGGCACACAGAAGTTTCGCCGTGGCCTGATCGCGCGCGCGCGGGAGTCGTTCAGCAAAGTTTATTTTGGCCGTGCAGCCGAGCCTCTGATGTCATCGTCTTGATTGTTAGTTCAATAAAGCGTCAAATCTAATCTCGTGCCGAACGGGGCGAATTAAAGTCCGACACATCTGCAGAAGTGCAGTATCTCTCCTGCTCCGAATTCCGTCGATCAGCCCTCCCGATGCATTATTCGCAGCGACACTCGTTTGAAATTGAAATGATCCGTTGTTCACATTTTACCGGCAGTGTCGTGCTCGAAACGCGACAAGACGAAAGGAAGGAAGGAGGCATACTTTAATGAAAGCGTAAAGAATAATGAAAACGGAAGCTCGAAATTTTCTAATTTCTGCTTTATCGTTTTAAAAGTATTAATGTGGATTGCTCAGACTTTTCTCATTAGAATGAGTCCAAACACGACGGTAATCGGACCACGAAGAGCTGATTACTACATACTGGGTGAACGAAATAAATCGATCGTTTTGAACATTTTACTCATTCTTGATTACGATGCTTTTCTGCACAGGAGTATATATATTTTTATCATTTAGCAGCTAATGATACTTTCACATTATTGAGAACAAGAAATACATTCAAATGGATCAAGTTATTACGTACATCCTGTAGATCACTCGTTAATTAAACCTAGAATAGCTTAAACCAGTCCAATTTCCATCGTGTTTGTACTCATTTTAATCAGAAAACTGCCAGCTATCCATTGACACTGGAATTACAAAGATAAGGTAACAATTGGTAAGAATGAAATATTGATTATGGTCGCGAGAATTGTCAAATCTTTCGAATTCGAATGCACGGTATCGCGGGTCGCGAATACGGCCGACGGACGATGCTGGGTACGGTGATCGACGGGAGCTTTTAATGAACGTCAAACTCATTTATTTTCCGTTCTAGTACGGCAGATTTATTATCGCGTGCGTCGCGCGCAGCTGGTTTCTTGATCCCGTGCGAATTATTGGAACGAGCGTATTTACGTAGCGAGAGGAAGTATTTGTTGGCCGATAAATACTACGGCGGTACAATGCGTCAATAAAGTCGCTTTTATGCCAGGGGGACAGTGTTGCGTGCAACAAGAAATAATGAAATCGTAATAAAATTACTTTATGCGAGCCGAACGAGCCACTTGGGGCAAATGTGTAATTACACCGGTGCGCGTTAAAACTGCTAGACCGTGGAGCAAGCGCGAATCAAGCCGAGCCGGCAACTTACTCCGAACAGATCTAAGCCGCTATATACTATGGAGAATTTTCTGCGAATTACGAGGAGCTGCGAAGCATGCTCCATTGTGCTGCCCGGGCTATTTACATTTTCCAAGAAAAGTAGATTGAACGGTCGGATGACCGTGAATTATCTAATATAGTAGCGAGGAATGAAATTGATGAAAAGACTATTCTGATACACGGTGTGACAATTAGATTGCAGATCTCGTGTGTTTACGACGAAAATGAACAGCTCTCGCTTGGAACGGTGAAACACTGCGAAGTCGTTAGACCAATGCAAATCGCACTGTTTTCGGTTATATTAAAATTATTAAGTAACGAAGAATGCATTTAATTGGTTTAAATTATTGCATACAACTCCACGGATAAATCGTTTCTCAATTGCAACAAATTGAATACAAGTTAAATTGAAAGTGCAAAATTGAAATTGAAGAATTGAAATTGAAGAATTTAAATCGAAGAATTGAAATTGAAAAATTGAAATCGAAGAATTGAAATTGAAGAATTGAAATTGAGAAATTGGAATTGAAAAATTGAAATTGAGAATTCGCAGATGCCAATAAAATTCGGAGAAATTGATCGTTGAACACCACTGATTACACTGTTCCATTATTTCATCGGTAATTCGTCAACGACGATCCAATTCGCGCATGAATCCGCGGTCCGATTGTCGCTCGCATAAAAATATATTTCCGCGCTGGACGATTCGACTTTTGTCCAGGAGAATCGGCAGTCCGAACCGCGGCGGGCTACCAGCGGCGCGCCGCGACCGCGGCGTAACGCGAAAAGCTATCGGGCCGGTCCTTAGAATTGTACCTTTCTCCGTGACCCCTGGCAGATCCTTCTTCTTCCGCTTTCCTCGCACGGTTTAACTTGCACTCCGCCTTTCTCCCCGTTATTCCGTTTGACCTCAAAGCCGGCGGCGCGGGCAGCGGCTTTGCCGGCGCGTGATCCGCGCGGACGTCCCGAGCGTGTTCCAGCGATTTACGGTTGTACGGGCCGGGCCGGGCCGGGCCGGGGCGCGCAGATTCGACGGGAAAAGAACGCGGAGGAAGAGAAGGAAGAGGAGGAATAAAAGGGCGGCAGACCGCGGGTCCGGTGCACCGGTCGGAAAAAAATTGGTCCTCTCGACGCGCGGGGACCCACCGTGTCTTTACTACGGGCCGGACTCGGATTTTCACGTGCGTCCAGGATCGGCACACGCGCTCACGCACCTACCCACGAACCTTTCGCGCGCGAGCTTCGAAAAGCAATGCAAGCGCGAACCGACACCGACACGGGAGCCTCTCCTTCCTTCCTACGTTCCTTACGTCGTCGATCTCGCCGCTGGCGCGGTCCCGCTCCGGCCGCCGCTCGGCCCGCTCGGCCCGCTCCGGCCCGCTCCGGCCACCGCTCGCTCCGCCGAGCTCAATCATCCCGGCGCTCTCCGTCCCGCTTCCCGTTTCTGACTTTTACCTTTCTCTCTCTCTCTCTCTCTCCCACTCTCTCTCTCGGAGTCGCGACGCCCCAGCTCCCACTCCCCCTCTCACGAGAACTCCCAGGATCGCTCTCTCTCTCTCGCTTTGAGTCGCGGCGCTCTCTCTCCGAGTGGCTCGCTCTCTCCCTCTCTTCTGCTCTCACGCGTGGCCGCTCTTCTCCTTTCTCAGGCTTACGCTCTTTCTCGCTTCTTCTTTCGGGCTCCATCGCTCTCTTTCTCTTTCGAGCTCTCTCTCTCTCTCTCTCTCTCTCTCTCTCTCTCTGTTTCTCGCTCGAGCGCAATCTCTCTCTCATTCTCTTTCTCTGAAGCTTAACCTCTCGAGCTCGCTTTCTCACTCTCTCTCTCTCTCTCACTTGCTATCTTATTCTCTTAAGCTTAAGCTTGCTGCTTTCGTTTTCTCTCTCTTTCTCTCTTAATCTCTCGTTCTTTCAAGCTGGACCACTCTCTCGCGCGCTTTCTCTCTTTCTCTCTCTCTCTCTCTCTCTCTTACTCTCTCGTTCTCTCAAGCTTAAGCTCCCTCTCTTTTTCTCTCGAGCTTGTTGTCACTCTCTCTCCCTTATTCTCTCGTTCTCTCAAGCTTAACCTCTCTCTCTTCCTCTCTCGAGCTCGCTTGCTCTCCCTCTCTCTCTCTCTTGCTCTCATCTTCTCTCGAGCATAACCTCACTCTTTCAATCTCTCCTTCTCTTACTTTCTCCATCTCGCAAGCTTAATCTCTCCCTTTCTTTCTTGAGCTCGTCCTCTCTCTCTCTCTCTCTCTCTCTCTCTCTTTTGCCTTCATCTTCTCCCAAGCTTAGTCTCTCTCTTTCTCTCCCGAGTTCAGCGTCTCTTCTTCTCTTTTAGACAGAAGCTGAGTGCCTTGCTCTCTCCTGTTCGTCGACTAGGAGTTCGAGGCTGAGAGAGAATGGAGAAAGGTCGAGAGAGACAGGGAGAGACTGTGTGGAGAAATTGAGAGAGAATGAGAGAGAAAGAGAGAGAGAGTGAGAGGGAGGGAGAGATTGAGACTGAAAGAAAATGAGGAAGAAACGAGAGAACCTGAGATTGAAGAAGAAGGAGAGACATTGAGAGAGGATGAGAGAGAGAAAGAAAGAGAGAGATGGATTGAGGGAAAATGAAAGAGATCAAAAGTTAATGAGGAAAATTGAGATTGAAAGAGAATGAGATGGATTAAGAGATATTAAAACTGAGAGAGAGATTTTGATTAATTGAGACTGAGAGAAGATAAGAGAATGAGAGATTGTTAGAGTGATTGAGATTATGAGCATGAGAGAGACTGGGAGAGACTGAGAGGGAGAGAGAGAAATTTAAAGAGAAATTGACATTTAGAGAATGAGAGAGAGAGACGAAAAAAGAGACTTAGAGAATGAGAGAGAGATTCAGACTGGGAGAGAATAAAAGTGATTGAGATTGAGAATCAGAGAGATTGAGACTGGAAGAAACTGAGAGAGAGAGAGAGAGAGAGAGAGAGAGAGAAAGAGTGTTTGTGTGTAAAAGAGGGAGATAAAGAGATTGAGATTGGAAAAGAATGAAAGAGAGATTGAGACTGGTACAGAATGAGAGAGAGAGAGAGCGAGACTCAAAAAATTGAGAGAAAGAGAGATTTAGAAAATGAGAGAGAGAGAGAGAGAGAGAGCGATTTAGAGAATGAGAAAAAGATAGAAAGCGAGGGACTCAGAGAATGAGGAAGAAAGAGATTTAGAGAATGAGGAAGAGATAGAAAGCGAGAGATTCAGAAAATGAGAGAGAAAGAGATTTAGAAAATAAGAAAGAGATAGAGAGAGAGACTCAGAGAATGAGAGAAAGAGAGATTTAGAGAATGAGAAAGAGATAGAAAGAGAGACTCGGAGAATGTGAGAAAGAGAGAGAGAGATTTAAAGAATGAGAAAGAGGTAGAAAGAGAGATACTCAGAGAATGTGTGAGAGAGAGATTTCGAGAATGAGAAAGAGATAGAGTGAAATACTCAGAGAATGTGTGAGAGAGAATGAGAAAGAGAGAGGAAGAGGAGAGAGAACGGAAGAGACTCAGAGAATGAATGAGAGACAGGGAGAGATTTAGAAAATAAGAAAGAGAGAGGGAGAGAGAAAGGGAGAGACTCGGAGAATGAGAGAGAGAGAGAGAAAGGGAGAGACTCAGAGAATGAGAGAGAGAGAGAAAAGGAGAGACTCAGAGAATGAGAGAGAGAGAGAGAGAGATTTAGAAAATGAGAAAGAGAGAGAGATCGAGGCTGAACGAGAATGAGAAAGAATAATACCCAGAGAATGATGTAAAATTACATAGTGAGAGATCGGATCTAAGAGAAAGTGAGAGAAAGAAAGAAAGAGAGAAAGAGAGAAAGAGAGAAAAAGAGTAAAGGAGAAAGAGAGAAAGAGAGATTGAGGCTGAGATGTGCAATGAGAGAATCGCAGAGCTTGAGAGAAGTCGACAGAACGAGATAGATCGTGAGAGCAAGAGCGAGAGAGGGCGCGAGCGCAAGAGAGAGAGGGAGAGGGATTGTGAGAAGGACAGATGTTGAGGGGACCCCTACCACCAAACAGTCTCTCTCTGCTCCTCTCTTGTTCCGTCCACCGTTCCCCGACGACAGTCCCTGTCCCGCGTTTTCATTATCGGTCGCTCCCCGTCGTCCTCCTCGCCAGCCTTTGATCCTCTGCTTCCTCCCACCATGAACCCCCCTCCCTACTATCAAACCACCATGTCTCCCCCCCTCTCTCTCTCTCGCTCACTCTCTTCGATCTGTATACCTTGCTCGGCACTTTCCACCTCTCCCATCCCGGCCACCCACAGTTCTCCGTCTCTCTCTCTTCCTCTATCGTTCGCTACCACGGTCGAAATCTATTTCCTCTTCCCCCTTCCTCCTCGCCCACGAAGGTCCGCCAAGGCCCTCACGGCCGAAAAACAAGCTCGCGGGGGGGCCGCCACTCGTCACCGCTTTGATCCACGATTACTATCATTTAATGCGGACCCCATGGTTTTCGGGTATCTTGTTGGAACGCGGGACCGAACGGAGCGGCAAGAGGTACAATATCGGATGTTGGCCTTTTTCTGATGTATCTTGCACGTATTTCACCTGGAAGAGATTCACGTTTCATTGATACGGTGGGTTTCTTGGCGAAGTTCTTGGCGAGTTCGTGGACCATTAGAGACTGTTGGTGCAGTGGGAAGGGTACTTCTTGCTGGGCCTGATAGGGGACTTCGTTTGCAATGTGTAATTGATACTGATAGAGGACTTGAAGGTATCTTAGCAGTCCCTTCTACGAGACTTGTCAGCATTTAGCAGGATTTAGTGAAGGACTTGTCAATATTTAGCTGGGTCTAAAAGAGGATTCATCAATATTTAGCCGGCTCTATTAGAGGATTCATCAATATTCAGCTGGCTCTAGTAGATAATTCATCAATATTTATCTAGGTCTAGGAGTGTATTCATCAATAATTAGCAGGATTTAGAAGAAGATTCATCAATATTTAGCAGTGTCTAGTGGATAATTCATCAATATTTAGCAGGCTCTAGTAGTGCATTCATCAATATTTAGCAGGCTCTAGTAGAAGATTCATCAATATTTATCTAGGCCCAGAAGAGTATTCATCAATATTTAGCAGGCTCTAGTAGATAATTCATCAATATTTAGCAGGGTCAAGTGAAAGATTCATCAGTATTTTATCAAACCCTGCTGGATTCAAGGTTCACAAGTACCATAAAAGCAAACCCTTCTACAGGACTCATTACATTCAGAAGACCCTAGAAAACATCTTTAAAGGACTTATCAATACTCCAGCAGATCCTACTAGTTATGACTGACCATCAGTACCTAGCAGACCCTACTAAAAGTCTCGTTAGTATTTCTTAGCAAACCCTGCAGAGATGCCTCGTCCACCATCTAGCGGACTTTGACTTAGGAGATACCGTAAGTACGGTTGACGACGGCTTATATACAAATGGATGACGGATCGGGTAGCAGCGGGAGAGATAGCCATCTGGCGGAGAGCGTCAGAGATAGCCACCGCAATTTTAATGCGTTGACGATCGGCTTCCTGCGATGGGGCCGTGTCTGGCGTCAGTACTTTCTCTGTGCAGTACTACAACATCATCTGTCATACTATCTGTGCCATGATCAATAACGTCCACGCCAATTTATTTCTATTTATATTAATTTATTTATTTCATACCGATATCAGTTCACGTTATTTCATTATTCACACTTAATAATTTAATTTTTTTTTATTTTATTTATTCACACTTTCATTATTCACACTATACTTATGTATATAATTATAATATATGTATAATATAATATTTAGATATTTAGGTATTTACATATTTACATATTTAGATATTTACATATATACATATTTATATATTTACATAGTTACGTATTTATATATTTATACATTTATACATTTACATATTTATGTATTTATACATTTATATATTTATATATTCACACCTTTATATATTTATACATTTATACATTTATATATTCAAATATTTATTTTCGTTATTTAAAGACTTGCGTCCACATTGCTTTCGCTTTAACTTAATTATAGTTCCGTGAGTATTTACGCGGGTCAAAATTTACCAACGTTCCGATTTTCTTCGCTGGTCGGTGCACGTACACGGATCACTCAGATCGACGGAATCCCAGGAATTCCGGAGGCCGTAGCAGCTCGAACGTTGCTGACATAGCGAGAAACCTATCCGTTTAAAGTTGCGCCCGGCGAACACGTAAATTTTAGCATACGTGGATCTCGTTAGGCATTCCAACGTCTAAAACGTTCCACGCCGATATAGAGTTTCACAGGAACGACGTTATTACGACGGTACACTCATCGGCAGATAAGCCGTTGGGAAAATTCGATATATCACGAACGCGAGGTTATGGCTTCTGGGGAATTTCTACGGAGCCCGGAACCACGTGGACCGAACGCGGAGCTAACCGCAGACATTGGGCGAGAAACTAATCGTGCACGGCGAACGTGAAAGCAAACACAATCGTAGCAGAACGTTGGAAATATTATTTAGAGTTTTTTCAAATCGTTCTCGCCGAATGTCAACAAACTTTTTTCCCCGGAATCGAATATATCGAATATTTCTCGAAACGGTCGTCGACGCTTCCAACCTCGAAAATTTCACGGATGCACGGTTTCTCCGTCGCCCGGTCGGTGATTATTGATTTCTGGTTTTCTATCGCGGCGACGGAAAAGTTGCCGACCGGTTGCGATTAAGGGTAGCCTGACGCCTAGAATTCGCTGATGAGGTGAATATATATTTTTATGCCAATGAAAACACGTTTGCGCCACGACAAATACTGCGACTCGTTAGAAAGTCCTTCTGGCACAGTGTCGCTCAAATCACCCTTCGGCCGGATACCCTAAACTAAAAAAATATAACCTTGCTCGAGAGAAACAGCACCGTGGAACTTTTTACAATGTGACTGTACATGGTAAGAAACATTGCACTTTATTGCGATTGATGCAACGAATGGATTACACGTGTACACGGAATCCAGATGGACTTTTAAACCGAGCGAGATGAAATGATTTTGTCCGATCAACTGAAATTGTCGGGAGATAATTGGGAGAGATAATAATTGTCGATAATGCAGATTTCTTTCTTGACTTCACTTTCGTATGTGCTTCGCGTTAGATCATCGATTACCGTGTATTTCCGCGACTGAATTTCGAATAAAATTCCGAGTAAAATTCCGAATAAAATACCGAATAAAATTTCGAATAAAATTTCGAATAAAATTCCGAATAAAATACGGAATAAAATTTCGAATAAAATTTCGAATAAAATTCCGAGTAAAATTCCGAATAAAATACCGAATAAAATTTCGAATAAAATTTCGAATAAAATTCCGAATAAAATACGGAATAAAATTTCGAATAAAATTTCGAATAAAATTCCGAGTAAAATTCCGAGTAAAATTCCGAATAAAATTCCGAATAATCTTCCCAATAAAATACCAAATAAAATTCCGAATGAAAATACCGAATGAAATTCCGAGCAGAAATTTCCCGATCGCCGCTTTCCAATTCGAAAGCACCCGGCCCGGGTTCAACGGCCGAGGAACCATCGACGGCTGTTCGTGTAACCGATGATCCCCGTGTAACCGAAACTCGCTAGTTCGTTACGCCGGCGGACACAGACGTCGTCCACGTGGACGGTTTGAAACGTTCGGTTTCCGTCCGCGTGAAACGCGGCGCATTATATTTTTACTGCGCCGCAGAAAACGAAATTGAAGGTGACACCCCTCCCCTTCCCCTGTCTGCCCTTGGAGTCCACGAAACTCCCCCCGGGGCACGATAAATGATTTATCTCCGTGTCCCTCGCCGTTGATCCCCGTCGTTGGTGTCCGACAGCTGCGCCGGTAGAGCCAGCCGGGGGGCGGGAGGGGAGGCAGGGGCAGCGCGCGCGCGCAGCGGTGCTCAGGGATGCAGTTTCGCGACACCCACGTGCCGCGCGCGGCACGTGCATCGACGCGCCGTTTGAGCACTGCCTCCGAACTGTCCCGGCCGACTACGGCTAGGCGGACGCGAACCCAACGCCGGCCAATCCATTAAACAGCCACTTCCTTTTCCTACGGCCGGGCTCTAAATAAACGCCATTGTAAGACATCCTGGCGGAAAATCGCGTGCAACTATGTTGCGGAGCTGGCTTTGGTTCTTCGGGGTCGATGCACGTGTTGGGCTGTTCGATACGGTTATATCAAGGTTATGTCAAGTTTATTTATATAATATTAAATATATATGTATATTATATAAATAATTAATAATATAATATTCTATAATTCATAATGTATTATATATTAATTAATATATATATTATCAGGTCATCGACTGCAAAACCCATAGATTATATGGCAAAAATATATAAAATATTTATGCACTTATAACATTATACATTATATAATATATTATAATATATATTATAAATGCATAAATATTTTATATATTTTGCCATATAATGTACGCGTTTTGCAGTCGACAAACTGATAGAGAACAAAGAAATACAGATTTCAGCAGATTTTGTTGTTTCATTTCTATTCAGAATTTATTTTAAGGGAGAGTGAAACGACAAATGCGGTATAGATTTAATAGCGTAACGCTATTATATGCCATAAAATACGTGATGTCGTTCCTTTTTCCACGAATGGCTCTAAATAAATTCGACCGTAAAATATCGCGTAGGAGATCGCGTGAAACCACGTTGCAAACTGGCAACGTGGCAATCTTTGGAGGTAACGTGGTAGATGTGGAAATATTTACTTCTGCGGTACTTTTATTACTTCGCCGATGCTAGACGCGAATTTGGCGACGGCGAAATGACGAATAGGGTATAGATGCAATAGCTCGTCAACAAAGCACTACAAATAGACTCATTGTGAGACATCGTGTAGAAAACCGTGTTACATATGTTGCAAACTGGCTGAGGAACTGTGGTGTCGATGCAGAGGACGCGAGGGTACATATTTTTGCAGCACGTGTACTTTTCGTGACGTTCTGGAGTGAATTCGAGGAAGCGGTGGGGGGAGGGTGGAACGACGAATGTGGTTTAGGTACAATAGATCACTGTCGTTATCGACATGATAATGTGCAATTTTTTAAGAAACTCGATATGATCACTGGATCGCGCAGTTGAAGGCGAACTGAAATTCTTTGGTGCACTGAGAGCAGACTGAGACCTAATCTGAAACTCGATTGGGACTTAATTATTATTTAGGAGACCTATATACTTAGAATTAGATTGCGGATTTCATGCATTTACGATAAAAACGATTAGCTGTAATTTCAAACAGTATGAAAACAATATTAAAGATTCCCTTGAAGGAGAACAATTGATGAGTCTGCTGGATACTGATGTCTAGTGTCAGTCTAGGTTAGGTCTGAGTTAGGTCCTATTTCGGTTTCCCTTGAAAATATTTTCGAAATCTTTCATCTTTTACTAAAGATTTCGGTAGTCTAAAAAGCAATAGAAGTTTGACTTAGGTCTGAGTTGAGCCTAGGTTAAGCCTGGGTTAGTTGTAAATTAATTCTAGATTAGTTCTAGACTAATTCTAGGTTAAGTAAGTATAGGTTAGGTCCAAATTAAGTAACGATATCTTCGCCACGAACGTCTCCAAAGCTAAGACCCCAGAACAATAGCACAAACAATAATTGTATTAAATGACTGCTTTGATAACATCATTCAGAGCGATTGAAATCGTTAAAGCGAAGTACTACCCTAATCAGTATCGATCGGAATACAGACGAGCTAGACAGACTCTGCTCGCTCGCTCTCTTATCCGATTCCGCGAGTGTTCACGCGTCGCAGGTAAACAGACAGGTGACACGGGCGCGTTTTACATTCCGGGAGCGGATAGGAAAAAATGCGCAGGATGCGGCCGAGACTAGCCGGGGGATTAAAGGCAATATCAACCACTTAGTCACGGTAGGCTTCTTTCTATCAACGAGGATACCGCCGCCGCCGCCGCCGCCGTTATCTGTGCTAACGGGACGCGCCGGTGAGAGCATCTCATGCTGTCCCACCCTCTTTTCTTCGCTCGATTACCGCGGGACTGGATGAAACACGTGACAGATGGAGATTACGGACCGTCGTGCAACATTTTCTTTTTCTCCACGAAAGGAAAAATCTCGGAGAAAAACCACGCCCAACGGCGACAATTCGTTCACCGACGTCGAAACTCCCCTAACTTCCGCGCAACAATGGAGACAGCGGAGTTTCCGGTGAATTAAGCGATTGACGATATTGATTTTTATTATGAAGTTGAAAACAATTGTTAAACATTATGATTAACAAGATTATCGACTTTTATGTGTTGCCGATCTTGGATCGTGACCTTGATATTCGTGACCTTTTGACCTGCTGGTCCTAAAGACAGGTACACAAAGTTTTAACAATGATCCGTGCGATAAAATTGTTTATTTTAATTAATTAAGAAAATTGTTTAAAATCGAGGTCGCCATTGGATGGTATTGAATTATATATTTTAACAATAGAATTGTAGCCAAATGTCGGAATATTAATATTCACAACAGATTCACAAAGATTTTTAATATTCACAACAAATTCAA
This sequence comes from Megalopta genalis, assembly GCF_051020955.1. Taxonomy (NCBI): domain Eukaryota; kingdom Metazoa; phylum Arthropoda; class Insecta; order Hymenoptera; family Halictidae; genus Megalopta; species Megalopta genalis. The sequence continues at coordinate 4,605,819 of NC_135026.1, read as the reverse complement.
TTGTTACATTAATTACATATATTAGTTATTTCATAGAATATATTATATATATATACATACATACATACATACATATATATAATTTAATATTAGTAAATTATAATGTTATTTAATAATAAATATAAACATAATATATATATTTTTCTTATTATATATATTATATACAATACATATAATATATATTATTGCATATATTAAAATATATGTCGGAATATTAATATTCACAACAGATTCACAAAGATTTTTAATATTCACAACAAATTTAATTGTTACATTAATTATATATACTAGTTATTTCATAGAATATATAATAAATATATATATATATAATTATTATATATATACTATATAATAATTAATATATATTATATTATTTATGTATATATATTTATTAAATAATATTATAATCCAATAATATTAAATATATATGTATTGTGTGTATATATATGTATATATAGTAAATATATGTAATAATTGAGATTGGTGTAGACACGTTTTGAAGGCAGCTAGCAGAGTCACTCGCGGACCACAATGACACAGGACAGCGGTATCGGCGTGTAATAATCATTCGCGGCCCACGCGAATATCGTAGACTGCTTAATCAACCGCCTGCGTATCGGCAGACTTTGATCTTCATTCACAGATGTCGGTTAATGGTCTTCGATCATCGAAGACCGGCCGGGTACCGCCGTAGGCGTCCCATCGGTAGACTGGTTTCCGTCGATCTCCGAATGGAATGCAGAATTCTCACCGTTATTGTTGTTCGCCCCGTCGCTGTTACACGCTGGCACGCGTAAATCGTGCGCGAAAATAGCTGTGGGATTGTTACGAAACACCTAGGATTTCTTCTTTAATTTGTTCAATTTCGAGAAATTTTCCAGAATAAACATTTCTAGAAAAACCAAATATTGTGACAATTATATTCCTTCAAGGTCACCCGAAGGTCATCGTGTGGCAGGTCGTTGAATTCGTCTCGTCGTCGTCTACAATAATACTAGGTCAAAATAGCCTAGTTTCGTTTAAAAATACCACGGTGACCTTGATTTTTCATCGAAAATCAGTTCCTTTATAAATTTAAACAACTGCAAGTTCTCGTCGGTAAAATACCGATTAACTTTGACAGGAAGCATTTTTTCGTCAGACCATCACAAGGGGCTGGAAAATCGCGTGATATCGGAATTTGTCGAGTGCTCGTGTCGTCCCAGAAAACAATTTCCAGCGGATATCTCTGGGAATCGTTTTCAGCGGCACGAAAACATCCGGTCTAATAATACCGCGGGAACGGCGATCCCGTAGCTCTTGATCGATCGTCGCTAGGCTTTTAAAGGCTCCGCGGCGCGGCCCATGAGCCGGGAGAGCCGTGGCGGTCTCGTAATCGTGCCCGACGCGTCAATTATATTCTCGTGTCGTCTTCTTTCGCAGGTGAGTGCGTCTCGTTACCCGGTGGTGGTGAAGCTCGGCCACGCCCACGGCGGAGTGGGGAAGGCCCGCGCCGAGACGAATCAGGAGTTTCTGGATCTCGCGTCGCTGGCCGCACTGGCGAACACCTATTCCACGGCGGAGCCGTACGTCGACACTAAGTACGACGTCCACGTGCAGAAGATAGGCAATAACTACAAAGCGTTCATGTGAGTGTCGCCCGGGACGTGTATACGTCCCGCTGGCTGAAATAACCGGCCGCCGCGGCGACGATGATTTGCGGGAAAACGCGAGCCGCGAACGAAGTTGCAACGTTGCGCGACAGTGCGGCGAAACGATTCGATAGCGATCGATAATTCGTTTCGGTTAAGTCGCGGGACCGGGAGAGAAATACGTGTCGCTGTAGAATTAAATAATTCTATTTTGTAACCTGATTAACTCGACTTTTTAATATTTATCTTCGTTGCGCAAGTAAATTAGTTGTATCATTAGTTGTATTGCATCTAATTAGTATTGTGAATAATTAGTTGTATTGCAATATGAGATTAACTCGTCATTTTAATATCTTTGGTTTTTTTTGTAATATATTTGTGTTTTTGAACGATGGTTAAAGTCAGCAGGGACTGAGAAACATAATCGAGAGCATTTATGATTCTATAATTATAATTCGTGATTTTGAGAAATATTATTTTAGGAAGTTCCGTGTAAATTAGTTACGTAATTTATTACAGACTCGTTAAAGCTGTTTTAGATGCACAAAAGTAGCTCGAAATGATGCCATACGCAGGGTGTCCCAAAAATGTCTCGCAATGCGGAAATAAGTATTCCCGAGATCATTTGAAGTAACTTTTTCCTTTACGAAAATGTTCTACGTCGCTTCGTTTACGAGTTATTAACGCAGAACACTGACCAATCGGAGAGCGAGTGCGCCCGGCGCTCCGCCCCTGCGGCCAATGCCGCGTCGCGCCGGCCGTCTGACACAGCGGCAGTAGTCGCGAGGGCGGGATGTTAGTCGTACGCAATCTCTTATTGGTCAGAGTTTTTCTTTAATAACTCGTAAACAAAGCGTCGTAGAAGATTTTCGCAAAGGAAGAAGTTACTACAAATATTCTCAGAAATCTCTCATTTCAAAATTGCGCGACATTTTTGGGACGCTCTGTAGATTGCGCTAGGTCTGGATTAAATGCAAATTAAGGTTAAATTGAAACTGCTTAGGTCTAGGTTAATTTGGTTAAGACAGGATTAAGGCTTGATTATGTCTGGATTAAATCAAATTGAGGTTAGATTGAAACTGGCTAGGCCTAGTTTAGTTAGGTTAAAACAGGACTAAATCTAGACTAAATTAGTATTAAAGCTTGCTTATGTCTAGATTAAATGAAAATTAAGATTAAATTGAAAATGGCTAGGGCCGGATAAATTTGGTTAAAACAGGATTAAATCTAGACTAAATCAGTCTTAAAGCCTGCTTATGTCTAGATTAAATGCAAGTTAAGATTATATTGAAACTGTTTAAATTTGGATTAATTTGGTTAAGACATGATTAAATCTAGACTAAATCAGTCTTAAAGCTTGCTTATGTCTAGATTAAATGCAAATTATAGTTAGATTGAAAATGGCTAGGCCTGAATTAGTTAGGTTAAAACAGAATTAAATCTAGACTAAATTAGTCTTAAAGCTTGCTTATGTCTAGATTAAATGCAAGTTAAGGTTAAATTGAAAATGGCTAAGTTTGAAATAATTAGGTTAAAACAGGATTAAATCTAGACTAAATTAGTCTCAAAGCTTGCTTATGTCTAGATTAAATGCAAATTAAGGTTAGATTGAAACTAATCATGTCTAGATCAATTTGTTTAAAATAGGATTAAATCTAGACTAGATCAGCATTAAAATTCGATTACGAATACATTAAATCCAGACTAAATCAGTATTAAAGCACAGCCACGTCCGCATTAAATCCTACACTAAATCACTATTAGAACTTGCTCACGTCCGCATTAGATCTAGGTTAGGCCCGCGTGAGCTATACAAGCCGAGAACGTTTTAAAACAAAGAACGACCAACCTAACCTAAAAATAACGCCCGAGATCGAGAACGCGATAAAGGTTATAAAATTTCTCGTTCCCTTTGTCGTAACCTCACGGTTGTCTTCGCGGAAAATTCATCGGTCTACACAGAGCGGTATCGAGGTTAGAAATTTTTCTGTCGCCGCGAAGTCGCTTCGTCCCACAACGGCGGTTGTTTAGCAATAGCTCGGCTCGGGCAACAATGTCGCCCGCCCGCCCGACCGGTAGGTGGACGGGAGAGCCGGAGACAGCGGGTGGGTCGAGTCTGATCCGAAATGAATAACAACCGTCGTGCGGCTCGCCCCGGCATCAACAATTGAATATGTGCAGCTACAGGCGTGTCAGGCCGCGATCATAAGCGACGGGGGCATGATCGATGCGCACCTGCTCGCCTTTGCCCTTTCGGACGGTCCCGTTCTATCTAATATTATAATAATTATGGTAATATATTATAATAATTATAGTAATATGTTGTAATAATTATAATAATATAGTATATAATATATAATAATAATAATATATTACTATAATTATAATAATATATTATAATAATTATACTAATATATCACAATAATTATAGTAATATATTACAATATTTATAATAATATGTTATAATGGTTATAGTAACATATAATAGTATACTGTAATTATTGTAATATATTATAATAATTATGCTAGTATATCATAATAATTACAATAATATATTGTAATAATTATAGTAATATATTACAATATTTATAATAATATATTATAATGGTTATATTAACATATAATAATAATAATATATTATAATAGTTGTAGTAACATATAACAATAATATATTATAATAATTATAGTATATAACATATAATAATAAAAATATATTACAATAATTATAGTATGTAATATATAATAATATATTTCAATAATTATGGTATAATAATATATAATATATACAATAATAATGTAATAGTAGTAATAGCGGTGTTGTCACTGCCGGTTCAATCTCATAGGCGGAAGAGCATAAGCGGAAACTGGAAGTCGAACACGGGCTCGGCGATGTTGGAGCAATTAGCCGTCAGCGAGCGACACCGTACATGGATCGATCACGTGGCCCAGTTGTTCGGCGGATTGGACATATGCGCGATCGAGCTGCTGGTCGGGAAGGACGGCCGCGAGTACATCATCGAGGTGAACGACAGCGCTTTGTCGTTAATGGGCGACACGCAGGAGGAAGATCGCCGGCACATCGCGGACCTCGTTACAGCGAAGATGCAGGTAAAAGGGCCTTTACGGTCACGCAGCGGTCGCCGCGATTCGGGAGACTCGCCGGCCAGTGTTGCCGTTCTGCCGGCTTCGTGAGACCGCAGCGGGGAGAGCTCAACGGTTCGCGGAATTCCGTGAATCGGATTTCGTAAATAGTGCGAACGGTTCTCGCGTAGATAAGGATTTCTCTTTGCACACGTGGCAAGTGCGCATGTTGCGCTAATAAAAATAGAAGGAAGAAAAACTGGGTAAACGAATAAATGTTTTTGCCGCGTTGTCAATTTAGATTAAAATTCACAGACGAGGTTAAAAGTCTGTAAACAAGGTTAGAACTTTATGGACGAGGTTACAAGTCCGTAGATGTGGCAACACTGGACTAAGATCACAACAATAATCATGACTTTCAAACTGATAATTTTTGACCTAAGCACGTTAATAATTTTTTGTAAAGTATTTTTTTAAAAGGCTAGAAGTCCCTAGGTCAACAGAAAAGTCCCTAAAGCTGGCAACACTGTCGGCGACCCATGCAATTCTTTCGAGCTATTAGACAGACTAGTTTATATAACCTTTACAGTGAGTAAAAAAATTTTTGCAACAATTGCAATTGTTTGCAAAAGATTTTTGTACGATCTTTCAAATGAATTGTTATTTTCATTATCTATTTAACAAGACTATAGTTAATTAGGGTGCCGTCAAGCTAACAAATTTTTGTCTCGTAAAATAATTTAAAATTACTGTTAAATCATCGCAAATTTATTTTACGAACAAACACATATCCCCGTCATCGATAGGTCATCTCAAAGCTCTCCTCAGTGGGCAAAGGATTACAAGATCAAAAGGTCAAATATCATAAAAAATTGAGAAGCTTCGTTTTATTATCTTTTGTCACTTCAAGCAAAATTTTTTTCACAGAAAAATTCGCTCGAACATGGTCCAGTATTTTAGGTTAGGTATCCTGGAACTACTGCAACGTCGGAGTCTCGATTTTGGACTCACGAAGACTGGAATCCGTTCGCAATTGGACCACTTTGTACGTTGATAATCGCACGACCGTTGCAGGTATGCTGCCGACCACCGAGCGTGTTGACGAAGACGGCGTCCAGAGGGTCGATAACTGGCACCAGCCAGGCGACGAGTCCCGTTGAAGATCGCACCGCCCCACCACCTGTGCCATTGGGCTCGCACGGGAGCATAGGATCCATGGCGAGCATAGGGAGCTTGGGATCCGTGTCCTCAACAACTGCTATGCCCGCTGAGACCACCACCGCGGACAGCCACCATCAACTACAGCGTCGAGATTCTCAAGGTTTGTGCGTTTTCAAGGACGATGTCATGGTCACCCGGGGTTTTATAGTTTTCTGGCTCGATTCGCAATTTATACAAGGATTAACCAGTCATTCCCAATTTATAAATAGGAAATCGAATTCGGAAATGGTTCCCGATGTCATTTGGAGCAACTTTTTCCTTTACCAAAATTTTCTCCGATGCTTCGTTTACGAGTTATTCACGAAAAACCGTGACCAATGAGAGACCGCGTACGGCTGACGCCCCGCCTACGCGACCGCCGCCGCTGCGTCACACGACCGGCGCGTCGCGGCACTGGCCGAGAGGACGGCGAGCCAGCCGCGCTAGCTCTCCGATTAGTTACTGTTTTTCGTTAATAATTCGTAAACGAAACCTCGGCGAAAAGTTTTGTAAAGGAAAAGGATGCTTCAAATAACCTCAGGAACCTCTTTTCTCGCTTGTACAATAATTTTCGGACACCCTGTATAATGGCGAGCCGCGAGGCTCGAAGAATCATTACTTAGATTCTCATACTTCTCGGTTACAATTCCAACTCGGCGTCATTTAGAGAGAAATTACTATATACCAATTAATATACAGGGTGTCCCAAAAATGTCTCGAAACCCGAAAATTGGGGTTCCCGGGGTCATTCGAAACAACTTTCTCCTTTACAAATTTTTTCTCCGATGTTCCGTTTACTAGTTATCAACGAAAAACCTGCTGCGCCACGCCCCGCTCGTCCACGCTCCGCCCTCGCTCTCTAATTGGTCCGCGTTTTTTGCGAATAACTCGTAAACGGAGCCTCGTAGAACATTTTCGCAAAGGAAAAAGTTGCTTGAAATGACTTCAGGAACTTTTTGGGACGAAACTAATATCGCAAAACGATGTTTACCACGCAGCCTCGCAATCGAGCACGGTGAGCAGCGCCCCCTCGGTCGGCCGCCGGCCGGAGGACCCGCCGCCGTCTAGAATACCGTTCCACCGGCAGGGCAGTCAGACGCAGAACGAGGACTCCGAGGACACCATGAAGAACCTCCGAAAGACGTTCGCCGGGATCTTCGGCGACATGTAAATCCGTTCGAGCGTAATCGCCGGGCGCAAAGGAGGGATCTCCGTCGAGCATTATCCGTTAAGTTGCGCGAAGACATAGAGACGGTCCAACAACGATTCCGTTACATAACCTATGCAAACGATCTGTTGCTGTTGCTGAGATTCTCTATTGACAGGTTCCGTTGATTATGATATTCTATCGATTCTATTGGGCTGGCCTGATTTAGATTAGCTTATGTCGCCGACGGCGGCCGCGACGCCTAGATATAAATATATATATATATGGATATAGATATGGATATGCGTAAGTGTATTTGCAGATCACCGAGCGCGACCGAACGACGCTGAAGCGCCCCCGCACGGGGCGCGACGATGTAAATTTCGCTAACGGTCCACGGCGACGTGTATAAAAAAAAAGAAACATAAACAATAACTCGTTAAACCATACGTTCACCGATCAAACGATTCGTCCATTAACCCTGTACACCATGCGATTATTGACCGGATTTCGGGCCACGTTCGGGCCGACGATTTTCTCGTTCGACACGGTTCGACCAAAAAAATTTCTTTCATTTCCAGCGCGTCACAGTGATTTATCATTATTAATCGTTCGGTTCTCCTTGGTATTTAATCTATGAGTTCTAAATTCGCTGCGTGTTTCGATACTCTGGGGGGCGGGGGGGGAGGGGGTAGATTGGTAAAACCGGAACAGGGAAAAAAAAGGAGGGAATGAAGGATTACCAAGGGGGTTTAAAATGAAGGTGACAAAAAGTAAAATAAAATAAAATAAAATAAAAGTCGTGGTCGTTCATGTATATTAAAATGAAAGGTGGGGGAAAAAAGTACTATGTAGGTTCTATGTATTCGATGTGTATTCAGCATTTAAATAGTGGCTAAGAGCGATTCTCAGGTTGAAACGAAAGGAAAAGAAAAACGACAAAATAACGTGCTTCAGTTTCTCGTTTTTATTTGTTTCTTTTTTCGTCCGAGCGTCAATGTTATGGTTTTCGTTACCATCGACGTATCCGTTCTGCGCACACGTGACAGACAAAACAAAACAATCCAAACCAAAACAAAACAGAACAACACAAAAAACAGACACACGTATATACATTGCTCTCACGTCTCGGTTTTACGGGAACGCCGCGCTTGGTTTTTCGACTAAACAATGCAGGAAGTGATAATAACAATAAAAAAAAGAAAGAAGAAAACAACAAAAACAAAAAGCAGTAAACAGTACCATAGGCCCCTGTCATCTCCTCATCCGACTTTACTTCCGGCGATCCACCATTTTTAGGCTTAACTTTTTCGATTTATAGAGCATTGTCTAAAAAAAAGAAAGGAAAACGCAGCAGACGACGGAGAACGGGAAGACGGCAAGAGGTAGAGTGGGAGAGAGGGAGAGATTCGGTGTGGGAGCGGCGCTGGGCGGGAGGTTAGGGCGGCGAGCGGGGGAACGGCGCGAGTGGCGGGGAGACACGAGAGCGGCGAGCGGGGGAACAGCGCGAGTGGTGGGGGGACACGAGAGCGGCGGGGAGGGGATCCGGAGCGAGCGGCGTTTGTGGAAATTAACGTGCGGGCGGGTTTAAAAGTCTTGCGGCTGAGAAAATATTTGTAAAATTGTTAAAATATTTGTGAACCGACGTCATGCGACATGATCGAGGAGTAACAAACAAATACGAGGAGATTCGGGCATTATACTTGAACATTTCGGCTAGAGACGGGACCGCGGGCCGTAACGGAGAACATTCGGCAACGGCGCGCGTCCTTGTTATCTTAAGCGCACAAATAGTCATTAAGCTTTCGACGGCGGACAGTAATTTGACATCGTGCATGCGAGCAAACGGCAAAACGGTTTGGACGAAACGGACTCGTGGTGGAGGGGGGGGGGGGGGGGGCGAAATTATTCCGTGGCTCGCCGGCCATCGCAGGTGATCTTTAACTAATGACGAATCAAAATTATAAATTTTCGGCAAACACAGAAAATTATTGATAATCCGGCCGGCGATCGCCGAGACGATTTGGATAAATATATATATTTACATATATATAAATATGGGTCAAAAATTTCTTTGGTCATATCGTACAATCGCGAGCATCTCGATGTTGAAAACTGTCCCGGGGATTCCAATTAAAATTAACGTGGTGAAACGACCGTAACGTTTTTTAAAATACCATGAAACGAACCGTTTTCCTTTTCCAAAGATTTTCACGTCTCGCGAAAATTCCCCCTCCCCCCTCCTCCCGGAGGGTGTGGGAGGTGGGGGAGACTCCGGGCGCGGAAGATTCACGGAAAACGAAGGGGGCGTTCGTTCGTCCGTAGATGTTTAAGATCAATGATTACCAGCGGTGGGGATAAATCAAAAATGTGATAAACACAAAAAAAAGGTGGGAGAGATTATAGGAACGGCGAGGGCGAACGAGAATAAGTGACGGGCTCGTGAACTAGGCACGGGGAGGACGAGGGCGGTGGAGATTTGCAGTGACTCGGTGTTCGTGCGAGAGATGAGAAGGGGAAGAAGATGAAAAAAAATTAACGACGGTTGAAGGGAACAGCGGGAGAAAGGGGAAAATGATATACATACAATGGGCATTCTACTGTTTGCGCTCGCGCAAATTTCGATGCAAAACCGAGAACGCTCGATGATCTGCAAATATAGATGTATATGCATATGTATATGTATATATATATATATATATATATATATATATATATATATATATATATAATATATATGATATATAACATTTATAGTATATATAATATATGCTATGTAACATTTACAATATATATAATATATGATATATAACATTTATAATATATATAATATATGATATATAACATTTATAATATATATAATATATGATATATAACATTTATAATATATATAATATATGATATATAACATTTATAATATATATAATATATGATATATAACATTTGTAACATATATAATATATATGAATAAAAGACTAGGCTGTCAGGCTCGCCGTAGATGCGTTTGCGATTCGCTTCTTTGGTAACGGTGCTCGGAGAAGGCCGATATGGAAGATCGACAGATCGGCACGAAGAAAGCTCTTTCATCCAAATGATCTCAATTCACATTAGCGTAAGGGCTGATCGTAAGTACGACGAAAATAGACGGCGTGGCGTCAGCTTCGAACCAGTCGGGACCGGAACAGATTCCTTCCACTGTTCCGTACGTTTGCTCGCCGATTAAGGAACCATCCGAACCGACGGTACCCTTCGGTTTTGTAGACGTCGGCACGACGACCGTTTCGACGGTGATTTATGTTGGTTAGACGGAGATGCGATAGAACGTGTAGGACTGCAAGCGGAATAGCCTGCCTGTCCATTCCGGCATTATTTCCGATTCGATTGCTACGCGGGCAACAGGCTGTAGAGTGGAATAGCCGAACGGTATGCAGATGCAAAGATGTTGAACTTAATCCATCCTCTATTACAGGCCTGGGACCCTGGTGCTGCCCCCTATGCTCGAGTCGGTCGACTCTCAATTCAATGCTCGAGCCAGTCGACTCCCCCTCCAACGCTCGAGTCAGTCGACTCCCGTTCCAACGCTCGAGTCAGACGCCTCCCACTCCAATGCTCCAGTCGGTCGACTCCCACTCCAACGCTCCAGTCGATCGACTCCCGCTCCAACGCTCCAGTTGGTCGACTCCCGCTCCAACGCTTAAGTCAGACGCCTCCTTCTCCAACGCTCCAGTCGGTCGACTCCCGCTCCAACGCCTGAGTCAGTCGACTCGCACTCCAACGCTCGAGTCAGACGTCACCCAATCCAACGCTCCAATCGGTTGACCCCCACTCCAACGCTCCAGTCGGTCGATTCCCGCTCCAGCAGTCGAGTCAGACGACCCCCACTCCAACGCTCCAGTCAGTTGACTCCCGCTCCAGCGCTTGAGTCAAACGACTCCCGCTCCACCGCTAAAGTCAGTCGACTCTCACAAACCCGCAAGTTCTTCTAGTTACAGTAGTGCACTCTCAAGCGTTCGCAATTGAATCCGAACTTGGACGTTCGTTTGAAAAGTCCCTTTCTCTGAATTTGCCTAGACTAAGGACTGGCGATTAGTGCAACAGGGGTGCCGATATCAGACGATTCACTCCGCACCCCCGGACCCTACTTCAAAATCCCCAGTTCCTAGAATCGGCAGAGCCAGAAGCGAGCCACTGAAACGAGTCGAAAAGTTCGACAGAGCCCTGCTGTAACAAGGGACGCAGTGGTCGCTGCCCCCACCACCGCGACTGAGACGCTTCTGTTACCGTTTCAAGCATTCCAATACAACCCCACCACACTCTTTTTAGCCGCCTCCCAGCGGCCCGGTGATTGGTAGCAAGTATCTCCGAACGTCAGAGTCGGGGCCAGCGGCCCAGTACGGTCCCACATGCACCAGGGCAGCCCCGGGCCTGCCCAGTTTGCACAATTTTGCGCCGGTCGAGGCTCGACCGGGCGCGTAGCTTTGATTCGCCTGTGTTGGTTGCAACTTCGAAAACGAGCCGGGTTTCGGGAGTTCAACGAGGTTAACAGTACGTCCGACCGTTTAGTTATCGATGTGCCTTGACGACAACTTAAGTGCCCTTCTTGTCACCGATCTCACCCCCATCTGTCTCCGACGCACGCACCCTCTTCGTAACGCCGCAATCGCTGCGCGCTCGGCCACGAGGGTCCTATTGTTTATACTTTTTTAAAACAACGTGAACACGTGCACCGTCCAGGCATCAAAACATCGGCTGGTAACGAAGACGTTCAGGTTCATTTCACGGGACGAGTACGGGCCCCCCCGGTAAACGGCAACCGATCCGGGTAACGCGTCGGTGGTTCGATCGTGGGATCACTTTCGCGCAGTCGCCAGTTTCGTAGACAATCCCGGTTCGACGGTGGTCCGCGAGGCAGCGGACAGTGCCGCAGCCCGAGTGGGGGGAGTCCACGAGAACGAAGGTCCGGCAGAATCGGAGCTGACGCCACGGCGCGGAGAGTGAGACGGAAGTTGTGTTATGGGCGCGTGTACGCTGCGTATGCCTCCGAGCTCTGCTCCAGCGGCAGAGTGGTGGGGGGTTGGGCGCCGAGGAATAAGTCGTCGTTTAGGATCCGAGAGCGGTCGGTGCGGACGCACCCCGACGGACTCGCTGAGAGCAGAACTGGTCCGATCTGCACTGACACGTAGACGCGGTTTATGGTTACCGAATATCTCAGGGGTGCGCGTTTATGCACTAGGTAGGATAGAAACTAGGAAAGGGCAGCTGGGTCCGGGATGAGTCGACGGCGGGTCTCGGCCCATCGAACAGTGGGCCAGTGATGGTGGCAGGTTTCCTCTGAGGAGCCTTAAGGACTCGGAATCGGACCGGAGTCGACGGCTCGCGCGACCGTCCGTCGCGAGGGGCGTCGCTACGCCTACGCGTTCCGTCATCCAATAGGATGCGCGACGAGGGACGGTCGCGTGGGGGCCGACGACTCGACGCGGCTCGAACGAACGAGACACGCGAACCGCTCGGTCAGGAAGGCTGGAACGTTTGTTATCGGCGAAACCGTTCGGATCCTCAATCATTTGTTCTAGTGCCCGTGTGATGTAGTGAGCAGAGCCGTCAATACCTCCTCGTATACTCCAAAATCGTGTTTACGTCTGTAACGTATGATTTCGTCGGAACGACGCGGGGTGGCGCTTTCTCCCAAAGGAAAAACGGTTGCCGAAATTCTCGGGAATTTCGTAAACATTGAATAATGTCGAAGATTCGAGCTTCGACGCGTCAAGCTGTGCGCTCGAACGTCATTGGGCCACGCGGCACGCCACGAAAATTGCATTCTAGTCAACTATCTCGGAGAACGTACCACTGCGCGTACCTTTAGCGCATACAAGCGCCCGATCCATGTCCCTTCCCCTTCTCTCGTCCCTATCCCCTCCCAAAAAACCGCGGCGTTCGTCGCCGGCTTGTTCCCCGTAGCGTTAAGGATCAATCTTAATCAATCTAGATCCCCTGTGTTGCGTATTACCGCGTCATTGGCCACGATTCACCGTGAATAGCGTGCGTCGAAGCCGCGGAACGACTTGTAGATGGCACGTACACACCCGTTGCGAAACAGGAAACTGATTTCCACCCATATTCGACCAAGAAGGAAAACCATGTTAGGGTCCTATCGCGTGGACCGCTGGGATCCATCGATCCGCGGCAGTCCGGTCCCGGGGCCAGCCGAGCCGGTGATCCCGGCCCGCGCGGCGCCAGCCGATTTAGTGCCTCGTTGCTCCCCCTTCCGTCGATCCTTTTCTCCCACTCTTTCTCTTTTCCTCAAATCCACCCCGAACACCGATCCGCCCGGACGACGTCACGGTTGCGAAACGCAAACACCAAATCGATCTGATTACAACGAATCGGGAAGGATCGGCACGAACGCGAAGCAGCCTTGATCCGAGCTGGGAGCGCGCCGACTCGGCTGCAAGCAGCGCCGCCTGTTGCCAGTAGTTGGCCGTAGCGCGACGGGGCGCCCGTCCGCTCCTCTCATTTCCTGCGCCCTCGGTGCGAGAACGAGAGGTCGGTCGACCTTATTCCCACTTCTGCGACCCTAATCGTTTACTTTCGACGTGGTCCGCTTGGTGCTCTGCGAGACTCTGGAAATAGTGCGAGAGTATCTATCGCTCGGTAGCCGCTACGGTGACGCTGCCGCAGCAGCGCCGTTGTAGAGCGAATGCGTCGGCGAGCACCGGCGGAAGGCGCCTCTCGCGGGGGCCCGCAGAAGTGAATGCTCAGTGCGGCAGTAGCACGGTCAGCCCACCGCTTGTTCGCGCACCGCGTCCGCACGGCGCCATCGCCCGTGAATGTCGCGCCGAGGAACGCCCGAGTAGCGGGAGCGCGCCGTGGACGCATGGCGGTGGGGGAAGCGCGTCGCGCGGCTCGAGCGATGACTCACCGCGCCAATGGACGGCGGCGCGCGACGAGTCGGACGACGCTGCGTCCCCACCGTGTGTCCAGTGAGCGCTCGGACTTCGATTCGAGACGGCGCCCTCTGCGGCCGGTTCCTGGTGACGCCGCCTGCTGGACACGGAGACGGTGGTTGTCGGTGACCGTTTAAGTCGGCGCATTACCGATCGGACCTATTTCACAGACCGGACTGTTGCACGTGGATCGTGGCACGGATCGTCCCGAGACACTCGGGCGGGTCCACGCTAGGCTAGTAAGTTTAGGCTCTATGTAACCATACGTTACCTCCTTGATTTCAATGAGTGCTAGCCACATGTACTATAATCACGCACGTATCCGCAGGTACACCAGACAAATTTATCATTGTACACACATTGTACGTATTGCTATCGCTGTCGTAGCAGACTATCGCTATCGGATCACCCGCCGCGGTGACCTTGAGCGAACGAAACGGAGAGAGCCTATCGTTCCAGAGCGCAGCGCGTTTCGAGTGGTTAGTTTTCAGGTCTAATTAATTGTAAATTGCTCGGGATGCTGTAACTGTTATGTAAACGCGATGGGACGCGGCGGCGTGCGGTCCGGTGCTCCGAGCGCAGACATGTAATAATAATAATAATAACAATAATAATAACAATAATAATAGTATTAATAATAATAATATTAATAATAATAATAATAATAATAATAATGATAATATCAATAAGCAGCGGGAATGGAGTAAAACTACACGCGGAAAAGTAACTTTCGATGCGATCGGCGATGTTATTCGGTATCAATTGTACGACAATATATGGTTATTCACGAGCGGAGCGACCGCGCCCCCTCGATCGAGACAAGTGTGTGAGAGAGTAGCGTTAGCGTTGATTCGATGTTCTGCTCGCGGCGCGGGTACACCAGACCAGCGCTGTCAGCCCGCTTAGCCGCGCTCCGGCGGAACTCGCGAGATACCCGACGGATCTGCAACGGACGCTGATCGACTCTGTAGCCCGGGGGCTAACGGATACGATCGTCTGCAACCAGCGGCGCACCGATTACAATACGAATCGATGGAACAACGAAGAGCCAACGAGTTGATCGTGGCGCAGCGTCCGAGAGATCGGTTCCGATCGGTCGTCCGCCGGTCGATTCGCGGATACGTTTCGCCCGATTTTTTGCCCAGCTTGGGGCGCACCCGACGGGATCGTCGACGGACCGCGAAAATCTATTCGCGGGACGATCGACGATCTATCGGAGCGTGCGACGTCATTTACCCATGTTTAATCTATCCGCCGCGTTATGACGACAGGCAATCGGACAAGGTGTTAAAGTAATTGCGTAAAATGCGAGTTCTATTTGTCTCCGTTTAGCCGTTAAAGATCATCAGTGGATTATCGGGTCTGGTATAATGTAATGGTTATTCATGTGAAAGCTATCGGATTATTATTAAGGTGGATAAGACGCGTTGTATATGATACAAACTGTTGCGGGCGCCGCGCGATCCCGCCTCCGCCCCGTACGCGGGTCGTTGCTGGAGCCTCGGAGGAGGGGGGATAGCCGCGAGTGACGTGGCGCGACAGCGACGGAGACGGACGGTGGAATGGTCTCGCGGTGGGTCTGTCGAGAAGGGCCTGGTTTTCCGGTGGCAAGCGAAATCAACGATATGAAATCATCGATATGAAGTCATCGATATAAAGTCATTGATGTGGAATCGTCGATGCGAAGTCGTCGATGCGAAATCATCGATGTGAAATCGTCGATGTGAAATCATCGATGTGAAATCGTTGATGTGAAATCATCGATGTGAAGTCATCGATATGAAATCATCGATCTGAAATCATCGATTTAAAAATTTCGATTCGTCAACTGAAATTCGAAATCAGCGCTATGAAATCTTCGATTTGAAATCATCGATTTGAAACAATCGATTTGAAATCATCAACTTGAAATCATCGATTTGAAATCATCAACTTGAAATCATCGATTTGAAATCATCAACTTGAAATCATCGATTTGAAATCAACTTGAAATCATCGATTTGAAATCATCAACTTGAAATCATTGATTTGAAATCAACTTGAAATCATCGATTTGAAATCATCAACTTGAAATCATTGATTTGAAATCATCGATTTGAAATCATCGTTTTGAAATCATCAACTTGAAATCATTCATTTCAAATCATCGATTTCAAATCATAAATTTGAAATCATCCATTTCAAATCATCGATTCAAAATCATTGATTCAAAATCATCGATACAAAATCATCGATTTCAAATCACGGAATTCAAATCATCGACTTAAAATCATCGGATTGAAAACCACTGATTTCGAATCTCCGAATCGAAATCTGAAATTCGCGATCATCGATTCGAGATCGTCGCGGGAAAATGTAACCGCGATCGTCTGCCACGGTTCGCACAGTTTTCTACACGACGCCGTTAGGGAAATTTTGATACGTGACGTGGTGTGGAAAATCGCCGGGCGAACTGATCTAAGTATATCTCCGAAGTACCGTGACCAACCGGCCAGGGATTCTCGATAGATCGATCCGCGGGTTCGTCGACGCGGCGTCCATGATCCGAAAATGTCCTTATAACGAATGTAGCATCCTGCACATCAGTAAATTCTAATTACGGTACAGGACGATAGGAAACGTCGACGAGCGTTCAGCAGGTCGTTAATGGTTGTTGAAACGTTGAAATGTTAAGTACTCTTCGACGAATCGAGCAGTCGAATTATGTACACACATTTATAAATATCTTATAAATATATATATATAAATCGAAAATTATATATATATATATATATATATATATATATATATATATATATATACACACGCACACACATATGGCATATGGTATACATCTCTCGGGGTCGGAGAATTGAAAACGATCCGGGATCAGGATTGTAGTGGAGGGAACGCTGTAACAGAGGACAAAGTTAGTGAACGTAAACAATATCCCGTGCGTAAACAACACTATAGTCAGCGGTAGAGTCGGGACGCAGTATAATCCTGGGTCGACTGCGTAGGGTCTGTTAAACAAATACGATTACTGCATCGCGGCAAGCTAAGCTGTAATAATAAAGAATATATAGAAAAAATAGAACTCTGCACGATCTCGTTTAATTTCCGTTATCTCGCTAACCCTTGCGAATTTCAACGTTCATAAATGTCGGGATTGAATGGCGAACAACGATTCATCGGACGATTTCGAGCAACTTTTCCTTTGCGAAAATTTCACCGGAGCTTCCGTTCACGAGTTATCGATGGAGAAAGGCGGACCAATCGGAGAGCGAGTACAGCGAACGAGTAGGGCGGGCGGGGCCAATGCAGCCGGCGTCCCGCCCACTGCCACGTCGCGCTTCCTTTCTCGCTGGAACTCGTGGCGCTCGCTCTCCTTGTTCCGCGTTTTTAATATACGACTGAATGATAATATAAAATGATAATAATATGAAATAATAGTAATAATGGAATTATAGTAATATGAAATAATAACAATATGGAATATTAATAGTATAAAGTAATAAGAATATAAAATAATAATAATTTGAAATAACAATAATATAAAATAATGATGAATAGACAGAAAAAAGAAAGAAAGAAGAAAGAAAGGATCAAAGCACTATTCGAGTGTACTGCAACACAAGAACCGAAATCACACAAATAATAATAACAATATAAAATAATAGTAATATAAAATAATAATAACATGAAATAGTAATATAAAATATTAATAATATGAAATAATAATAGCATAAAGTAGCAATAATATAAAATAATAATAATATAAAAGTGTAATATAATATATAATAAAATATAAAAATTTCTCGCATAAACATTTTTATAAAAAAACTGTCAACAAAAGAAATGGCACATCATTGGTACCACAATAAAAAACGATGCGGATCATATTTTGGCTATTCTTTCGCAAAGATTTATTCGAAATAGAATTCGTGATACAACGGTTTCGCGCGTACATCGGCGAAAGTATCCCCGGTTCTATAATTAGCCGTGGAATCAAGGCGGATTTATTCTGGTCGGCCGCCCGATAAGATACTCAAACGACGCTCTTGTCCAGTTCCGTGTTCACCGAGCAGTTTCTGTACATTCCGCCGAGCGCCTGGCCGTCGCTGAACGAAGTGTTCCGCGGGTAATATCTGGTCGGCACGGTGTGCACGGACGGCGCGTACCATCCGTAGTCCATCGACGTGCTCCTGTAACATGGATGCGGCAGCGGAGTCTCGTCCTGCCGGTAGCCCAAGAACACACCTGCAAGAACAACTTCCGTCGTACAAGCTCCCCTCTTTCACGCATCCCCACCCCAACTTGATTCCAACCTCGCGACGCTCCAAAACAAAAAGAACAACAAAAGCAAAAGATAAAATTCAGAATTCAAGAAGACAAATACTGGTAGAAAAAGCCTTTATTAACAAATCGCTCCGCAGAAACAATAACTCCGTTCTCCATCGTGTACAGAAATAGCTACAGAACCGGGCGCTCGAGGACTCCCCAGAGAGGGCACTGCGAGCGTTCGATGCCGAGAGCCCGAGCGATCGCGTTCGGCCTCCGGCGGCGCGCCGCTTGCCGCGCCCTCCCCGCGGAGTCCTCGGGGCCGGCTCAGAGTCTCGCGCCTGCGCACTCGTAGGGCAGCTGCTCGGACACGCTGTGGCACTGGAGCCGGCCGTGCACGTCGGCCAGCCGCTCGACTAGCGCGCCGTGTATCTTGAAGCCTGGGTCCACGGTGACGTTCCTCATCCTGGCGAAGGCGGCCATGTCGACGTGCCGAAGCCTCGGCCCGCTCAGAAACAGTACCAGGAGGTTATCCAACCCGTCGAACGCGTTCGCCCTGATCGCCGTGATGCGGTTCCCGTTCAGCCAGAGGGAGTTCAGCTTTTTGAGATGACGGAACGCGCCGGCTGGCAGGTTGCCGATAGGGTTCCTACCCAAGTCCAGCTCGTTGACCTCGCCGAGGCCGCGGAACGCCTCTGGATGGAGGCTGGAGATGTTGTTACGCGACAGATAGAGCAGGTCGATGTGCGGCAGCCCGTCGAACGCGCCCACCGGCAGGTCCGCGATCTCGTTGCTGTCCAGCGCCAGGGTCTCCAGATGTCTCAGGCCCCTGAACATGTTCCTCCTTAGGCAGATGTTGTTGTTGGTAGCGTAGAGCTCGTGCAGATCGCCCAGGCCCCGCCAGGTGCCCGGTCTGAAGCCGGTGATGTTGTTGTAGTCCAGCAGCAGGGTCTCCAGGTTGCGCAGACCGGCGAACGCGGCGTCCTCTATCTCCGCGATCGTGTTGTTCTTCAGGTCCAGGTAGGTCAGCTGGTCCAGCGCGGTGAAGTGGTGCCTGGAGATGACCGGCAGATCGTTGTCTCGCAGGAAGAGCGCCGACGCGTTCGATACCTCGAGGAACGCGTCCCTGGCGATGTCCGTGATGCCCAGACCCTCCAGGTGCAGCTCGATGTCCTCGATCGTCTGTACCGCGTTCACATCCTCGAACGCCACGCTCTGCAGCTGCCCGCGCGACAGGCACACGTACAGATGGTTGTAGACCTGACAGTCGGAATCCTCCGCGCGGACCTCGTCGACGGTGACCGATAACAGCAGACAAACGAACGAGAGGAGCCGCATCGTTCACTCGGGTGCTCGGTGACCACTGAATAACAGCGGGGTGGACGACAGCAGGGCAGCTAGCCGATGATCGGCTCGGAGGCGACGATGCTCGACAAACGGGGAAATGTTTCCTGGAACGCGGACGATTTCGTCGTTTTGCACGATTCCCGCGGTAAAACTACGGTATCTCCCTGTTTGGACGAGCGCAGCGTCGCTGGCGGCGCGGGTTTATCGGAGTCGAGGCTCTTCGAGGAATACCTTGTTCGTTTTGTCGATGAAAGAGGGATTTTTGAATCATTGATTTTTAGGGGGTTTTTGAGGGTGTTGATCGCGGTTTTTATTGATTGCGAATTTGGAATTGGATTTTGAGAATTGGAGGCTGATTACTGGCGATGCTGAGTAGGCTACCTTCACTACTGGCGGATTGGTTGGCAGGAGCGAGAAAGTGGAGGTAGAGTTAACTGGGGTGAATTTTGCTAAAATTGTATTGTGATGGATTTTGGAAATATTTGAACTATTTTGGCAATACTGTTTATATTGAGACTGGTGAGGTTGAGGAAAATTGAACTGTGCTCAATTTTGTGAGAATTGAACTGTGCTCAATTTTGTGAGAATTGAACTGTGCTCAATTTTGTGAGAATTGAACTGTTCAAAATTTTGTAAGAATTGAACTGTTCTAAATTTTATAAAAAGTCAGTCTTGTTAAAATTTAGTAAAAATTGAGCTGTTCTAAATTTTGGAAAAATTGGCGCTTGTTGAGTTTTGCTAGAATTGAACTGTGATAAATTTTGTGAGAATTGAACTGTTCTAAATTTTGTAAGAATTGAACTCTTTTAAATTTTATAAAAAGTCACCATTGTTAAAATATAGTAAAAATTGGACTGTTCTAAATTTTGGAAAAATTGACGCTTGTTTACATTTCGTAAAAATTGAACTGTACGAAATGTTGTGGGAATTGAATTGTTCTAAATTTGATAAAAATTTACTCGTGGTGAATTTTGCAAGAATTGAACTGTTGTAAATTTTGTAAGAATTGAACTCTTCCAAATTTCATAAAAGGTCAATCTTGTTAAACTTTGTAAGAATTGAACTGTTCTAAATTTGGTAAAAATTGACGCTTGCTAAAATTTCGTAAAAATTAAACTGTGCTAAATTTTCTAAGAATTGAACTCTTTTAAATTCAATGAAAAGTTGCCCTTGTTAAATTTTGCAAGAATTGAACTGTTCTAAATTTTGTAAAAATGGACGATGTTAAGTTAAGACGACGATGTTAAGTTTTGCAAGAATTGAACTGTTCAAATATTTTGTACAAATTGACGCTTGTTAAAATTTCGTAAAAATTGAACTTTGCTAAATTTGGTAAAAATTGAATTGGTCTAAGTTTTGTAGAAATTGGCCCTTGTTAAATTTTGCAAGAATTGAACTGTTATAAATTTTGTAAAAATGGACGCTGTTAATTAAGTTAAGACGACGAGGTTAAGTTTTGCAAGAATTGAACTGTTATAAATTTTATATTTGAATTGAATTGTTCTAAATTTTGTAAAAATTGATCCTTGTTAAAATTGCGTAAAAATTGAACTGTTCTAAATTTTATAAGAATTAAACTCTTAGAAATTTTATAAAAATTACCTTTGTCAAAATTTAACAAGAATTGAACTGTTTTGAATTTTATAAAAATTGACCCTCGTCAAAATTACGTAAAAATTGAACTGTTCTAAATTTTGTAAACCACGACACTCCTTAAAATTTTATAAAAAAAATTGAACTATGCCACATTGTCGTAGGAATCAGACTGCGATTATTTTCGCAAATTTTGAACCGCGTTAAATTCCATAAAACTTGAACCGCGTTAAATCTTCCGACAAAACTTCTTCCTGGTATTCGACTCCGGCGAAAATAACGCAATTGCGCAAGTATGATTCAACTGGTAAGTCTCCCAGTAAATTGTTCTGTCCGGCGAAAAACCGTCCACGGTGAAAGCAGCGTTGAAAGCGAGGAGTTGTGTACATTTCCAACGGCGGCTATCTCGCGAAAGGGTTCCTGGGACATGTGCAAAAATGTCGGGAACACCGATAAGCCGAGAGAAAGAGAGACAGAGTTACCGATCGCGAGCGCTGGCTTATTAATAGCCGGGGCCGTTATCGTTTTAATACGAAGAAGCTTGTTATAGCCAGTGTGTTCTTCCGCGAAGTTTGTTATTTCCACAGTGCGCGAAAACGAATATCAGAAATTAATTACGCGGACCGCCCGTCGACATTTGCGTATCGATGTTAATTAAACTTTCATTAATTAATTTGGCTGCGTAGTCAAACGGCAAAACAAACACCGTGAACGTTACCCGTTTACGTGCTCGTCGTTTTATAATTGGCAGTTGATAGAATGTACTGCACGATTAAATAATAAATTGCGTGATGCATTTGTTGGTTTAACTGTTGGCGATGCTGTTATGATTCGAATGATTAAAATGACTGAAATGATTGAAATGATTTAAACGATTAAAATTACAAAAATGATTAAAATAATATGATCAAAATGATCAAATTAATCAAATTGATCAAAATGACCAAATCATCAAAATGATAAAAATGATAAAAATGATGAAAATGATGAAAATGATCAAGATGATCAAAATAATCAAGATGATCAAGATGATCAAAATGATCAAAATGATCAAAATGATCAAAATAATCAAAATAATCAAAATGATTAAAATGATAAAAATGACGAAAATGATCAAGATCATCAAAATCGTCAAGATTATCTAAATGATCAAGATGATCGAAATGATCAAAATGATCAAGATGATCGAAATGATAAAAATGATAAAAATAATCAAAATGATGAAAATGATCAAAATGATGGAAATGATGAAACTGATGAGTATTCAAATTATCCAAATTATCCAAATTATCCAAATTATTCAAATATCCAAATTATCTAAATTATTCAAATTATTCAAACTATTGAAATTACTGAAATTATTGAAATGATTAAAATGACTAGAACTGTCAATTATTATAACTGTATATCATTAAAATTGTAAATGATTAAAATTGCAACATACAAAAATTGTAAATTACTAAAATTATAAATTATAAAAATCATAAATTATTAACATTGTCGCAGCCAGAAATAAATTTTCGTTGTCCTCCTATCAGGCCAACGCAGAATCGCTGAAGCAAATAATTTCCTCGACTGCTTTTTAAACACGCTCATTGAACGCCAAAGAAAGGAATCTCTCGACGAAAGATTCAAAACCCTGGAAAAAGTACATAAACAGACTAAGAGAAAGCGCGTTTGGGGGAAAAACGAGTACGCAAGAAAAATGGATTCGTATGGTGAAATTGGATTTCGGTGTTCCGGCTTACGGTGTTTGCGCGGCAACGCGACGCGTACATAACTCTGTTGCGAGAAACTTCGAAAGAGAGTCGCGCGACTGCGAAGGGTCAATATAATAAATTCAACGGGATAGATGGGGCTCCGAACTATCGAACGGGGCCGCCGTGTGTACGGCGGCGAAACGTCGCCGTTGATAAATTATTTCGACTCACGTGGGTACATGAAGCGAGTCGGAAGATTGCAAGTTCCGTAAATGTCATCGGTGCGAGGACCCGGCGGCCCGTCCTTTCCCGTCGCCGCGAGCTTCTTCTCTGCGCACACACACCGCGTCCCCGTCATATTCGGACCGCCGCCGGATCAATCGGGATTCGAACGTATCGCGAGGCCAGTTCCCTAAAGCATTATCTACGTCGGGACACACCATGGAACCACGTTCGCTGCAATCTCTCCGCTGTGACATCGGCCGGCCGCGAATGTTTCGTTCCTATAGCGACACTATCTCGGAACCCGGCTGCAATCGATCAAACGATAATCCCACGGCCTTTCGGCGAGCCTCGACGAAATTCGATATTCTATCGCTGTTTCGGTGCTCTCGACGATTATTTTCACCGGCCGACGCGCGCTCCTCTCGAAACAGGTAATTTATGGACGCGAATGCAATTTTCGAATTTTTGTGTTTCGACGAATTCTTTTATTAATTAAATTATGTAGATGAAATTATTATTATAGTATATATTAAATTATATATATATAATAATATTATAATATTATATTATTTATAATATAAAATAGATATGTAATAGACATAATATAGATACATAATATATCGTATATATTATAATATTTATAATATATAATAGATAATATAGACATATATTATTTATATACATAAATAATATATATATGTATGTATGTATGTTAAAAATATTACATATATCTGTATGCAATATTTGTTGTTAACTTTAGTCAAATTCTTACTGTGGAAGAGTTTTTTGTACACGTCACAATTTTTTTTGTAAAAAAGAAAAACAGTAAAAATATACAAAAATGTAAAAATCAGATGTAACAATATTGACCCTAATTTCCTTCCATAAATATTACACTAGGATTAATATAAAATAAAATTCCATAAATATTATAGTAAAATTTTAATAGCGATAAATATTATACGATCTCATCATTTTCATAATATTAACGACAGTGATTATTATTATTATAATAAAAATTATAATGTATAATAAATTATTATAATAAAAATTATAATATATAATAAATTACTAGAATAAAAGTATTTATAATAAAAATATTTGTAATAAAAAATGTTATAATAAAAATATTCATAATAAAAAATTTTATAATAAGAATTATAATATATAATAAATTACTAGAATAAAAATATTTATAATAAAAAATTTTATAATAAAAATTTTTATAATAAAGGTTATAATATGTAATAAAAGATCGTTTGTTAAAAATCGCCGAAGGATCGCTCGAACAAGTGACCTAATGTGCGATTAGGCATCCGCGGACGGCGCGCTTTGCCGAGATCACGCCGAGTGCACGAGCCAGCATCGATTCCCGGGAACTTCGTTTCCGGATCCGCCGCGCATTCTTCCGTTACGTAAAACGTATTTATAAACAGGTTCGCGCTGAGAATAGTCCGGCGTGTGCAGCTCTCGTTTGAGAAGATAGGGGCTCGGTGTCCCTTCGGTGCGCTCGTTTTTTGTGTGGAAAAGAGGGTTATTGAACCGGCACGACAGCCAGGTGAACGACTACTGCACAGGCCGCCCAAGCATTTGAAATTCTAGCCGAGTGTGCACTGCATTACGACGGTCGCGCTATCAGCGACGTCGATAACAGTAGCGGTTTCGTTGACCGGCTTAAAATCGCGCTTCCCGGCGAGCTTCCTGCTAAGAGGCTCGGCGAGACGCGCGCGGGAACCGGGGAAATGCGACGTGACCGGTGGAAATGGTAGCGGAGGAATTGGCTGGATTTCCGGGCGATGGAGTGGGGCTGGGTCACGTGACGCGCCGCGCGACTCCCGCGCGGCGGAGTGGGGGTCGACTACTTTCACGGATTTCTTAGATTACTGTGAAAATTAGCGCGTAGAAGTGACTGTATAAAAATTTACATATAAAAATATCATTACATATAAAAATTTACGTATAAAAATTAGTATATAAAAATGTCTATATAGAAATTAATACGTAAAAATAACTGTATAAAAATTAATACTTGAAATTGCCTATATAAAAATTAATACAAAAAAATGTCTATATAAAAATTAATACAAAAAAATGTCTATATAAAAATTAATACGTAAAAATATCTGTATCAAAATTAATACTTGAAATTGTTTATATTAAAATTAATACTTGAAATTGTCTATATAAAAATTGTTACTTGAAATTGTTTATATAAAAATTAATACTTGAAATTGCCTATATAAAAATTAATACTTGAAATTGTCTATATAAAAATTGATACTTGGAATTGTCTATATAAAAATTAATACTTGAAATTGTCTATATAAAAATTAATACTTGGAATTGTCTATATAAAAATTAATACTTGAAATTGTCTATATAAAAATTAGTACTTGAAATTGTCTATATAAAAATTAATACTTGAAATTGTCTATATAAAAATATCTGTATAAAAATTAATGCACAAAAGTATCTGTATAAAAATTAATACATAAAAATGTCTATATAAAAATTATTGTGAAAGTGTTTATATAAAAATTAATACATAAAGATATCTGTATAAAAATGAGTGCATAAAAATATCTATGGAAAAATTAATATATAAAAATATCTGTATAAAAATTAATACATGAAATTGTCGGTATAAAAATTAATACAGAAAAATATCAGTGTAAAAATGAATAATAAAGAAAATCTACGGAAGGATTATCGTATAAACAAGTCCGCAGAAAAATGTTCTCTCGGTGTTGGACGAGCAGACTGTTTGGCGTTCGATTGTAATTTCTCCAAGGTGCACGATTTTCGCCGGCACGTGTCGATTCCGATGCACAACTGTTCCATCATTAAGTGCATCACCACCGTCGGCCTGCTCGTCGCGTTGTCGACGAGCGTCGGTATAGACTTAATGAAACGATTATCTTCGCCGACACTTCCAGTTGCGGTCTGTCCACCAGAAGCGTATTACCGGACTCCTGATAAGGGTCGCAGTTCCTGTGCCGCGCGAACCAAAAACCGCGTAGAACAACACGCTCGGTTCAGCCGCGCGGAACACGTTGTGAAATAAACGTCGTCGTCGCTTGAAAACACGAACGGGTCCTCGGTTCGGCTGGAATGTGACGGTGCCCGCGGATTTATTTTCACAGCTGTGCAAAGTGATCGTTTTTTTTTTGTGACACGTGAGACACGATTGCGTTCTAAATACATACTCTAATTGACCGGAGTGCATTGAAGAATTGATTGCAGTTTAGGAATTGCGCCGTAGACGCGAATAGGATCGCGTGACATAATTTCGGATCGTTCGGTAAATTAGCGCTGCAATTATTAATTAGTAGAGCTTAGTGGCTGAATAATATTTTCAGAAAGCTTGGAAAAAATTCGGTCACTGTAATATTCGCTTAATTAGCGAACGAAGTGCCCAAAAAATATTTGCTGAATGTCCTGAATACTCGAATTTATTAATTACAATAAATAACATATTATTTATTAAAAACTAATTAACAATAAATAAATAACAGAATAATATTACCAGAAACCTTGGAAAAAATTCGGTCACTGTAATATTCGCTTAATTAGCAAACGCAGCGTACGAAAAGTATTTTCCGATAGTACCGAATATGCTAATTGTTAATTGTAGCAAATTAACGACGCTGGCGACTCGCCTTATTGAACCTTGATTTTTGTCGGTGGGTGACGTTACAGGAACAATTACGTACGTATCCGGTATCAACAGATGATAAACGTCAGATAAGTGCAACTGCGAAGAAGGTCGTTCTTTATCGCCTGTTACGCGTATAAATGTCAGAGAGGCATTGTCCGGCGATTTATCTGTTGACTTTGGTGACAGTCCTCGCGACGGATCGTTCGATTATGTTAATTTCCAGCGTTGGAAAACGCGAAAGTTTGCACGGAACTGCTTGAAATAATTGCCGCGTTCGGATGGAATAATTCACGAATTTTGTTGGAATTATTTTGCGACTAAGCGGAAGAACCATTTCTTTGTTTAACAATGTTTATTGTAATTGTATGGAATTCGCAGTCTGATAATTATATCGGAATAAAACTCTCGTATCGCGTTCGACTAAATCGAAAATTCTCGGGCGTTTAATTTGCGAGATTATTAAATTATAAAAAAGCAGGGCAATTGTCTACAAGATGATCCCCGATTTTCACGAAATTTGAGTATGTTATAGAGTTTCGTGTTTCGAACAACTTTTTCCTTTGCGAAAAATGTCGTTCTCTTTTAGTTTCCGAGATATTCCCGAAAGCTGTCGGCAGACCTAACCTAGACCTAACGTTCTACGTGATAGGTCTGGGTTAGTCCTCCGGTTTTTCTGCGATATCTCCGAAACCGGCGCAGATAGAGATTTTTCGCCAAGGAAAAAGTTATTCAGAATGTCAAGCTCTACAACATAATTCAATTTGAGAAGAATCGGCGAGGTTTTCAATGTTATAAACAATTCGCGTAAACGAAATTAATTGAAGGCTGCCTTTGAGCCTGTTGCAAATAATAAATAACAAATAAACAAATAAAATGGAGAAACCTCTGATTTGTAGAATTACAATTACGTCACCCGGTGCATTGCCCCAGGAACTGCGAGACACGAACCTCGTTGAAGTTATCGAAAAATCAAAACTCTCTCGATCCAATCGTAAAGTGGCCAACGTCAAAACATGTTTACGTTACCATAAATCATGGTAACGACCCGGGAACGTCCAGCTTTCCCGCGGAATTGACAGCGCGACGGCCATTCGGAGAAGGAACGAAAGAGATCGAAACAGCTGAGCGAAGATGAGCAGCTGCAACGTGACGCCGCTGAAGCAGTACGCGGAGATCAGTTACCGTGTGAAATGCGTGTCTGTGGAGAACGAGCGCGTGTTCGGCGACGTGTACGTCACTCGTCAGACGAGGAGCATGCTCTATTGTGCCGACGGATATCAGTTCCCCTCGATGTACGGCCGAAGAAAATGCAACTTGATACAGAAGGCATGGCCGGGCCCGGACTTCATGGAGCTGAACAAGAAGAAGCCGATTAGAAGGGCGAGCATTACAATGTCGGCGAAACCGCCCAAGCAGTGCTTGAAGAGATCGAAATCGGTCGGCGACACCAGGAGCATGCCGCAATACGGCTGCAAGAACAATGGCGGCGCGAAAACCGAGACCGATGTTCGGAATCCGAAGGTAATACAACCGATCGTACGATTCTTTTTTTAGACCGACGTATGTGTGCGATGAATTAAAGTATGCAAAAAGGATTATAATGGTATAAAATATGATGTAAAGTATAATATGAAATATTATATAGAGTATAACATGAAATGTGATACGAAATATAATATAGAATATAATATTAAATATTGTATAATATAGGATATGAAATATAATATCGGATATAATATTAAATATTATGTAAAATATGATATGAAATATAATATAGGATATAATATTAAATATTATGTAAAACATGATATGAAATATAATATCGGATATAATATTAAATATTATGTAAAATATCATATAAAATATAATATAGGATATAATATTAAATATTATGTAAAATATGATATAATATATAATATCGGATATAATATTAAATATTATGTAAAATATGATATGAAATATAATATAGGATATAATATTAAATATTATGTAAAACATGATATGAAATATAATATCGGATATATAATATTAAATATTATGTAAAATATGATATGAAGTACAATATAAAAAATAATATTAAATATTCAATGAAATATAATGTGAGGTACAATTTAAAATATAATATAGGATATAATATTAAATATTATGTAAAATATGATATGAAGTACAATATATAAAAATAATATTAAATATAATATTAAATATTCTATGAAATACGATGTGAAGTACAATTTAAAATATAATATAAAATATAATATAAAATATAATTAATATAAAATATGATATGAAGTACAATATAAGATATAATATTAAATATTGTATAAAATATGATATGAAGTACAATATAAAATACAATATTAAATATTGTATAAAATATGATATGAAGTACAATATAAAATGTAATATAAAATATAATTAATATAAAATATGATATGAAGTACAGTATAAAATATAATATTAAATATTATATAAAATAAGATATGAAGTGCACAATATAAAATATAACATAAAATATAATATTAAATATTCTATAAAATAAGATATGAAGTACAATGTAAACTATAATATAAAATATTGTATAAAATATGATATGAAATATAACATAAACTATAATATAAAACGTAATATGAAAATATATTTAATATAAAATGTGATATGAAGTAAAATATCGAATATAATATAAAATATAATATTAAATATAAACATACAATATTTACAATATTATATCTATATAATATTAAAATTTCCTCCAAGAAAAATTTGCACTATCAAGATACACAATATTATCAAGGCGGATATAATATTATACGCACGTATAGTCGATATCATGAAACAAATGTTTAGACTATATTTTTTTAACACGATTCATCGAATTCAAACGATCGTACGATACGATATACCCGGACAGTTCGTCCGGAATTACAGTAACACGCCCACTAATCCCGCTTTCTGAATGATCTCGCACCATTTAAGGCCGATCTAATGTCGGAGGTTAATTGAAAATTAGTAACCGGTAGCACAGTCTCTGCCACTGTAGTCGCCGGCTTTCGCTATTAATAATCTTAATAAAGTTCAATCTCGGAATAATTGAATTCGTAACCTGCCGGTGGCAAAGGTTGCGTTCTCTCGTCTGCCTGACAATTTTTTTCACGAATGGAACGCCGTGGACGTTGCGAGTCACGTGATTCTAACTTGAAAATCTGTTCGCTGTGCTGATTACAAAATATACTCTCATATATTTAATAACAATGGTAATTTAATAATTGTGGTTACAATTAGAACAATTGTTGCTCTCAGAACTTTCTAACCAGCTGACTAAAATTAAAGATTTGGGTCCATTTTAACCTAGAATATAAATATTCATATTCGACCGTCTAGCTTCCAACAATTAATTAAAATTGCCAACAGGGGCATAATGCTTTATACAAAATCTTAAAAAAATTGCTGGATAGAATATTAATTATTATTAATATAATAAAATATAATAAAATATTCTATATATTCTATATACTATATTATATATCATATTATGTATATTCAATATATTATGTATTATATTACGTATATTCTATATATTATATTATATATTATATATAATATATAGAATGTAATATATAATATTATAATAAATAATGTTTAATATTTTATTAATATTAAAACAAATATTAATAAAAAAATAATATTAAATAATAATAATAATAAATATTATAATAATATATTAATATTATTATATAATAATATATATATATAATAATAATATTAAATATATAATAATAATAATATTAAATATTAAATATATTAAAAATATTATAAACAAATAAAAAACCAGTAACAACAAAAATCGAAACTAAAAAATGGAAATCCAATTAGAAACATTTTCATAGCGCGAGGAATTTCTCGGTCGGGAAATTGACGCGCATCTGAAGAAAAAGCATCTCGGCCGTAAGCTCCGGGCGAGATGGAATTGGAATTACGGAAAGTGGATCGATCGGACGTTATTCGCGATTAGATCACCGCCGTCGTCGTCGTCGTCGCCGAGTCTCTCTGATCGGTTCCGTGGAAAATAACGAGGACGCGTATCGGCCGCCGCTTGTTTCAGACGTATCCGTCGCCGTTGCCGTACGCGCCGTTAGGAAAGGAGCGATCGGTCTCGTCCCTGGTGGATCAGCTGTTGCTGGAGATCTACGGGCTGCCGGACGGCGACAGAGGACGATCGGAAAGCGATTCGACAGCGTCGTCCCTGAAGGCGCGTCCCCGGCACCAGCAGCTGCAAAAGGCGCGTCTGCTATGGAAAAGTAAGAGTAACTCGATATAAGAGATAGAAATGTCTATAACGGGGCCGCAGCGAGGGGGGAAGAGCGGGGAGCGTGGGCGGCCTGATAAATGGGTTTACATCGGGGACGTTTATTGTGGAAGCTTCTCATTGTCGAACCCGCTTGCCAGCGATTATTTACCGGCGCGTAGAATTTCATAATATAGCGGGCCCGGCGAGGCGAGCGCCGATTGTTGTTATGAAATGGACGGAGTAGACGAGATGGCGGGAGCGTCTGCGAATTCACTATTATCGTTTCCCTCACAATGATCCATTAACGGGGGGAAGCACTCGCCGCTGCAACGCCAATATTTATGGAAATCGTTCCTCGTGTTCGAAGGAGAGTAGATGCGCCGTTCAAAGATAGGATGATCAGAGCTTCTTTTGCATGGAATAGAGTTTGCGCGTTTCTAACCGAGAGTATTTTTAGTGGGGTATGGTTGGTACAGGCTGCTTCTAGTGGAGACTGCTTCCATGGAGTCTGTTTAGTGTTTAAGTAGAGTGCAGGGTAGGCTAGTAGAGTTTGTTTAATTGAGTCTGTCGAAGTCTGTTTCCTGTTGAGTAGATTAGTCGGTTAGGTGGTCGACATTTAGTAGATTCTGGCTACTTGGAGTCTATTTGTAGAATCTGGCTACTTAGAGTTTGTCTACTTAGTGTCTGATTACTTAGAGTCTGTTTAATAGAACCAGATTAGTAGAGTCTGCTTAACAGACTCACTTTAGTAGAGTTCGTTTAGTAGAATCTGACTACTTGGGGTCTATTCAATAGAACCAGTTTAGTAGAGCCTGTTTAATAGAACCAGATTAGTAGAGTTTGATTAATAGAGTCTGCCTACTTAGAGTTCATTTAGTAGAGAATCAGTAATTAGAGTTCGTTTAGTAGAGTTCGACTACTTAGAGTTCGTTTAGTAGAATCTGACTACCTGGGGTCTGTTCAATAGAACCAGTTTAGTAGAGCCTGTTTAATAGAACCACATTAGTAGAGTTTGATTAATAGAGTCTGCCTACTTAGAGTTCATTTAGTAGAGAATCAGTAATTAGAGTTCGTTTAGTAGAGTTCGACTACTTAGAGTTCGTTTAGTAGAATCTGACTACCTGGGGTCTGTTCAATAGAACCAGTTTAGTAGAGCCTGTTTAATAGAACCAGATTATTAGAGTTTGATTAATAGAGTCTGCCTACTCGGGGTTCATTTAATAGAGTTATACTAATTAGAGTTCGTTTAATAGAGTCTGTCTACTTAAAGTCTGTTTAATAGAACCAGATTAGTAGAGTCTGCTTAACAGACTCAGTTTAGTAGAGCTTGTTTGATAGAACCTGCCTACTTGGAGCTCATTTAGTAGAGTATAACTAATTAGAGTTCATTTAGTAGAGCCTGACTACTTGGAGTCTGTTTAATAGAACCAGTTTAGTAGAGTCTGTTTAATGGAACCAGATTAGTAGAGTTTGTTTAATAGAGCCTGCCTACTCGGAGTTCATTTAGTAGAGTTATACTAATTAGAGTTCGTTTAGTAGAGTCTGACTACTTAGAGACAGTTTAATAGAACTAGTTTAGTAGAGTTTGATTAATAGAGTCTGCCTACTTAGAGTTCATTTAGTAGAGTTATACTAATTAGAGTTCGTTTAGTAGAGTCTGACTACTTAGAGTCTATTTAATAGAACCAGTTTAGTAAAGTTTGAATAATAGAGTCTGCCTACTTGATGTTCATTTAGTAGAGTTATACTAATTAGAGTTCGTTTAGTAGAGTCTGACTACTTAGAGACAGTTTAATAGAACTAGTTTAGTAGAGTTTGATTAATAGAGTCTGCCTACTTAGAGTTCATTTAGTAGAGTTATACTAATTAGAGTTCGTTTAGTAGAGTCTGACTACTTAGAGTCTATTTAATAGAACCAGTTTAGTAAAGTTTGAATAATAGAGTCTGCCTACTTGATGTTCATTTAGTAGACAATCAGTAATTAGAGTTCGTTTAGTAGAGCCTGACTACTTGGAGTCTGTTTAATAGAACTAGTTTAGTCGAGTCTGTTTAATAAAACCAGATTAGTGGAGTTCGTTTAATAGAGTCTGCCTACTTTTATTAGAGTTTGGCTAAGTAGAGTTCATTTAATAGAGTTTGTCTACTTATAGTTCGTTTAGTAGAGTTTGACTATTTAGAGTCTATTTAATAGAACCAGATTAGTAAAGTTTGTTTAATAGGGTCTGCCTATTCGAAGTTCATTTAGTAGAGTTATACTAATTAGGGTTCGTTTAGTAGAGTTATACTAATTAGAGTTCGTTTAGTAGAGTCTGACTACTTAGAATTCATTTAATAGAGTCTGTCTACTTAAAGTCTGTTTAATAGAACCAGCTTAGTAGAGTACGTTTAATAGAGCCTGTCTACTTAGAGTCTGTTTCCAGTGTCTGTCTACTTAAAGTTTGTTTATTGAGTTTGTCTATTTAGAGTCTGATTACTTAGAGCCTCTTTAATAGTATCAATTTAGTAGAGTTCGTTCAATATGTCTACTTTGAATTTGTTTCTAAAGTTTGTCTACTTATAGTCTCTTTGTAGAGTCTGTCTGTATAGAGACTCTTTAGCAGAGTCTGTCTACTTAGATTCTGTTTAGTAGAACCAGTTTAGTAGAGTTTGTTTAATAGAGCTTGTCTACTTTGAGTTAATTTAGTAGAGTCTGACTACTTAGAGTCTGTGTATAGCATCTGACTACTTAGAGTTCGTCTACTTAAACTCTGACTACTTAGAGTCTGTTTAACAGAATCAATTTAGTAGAGTTTGTTTAATAGAGCTTGTCTACTTAAAGTCCGTTTCAAATCTATTCAGTTGTACTTTGTATTGTACTTTGAATTTATTTCTAGGGTTTGTCCACTTATAGTCTCTTTGTTGAGTCTGCCTGCTAGTAACTGTTTAATAAAATCTCTCTACTTAAAACTTGATTATTTAGAGACCCTTTAGTAGATTCTGTTTGATAGACCCAGCTTAATAGAGTTTGTTCAATAGTTGTGTGCCTACTTGCAGTTCATTTAATAGAGTCTGATTACTTAGAGTCTGTTTGCAGAGTCTACCCACTTGGAGATCCTTTAGCAGAGTCTGTTTAATATAGCCAATTTAATAGAATTTGTCTACTTGGAATTAATTCAATAGAGTCTGTCTACTTAGAACCTGTTTGTTGAGTCAGTATACTTGGAATGTTTTTGTAGAGTCTGTCACTCTAGAATCTGTCTACTTAGAATCTGCTGTTAGAGTCTGTTTTTAGAATCTATCTCCTTAGATAAGGTTTATGCAAGGTTTCTTTTTAGACTCTGCTTAACAGTCAGTCTAACAGTAGAATATATTTTCATTTATATTAATCAGTGGAATATATTTGGTACAGTTTACTTTGTAAAGTCAGTCCTTAGGGTCAATTTAAAATTAGTAGAGCCTCTCTTAGTCTGTCTTAGAAGAGTCTGCTTTGTAAAATCTGTCTTTAGGGTCAACCTAAAAATAGGATCAACTGAAAATAGGGTCAACCTTAGAATAGGGTCAACATAAATTGACTTAAAAAAAAAGGTCAATAAAAATAAAAGAGTCTGTCCAATAGAATATGTCCACTAGACTCTGCCTAGTGCACTCTATTCACTAGTGCCTATTCAACAATATCCAATACTGTATCTATATATTAAAATCTGTTCAGCACAGTCAATGTTCAAGTGCCCGGCGCTCTCACAACAGTATCAAATAACCAAAAGCAAGAGCACCAATCGACCCGGGAGACCTTTCGGTACAACTTTTCGTCAACTGTTTCACCAAAATAGCCCCGGGCTGTAAACCGGCATAGGAGAACCGTGCTCGCCGCAGCAGAATTACGCCGGCGATATCGATTTTACGGGGCGCGAGGCGAGAGATTCGAAAGTCCGTTCGAATTAGGCGACGATACTTCGGCAGATGCTGACGAGACAAGAGGCTCCGTACCGCTGCCCAGACAGAGACAAGCGGCCTCGTTGACTTCAAGCCGGGAAGAAGGTTCTTTCGCTTCGAGTGCGCCACTCTTTCTCCCTTTCTTTCTTCCGCTTCCCGGGGCCACTCCTTTTATTTCTATAGACGACGCTGCTTCGTTGAACGTGCATAGGGAAAAACAGGGGTACGAAAGACCGCGGACTACGAAGAACTATCTTTCTACCACGCTGGAACGTGACTTTGCCTGAATCGCGTTGCCATCGGAACGGTATCCGTCCCAGACAGCCGGGAAGCGTTCGTGTCTCGTGGATTCGTTGGGTAATTTGCGAAATTGCTACTACGACGAATAGATTTATTCCAAACCAGAAACGCATCGAATAAATTTTTCCGAATTTTTGCAATAATTTACGTAATATAATCTTCCATTGCTGGGATATTTTTATCATCTCTGTCACGTCGGAAACCATAAACGATCCTCCAAATTATAACATTATTTTCAAAGAATTCTGTCTAAAATTATTTAATAATTTGAAATTGTTGTTAAACTATTTTTAAACAATTTCTCTCTCGTTTTCTCTGTCATCGTCACGTCGCATTACACGAACACTGAAACCATAAACGATCCTCTAAATTATAACACTATTTGCAAACAATTCTATTTAAAATTATTTAATAATTTGAAATTGTTATTGTATTATTTTTAAACAATTTCTCTCTCGTTTTCTCTATCATCGTCACGTCGCATTACACGAACACTGAAACCATAAACGATCCTCCAAATTGTAGCATTATTTGCAAACAATTCTATT
This sequence comes from Megalopta genalis, assembly GCF_051020955.1. Taxonomy (NCBI): domain Eukaryota; kingdom Metazoa; phylum Arthropoda; class Insecta; order Hymenoptera; family Halictidae; genus Megalopta; species Megalopta genalis. The sequence goes on along the minus strand of NC_135026.1, from coordinate 4,569,988 downwards.
TAAAATTATTTAACAATTTGGAATTGTTATTAAATTATTTTTAAACAATTTCTCTCTTGTTTTCTCTATCATCGTCACGTCGCATTACACGAACACTGAAACCATAAACGATCCTCCAAATTGTAGCATTATTTGCAAACAATTCTATCTAAAATTATTTAACAATTTGAAATCGTTATTAAATTATTTTTAAATAATTCCTCTTTCGTTTTCTCTAGCATCGTTGAATCAGTGACCTATAAAGTCACAAACACAGTCTAAAAAGCAGACTTTTCTCCCATTAACGCTAAACCTACCGAGCACTAAAAGCAACGAATTTTTGTTGCTCTGTAAGAACGATAAAACCGAATCTATTTAGACTTCCCATAATTTTTATTACAACGAATACTCGGACTGTGAAATTCATTTAATAATTTCCTATGAAAAAGTCTCTATAATTTCAGCAATTTTAAAATACAAAATGTAAAACCGGTCTTGACCGGCTTGGTAGGTTTAGTGTTAAATTCTCCCATTTCAGTGAAATATTTATAACAATAAAACTCAAAGAAACACCAGCGAATTAGATTTCGTAGCGCTCCCTACGGGCTGCCGGTCGGAACGTGACGTCACCGGCGCTCGGCTCGCGCGAGGCGTAGCGAGTGGGGGAAGGTTTAGCGGTCGCGGGACCTGGCGTCACGTGATCCGAGCGCCGGTGACGCCACGCGATCCGAGCGCCGGTGACGTCACGTGACCCACGCTCCGGTGACGCCATGCGATCCGAGCGCCGGTGACGTCACATTCCAGCCGACAGCGGACGCAACGCGACGCTCGCATTCGCAGCTCGAAGTCCATTGAATTCTGCTGCCCGAAGACAAAGTTTCGGGAGCATGCCGCCGTGCCGATATGAATACGCGATGCGGAACGGCCGGCTCCCGTCGAAAGGCACCTTCGCCGCGGTTTTATATTCGCTGCGACGGCGCACCGTTCCGCGGAGTTCTCCAATTTAAATTTTAACGCGGAAGTTAACGAAATTCAAGTTAGTTAAGGAGGGCTTAGGCGGCCTCGCCGCGCGATTCCGAGGCATCCGAGGAGCCCCGTGTTCAGCATGATCAAAGGAAAATGGCCGGCGCGGTCCGGGGCCGCGGTTAACAGCGAGAAGACTCGGGAAAAACTGCAATCTTGGGCCGAGTGTGTGCACAGGGAGAGCCCTTTCGGGCCGTTATCAAGATTGCGGCTTCAATTCACGGACTCCGTGCCGCCGTGTCCCGCCTTGTCCTGCCTTGCCTCGCACAATCCAGCCTCGGCTGAACGCGCTCCCCTCAATTTCAAAGTGTCGGCCGCAATCTGCTGCTCCGTGCGCGCTCGTTGCATTTTGGATTCCGCCTGGTGCCGACGGGAACGCTGTTTGCTTCGACTGTCCGTCGACCTTCTCGTTCCTACGCCCTCCAACACGTTCTGCCAAAATCCTGGTCACATACTGCGGTCTGAAAGCGTGCTTTATGTGGCCAAAATTCAATTTTTTATGCTTGAGGTGGTGTTGATATTTTTTTAGAGGATCAGAGATCAAGATATTATTCTTGTTTTATTAATATAGGTGAAATAGGAAATTGGAAGATATTTTTACAATTTTTTTAGTGTAAATTGAAGATTTGTTTGGAGCCTCTAGGTTAAATATTGTAATTTTTAAATGGCGCTGTGGATTTTTATGAAATTTTTGATAAAAATAAACAGGTAAAATGGAAAACTGGGAAGACGTTTTTTCAACAATTTTTTTAATATAAATTAAGAAGTTTTGCGGGGCCTGTAGGTAAAATATTGTAATTTTTAAATGGTGGTATGGATTTTTATGAATTTTTGATAAAACTGTATACAGAATTTTTTCGCTGTGAACAGACAATTCTTCAGAGCCTGCAATATATTCTACTTTTTACACGACAATGTGTTGACACTGTGGATTTCTACGAATTATCGACAAAAATGTACAAAACTGAGAAGTCTGGAATTTAGTTAGACGGTTGCATTGTCGTATTATTTTCCGAAAATATTCATTAATAAAGCGTGGCTTCCCATTTCACAGGCAAAAGCGAGCTGCAGATTCTCATACGGAATTTACGCGACCATATCAATCATACAGGCGGTCTGCTGATCCGCCAGCTGCGGCGAAAGGATTATCTGAGCATCAAGCGAGAAAAACAATGCGACATTGTTACCGCGTACCTACAAGCCCACAGCCGGAAACATAGTGAGTAGATGTTGTCACGTACTTAATAAACTGTCGTGTCCGTCTATTTATAGACGCCTTTTTGAATATCTGCAATTTAATTACTGAGTGGAATTAATTATTGAGTAAAATTATTTACTAAGTAAAATTACTGAGTAAAATTACTGAGTAAAATTAATCAGTGAAAAAAATTAATTACTGAGTAACATCATTCACTGAGTAAAGTTAATTACTGAGTAAAATTAATTACTGAGTAAATCTATCACTGACTAGAGTTAATTACTGAATAAAATTAATTACTAAGTAGAATTAATTTTTGGGTTAAATTAATTACTGAATGGAATTAATTGCTCAGTAAAATTAATTACTGAATCGAATTAATTGTTGAGTAAAATTAATTACTGAATGGAATTAATTGCTGAGTAAAATTAATTACTGAAAGAAATTAATTACTAACAAAAATTGATTACACAGTCAAATTAATTAGTGAATGGAATTAATTACTGAGTAAAATGAATCGCTCAGTAAAATTAATTACTAGGTAAAATTAACAAATCAGCAAAATTAATTACTGAGTAAAATTAATCACCGAGTAAAATTAATTACCGAGTAAAATTAATCACCGAGTAAAATTAATCACCGAGTAAAATTAATTACTGAGTCCAATTAATCACTGAGTAAAATTTATTTCTGAGTAAAATTAATTACTCTATAAATTAATCCCAACCTAAGCAATTCGTAAGAAACCAACGCATCGGTTTCCAAAATTAATTTCAAGATAAAATCTGCTGGTAAAGCCGCACAAGAAATTGTATTCCGGAACAGTTGTTCAAGCATGAACCGGGGAGAACGTTTCAGTTTATCATAGAAGCTCGTGTTTCCTAATTCGAGAGTTCAGGAAGCCCCGGAGTTTCGTTGTAACGCTGTTTTTTTGCACCCGGTAGCAAGCAGTACAACGCCGCGCGCCGCCGCAATTTGCACTTTACATTTATGCGAACCGCTATGATTAGGACAGCAGGAAGTAGCGTGCAAGAAACAGCGGTGTTTTAACCAGGGCCGGTTGCTCTGAATAAACAATAGGCTCTCTCATAACACGGTGGAACGCGACTTGTCGTCCGTTGTCTTCTTCAATGGAACTTCGTGTTTCGTTTCCCCGAATAAAAACATCGCTCCGTCAAAGAAGCGATCTTTGTGCCGCGCACGACGTTAAAACAACCGCGACGACGGGGTCCGTGGCTTCTTCTTATATTCGCCTTATCGTCGGCTCGCGTTCATAAATATGGATCGACTTGATTGCAGCGAAATATCACGTGGCTGGTCGATAAACAACGTAACGTAGGTTTCATAAAACGCTGCGTACAGGATGTCCCGTAATTATGTCAACGAACGGCAAGGGCTGATTCCTCAGGTCATTTGGAGTAACTTTTTCCTTTACAAAATTTGTCTCCAAGGTTTCGTTTACGAGTTATTCGCGAAAAACAGTGACCAATCGGAGAGCGTGGCAGCCGGCGCTTCGCCCTCGCGGACAATGCCGCGTCGCGTCAGCCGTCTGACGCAGCGGCTGTGGTCGCGTGGGCGGGGCGCCAGCCGTGCGCGAGTTCTCATTCGTCAGCGTTTTTCACTAATATCTCGTAAACGGAGCCTCGTAGAAGATTTTCGCTAAGGAAAAAGTTGCTCCAAATGACCTCGGGAACCGATTTCCGAATTCAATTTCTCATTTATAAATTGGGAATGCCTGGGTAATCCTTGTATAAATTGGGAATTGACTTATTACTGGACCGCGGATTTCACGCATTTATGGCACAATTGAGTTGTTGCAATTTAAAATTAATACAAAAGTTAAAAGAATGTCAAGACGTCAACGCATTATTTTTAATCTATTGAAATTATTAAATGGAGGAAGAACTTTCTATTTTGTTTCTGTTTCTTGCGGTTGTTGCTAGTCTTTTTTTATTTTTATTTTATTACTGATTAATACGTATAATTAACAAATACTGCTAAAAATAATTTTACTTTTCAACATTTACTATCATTATTTATTACAACGAATTATTTCGGAATTACGACTTCTTCGATTAACTTCTCTGGAATACAAATGTTCAAACGAGTTTCAACGAAGTTCCGAAGTACGAAGGACGAAGAGATTAGGTTTTTCTTCCGGAAAATTCGAAAGGACTTCGAAGGACGACTGACAAGATCTCGGCTGTCCTTGTGGGACTTCCGAGGACTTCGCCCGGGAACACGGTGATCCTTCAACATCTTCCGAAGAGAGAAATTCGTCGAAACTTTCCCGACCCTTCGGAAACTCTGCCGCGGGATGAGCAGTGTCACGTGTCACGTTTTCACCCTCGAAGATTGTTCGTCATTTTGTCCAACATATTTTCTGACGCACAGCTGTCTCTTTAGATGTATTAGTATTATTATGGACTCTAATGAATCGTGAAATTGAAATTCATTTAAGGGGAACACGGTGTTCAATTAATTTTTCGAGTCTGATGAGGTTCCGAAAGTAATATTTGTTTAAAAAATTTCGGTGACAAGAGTTAGTAATTTATATCAGTAATATAAATAATGTAATATACAATATATAACATAATATGTAATACAATATATAATATAATATATAATACACACAACATATAATATAATATAAATAATATAAAGAAACATAAAACAGAATAATATTTATTTTTATAAAAACGATAATAGAAATCGATAAAAATCCACACGCTTAAAAAACATCAGTTTTGTAGTTAAAGATAAGACTTTAAAATTAATCAAAAATATTTCAAAGACACTGAAATGATTCAAAAATATTGTCATACGATTTTCAAGTAAAAAAAGACAATTATAAAAAGAGGGTTCCATCGGCGTTGTTTTTGCGTCTCGCGCATGGCACGGACATTTGTTTTGCATGAAAACATCGTTGACGGTGCGAAGATTAGGCGAGAGGGTATGGCTTTCGTCGCGGCAGCCGCCTGGAGGGCCGAGCGCACCGGCAGCCCCGTTATCGATACACTCGCGGCGATATCGGCGCGGCAGCCGCACACACGCGTCCCGTGTCCTCACGGACACTTCCGGGAAACAAAAAAAAGGCCTGTTTCACGTGCCAGCGGGGCGCCCCGGTGATCAATAATTAGACTTTGCCGCGCGAGTAGCCGGGCCCGACCACGCATGCCCGCCGAGCGGGAGGCAGAAGCGGCCGCGTCGCGTCGGCGTTCGCCGTCATTGATAAAGTTTTAATGATGTTGGCGCCTGCGAAACGGAAATGCGGAACTTTCCTCGATCTCTTCGCGGGCACGGTATTTAGCGCAGCGAAAGCCGCGACGCGTGCCGAGACGTTGCGTGACGGCGCGGCGTTCCGAGTTCCGCGACGCAACCCTTTGACAGAGGGATTTTTTTTCCTCCAATTTTCATGGCACTGCGGTATGTCATAGGGGACGCCATTTCGAGCAAACTTCTCCTTTGCAGCAATTTCCGGCGGGCTATAGTTTCCGAGATATTCGCGATAAACTGCGGGCCTAACCCAGGCCTAACGTAGACCTAACTTTGACCTAACCGGGACCTAAAATATACCGAATCCAACGAGCACGGAATTTAATGATCCGGAAATGTCTTCTCAACGTCATTTTCAGCAACGTTTCCTTAACCTTAAAAAAGTTAGTTCTAGGTTAGGTCTAGCTTAGGTCTGGATAAGCCCTCCACGTGACTGGGATCATTTTAGGAGTAATGATTGAGATCTAACCAAGACGAAACTTTCGCATAAATTGCACTTAATTCGAACCTAGTTCAGACCTAACTCAGACCTAACCCAGACCTAACCTATACTTACAACTTGACGTTTACGTGACGGTGATTAACAGAGAAAAATATCGTTCACAATTGACGTCGTTTGGCGGCACGCGATCAAAGGTCACCGGCATCGAAACCATCCCCTTAAAGTGTGAACAACTACCCCAATTTTTGCTCGTCAACCGACGGGAAGCCTCGCAAGCGTTGCGCGGCTCGTGATCACGTGTACCTGCTTTTCTTTCGGGTTTATCGGATCGTTAAACTTTTCACGACTTCCACGGGAGATTATTCTTATCGCCTTTCATAATCGACCATCGGTGTACAGCCGGTCTATAAAGAGGGTTTACCGGCTTCTGTAATTAGGGGTCGTTCACTGAAACGGGCTTTATCGCTCGATAAAGTATTTAGTGCTTCGGGTGCTTCGATAGCTGCGAATGCCAGGCATTAGCGACTCAAGGATGTCGTCGCCCGACACCCGTTTTCCTTCCGCCGTCCACGTGTTGTACAGGTTGTTCCATTTTGGCGCGCGCTGTTATCTACGAAACTGTAGTTCGTATCAAAAAATGCTTCAAACGAAACTTGTTCTGTTTCATGCGGGAGATCTTACGGTGGTCGCAAATTTTTGCTCGGTGGTCGTGCTTCCGAGATTTCAAGGTGACCTTGAGTTTTTTTAATGGAACTGTATAGTTTTATTTCCGTAATCGGATAACGCTTACCAAGGAGAATATATTGACCTAGATTGTTCGGTATCCGAAGGTCGTTCAAAGTCATCTAATGCTGTTTTAAGATCATTTCGTATGTGTCCGAAAAAACGACTTCCGATTAATTCTGTATTTAAACGATTAAATGAAAAAATTAATTAATTGATATGGTATTCAGTTCCTCTCTTGCAAAATAAATGATTAATATAGTCTTTCTGGCATTGAAAATTAAAAATTGAATTTCTCTTAAACTAATTGAAATATCCATACGGTAAACGTATTTATTACTCTTCGAGAAATTAATTAATCTAATTAATATTAATTAATGTTAAAGTAATTCACTTAATTCAAGCCTTCCTCAGAATAAAGTATGAAATAGATTAATTAAAATTGGAATTCGGTATACTTATCTCGAAACGAAAAATTAATGTCAGAATTTAACGGTTGAGATTAAAATATTAATAATATTTAATAATCTTGACTTAATTAGAACTGTGAACAATTTTCTAGATGGGAAAACAACTTTCGAATTTCACTTCGCAGTCTTGTCGGTCTCTTCGACCTCGCCTCGAGAGAAAATAATACCTTCGGTAGCAGGATAGGAGAGTAAATATCCGCGGCACCGCTCGCCACTTTATTTCCAGTGGTTCTTTTCTTTTATTTCTCCTTGGCAGACAGTCTTTCGGAAACGTTCGTTCGGTTCAGACGACGGGGATGGCCGCCGGGTAATTTTTCATCCTTAGCTCGAGAAACTTATCGACCTCGAGCAATTTTTCAAACCCCTCTCGACTATTCTCTCTCTCTCTCTCTCTCTCTCTCTCCCGCGCGGGCGCGCTTTCTCTCTCTCTCTTTCATGGGTGCACTCTCGCGGGCGCACTCTCGCGCTCTCTCTCGCTCTCTCTCGCTCTCTCTCGCGCTCTCTCTCGCGCTCTCTCTCGCGTTCTTTCTCGCGCTCTCTCTCGCGCTCTCTCTCTCGCACTCTCTCTCTCTCTCTCACGCTCTCTCGCGCTCTCTCTCTCGCGCTCTCTCTCGCTCTCTCTCGCCCTCTCTCGCTCTCTCTCACTCTCTCTCGCTCTCTCTCGCGCTCTCTCTCGCGCTCTCTCTCGCGCTCTCTCTCGCACTCTCTCTCGCACTCTCTCGCGCTCTCTCTCGCGTTCTCTCGCTCTCTCTCACACTCTCTCTCGCTCTCTCTCCGGCGCGCACTCTCTCTCGCTCTTTCACTCTCGCTCTCTCGCGCGCTCTCTCTCTCTCCCCCTCACTCTCTGTCTCATCACTGTCTTCCTCGCTCTCTCTCACGCTCTCTCTCGCGCTCACCCGCTTTCTCTGGCACTCTCGCGCTCTCTCTCGCGCTCTCTCTCCTTCGCTCTCTCTCACTCTCTCGCACGCTTTTTTTCTTTCTCGCTCATCTTCTCTTTCTCTCTTTTTCGTTCTTCCTCTCTCTCTCTCTCTCTCTCTCTCTCTCTCTCTCTCTCCCTCTCTCTCTCTCTCTAGCCGAAGTGCTTCAATAGTTCAGCGAAGCGTTCAAAATATTAAGTAACTGTTTCTGAGCCATTACCCCCGATGCGCCGGTCCGACAAAAACACGGTCCCACGGAATGGCCGTGTCTGCTGAATAATATCTGCCCGGCTTATGCGCTGATGATTATGCCGTTTATCACAAAGCTCGCCGTATACATAATATCAGAACTTCTGCTCCGTTATTCGCGCAAATGCAATGCTTACGAGCCGCGCGCGAATATTTCCTCGCCCACTTCCGTTCATTATTTCTCGCTGTCGGTCCAGAGCCGGCCCATTAGTCGAATAAAATTTCATTCGGACAACACGCGTCCAATAAATTCGTCGAATAAAATTCTATCCGAGAAATGCGTTTCGAACGAATTCTAAATGAATAATTGAATTAAAATTTTTGAAATTTCATTGTATTTATCTTAATCATATTATTCTTGACATAATATATAACATAATTGATAACATCGATTTAAATTTCGTTCGCCAGTCGTCGTTCTTTTCAATATTATAAACAATAAATTTTCCGACGTCGTCGGAAATACCGGATCAGGAATTATCGACGCTTTCGAATCTGGTACAATCTCGAGGATCGCGGCGAGCCGAGTGGCTGAATATTGATTAAAGGCGAGGAAAGGATACCCGTTTGTAGATAGAATTACCGTTTTCGATGTCAACAACGCCGGATCACATATTCCCATCCGTCTCTGAGACGCGCGACCCTTTCCTGCCTCCCCCTCCCCCCTCCTCCCGTCCGCGAACCCGATCCAATTCGATTCAATTTCATCTAGGCGAAACTCCGTGTGATCGGTTATTTTCAGATTCCGCGCGCAGCTGGCCGGTCAGCGCGCTCGAATTTCAATGGACGGTAATCAGACTGGGTATTCGAGCGATCCGGTGAACCGTGGAGCCTCGGCACCGACCCGAGTTTTTCCCACCGTGAACCGTTCTCTTCGTCGACGAAATCAATTTTTTCGCCCCACCCCTCGCGAATCTCGAACGTCGGTGACAAATCGCAGGTGAGTTCCGATGGTGGAGACTTCGAGATTCAAAAATACATACAAGGTGACTCGTTTGCAACGACGCAGTAAATTATCCCCCGAACAGTAGTTCCGTTCGCCTTGAATCAAATAAATTATTTCAATTAATTGCTCGGAGGCAGAAAATAAATTTTTAACTTATTAATATTTATTATAATATTAATTATAATATAATATTTATTAACATTCAATAATGTTATTAATATATGATCAGTAATAATAACAATGAATTAACAACAACAATTATTAATATTTATTATAATATTAATTACAATATAATATTTATTAATATTATTAATATAATCAGTAATAATAACAATAAATTAACAACAATAACTTAATTAAAATTAAAAAATAATTTAATGATAACAAATCAGTACTAATATAATAAATTAACATTAATCATTTATTGTACAATAGGCACACTGAATGCCATTTCAATTGGTCGTTCAACGGAATCATTTAAGTACAGAATTAATCGGTGTCGTCAAAAATCGTCCTTTCGGACGCATACGAAGCGATCTTAAAGCAGCAATAAATGACCTCGAAAGACCTTCCAACACCGAACTATATAGGTCGATGAATTCACCGTAGAACGCGCTATCCGATTACGCAGATAAAAATATACGGTTCCGTTAGAAAAATCCAAGGTCACCTTGAAACCTCGGACGCACGTCCATGCAGCAAAAATTTCCGACCGCAGTAATATGTCGCTCTCGAAGCAGAGTAAGTTTCGTTCGACACATTTTTCGAAGCGGGCTATAGTTTAGAAGATAATTGACCGCGTAGCTGTATATTACACACCCTGTATATTATTCTATTAATAGAACAATTAAATAAATCACGTGGTAATTAAATTGTGAAAAATTGATTAGAATAAAATCGATATGTTGGAACCAGCGAGAGAGAGAGAGAGAGAGAGAGAGAGAGAGAGAGAAAGAGAGGAAGAGAGAGAGTTTCAGTTGCAGAATTCAACGTTCCATTTTATCTTCGCGAAGCGTAATTAGGGTGGGATGCGTTTCGATCGCAGGGTGCTCCGTGTTTGGCCGAGCGTATCGATTCCATCGGGTTGACCCTCGTAAGGTTAATCATCCGATAGCGACGCAGTTAATCCGATATCGGATCAACTCTGACCCACACCGAATTTTTCATCATGGCCTGTGTTCCGATTGCCGCGCCGAACGTTAGAATTCTTTCAACGTGTACCCGGTCGATTACGTTCGCTAATATTTGCCGCCGCGTTTACTGTGCGCTCAATTATTTACAGAATTTGTTGCGTCCGCGTGTCGCGGGCCCGAGCAACAAATATTTTCCCGGCAACAACAACAACAAAAAAACAGACCGAATGCTGGAAATAAAATGACAAAGAAGTTGTGACGATAAATGTAGAATATTAATAAAAAAATTTGCGACAATAAACGTACGATATTAATAATATAATATGTGTCGTTAGGTGAGCAATGTTAATAATGAAAGATACAATATCGACGGTAAAATATAGAATAATTAGTATACGATATCAATAATGAAATAGGGAATAACAAATATACAATATCAATAATAAAATATACAATAACAGATGTACAATATCTATAATAAAGTATAGATTAACAAATATACTATATCTGTTTGTTAATAAATATACAATATTGTATATCTATCATTGTATGTTTAATTATTGATATTGTATATTTGTTATTCTATATTTTATTATAGATATTAATAATAAAATATACAATGACGGATACACAATATTAATAATAAAGTATAGAATAATAAACATACAATGTCAATAATAAAATACAGAATAACAAATATACGATATCAATAATAGAATATACTGTAATAGATATACAATATCAATAATAAAATATAGAATAACAAATACATAATATCAATAATAAAATATACAATAATAAATATACAATATCGATAATAAAATGTACAATAACAGATGTACAATATCAATAATAAAATATAGAATAACAAAACATACAATAATAAATATACAATGTCAATAATAGAATATAGAATAACAGACATACAATATGAATAATAAAATACAGAATAACAAATATACGATATCAATAATAGAATATACTGTAATAGATATACAATATCAATAATAAAATATAGAATAACAAATACATAATATCAATAATAAAATATACAATAATAAATATACAATATCGATAATAAAATGTACAATAACAGATGTACAATATCAATAATAAAATATAGAATAACAAAACATACAATAATAAATATACAATGTCAATAATAAAATATAGAATAACAGACATACAATATGAATAATAAAATACAGAATAACAAATATACGATATCAATAATAGAATATACTGTAATAGATATACAATATCAATAATAAAATATAGAATAACAAATACATAATATCAATAATAAAATATACAATAATAAATATACATTATCGATAATAAAATGTACAATAACAGATGTACAATATCAATAATAAAATATAGAATAACAAAACATACAATAATAAATATACAATGTCAATAATAAAATATAGAATAACAGACATACAATATGAATAATAAAATATAGAATAACAGACATGCAATATCAATGATAAGACAATATCAATAATAAGACAATATCAATAATAAAAAAATAAAGTCCGGTCAAGGTCACCCTTAAATAACAAGGAGTTTGAAGGTACAATGTTGCCGAAGATCGTTCGAAGCAACGAAATTCACTTTCACCGGAGGAATCCGGTTCTTTCGCGTGCAGGGCGCGAAGGGCGCGCGTACACGCGTCCAATCTGATGGCCTTAGTAGTGCTGCGCGGTGGTTGCCGATTCTGACGACACTTCCGACTGACCCATAAAGGGACGACGGAGTCGATAAGTTCATCGATCCGGCAGCGGCCGGCTTTGTTGTGTCCGCGGATGAAAATCGACGTTTGCACCGCGACCACCACGACTATGACGCGATCGAACCCCGCTGCAAAGCCACCCCTTTCTGCATTGCAACCCTCTAAGTGCGAGGGGAATCGCCTGTGACCGGTCGAAACAAACCCCAAAATTTGGCAGACGAAAGGGAGACAAATTCCGGAGCGTTTAAAAAAATAGGGGAGGGTCGGTGAGGGGATGACGGAAGGGTGGAAACAGCAATTTTAACTCATCGTGCGCGAGGTAGGTGTTGATATTCCTTTTTACAGAAATTTAATTTTTGTTAATTTTGATAAATATTTTAAACAATTTTTCTGCGAAGTCTTAACAATTTTCTTTATATATTTGTTAACAGAATTTTAATGTTAGTTTGGGAAATATTAAATGCTTTTTGAGAAGCGGACTTTTTTACGAATTTGTGACAATAACTGTACAATATTGATAATAAAATATGTGCCAATAGGTGTACAATATTAATAATCAGTATACAGTATCAATAGTAAAATATACAATAATAAATATATATAATATCAATAATAAAATATAGAATAACAATTATATAATATCATGTATAAATCTAGAATAATAATATCATATCAAAATCTAGAATAACAATATCATACTAAAATATAGAATAACAAGTATACAATATCAATAACAAAATGTACAATAATAAATATATACAATATTAATAGTAAAATGTACAATAGAAGGGAGCCTTGGCCATGCAATGATACGATACTAGAAAATGAGGTTAGGTGGCTAGGAGTCAAGGTGTGTGTGTGTGTGAATCGCCCAGAAATGCTACCAAGGGGTATTCGACGTAGTTGCAAATTAGAAAAATGTCGCTGTTCGTGGAAACAGTACTCAAATCTCGCAGTATCCACTCGGCGTTCAGAAACGTTGAAGAAACTTTTCCAAATTGAGTACTCGTTTTTCAGGAAATCTAGTACTGCGTGCCTATCTACTACTTTATGTAATCTTTTTCGGACCCGTCCGACTGGAGATTCACAAGCCACAGTTAGCGGGGACGATTACCCTCTCTGCTCAGTTACAATTACAAAAACCACCCTTTCTGCACCCTTAATAAATATAGGAGCGCTGTACTAAATATAATAAATATATTACAAATATAGGGAGGGGGGTGAGCGAAGTTGCAGCTTAAGTGGTGGACCGGTGATCGACGGACCAATCGATGGAGGGGTCCGTGCGACTCGCGGCGGCCGCCGGTTCGCCTGCGGTGTTGCCACATCTACGCAATTCTCCCTAAATCTACAGACTTCCGACTTCGCCCACGGACTTATGACTTCGTTTACGCTCTTTTGGCTTCGTCTACGGACTTTTGACTTTGTCCATGATATTTCGATTTCATCAGCGGGCCCACGGGCCCAAACCAAGACCCCCGAACCACCGTCTCACATCGACCGTAAACAACGACACGTGGCGCCCGCAAAATGCAATCGCATCAAGTTCAGCCCACATTCTATTCACCACTGGCCCGCCAATTCAGCCCCCCCCCCCACTCACCCAACTCCGTTCCCCTCCGTACATCGTGAAACCTCTTTCGGCTTGTGCACGGTTATCGATCGAGGGGCCCGTGAGAAATTTTTCCGCGCACCGCAGACATCCAAAGCGAGATTCCACGGTCTCCTATCTTCGCCTCTGTAAAATCCTCTTCCTCAAAAACCGCGGCGACGGCTCGCCGACGGATCGACGAAACAGCCCCGGGCGCTTGTGCCGGCGGTGTCCTCGCCCCCCGCGGCAACAAAACTCTCCACAGCGGGGCGGCGGTGGCGGCGGCAACGGCGGCGCATGCGTCCCGGCAGTGGCCGCCGCTGGCGTCGTCGTCGGCGGCGTAGGCTCGCGGAACGGCTTCAGTGCCCATTGCAGGGCTGCGGCGGACAGCAACCCCTACGTCAGGCGGGCAGCTCGCGCGGTTATTCCCGTCACGGTGGACGCAGGCGCGCTTCGCTGCATCCGGCACAAGAGAGAGCGTCGCGTCGCCGTTCAGCTGATTCAGCGTCGAGGAGTTCCGGCGACACGAAGGGCCCCGGCGTCCGAGCCCTCGTTCCGCGGGCCCCGCGCTGCCCCCCTCCCTCCGCCGCGCGCGCCGCGGTCGCCCCCCTCCGCCCGGTGTCCCCGCACCGTCCACGCGTGCCTGCTGCGTTCGATCCGCCGGCCCTGCATGCGGCGAGGCGATGCGTGCGGGACGAGTAGTATGCGGCCGCTGTCGCAGAGGGTGCGCACGGGCCACGAGCCGCTGCTCCGCCTGGTGAGTCCTCGGGAGCACCGTGGCCGGATGAGAGAGGCGACGGCAGATGCGTAGCCGGGATCGCGCGGTGTTCTCGGGGACACGGCGTCGTCGAGCGACGGACCCATGGTAAGAGACCCGTTCGACGGCTCCCGACGTTGCATCCGTCGGCCTTCGCGGCACGTCGCGCCTGCTTCCGTCGTCTCCTTGACCGCGATCCGGCACGTTGAACGTCGACGACGTGGGTTATTCGGGATTAATCCGACGGAACGTCCCGAGGACGAGCATATTCGCGGCGACTGGCGGCTTCCAATGAAAGTCCACCGTCTCGGAGAGAGCCTCCTGTCCGGCCGCGTGCTGACGGACAGCCACGGCCTCTGCGAACACTTGGGAAATCAATGCCTTGCCCGAATTGGATTAGATCAATCGAAACGCGGCCGCACACGGTGCTGCTGCTGATCCCGCGACGCGGTCGCAGCTCGCGACTCGACCACTGCGACCACTGTGACGACGTTTCTTCTGTGGTGCGACGATCTTTTCTGTGACATTTGTTACGAACGCGGACCGTTCTACGACGGAGACTGTGCACGGACGCGACGTTGCCGCTCGCTCGCTCGCACGCCCGCGCGGCTGCCGCGGAGATGCACCGGTGGCTCTGAGGAGATTCCGATTTCGTGGACATCGAGTTCCAGGTGGACGTCAACTCTCGCGGAATCTGCTGGAAAACGCGGCACCCTCGCGCGATGATTTCGTTCGCGGATGTTCTTTGCGCGTTCGCGTCGCGTCACCGCGGCTCCTGTGTTCTTTCGACGGGTTTTCCGCGACGATTCGACGAGTGTTGATGCCTCGGAATCTTTGATCTTGACACGGGATTCCGCTTGGAACGAGTGCGACAGTGAATGGGGTTCGCGCTGGTCTAAGTCGAATGATCATCGGAATTGTCGCGATTTCGAGGTTATATTGCGGTTTCGTTTGACCGAGGAATGGAAAATGAAATGAATAAAAGTTCGTCGCTTTCGTGTTGTTCAGTGCGACACGAAGTGAATGGATTTGATGCTGGCCGATGTCGAATGATTATTACTGAAAATTGTCGCGATTTTGAGGTTATTTCGCGGTTCGTTCGTCGACGGAAGTCGTCGATGTGACTGAATGAAATAAAGAATGAAACGAATAAAAGTTTAACGGGGGAAAATGTTGGGAAGACTCATGCTTTTGTGCTGTCGAAATTGTAGCGGTGCTTGGTTCGGTTAATTGTTAAGGCGAAGAGGAATTTTGGAGGCCAGCTGGAAATTAGTGTCGCGCATATGCAACCGACCAGGCGCTCAACGTGGTCGAGTCGTTTTGTTGGATGGTTCTGCTAGTCTGGAATGTTCCGTGGAGAACGATTTTTTTCTAGGCCTGCTGGATCCTTGGCGAGTTTGGATAATTTTGTTATCTTGTGTCTGCGATTGACAATTGCACCGACTGTTTTCGTGCGGAATAATTTCTAATTTCAGTCTGTATTTCAGTCTTGCCGAGTCTTGAATTTTCTGCTAGTTTGTGGCTTAGATTGGCAATTGCACTGGCGATGTTGTTTGAGGGCAATTTCAATTCGTTGCAACTTTTTGCTACTTTGCGCATTCTTTGCGACTTTGTGTAGGTTCTGCAAACTTTGTGAATTATTTTCGACTTTGTGGATTTTCTGCGACTTCGTGTCTCTGGAAACTTTGTATCGTCTTCTTTTGCAACATTGTGTCGTCTATAGACAATTACACCGACGGATTTATTGGAGAACAGTTTCAATTCACTGTCATCAACGACAAATACTTCTGCAACTTCGTGTCTTCAATTGGCGATTCTACTTTCAGTTTTATTGGAGAACAATTTCAATTCACTGTCATCAGTGGTAAATTCTTCTGCAACTTTGTTTCTTCAATTGACAATTCCACCGTCAGTTTTGTTGCAGGACGATTTCAATTCCAAGTTGTCCGTGGATAATTCTCGCAAAGAATTGTGTCATCGCAACCTCGAATCTCTTTGCAACTTTGTGACTTTTCACAACATTGTCCCTCTGGCAACTTTGTACCTTTTTTGGAATTTTGTGTCTTCAATTAATAATTCCACTGTCAGTTTTGTTGCTGTACAATTTCAGTTCGCTGCCATCAGTGTCAAATTCTTCTTAATCCTTTTTCAACATTGTGCTTTCAATTGACAATTCCACTGACAATTTTGTTGCTGGACAATTTCAATTCACTGTCATCAGCGTCAAATTCTTCTCGAGTCCTAAATCATTTGCAACTTTGTGGCTTCAATTGGCAATTCCACTGTCGATATTGTTGCTGGACAATTTCAATTCTCTGTCATTAGTGTATAATTCTTATCCAGTCTTAACCCTTTTGCAACTTAGTGGCTTTCAATTGACAATTCCACTGTTAACCTTGTTGCTTGACAATTTCAATTTCTTAACCCTTTTGCAACTTTGTGCTTTCAATTGACAATTCCACTGACAATTTTGATGCTGGACAATTTCAATTCGCTGTCAACAGCGTCAAATTCTTCTTGAGTCTTGAATCTATTGTAACTTTGTGTCTTCAATTGACAATTCCACTGTCACTTTTGTTGCTGGACAATTTCACTTCTTTGTCTTCTGTGCTTAATTTCCATAGAGACTTGCATCTTTATAACTTTGTATCTTTTTTACAACTTTGTGCATTCTTTGCAACTTTGCACATTCGTTGCAACTTCGCGTCTTTTTTGCAACCTTGTGCCTTTTCACAACTTCGACCCTCTCTAGCAATTTTATACCTTTTTTGCAAGCTTGTGCGTTCTACGCAAATTTCTCTCTTTTTTTGCAACTTCACATATTCTTTGCAACTTTGCGTCTTTTTTGCAACATTGTGCCTTTTTGCAACATCGACTCTCAAGCAACTTTGTACCTTTTTCGCAACCTTGTGTCCTCAGCAGACAATTCCACCGTCACCTTCATCGCAGTTCAATTTCAATTCAGTAAAAAAAAATCTGCCTTCAATAAAAAAAGTGTCCCCACTAAAAAAAAAGTGTCTCCAACTCCACAGCGAATCGTTGCGTAACAATCTCGTCGCAGAGTTCGTTCGACGCCGTTCCTCGGCCGCCTACAAATTTGGGTAACGTAACACCCCATGCGTCACACGGACCGCCGAACAACTTGTATCGCTCTGGGAGCACAGATTTCTTCGGGGAGTTGGGGCGGAGAGGGGAGGGGGATCGATTGCATACGTTAGACACCAGCCCCGCATTACGTGCCTCGTAACAGGTGGTACCTCTGCGCAGAGCCTGTTAAGAAAAAAAGCTGGCGGGGTAGGGGGGAAGGATGGTTCATTTGTTGTCAACAACCCGGACGTCACGAGGGTGTATCCATTTCCACGGAAACAGTATCTCTCCGGCGAGGAGCCGCGAGTAAATTCACCTCTCTTACGTTAGTCCTTCGCTGGCATCCTGCGACACTGCGGATATACAGTGCCGCGCTGTCCACGACGTTTTTAGCCTTGCTTTCTGTGGACATTGTGAAACGGCAAATATTTAACGCGTTATTTACCGGGTGTCTAATAATAGACGGCTCTATGACCGAGCTGTCTGTCCAAGAAGCTCGACCAACTTCATCGTTAATTTTTCATTGTCGTAATTATTATAATAAAAATATATAAAATAAAGGTCGTAAATTTTTTTAATTGTGCATCAAATTGCCGTCACTTTCGAGCAATTTTTTTTATAGTAATCCTCACAACTGTCGCTCTTCACTTTTGAAATGACTGTTAGGATTCCGTTCGACTGCGATTTTTGAACGCAGCTTTCACATTTTTTATCGTCACTATTTCAACAATAATACTTTTCACGAACATTTATAGCAATGTATATATAATAATATAAATATAATAATAATATTATTATTATGTTCATACAATAATTATTATAATTAATAATATTTATATAATATATATTATATTAATAATAATATAATTATTATTATATTCATACAATAATTATTATAATTAATAATATTTATGTAATATATATTATATTAATAATAATATAATAATAATTATTATATTGATATAATATATATTATATTAATAATATTAATAATAATATTTATATAATAATTATTATAATTATAATGATTAATATTAATACAATATATATTATATGAATAATAATATAATTGTTATTATATAATAATATAACTACAGTTCATATAAATACCATTCACAATTTTTGTAATAATTTTTTGAACAATAATATTTTACTTTTTACAACACTGTATGTTAATACCAATATTAGCATAGTCCAGAATTTTCGTTATTGATTTCCGCTGATCGCTGCTATAGAGCGGATAACGCTATAGATAAGAAAGTTAGTGGCGCATCTGCATCGATCACTCGTTCCGTGTCATCTTCGGTATCGCCACGGAAACGCGGCAGTGCGATGACAGAGCCCGAAACGTGTAGAGCGTAAAACGCGACACCCCGCGATCCAGATGGCAAAGGCTGAGCAGGTCGCTCGACGGTTTCAGACACGCGGTGAGAATGCGTCTCGCGCGAAAAAAGCATCGGCACGCGGCACAATCGCACACGATTTCGAGAAACTGAGCGCAACGGCGACGGACGATGAATCACGAAAACGGTTGAAACGCGGCTGTGCGCAGTGTTGCAACAAGAGCCGGGAGAGGTGAAAGTGTGACGATGAAGAAGAAAGAGTGGCGTTCCTAATTGGAGAATGAGCGGATTTTTCAACTCCCTCAAAAACTTCGCGTCAGGAGCCGCGTACGCTGCCAGCTCTGCCTCGAAGTACGAAGAACTGGAAGGTGAACAAATTATTTCCGTTCGCTCGTCGGTGTTGCCAATGATTTCTTCCGTGGATCCATGAATTTTGTTATATTTAAACGGATTTGCAGTTCTCGCTCTTGATCTGCGTTACACAGGGTGTCCCCGGAATTTCTATGACACTAAAAAAATTTTCTAAGTGGAGGATGCGATTCTTTGGGCAATTTGCAACAACTTTTTCCTTTGCGAAAATTTCCTAAATGGCTTCGTTAACGAGTTATTAAACAAAAACTCGCGCCAATTAGAGAGCGAGCGCGGCTGGCGCACTGCCCGCGCGGCTACCGCCACGGCCTAGCGGCCGGCGCCCCGCCCACGGGGCCAGTGTCGCGTCGAGCTTGCTGCCGCGAGGGCGGGGCGTCAGATTTTGGTTCATAACTCGATAACGGAGCGTCGTAGAACATTCTCGCGAAGGAAAAAGTTTCTCGAAATCGTTTGAGGAATCGCCTCGTGCAATTGAAACAATACTAATCATTTTTTATTACTGTTACACGGACCATCACACGATTTCGTTCGGCAACACCGCATTGCACGTGCATCACGCTGTCTGTTCGCACGAAAACCGATTCTCCACCGTCACGTGTCTTCGCTGTGCAATGCTTCCGTTTGTTTTCGCAATCGTTCGATTCGATTGCCGTAGATTTTTCAGTTTGCACGGGTTGGGCTCGAGGTCCGAGGCGAAACCGGTAACAAGATTTCCTGGGAGACGAAAGTCTTCGCGACTGTCTGATGGTCAATTAGAATCGACGGGCATCGCGATCATTCAACGCGGCCAATCAGACTATTTCGAGTATGCTTCGCCGCGATATTGGAAAGATATTGCCGGCCTGCGTGGGAGACGGTCTACGGGGATTACGGGGCTGCACGAGACCTTGAGCTCGCTCCGCGAAACCGTAGAAGTCGTTTTCTTTTTCATTATGCCGTAATTAGAGGACTGCAGATCTTTATGCGACTTTTTTTTCGCGATAAAGCAAATTCTCCCTAATTGATGCTCGGATTGTGCAGAAAAATGAACAATTTGGGGAGAGGAAGCGCGATCATATTCGAGCCTCGCGCCTCGTTTTTATAGTCACCGATTGTCGACGACTATAAAAACTGTATAAATAATAATAACTTAATATTAATATTAAGTTATGTAAGAATTATGTGTTATATAATATTAACTTATTAAGTATATAACTATTATATACTATTAATATATTATATAGCATTATATTGTAATATTAATATATTGTATTACATTATATATATATATATATATATTACAATATTAATATATTATATATTATATTGTAATATAAATATATTATATAACGTTATATTATGATATTAATATATTATATAATATTATATTGTAATATTAATATATTATATAACATTATTTTACAATATTAATATATTATATAATATTATATTACAATATTAATATATTATGTAATATTATATTGTATTATTAATATATTATACAACATTATATTAGAATATTAATATATTATATAATATTATATTACAATATAAATGTATTATATAATATTATATTACAATATTAATATATTATATAATATTATATTACAATATAAATGTATTATATAATATTATATTGCAATATTAATATACTATATAATATTATATAATAATATTAACTTAGCCATAAATAAAAAACTATATTAATAATCGTACCTCTTCTTCCAAAATCACTGTAGTTTCGATTTCGAACAATTGATTTGTATTATTATTAATCCGCTAAAATTATTGAAAAACATTTCGATATACAGCCATTTTCATTTGAAGCATTAAAAATTCGATAACAATTTTTAAACGTGCATATTTCAACTTGCAATCCATTAAAATGATTAAAAAGGGGAATATTCCATCGAATTCAGCCGGACAATTATTCTTCGGCACGGAAATCCGCGGTCATTTGTTAACGTAAATGTAATCTACATATTTATAGAACGATCTGCCGCACTCGATGGCTCCGTCGGCACGATTCGCTGTCCTTTTTTTTCCAATTTGCCCGGCGGCCAGTGAAAGAAATCGAATTATGGAGCCGCCGAAGAGTCGGAATAAATTCCGATTTGTTTGAGCGGCTCGAATCGGCATCGCGAGAACTTTGCATGTTCTCTTGAATTGATGCATGTTAACGCGAAGTATTGCAAGTAAATGTATTAGGGTAAAATGTTTGTCTTCCATCCCCTGATCCATATGCATGAGCTTAGGGACCGGCGGCGAAATTCAATCAAAATCTACTTCGCTTCTCTGCAAGAAATTCTACGCGTTCACAACTTTTTCATTCTTCTACCCGTTTTAATCTTGCCCGGGAAAAACATCGATTTCAGCCGTTTGGGAGACGTTCGGGTAAATTGACCATTTAAATAATAATAAATAATGGAACTAAATTGAAAATTCGTTTAAATAATTTTCATTAAAAAAACCCATGCTCGACGCGTAATATTATTTTATTAGCGTATATTTTATTAATATTTAATTATTAAGTAATATAATGTTTATATGATAATATGTATTAATATTTATATAATAATATGCATTCATATTGATATATTAATATATATTAATATTGATATAATAGTATATATTAATATTGATATATTAGTATAATATTAATATTGGTATATTAATATTTATGAAATAATATATATTAATATTGATATATTAGTATAGTATTAATAATGATATATTAATATTTATATAATAATATGTATTAAGATTGATATATTAATATTGACATATTAATATAATAATATACATTAATATTGATACATCAATATAATATTAACACAATAATTAATTATAATATTTAATTATCAATATTTAATTTATTCAATATCAATATTTTATTAATACATATTATCCATATCATTTTTTATTAATATCATTACTAACGACAATCTATTATTGCGAAAAATTACCGAGAATATCTGTTTAAAAAATGGAATAATTTTCAGCTCGCTGTCAGCGATCGCAAATAATCGATACAAATATTTTGCCTTCTCGCATGCACGCGGCAAAGTAATTTATTGCACGGAGAGTTATTAAATATATCGAACGTTACGGTGGTGCAACGAAAGGATCGCCGAGCATCAATTGTACTTCCGATTCGGTCAGACAGATAGCTCACGCGTTTATGTTATTCCGGCGTTGTTGTAAAATTTATGAGGGGCCGAGCGCCGCAATCCAGCTCGCCGACGCGGAATAGTACGCGGATAATGAACGCGAAGTGCACGGCCAAATTGCTGTTGAATACTGCTTCCACGGATATCGTATGATAATTGTGCCCCGTGTAACTCCATCTATTCGCTCGTCTGCCGGACGAGCATTATCGTTTTAACGAGCCCGGTTGTACTTATCGTCGCTACGGAAACCTGTAATCAGCGAGCTCGCACTTACCGTAGAACGATACGGTTTTTCTACGTGTCGTAATTAGAGTAGACCTTGGGGTCGAATTTTTTCAATAATAACGTTCGATTCGTTTCACCGCTGTACGCGTCTACAGGGCGCCCCAGAACTCCCGTTACGCGCTGATTTCCCGAAACAATTTTCGAAACACGTCCAAGAGATTCCTCGGGCGATTTGGAACAACTTTTTCCTTTGCGAAAATTGTCCCCGAGGCTCCGTTAACGAGTTATCGACGAAAAATGCGGACCAATGAGAGCGCGGGAACACTGACGCACCGCGCTCGCGCCCAATGCCGCGACGCACCGCGCCGCGCCGCGCCGCCTACTCGTTTCGACCGGCTCGCCGATTGGTCCGTATTCTTTCGCGAATAACTCGCGAACGGCGCCTCGGAGAATGTTTTCGTAAAGGAAAAAGTTTCTTCAAAACACCCGAGGAATCGTCTCGTCGTGTTTGCGACGCCAGTTTTGAGACATCGCGCTAATTAGCGTGCCAATCGATAAAGAACATTTCCAAAGAAAATAGCCGACGGCGAACGGAATTTCTCGAAGCAGAAGCGCATTTCGTATTACCAACGCCAACGTGGAATTTAGCAAGCGTTTCGGTCGACGATTCGGAACCTAATTAAGCTTTCCGCGTTGCCAGCGACGAAACCGTTGCCCATATAAACGCATCAATGCCGCGTTCCACGAACGATTTTGTTTACACGCTCGCGTCTTTGCTGTTTGTTCGACACCCCCTTCGGTGTTGTTGTTGGTTTCCACAATAAAAGTTGGGACATTTCGATCGCACTCGACGTCTGTGTTTGCTTTACGGCTGCTGGCCATTGGCGGCCGCCGATTCCCCGCTGTTTGCGATCATATTTACCCTTAGCCGAATGAACTTGATCGTAATTAATGGTTCCAGGAAAGTGGCATTCTATTCCGTGGTATCCGATTGTTTACGATTTCTGTGTTTCGGAGAGAGTTTTTTTATTCTATCGTAATTGTTATAAAATAACGCATGGTTATCGCCGGACTGCGGATTTCAGGCGTTTGCAAACGAGAGGATGAAATTGAAAATTGTGAATGATACTTGGAAGATTTTAATACTCGGAAATATTAATTTAATATTAATTTGTTATTAATTTTCAAATATTAATTTAATAAAATTGAGAGGTTCCTTAGGTCATTTGAAGCAACTCTTTCCTCAGCGAAAATGTTCTACGAGACTTCGTTCGCGAGTTATCAGCATAAAACGCGGTCCAATTAGAGAGCAAGGGCGGAGCGTGGACGGGCGAGGGCGTGGCCCCGTCAGTTTTTCGCTAATATCTCGTAAACGAAGCCTCGTAGAACATTTTCGCTAAGGAAAAGGTTACTTCGAATGACCTCAGCATAATTATGGGTCACAGTAAAATTCTGTTTTCGAAAATCGCCTCCGAAGTATTTGCATTTCGCATAAATATCCGCGGTCTGGTAGCAACAATTCCGTATTTCTGTCGAGTGCAAAATCCCTCCCCCACCCACCCCCCAAACCTTGCACTGACGTCAAGAACTTATCGTATTTGCAGTCGAAGACACGAAGATGAGATTCAGCCTGACGCCGCAGCCGGGAGAAAGCGGTTTCATACAATGGCTGGACGCGATGAAAATGGTGGCCAGGTTGCAGGGCGGCATACCACCGGAGTTTCGGAAGAAGGTGAGGCAGCCTCCGGCCGAATGCTTGCCCTAGGTCGCGAACGGTTTCGATCGGTCGCGCGTCCTCATCGCGAAATATTTGTCACAGTTATGGCTGACACTGGCGGAACGTCATCTGGAGCAGCGCGGCGTGGATTGGAAGCAGGCTGAGAAGGTCTGCTTCAACGAGTGGAGCAATCCTGACGACGAAGAGCTCGGAATACAGATCGTTAAAGTAAGAATCGGAAATATGCAAGCTTTTTTGCTGCACTGCACTCTGAGCTTTGATGCAGTTTGCTTCTACAGTGTACTATAGCATAATATTGCTGTTAAGTGGTAGTATTATTGATATATTTTAACTTCAGTTACTGGCAAGATATATCCACTATAAGTGGCGAAGAAATCTTTACTGTAATTAGCAAAAAGATTTCTAGTGTAACTGGCAAACAGACTTTCAGAATAAGTGGCGAAAATATTTCTATTTTAGTTGAGAAAAAGATCTCTACTCTAAGTGCCAGACAAATCTCTAGCATAAGTTGCAAAAAGTTTCCATTATAATGCTTATAATAATTGTTAAAAAGGTTTCCATCGTTACTGGTAGACAGATTCCTGGTATAAATGGCAAAAAGATTTCTATTATACCTGGCAAAAAATCTCTACTATAACTGGCAAAGGAATCTCTAGCATAAATTCAAAACAGATTTCTATTATGATTGGCAAGAAGATTTTGACAATCACTGGTAGACAGATTCCTGGCATAAATGACAAAAAGATTTCTATTATACTTCGCAAAAAGATCTCTGCTATAAGTGGCAAAGATATTTCTAGCATATGTTGCAAAAATATTGCTATAATAATTGGCAAGAAGGTCTCTCCAATCACTAATGGACAAATCCCTGGTATAAATGACAAAAAGATTTCTATCTTACTTTGCAAAAAGATCTTTACCATAAGTGGCAAAGAAATCTTTAGCATGTGTTGCTAAAAGATTGCTATTATAATTGGCAAAAAGATCTCTACAATAACTGGTAGGCATAACCTTGGTATAAAAGACAAGAAAATTTCTATTTTACTTTGTAAAAAGATCTCTACTATAAGTGGCAAAGTAATCTCTAGCGTAAGTTGCTAAAAGATTGCTATTATTGGTGGCAAAAAGCTCTCTATAATAACTGGTAGGCAGAACCCTGGTATAAAAGACAAGAAAATTTCTATTTTACTTTGCAAAAAGATCTCTGCTATAAGTGGCAAAGTAATCTCTAGCGTAAGTTGCAAAAAGATTGCTATTATAATTGGCAGAAAGGTTTTCACTGTCACTGGTGGACAGATCCCTAGCATAAATGGCAAAAAGATTTCGACTATAGTTGACAAAAAGATCTCTACTATAAGTGGCAAACAGATTTCTAGCATAAGTTGCAAAAAATTTTCCATTATCATTGGCAAAAATGTCTCTACCATCAGGAGTAGACAGATCCCTGGCATAAATAGCAAAAAGATCTCATCTATAACTGATCAACATATCTCTACCATAACTGACAAAAAGATCTCTGCCACAGCAAACATAACATCCGCAGTCTAACTGCCATTTTATTAAATTACCGAAGAACACATAAAATGCAATTTTCAAAGATTCTCCTTTTTCTCAAAAAAATTATGGCTGACAATTTGGAGAAAATTTCTTTTGTAATCATTACTTAACCATCATTTTCTCTCAGAAAGACCGCTTGCTACGCAAATCGTCCAGCTCCGGTGTGAGAAACGGGCTTTCATCTTCCGCCGGACCCTTCGCGGAAGCCAAATAACCGGAAATCTGAATAGAAACTTCTTTTCGAGCGATTTGCATAGTTTAAATATATCGGAGTGCCGGAACCTGCTTCTATGGTTCGGATACAGCTGCTCAAACTCGTTGCGTAACTATCGACTTATTTAATTCGCGTCGTATCCACGACGTTTCAGTGGACGGGGAACGGCCGTATGAAATATTGCAGCTCGTCGCGCCGAAGAATTTCTATATGCATTAGGGTCAAAAAATTCTTAGAACAACGCCGGCTGTCATCCGCCGCGATAAATGACAAAGAAACGACGACGGGCAATCAATTATTTCTTTAATGATCGAGGCGATCAAGAATTCCTCGTATCGCGTAGCGGATCTCGACGCTCTTCGTTTCGCTTCGAAGATCGCGCTGAAAAATCATTATGGAAACAGTCGAAATCGCAAAGTCGACGGTCAAAGGTTACTTTCGAAAGCTCGAAGCAGCGATTGAACACAAATTAGAAGCTTGGACAATTCACGAAAAATAAGAGAAGATTTAGAAGTCGGCTGTGGGGCATTTTTTTAGTGCGCGTACCTATATGACGAGTATACTCGTCGTGACACGAAATACTAGCATTTTTCCAGGACGAGTATACTCGTCATGACACGAAATACTATTATTTTTCCAGGACGAGTATACTCGTCGTGACACGAAATACTATTATTTTTCTATGACGAGTATACTCGTCGTGACACAAATTACTACCATTTTTTCCATGATGAGTATACTCGTCGTGACACGAAATACTACCATTTTTCTATGACGAGTATACTCGTCATGCCACAAAGTATTATTATACCACTTTTTCCATGACGAGTATACTCGTCATGACACAAAATGCTACTAATTTTTCCATGACGAGTATACTCGTCGTGACACAAAATGCTACCACTTCTTCCATCACGAGTATACTCGT
The DNA here is from genome assembly GCF_051020955.1 of Megalopta genalis. Lineage (NCBI taxonomy): Eukaryota > Metazoa > Arthropoda > Insecta > Hymenoptera > Halictidae > Megalopta > Megalopta genalis. The sequence continues at coordinate 4,542,936 of NC_135026.1, read as the reverse complement.
CATGCCACAAAATATTATTATACCACTTTTTCCATGACGAGTATACTCGTCGTGACACAAAATGCTACTAATTTTTCCATAACGAGTATACTCGTCATTCCACAAAATATTATTATACCATTTTTTCCACGACGAGTATACTCGTCGTGACACAAAATACTGTCAATTCTCCACGACGAATATACTCATCAAACACAGCTTAAAGATCGAAACGATTTCGGTCGCGCCGCTGTAAAATCGAAGTAAAATCGTGAGAATTAAAGTGCACAGGCTTCCGAAAGTGTTCGTCCCGACGGAGGCACGGTATCGGCTCCGTTGCATAACCAGAAAAAAAAAGAAATCTTGTCGGATGATGCAACGGCGCTCGATGACCCTCGGCGGTGTATCGTCGTGTCTGGAGCGCCGCGGTTCCCCTGGCGTATATAATTACGAGCAATTAAATTTCGATCATTAATCACTTCGACGCCGAGCAATTAAATGTCGTCGATGAGCCTTCCAATTAGCTCGGTCGACGAGCGCGCGGCCTTTAACGGACGGTCGCAGCGTTTCTGGTCGCCGCGGTAACCGAAGGCCAGTTTTCTTCGGCCGTTTTCTGAAATTCCGAAATATCGAATGAAACAAACGGACACGCTTCGTAATTGTTTCCACTCAAATACAGTAATTCGATCGTAATTCGCACACTAATTCGCGCTCAGAGTGTGCATGAAAAAATGGACAATTTAGGGAGAGGAGATACGATTATTCGAGAGCCTCGTGTCTCGTTTTTATAGTCGTTGACAATCAGTAACTATAAAATAATAATATATTATTTTATATATTTATATATTTATTTATAATAATACAGGGTGTCCCAAAAATGTCTCACAATCCGGAAGTAGGGGGTTCCCGAGGTCATTTGGAGCAACTTTTTCCTTTACAAAATTTTTTTCCGAGGCTTCGTTTACGAGTTATCAACGGAAAACGTACGGCGCCACGCCCCGCTCGTCCACGCTCCGCCCTCGCTCTCTAATTGGTCCGCGTTTTTCGCGAATAACTCGTAAACGAAGCCACGCAGAACAGTTTCGCCGAGGAAAAAGTTGCTTCAAATGACCCAAGAAATCTCCATTGTCGAATTGCGGGACATTTTTGGGACACGCTGTATATTTTATTAATTATTATAGGGAGTCTTTACCGTATTTCCTAAACTGTCCCACGACCAATTACGAAATACGTCGACCGTCTTATCGTCTCTTGGGGCACCGTAATTTCGCACCATCGGCCTTTCAGGATCTCCACAGGACAGGCTGCAGCCTATTTTGCGGCGCTGCCGGCAGAGACAATCAAGCGGTGTTGCGTCGCGTTCTGCTCGGTTTCGCCCGATGGAACAAGTCCGTCGGCTATTGCCAAGGCCTGAACGTGCTCGCCGCCCTCGTTCTGCAGGTGATGGACCGGGCGGAGTCCGCCGCGGTAAAGGTGATGATCTACTTGATAGAAGGTGTCCTGCCGGAGGGCTACTTCGCGGACAATCTGCGCGGCCTCTCCGTCGACATGGCTGTGTTCCGCGACCTGCTGCGGACCAGGCTGCCCAAGCTCTCGAAACACCTCGAGGCGCTGCAGAACGACGCGAAGGACAAGGCGACAGGTTATTCATTTTCGAGCAAGTTCCAGCAATTTATTTTTCTGTTGGGCCGGGCAATGCTTCGGGCCCTCCTTAGTTAGGTCCCAGTTTATGGGACCAAAGTAGCTGGGACCTTCTAGCGATTCGTCGCGACGAATTTTCTTTTTTTAATTAATTAATTGGAGGCTTCGTTCAGAGGAACAGAAATGTTACTTGCCTGACATAACTCAGATAAGACCCAGATCTGATCCAGACCGAACGGAGAAAATCTTCTGTGCTTCGTCGAGGGGCCCCGGGCTTCCAGATAGTCCCGAAGACAGTGTCGCCACTGCACTGGCCCAGATCTGACCTCGGCCCAATCCGAAACTAGGTCAGATAAGGCCCAAACCTGACCCAGACCGAACCGAGACCTGGGTCTCCCTTACTGACGCTGAGATTTTACCCAAAAATGGATAATTCTGGGAGAGGAGATACGATTATTCCTTCAACCATGCGGCTCGTTTTTATAGTTATCGATCATTAATAACTTCAAAAACGATCTTTAAATATTATTAGTCATTCCAAGGGTGCAATAATCGTACCTTCTCTTCTCGAACTTTCCATTTTCGTGAACAATCTAAACGTCAGTTAGGGAGACGTCTAAGTGTCAGTTAGGGAGACATCTAAGCGTCAGTTAGGGAGACATTTAAGCCTCTAAGCGTCTGTTAGGGAGACGTTTAAGCGTCTAAGCATCAGTTAGGGAGACGTCTAAGCGTCAATTAGAGAGACATGTAATCCTCTAAGCGTCTGTTAGGGTGACTTTTAAGCGTCTAAGCGACAGTTAGGGAGACATCGAACCGTCAGTTAGGGAGACTTTAGCGTATCTCGAAGACAACTCCGGTCAACTCGAAGCTGTCGCGACTTAGAAATACGGAAAAAATCGTAGAAAATGTGCCCGTTTTTATCACGAAAACCAGAGCCTCGTGACAGTAACAAATCATCGTGGAATCATGTAAAAATCCCTGTCACGAAAGCCCGAAGCACGTAATTTCTCGGCCCAAACGTTTTTACCTTAGCGAAAACGACTCGATCACTGATCCCAGTCGCTTTTAGGCAGCAGTTACGAGCCACCGCTGACGAATGTGTTCACGATGCAATGGTTCCTCACTCTCTTCTGCCACTGTCTGCCCCAGGAAGCAGTGCTCCGTGTCTGGGACCTGATATTCCTCGAAGGCGACGAGATTCTGCTACGCACCGCTTTGACCATCTGGGAGGGACTGTCGGAGTAGGTTCAGTTTTAGGAGACCCTTCGCTCGTTCCCACGAAGTCGACTGAAATTGACACTCGATTTTATGTTTTATTCATTCGATGTTATAATGCTTGGTTTATTGTTTTAGTCGGATCATGACCGTCACGTCGGCCGACGAGTTTTACAGCATTATGGGCGTCCTGACCAGGGAGATGCTGGAGTTCACCGACACCAATAATCTCATCAAGGTTAGTTCAGGTTGATAAATGCAGTAAATTCTCCAGAATTGTCGCTCGGATCCTATTTCCAAGTTGTCCAATTTTGTGTACAATTCCAGCGTCAATTACGGAGACTTTATTGCACTGCTTTCAGTTCGCAAGCTTTGGGAATTTTCACTGCTAAACACAGCTTTAGCAAATTAAATAATATTTTTGTTAAGGATATGAAGGTCAATTTCAGAGCCTAGTAGAGTTGTCGTTTGGTCCTTGACCTTCGTAAAGGCTAAAATAACCCTTCGTTTGTCTAAAAATCCAAAGGGAGTCTCGCGTCTCGTTCAACGCTTTTTCTAAAATATAACCTAATTTGTGAACGCAATAACAATTTCTGATATATGTTACATGTTACATATTACATATTACATATTGCATATTACATATTGCATATTACAAATTGCATATTACAAATTGCATATTACATATTGCATATTACATATTGCATATTACATATTGCATATTACATATTGCATATTACATATTGCATATTACATATTGCATATTACATATTGCATATTACATATTGCATATTACATATTGCATATTACATATTGCATATTACATATTGCATATTACATATTGCATATTACATATTACATATTACATATTACATATTACATGTTACATGTTACATATTACATGTTACATATTACATGTTACATATTACATATTACATATTACATATTACATATTACATATTACATATTACATATTACATATTACATGTTACATATTATATGATACATGATACATATTACATATTACATGTTACACGTTACACGTTACATGTTACACGTTACATGTTACATGTTACATATTACATATTACATGTTACACGTTACATGTTACATGTTACATATTACACATTACACATTATATATTACATACATATAGGCGCGATTGGCCGACCAAATGACAATAGAACACGTTCGGAAATTCGGACGCTCCGTTTTCGAGCACAAAAAGGGCCAATTCGCGAGCGCACCAAACGGTACCAAACACACAATTTTTCCAAGCAGCGCGTTGACATTTTCGTTGTCTGTGGGCAGAACATAGTCAGCATGGGAGCATTGCAAGGCGTGACCGGGCTGCGGGAGAAGCACAGGTACAACATCACGCCGTGGGCAAGGAAGCTGAGCGACGACGACGACAGCGACACGGAGGAGGACGAGAGGCTGGCGGTGGCCGCGGCGATGTTCAGCATGGCCCAGCGGCTGAAGAAAGGTAAAACGATCGCGAGCGACCGACGAACGCGCGCGCGGTCCTGGCAACAATGGTATTCTGACGATATCGTTCTGTTTGTGCCGGTGACACGCAAGACATGCTTGTAGATCGTATACCGCAAACAATCGGCGCGCTGCAGGCGATGGCGCCCAGCAGCGACCGGGAACGGCTCGCTTTGGACATTAGCACGTTGAAGCAGCAGTACGCCAAGCTGAGGGAACGGCAACGACAGGCGCACATCATACTATCCGGTAATTGCTGACTTCGGCATTCTCGTTCGTATCGAGTCGCTTGAGAGACGCTGCGTGCAGTAATTTCTTCCGGAAATGTTCGGCGATCGGAATTGTATGCGGCAGATTTGAAAATACCGAGTTGCGATTCGTCGGGCCCCGTGATCTTTTCTATTTTTAATTCGGGGCCCTGACACAACTTGTAGGCAATTCGGGGGCCTGACGCTATTTGAAGGCAATTCGGGGGTCACGTGACGTGATTTGACGGCAATTAGGGGGCCTGACAGAAGTCAAAAGCAATTCGAGGGCCTGACAACGATTCAAAGGCAATTCGAGGGCCTGACACTATTTGAAGGCAATTTGGGGGTCTGACACGATTCGAAGATAATTTGGGGGCCTGACACGATCCAAAGGCAATTCGGTGGCCTAACACGATTCGAAGCCAATTCATGACCACGTGTCACTATTTAAAGACAATTCGGGGGCCTGACACCATTCGAAGGAAATTCGGGGGCCTGACACGATTCGAAGCCAATTCGTGGCCACGTGACACTTTTCAAAGACAATTCGGGGGCCTGACACCATTCGAAGGAAATTCGGGGGCTTGACACGATTCGAAGCCAATTCGTGGCCACGTGACACTATTCAAAGACAATTCGGGGGCCTGACACCATTCGAAGGCAATTCGGGGGCCTGACACCATTCGAAGGCAATTCGGGGGCCTAACACAATTCGAAGGCAATTCGGGGGCCTAACACAATTCGAAGGCAATTCGGGAACCTGACACGTTTCAAAGTTAGTTCAGGGGCCTGACACGATTCTGGAGCAATTCGGGGACCTAACACGATTCGAAGACAACTCGGGGGCCTGACACGATCCGTAGTCAATTCCCTAATTGACGTTCAGCTTGGAAACAAAAATAAACAATTTAGAAGTGAGAAGACTTGCGGCTCATTTCTACAGTTGTTGACAATCGATTACTATAGTAGTGCTACACGGGCTGTCCAAAAATTCTGGTACTTCCGGGAATTGGGGGTTTCCTGAGATCATTTGAAGAAACTTTTTCCTCAGCAAAAATGCAATCCGCGGCTTCGTTTACGAGTTATTAACGAAAAACAGTGACCAATGAGAGATCGCGTACGGCTGGCGCGCGGCGCCCGAGCTCGCCTCTCATTGGTCACCGTTCTTCGTTAAAAACTCGCAAACAAAGCCTCGTAGAACATTTTCGCTAAGGAAAAAGTTGCTAATTTTGGGACACCCTGTACATCGTGCTGAATCATCCCCTCTTCCCAAATTGTAAATTTTTATGTGTAATCTGAGCGTCAATTAGGGAGAATTTTGCCCGATTCCGTCGACACTTACCATCGACGTGACAATAAATTACATAGGCGTAACACTGGCACAGCGAAATTCACGGCAAACCGAATTATGGCATTTCCGGGAGAAATTACTGTACTCACTTCGATGGCTGTCGCTGTTCGAGAGAAAAGCGCCGGGGGTTCCGGTAAATTCTCTGAAATTGTTCCTCGGTTTGCATACGAAAATGGACAATTCGGGAGCAGAAGACGCGATTGTCCAAGCCGCCATTTTCTCCGCAAAAATCGCACGTTTTCGTTTGAACAAGCCGCGGGTACAATTTTGCGAGAATTCGCCGCGCCTTGGTCACGACGAGAGCCAAAGTTCGTCCGGAATGTTTCTTTCTGCTGTTTTATTGCGACGACGCGTCCACGCTATATCGCCGTGAATGTATCATACTTGTTCGCTTGCAACGGAATCGCAGCAAAAATGCATAAATTCTTTCTTGACGCAGCTGCATGTGCAAGGCAGACCATGGTACCACCACCTACTTCTCAGGCCATGAATCATCTTTTAGTGGGCAAAAACGCGCTGGTGAGCGCGAAGAATCGACCCCTGAGCCTACCTTCCGGCGCTGTACAGGCGAAGACGCGACCTACGCCGCTCGGCCAGAATCGGAGGGACAGGCAGGGCGTCACGTTGCATTGGAAGGACACGAAGAAAGCGAAGCAGAAAGCCGCGTGCGCCTCAGGTTCGTGGGTTGTTCCGCAAGAGACGTTGCGGATCGGTCGCGATTTATCGCTGTTCCCTGTATAATAAACGGCAATTCGGACCGTTCGAACGGTTTTTATTGTCGATTATTAGACCGGGGATTTTATGCAGTTGCAGCGGCAACGAGCGCGCAATCCATTAGAAGCATGCAGTGTACAGGGTAGAAAAAAGTTTATGTCACGGTTATCGTACACGGATTCTGCAACTTTAGATCGATGAAGATTTGTTAGAAAATGCTTTTCGCAAGTTTGACCTTGGCCGTATTTTTCAAGGTCAAGTTCTGTTTGTGGTCGTATCGTATTCTACTCGTCGAGAGGAGCAAAGTTGCAGAAGGAACCATGTGCCCCAAGGCAACCGTTTCGTTGTAATTATATGTTGAACTGAGATTTTTCGAGCACTTTTGACAGTCCAACAACGAAATGTTTCGAACGAAAGTTAATTAGTATTCAGTCGACTATATATTGAGGAATAACAAACTTCAAAAACCGTTGTTTTTCTACTAAAAGTCAAGGACACGTTGATTATTTCAAACGACACCCTGTATTTTTAATTTTGTAGAATTATTGCTGCCGAAATAGCGAATTCAACAACTTGCTATACTGTGACATTCAGATAACACTCACTTCAGCAATTTACGCTTCAACAAGAGAGATTATTTATTAGTCTATGATAGCTGTGACACATATTTTTTGCACACCCTGTAGATTTTTATGCAACATTTTTGTACAGTTGATAGCAGACTGTTGTTATAGTTTCCATAAAGATCCGCAGTCTATTTATGGTGGAATTGCTAATATAAAGGTTTCACAATGTAATTATTTTACATGTGATTATTTTAATCGGTATAATTATAATTAGAATAGCTGAAAGTTAAATGATTATAAAATAGTGCAACATTCGTGGAGAAGCATATTTATGAACGCAAAGTATTGACTTGGGTTAAATTAAACGTACTCAAACTAGAGCATTTTTAATGCTAAGATACTTCAACATGAATCAGAAATAATTGACGATTAATTCTTTAAAATCTTTATATACAAGCCGAAGGTTTGATTTAAATAATTTGGAGTTCGAGGTACAGGTGGCAGCACAGGACGGCACGTACTGGTGCTGCCACCGGTGTCGAACCGTGGAACCCGACGGTACACTTGATACACTTGATTCTTGCTAATTTATCGAAGTAGATACCGCAACTGTCGCCGCATTGCAGGATCAGACAGTTATACTTCGTTCTTACTAACTTATCGAGAGTCCTGTGCCCAGTAGGTGCTGCCACTAGTGTCAAATTGTGGAAACAGTATTCTTAATTCGTTATTGACTCGTCTAAACGCCAAAATAAGTACATCCAGGAATAAATTCATTGTTTCTATTTAGTCAATATATATTTATAACTGGACAGCCGATTTTAACACATGGCTGGGTGCAATTTAAAACGATAGAAAGTTCAAAAGAATTTAACTGTGTCCACGTATCAAATTAAATAATTAAATTAAAAACCTGTTTTTAAATGATATTATTTTTTAAAATTAAAATTTAATTTAAAGCCAAAAATATGTTTAAATTTAAAATAAACGTAAATAATACCAGACAAGCGAGCGGCTAGGAACACAACATACTTCGTTACTAGACAATGCATCTTCATGCAAACTAAAAATTGTTAACAATAATTGCAACGAATAGAAGCCGCATAGAAATCTGTTTTTCCGTAGCAATTTTTAACAAGCTGGATGATCTCCAGTTCACCTGATCCATTTGCCGTTTCAAAACACGCTTATTTCCCCCAAAATTCATAAAATAAATAAATAGAAGTTAATAATAAAATAGGACAGAGTAATAAGAAAATTAATAATAAATGAAATAAACAATAAACAATAAATAATAGAAATAAATAGATTTAAGTATTATATACATAATATTTATATAATATAAATGATATAAATTCTGATATATATTATATATTTGTATTATATTATTTATATTACTATTATAAATATTCATATACAAAATTTATATCTATATATAAAATCTGTTCTAACAATTTAACATTTCGCGTTCAAATTCCAACCGCAATCCTCTCATTCGTCCATCCGTTCCTCCAGGCGCAGTAGAACCGACAACGTCGCAGCCGCCGGAGGCGGACCTGGCGTCGCCGAAGCGGGGGAACGGGGACAGCGACAGCGATAGTACATCCACCGAGCTGTGCGACGAGCCGGACCGGATGAGCGACGTCGACAGCGAGGACCTGACGTCGGCGTCCGAGTCCTACGTAATGGCGACGGACGATGATCGAACGTCCCGGGGAGGGGGTTCACCGATGCCGGAGAGGTCGCTGGACCGTTTGTCTCCCGAGGAGAAAATCGACCCAGCCTCGGTCGACGACAAACTGGACGCCGACGGAGAGAATTTGGGGGACACGTCGATCGCGAAGATCACCGATCAGATCCGACGGCTGTCCGCGGAGGATGACAATAATTCGATGGTTCCTGAGTCGTTCGGCGCGCTGGGCAAACACTCGCCGGACGATTCGTCGACGGCGGAGTCGTCTCTACGGAGGGATCAGTGCGGCGCCGATGCGTCAGCGGACAGCAACCTGGTCTTGGATGAGTACTACTCAGGGATGCTTGGCAACACTATCGGCGTGAAAGAGGACGAGGCGCTGGGACGCGAGCCGAAGGGTCCTGCGAAGGGGGCCCAGGACTTTGTGGATGGTCTGAGGGAGCTAAAGGGACTCGGGGAGCTGAAGGACCCGGAGGAGCTAAGAGACTTGAAAGACCTGAAGGACCTGAAGGTACTAAAAGACACAAAAGAGCTGATGGATCTGACAGACCTGAGGGACCTGAAGGAGCCGATGGATCTGAAGGAGATAAAGGACCTGAAGGAGCTTAAAGACCCAAAAGAGCTGGGGGACCTGGAGAAGTTGATGGGCCCAAAAGAGCTAAAGGACCTGAAGGAGCTTAAAGACCCAAAAGAGCTGAGGGACCTGGAGAAGTTGATGGGCCCAAAAGAGCTAAAGGACCTGAAGGAGCTAAAAGATCTAAAAGAGCTGATGGACCTGAAAGAGCTGAGGGATCTGAAGGAGCTAAAAGACCCAAAAGAGCTGAGGAACTTGAAGGAGCTGATGGACCCAAAAGAGCTAAAGGACTTGAAGCAGCTGAAGGACCTGAAGGAGCTAAAGGACCCGGAAGAACTGAAGCACCAGAAAGAGCTGAAGGACCTGAAGGAGCTGATGGATCTAAAAGAGCTGAAGGAGCTGAAGAATTCGAAAGAGTTTGTAGACCTGAAGGAGCTAAAGTATTCTAAAGAGCTGAAAGACCTCAAAGATCTAAAGGACCTCAAGGAGCTGAAAGACCCGAAGGAGCTGAAAGTCCCGAAAGAGCTGAAGGACCTGAAGGAGCTAAAATACCCAAAAGAGCTAAAGGACCTGAAACAACTGAAGGACCTGAAAGATCTTAAAGACCTGACAGACCCAAAAGAACAGAAACAACTGAAGGATCCAAATGATCCGAGGGATCCGAAAGATCTGAACGATCCAGCCCAAGCGTCCAACCCGCCCGCGAGCTTCCAGCCTCTGGACTCCGGTGCGGTTTCGGCATACCCGGCGTCGCTGCGCGGCAAGTACGATCGGCTGTTCGACGAGCCGACGTCGATAGACGTCAGGACGCGACGAGACGAGAGAATCGCGGCGACCGTGGACAAGTTAAACGCTAGTCAGAACGAGGACGGTAATTACGGTACGACGATAAATATGACGGAGACGAGTGCCGCGGAGAAAGACGACACAAGGTATGATAAACACGCAGATACATCTAGCCTATTATTAGACCGTGGGTACGACGAAATGACAGAGAAATCTATTTTGTTAGATAGAATGTACGATGATATCGCGGACAAGGCCTCCCCGTTAGACACAGTGCGCAACGATACGGGAGAGGCGACGTTCAGGCACGACGTTCAGAGCCTGTCCGTAGACGTAAAGTACGACAGTGTCCTCCTAGAGAGACCCTCCCTGACCCAAACCAGTGTAGACGAGACGTTCGACAGTTTCTTAGACAGGAAATACGACGGAGAGTCGAGCCGCGACGGTATCGCGAAACAGCTGACGCAACTGGACGCGAGATACGCTAGGCCAGCCGGCCAGACGTCGTTGAGCCTTAAGGTAGACGCAGTCGTCGGCAGAGCCTCTCCGCTGGACGCGGGATTCGGCAACATGTCGGGGACCAGATTGCTGGACAGCGTAGACGACGAGGCCTCGAAATACGACGGCCTGTCGAGGATGTCGTTGAAGGGGACGAGGAACCAGGCTGCTCCGTTGGACCCCTACGACAAGATCGGCTCGCTGGACCCTAAGTTCGGCAGGGCTAGCTCGGTGGCTGCGAGGGGCCCGATGTACGACGGGCTCGACGCCTTCGACGCGAAGTACGAGAAGGTCTCCCTGGAGGCTAAGTACGAGCAGATCGTGGAGAGGGCGACGCCGTTGGACCTGAAGAGCCCAGGGAAGTCAGTGCTAGACCTGGGGCGCGAGAACGGGGAGCGGTACAGGTCTGCTTTCGATTTCTCCAGCATCCTGGAGACGAAGGCGTACGAGCCGGCTGGTGCGACATCAGCGTCCGATACATCAAGTACAGTGGGCGCGGAGACGAGTATGTTTGGCAAGAGCTACATGGGACACCTGCCGATCTCGCCGGTGACCGTGGACCAGAAGTTGGGTCAGCCGATCTCTGTGCACGGGGCGAACAGTATTATAACCCTGACGACGGAGTCCTCCAACTCGCAGCTGCTGGAGACGACGTACCTGGTCGACAGGATCATCCAGCCGAGCCAGCAGAAGGCTTACGCAGAGCTGAAGAAGAGCCCGCAGACTCCGGAGAGCAGCAAGTCGTTCGGGTCCGGAGAGACCACAGGACCAGACTCGAAGCCCTCGAGTATTCCTATCAGCCCTAGGACACCGGTGAGGTCCGACTCGCGGGGCTACCTAACGGAGAAGTCGGTGTCCTCGTCCGTGAGCTCGGACTCGAAGACCCTGGTGTTCCGGTCGGCGGACTCGGACGGGGCCAAGGACAGCGAGAAGACCGAGACGAGGAAGAGCTTCGAGAAGTCCAGCTCGCTGACGCCGATCAGCACGGACTCGTTGCGCGTGAAGTCCGAGAGCAGCCCGAAGCTGGTGATCAGCAGCTCCAGCGAGTCCTGCAGCCCCGGCAAGATGAAGTCTTCCGAAAGGTCGTTCAGCTCGGATCTGCAGTCGCCGATAAGTGCCAACTCGATCAAGTACACATCGAACTACAATAGACACGGCGGGGATGGCATGTCCGGCTCGCCGATGGACCTCAGCGAGGCCACGTCGCCATTCTACCCGATCTCGAACCCGAATCAGAAGACGCCGCCGTCGCCCTACAGCGCGCCCAGACGGCGGTCCAGCCTGGACAGCACCGAGACGTCGCCGGAGCAGAAGTCCAGCAGCTCGAAGGAGTCGAACAGGTACCTGGGCTACCAGTCCAAGTTCGAGCCGGGCCTGAAGCCGGACGCCAACGACATGGAGGCCAGGTTGCCGAAGAAGGAGGACTTCGGAAGGGGCTACAAAGAGGTCCCCGGCGACAGGAGGAACGGAGACAACGACGTCCATTTCTACCGGGCAGGTGACTACTGCGCGAAGGACCTAGACCTGGACGACGCCAGTGAGGATCCCCTGTCGGAGAAGGACGTCGTGCCGTCTCTCCCGCTCGAGAAGCTGGATATGCACTACTTGGGCTACAACTACAAGCACCGGGACAAGTCCAGGCTGCTGGAGCGGAGTTCCAGCAGCCTGGACAGCAGGCGGTTCGCGGACATGAAGTCCTCGCTGTCCGCGGACGAGTTCAACGCCAGCATGGTGAAGAAGAGGTCCAGCGACATCCTGGAAGACATCAAGCACCTGGAGGCGAAGGCTAGCGAGGGCTCCTCGGACCCTGAGATCCTCGCGAAGAAGAGTTACATGTGGGAGGACCTGAAGAACCTGGAGGCGAGGCGGCAGGACACGTTCACCGACTCCGCCAGCACGTTCTCCAAGCGACGCCTGGAGATCCCTGACATCAGCGTGACGGGGGACGGCAGGAAGTCGTACATCGTCCACCCGAAGATGAGCATCGACGAGAACGCGGACAGCATATTGAACACCGTGTGCCGCAACCAGAACAACGGCGTCCCGGACGACGGCAGGGAGTCGAAGCTGGGCGTCTGGACGAAGGTGAAGCCCCGAAAAAAGGGGGACAACGGGCGCAGGAACAGCGACAGGGCGCTGAAGATCATCCAGGAGAACTCTGTCATCCTTCAGAAGATCCTGGCCTGCCAGGCGAAGAAGCGGCTGCCGGACCTCGAGGAGATCTCCAAGGAGATCAGCATCAGTCCCATCAACGAGGAGATCTCCAAGATCTTTAGTCCGATCCTGGAGAAGATGGGGCTGAACGAGCACGAGATCAACGAGGAGCTCGCCAGGATCAACTTCAAGGACTTCGACAACATGACGGCGACCAGCGTGTCCGAGTTCGACGCGAAGATCAACGAGGAGCTGTCCAGGCTGTCGCTGATCGACGATAACGAGCAGATAGATCACTTCGCTGTTGACGAGGTGATCGCGCGCCAGTACTCGGACACCAGGGAGCAGCTGATTGACCGGAAGATCAACGAGGAGCTGTCAAAGCTGCTGCTGAACTACGAGGACCGATCGCCGGCCAGCATGGCGAACCTAGAGAAGAGCTCGAGTCAGAACGTCAGCGAGATAGACGGCCTGGACCTGTCCAGCGTGTCGACCAACGTCTTCTCCTACAAGTCCTCGAACGACTCCATAGACGCCAGAAGCGACCTGACCACCCAGGAGCCGTCGCTGCCATCGGAGAAGTTCTCCCAGTACGCCGAGAAGGTGCTGCCCTACAGCGTTTCGAAGTACAGGGACGACGACTCGTCCCCCAAAAGCGACATCGACATCTACCGGGAGCTGGAGAAGCTGGACCAGATCTCCTCGGCCCAGGTCCTGCCGCACCCGATCCTGGAGCTCCCTCAGCAGGAGCTATCCTCCATCCCCTATGTGCCGAACAGCTCTCCCTTCGACGACGTCCCGCCGATCAGATACACGGCGAAGCCGGTCCAGTACGACGCGTCGCCCCTGAAGAGCTCCTACGATCCCTACAAGACCTTCGACTTCAAGCCCAAGCTGTCCCCCAAGCACGCGACCACCAACCCGTTCGTCTCGTCACCCTACGACCAGCCTGTCAGGGACACCGCCTTCGAGTACATCAACAACAAGCCGGACCTGTCCATCAACGCCTACGATAAGCACCTGAAGAGCCCGCTGATGACCAAGGAGGCCTTGGAGTTCCGCGTGAGGTACGACGAGGAGCCCTCCAGGGACATCGGCGGGGATTACAGGTCCCTGCCTTTGGAACTCACGCTGACTTCCAGCACGTCCCCCTACTTCAGCAACGGGAACACCGAGCCGCTGACGCCGACGAAGTACGGATCCAAGGAGGACAGGTGCCTAGATCTTATAGGTTCCTCTTTCCTGGAATCCGCGGACCTGCGCCGCAAGTACGACGCCTTGTCCCCGAAGGAGTACTCCCTGAAGAGTCTGGACTACGACAGACACCTGTTGCCTTCCGTAGAGGCCGCCGCCGACCTGGGCTCGTACCTGCCGACGAAACGGATGGACTATCCTCTGTCGCCGAGCCGGCAGTTCATCGAGCAGCGATTCCCCACCTCGGTGAACCACTACGCGTCGAAGCTGTCCCCGGGCCTGGCCGACGAGACCAAGCGGCCCGTCTCCCACCCGGATTTCCCGGGCAAGATGGTCGTCTCAAAGTACACGGAGCTGCCCGACAGAGGCGTGGCGAGCAGCTACCAAAAGTCCTCGCTGAGCCTGGGCAACATCGGCAACCCGGCCAAGGGCCTCGAGAACAACTACAACACCCTGGCCAGCCCGAAGGCCCAGTTCAGCCCGTTCCCCGTGAGGAACGCGCCCCGGAAGCCGAACGAACTCACCCTGAAGCTGGGCCTCTACCCGCAGAAGAACCCCGATCTGGGACAGTTGAAGAGGTCATAGTGCGAGACACGATGGACACGTCGGGGTCTGCTTGGTTGTTGACCCGGCCGGCCGGGTGGTTCAGTGATCGACCGGACAGTGGGCCTAAGTCGCTGACAGACACTCCGCGATAACGCGGCGACAACGGTGTCGCGAACCGTTCGTGCCGGATGCTTTTCGAACGGTCGCCTGGTCTCCGAGTCAACGCACGCCTCGCGCGACGCGTCTCGGCCGGCTCGCTGTCTGTCCCTTGGGTGGTGGGGGAAGCCGCGCGTGGCGACACCGCTCAGACACGCCGCGAGGCTACGCGACCGTGCATGTCGCTCAACCGACCGAACGAACGTTGAATTTTCACGTACTGACGCGCATAATTGCCCGCTCCTCTTTAGCGATAATCATTAAATACGTTTTCTCCGAATGTTTATAGTCTATGAACGTTGACTAATTAAACGAACGTTTTTTACGAGCTCTGCTTGACACGGCTTCACGAGAACCGATCCCGTTCGCTCTTCGTCTCTTTTGGTATCGATTTAGGGAGAGGGAGAGGGAGAGAGAGAGAGAGGGAGGGACGAAGAGGGAAGGGGAGAGAAAGAGAGAAACAAACGCTTGCTGAACAGCACCAAAGATCCATGCGGAACGTACACACACTTGCAATTTCTAATGCGATGCCTTCGATCTCCCTCCAATCTCGCAAAGTAACCTCGTTATCACGTCTCGATTATTCAGTACGGTGCGATAAGTAGCCGCGATGCGCGCACGAGAGCTCGAACCACGGCGAGATTGTGAGATATGGCAAGCCGGGAGTCGAGAAAAATTGTTTGCCTGAATCGGACAGCTAGAGAAAGAGAGAAAGAGAGAGAGAAAAAGAGAGGGAGTGAAAGTAGAAAAGCAAATAAAGTGAGAGAGAGAAAGAGAGAAACAGAGAGAAAACCAAGAAAGTGACAGAGAAAGAGAGAGAGAGAAGGAGAGAATTAAAGAAAATAATCGAAGAGAGAGAGAAAATGAAAGGAGGCAATTGAAGAGAGAGAGAAAGAGAGAAAATGAAAGAAGGTAATCGAAGAGAGAGTGAGAGAGAATGAAAGAAGGCAATCGAAGAGAGAGAGAGAGAGAATGAAAAAAGGCAATCGAAGAGAGAGAGAGAGAATGAAAGGCAATCGAAAAGAGGGAGAGAAAGAGAAAAAATGAAAGAAGGCAATCGAAAAGAGAGAATGAGAAAAGGCAATCGATGAGAGAGAGAGGGAGAGAGTGATAGAAGGCAATCGAATGAAGTGAGAGAGAGTGAGAGAGAGAGAGAGAGTGGAAAAAGGCAATCGAATGAAGTGAGAGAGAGTGAGAGAGAGAGAGAGAGTGAAAAATTGAAATCGAAGAAAGTGAGAGAGAGTGAGAGAGAGAGAGAGAGAAAGAGAGTGAAAAATTGAAATCGAAGAAAGTGAGAGAGAGAGAGAGAGAGAGAGAGAGAGGAAAAGAGAGAATAGAATAAGAAAGTCAATAAAAGTGAAAGAGAGAAAGATAGAGAGAGAGAGAGAGAGAGAGAGAGAGAATGGAATAAGAAAGTCAAAGAAAGTGAAAGAGAGAGAGAGAGAGAGAGAATGGAATAAGAAAGTCAAAGAAAGTGAAAGAGAGAGAGAGAGAGAGAGAGAGAGAGAGAATGGAATAAGAAAGTCAAAGAAAGTGAAAGAGAGAGAGAGAGAGAGAGAGAGAAAGTACTAAAGCAAAAAGGAAAGAGAAAGAAAGAAAGGACGTTAAAAAAATGCCTTCCATTCCCCCCGAGAGGACCCGCTTAATTGATCTCGCACGCGACCGTAAATCACGGGACGGTGGTAACGTGAAATTTTCCTCCGTAAAGATACAATATTGTAGCCGCGAGAGAGATTGTATAAAATTGTAGAAGTTGTTACAGTGAAACAACGGGGAGCCGCGATAGGGTTTCATTTGTCCGTAGGTTTGCGTGGGGCTCGGGCTCGCGCGCGGCGCGTCCGCCGCGCCGGAGCGGCACGCGTGGGCGCCGTTGAAACGGCTTATGCTGGGACACGAAAGCGCAGCGACGAGAAACAATCGAATTGTACATAAACCTATACGACAGGGGCTGCGGCTTGTATATTAAGCGTGCCGGAAGCAGCTTCGAGCTCGAGATCTTTTTATATCGCACGGGAGAAACCAAACAAAACGTAGTATTTTTAGATGTTTCTAATAAAAGGGCGACGGTTAAATTCTCCGCGACGGCCGTTGTTCGACGCGCGGCGCTCCGCGCGCCTGGCCGAGCCGTGCTTCGCACGCAAACGTCGCGCTGATTCTTCTGTTACTCTGCGGACGGGAAGAACGCGAGTAATCGCGACTCTGTCGGCGCTGGTGGTCCTGTACGCGCTCGGAGATTAATGGTAAAAATCGTGCGTTTATGGCAAAAGTGGATACGTTTGAAACGGAATAGTCGAAGCATCATAAAAGAATTTCTATAATATATTATTATTATCATTTGTCACTTGTTAAAGTTGTTAAAAAAGGAAGTAAATGTTTACGGTGCTCTTGGGTCTTGCAATTATTGCACATGATTTTTATTTTGCATAAACAATCGGGGATTAATATTACACAATGATATATATTATATTATTTTATTTATATTATTATTGTATTATTATTATAATATCACTATTTAATAATATATGAATATATATTATATACATTTATATTATAATATAAATAAGAAATATATAAATAATATAATTTAAATATTTTATTCTATATCATACAGGGTGTCGTGTTTCTTTCAGAACTGCTTTCTGATATATTTAGACGAGTCATAAATAACTTACGCCTTATTTTATCAGACATTTATTTTGTTTTTTTTTATTTACTTTTTTGTTTTCTTATTTAATTTATTTTGAATCCTTATTTGATTATTTCCGTGACAAGCGTCGACAGTTCCGAGCACGTGCAAGTAGCCGAAAGAAACATGCGTCTCAGTTTTTGACACCTTATGAGAACAGTTTCGCGAGAATTCGTTGCCCCCAATTCCGTAACAGTTTCGCTGTTTCAGTCGACCGGCTTTGCGTAGAGTGTAGGTGGTAACCGTTACGTCCAATGTACCCGTTGATGCCAGGTAGATTCGTCAATTCGCAAATTCGACCGGCCGCACGTTTTTATACGCACCGTTCCGAATCCGTGGCGGTCGAGGTTATATCGAGTGCCAGCGAACGACAAAATTCACCGATGCACGTTCCCGCGCCTCTATACACGGTGGCCCAAAATTATCGTACAAGCGAGAAACGAGAGGTTCCTGAGGTAATTTCGAGTAACTTTTTCCTTAGCGAAAATATTCTGCGAGGCTTCGTTTACGAGTTATTAACGAAAAACGCGGACCAATCGGAGAGCGTGGGCGGCCGACGTTCCGCCCTCGCGGCCAATGCTGCGTTGCGCCGGCTGCGTGGGGCAGCAGCGGCGGTCGCGTGGGAGGCCGGCGCTCCGCCCTCGTGGCCAATGCCGCGTCGCGCCGGCTGCGTGACGCAGCGGCGGTGGTCGCGTGGGCGGGGCGTCAGCCGCACGCGACCTCTCATTAGCCACGGTTTTTCGTTGATAATTCGAAAACGAAGCCTCGCAGAACATTTTCGCTGAGGAAAAAGTTGCTTGAAATGGCCTCAGGAACCTCTCAGCTCTCGCAATAATTTTGGGAGGCCCAGTAGACACCGTCGAACGATTAGGCTAGCCGCGATTCGACGTTGTTAAAGCCGCGACGATCCTTCGAGCGCTCCGAAACTGTGCGCTATTCGCCGCGACGCAAATTAATCTAGAATTCCGCGCGGCCTCTGCCGACTCGCTGCGAAGCGACCACGTGGAGCGCGGTTCCCATGGATAAAGCAGGTAGTTCGCACGGCGCACGAAGCTTCCGCAAATAAATTCGCGTTCGTTTGGACGGCGTGCATCTTTTCTCCGTCGTGGCGGAGATCCCGAAGAGGTGCACGCGTTCGAACGGTGCAGCGAGCCGCGCGCTGTAAAGTTTTATAAAACAGCAACCTGGCGGAGCAAATTCATTCTAGTTTCCCGTAGCGAGCTGTCGTTCGCGCGACGACCGGATCGATCGTTTTTGAAAGCGTTACTCGAGACTGTGTCATTTTTCTAATAACACTCATATCCGCGTTCGTCGAATCCACCCGATCGGCTAAGTAGTTTTTACAAATTAATGCAGACGATTTTTATTTTGCATGAAGATCGACGGTCCGACGACCGCCGTTTGAATTTACGAGTCGTCGAAAGAACAAACAACACTGATCCAAAACTGAGCATATCAAATCCTGGCGTTCTTCGACAATTGTGACAGATCGGCGAGCTATGTTGTGAGAAAACGTGACAGAGAACGCGAGAAAATTGAAGCAGTTCGGGGCAAGGGGCGGGAATCAGTTTGCTCCAGCCGTCGTCGACAGAATTGTAAAACGATGAATCTATTCGCACCGAGTATCCCCTCTTATCCGAGCGAAGAAACTACGATACGCCGAGTGCCCGAAAAATATCGCGAGCCGACAGGGAGATTCCCGAGACGATTTGGAACAACTTTTTCCTTTGCGAGAACTTTTTCCGAGCCTCCGTTCACGAGTTATCGGCGAAAAACGTCGAGTGGGCGGCGCAACAGCGAGCGCCGCGCGGCACTGGCCGCGAACGCGAAGGGCGTGGCGGTCAGCCGCGCTGCGATTGGCCCGCGTTTTTCGTTAATAACTCGTAAACGGAGCCTCGCAGAAGATTCCCGCAAAGGAGAAAGTTGCTTGAAATCGCGCGAGGAATCTCTCCGTTCGAACGATCGCGTTTTCGGGACACCAATTATTTTTATGGCGAACCGGACGGAACGAAGAGAATAGAATCGCCTGCGAGGAATGGAAAATATTCGCGATGGTGCTTCGACACGAGGCATCGGCGGCGTTAAGCTAAGCGAACGTGAAACTGTCTAGGCCATAGGTAACTGATAAGAGATCGATAACAGCGTTGTTCGTTGTGTCCCGCGGAAGCGTTCCCGTTCGAAAATAAAAAAAGAACAGAACAGAATCCGGCGATTCGAGCTTTTCGTTTTCTATATGTTCGATCATCGTTTCGTTCCCGTGACTCCCGTATCGATTTCTCGACGGAACGGATGAAGTTTGGCGCGCGCAGGGACGGCGTTCTTTTTTCTACGGAGATAATCGAAGGGGGAATTAGCATAATCGAGAAGGAGATGGTGTTGAGTGTGCGTCGCGCGGCGCCCGATTTTTCGCGAAACTGGGACAAGAAGAATCGCTCGAGACCGTGCTTCATTGGCAAAGTGATCTAATTGAATGTGCCTCCCGATCGTCGTGGTTCGACGTGCCAATGTTGCCAAGAAATGATTAGGCTGCGGTCACATTTCTTCTTCTTTTTTTTAAATAACTTTCTAAACGATTCTCGAACGATTTACCAACGATCGAGAATGATCTCACTCAGTATTCGCTGAGAAACCGAAGCGATTTTCACAACTTTACAATGTTATTTCCTCTTCTCCTCTTTTGTTTTTTGCAATTCTTTTTTTTTCAATTTTGTCCCAGTTTCCGTGGTTATCGAACGACGCGCGTCGTCCGCGGTCGACGATCGTCGCGGACGTTCATGCGGCGGGGGCACATGAATCCTACGAGAGAAGTCGTTTATAAAGAACCGTTATATTTACAGAAAAAAAAGAAAAAAAATGGGTGTGGATGAGACGATGTTGTTACGTGGCGTTCTGTGAGAGTCGTTGTAAATACCTGTCGGGTGCGAGTCATGCCAGATATAAGACTGTATATTTGAAGAATATAGAGTTATAAGTCGTTATGAATAAATAAACTGAATAAATATATTGAGAGAGCAGCGTGGGTCACTCGATTTCATTCCGATTTCCATCGCGAACCGAAAACTTTACGAAATTCAATCGCATCGAAACATATCTAAATAAATGTGAATACATTTAAAATAATGAAACAAATTGAAATAAATATAAATACATGTAAAATAACGAACGAATCTAAATAAATATAAATGAATTCAAAATAACGAAACAAATATAAATACATATGAATAAATTTAAAGTAACGAAACAAATATAAATAAATACGAATAAATTAGAAATAAGGAAACAAATATAAATAAATATAAATAAATTAAAAATAATGAAACAATAAAATATAAATAAATATAAATAAATTATTGTAAAAATAATGAAACGAATATAAATAAATGTAAATAAATTATTGTAAAGCAATGAATCAAATATAAATAAATACAAATAAATTAAAAATAATAAAACAATAAAATATAAATAAATATAAATAAATTATTGTAAAAATAATAAAACAAATATGAATAAATAGAAATAAATAAAAATTAACGAAACAATAAAATATAACTAAATACAAATAAATTAAAAATAACGAAACAATAAAATATAAATAAATATAAATAAATTATTGTAAAAACAATGAAACAAATATAAATAAATACAAATAAATTAAAAATAACGAAACAATAAAATATAGATAAATATAAATAAATTCAAAGTAACGAAACAAATTTTGAATAAATATAAATAAATGAAAAATAACGAAACAAATTTAAATAAATCTAAATAAATTAAAAATAACGAAACAAATATAAATAAATGTGAATAAATTATTGTAATGCAATGAATCAAATATAAATAAATACAAATAAATTAAAAATAACGAAACAAATATAAATAAATGCGAATAAATTATTGTAAAGCAATGAATCAAATATAAATAAAAAGAAATTCAATAAGAATCGTTTAAAATACACTTCGCTGAATAATTTGGCAACGTTTCGTCATCGCCGATCGCAAGACACGCGTTTACCAAATAACATTCGTCGCGAGTCGCGAAGACAACGATTCCACGTTCGAAAAATCTCGGCTCTTCTATCTCCCCGTCGCCGGTATCTTGTGCCCGAGCGGGCATTTCATTTCGCTGACGCGATTACGCGCGTTCGCGCGCAGCATCGCCTCGGCTCATTTTAATTGGGATTACGTTTCAATTAAAACTCCGTTCCCCATTAGGCGGGGAGCCGTCGAGTTTTCGAGAATAATTGATACGAACAACACGTTATCCGATTCCGGCGGCGGCCGTATAAAATATGCATGTTTGCCAATCAAGAGGTGTCCAGGGTTAAACAGCCGCGCCGCTGCCGCCTCCCACGGCCTCCGCAAATATTCGGCGGCTTCCTCCTCCTCCTCCTCTCTCTCTCCCTCCGATTTACACGTGTACACGCCGCGGAATTATCCGGCAAACAGTGATACCTTTGAGTCGCCGCCGCGCCGACGAGATTCCGATGATCCGCGGCGACGTGGGACGACGTGGGACGACGCTATCGTCGACGGCGACTGTCTGCCGGACGTGTTTGCTAATTTAAATCCCGGAGCAATTACCCTCTTTGCTTGCTCCCTCGCTCTCTCCCCCTCTCTCTCTCTCTCTCTCGATCTCTCTCGAGGAAAACCACTTACTCGGGATTTCTTTAATAACCGGAAGCCGCCCGGAACATTTTCCTTCGGGCGAACGAGGAGCCCGCGAGCCTCGCCGTTCAGCCGCGTGTTCCATCGAGGTATCGATCGCCGTGTGTTCTTTCAATCGCATTGAAGCACTGTAAGCTTCTCGGTACTCTCGTTAGACGATGGTAGAGTTGGATGGGAGGAGTTTTTAAGGTTTTAGAGGATTGGATTTTATTCGGAATTGATCGTTTATATGTAATTGAGTAATTAGGTAATCTGGGATTGATCTTATTCTTGGAAGGTGACAGATTTGGTTCGATTTGGAGATAATGAGTTGGGTTAGGAAGGATTGTTTTGATAGGCTGTTGTACGAAGATTGAGGTGATGGGACTTTTTAGTCAAGAAACTAGTGTGCGAAGAATGAAGTTTAGGGGGATGGTGTACGAGAGATTGGTGTCTGATCTCGTGGCGTAAAGACTGGGGTTTAAGGACTTTGTGTCTTGAAGAGTGAGGTAGAACGATTTTATGATCTAAAGAGTGAAGTAGTGAGGTGTTGGGTCCTAAAGACTGAAGTAAAAAGACTTGATGTCCATAAGACTGATGTCTGAAAGATAGGAGTCCAAAGACTGAAGTTCAATGATTGAGGTTTTTAAGGCTGAAGTTCAATGATTAAGGTTTTTAAGGCTGAAGTTCAATGATTGAGGTTTTTAAGGCTGGAGTCCGAAAGAATGAAGCCCAAAATGCTGATGTCTAATGACTTTATGTCCTAAAGACTGAAGTAAGAAGACTTGATATCCACAAGACTGATGTCTGAAAAATGGGCGTCCAGAGATTGAAGTCTAGAAGACTAGAGTCCACAGAATGAAGTAAAGGAAATTGATGTTAAATAATTGTAGTTTTGAAGACTGGAGTCCAAATGGATGAAGTCCAAAGACTTTATGTCTAAAAGGCTGATGTGTCTAGAAGGTTGGAGTCCAATAACTGGAGTCCGGAAGGCTGGAATCCAACGAGTGAAGTCCAGCAGACTGGAGTCCAGAAGGCTGAAGTTCAATGATTGAGGTTTTTAAGGCTGGAGTCCGAAAGAATGAAGTCCAGAGATTTTATGTCTAGAAGACTGGAGTCCAAAATGTAGAGTCCAGAAGACTAGAGTCCACAGAATGAAGTCCAGGAAATTGAAGTTAAATAATTGTAGTTTTGAAGACTGGAGTCCAAATGGATGTAGTCCAAAGACTCTATGTCCAAAAGACTGATGTCTAGAAGACTGGAGTCCAAAATGTAGAGTCCAGAAGACTAGAGCCCACAGACTGAGGTCCAGAAGGCTGGAGTCCAGGAAATTGAAGTTCAATAATTGAGGTTTTGAAGACTGAAGTCCAAAGATTGATGTCCACAGGCTCCATGTCCAAAAGGATGAAATCCAAAAATTTTAGGTCCAAAAGGCTGATGTCTAGAATACTGGAGTCCAAGAAAGTGGAGTCCAGAAGACTGGAGTTAAAAGAGTGAAATCCAGAAGGCTGGAGTCCAGAAAGTTGAAGTTCAATGATTGAGGTTTTGAAGACTGAAGTCCAAAGATCGATGTCCACAGGCTCTATGTCCAAAAGGATGAAATCCAAAAACTTTAGGTCCAAAAGGCTGATGTCTAGAATACTGGAGTCCAAGAAAGTGGAGTCCAGAAGACTGGAGTCAAAAGAGTGAAGTCCAGAAGGCTGGAGTCCAGGAAATTGAAGTTCAATAATTGAGGTTTTGAAGACTGAAGTCCAAAGATCGATGTCCACAGGCTCCATGTCCAAAAGGATGAAATCCAAAAACTTTAGGTCCAAAAGGTTGATGTCTAAAATACTGGAGTCCAAGAAAGTGGAGTCTAGAATACTGGAGTCCAAGAAAGTGGAGTCTAGAATACTAGAGTCCAAGAAAGTGGAGTCTAGAATACTGGAGTCCAAGAAAGTGGAGTCTAGAATACTAGAGTCCAAGAAAGTGGAGTCTAGAATACTGGAGTCCAAGAAAGTGGAGTCTAGAAGACTGGAATCCAAAGAATGGAGTCCAGAAGACTTGAGTCCAAAAAGTGGAGTCCAGAAGACTGGAGTCCAAAGAATGACATTCAGAAGACTGGAGTCCAAAGACTGGAGTCCAGAAGACTGGAGTCTAAAGATTGAAGTCCGCAGGACTGGAGTTCAAACATTGATGTCCGCGCAGGTTTCATGTCCAAAAGGATGAAGTCCAAACACTTGATATCCAAAAGGCAGATGTCTAAAAACTTTGTATGTCCTAAATACTGAAGTAAAAAAACTCTTCGTCCAAAAGACTGTCGTCTAGAAGACTATAGTCTATTTATCGACGTCCAAAAGAACGAAGTCCAAAATCTTTACATCCAAAAGTCTGACCTCTGAAGACCATACATCCTAAAAAAGACTGACGTCTAAACCCTTCACATCCAAAAATCTAAAATCCAAATAATGATGACACATTTCAAAATAATTTCGACGACATAAATACGTTCCCATTTGAAAAAAAGGAAACAGAATGTTAAAATTCCAGTTATTACATCGCGGTAAATCCAACAATATGAAAAATGCCGTAGCCTCGGAAAACAGATATCGGCTCTGGTCGTCGAAGCATCTTGTTCCGCGAAGAGTTCATACGTCACAGAGAGAACGTGTCCGGAGCAGGACAGCAAGAGTTGCAGAAACAGATAAACATTCGGAAAACCGGATCGACGTGCAACCCAGGTTTTTCCGAATTCCCTGTGGTCAGCGTGCGCGAACGCGTACGAATCCGCGCGGTTGAACATTTTTTTTCCGTCCGTCGAATTCGTGATCAGCCGGGGCCGCTTTGAGCACGTCGCAAATTTCGGGCTCGTGCTGACGCGCCGGCCCGCGCCAAAGGACACAAAAGTTTAATAAATCCATTTAGCGCGTTTAATAGGGTGGGCCAGCGGTGAGGCAGGAGGGAGGGTTGGAACGTATGCGGCTGTCGCTTATTGCCGACGCAACATATTCAGCAATTTGTCCATTCGATGAGATATCCGGCTCGCAATTTATCCGTTTGGCGAAATGACAATTCGACAGTTTGGCCCGTGCATGACGCGCCCTATCGCCGATTGGACACCGTCCCATTCCGCCGCGCTCCCGGCCCTTTCATTCAATATTTTTTTTTCCTCTCGCGACCTAATAAATTCGTTTATTTTCCTTTCCAGCCCCCCGACCCCCGCCCTCTTTTTTTTACCGCCACGGTCCCGTTCCATTAACCTCGCACCCGCCCGATGCCATTTTCTCTCCGATAATTCCGCGATTCCTGAACAAGCCGGCCGAAAAATCTCGTCCACGGAATTCGTTCGCCGCTGAGTAGTTCGAAATAAATAATTTCGGGGGATATCGTCGTTAAAAATTTCTATGCGATCGATTTTTCGTGGATTACAATTATTCTGAATTTAGCAGGAATTTTCGTTCGGTCTGGAACTACGTTCGCAGCGAGAAAATTAACCTACACCTAACTCCGATCTAACTCGGACCTAATCATATTCTTTTTCTCATAACTTCTAAACCATCGTCGTCCCTCGCATCGGACAAAATGCATTGTATCGAACAGCTCTCGCTCTAAAATACATCCATAATTCGTCATAATCGAAAAATTAACCTGGACCTAACTCTGACCTAACTGCGACCTAACTCGGACCTAATCATTTTCTTTTCTACCATAACTTCTGAATCACGGATGTTATCGAAGAGCTCTCTCTCTCTCTCTCTCTCTCTCTCTCTCTCGACAATACATCCGCAATTCGTTATAACCGATACATTAACTTAGACCTAACCTAGACCTAACTGCGACCTAACTCGAACCTAATCATTTTCTTTTCTGCCATAACTTCTGAATCACGGATGTTATCGAAGAGCTCTCTCTCGACAATACATCCGTAATTCGTTATAATCGATACATTAACTTAGACCTAATCTAGACCTAACCCTGACCTAACACAGACCTAACTCAGACCTAGTCATTTTCTTTTTTTGCCATAACTCTTGAACCACGGATGTTATCGAAGAGCTCTCACTCGATAATATAATTCGTCCATAATTCGTCAAAATCGAAAAATTAACCTAGACCTAACTCAGACCTAATCGTATTCTTTTTTTCATAACTTCTAAACCATCGTCGTCCCTCGCATCGGACAAAATGCATTGTATCGAACAGCTCTCGCTCTACAATACATCCTTAATTCGACAAAATCGAAAAATGAACCTAAACCTAACTCTGACCTAACTCAGACCTAACACGAACCAAATCATTTTCGTTCCCTCTGTGCTATTTAAAGTGTTTCGATTTTAAAGTGTTTCACGATTCTGTCGACTACTTCCGTTCCTTCCAGAGAGCACTATACAACGCAATCGATACAGCACATGACCTTGAGAATATCCGACAATGTCACCTCTCCGTGCAACGATTCTTTCCAAGGCCGAATTCACACGTGCGTCGAATCAACGAACGTTCGCTCTCTTCCGTTGCTCTTCTGCTGTAAAACAAGAACAATTTGTCATTGTTTATAACTAAAAAAAAGAAAACAACGAACTAACCGTCCTAGGGCGTAGGTCACATCGACTACCGTTCGCAGGCCAGGAAACTTCAGCCTCTGGTCAGGGCAGCTAACCGGAGGGAGAACTGAGCCGTGGCGAGCGAGGAATGAGGTATTCTGGGATTGCTGGGAGTAATGACAAGGGGGCGAGGGGGTTGTAAGAAGAATAGAGAAGAAGGGCGGCGAAACTTCGGGGCGAATGAAGTCGCGGAAAGGGAGAGGGCAGGGCGCGGAGGACCAGGGACCGAGGGGGGGAACGGTCGCAGAAGGGAGCGCACGGAAATGAAGGTACGTAAGGTAATATGTACCTATCCCGTTATGGAAATGAGAGCAACCAAACGCGCGTGTTTGCGCGCGTGTCCCGTGCCTGTGCGCGCCTCCCCGTCTCTGTGTGCACGGGCTCGTGCACGCGGCCGCCGACTAGAGACATCCACTGCATCTCTAATACGTCCCGGCGCTCGCAGCTTTTGCTTCTTATCGCCGCGTCGCGGGCCAATGACAATGCATCTTTGGCGCCTGCCCCCACCACGGCGGCGCTCGTTACGCCGCGGAATCTTATCACGAGCTCGGAATAATCGAACGGAGGATGAGGGGGGAGGAGTCGGTCGCGACGCTTCTTGCGTCACCGGCCGGTCCGTGATTCGAACGGCGGTTCGATTAGCCGAACCCGACGATGCGTCTCTGTCCCGATTAATTACGAAGACGCGCGCGCGCGTGCACCGCTGCGCTAAATTCCGACCTTTTTATGCCGCTCGGCCGTCGATGATGTATCTGTTCGACCCGGAGAGCCACGAATCTCGCGGCCGGAGCCCGCCTGGAGGATCGATACGTTTTCGAGGCGACCGCTCGGCCAGCGCGAGCTCCGCGTTTATCGATCTTCTTGGCGGCGCGTTCGTGCGAGCCAGCGACCGATATGTAAAATTTGCTGGACGCGTGTGGAAGTGTTTGATGATATTGTTACAGAACTGATCGAAATTCGTGGGGGAAACAATTTAAACAATTTGTTTTTGCCTGATTTCTAGTTCTCGCGATCGTAAGATTCCGCTAATGGAATGGATAAGAATAAATGCGGTAATTGTTAACAAAAGCAACGGTTGAATTTTGTTTGAGGAAATCGTGTATCTTGTGCAGCTTGAAATTTGGAGCAACTTTCTCCTTTGCGGAAAACGTCGCGAGGCTTTAGTTTCCGAGATATTCGCGAAAAGCTGGAACCTAGACCTAACCCAGACCTATCACAGATGTAACTTAGACCTAACCGGAATATTTGTAACTTTCTTTCTTTCGTATCTTTCGAACCACGTGCGCCTTTTGCATCGGGCAAAGCGCATTTTACTTGGGCCATTCCTCTCTGCGATGTATCCGCGATTCGGCGAAATCGGAGTACTCGGACCTAACCTGTACTTATGGTTATGCAAAACGAACCTAACAGGTATCATTTTCTTCTACTTGTAATTTTTGAGTCACGTTATCGTTTTCCGTCACGCGAGGTGCATGTAAGTCTGGACGTTTCCTGCTACAACGTGTACGCGATTCAGCAACACCGGGGTACTCGGACCTAACACAGGCCTAACGTAGACCTAACGCAGACCTAACAACATTCTTTTCATCATAACTTTTGAACCGTGTCTTTTTAGAGCATGTCTCTTGCCTCGTGCAAAGTGCATTGTGCTCAGAACTATCCACTCTAACCACTGCACCCAGACTCAATCAAGACCTAACCCAGACCTAACCTAGACCTAACAATATTCTTTTTCTCATAACTTTTGAACCGCGAACGTCCCTGGCCTCGTGCAAAGTTCATTGTGCTGAGGACTACTCACTGCATCCATTGCATCCAGACTTAACCCGGACCTAACGCAGACCTAACCTAGACCTAATAATTTTATTTTGCTCATAACTTTTAAACCGCGGATGTCCCTAACCTCGGGCAAAGTGCATTGTGCTCAGGATTATCCACTGTATCCATTGCACCCAGACTTAACCCGGACTTAACGCAGACCTAACCTAGACCTAACAATTTTCTTTTGCTCATAACTTTTGAACAGCGAACGTCCCTGGCCTCGTGCAAAGCACATTGTACTCAGATTCTCCCTCGCTACAATATATCTTTGAGACAGAAAAATCGGTGAACCTTCACTTTCGTCCTCGAGAGACACGTGACATATCTTTAAAAAAGAAAAAAAAACATTGAAGAGGCGAACGTTAGGTGACTCAGCCAGCGCAATAGTTCGACCCCGGCGAATCCATCGGTGAAACGAAAATAACCGGTGAAACAGTTATTCCAGCCGAAATACCATTAAAAAATTCGGATTGAAAAGCGTTTCGGGAAAACGCATGGAAAAAAGGAATTTGAAAATCGTTCGGGGCATTTTCCGGCGCGCTGCCACGGAACATTTGATTCAATCTATAAACAATAAAAGCAATACGAGCATTATCCTGCTGAGCGAAAAAATTGTATATTCCGTCGTTTGGAAATCGACGGGCGGCGAGTGGCGCCCGGTTGACCGGCAATTTTCCGGCGGAATTATACGGTTACAAAGGAACACGATTTTCTCGTTACCCGGGGGCCTCTACGGTCCGCTAGATCGACCGACTGTTTGCGCCAATGGGCGACGATTTCTCTCGCGATAAATCGAAGAAAATTACCGGGCGGCCGCAGGAAACGGCCGCGCGACCGCCCATTGAAATTCCGTCGGTCCTGTAAAAATCGGTTTTCCAGGGACGAACGGAGAGGGCTGGCCGCGCAACGGCCCCCGATTGATCTGCATTGTAATGGGAAAATTTGGAAGTGGCCGTACTTTGGTCTTCGCTCGAATTACCAAACCATTTTCGAGGAAATTTCGAACGGAAAAATGCGCCGGCGTGTGCGCGAGCGCGCGCGCAGCCGAAGGGAGCCCGCAGATCTGCATTTTAATACGAAAATACACGGGGGAGAAGACGGCTGCGTTGCCACGGGGCCGTTACACACCAAATCGGACACTTTTTCGCCCGACCTTTCAGATTTTCCGGATACGTGAACGCGGCTTGCTCGAGAAGGAAGATTTTTCCACTATCGCATTTTTTTTATCACAGTAGAACAGTAGTGAAAATTTTGATAAAATTCGAGGTCGTACTCTCTAGCTTCCTCTTTCCGGAACTATTTTTTAAAATACGAACGGTTTAAAATCGACGAGATAAAAATTGTTCGAAGTGGACACGCCGCGCGGCGCCGCGCAACAATGCGGCGTCCACTTCGAACAATTTTAATTGCGTAAAATTTTCAAGCGAAAGTATTTTGAAAAATCGGACCGTAAAGAGGACGCTCGGATCCATGTACTGCAACTTTTTCAAAATTTTTAATACAGTCCTACTGTGAGAAAAAAATTGCATTCTTGCAAGATTGCAGGGGAAATAATAAAAAGTATTTTCGATGTAATTATTTTCATAAGACACTCTCAGGTTTCCACTGCGATCACAAAAAGGAACGTTTTGGAAGGTCTATAGTTACGATTCGACGAGGAAAAAGTGGACATTGTACCCTCCGGATCTGCAGAAATTGACGATTCCGACAAGTTCCTTCGATGCGCGTTCGTAAACCGACGAAACCTTCAACGCGTCGGAATCGCGGCAGAATCAAAAGGAGCGATACGCTCGAAAAGGTCGAAGGGCGCGAAATAACCTCGCGGTAAAAGTGTAAAAGGGTTTCGCCGGCGCGGGTGCCGGTTTCGCGGAAGTCGATAGCTGCCGCGCGACGCTTTTCTCCTCGCGGCGGCCCGGCCCCCGTCGAAATTCATAGCTCGCCGGACCCTCGCCGGTTCGCCGAGAATTTTCCGGCGGCATTAAAAATGATTATTCGAACGCGAGAAATTTTAATTATTCCGAGCGAGGCAGTTTTGCGCCGGGATCGGGTGCGGGTGCGGCGGGATATTAAACGGGACGGTGATCGATTCAATCGAACGCGCCGCCGACCGGATTTTCCAAATAACCGACAGATTATTTCGCGAAATGTTTTCGCGAATTCGGAATGCCGAGCACTCGGCGCCCCGGCTTCGTCTGGAAATGTTTTTATCTTGCTGTCGTCTATATCGCGCTGCTTGTCTCAAATTACTGCCTCGTTGTTTAAATCGTTTCGGGGGATCAAGAGTTTTCACGAGGATCGGGAAGGTTATTTTTTTGGAAGTGAAATTATTCATTGAAATTATTATTAAATTATTATTGAATTATTATTGAATTATAATTGCATCATTATTGAATTATTATTAAAATATTATTGAATTATTATTCAATTATTCAGTTATTCAAATATTATGGAATTAATATTCAATTATTCAGTTATTCAAATATTATGAAATTATTATTCAATTATTCAGTTATTCAAATATTATGGAATTATCATTCAATTATTCAGTTATTCAAATATTGTGGAATTATTATTCAATTATTCAGTTATTCAAATATTATGGAATTATCATTCAATTATTCAGTTATTCAAATATTGTGGAATTATTATTCAATTATTCAGTTATTCAAATATAATATTCAGTTATTTAAATATAATATTATGGAACACACAATAGTTCCATACTATTCAATTATTCCATTATTCAATTATTCAATTATTCGATTATTCAATTATTCGATTATTCGATTATTCAGTTATTCGATTATTCAATTATTCGATTATTCAATTATTCAATTATTCCATTAAACGCAAAGATCATTCTTGAAACATCGCACACGATTTTCCATAAAAAAAGAATCTGAATAAATGCAGCGCGAAGTCGCTCGCATAATTTCCAAGAACATTAATCACTGAGAGCAATTCCGAGCCACCTACCAAAAATTAAAGAACAAAATCGCCGTCACCAAGCTACAATCCAAAAATTATTGCAACGTTATCCGAGAACGAGGACCCAACACCATCAATCACCGAAGAACGGCGCATCGATCTCGCGGAAAACAACGATCGCCGGTCGAACCGGGACAGAGGGTCGACGATTTTTCCCGAAACCCGCTCGCGGCGATAGTTTCGGTCGTGCGAGCCGCCGAACGCGACCGTACGATAAGTCATAATCGAATCCGTCCGTGATTATTGTCGATTGAATTAATCCTCGTTTTGCAGCCGGCATCGGACAAGCGTCACCGGTAAAATTGATTTTTAATAGGTGGCCGTTACAACGCGTTGCCCCCCGAGGCGGCGGAGAGGGGCGGAGGGGGGGGGGAGGTAGCGGCGAGGAGGAGGCCGACAATTATTATCCATGAGAATTGGACGATACCGAACGTGCCGGCGCGCGCTGGTGCTGCAGACAGGAGAAGAGACGAGGTCTGGTATTGTCACAGTTGCATTCATTGCGGGGAAGTTGGTCGCTCGGCTGATACATAATAGTTGAACCATTGTGTCATTTGATTGCATAATTCCAGTTAGACGTCGACCCGACCTGTGTAACAAGCGCTGTGCCAGTCCTGTATACTTCGCTGCCATCAATTCGACATCAATTCATTACGGCTAGGATGCTCGAGAGGGGGGGCAGGGGAGGGGGGGAGGGAGGCGCGCGGATGCTGGCCGATGTTCCTGATTTTGATCGATACTCCTGTAACTTTCAACGCCCGCTGTTCCGGGACCCGATAGATAACACGGACAGAACCGGCCTGCCGCTCTCGTTCACGTCGCACCGGCGGACACAGTTCTTTAATTAGTTTCAATTGTTTCTGATATCGCCGTCCCCGGGCCCGTGCATTGTTCGCCGAACGGCCTATAACGTCGGTGACGAGATTCTTGCTCGGCGAAATATTCGTGCGATTAAATGCTGGTTAAAGTCGAGGCTGGGGTTGAAGCGCGGGGATCGAATACTTCCCGTGGGACGTTTTCGATGCGGCTCGGCTTAAATTGAAGGCGGAGCTGTGCGCTTTAAAACGGTGTCATTGCGGTCGAGGAAGGATCGCGCGATCGGTTTGAGAGATCGAGGAAACGTAATCCTTGACGCGATGAAAAATGCTTGGATTAGGAAGGGACGATTCGATTCGATTTTGAATTATATTAGCGTTGGAATTTCGTAATGGGACTCGGCTCGAATTGAAGACGAAAGTGTCGGCTTTAAGATGGGGTAGCTTGAGTTGAAAATAAATTGCGAGGACATTTCGAAACATTGAAGAAATGCAGGTCTTAACTCGGAAATAAATGCCCCGATTTTAGACAGAAACCGATTAAAACCGATTAAAGTTGTATTCCTGCGGGGCATTTTTAATGTAACTTAGCTTAAATTAAAGGAGGAAATTTTCTCTTTAAAATAGTCTAAGTTAGGTAAATATTGAATAGCGAGATCATTGAAAAAAAATCGTGAAATCCCGAGCTTTCATGAAAAATGCGATGAAAAGCGACGAAAAATATCTCGATTTTGTAGGGATAATCGAGGTCAATCTTAAATCATATTCCCATCGGGCTTTTTCAACGATACTCGGCGCAAATTGAAGCTGGAAGTATCTACTTTAAGATAAGGCAGGACACCTTAGAATAATATCGCAACATCATTTCGAGAAATCGTAAAATTCCACTCGATATCACGATGAAAAATGCTTCAATTTTATAAGCGTAGTTCGAATCTATTTTAAGTTGTATAATAGTAGGACTTTTTCGATGCAACTAGCTCAAATTAAAAGCGAAAACATCTACTTTAAATCAGGATAACTCAGGTTCAGAAATAATGACGAAATCATTTCGAAAGATCGGAAAATCTCGACCCACGACACGGTGAAAAATGCCTCCATTTTATAGGAACAGTTCGAGTCGATTTCAAATTATGTTCCAGTAGGACTTTTTCGATGTAACATAGCTCAAATTAAAGACTAAAGCGTCTACTTCAAAACGAGATAGCTCCGGTTAAAAAATAATGACGAAATCATTTTGAAAGATCGGAAATTCTCGACCCACAACACGGTTGAAAATGCCTCCATTTTATAGGAACAGTTTGAGTCGATTTCAAGTTGTGTTCCACTAGGACTTTTTCGATGAAACGAAGCTCAAATTAAAGACGAAAGCATCTACTTTAAAATGAGATAGCTCAGATTCAAAAATAATGACGAAATAATTTCGAAAGATCGGAAAATCTCGACCCACGATACGGTGAAAAATGCCTCCATTTTATAGGAACAGTTCGAGTCGATTTCAAGTTGTGTTCCACTAGGACTTTTTCGATGAAACGCAGCTCAAATTAAAGACGAAAGCATCTACTTTAAAATGGGATAGCTCAGATTCAAAAATAATGACGAAATAATTTCGAAAGATCGGAAAATCTCGACCCACGGTACGGTGAAAAATGCCTCCATTTTATAGGAACAGTTCGAGTCGATCTCAAGTTGTGTTCCACTAGAACTTTTTCGATGAAACGCAGCTCAAATTAAAGACGAAAACATCTACTTTAAAACGAGATAGCTCAGGTTCAGAAATAATGACGAAATAATTTCGAAAGATCGGAAAATCTCGACCCACGACACGGTGAAAAATGCCTCCATTTTATAGGAACAGTTCGAGTCGATTTCAAGTTGTTCTCGTTGCATGTGCATCGCCTCGGCTCATTTTAATCGCAAGAGAAACAAATTTCGTCGAGCAAACAATTTCTGTTTCATGCAAGAAAAAAAATTCCTCCCACTTTTTCCGCGGTTCGTGCGGCACGGCGCGAGCTTGGCATCGGCGCGAGCGTAACGGGATGTTTAAATTTGCAAAGGTAATAATCGCTGAAGGCCTTCCCCATTGAGATAAGAGCGGACTGTTGCGAGCGCGGGCGAGCGGGCGTCAGCCTTTTGGCAAGAAGCATTAGCATTGAAGCATCGGAGGCTTCGCTGACGCGGAAATGAAGCCGCCCGCGAGCCGGCGCCCGGTCGGAGGGAGAACGAGAGGATGAAACGTTGCGGCCGATGCTGTGTCTGGGCCGCTTTTTTTCATCCGCCGGAGTGGAATCACCGACGCATCGCCATTATTGAAAGATCTGGCGCAACAGAAGGCGGAGATGCCGGACGCGCGGGCCGCTTGAAAACTTTTCATTCGTTTGAATTACCCGGCGGTTCAATACAGAAAAAAAACGAACTACGTGCGAGAGCGCGCGCGCGCGCGCCGCGGAAAGAAAAACCGGACGCGGGGCGTTCGCATGATCTCGGGAATTGCGAACGAGAACCCGGGAAAATGATTATCGACGCGGCGCCCCCGTCTGTTTCGGAATTGATTAGCGTCGAGTCGTAGCGATGATGTCTGGTTGACGCATGATAATGATGTGTAATGTAAGAAATAATAACGGATAATGATAAGATGTAATATAACGTGTAATATCATATACAATAAGAAACAATAATATCGTGTAATGTAATATGTAATTACTGACTTTAATGACATGTAATGTAAGATATAATGAACCTATTCAATTTTTGTTTAAGATATTATCTACTCAATATATTGCATATCATATTCATCCATTGTATCAATATTCACATTCGACGATAACGAAGGCTAAATTGACCAAATACAATCTTTGTTCAAGATATTGTTAATTCAATATATTATATACCATATCCATCCATTCTTGATTCAAGATTTTGTCTATTCAATATATTATAGATCCTATTTATTCATTATTGGTACAATATACATTGTCTACTCAATATATTATACACCATATTTATCCATTGTTGGTTCAATATATTGTCTATTCAATATACTGTGCACCATATCAATTTATTCTTGATTCAAGATTTTGTCTATTCAATATATTATACGCCCTATTCATCAATATATTATATACTTTTTTTTTTATT
Source organism: Megalopta genalis (assembly GCF_051020955.1). Lineage (NCBI taxonomy): Eukaryota > Metazoa > Arthropoda > Insecta > Hymenoptera > Halictidae > Megalopta > Megalopta genalis. The sequence goes on along the minus strand of NC_135026.1, from coordinate 4,507,458 downwards.
TGATATTATCCATTATTCAATATACTGTCTATTCAATACATTATACATTATATCCATCCATTGTTGATTCAACATATTGTATATTGAATATATTATATATCATCTTCATCCATTGTCAGTTCAATATATTGTCTACTCAATATATTATACACCATATCCATCCATTCTTGATTCAATATATTGTCGATTCAATATATTATATACCATATCCATCCATTGTTGATTCAAGATATTGTATATTGAATATATTATATATCATCTTCATCCATTGTCAGTTCAATATATTGTCTACTCAATACATTATACACTGTATCCATCCATTCTTGATTCAAGATTTTGTCTATTCAATATATTATATATACACCCTATTCATCAATATATATTTTATATATTTTGATTTGATATTATCTATTATTCAATATACTGTCTATTCAATATATTATATACCATATCCATCCATTCTTGATTCAAGATATTGTATTTTGAATATATTAAACGCCCTATTCATCCATTGCTGGCTCAATATATTTTCTATTCAATATATTACACACCATCTTCATCCATTGCCAGTTCAATAAATTGACTATTCAATATATTATACATCATCTTCATCCATTGTTAGTTCAATATATTGTCTACTCAATATATTATACACCATATTCATCCATTCTTGATTCAAAATTTTGTCTATTCAATATATTATGTTATAAATCAATATATTCAATACATTTTGATTTGAGATTATCTATTGTTCAGTATATTGTCTATTCAATATATTGTACACCATTTCCATCCATTCTAGATTCAAGATATTGTATTTTGAATATATTAAAAATATATTGCCCTATTCATTCGTTGTTGATTCAATACATTGTCTATTCAATGTATTATACCCCACATCCATCCAAGACATTGCATATTAAATATATCATACACCACATTCATGCATTGTTGGTTCAATATATTTTCTGTTCAATATATTATACACCATACTCATCCGTTGCTAGTTCAATATATTGACTATTCAATATATTATACGTCATCTTCATACATTGTTGCTTCAAGGTATAATCTATTCGATATATTATGCACCATATCCATTCATTCTTGATTCAAGATACTATATATTGAATATATTATCCACACACACACACACACACACACACACACACACCGCATTCGCGCATTATTGGATCAATATATTTTCTATTCAATCCATTATACATCATATTTATCCATTGTTGGTTCAATATATTAGCTATTCAACATAATATACAACATATTCATCCATTGGTCTATCCTAACATGTTCATATGTCACCTATATTAATTCTGTAAAGAACCCAATCGATAGTAACACCACAGTCAGACCAAATGAAAACAAACTACAAGTAAACATATAAATAAATAAACAAATAAATACTCAAATGAATAAGTAAAGTAATGAATAAATAAAAATAAAAAAAAAAATAAAAGAAGAATAAAGAAAGAAAGAAATTAATGAACAAATAAAAAAGAATAAATAAGTAAAAAGATGAATAAATGCAGAAACAACTGAATAAATAAATAGATGAATAAATGTCACAGTTCCGCATATAAAAAATCAGTCGTCACCGTTCGCTCAGCAACGTTCGATCGCGAGAATTCTTGCGGCTTCAGCCCGATCAGGCATAATTACGGTAACACCGAACGGGACAGCCGCCACGTCATCAAGATAAGCGTGTTATTACTCCTAATCGATTTCCTATTCGTCGAATCGCAGGAATGATAATACGGTCTCCGTAGGACGGTATCAGGACGTCGCCGTAGGCGGGCGCAAAGTCTTAATGCCAGTTTTTACCGGGCGAACACGGCCGTCGTCTGATGGAGGCTCGAATGAGCTCACGATGTCCTGTCCCCTAAAACTGCGCACCTGCCAACAGCGATTACCGGCGCAGACGTCAGGCCTTCGTCTTGTAGTAGTACGTGCCTCGATAATAATGCAGATTCCAGCGGGCACCGAGCCCGAAAACCAGATCTTCGAAGACGCTCCGCCGTCAAAAACTGATTATCGTGAAATTGCTAGCTGGAACGGAATGTTGTTGTCAGTTAATTAACTGTATAAATATATTATAATATGTATAAATAAAAAATATAATGATATAGATATATACAATAATAATAATATTATTATTATATTATATTAAAATAATACAATAATGTAATGTAAAACGTAATGTAATGTAATATAATGTGAAATGTAATGTAATGTAATGTAACGTAATGTGAAATGTAATGTAATGTAATGCAATGTAATGTAATGGAATGTAAAATGTAATGTAAAATGTAATGTAAAATGTAATGTAAAATGTAATGCAATGTAATGTCAAATGTAATGCAATGTAATGCAATGTAATGCAATGTAATGTCAAATGTAATGCAATGTAATGCAATATAAAATGTAATGCAATGTAATGCAATGTAAAATGTAATGCAATGTAATGTAATGTAAAATGTAATGTTAAATTGAATGTAATATAATATAATAATATATATAATAATAATATATACAGACCTAACAAAATTGTTTGCAAACAAATTAATACATTAAAATACATTAATAATTTTAAAAAAGCACGATTTTTAACATTTACAATGGAACAACTGGGAACGAAATAAACAATGGAAACCGTGGAATAAACAATCCAACACCGTCGAACAAAATTCAACTCGTCAGGTCCACTCCGAGAAGAAGTCCCTTCGGAAAAGTGAAGTCGTTCGGCCGCTGCGTAGGCAGAGACGAATCCGGGAACGCGCGCCTTTTGCGTACGGAGGCACGCGATAGCCTTCGAGTTAATTGGTGCGTTCGAGGAGCGGGGGCACCGGCCCGGCGACGATCGTATTCGGCCCACGTCGTATCCCCGATACCCTAATGAAGCGAATTTGCATCCATACGCGACGCGATTGAGCAAGCACAAGAGACACGATAAATCTGATTCCGCGGCAAGACGGATGCGTCTGCGGGATCGTTGGCTACCAACAGCCCCGGCGTAGTCGCATGATAATGTCCGAGGGACTCCGGCCGGGCCTCCTTCGCTCGGCAGACGGGCAACGGCCCTCCCGTTCGGTCTGCTGGATTCCTAGAGGACGGGCGCCAACGTTCCGGAATCCCGGAATCGTCGAATCGATCGGAATGCACGCGATTTTTCGGCACTCCTTCCACGGGATGTCTGACGTTGCACGCGTGGTTCTTGGCCGATTGACTCCGGGCCATTGAACGGCCACCGTCCTCTCCAGCTCGGACGGAATATTCGTGCCGCGTTCAAAAATGATGGAACCACTTTGGAAAAACGGACACACGAATTTATTTAATGGGCAGGGACGTGTTCGTAAACGAAACGAAAGAATGATTCCGATTGTTAAATTGAAAAGCGAAATAAAACTGTTCCTCGAAACGATGAGATCGACATCTAATAATGCTATACTGTTTGGCGACGCTGCATTGCTATCGGCAACACTGCTCGGCTATCGGCATCACTGCTTGATTATCGGCAACGCTGCTCGGCTACTGACAACGCTGTTTTGCTATTGGCAACGTTGCTTTGCTATTGGCAACACACTGTATAGCTGCTGGCAACACTGTTTTTACTATCGACAATGCTATTTTGCAATCGGCAACGCTGCATTGCTATTGGCAATGCTGCTTTCTTATCAGCAACAATGCTTTGCTATTGGCAACATTGCTTTTACTATCGGCAACGCTGTATTGCTATCGGCAATGCTGCTTTTACTATCGGCAACAGTGCTTAGCTATCGGCTATGCTGCATTGCTGTAGACAACGCTGATTTGCTATCGGCAACACTGCTTTGCTATTGGCAACGCTGCTTTACTATCGGAAACGCTAGTTTTACTAACGGCAACATTGCTTTTACTATCGGCAATGCTGCTTTTACTATCGGCAACAGTGCTTAGCTATCGGCAATGCTGCGTTGTTGTAGACAACGCTGATTTGCTATCGACAACGCTAACATTACTTTTACTATCGGCAACACTGCTTTGGTATCGACAACGCTGCTTTGCTATCGGAAACACTGCTTTTCCTATCGGCAACACTGCTTTAATATAGACAACACTGCTTTGCTATTGGCAACACTGCTTTGCCATCGTCAACTCCGCTTTGCTATCGGCAACACTGCAATTCCTAAATATTGTTATTCCTAATAAATTAACCGCGCGTTTAAAGTTACGCAAAGGTGGAATTTTGAAACAGCGTCTGCGTGAATTTGCGCGTGACGGAAATTATTGTTAATCCCGAAATTACGATTACGGTCCGATCACGGGGAACAATGAAATTTCGGGAACAATGAACCCTGAGACAATTTGACCGCGCGCGCGCGTGGCCACCGTCCAATTCGAATAAATCAATTTGGCAGGAATATTTCTTGGATCGTTCCGCGCGGCCAAGCGGTGGCGCGGTCGTAACGAAAGCCGGGGCGTCAGGATATTCGGCTAAATGAGGCTTAAATTCGCGAGTGGTTCCTCGAAGGGAACATTTCTCGGGCTCCGCGTGTCCAAAACCCGGGCGCGATGTTCCCAGCTAACTCTGTTATCCATAAACTTGCGCCAGGAATCAGGAAAACTTTCCCGATGCGCATGTAAAGCCTAGGGGGGGGGGGGGGGCGAGCACAAAGGTATATGGTAATAGCAGTTGTTGAAAACAGGAGAGATTCACGGTCAGAGAGAACGGGAGAATAGAACGTCAATACAGACGCTCGTTACAGCCCTGATACGCCAGTGCCAACAAAGCAGTTCTGGCTGCCGGTTGAATGCGTTCGTATAAACCGTAAACGAGATCTAAGAGTGGACCAATCGGCCGCCGTGTTTTTCCTTCGAATAAATCTTTTGAGACCCGACTAATCTCGGCGAACAATTTCGATAAAAATTTCATTTTAAATGACGCTGTTCAGCGTACTTTATTTTAGCGTTAATAAGCAATTTTTTTTTCTTTGCAATTAAAACCTGGAAATCTTTTTAGCAAGTAAAATTCGATTTAAATATTGATGTTGCATTAAAAAAAAAAACGTTGCGATTTTTCGTCAACGTAGAAAACAAATTTTTGCCACGTTTTGGCGAATGTAGCCCACTGTGCGATATACAGTGTGTCCGAAAATTAAGCAAACGTATATTGAAAAAATTTGCGTTTCATAAAGAAGTTATTGTTATTTTCTTAAAATCGATCAGAACAATTAAATGACACCGACTCGTGGTAATAAAATCGACGGGGACCTTTTCGTTTAATAAAAAAAAAATTGGGATCATATAAACTGTTTTTCTTTACTAAGAAACAAACTTAACCTACAAAAAAATTTTAAGAAAAACATACACGTTCTTGAAAAAATTATTAACATTTCTAAATTGTAAATGAATTGGTTCGGGAGGTATTCACTTCGTCGCGGCGTCGGACGGCTTGCGACGTTGCCAAATCCGCAGGGAAACGAGGATCGGTGTCCGATGGGAAGCGCGATCATCTGCCGGCGAAGGTAAACGAATTCCGGCATCGAAATTTCCCTCTTCGGGCCTCCTTTGGCCGCTCGTTTCCTCTGAGATTCACCGAGTCGAACATCCCGACCGAATCGCAGAGAAGATCCAGAACGGTGGCCGCGTCGATCCGGCAGCGCGGCGAGCGTGTCGTCCGAGATGGGTGGCTTATGCTGCGTGTCCACTCGAGGGCTCTCTTCGAGGTGCTCGTCGCCACGTCCACTTCGAGCTGGTACTCGATTGGTTTTGTGTCACGTGTCCACTCGAAAGAGAGGACAGAACTCGATAAAGAGAGAGCGAGAGAGAGTGGGAGGGAAAGAGAGAGAGAGGCCGAAGGAGCTAACTGGTCGACGGCTGGCGTCGCGAGGCAAAGCTATGTATCGAAAGTTTTCTGTCGATGTCCTCCACAGGCGATTCCTTCTCGGCGACTACTCGATCCTGTGTACCGGCATAACCGGCGGACACTAATGGGTTTCTCGGTATCTCCGCGGCACGGTAAAGCACCCGAGTGCAAACATCCGAAGGAGTCGAGACGCTGCTTCCTCTTTGAGATCTTGATTTTATCGGCGCTGCTTGTTAACAGCAACATTGTGGACGGTGTCTGTAGCCTCATCGAGCGGTTGATAGCTTCAATCCATAATACTCTTTGATTTCCTTCTCTTCCATAATGCAGCACGATGCCCCGAAGACGTTCGAAGCCGGAGAGAGCGATTCCTCGATCGATTTCGAGCAACTTTGCCCTTTGAGAAATTTGTCTATGCGGCTCCGTTCGCAAGATATTAACGGAAAACGTCGGACTTATCGGGGAGCGAGCGGCGGCCGAGTAGGCGGCGCGAGCGCGCCGCGGCATTGGCCGCGCGGGCGGGGCGACCGCTGCGCTCGCTGTCCGATTGGCCCGCGTTTTTCGCTGATAACTCGTCAACGGAGCCTCGTAGAACATTTTCGCTGAAGAAAAAGTTGCTTGAAATTGAAAGCTGCTTCACGTTAAGCTGGTATAATTGGCGTATTTGAATAATCGAATAATGTCGGAGACGATTGAGATTAGTGTCGATGCTCGCAAAAATTGTGCTGAGATTAAACCCTTTGCAGTCGAGCGACGACTCCAAGGCGCCATTAAAGATTGCTGTATCGGATTTTTAAATAATTTTAACATAAACAAATTTTGTTTATATGTAGAAAACTGTTGAAAGCGTGACCGTTGCACGAGTCGCGGAATTCAGCGCGAAGTTTTAATAAATAGCGAGCGACTATTAATATCATTTCACGATCTCCTCGGCAAAAAATGTCAAGCTCAAGGTCACCGGAAGTCGCCCATTCCGTTCCCCCGATCTCGCGGAAAATTCGCCAGCGAAACTCCCAAGTCGACACGCAGCGTTATCCGCCGGATAGAGCCGGGCATCGAACGGTGGAATGGAGGAATCGACGATGAGAAAGAACGTTCTGAGAGGTGTAATTACAGAGGTACGCGGGCCACTATGTAGTCGGTCAGTCCCCCCCCCCCCCCCCCCTCCCGTTGATGCGCTCTCCACTCGACGCCGCGGCGGGTTTACGGGATAAATCATAGCGGGACGAGGCGGAAAACAATTAATCGCGTATGCAAACTCTTTCTCGGCTCCACCGATACCCCTCCCCACCCCATCGATCTCGCCGCGCTCGGTGGCCGCAGCGAGGCGGTGGAAGACGAGTGCAGGAGTGGGGAGACGCTAAGTTACTTTCGCCCGGCCGTCAAATATTGAGTAGCTTTTAACGGCGCGTGTCGCTCGACCGGCGAACAGGGACAGCTGTACAAAAAGAACTCGGACGGTCCTCCTGGAACAAATTTGCGCGTCGTTGCGGAATGCATAAACGATGAACGCGGGACGTGGCGGTGTATCGTCCGCGCGATCTCGCCGGGCAAAATTATTTTTTTCTTTCGCCCGACCCAGCGTGAAATGCAGCTACCTGCGCAGCGTATTAATTTCAGGGCTATAATTGCGGTCGAGTAAAAATTGTTAACGAAGTATTTGCGATATTATTTTTATTGTTACGAAGTATTAACGAATATTGGAAAATATGTCAAAGTATCAGAAAGTGTGAGAACATTTTTTTAAAGATATTGTAAAGTGTTAGGAACTGTTAAGAAATGTTGCTAAGTGTTAGAAACTTTTAGAAGATGTTACAAAGTAGCGAAAATTTTTGATAACTATTACGAAGTAGTAGAAAGTGTAACAAAATTTTTTGAAATATCATGGAGTGTCAGGAACTATTAAAAAATATTTGTGAAGTGTTAGAAATTATTAAAAAATATTGCAAAGTGTTGAGAGCTTTTAAAAAATGTTATAAAGTAGCAAAAAATTTTAAAAATTATTACAAAGCATTAGAAAGTGTAAAAATTTTTTTTTTAATATTACGAAGTGTCAGGATCTATTAAAAAATGTTACAAAATGTTAGAAACTTTTTAAAAGATGTTACAAAGTAGCAAAAATTTTTAAAAATTATTACAAAGCATTAGAAAGTATAACAAAATTTTTTAAGACACTTCAAAGTTTCAAAAACTATTAAAAAATATTACAAAGTGTTAGAAACTTTTTAAAAGATATTATAAAGCAGCAAAAGTTTTTAAAATCTATCACAAAGTATTGGAAATTGTAACAAAATGATTAAAAACACTTCAAACTGTTAAAAACTATTAAAAAGTATTACAAAGCATTGAAAAATTAAAAAAAAATATTACAAAGCATTGAAAAATATAAAAACATATTACAAAACATTGAAAAATATAAAAAAATATTACAAAGCATTGCAAAATTTTTAAAAATATTACAAACAATCCAGAACTTTATAAAACCATAAGAAGATATGAAAAAACTTTTAACAACTATTACAACGTATCCAAAAAACATTTTAAAAATTGCTGAACGTATTAAAAAATATGAGCAAATATCGCAAACAATTAAACCGAGTAGATCAAGGCAAAAGAAATGAAGAACTATTCAGAGCACCTCGATGCTTCCGTAATGTCATTATTTGAGCTGCCGATGGCCGTACGGTTGAAATTACGGGGAGTTCGAGAAAATCAGCTTTTGTTCAGGGAAATGGGGCAAACAGGCCACTGTGTGCCCTCGGAGCGAGCCGCGCGGCACGGTGTCCTCTTGTCCCCATGCCGGGGACCAGATGAGATTCCATAACGACGGCTCGCCTCTAATTGGATAGACGCCCGTCGAAAAGACAAATTGGCTCTATTGATTCGGCGGGGCGCGGCATCGCCAGGGAAATCGCGAGCTCCGTGTCCCTTGGAAAAGCTTGACCGCAATTATCGCGGCAAGGAGAGAGCCAGAGAGAGCCAGAGAGAGCCAGAGAGAGAGAGAGAGAGAGAGAGAGAGAGAGATAGAGAGAGGGTTTCCATGGGCTGCGCCACTTGTCACAGTGCCTCGTCCCGTATTCATTGTCTCGATCGCGCGCTGGACGCACAAAGGGACATTAACGTTCGCCGAGTCATTAAACGCGTTAATGGAAATGTATGCACAAAGGGGGAGCTGTGCGGAGAGGCCGGTGTCCGGGGACAGAAAGACGGTGTCCATAAATCTTCCGGTGATTATCGATTCATTGGTAACCAGGGATTCCTTAGTTCGGCCTGCGTTACCTGATAAATTAATCTTAGACAAAGTTCCCGTGACCGAACTTAATGGATGGTCTCCGGCGCGGCGCGGCGAGGCGCGGCGCGACTCGAGATCGAAATTGACAACGCCGGGACAGCCTCGTAACGTATGGCTTCATAACTTCCCGTTAACACGTCCGATGGACGCACTTCGATCGCGGAATTGTTTCTCAATGTGATGAGAGGTTGGAATTCGACGGGCGTAGTTGGGGACATTTCCCGCGGAAATGTGGACACGCATTCTATTTTTGGAAATCGTATTCGGGACTTTTGGAGGTCTTGTTACATTTTTGGAGATCGTATTTGAGACTTTTGGAGATCATATTCAAGTATATTTGAGATCATAAGTGATTTGTGGGCGTCGTATTCAATATTTGGATATCATATTCAAGAATATTGGAGGTCATAATTGATTTGTGGACATCATATTCAATTTTTCGATATCATATTCAATTTTATGAGATCATATTCAATTTTTTGATATCATATTCAATTTCTTTATATCATAGTAAATTTTTGGAGAACATATTCGAGCCTTTTGGAGATCATATTCAAGTATATCGGAGATCATAATTGATTTGAAAACATCATATTCACTTTTTGGATATCATAGTAAATTTTTGGAGAACATATTCGAGCCTTTTGGAGATCATATTCAAGAATATTGGAGGTCATAATTGATTTGTGGACATCATATTCAATTTTTCGATATCATATTCAATTTTATGAGATCATATTCAATTTTTTGATATCATATTCAATTTCTGTATATCATAGTAAATTTTTGGAGAACATATTCGAGCCTTTTGGAGATCATATTCAAGTATATCAGAGATCATAATTGATTTGTGGACATTATATTCAATATAATGTCATAATAGATATCATATTCAATTTTAGGAGATCATATTAAATTTTTGGATATCATAGTAAATTTTTAGTGATCATATTCGAAACTTTTGGAAATGATGTACAATTTTTGATGACCCTATTCAATTTTTGGATATCATATTCAAGTCTGTTGGACATCATATTCAATTTGTGATGAGAAAGTTATAATTTAAAAATTAAAAACATAATACGGGAAACAATATATAGTACGGAAAATGAAACTATAATAGAAAAAATAAAACCGTGATATAAAAGATGAAACTATAATATAACCAATGAAATTATAATAGAAAAAATAAAACTATAATATAAAAACTGAAACTATAACATAAAAAATGAAACTATAATGTAAAAAATAAAACTATAATACAAAAAATGGAACTATATCATAATTTTGGAAGTCGATATCTGACGATATCGACTCTCCGATAAATTTGTTTTCGCGGTGAGTTTTCGGGAGACCAGTTGGGCGATCGAAATAGCACACGCCGTCGCGATCCTGTCGATGTTTCCAGAAGAGGTGCTTTCTGTCAGCACGGTGCTCGGCGCCGTCGTTACTTTCAGGTCGCAGGATCGCCGGATGATGTCCGATGGCTCGTTACCCGGGGGTCAATGGAATGCGGGCTTACGTGCCGCGTAAGCAGGTGGTCATGCGCCAATTTGCTCTCTCTCTCTCTCTCTCTCTCTCTCTCTCTTCGGTGAATAGGAATCTTGAAAATTTCTGGCCTAGTTCGAGCCGCATTCAGGCCAAGGACTTTTTCACCTACGAATCCCGAGCCAGCGAACCGGCCGGGCCGCGCCGCTGCGAAGTTTTCATTGTGCCGAGGAAACTCTGGCACCAGTTTCTGAGGTATTAAACGTCATCGCTAGACCGCAGACCTTTATGAGTTTACGGCGCTCGCGGATTCGCGAAATGTGACCAAAGAGAGAGAGAAAGAGTGAGAAAGAGAGAAAGAGAGAGGGAGAAAGAGTAAATAAAGAAAAAGAAAAAGAGAAAGAGAAAGAGAAAAAGTGAGAAAGAGGAAGAGAGAGAAAGAGAGGGAGAAGAAGAGAGAAAAAGAGAGAAAGAGAAAGAAAGAGGGGGAGAAAGGAGAGAGAGACAAAGAAAAAGAGAAAGAGAGAAAGAAAAAGAGAGGGTAAAAGAGAAAGAAAGAAAGAGAAAGCAAAAGAAAGAGAGAAAGAAAAAGAGAGAGCAAAAGAAAAAGAGGAAGAGAGAAAGAAAAAAAGAGCAAAAGAGAAAGAGAAAAAGAAAAAGAGAGAGCAAAAGAGAGAAAGCGAGAGAGAGCAAGAGAAAGAGAGAAAGAAAAAGAGAGAGCAAAAGAGAGAAAGCGAAAGAGAGAGAGAGAGAAAGAATAAAAGAGAGAGATACGCGTTAATTATACAATCGTACAATAAATAACAACGGTAATAACAAACGCGGACCATTTTTATCGTCCATAAAAATTGCTGCCATTTATAGCTCCCGAATACGTGCGCGCCTCGTAACACAGCGAAAGACGTTGTTTGAAGCGGAAGATAAGTGAATAGGGGAGTAAGCAGAAGGTATTAAGAACGTAATTACACCCAGCGAACCTCGTTCCGCGAACGCCTGTTATGCATACCAAAAAATCCGGAGCACCAGGTTAATTGCAAATGGAGGGGGGAGTGGGTTGTTTTCGGAAGCGTTTGACAATGTGTGTCCATCTAGCGGCGCATTCTAATTTCTTTGGCGGTTTACGGTTCGCGCTTCATCCTGGGAAACGAGCCTAATCGAATTGCCGGAATTTGTTTTCCAAATTTTTGTCATAGGTTGAGAATGGAAATAAAAATGTTCAATTGCGTGCGAGTGAGAGACAGAAATTAATATTTTATTCAGTAATAATTAAGTCAATAAATATTGACAGTTAAGTCAACATACTTAATACAACGATAATTAATTCCATAAAAATTGATACTCAAGTCGACAGAAATGAGTACTTAATTAAACAAAAATGAGTACTTAATTCAACAAAAGTGAGTACTTTATACGAGAATACTTAATTCAACACAAAAATGAGTACTTAACACAACAATACATAAATCAACAAAAATTACTTCGACAAAAATTAGTACTTAATACAACGATACTTAAAGCAACAAAAGTGAATACTCAATTCAACAAAGAAGAATGCTTAAAACAACAAAAATGTACACTTATTTCAACAAAATACAACGATACTTCACTCAACAAAAATGAATTCTTAATTCAACAAAAATTAGTATTTAACACAAAGATACCTAAATCAACAGAAATGAGTATTTAATACAACGATACTTAAATCAACAAAAATAAGTACTTAATTCAACAAAAATTAGCACTTAATACAAGGCCACCTAAATCAACAAAAATGAATACTTAATACGAAAATATCTAAATCAACAAAAATGAGTACTTAATGCAACGAGACCTAAGCGAACAAAAATTAATACTTAACTCAATAATACCTAATTCATCAAAAATAAATCCTTAACGCAACGATATTTAAACCAACAAAAATTCCCTCTTAATTCAACAATGCCTAAACAAAAACAAATAGACATCAAAATGAAATATTGCACGTCTGGTGCACCAATTCCCATCAACAATTAATTAAACAAAAGCAACAACGGTGCAAACAATAATCTCATATCCCACTAATTTTGAAGCAGCCTTGTCTAAAATCGCGTTAATAACAATAAAAAAAACAACTATTGAATTACCAAATCACGCTACATATTTCTTTAATTCGCCAGGACTCGCGAAGTGCGGCGAAACGCCACCGGAGCTCCCATCGGGCTCGTCCGCGAAGAAATCCGGAAGTTCGATGCCGGGACAATCGAGATTGAGCGAGTCGCGGTCGTTGAACAAGGTGTCGTCGGATTGTCGTCGCGCTGGCCGGGAGAGTCACGTTCTCCCGGCGGGATCTAGATAACAAGAATCGTCTCCACGGTGGCAACTTTGATTTCCTGTAACAAGGAAAACGTTGCCGGGACGCGAACGGCGCCGGGTAACTGCATTAATCCGCGGAGGAAACATATTACGGAGCGTCTTCCCCCACCACCGCGCCGCGCAGCTTTCTCTCCCCAGCGGGCGCCGGCGGCGCCACTGTCTCGCTCGCACGCGGCCCAGATGGCGCTCGCGTCTCTCTCGCGGACCTAGATGGCGCCCGTTCGCCCGGTTTTCGGCGGCGCGGCCCCGGTCTAGCGCGGCAGGGCCGGGGGGTAATTAAAATAAGAGCCGCCGAGTTTCCGTTGAATGCTATCTTAGCGTCGCGGTTAACCTCCCGGGACCCAACGGTATCCCGAGGCCGCCTACACACTCGCAATTGACAGGTATACAGGGGCCGGGTACACCGTCGTGTACAGTACTTACGCCGGGAATACCTTCTGTGCCCGGTCTGACACCGCATCCGGCCAACTTGCGGCTGACTTTAGAGTTCAGTTGGCGGCGGACTCCGCATCTCATGTTAGCGTGATTACTCGGGGGCTCGAATGTGTGGCTTGTTGCTTGTATCCAGATAACAACCGGCATGCGCCGACGTTTCCAGCTTGCTACGCGGCGACGATAATAACGCATTTCTCTGGTGTAAACTCGCCGGCGCCGATCCAATTAAGGAGCCGCGCGATCACCCGCCGTTGCCGAACGAACGGCCGGGCACAGACACGCGCCGGCGAACCGAGCAACTTCCGACGCCGGCCGACGAACCGTCGGGATCGCGGTTAATCAATGGCCGCGTCGAGAGGTACGTCCGCGCCGATAATCGGCAAACGGAACTGCCGATGCGTTCCTGATTACGCTAGAACCCGGCACGGAGACACCCGATATTATCCAAAGCGATCGCTGTACGACTATTCGCTTGACTATTCGCGACACTCTATTCACGTTTCGGAGATGATAAGCTTGCGAAGGACCAGGCGGGAAACGGTAAGTCCGTTGTTGTTGAAGTTGATGGGGTTTGTGGGGGCGTAAAGTGGAAATTGATTATTTTGGAGAGGGAATTCTATTTTGTTCTGGCTCGTATTCGCGATTTTATTGAGTCCCGAATTAGTATTTTTGGAGTATTCAATGTTCAATGTTCAGTGTTCGGGGTCCAATGTTCAATATTCAATATGGAATATTGAATGTTCAATGTCCAATATTCAATATTCAATATTTAATGTACAGTGCTCAATGTTCGATATTCAATACTCAATATTCAGTGATGAATATTCAATATTCAATATTCAATATTTAATGTCTAACAGTTAATATTCAATATTCAATGTCCGATGTTGAATATCCAATATTCAATACTCAATATTGAATATCCAATATTCAATACTCAATATTGAATGTTCAATGTCTAACATTCAATATTCAATACTCAGTATTTAATGTTCGATGTTCGTTGTCCAATCTGTACTCTTCAATGTCCAATGTTCAATATCCAATACTCAATTTTGAGTGTTCAATGTTCAATGTCCAATATTCAGTACTCAATATTGAATATTTAATGTCCAATATTCAATACTCAATATTGAATGTTCAATGTCCAATATTCAATACTCAATATTGAATGTTCAATGTCCAATATTCAATACTCAATATTGAATGTTCAGTGTCCAATATTCAGTACTCAACATTGAATGTTCAATGTCCAAAATTCAATACTCAATATTGAATCTTCAATATCCAATATTCAATACTCAATATTGAATGTTTAATGTCCAATATTCAATACTCAATATTGAATGTTCAATGTCCATTATTCAATATTCATTATTCAATATTCAATGTTCAATGTTCAGCGTTCCACGTCCAATATCTACTGTTCAGTATCCAGAGTGTCCAATATTCAATACTCAATATTGAGTGTTCAATACTTAATATTCAATGTTCAATGTCCAATGGCGAATGTTCAATATGCAATATTAAATATTAAATTGCCAATATTCAATACTCAATATTCAGTGTCCAATGTCGAATGTTCAATATTCAATATTCAATGTTAAATTCCCAATATTCAATACAATGTTCAATGTACAACGTCCAATATTCAATATTTAATATTCGATATTATCTTTTTACTTCAAATTAACCCTTTTGAGGGTTGTAGTCATTTCTTTTGTACTTCATATTCGTGTTTTTTATATCTGAAATTATCATTTTTGTGGATCATATTCAATATTCTTGTTTTCGCATCAAAGTAACCCTTTTACAGATCCTATTCAATGCCTTGCAAATAAAATGCCCTTTTTCCAAGATTAATAAACCTTGTAATATACCCTTCAAATTGTTCGTATTTTATTCAATCTTGAAATTTGACGTGAATTTGTTTAATTGCTACAAAGTAATTGAAATTTCATATATAACTACATAACTACATACACTGCATTAATCATGCACAATTATTATAATAAACAAATATACACAGTAAAATGTTATTCAATTCTTAAATTTAATTTGTATCTCAAAACAATTACCAGCGTGCGAGCTTAATTTGCAAAATGGTGAATTTCATTCGCAGCAAAATAAATACGGGACCTGCAAAAGTATTAATTCGATTTGCAGAAATGCAGGAACGCATGATCAACTGATGTATTGATGCAAAATATAAAATACAAAAATATAAAATAGAAAAATAGATTGTGACAAATTTAACACACAAAAATAGAAAAATACAAAATATTATAATCTTGATCGTAAATAGCAAAAATATTGAAGAACTTTAAAAACATCAATATATTATTTTTAATTCATTAAAATTCCTCAGCAACGAGCACATACAATTTTTATTCTGCACAAAAATCAGCGATCTACTAACTGCGATCTTAACAAATTCATTAACCCTTTGCAATTCGTTAACCATTTAAAATTATCTATAACTCTAAAATAATTTTTCCAATTCATAATATTTCCATTTTACATAACAAAGTGTATTTTATGAATATGAAATTGAGTCCTGTGACTCATGCAACGGTTACGCTATCAACAATTTTTTAAATTTAAACATTTATAATATTAAAATTATTTTGGAACGCGATGTAAGATTTTCAGCGGTGCCTCCGGGTCACCGCTTGAGTGCAAAAGGGTTAAAATTCAACGACGAGAAAATACGATAAACCTAACGAATGTAAAATAATAAAATGTTTTGAACAAAGCGCTGCAACAATTGTCGCCCTTCGCACGTCACAAAGACGGTTCGAATCGTTAAAAATCATTGTCGACGTGGACGCGAGAAGCCGGCGGAACAATGAAACGCAATTGGTACAATGTTCCAGAAACCGGACGGACGTCGAGCAGCTCGTATAACGTCTACAATCTCCGCGGCGATTAATTCGCGTCGATATCGCGGCGAATTTTTGCAGGCCAGCGGCCGCGGATAATAGATTGGATTTAAAGTCCGGCGCAGACTTTAATTGTTCGCGGGGCTCGCGCCGCTCTCGATCCCAGATTTCTATTCAGCCCCGGGCACACCGAACAGTAGCTCAGTTTTTTAACTTATCATTCTAAGTAAGCGTCTGAAAGCCTCCCCTTTGAAACGGTCCCGCTCTCTGTCTCTCTCTCTCTCTCTCTCTCTCTCTCTCTCTCTCTCTCTCTCTCTCTTATTTCCCGCGTATTTGCGTTAAAAGCTTTCCTCAATTTTCACAAAAGTTCCGTCGCTATTCGAACTCCGGCTTTCATCTCTGATCCGACAGCGGCCCGGATACAAATAATCGTTTCGCGAACGATTAATAGACGGCGATTCGCAGTGGTCTGGTTATAGCGGTAATTCATGGACAAGACTCGATTTTTAGACATTCGTATTTTTTTAGAGTTTTCTCGCTCTCCTCGCTTTGGCTCTCTCTCCCTCTCCCTCTCTCTCTCTCTCTCTTTCTCTCTTTGCTCTCTCTCTCTCTCTTCATTTTGTCCTTCTTGGCTCCCTCTCAGCTCTCTCTCTCTCTCTTTCTCTTTCCTCACTCTCTCTCTTTCTCTTTGCTCATTCTTTCACTTTATTCTCTCTGCCTTTGCTCTCTTTTTGCTCACTCTCCCTCCTTGATCTTTATATCTCTCGCTCTTTGCTCTCTCTCCCTCTCTCTCTCTCTCTCTCTCTCTCTCTCTCTCTCTTTCCTTTTGCTTTCTCTATTTCTTTCAATATTCAATACTCAATATTTAATGTTCAATGTTCAATGTCCAATGTTCAATATTCAATGTCCAATACTCAATATTCAATACTCAATGTTCAATGTTCAATGTTCAATGTTCAATGTTCAATATTCAATATTCAGTGCTCAGTGTTCAGTGTTCAGTGTTCAATGTTCAATGTTCAATGTTCAATGTTTAATGTCCAATGCCCAATGTTCAATATTCAATATTGAATGTTTAATGTCCAATATTTAATATTCAATATTTAGTACTCAATATTCAGTGTCCGATGTTCAATACAATATTGTACAATGATGTACAATATTCAATAGTCAATATTGAATGTTCAATGTCTAATATTCAATATTCAATGTTCAATGTTCGATGTCCAATTTGTACTGTTCAATGTCCAATGTTCAATACTTAATGTTCAATGTCCAATGTCAAATGTTAAATACTCAATATTCACTGTTCAATACCTAATATTCAATACTCAATGTTCAATGTCAAATGTCGAATGTTCAATATTCAATATTCAACGTTCAATACCCAATATTGAATACTCAATGTCCAATGTCCAATGTTCAATATTCAATACTCAGTATACAACATTCAAAATCCAATATTCAATATACAATACTCAATTTACAATGTTTAATGTTCAGTGTCTAATATCCAATGTTTAATACATAATATTCAATACTCAACACTCAATATTCAATATTCAATGTTTAATATTCAATATCTAATATTCTATATTCTCTTTTTTCTTCAAATTAAGCCTTTTGTGGGTCATAGACTTCTTTTTCGTAGTTCATATTCTCTCTTTATTCTCTCTCTTTATCTCACTCATTCTTTTTGCTTTCTCCCTTTCTTTTAATATTCAACGTTCATTATTCAATGTCCAATGTCCAATGTTTAATATTCAATATTCAATATTCAATGTTTAATACCTAATATTTAATACTGAATGTTCAATGTCCAATGTCCAATGTGAAATGTTCATTATTCAATATTCCCTGTTCAATACCCAATATTGAATACTCAATGTCCAATGTTCAATATTCAATATTCAATATTCAATATCCAATATTCAATATCCAATATCCAATAACCAATATCCAGTATCCAATATCCAATATTCAATACTCAATATTCAGTGTTCAATGTTCAATGTTCAGTATCGAATGTCCAATGTTTAATATTCAATATTCACTAATATTCAATACTCAATGTCCAATGTTCAATGTCCAATATCCAATATCCAATATCCAATATCCAATATCCAATATCCAATATCCAATATTCAATACTCAATATTCAATGTTCAATGTTCAGTATCGAATGTCCAATGTTTAATATTCAATATTCTCTGTGCAATACCTAATATTCAATACTCAATGTCCAATGTTCAATGTTCAGTATTCAATATTCAATATGTAATACTCAATATTCAATGTTCAATGTTCAATGTTCAATGTTCAATGTTCAATGTTCAATATCCAATATTCAATGTTCAATACCTAATATTCAATACTCAATGTCCAATATTCAATATTTGATATTCGATATTCCCTTTTTACTTCAAATTAACCCTTTTGTGGGTTATAGTATTTCCTTTTTTAGTTCATGTTCGCTCTCTTTGCACTCTACCTTTGATGTCTCTCTTTTTCTCTCTCTCTCTCTCCCTCTCTTCCTTTGCCCTCTCTTTGCTCTCTTTCCCTCTTTGCTTGCACTCTTTGCTCTCTCTCTTTTTTCTTTCTCTCTCTCTCTCTCTTTGCTCAATATAATAATTAACATACAAACGTTAAGGTATAGTGTGACAATTCCAGAGCTATGAAATCGATTGTGCAATTAAGTAGTATAAATATATTTTTAGACACTGCAGTGGTGAAAATGGATCAGAAGGATTAATGCAATTTTAAGTCCAAATGTATGCAGAATACTGTTAAGAATTAATGGCATTGTCAGTTATGAAATACGAATGGAATTAAGAATTGCAATGAAAATATAACGATTTCGGTGCGATTAATATTTCTGTGGAATCAAGAATTAATTATTTAATGCGGTACGTTCGTATCGACATTTTCTGTCAGATCGAAGCAAAGATCTCGCACGAAGGAATTGTAGTTATATCCTCGCAAGGTAAATATTTAACAAGTATCTAATTCAGTCTGAAACTAATATAAAATACGACATATAATTATCAATTATCAATAGTTATGCATTTCCCATTTATAAATTCACCCATTTCAACCGCGATTTAATAAACGCATTGCAGTAAATTCTGCCTAATTAACGCTCAGATTGTACGCAAAAGTGGCCACCCTGTATATTCGTTCGGCAACATCGGTTTACACGCGAGCCCCGCGCGACCAGGAATTAAATGTCGTTCAGAGCGCCGGAAAAAATAGACCGGTCTCGTGCGGCGGCCGTCCGTTAACCTGATTCGCGTACGAGCTTTCTTCGTTCATATTTGATTCGTATTCAGAGAAATCTCGAGCAGGCCGCGGATTAACGATACGATTGCGCATGCAACAATCCGCGCCGGCGGACAGACTGTGTCGGATCGTTCATCAAAAATTGAATATAAGCCCCGCGACGGCCGTGTTCCACGGGCGTTAAATTATGCATGATTATCTAGATTGTGTGTACAGGTTCGGGCAAAGTGTACGCGCGCCGGTTACTCCGATTCGACGCGGCATATTGCTCCCGTTAGACTCGAGCGAAGTTAATGCACCCCGCGCGCGCGGCCGAGTTTCTCGGCGGACTGTTCCCGCGTGCTTTAAACGGCGCGCCACGCCGCACACCGAAACTGGCCCCCAACAAATTCTCCTTCGCACCTGGTGAGGGGGTCAAAAGTGACCCCGAACCAAATCGAACGTGCGACGGACCATTCGATAGCTTATCGAAAGGAGCTACTTCCTGCCAGTTTTCGACCCTATATATCGACTTGGGGGGTGGTAACGGGGTGACAAAGAAAATCATATTATCCCGCAATTTCTCTCGTCTTCTACAATTAAATATTCTGAAAAAAATCTGGAATATATCAACGATTGAGATACACGTCCACGAATTTTTTCAGAATTTTTTGATTCGAGTGCGAATTTTTAAATATTAAACAACGTTTGAAATGTTCATTTTTTATGGAAATCGAGAAAAGGCCGAGTTCATATTTTTACAGTTTCAGAATGTCGTTGTTTTTGTTAACGTGTAATTTTCTCGGATTTTTCGAAGTGGGGTCACGCGGTGAAAAAAATCAGAAACCGGTAACTTTTTACAACTTTTCGTATTGCCGGCGGTATCGGTCGAGTAATTGTGTTGATATTGTTATAATTTTGCCAGCTCGTTGTGATTGTTAACTTGTAATTTCTCGCAGTGTTGTGCACGGATAAATTTACGCGGGCCCGGGAACCGTGTAAACTTAAACGTACGGGGAAGCGGAGCTTCCGGTTCCGAGAAACGAATCGAGCACGGCTCGATAAATCAAGGGAATTGACGCGCAGAGCGGAAGCGGGACAGATAATGTAGCTCGTCGAGCGGCGACGTTCGTGGCACGGCGCCGCGCGGCCAGGACTAAATAAACACGCGATAAAGAAAATTGGAACTCGAGTAATTATCGGTTTATATTTGCGACAGTGGCGCCAATGGATCGCCGGGATTTTTCCGATGAAAACGAGTCCAAACACGGTGGAAATTGGACCGCGTTCATCGACGAGCTTATTATTGTATGTATACTGGGTGGGCAAAATAACTTGATCGCTTTGAACGTTTCGCTTATTTTTGATACAGTGCGCAAATGTGACATCGCGAAGTTTATCACGACATTGTTAGTACTACGAATAATACTCGTGCTCTGGTCATTCGATATTGTAATACCATTTAAGTGAATAGAATACCAAGACACGTAGCGATAAACGTCTCGGAAGTTCGCGAAATGGATTGCCGGGATTTTTCCGATGAAAACGAGTCCAAACACGGCAGAAATCGGACCGCGTTCATAAAAAATCTACACACCGGGTGGCCAAAAAAATTGACCACTTTGAATATTTTGCTTGTTTTTGATGCCGTACACAAATTAAGGTTTCGCGAAGATTATCTTAATACTGTTAGCGCTTCGAACGTCGCTCTAGTTCTGTTCGCAAAATATTGCAACGCCGTTGGAACGAATATGACGCGCCAATGTATTTCTCAGAAATTCACGGCGGTACATAAAGCAAGAATCAGAGTTATCAATTTTCGATCGCCGTCGTATCGTTTCGCCGCGCCCTATCTCGCGACCGATTATCGCGGCGCGACGTCGCTAATGGCGCCGCGCGATCACGGCGTCGAATTTTAATCGAACGCCGTCTCGAACGAGACGGACGTACGCGGGGCAAAACGGCCCAGCGGCGTGCTAATGGCGAGATAAGCGCGCCGTAAGATTCGATCCAGTGCGGCCGAAATTCGTCGACCCCGTAAAGTATATCGCTGTCAGCTTCTGCCCCGGGAATTAATTTTCCAAGAGATTATGCTCGCCGCCGGTGGCGCGAAGCGGCTTCACCTTTCCTTTTTTTCGCCGGCCAATCCGAAAATTGATGCCATTAGTCGGCGCTCTTTTTTCCCCCACGAAAAAGGTCTCGCATCGTCGGCGAGACACGATTTAATGGCTTCTTTCTTTTTCTTCGGGACACTGAACACGGTAATTGTTTTATAATCGTCGAGATTGGTTGCTTTCGGGGCACTCGGCTGAATCAGGTTCTTCAAGATGAGACTGCAAGGAAAATTATCGGGGTTCTGAGTCGTCTCGAGATTCCCGATTCTGTGAGCCGATGAATTTCAAGCCATTTCAGCGTTCGCTGACGTCTGCGTTAATTGGCGCGCTCGCCGCCAGGAGGCTCCGTCTCTCGCTGTGCGCGAACTGCTCGGTGCGGTGTTGCCGCGTCCTCGGAATTTACAGTCGACCTCCGGATTTCGAAGTAAGATCTATGGAATTTCCATAGGTAAATAGCGCCGTTTATAGCAAATAAAAACTAATAAATTAATAAAATGGTAAAATAATAAAATTGTAGAATAGTAAAATAGTAAAATAATAATATAGTAATATACTAAAATAGTAAAATAGTAAAACAAGAAAATAGTAAAATAGTAAAACAAGAAAATAGTAAAATAGTAAAATAGTAAAATACTAAAATAGTAAAATAGTAAAATACTAAAATAGTAAAATACTAAAATACTAAAATACAAAAATACTAAAATACTAAAATACTAAAATAGTAAAATAGTAAAACAAGACAGTAGTAAAATAGTAAAACAAGAAAGTAGTAAAATAGTAAAACAAGAAAGTAGTAAAATAGTAAAATAGTAAAACAAGAAAATAGTAAAATAGTAAAACAAGAAAATAGTAAAATAGCAAAACAAGAAAGTAGTAAAATAGTAAAATAGTAAAATAGTAAAACAAGAAAGTAGTAAAATAGTAAAACAATAAAATAGTAAAATAGTACAATACTAAAATAGTAAAATAGTAAGATAGCAAAATAGTAAAATAGTAAAACAAAAAAATAGTAAAATAATTAAATAGTAAAATAATAAAATAATAAAATAGTAAAATACTAAAATACTAAAATACAAAAATACTAAAATACTAAAATACTAAAATAGTAAAATAGTAAAACAAGACAGTAGTAAAGTAGTAAAACAAGAAAATAGTAAAATAGTAAAACAAGAAAGTAGTAAAATAGTAAAATAGTAAAACAAGAAAATAGTAAAATAGTAAAACAAGAAAATAGTAAAATAGCAAAACAAGAAAGTAGTAAAATAGTAAAATAGTAAAATAGTAAAACAAGAAAGTAGTAAAATAGTAAAACAATAAAATAGTAAAATAGTACAATACTAAAATAGTAAAATAGTAAGATAGCAAAATAGTAAAATAGTAAAACAAAAAAATAGTAAAATAATTAAATAGTAAAATAATAAAATAATAAAATAGTAAAATACTAAAATGGTAAAAGAAAAAAAGAAAAAAGAAAAAAGAAAATAAGAAAATAAGAAAAGAAAAAAAGAAAAAAGAAAAAAGAAAAAAGAAAAAAGAAAAAAGAAAAAAGAAAATAAGAAAATAAGAAAATAAGAAAATAAAGAAATAAGAAAATAAGAAAGTAAGAAAATAAGAAAATAAGAAAATAATAAAACAATAAAATAAATAATAAATAATGAAATAATAAAAATGAAAAATATTATAAATTGGTTCCCGTATAGGGCGGGAACGCTGACAACGACGCAGGCCAGTGACCCGCGAGCACACGAAAAGTGAAGGACCCGCATAATCGGATCTAGCCCGGCTGGCTCGCAGCAGGAAACGGCCGCAAGTATTATGACGTTAATGCAGAATCATTATTAAAACTTGGCTGGAAAGTCGACGTCACAAGGCCGAAAGAAGTTTCGCCAGTTACTTCGAACGTAACGCGGCGGCCTCGGCGTAATTTTAGATGCTAACTTTCGTTCGACATTAATAACGAAGGGGTGGGGAGAGGGGCGGGCGAAGGAGTGGGAGGCCGGTCGGAGACGGAAGAACGGCCGAAATATTTGACCCAGTTGTAGCAGAGGGATCCCGGAATATTAAATGAATAGTTCGGTTGTCGGCGAGAGCCGCGTCTAGCCGCGTCCCGCGGATTTTTGCATGGATTTAATATTCCGCGGAGCGGGGGCGTCCCTCGGGGCGCTTTTACGCCGGGAACTTCTTTAGGAAGCCCCAGGACCCGTTTCACCGATGAACCCGGCCACGGCACCGAAAGTTTCCGACGCCGGAATTGGCTCGGCTGACAAGTGCCGAGGACTGAAAGAGCTTCGGAAGTATCTGAAAATTATACCTTAACCGGTCAAAGCGAAGTTCCGCGGCCGCGAGAGGACGATTCTTTCGGCGCGCGGCGCGGCGCGGGGTCCGGCGGGGAACCACTCAAACCTGAAAGGCGCCGGCTGCCACCGGTCACAAAAGGACCATCCCGAGCCGGCCCTCGTCCGACGAAAATGGACCCCGCTGCCCGGGGGAAACGGCGCGGACCGGAAGTCACGCGCCCGTCACACATGACCCGCCGCCGCGATTGCGAAGTTTCCACGGCGAAACTTGTCCGTCGGGGTGGCCACTTGTTCTTTACACCCTTGGTCCTACGATCCCCGACACTCTCGCCGTGACAATTACGTGTCCAAAAAGGGCCCCGAGATATTTCTCTTTTTTTTTTTTAAATTCTATAAAATTGCGTTTCGCTTCGTTTAAGATAGACACCAACAAGATTGACACTTTGACATTTATTATCTCGGCTATCGTCGGAGATATTTAGACGAGATAGACACGAAAACGAAGCTGCGGGCTGGCTACGTTCGGGTGGTTTTTTACAGAATTTTCGGACGACTGTTGGGGGTCGAGAAAAATTGATTTATCTCGCAAGGGTGGTCATCGCGAACGAACACTTCGATTGGATGTCGTTTTAAACAATCGGGGACAGTGTTCTGACATTGTGGCGCGTGTGCAATTTATTGTTTATTATGTGTTGTGCAATTGAACAGAATACAGCTAAATACGATGCAATTAAATACAGTACAATTAAAGAGAGTACAATTAAATGTAGTGCAATTAAATACAGTGCAGTTAAATAGAGCACAATTAAATATAGTGCAATTAAATATAGTGGAATTTAATATAGTGTAATTAAATGCAGTGCAATTAAATATAGCGTGATTAAATACAGTGCAATTAAATACAGTGCAATTAAATACAGTGCAATTGAATACAGTGCAATTAAATGTAGTGCAATTAAATACTGTGCAATTAAATATTGTGCAATTAAATGCAGTGTAATTAAATGCAGTGCAATGAAATATAGTGCAATTAAATGCAGTACAATGAAATATAGTGCAATTAAATATCGTGCAATTAAATATTGTGCAATTGCATATAGTGCAATTAAATATCGTGTAATTACATATATTACAATTGAATACAGCGCAATTAAACAGAGCACAATTAAATACAGTGCAATTAAATAGAGCAAAATTAAATACAGTATAATTAAATACAGTGCAATTTAATACAGTGCTATTAAGTACAGTAGAATTAAACACAGTGTTATTTAGTTATACAGTTATAGAATTAAACAGAGTATAAACAAGTTCGCCGGTTAAATCGCCCAGACCTAAAACAGGACTCGAATACCGATGTTGTCGAAGCTTATAGAATAGATCCGGATTAGATCTACGTTTCCCAAGTCCCCCCCCCCCCCCCCCCCACTCGCTCGACAGATCGGTAAAGAACCGGACACCGGTAATGTAATATCCATTCCGCGGATCATGAAAATTATGCGGCCGCGCGAGAGGGAATGTGGAATGAGTTTCGTTATCAGAATTACGGCTCAAAGCATCTAGAAATGTGGTTACTAATGAGGCCTGCACAAAGAGTCCGCACCGCCCGGCGCAGTTTACGGGCACGTTCTTTGAAGTCCGTGCATTTTTACAATTAATCGGTTTGGTTACACCCGTGATATTGCTGAAATGGATTTTCCGCGGCCGTGCAGCGCGCGGTCGATCAAATAAATCGAGCGGCCGTCGTTATGGTCGCGCTGCGAGATTCCCGCGTTTGTGACTCGACGACGAACTGATCAAACGTGAAGACGTTTAGGTTATCTCCGTGAGAAAAAAAATCTGCTCTTCGATGCGCGAACATTGAAGCGAAGGTTGTCGAACGATAAACATAAATGATCTGTCGCGCGTACGAATTTATTAGTGGGTTTATTGTTCATTTAGTTATTGTGGTTATTTTTATAGGACAGCAGATTTTATTCATTTTATTAGAGAAATAAAACTGGGATATTAAATATTATATTATGTTATTATAATATATATTTTATATTGTTATATTATTATATTATATATTTTTTTATTGTTATATTATTGTTATTATGTTATTATATTATATATTTTTTATTGTTATATTATTATATTGTTCTATTGCTAAATTGC
Source organism: Megalopta genalis (assembly GCF_051020955.1). Lineage (NCBI taxonomy): Eukaryota > Metazoa > Arthropoda > Insecta > Hymenoptera > Halictidae > Megalopta > Megalopta genalis. The sequence continues at coordinate 4,481,323 of NC_135026.1, read as the reverse complement.
TGTATTGTAATATTGTAATATTGTTATATTGTTATATTATTATATTATTGTATTATTATATTATTATATTATTATATTATTATATTATTATATTATTATATTATTATATTATTATATTATTATATTATTATATTATTATATTATTATATTATTATATTATTTTATTATTTTATTATTTTATTATTGTATTATCATATTGTTATATTTTATTATATTGTATTATTATTATATTATTAAGTATATATATTATATTATAATTTTGGAACATTTTTGCGTTATGTTACAGCTTATTGCAATGATTAAAGAAGGAAATATTAGTTAAAAGAATTTTTGTTCCATCTGTAAACTGTAGGGAAAATGTTTCTGCTCAGGTAAACGCGACAAATAGCACCAACACGAAAATGTAGAACACTTAGCGATACTGGTAATCGATTAATACAATTGCGCGAACGCGTTGTACATTTTTCGCAACGTTTAAGCTGTTGCCTTTTGGTCGTGGCGGCTCGGTAATTCGCTTGTTCGCCGGGTTAACGATTAATTATTGCCGTGAACGCATTAGTTAATTAAATTGTTCATTACCGAGTTTATTCGGCAATCGTGCACGCCACATTTGACACCTGTAACCGTAAAGTAGACAGAATTAGCCAGATTTATTAGCACAAACGTGGTAATATTGCGCGGTAATAATAGGCGTATATTTAGCAATAATTTTGATTAATTTCACGCAGTCTGTTGCAACTAGATTAACGGGGAATTCGCGCTTCGATAACCGATAGATAATTCTTACAGATTTCGGCGGCCTGCATATCAATAGCAAGCGCGATGCTGCCCTCTCTGCGCGCAACGCACAATTCTCGACGACAGTGCCGTATTATTTCGCGAAAGTGCCCGCGCAGATTCAAGATAAATCGAAGATAATATCGATAGTTTTAATTGAACATGAAACACGTATCGCAAATTTTCACTGTGCATTAAATATTCTGCCTCGAGTTGTTAACAGACTAAATCGTCCGCGAGCTGTCCGGCTAATTAAATAATGTTGGATAATTTAATAAAAATTTATGAAATTATTATTATAATATGTCGATGTGAATCATTACACGTCGTACAGTTCGATATTTTGGACAACTTTCGCTTCTGCGGAAATCGACTGTCTCTTTTCCTTTCCAAGACATTCGCGAGAAAAACTGCGGACCTAACCTAGACGTAACCTATACCTAACCTACAATTATGGCGTTCGAAGAACTCGATTCGTTTTATTCTTATCTGTCTTTAAAATCGCAGCCACACATTTTTACGACAAACGCATACAAATCTAGTTGCAAGTACAGGTTATGTCAGATCTAGGTTACGTCCAGGTTAGGTTATAGTGCTGCATCGACGTATTCTTTCATTTTTACCTATCTCCAAAATTTTTACGACAAACGCATAAAAATATAGTTGCAAGTATATGTTAAGTTAGGTTTAGGCTAGGTCTGCTTTAGGTCTAGGTTAGGTTACAGTGTTGTACCGGCGTACTCTTTCATTCCTACCTGTCTTCAAAATGACAGCTATACATTATTACGATAAACGCATAAAAATCTAGTTGCAAGTATACGTTAAGTTAAGTCTAGGTTAGGTCTAGGCTAGATCTACTTTAGGTCTGGGTTAGGTTATAGTGCTGCACCGGCGTAATCTTTCACCCGTACCTATCTTCAAAATTACATTCACACATTTTTACGATAAACGCATAAAAATCTAGTTGCAAGCATAGGTTACGTTAGGTCTAGGTTAGGTCCAGGTTAGGTCCACGATCCTCCCCGAGTGGAAAACAGCGCCGAAATATCGAATCTGCGAAGCGAACAGAAATTTCCATCGAAACGCGAGTGTTCCATAATTTAAGACGGCCGTCCAATTAGCAATTCCGATAATAAATTCTTCCGTCTCGAGCGTCAGCAGAAAATTCATTGTCCCCCGTAAGCAGCGCGCAAAATCGCCGAGAGTCCGGTTATCAATTACCAGCGTCGAAACACGTGACATAATCGGCTGAGTCAGCGCGACGCGTTCGAAAGGGAGGCCGCCGCCCGGCTTTGGCGGTCGTAACGGGAGCATTGAATGGACATTTACGGGACACCGTAAAAAACGCTGGAGCGCCTACGAACGATATCTAAATACACCGTTTAAATCGCCGCGGCGAGGCGCGGTGCGGCGGAACGGCTCTGAACGCGGCAAGATGAATGCGCCGGACACCGCGAAAAATAAGTAAAAGTGTCCGTGCGTGTCCCGCGGAACTAGCGAGCCACTGTGTGTTTCTTTCGGCGCGCATCCGCCGCGGCGGCGCGGCGTACACTGTTGCCGTCCCAGCTCTCTCCCACTGTCCGCCTTTGTATCCAGCTTGCGTGAAGACGTAAATAAAACCGCGCACGCAATTTATTCGCCGATCTTTCTTCCTTCCCCCTCCTCTCTCTCTCACTCACTCCCCCCTCTCTCTCTCTCTCTCGCTCGCTCTTTACACGATACACAACCCGTGAGAATCTATGTACATCTGCCGGTCGCTTTCCCCCGGAAACACGTGCGGTTTTCTTTCTGCGCGGTGCCCTTTACACGGTTGTGAATACGAATCTCGCGGCGTGTTGACGTTCTTTTGTTAGTTCGATATGGAATTTCAGTTTGCCGAGTTGCGCACCTCGCCGAGTATTGAAACGCTATCCGGTGTCGTCGCTCGCCGGTCTACGCCGCCTCGGAAATAGTAAGACGGCTCGCGGCTCGCTCCCATTGTACTTGTAAATTGCCTCGCCTTCCTGCGGCCCTCCCACTTACCCCCCTTCGCCAGGGGTATCGATGTTCCTCGCCGAAACTCGAGATATACACGCTGGTATAGATAAATAAACACGACAGCTGTTTCGCTATAATTTCTGCTGGTCCAGCGTTTTAGCCGTCGATAGCAACCTAATTTCAAGGGACCGTTGTGCACGATGTAATACGGTCTCAGCGACACGAGAATCCTTGCGAACACCGTTAGACAAATTTTGTTTTCGCTGTTTCTTTCTTTTCCAATTCCTGATATTAGTAAATATGACGAATATTGCAGATGGATTTCTTTATTCAAGCATTTATCGTGATATTGCGAAGAGTTATTTTAATTGTTTTATATAGTATTACGTAATATTTATTAAAACTTTGCGATTTTATTATAATGCGATGTTATTGTAATATTTATTCAAATTTATATGAATCCAATATCACCACTCTTATAAAAAATATTGGTCACGTTTAGGGCTCGGCGGTTCTAGTGTTAGAAATGCTGTTACAATATGCTTGAATATATAATTTTAATTGTTATACAGGATATCCCAAAATTATGGCACTTCCGGGAAACAAGAGATTCCCGAGGCTATTTGAAGCAACTTTTTCTTCAGCGAAAATGTTCTGCGAGGCTTCGTTAACGAGTTATCAACGAAAAACGCTGACCAATCGGAGAGCGAGCGCGGCCGGCGCTCCGCCCTCAAGGCCAGTGCCACATCGAGCTTGGTGCCGCGTGGGCGGGGCGTCAGTTTTTCGTCGATAACTCGTCAACGGTGCATCGTAGAAAATTTTCGTAAAGGAAAAAGTTACTTCAAATGACCTCAGGAATCCCTTTTCTCCCAAAAATACCATATTTTTTGGGACACCATGCACGTTATTTCCCGTGGCTCTTGCACGGAAACGACTCTGAGAAATTCCCGCAAACGCGCCGATTTCGATCTCGAAAAATCCGCTTCCCGCTAATTCCCCGAAGCCGAGACCGAATTAATAATTCGCGCGCGCAACCGTCGAAGTGCCTCGCGTCTTCTCGTGGCTGTCTCTCAGCCGTCGGATCGCGCCGAACCCGGACGTCATGAATTTCTCAGACACGTCGGAGTATTTCTATGAGCACGTTTCTTTCGGCCGTGAACCGATCGTGGAAGACCGAGTCGACCGGACAGATGAAAAGTCTCGATTATTCACGGATTCAACTACAGAATAACGGAGCGGCGTTTGTCACGGCGCGCTGAAGAATTGATTCGACCGATTCGGCGTCTCGGTGACAGTGACACCGCCGATAACGTGATCGGACACTCGTCGGTTTAAATAGCCCAGGCCCTTATTAACGTTCCCGGGGAGAACTGGGCGCGCTGTGTACTGCATTTATCATGCGACAGGTCGATATTTTAGCGAACGATCGCGACGAGCACGCGCGCGCGCGCGCTTATGTGATCGGGGAACCAACGTTCCCTGACAGACATCCAGGCGCGATGAACTCCCGATATAGCGCGCACGGTGATCCTAAATACTTCATCGACGTTACGTGTCTGACACAGACGAGACAATTGTTCGAGTAATGCATTTTCCAGGTGCCCGCAGGAAAACTTGTCGATAGATCGAACATATTAACGACTTATCGGGCCGTGTCACGTCCGCGGTTGATCTGCCATCGCTAAATAGAGTCGGGAATAACGGCGATCGATCGGCAGCTCGCCGGAGTTCGTCACTGTTTTTCCGGTCAACCCTTTGCCCTACAACCACGTCTGAGAGACGTGGTCGGAGAATCGGATCAGAAATGATTATCAGGTCTGAGGGACGTGGTAAAAAATCGGGTCCGAATTGATTGTCACGTGTGAGAGACGTGGTCAAACATCGGATCAGAAATAATTGTCACGTCTGAGAGACGTGGTCAGAAAATCAGGTCAGAGATGATTATCACGTCTGAGAGACGCGGTAAAAAATCGGATCAGAAGTGATTGTCACGTCTGAGAGACGTGGTCAGAAAATCAGGCCACAATTGATTATCACGTCTGAGAGACGTGGTTAGATAATCGGGCCAGAGATGATTATCGCGTGTGAGAGACGTGGACAAAGATCGGATCTGTATTGATTATCACGTCTGTGAGACGTGGTCAAAGATCGCGCCAGAAATAATTGTCACGTCTGAGAGACGTGGTCAGAAAATCGAGCCAGAATTTATCATATCACATTTCAATAAGATCTCGCAAACCTACAAAACGAACTTTGCAAATTCTCATTATTGGCTCAGATAAAAAAGTTATGAAAACAAGAGTTTTTTGTTTTGTTTTATCATTCTAAGCAACATTAAAATTATAAAAAAGCATCTAGTTACGATCTGGTAGATTTGTCGCTCTATCATCTGAAAACAAATTCAAGTCGTTTAGTCCGCTTCTGAAAAATGTATTGCGTTTTGAAAAGTGAAAAGTCACGACGCGTGACCGAGCTTGTTGTTTGTGGTACACGTTATTGAAACTCGAATCGTAGGGCGAGGGATTAAGCCGGCGCGCGATCGAAACGAACCGGCATTGAAAATCCGGGAATTAGCTATGACTCCGGGAACGCGGTCGTTCCACGCTCCTCGGGAGCTTCGGGAACGCCATCTGTTGCGACCGCGGCATAATGAAGTGTCGAACCGCAACTGCTCCAAATTGCTTCGACACTCCGCGCTCGGGATATTATACTCTTTCGCGAGCGGGAAGGAAAAAAAGAAAAATCGCCGGGAACACCGTCGGTGTCACGCGAACCGCGAACAAAGTCGCCGGACGGACGATCTTCGTTGCGAAACAGCTGCGTGTCTCTCGGGACCGCCGTGGACACGAAACCCTCGTGTACGACTTTCAACGGGTCGAAATTACGTGCGCGAATGGACCGCGACAGATCACGCTGTCTTTCGAGTCGTCTCGAGGGTCCCGGCTTACCCGCGATTCCGACGCAAAGATATTTCAACGGTTTGTGCCAAGGTGACAGGGCCAGTGCCAGTTATCGTGCCCTTTTATACCCTTCACCGTTTTCACCATTCGCTGCTGCTTCGGTTTGTTCACGATCGTAACGAACTGTTTATTCATCGCGCGAGGCATCTTTTTTGTATTTTTCTAGTCACTGCGATTGGTCACCGCACAGTAACCGGCTCCGCCGCACCACATCGGTCCCCGACACCCCAAACTCGCTTCTCCCCCCCCCCCCCCATTTTCAGCCGGCTCGAATCTCCGTAATCCTTTCGTATTATTTCCCGACGGAATCTCCGCCACGCCGAATCCAATCCCGGGCGTTGTTTACCGAACGATTATTTCGGTCGGAGGGTTCGGCTTACCGGCGGAGAGTCCGGTGCGGAACTTCGTTACATTGAATTAGACAGCGACGCTCAGATTCGCGATTAGTGCGGATGGCAGTGGTAACTGTACAGCGGCGGAAACTTTCGGGACTCGGAATCTCTGTTTCGGCGACTGTTATTCGGGAATTCTAGACAGAACCCCGGCCACGACGGCTGGCTGCTGCTGCTCGGTAGCTGCCGTTTCCGACGGGCTTAGAACGAACCCCGATTTTTCGGCGCGTCAGTTCGCCCGGCAGAACCGTCCTGAAAGTTCTGCGACGAATTTCGGGGCGGAACTGTACATGGAGAGAGAGAGAGAGAGAGAGAGAGAGACGGGAAGAGAGGATGTGAGTAATGAAGAGAGGAAGAGGAAAGGAGAGAGGAAGAGAGAAGGAGCAAAAGAGACAGAAAAAGAGAGAGAGAAAAAGAGATACAGAGCAAGAGTGAGAGAGCAGAAGAGAGAGAGAGAGAGAGAGAGAGAGAGAGAGAGGAAGGGAGAAAGATCAAGAAAGGGCGATTAAGAAAGACAGTATCAAGGGAGTAGAGGGGGGAAGAGAGAAGAGAGGACATGAGAGAGAGAGATCAAGAGAGAGAAAGAGGGAGATCAAGAGAGAGAAAGACGGAGATCAAGAGAGGGAGATCAAGAGAGAGAGAGAGAGAGAGAGAGAGAGAGAGAGAGGGAGATCAAGAGAGAGAGAGAGAGAGAGAGAGTATCAAGGAAGAGCAGAGAGGAAGAGAGTGAGATCAAGAAAGAGAGAGATCAAGAGAGGAGAGGGGAAGAGAGAGAGATCAAGAGAGAGGAGAGAGGAAGAGAGAGAGAGATCAAGAGTGAAAAAGAGGGAGATGAAGAGAGAGAAAAAGAGAGATCGAGAGAGAGAGAGAGAGAGAGATTAAGAAAGCGAGGAAGAGAAGGAGATCAAGAGAGAGAGAGAGAGAGAGATAAAGTAAGGGGAAGAGATCAAGAGACAGAGAGAGAGGGGGGGGAAAGATCACGACAGAGAGAGAGAGGGAGAGATCAAGAGAGAGAGAGAGAGAGAGAGAGAGAGAGTAAGGGGGATAGATCAATACAGAGAGAGAGAGAGAGAGAGAGAGAAAGTAAGGGGGAGTGATCAAGAGAGAGAGAGAGGAGAGAGGAAGAGAAAAATCAGGAGTGAGGGAAAGGGAGAAAGAAAGTAAGAGAGAGCAAGATCAAGAGAGAGAGAGAGAGAGAGAGATCAAAAGAGAGCGACGAGGAGAGAGAGAGAGAGAGAGAGGAAGAGAAAGAGAGAGAGGGATCAAGGGAGAGAGGGAGAGAGGAAGGAAGAGACCTAGCAAGAGAGAGAGAGAGAGAGAGAGAGAGAGAGAGAGGGAGAGAGAGAAAGAGAGAGGAAGAGAAAAATCAAGAAAAAAAGAGGTAGAAATGGAAAGATCAAGCGAGAGGGAGAGGGAGAGAGGGAGGGAGATCAAGAGAGAGAAGGAGAAAGAGAGTGAGAGATCAGGGGAGAGAGAGGAAGAGAGAGACAGAGAGAAAGAAGGAGAGGCAACACTGTCGGCTGAGGCCTGCGTTCCGCGCTCGCGCCACGATTGATCTCCGCGCGCCTGTAATTGACGAGATAATCAACGATACGGTTTTCGTCGGTTGTTTACGGCTTCGCCTAACTTCTCCGATTACGATCGCTCTCGCGCGGTACGGCCGCACGGCTCGCCAGTTATTTAAGCGCGGCAACGGACCGACTTGCAATGCCAATCGATTCCCTACATACATTGTATATACATATATGCGAACGCCGAGTTTCGAATTCAAAATCTCTGGTCGAATAAGGTGAACGTCCTGGCCGGTGATTGACTGTAATGTACAAATTACAGATTGTCCATTTTTTTATTTCTATACAATCCGTGGCATCAATTAGGGAGAATTGACTGCAACGTGTCTATCAAATTGTGCTCGAAAAAGGTAAATTTATAAACGTGAAATCGACAACGTTAATTATTTGTTGAATTTCATATTAGTTCCACACTGAATTAGATACTTGTGAAATATTTATCTTGTAGGAACATAACCTCAATTCCTTCGTACGAGCTTCCTTATTCAATCAGACAGAAAATACCGATACGTACGTTCCGAATTAAATAATTAATTCTTAGATCCACTGAAATACTAATCGCACTGACATCGTTATACGTTTGAATTGCAATTCTTAATACCATTCATGTTTCATAACTAACATTGCTGTTCATTTTTAACAATCAATGTCTAAAAAATAATTATACTGTTTAATTGCAAAACCAATTTCACAGCTCTGCCCTAGAAACGCTATATTTTAAAGTTTATATTATGATTATTATATTTTGAATTCTGGGGTTTCAAGGGGCACTCCTTTGACAGAGAGAGAGAGAGAGAGAGAGAGAGAGAGAGAGAGAGAGAGAGAGAGAGAATATGAACTGCAAAAGAAAAGTCTATGAACCACAAAAGAGATAAATTGAAGTAAAAGGAGAGTACCAAATATTACATATTGAATATTGAACATTGAACATTGAGTATTGAGTATTGAATATTAGATATTGAACATTGACTCTTGAATATTGAACATTAAACATTGAACATTGGACATTGAATACTGATATTGAATATTGGATATTGAATATTGAATATTGAACATTGGACATTGGACATTGAGTACTGAATATTAAATATTGAATATTGGACATTGAACATTGAGTATTGAGTATTGTATATTGAATATTGTATATTGAATATTGAGCATTGAATATTGAGTGTTAAATATTGAATATTGAACATTGGACATTGGACATTGAGTACTGAATATTAATTATTGAATATTGGACATTGAACATTGAGTATTGAGTATTGTATATTGAATATTGAACATTGAATATTGAGTATTGAATATTGAATATTGAACATTGGACATTGAATATTGAGTATTGAATATTGAATTGTAAACATTGAACATTGTACATTGGACATTGAGTAATATTGGGTATTGAACATTGAATATTGAATGTTGAACATTTGACATTGGACATTGGACATTGAACATTGAGTATTGAATATTGGGTATTTTACATTGAATATTGAACATTGAATATTGAACATTCGACATTGGATATTGAACATTGAGTATTGTACATGCAATATTGAGTATCAAATATTGAAAGAAAGAGAGAGCGCAAAAAGAAAGAGAGAGAGAGAGAGAGCAAAGAGAAAAAGAAAGAGCAAAGAAAGTGAGAACAAAGGAGATGGAGACGGAGAGAGAGAGAGAGAGAGAGAGAGAGAGAGAGAGAAAGAGAGAGAGAGAGAGAGAGAGAAAGTGTGAGCAAAGAGTGAGAGAACAAAGAGAAAAAGAGAGATCCCAAATGGCCTATTTCCATGCAAAATCAGAGCGTCAATTATCGAGAATTAAATCCCCTTCCCCTGCCATACTTTCCTAACTCGTCCAGCCACGCGGCGCGGACAAGCGACCGAAGGTCGCAACGAGCCCAGCGGTACGTCCCTATCGCCCCTGTCCCCGAAACGGTGTCAGGAGTGCGAAGTGCGTCGAGCGTTACCTGAGCCTTCATATTTACGACGACGTCGGCAGCGGCGAGCGGATGGACACCAGTGAGCGACGTTAGGTGTCGGAACAATTAAGTCACATGGATTCCATAATACCGATGCCGACGGTGTCCGCCGGCATTAGCATAGTTAAGGTCAGGCGGTGCGCCGCTTGGGGCTTAAGGCTGGCTGGCCGGGTCGCCCCGAAATTCAAGAAACTCCGGCATTAGAGTGGCCGGATGCGCGGGAATATTCCATTAGCCGCAATACGGCGGTACGTGTCCTTACATCAATACAACCGGTACTTTGCTAGTTGCCGGGCGGCCGTGGCGGAGCAGGAGGGAGCGGAGGGGGTCGGGGATCGGCCCGGCTCCGTACGGATCCCGTGAAATTTGGAAGTCAGCGGGTCGGGGCCGAGGCCGGGGCCGGCGTAAATCTGCAAGCAAATACAAATAAGCTGATTGCCCTCCAAGTCCTTGGTCCATCCCTCACCAGTAATTAAACAGGGCAATCTGCACTTCCTAGCTGGGCCGTCGCGCGGACGCACGACCGAGAATGAGCTGGATCCTCGTGGACGGGGTGGCACCCGCAGTATCCTAGAGAGAGAGAGAGAGAGAGAGAGAGAGAGAGAGAGAGAGAGAGAGAGAGCGGGGCCGTCTGTGTGCGCTAAGATTATATTTGGCTTGGCCCATGCAAATTCATGAGTTACCCGACGTCCTGGCGTTCGGTGAAGCTCGGCCAAGTTAGGCGAGGAGAACTACCGTAGCCAACTACAGGATGTTTCATAATTATGACACCCGGAAGGAGGTGATTCCTGAGATCATTTCAAGCAACTTTTTCCTTAGCGAAAATGTTCTACGAGGCTTCGTTTACGAGTTATTCGCGAAAAACTCTGGCCAATGGGAGCTCGCGTGCGGCTGACGTCCCGCCCTCGCTCTCCGATTGGTCAATGTTTTCCGCTGATAACTCGTAAACGGAGCATCGTAGAACATTTTTGCTGAGGAAAAAGTTGCTTCAAATGACCTCAGCAATGACCTCAACATAATTACGGAACAAGTTATTTTTGAATAAACTTCCCTTACTACAGGGACGACTGGATAAATAAATAAATATCCATCTTCTTTAAATAAATCCAGTCTTGGATTTATTATCGTCTTCGTACGATTTATGTTATAAATATTATTAATATTTTAATATTAATATTGTCAATATTATAAATATGATTAATATTTTAATATTAATAATATAAGTATAAATATTCTCATAATATCAGGATCTGTAAAAGAAAAAATCGGGAGCCCTTTGACCGGTTCGCTAGTCGCATCGTTGCTCAATAATTTCGCTTCTGTTCGGCGGTTGCTAACTCGTCCCTCCGATTCCATAATTTATATTCTTCGTTACAAATCCCCCCTCCCGCCGCCTACCGCCTCCCGCCGAACTCCAGATCGCGGCGAAGTTTCGAGTCGCCGAACTTCCTCCGTCGCACAAACACAACCGAAATTCGTAGAGCAGCATGTAAGGTTACGGCGCTGCGGTGGCGGCGCTGGTCTAGAGGTTCGGTTAACATTGACCGAGCCGAAGAATCGCGGGGCCACGCGGCGCGGTAACGGAAGAAAATTCTGATAATTAGCGGCGCGACGGAATATTCACGATTTCGCTCGCAGCGATCCACGGAGTTCGGCTGGCTCTAATGGCGGCCGGCCGGGCGTAGCGGCGCCGGGGAGTGGGGGGCGTAGTGGTGGGGGGGGGGTTACGCGAGGGCAGCTGTATTAATTCTTCGGCAACTTATCTCATCGCGGGAAGTTCGGTTTATCTTGCAGTAACCCGCGGAAAGTAAACGGCCAGACGAGCCGGATCCCGGAGATATCCGCGATATGGAGACATTCTGTCGTACTTTATGCTGATCCTAATCCACCTTTGAAACACGGGCCGGAACTTTTCGTACGGGCGGCGCGCCGCGGCGAGCGCGACGAGCGGGAAACCGCTCTCGCGCTGCGTACAGGCTGGACGATGGACGATCGTCGAGTTTATTGTAATTCGACGGGAATATAACTGGGCACGGAAAATAATTAACGAGCGATTTACATGCAATGCAGGCGTAATTAACTAGTAATTAGGAACAAATTAACAACGGTGCCGCTTAATATTCCTGACTAATTAAAGACCTTCGGGTGACACCGATCGGCCGGACAGACCGCCGGGCTGTTTCTCGCAACGTTGGGCCTGTCAAAAGCCGTTATAAAATTTAAAAAAAAAAAACGAGAAGAATGCTGCAAAATTTTTCAAAGTTGTTTTCTTTTTTCTTTTAGTGAAACAATATGGAAGTGCTGGATTTTGACAGGAAAATTCAGAAGAAATATTCAAACGAAACGTCTCTGGTAGCAAGAAAAAAGCAAACGAAATCAAAACAATGTCTAAAATAGCTATAAAATTATGGTGAACGCTATAAAACGCTAAAAAATCGCGCATTTTCCAGTGAAACAAAATGGAAATGTAAAATTTCAAGAAATTCTTTCGAACTGAACATAGTTATCCAAAGCAAAGGTCTCCGATAGCCACAAAAAAGTCAAAATAACGTCAAAAATGACCATAAAAGTATGGGAAACGCTATGAAACGCTAAAAAATCGTCTGTTTTTTAATGAAACAAAATAGAAATGTAAAATTTAAAAAAGTTCTATCGAATTAAATATATTTATCCAAACGAAACGCCTCCGATGACTAGACAAATGAAAAAAAGAATCAAAAAGCGTCGAAAATAATCACAAAACTACGGGAAACGTTATAAAACGTTAAAAAATTGCTCGTTTCTCTGAGAACTAAAACGGGGTCGCTAGATTTCAACAGGTTTCATCGAACCAGCCCGCAAGTGTCCAAGTTGACCGTCTCAAATCAGCGTCGTGTCGCGTCCCGACAATTGTATTTTCGAAGCTTTCAATGTTGCAGCGGTCAACCTGCCGCCTAAAAGAAATCTCGGTGGTGTCGGTGACACGTGGTCGCCGCCCGGCAACGTCGCAGAACGCGGAACGCCCGGAGAATGCGATCGCATTTTTTTTTTTAAATCGTAGCATCGCGGGCCGGTTTAAACCAGTTTAAATTGTTGGCGAAATTTTTAATGGCCGGCGGCGGCCCCGTTCGAATAACAGCAAAGCCGCGCGCGGAGTTCGAGTGAGCCGAGCCCTCCTCGCCAGTGTTTAACAGCGCATTCGGAATACGGGTCAAAAGGTCGAACGTACGACAAACCGTGATTTGCGGGACGGCCGGGCGTCACGCGGACAAAACCGTTCCCGCGCCGCGTTGCGTGCGCGATCATTCGCCGTTCATTATTTACGACTCGATTCGAACGGCTCTCGTCATTATTTTTACCGTCGTCGCTTGAGCGCTTCCCCCACCACGCTCGAGCGCTCCCCCCTCCACGCTCCGCGCCGCGCCGCGCCGGGCGTCGAGTGGACGCGTATCGAGGCATCGGGGCATAACGAAACTTCAATTACCAGATATTCCTGTCACGCTGTTGCCCGCAAATTTTACTGATCGTTCGCCTGCGGAATGCCATCCGCCCTAAATCCGCCGGTTTCATGGCCGCCCGAGGTCCCCCTCGGCTCGCGAAGGGCCCCAAAATACCCTTCCGCCGATTCGTTCGAATAAGTGGCTCGCGGCAGTCAGTCTCTTTGCCTCGTTATTTCGACCCTCGGATAGAGGGCCATTTTAGTGAATGAACATCGTCGACGATGTTCGTAACGATTTCCAGTTTTATTCGACAATTCTTCATTCGACATACTTTCAGCATATTTTCGGCATATTATTCAAGATATTCCTTGCAGGCTTATCGGGCTGTCCGTTCTTCCTAATTTAATGGTAATTTATTTGATTTAATTGCCGATAATTATGTGGTCACCAACAATTAATGTGGAAACCAATAAAAATTCTGTTTAACTAATAGAAATTTTATTTGACCAATAGAAATTTTATTTAACCAATAGAAATTTTATTTGACCAATACAAATTTTATTTAACCAATGGAAATTGTATTTAACAAATAAAAATTCTATTTAACCGATAGAAACTCTATTTAACAAATAGAAATTCCATTTGTTCTAAAAATCCTATTTCTTAAATTTAACAAATGTGTTACAACAACGTGGCAACGCATAGCTTGAAAGAAGAGAAAAACTAATACAGTGAAAAGGGACAATATAAAATAAAATAAATAGCCAGGATGATCAAGAGAAGTAGTAAAAATGAAGAACTGATAATACCAAGCACAGCAATATCTTTAAAAGAATGACAAATAAACTTGAAATTAAAAGCAACAATATCACTAAAACAAAAAGCTAAAAACAGTACAATCTTTCTCACACACAGCACCTGCATCTTGAAAATTCATCTTACAAACTACCCAGCCACTCGTGCATAACGTGGTCGGTTAACGGCGACACCGATGCCCAGAACCGTTCGGAAACTCCGACGGAGTCCGAGCGCGGACAAGAATAAAAGTTTCAGACGGTGGTTAACAGTCGTCAGGCGAATTGCGTCGCTCCTCGGAGACGGACTTTTCCACGCGGTGCACGATAATGTAAACACAGTTTCGTTACTCCGGTTCGTCGTGTGCGTTGCGTTGCGAGGACCGTCCGCTGCCTCAGATCGACAGCCGTGTTTGTGTACGTTGTAACTCGAGAGCCCTGTCGACGAAGCCGGAAAGAGAAGGGCCGCCCTCCTTTTGAGCATCAGGGTCGCGGAGGGGGGAAGGACGCGACACCGGCCACGGTCACGTGTCCTCGCAGTCGAACGCGTCGGCACAGAGACAAGTGTCGAATGTCAACACCAAAGATTGCCGCAATAGCAAAGTCACGCGACCCTCGGACGGCGGACCATTCACGCTAAAATACGGTTCACGATATTTGGAACAATTCCGTGTATTATTCGACGATTTTTCCAGACGTATTTTCGAAGATACGTCGCGAAGATACACTGATTTACCGGTCAAAATGACGAGTTGACAATTTACGATTATAATATTGTAATTATAATAATGTATTATTATTATATATATTTATATATATATATATATATATATATATATATATATATATATATATATTATATATTATTTATTACTCATATCGTAAAGATATATTTATGAGTCATTTATTCAATTTATATGTTACTCGCGGCAAATGTTACAATAACACTCGTAAAAAATCAGAGTAAATGTTACTTTTATAAACTAATATAAAACAGCTGTATTTTCGCGCTCCGTAAATCTAGCGTTAATTGCCGAAATAATAATAACAATATGCAATAAATATTAATATATAATAATAACATAATAATATACAATAAATATTACATATATTAATACATAAATATAATAATATAAATAAATATAAATAATACGCAATTCGGCGCGGATTTGGATACGTCGGGTCGCAAGAGACCCGGCTACCGCCGACCGATGATTAATCCGAACGTCTTCGTCCAAAGACCGGGAATGAAGTTCGTAAATTGGAAAAACGATGGCCGTTCGGATCGGAAGACTGCTCGTTATCAGCAGAGATAAGCGATTGTCCGCGGAATCGCAGAAACAGTGGCGCGGCATCCGGGCAGGCGACAAAGAGCCAGCGAGCGGAGGGGCGTGCACGTCTGTCGCCCCGGCATTCCGGCGACGTGCTCCAAAGATAGCGTTACACCGTCATTAAACAGCGCCGAATATTTGCATTATAATGGGACACGGTGGCTGTGATTCATTGAGTTCGTCTCGTTCGTTATTAATGGCCCTCGGGTGCGCGGGTATCGCCGCGCTCGCTGCATTGTGTGTCAGTCCGCGCCGGCTCCTCCGCCGGTACACGCTTCCCTCCGCATTAACATAAGCACCGTATCTCGCTGGGTGTCAGTCGCGGAGTCGTGAGACACCGGGAGGACCGCTGGCATCTGCGGAGAGTGGGGAGTGGGGAGCGCTGAGTAGACCCTCCCCGGCCCGCTCCCTCTCTATCGCGCTTTCTCTTTACGTCTATTCCGGAGCTCTCGAGCCGTAAGAACTCGCGGAGCTTCTTCCCGCTCCTCCAACCACCGTTCAGCGCAAGGAGAGGACTTCCAGGAGTGGGGAGCGCGCGTCGCACAGTCAAGGTTCGTAATTCTTAGGAACATAGAAAATGTTCAGAGTCGATTCTAAGAAACAGAAATTAAATAAATCGTTTCCTTGAATAATTTTGATCAATTGGAATCAGCGTGATAAAGTGATAGAATTCTTTTTAGGCCGTTGATTTTTCCTTTCAGTGCATAAAAACCACAGTCCACATGTTCCACATGTTCGAAGATCGTGATTTCATGTACAGTGGCCTACAAAAGTTTTCGCACACCTTTTGGAACGCGATAAATTTTTTTAAACTGGGCTTCAGTGACTTGAACAGTTTCTGGACGATAGCGAGACTACTCTATCAGAGTAAAATGCTTTTTTAAAATTTTCCTATTACACTTGGAACGACAACAAAAAATAAAAGACTCTCGTTTTTTGACTTTTTTATATGGAGACATTTCAGGAAGATTTTGTACGGAAGACATTTTTTAAATGTTTGTTATAGGCTCGAATAAAAAACTTAAAAACGAGAGCTTTTCCTTTTTTCTTTTTTCGTCATTCCAAGCAATAGCAAAATTGAGAAAAAACATTTTGGTTGTCGTCTAAAAGTTATATCGTTTTAAAAGATGTTATGAATACTTTTGCGGGCCACTGTATTTCGAGAATATTATCAAAAATAATGAAAAATTCCAATCGAATCGTTCTCAAAAGTGAGGGAAAGTTCTGCAAAAATTCTTACGGCCTTTGTGAATGTCCTGCTCTCTTCTCTCTTCCTCTTTCTCATTCTCCCCTCTCCCTCTCCTCATTCTCTTGCGCTCAGCGAGCCTCCCGGGGACCAATCGGATGGCAGTGAATGCGAGCCGCTCTAATGATGACGTCAGCCCGAGCCGATGCATTCTAAATGCCGACACGCCTCTAAATTAGTGTCCTCGCTCGACCGATCCAAAGGGTACGTCCACACCGGTGACAAGCGAAAAGGGCCGCGACAAGCCGCGGAAAGATCCGCCTCTGGCCGTGCACGAGAGTCTCGGGAACCGATCGACTCGCGTGGTCGACGTCTCCACGGGTCCCCATGTCACTGTCGCGACCGGCTCGGGCGGCGAGGGTGGGGGTAGAGTAACAGTGTAATTCGCTCCTGTGCCGCGGCCGAGGCTGCGTCGATACTTGTCGGTTTCCGGCCATCAGTGACGTTATGTTCTCAGCTTTTTTATCATTTTCGAATTATAATAATTTTGTAGACTGTGTCGATTACAGCTGTGATTGTTTAATAATAAATAATATTTAAAAATAATTAAAAATATAAAATATAATAATTATATTATATATATATAAAAATATATTTCTATATTTTATTTATTTTTCTATTTTCTATTATATTTTAAATATAAAATAATATTTAAAAATAAATAAATAATAAATACGAGTCCCGTATATTTTTTTTGAAATTGTAACGTTCGATTCTGAACATTTTTATTGAAAGTGAAATTAAAATTAAAAGTAAAATTCCGCTTCTTCGTAATAAAGGAAACGCTGAAATTACGCAAATTCCCGGATTTGAAAAATGGGTTTCTGATACCAGTTTTCCACGAAATATCTTTCTCCGTCGTAACATACGAATTTTTCTGCATCTGCAGTGTACATTTATATAACGCGCAAATACGATATATCCCCGATTTTTAAAATACTTTTTAAAAGTCGACGGTTCGGGCGCCGACATTTTTTAATTCATTTGAAACCCATTCCATTCGGGTTGATTGAAACAAGAATGATACGTCGCTCCTCCGTTCGTTGCAGTTTGCGCAGGAAAAAAAGTTTCATCCTTTTTGGTTGACACAGAGTTCAAAGCGCGGGCCGACGGGAACGGTTCTATCGTCGAAAAGGGGCGAAGTAAACTGTAAATTTGTATGCGCGGAGAACAATTTTGTGCGAGAACGTTGAAACGTATAAAATATTGAATCAGATATCGTAATGTTATTAAAGGGGGAGAGAAAAATGGTCGCCGAGGAATACGCGGCACGGCTTATTATATTTCCAGGAGCCCGGAGATTCTCCGGGCGCTGAGCTCCTGACAGATATTTCAAGTTTCCGTCACGTTTTCAGCTACGTAGTCATTTTTAATCAGCCGCTTCTCCGCCGTTTTCAGCCGACGCTGTCACTTCGTACCTCCACGCGATCCGCTACGTCTCATAGTTATTTTTAATAGTTATCATTTTTAACAAGCCCGCATCTCTTCTATTCTGTGCTCGAATTGCCTCGCTGTTCGCGGCAGACTCCATTGTGATGATAATTAATTGCTGAAATTTAATGCACGGTAATCTTTCATTTATTATGTTTCCTGTAATATACGTATTTATTATATTTATCATATGTATTTTTGTTTATAATGCACTATTTCTAACTTTCTATGTTGTATCATTTTATATATATTCTTATTTTTATTTTTATTGTACTCGTGAGACGGCAATATAAAATTTTTATAAATCTTCCGTATTAAATCTTTTCCCGAGGTCATTCGAAGCAACTTTTTCCTTTGCGAAAGTCTTCTACGAGGCTTCATTCACAAGCTATCAACGAAAAACTGACGCCCCGCCCTCGCGGCACCAAGCTTGACGCGGCATTGGCCGTGGGGCGGGGCGCCAGCCGCGAGGACGGCGCGCCCGCTCTCTAATTGGTACGCGTCTTTGTTCAATAGCTCGTTAACGAAGCCTCGTAGAACATTTTCGCAAAGGAAAAAGTTGCTTCGGATGACCTCGGAAACCTCTCTCTACCACAAAATAACACAATTTCCGGACACCCTGTATCCTTATCGAGCTTGTTAGAAACATAAACGGTCAAAGCGATGTCTGACCAGGAAGAAAATGGGAAAAATCTGGACGCGTTGTCCCGAGGGATCGGGCGGTGTGCGACGACGCGGAGGGCGCCTTCTTTGAGAGCGACGGTCGATTGAGATGCAGAGATCTTCCAGGGACACACAAGAGCCATTCACAACTAATCAACAAGCCATTTCTGCGGGCCGGGGCGACAGAGAGACGGTCGACGGAGCTGCCCGAAGATTGAGCATGCATAGCGGATCCTTTGGAACGTGTAAATACACGTTCGCCGGGGCAAAGTGACCATTTCCATATGCGTCCGGGCGCGCAAGGCGGAATACGGCGGGCCTACACCGAACAAATTCAATCCCCCTTCGGCCACGGGGCAATGTCAGGAATCCATTCGACCCCAACCGACGCCGCCGGGACCTTCTGCCGGCGCAATATTCGCTATTACCACGGATGAGATATGAATGGACATTGCGCGGCGGGTGCATTTCAAATCGAGTGATAAATTCACATGGCGCTGTCGTCGTACGGCTTAAATTCACGTTCCCGGGTCGGCCGGCCGAGCCGGCTGCGTGACCGGTTAATTAAACGAAGAAAACTGTGGACGTCGCCTAATGGTCGGTTTCTCTGCAAAAAGCGAAAAAATGTCAGTTTTTTAATTTTTGTGTATAACGCATAATTTATTCACTAGTAGTCAATTAAATATGTGGCTTATTGTTACTATGATCTTTTTTATCATTTATTCGTTTCTTTTTATTTCTTCTTACTTTAATTTATATCATCGTTTATAATTATTTTGTTCTTTAATAATAAATAATTTTTTTTCAATGTGTACTTAAGTTACGTCACAGGACACTTTTTTTATCTTTCACACCTTTTAAGTTATGCCCAATTGAACATGCTGAATTTTCATTTCATTTTTTAATTACGAGTTCGACTGATTGTATTTCATGTTCGCTTTGGTTATACTTCGAAGGGCTGCTGTTAGCTGCTAATTGGAGAAATCGACTGATAATAATGTCAGAATGTGACGTTTCTATTATTTCTAATATAAAAATATACGAAACACAGGTTGCCCCAAAATTATGTTAATTATGAAATTAGGGGTACTTAAGGTTATTTGAAGTAACTTTTTCCTTTACAAAAATTGTCTCCGAGGCATCGTTAACGAGTTATTAAGGAAAAACCTTGACCAATGAGAAGCGAGAGCGGCTGGCGCGAAGCGGCCGAGCTCGCCTCCCATTGGCCAGTGTTTTTCGTTAATAACTCCTGAACAAAGCCTCGTAGAACATTTTCGCAAAGGAAAAAGTTACCTCAAATGATCTCAGGAATCCCTCATTTCCCGGAAGTACCATAATTTTGAGACACCCTGTATAATGTTTATATAAAATAATAAGTGATAATGTAGAATAATAATAAGTAATAATAAGTAATAATAAATAATAAATAAATTATAGTAAATAATAATAAATAAATAATAAATAAATTATAGTAAAGAATAATGAATAAATAATAAATAAATTATAGTGAAGAATAATAAATAAATAATAAATAACTTGTAGTGAAGAATAATAAATAAATAATAAATAAATTACAATAAATAATAATAAATAAATTTTAATAAATAATAATAATAAAATAATCAATGAATTGCAACGAACCGCAGCATTTCTGAAGCGGTCGTGCACCAATACGTATTCAAGCCACCGGTGACCCCGCTGTAAGGAACTTCAAACGCGGCTATATCGCGGCTCCATTATCCGGCAAGCAATGCCGGGGCGCGCCACTGCGTGCCATTAAGCGAGGACGCGGCAATCGAGGCTGTTTAATTGTTCCCGAGCGACGACGCTCCGCTCCGAACAGATTCATCCGTACCTAGCCGATTTCTTTTCTTTTTTCCCATCGTCCCGACCGGGAAATGTATTCCGCGCGTTGCGGCGTAATCAAGCACTTTGTTCGATTCGATCTCGATTACACCGGCAAAGGCAGTCCGAGGTTAAAGGAACGGGCCCGTCCCAGCCCGGCCCGGCCCGGCCCGTCCCGGTAGTCGAGTTTACTTTCATGTCGAAGTTTATAATTACAGCGAACGATGCCTGGCCTGAATGCGTAATTAAGGTACGCGGTCGAAGCAAGCCTGGAAGAGTTCGTTACATGGAGCACGTCGATGCTCCGCGCTCGCCGCCGTCGCAGTTATCAAAGAGGACAAGCGAAAAACAAGGTGGCCGGGCGGCGAACGGGTGGGGGGACGCGCGCGACCGGAACGAAACAACGAGGCCGAGCGGCAAGAACGTTTAAATACGGTTCGTTTAAATCAGACCGGGGCAACTGGTGTTCGTCCGCATTCCCAGGAAATCTCCTTGAACGTCACGTGATCCCGCCAGTGACGTCACCCGGCGACCAGTTGAACTAAGTAGCGCTAGATGGCGCCAGGGTCGCCAGAGACGTTCCCGCGTTTCTAATTGGTCGCGTACCGTGATCTTTCAATGATTATTTTTTTTGTTTATTTTTTCTCTTTATTTATTCGACTGTCATTACATAGAACATTTATTTCTAATCATTTTTAATTTCTTTCATTTTATTTTTATTATTATTATATATTACTTATATATATATTATTATACATTCTTTATATATATTATTATATATTGTTTATATATATATATATTATTATATATTGTTTATTGTTGTTTATTGTTCATTGTTGCCACCAGATGGAGCTGCGTTTGTTAGTTAGTTTATTGTTGGTTGGATGGTCAAGATTTATAATGAACGTCTCCCTCCATCGGATAAACAATTTCTGAATAAGAAATATTGATGCCGTACCTTAAAGAGTGGAATAATGCGATGATAATGCTGGAATAATACCGAAATAAGACTGGAATAATACAGTGATAAGACTGACATAATACAGTAATAAGTATGCTGCGGATTTTATTCTCTCATGACAAAATCAATTATGATAAATACAGAACAGTGAGGACATGTGAAAAATTAAAAAACACCGTCGTATTATTATTTAATTATTTTGTGAACTATTAACACCGTGGTATTATTCTCAGTCGATTAAAATAGTTAAAAAATTAAAAATGATTAACAAATTGAAATCTAAATTTTATTTTGCATAAATATTCACAGCCTGGTAACAATATTACAACAAATACTGTAAAAATCGAGATTCAAATTTAACCTAGAATTTTGCTAATAAAAATGCTGAACAACCAACAGCCGGAGAGTTCCCCTTTCATACTGTGGAATAAAGAACATTTGCGTGTACGCAAGGCGAGGCAAAGACGTTTCTGCTGAGCTAACAATAGGCAAAATTGGAGCCGGTGTTATTGCACCGAACGCGACACGGCGTAGCGCAGTCAGAACGTTAACGAAACGTCCCGGTGACTTTCGCAGAGGCTCGGGCCCCGAAGCCCGCGCCGCGAGAACCATGAAACGTAATTGAAACTTCTGTCGACTTCCGTCACCCGGCTTTTCTTCTCCCGCCGGTTATTTTTTTTCAGCGCGTCCGTTCCGCGGTAATTAGTTCCCTAGATAACGCGTCGAATTAAACGGCCCTCCCCGGTCGTGGAAGTTTGAACAGTTCGCAGCGAAGTCGTTTAAATTTCATTATTCGAGTCGACGAATACTGAATCGATCGCGACGAAAACATGGAGACCTAACCTAGACCTAACTTGGAAGCAGCGAAGATCTAACTTGGAGTTCTAATCTGAAATGTGAGGAATGCTCACAGGTTATGTGGTTTGGGTTGTGAGCAAGCAATCTATGTACCCGGTGAACTTTTTGGAAATTGATAATGGCGATCTAACCTAGACCTAGCCCAGATCTAACTAGGAAGCAGCGAAGACCTAACTTGGACCTCTAGTCTGAAATGTAGGCGATGCTCACGGTTTTTGGGATCTGGGTTGTGCGCAAGTAATCAGTATACCCGGTGAACTATTTTTAAAAAATAATGGAGACCTAACCCAGACCTAACTTGGAAGCAGTGAAGACTTAACATGGAGTTCTAATCTGAAATGTGGATAATGCTCACAAGTTTTGTGGTTTGCGTTGTGAGCAAGCAATCTATATACCCGGTGAACTTTTTGGAATAGATAATGGCGACCAAATTAGACCTAACTCAGACCTAACTCGGAAGCAGCGAAGATATAAGTTGGACTCCTAGTCTGAAATGCAGCTGATGATCACAGTTTTTGGGATCTGACTTGTACGCAAGCAATAAGTACACACGGTGAACTATTTTTCAAAAAATAATGGAGACCTAACTTAGACCTAACTTGGAAGCAGCGAAGGCTTTTTGGAATAGATAATGGGGACCTAACCCAGTCCTAACTCAGAAATATCGAAGACCTAAATTAGACCCCTAGTTTGAAATACAGATTAGGTTTATACCTTTTGAATGTATGTTATGTCCGGATAGGCAATCTATATACCTGGTGAACATTTTAAAACGAATAACGAAGATCTAACCCAGACCTAACTCAGAACTGTCCGAATTTAAAAACATAACCCAATCGATGATTATAACATTCACAGATTTATAATTTTTGAGTTTACGTTGAGTCCGCGTTAGGTCTGGGTTAGGTTTTCTACATTTGAAAAAGCTCACCGCCGTTACACAAATTATTTTCCAGACCCGTCTCACGTGTTCGCAGAAAAACGTATACGTTTTATTAATACAGTGGCAGCTAGAATGTCTCACGGACACATATAGACGGGCCCTTAAGCTGCAGCAAAATATATTTTCCAGTTGCATTTGTTTATTTATCGAACATCGCGGAAGCCAGTTCGGCCGGAGCCCTTCAACGTGACGTGTTGCACCTGTCACGCTCATGCAAATTGCGAGGAATGAATATTTTCCGTTCGGCTCGGGAGAAGAGCCCGTAAACTTGTTACCGTTTATTTCCGTTCCGTCGTTCTTTCGTATTGTTTAGCGTACCACGAGCGCGAGGCGTGTGCGCCGCCGATGAAAATCGCATGGAAATTGTTACGCATCGGAATAATTCAGCGCGCGTGGGGTCCCAGCGTTTCGGAAACGTTCCCTCGGGTGCCGACTCTATTACAGGACGCTCGGGTGGCTATAGATGTCCCAAAGGCCGTATGACGTTTCCACGGGGAACCGTCTCAGCTGTCACGAAGCGTAACGCTCGCCGGGGGAACACAGTCGATGCGTTCCCGTCGCCCGGATTCGGATTACTAGCCGAAACCGTTCGCTGCCTTTCTCACGGAAAACTAGAAAGCCCTCTCTGTCGACGGTTGCGTTTTGTCCACGAGGAGGCTGTCTACACTCCGTTGTGCTGAAGCGTTTATCGGTGCGTCCTGCATATGGTAGCGTGAAGGATAAGCTAGATTTCTAGTCGAAGGAGTGGGGGTGGGTCACGCGACGCGGTGACGGTCCCGTCCAGCGGAGTGGGGCGTGGCGTGATGCGCGGCAGTCCCGTGCGGAGGAGTGGGGTGTCACGTGACGCGGCGACAGTCCCGTGCAACGGAGTAGGGGTAAGTCACGCCACCTACTCCCACTGCATCGATTCGAAATCTGGCGTAATCGCCTGCGAACCGTGATCCTGCCAACAATTGTGTCACAGATTACAATATAACACGTATTTGAAAAATTATTCAAGCTAAATATTCTCACAAAGTATTTTGGTTTATATGATTTGGTTCTTAGATTGTGCGATTATAAATTTTCCAGTTCGAAGCTCGCCAGTTTAAAGTTCCTCAGTATTAAAATCTTCCGTTCTAAATAATCCAACGTGAAGTTTCGTACTCGTAAATTCACTCTTCGCTCCGGTTCGTTATTTATTTACTTCGCTCTCGTACTTAAATTTATCAGCATACCGAAATTACTCAATCTCGAATTATACGCAATTCTGAACAATTTAACTTTAACGTTCCACGGTCTAAAAATTCTTCTATTCCATGCGTCAACGGCGCCAACTCACTCGCCGACTTTTAATTTCTCACGGAAGCGCCGCGTAACAAATTCCGAAAGCGGAATCAAGATCCGAGGCGTTATATAATTAATTATCGGGCACGGAAATAATTCAGTACCGAAGCCTTTCGGCGGGGTCAGCTGGTATATGCGGGATATACCGTGATATTTTCGTACGCGCGCTAACGTGACGTCTGCGTTCCGACAAGCGTCCGCAAGAGACTAGATTGGTAACGTTATATTATATTCCTGCAAGCAACCGAAGCGGATGTGTTTAATGAATCCGTAAATATCATATATGATAAATGCCTGCATGATTTATCGGGCGCCACGTTTTGCGGGCACATCGCCCGCATGTCAAACACCACGGCTAACAGCGAAAATATCTGCCACAGGATTTCGATGATTCCGCCGATTTATTGGTATCGGAAACTGTGCTGTTGAATAAAACGCTGCGGTATAATTTTCGATGCAATTGCGATTTTTATTTTCGAGAACGAACACGGGGCACTGTTTCGCTGCGCCACTGGAACATCCGTAGCGAAGGCCATTGATAGCCAGACGTGATTACGTCAGATTTCAAGTCAGAGGAGTGGGGGTAGGCCACCTGACTCGGCGCGAATCAACGACGGCCGCCGCGTCACGTTACCCACTCCCACTCCATCGCCTTGTAGGTGCGACTGATCACCCGGTTACCATGGCGACGAGTCAAAATGACTGGTTTCTGATTTTTAATTATATGCAGGTTAATTATATGCTGGCTGATGGGTTTGAAGTTTGCACACTGTCCTGATTTTCTTTCTTTCCCTCCCTCCCTGCATCCTCCTCTCCCTCTCCCTCCTTCTATTTCTCAGCTCCTCCATCTTTTCATCTCCTTCCATTCTTCCATCTCCCTCCATCGTTCTACCTCCATCTTCCTTCCCTCCACCACTTCCGCCCTTTTCCACCCCCTCCAATCCATCTCCTTTTTCTTCCTCCTCCTCTCCCTCTCCCAGTCACTCTCTCCCACTTCTCTTCTCTCTCCCCCTTCTCCCCCTTCTCCCCTTCAACTCCATCCTCTCTCCCTCTCCCTCTCCCTCTTCCACTCTCACTCCCTCCCTCTCCCTCTCCCACTCCCCCTCTCTCTCCCTCCCCTATCTCCTCATATACTTCCCGCCCCCTCCCATTCCCTCTCTCATTCCCCTTCTCTCTTCTTCTTCCTCCCGCCCGTCCTCTCCTACTCTCTTTCCCTCTCCCACTCCCTCCCACTCTCCCTCTCCCACTCTCTTCCACTCTCCCTTTCCCCTTACCCTCTCCCCCTCTCTGTCCCACCCTCTCTCTCTCTCTCTCTCTCTCTCGCTCACTAGATGCTGGCAATTAGGGAGAATTTACTTTATTTTAGAGAATTTACCACCCTCCCCTTGTCACTTTAATCCCACCCCGTCGTCGCCTGTCGATCACCACGAAAATCCGCCAAGATGTCCGACGAATCGTGCGCGAAATGTCGAAACGGAACTACGCGTCCGAACCTCCCCCCGAACACAGAAAAATCCGGGAACTAACGACGAGGTGTTCAACCCAGATGCCACCGTCGGATAACCCCGAGTTACAGATGTAAGAATCCGGACCGGAATCGCAAGCGTCCGATAACAGAACCCGTGGAAGCAGATATGGTGGTGGAGAGGGGAGGGAGGCGAGGCCCGGATGATCATAAGTACCCGAATCAGGTTCCCGGCTATCGCTATCGGCGATCTGAAATTCGCGGCATACTCCTGGGACACCTTGGAGAGTCGGTTGTAGGACCGCATCACCGGGAATCCGAAGATCGGCTAAACAGTTCCGGAGTCATCTGGGACTCCGGCGCGTCGGCCGGCCGCTATCGCTGACGCGAGGGACTTGTCTCGAATCATTCGGCCATCCGGTGGATCAACTTTTCATCCGGCGTTAAAAACGTCGGATTCGGCGCAAAGCCGGCGACTGCTGAAGACATTCGACAGATTCTAGTTGCGTGGTTTATCCGGCAGCTTCGGAATTGCACTCTGACATCGTGAGGGGGCGGGGGGCGTGTCCTTGGAATTTGGACGGCCAAGGGATCTCGGGAATCCAGGATCTATCGGACGGGCTGGCGAGGTTCCGGGCAGATTTGAAAGTTGCCGAAGTTTCGGTGCGTCGAGGACCACTGTGGCATGTGGTCTGCGAGGCTGAGGGTTCCTGGGTGTCCCATCGGTTGGGTGAGCGATTCGGAGTGTCTTTGTTGTGTGATGTATTCTCGTGAAAATAATTGTGACCAGTTTGCAATGAATATGCAGGGTCTGCTAGATAGTGATGAGACTTTTTATAGGGTCTGCTAGATATTTAGGATACTTCTCTTCTAATAGGGACTGCTAGATGTTATGAGTTCACAAGTAGAGTTTGGTAGGTTGCGATGATGTCTTTTCTACTAGGGCCTTATAAAAAATCTGATAAGTAGACTATATGTCTACTAGGACCTGTTTGCTACATGCTGATAAATCCTCTAGAGCAAGGTCTGCTTACGTGCTGATGATTTCTCTATTACAGTCTGCTTGAATACTCATGAGTATTCTAGTTGGGTTTGCTAAAATACTGATGAGTCTTCTAGTAGGATCTGCTGGGTACTGATGAGTCTACTAGTAGCTTCTGCTACGTACTGATGAGTCCTTTAACAAGGTTTTCTAAAATACTAGAGAGTTCTCAAGCAGAATTTACTAAAATACTGGTTAGTCCTCTAGTAGGGTCTGCTAGGTACTCATGAATCCTTTAACAGGGATTCCTAAAATACTGATGAGTTCTCTAGTAGGGCCTGCTAGGCACTGATGAGTCTGCTAGTAGGATCTGCTAGGTGCCGATGAGTCTTTTAGTAGGTTCTGCTAAAATATTGATTAGTCCTATAGCAGGATTTACTAAAGTCTACTAAAGTCTGCTTAAATACTGAAGAGTCCTCTAGTAGAATCTGCTCAGTACTGATGAGTCTCTAGTAGGGTCTGCTAGGTGCTCATAATTCTTTTAGCAAGGTTTGCTAAAATACTGATGAGTCCTCTAGCAGGATTTACAAAAATACTGATGAGTCCTCTAACAGGGTCTGCTAGGTACTGATGAATCTTCTAGTAGGATCTGCTAGATACCGATGAGTCTTCTAGTAGGTTTTGCTAAAATATTGTTTAGTCCTCTAGCAGGATTTACTAATGTCCTCTACTAAAGTCTGCTTAAGTACTGCTGAGTCCTCTAGTAGGATTTTCTGAGTATTCATGAGTCTCCAGTAGGGTCTGCTAGGGGCTCATAATTCTTTTAGCAGGGTTTGCTAAAATAGTGATGAGTTCTCGAGCAGGATTTACTGAAATACTGATGAGTCCCCTAGCAAGGTCTGCTAGGTACTGATGAGTCTTCTAGTAGGGCCTGCTAGATGCCGATGAGTCTTCTAGTAGGATTTGCTAAAATATTGATTAGTCCTCTAGCAGGATTTACTAAAGTGCTCCACTAAAGTCTGCTTAAATACTGATGAGTCCTCTAGTAGGGTCTGCTAGGCACTGATGAGTCTTCTAGTAGGGTCTGCTAGATACCGATGAGTCTTCTAGTAGGATTTGCTAAAATATTGTTTAGTCCTCTAGCAGGATTTACTAAATCCTCTACTAAAGTCTTCTCAAATACTGATGGACTCTCTAACTGGTTTTACTAAAATCCTGATAAATCCCCTAATAGGATCTACTGAGACCTGATAAGTCCTCTAGTAGGGCCTACTAGAAGGTACCAATCTACTCTAGTAGGTACGAATAATCATACCGCGGTCTTTTTGTGCACTTCAAACAACGAAAATATCAAAAGAGTCCAAAGAACATCCATATATTATTTTCAACTCTCGGAAATTACTAATGAAAGCAAGAAAGTTTCATTCGACTCGTCTTCATTCTTTTCCGTTTCCACGTCCGAATCAAAGGCCGCTGTTCCGCCTCGATTCACATTTATTACAGCCGATCACCTTAATCCCCTTGGTCCCGCACACATTTGCATCTCCGTCGCACGCTGGCTCCCATGGGGATGCTGTGTTATAATCTCGCGTCCAAATGTTTCCGTTGTTCCGATCGAGCGTACGCAACGCGGACAGAAAACGAAGGATAATCCCCGGGGGGCGGTCGGCGTCCCCGGGACAACTGTTAAGTGGCAACAGTGTTACAGTCGCGGCGACCGCCGGCCCAAGATACGTCAGATCCGCGGCAGCCAACGGTATCTGCATAACGGCGCGGGGAATATTATTGTTGGTGTGTCGGCGGCGACGTCCGAAGCCCGGATTTCCGGGCCGTCCAGCCGGAAAGCCGGGGGGTCTGACCGTCGCCGGCTGCGGTTACTTTAATCTCGCTTAATCACCGCGCGGCAACGGCAACGAATTGCCCGTCTAAGTGACCCCCTGAACGTTCGGACACGCGGCTAAGCGTC
Organism: Megalopta genalis; assembly: GCF_051020955.1. NCBI lineage: Eukaryota > Metazoa > Arthropoda > Insecta > Hymenoptera > Halictidae > Megalopta > Megalopta genalis. The sequence continues at coordinate 4,452,438 of NC_135026.1, read as the reverse complement.
AACGCGCGTTGCGCTCGCGTCCCTTCGGCCGAAACGTCGCGGCACTCGCGAAGAAAAACGCGGAGTAATCGTTCGTCGATACGACGTCGATCGTGGACAGCGCATTGTTCCGCGGATTCGTTGGAATGTGGCGCGCGCGGCGCGGACGCAGACAAAGATCCCGATTCTTTATTGAACGCGCTCGGGTTACGCGAACGCCGGTGTATAGGTTACGCCGAGATACTATAATCCAGCGATATTGATATCGGGGACGGTAATATTTGATCGATACCGTGAATATTCTGAGACATCGACCGCGGTGTGTCCCCTTTCGCCCTGCTGAATTATTGACGGCATAGTAACCGCGATGAGCGCAGAACAGGAGAAAATCGCCGGGGCAAGAACTTCTGGGAATATTCTAGCGTCGCGAAGATGTGGGAATAGATCTTGGGGCGACGGGCGCGTGTGACCTACATGACCGAACGACGCGACTGAGTTACAAAGAGGAGGGTGTCGAAGTACCTTTCCGACGACGCGTTCTGTCTGTGGGAATTTTTGGATTTTTTGAGGGCACCGCCGGGCTCGGAACATGTTTATCGATGATTGAAGCTGACGATGTTGTTCAGAGTATGCAAAAGATCGGGCTTGTACGGTTTTTTATAAGCTGATTGTGGAAAATGGGTGGATTTATGGCTTGTCAGACTTCAGTTTTGGGACAAGTTCGCATCGGGAGGATTCAAAGTGCTCTAACTTTGTTGCGGGTGGTCGCATCCCCGTGATTTTGGGCTCATTTTCAACAGCATAGCTTTTTCTTTGCGATTCCTTCAGAGTTCTTCCCTGTAGAGTTACTGTGCCCTTCGCAGCGGCCCTTTTAACAAAATCTATCTATCCAGAGCCATACATTCTGAGAATTCAAAGTGCCGCAACTTTGTTGAAAATGGTCCCATCGACGTGATTTTCGGCTCATTTTCAAGGGTATAATTCCTACTTTGCGATCCCTTTATTTTCCCTACAAAGTCACCGCGTCCTTCGCAGCGCCCCTTTTAACAAAATACCTGCCTGCCGGTTGCTGATCAAGGAGAACTCCGCAGGCGTATGCACCGCGAAACTTTCCAAGGTCCGGCCCTCCGATATCGGATCATCGTGGATTCAAAGGGCGGCAGCTGCTCGTAAACGTCACAAAGGCATTCCAGAGGCAGCGCGGTCTACAGGCGAAAAAGACTCGGAAGCGCGGCGCGGCTGGCTGGCGGGGAGAGCCGCGGCCGACGCTGAAAAGCGTGAAAGTGGGTCGCGGAAGGGATTTCCACGGGAACGTCGGGGACCTTGCGCGTATTTCTTGCCGCGGCAGCCGCCGGCCAAGGCTTCCGGTGCCGTGTTTCCGCTCTTTCATGGTGGCGGTGCAAGCGCCACGGCTGAGGGGGTCGCGGACGCCGGGGTGGAACAACGACAGCCTGCGGACAGACGGAGAAAAAGAGAGCGAAAGAGAAATAGAGAGAGAGCTAGGCACGCTGGGAAAAATTACAAGAAAGGTTCGGAGGACTGGAAGAGCAGGGACGTGCGAAAGAGAAGCTCCGAGCGACAGGGCAGCCAAGAGGGCGTTGCGAATACATGCGAGGCGGTGCTCGGCCGAGGTAAATGCAGTCGTTTGTACGTACACGGGGACTCTTAAATTTTCGCCGGTATGAATTTTTAATTTTCCTGTGCTTTACGACTGCCCATTAAAACGCGAAAGGAAACAGCGGAAGGCGGCAGCGGCGGCGGCGGCGGCGACGGAGAAAAGAAACTGCTCGGAGCAGTGCTCCGCGGCGGGCCTCGATGCCGGAAGCGTGGAAAAACGCGGGGCTGTATAGAGCCCCCGGGAATCTCCTTCGGAAGGTTATATTTTTCCTCGTGGAAACGCCTCCGACTATGCGCCACGATTGCCCCGAGATATGCGGCTTCGCGAATTTATTGGTGTATAATACCGTGCCGCGGCTGCCCGGGGACGCACTTTGCGCGAATGCGAAATCAATACCCGCCGGCTCTGTCTTCGCTCTGCCCGAGCATAATCTCCGGCACGAGTGGGCTCGACTAACTTTAAACGACCACGTGTCGCACTGGGTCAAAATGTCCCGTGTTCTTTTCTTCGGATATTTCGTATCGGCGTGGGGGGGGGGGGGGAGAAATTTAAGAATTACTTCGGTACGCGCCTGGTAGAGAGAGGGATATCGAGGTCTAATAACGAACAGGGTGTTCTGGAGTGGTTAAATTATGTCTTCAATTTTTTGGGTTGGAAGAGTGGTGTTAAGTCTTTTGAGGTATGGCTCGATGCGTTCTCTGTATCCGGGAACGTTTTTGGAGGGGGGCAGTCTTTTTTAATTGTTCTTGCGATGTGCTGATTCTGAAGTAGGGTTTGCTAGGTAGATTTACTGATGAATCATCCAGCAGGTTTTGCTGGAATAGTGATGGGTCCTATCAGGATCTCATTCATCAGATGAGTCCACTTCTGGTATTGATGATACCTGCTCTTGTAGGGTCTGCTAGATATAGAAGATGACTTCTTTCTTTAGTAGGGCCTGCCAGATACAGAAGACAACTTCTTTCTCAAGTCAAGTCTACTTGACATTGATGATAAAAACTCTAGTAAGATCTGCTAAATATTGGAGATGACATGTTCCTCTAGTAGGACTTGCTAGAAATTGAAGACGACTGCTGTAGCAAGGTTTGCTAGTTATTGATGATGACTTAACTAGTAGGGTCTGCTAGATATTGAAGATGACTCCTCTAGTAGGGTCTGCTAGATATTGAAGATGCCTCAACTAGTAGGGTCTGCTAGATATTGAAGGTGACTCAACTAGTAGAGACTGCTAGATATTGAAGACGATCTCTGTAGTAGGGCCTGCTAGATATTGAAGATGACTCAACTAGTAGGGTCTGTTAGATATTAAAGATGACTCAACTAGTAGGTTCTGCTAGATGCTGATGATGTCTCCTCTACTAAGGCCTGCTAGATACTGAAGATGACTCAACAAACTCCCCCTCCTATTACCTGGCCCACTACCACAGCTAGTAGGGAGGGGGAACATAGACCCAAAGGTGCCTTCTTGAGATGCCTTCTTGAACAATACAACTCGTCACAGAACTAAAATAATTCTGCAATAAAAATGTCCTAGTTCCGAAAAATGTTCCGAACAATAAAGCTCTCCGCTCATCCACACCGCAACCTTCCCTTTTACCCGAAGATACGCAGCGATGTCCCAAACGCGTCGCCGCATCTTGCTCGGCAGGAGATTAAACAATTTCCCGATCGGCTGAACACGTTCGCATCGACCACTGCCCCCCCCCCCTCCCCCGAGCGCAAACATCGAATGCAGTCACGGCGGCCGGTACATTTTCGCACATCCGTCCGCCCGGTCGGATAAATCACGGGTTATCGGGCGCCCTGTGACCGCTTCGGCCCCGAAAAGTGAGCATCCGTCGTGCCGGCAAGACGCGGCGCCGAAAGCGGGCCGCGTATTTCACGGCTCGACGGGAAGAAGCGAGGCAACAAACCCCGAGCCGGTCCTCGCGACGGTTCCGCGGCCGTGTTCGAACTTCAATTTCCCCCCGTGGATATGAGAACGCGTAATGACCCCGAAGTACAGCGATAAGATGATTTTGGACGTCCTGCAGCCGGATGCGCGGAATGCGGGTCGCCGGTAGGGGGGTGGGGGGTCGGTATTAGGTGCAGAAACCGACTGAGTTACGAGCGGTTATAAATTCCGAATATTGGAGTTCTGCCTCGCGTCCCCCCACACCCGGAACGCCCCCACCTCCTCACGACCGAGTCGCCGTCCGCGGCGGACGACACAATGGAGGGGATACTCCAGTCCGCTGCAACTTGTCTCGACCCGCTACGACGTCCGCGCGTACAAAAATAGGGTCTCCGGGTTCGTATAAATACGAGGCGCGCTTGGGCGCCGCGCGGAGGCGGCCAGCGCGGCGCTGCTCGCTGGAAGGGAGGGGGGAGCGTCCGCGGGACGGCGGATAACGAAGATGGATACGGAATATAAGGAGAGCCGGCGTATTCAATGCGCAATTCGGCGCGCGGCCGCGACGCGGTCGCATGTAAATGAGTCAAATTGTATACAGGCAGAGCCGACCCGGCCCGACCCGGCCCGGCCCGGCATGCGTCGCTGAATAAATGTTGATTCTGCATGCTGCGCCGGAACCCTCGAGTAGAATAAATTGTTGTTTGCGCGGCTCCACGACGGAGTTCCTAGATTAATGTTCAATTAGTCGGGGGAACTTGACGACGGTCTTGATGGACCTGTTCGCCGAGTCCTGTTTCATAATTTCGCGACCTTGTCGTGGGTAAAGCCTGTTTGGATCGGGTCTTTATATCTCTCTTCGGGCCGTTTTAGGCGGCTCTGACTTGGAGATCTGGAGAGCTAGAGAGCGCATCTGATGATTTGCTTTTTTTAAATAAATGAGTTGGAAGTAAGGCAGAGGTAACGTAGATTGGGGTCAGAGATGATTCGTGACATAACCTAAATTCAATTTGGAAATAACCCGGACTCGATGCAAATTTTTGTTCAGTGTTAGGCTTAGGCTAGGTCTCATTAGAAAGTGATTCGGATTTAATCAGGCGTATTAAGAAGGCATACTTAACCAGACTTGACAGAGACTCAATTTAACCTTGATGAAGATTTAATTGAGACTTGGCGAAGACTTAATCGAGACTTAGCGAGCACTTAATCGAGACTGGCGAATACTTACTTAATTAAGACTTGAAGATTTAAAGATGATTTGGCGAAGACTTAATCAAGACTTGACGAAGAGTTAATCGAGACTTGAAGACTTAATCAAGACTGGACGAAGACTTAATCCAGGCATGACAAAGATTTAATCAAGAATGACGAAGACTTAATAGAGACTTGAAGAGTCAATCAAGACTTGGCGAAGACTTAATTGAGACTTGACAAAGACTTAATCGAGACTTGACGAACTCTTAATCGAGATTTGGAGACTCAAAAAAGACTTGGCGAAGACTTAATCAACACTTAGCAAATACTTAATCAATACTTCGCGAAGATTTAATCAAAACTTAAGACTTGTCGAAGACTTAATCAAGACTTAGCAAATACTTAATAAAGACTTGGCGAAGATTTAATCAAGACTTAAGACTTGTCGAAGACTTAATCAAGACTTAGCAAATACTTAATAAAGACTTGGCGAAGATTTAATCAAGACTTAAGACTTGTCGAAGACTTAATCAAGACTTAGCAAATACTTAATAAAGACTTGGCGAAGATTTAATCAAGACTTAAGACTTGTCGAAGACTTAATCAAGACTTAGCAAATACTTAATAAAGACTTGTCGAAGACTTGATCAAGACTTAAAGAGTTAATCAAAACTTGGCGAAGACATAATCAAGACTTAAGACTTGTCGAAGACTTAATCGAGACTTGATGAAGACTTAATCAAGACTAGAAGTTTTAATCAAGGCGTGGCGAAGATTTAATCAATACTTGACGAAGACTTGATCAATACTTGACTTAACCAAGACCAAACCAAGATTTAATCAAGACTTGATCCAGACTTAATTAATCCTAGATCCAGACTTAATCAAGACTTAATCCAAGCATTTTAAAATCCCACAATTGACCCAGATATTCGCCTTCGACTGACGGACACGTATATTTAAACATATTTCGTTCGAAAATCATTGCCGGTTCGGTCGCGAGATAAATATCCCAACGAAACGAAACATTTTGCCGGGCGGCCATAGCAGATGACCCGGGAGGTTCGACAGCCGAGGAAGTTCGGCCGGACGGAAATTGTTATCCGCGCGTGAAAGTTGCAAATTATTTACCGGCGGGGCCCGCGTATTTCATCCCGCCGCATAATTCGCTCCCGACGTCGTTGCGCCGTTGTCGTCGTCGCTGCGTCGTTTTCCGAACTAATAAAATTGCATTAGCCAGTCATCGGGGAATGTCGCGCGCGCGCGGCGCACAGCCGAGCGCGCTCTCAACGTCACGGTTTCTTCCTCTTTTTTGTTTCATCCTGGCCCGAGAAGCCGGGCGGCGAGCGTGACGTCACCGTTTCGGCAAAGGGACAAGGCGAAAAGGAGCCGGAGCAAAAGGCGGAGTGAACTATCGCGGAGAAAATTGGCCGGCGGTGCGTTCTGCCAGAAAATCGGCAGTTTCTTCTATTTGTCGGGTCTCGCTTTTAGGATCAAAAGAATGAAACTTTAATTAGCGAGCGGCGCGAGAGCCGCGCCAGGGCCCGCCCGGCCCTTTCCGTACATCCTTACGCATCTTCACAAAGGAGGCCACCGCTCGCGAACGGCCAAGTTACACGGTCCCGGGCTGTAAAACAGAATATACACGCCTGTATCCACGGCCTCATTGTGACCGACACGGAATATTACGGTCAATTAGCGCCCGATGCCGATATCTCGCGATTATTTTTATCGAGCGAATTTACGGCGACAAATTGGACGCGCGGATACCGTGAACGAGCAATTTCACGGAATAATTACGCGATAACTGTTGAAGGAATTTAGCGTCGGAATTAATATTTCTTTGCGAAACGAACAGGTATACTGCTCTCAGTGGACACAATAAAATTGTTATCGTTAATTTCGAAGGCGAGATACAAATTGTGATCGTCGATTTCATGTGGAAGATAAAACTTGTCATTCATTTCGTGTCGCGCGATAAAAATAGTCATCATTAATTTCATATAGAAACTAAAAGTCCTAATCACCGATTTCGTATGGAAAATAAAAATCGTCATCGTCAATTTCGCATACACAATAAAAATTATAAGCATCAATCACAAGCCTTCGTCAAGTCTTGATTAAGTCTTCCACAAGTCCCGATTAAGTCTTCAAGTCTTAATTAAGTCTTCACCAAGACTTGATTAAGTCTTTGTCAAGTCTTGATTCAATCTTCAAGTGTTGATTAAATCTTCGTCAAGTCTTGATTAACTATTTAAGTCTTGATTAAGTCTTTGTCAAATCTTGATTAAGTCTTCGTCGAGTCTTGATTAACTCTTTAAGTATCGATTAAGTCTTCGATAAGTCTTAAGCCCTGATTAAGTCTTCGCCACGTCTTCATTAATTTTTCAAGCCTTAATTAAGTCATCGCCATGTCTTAATTAAGTTTTCAAGTCTTAATTAAATCTGCAATTCTTGATTAAGTTTTCGTCAAGTCTGGATTAAGTCTTCGCCAAGTCTTGATTAAGTTTTTATTAAATCTTGATTAAATATTCAAGTCTTAATTCAGTTATCGTCAAGTCTTGATTAAGTCTTCGTCAAATCTTGATTAACTCTTTAAGTCTTGATTAAGTCTTCGACAAGTCATAAGTCTTAATTAAGTCTTCGCCAAGTCTTAATTAAATCTTCAAGTCTTGATTATCTCTTTAAGTCTTGATTAAGTCTTCAAGCCTTGATTAACTCTTTAAGTCTTGATTAAGTCTTCAAGTCTTGATTAAGTATTCGTCAAGTCGTGATTAAGTCTTTGTCAAGGTTAAATTAAGTCTTCAAGTGTTGATTAAGTCTTCGTCACGTCTTAATTAAGTCTTGAAGTCTTGATTGAGTCTTCAAGTCTCGATTAAGTCTTCGTCAAGTCTTGATTAACTCCTTAAGTCTTGATCAAGTCTCCGTCAAGTCTTAAGTCTTGATTAAGTTAGACGTACGTTCGATTCTTAATAAATTGCATAAATTGACATTAACGCAATAACAAAGAACAATAACAACGAAATCATTTAAACGATATTTTGCTACTTCGCTCCACTCGTTTCCGTCGCCAATGCATAATCTCCAAAACTTAACGACAACCCGACCATAATTCCAACAAGACAACCGAATCGCTAAATAAAACCTCTTTGTGAAATAAACGCGGCAACGATAGCGGCACTTATCCGTCGAGGCATTCGCGTCGTCACCGTCAATTAGTTTCGGCGTCGTTAACATTCGTTCGAGCCGTCGCACCGTCAGGCGAAAGACAAGTTCGCGGGGAAATTTTTCGAGCGCCGGTTCATTTTGTATTCCGGTGCAGCAGCGGGTCCGCGCCGCGCGGAAACTTTCATCGCCGATAAAACTTTCAGTTTGATAACATTACTCAATGAGACAGGATGTTCTTTCACTAAAATGCACGGCGGGAGTCGCGCGCGCATATATCAATGGATGATGGCTGGAGGGGGAGGGGGGAAGCGCTTCTGGAAGTAACCAGCCCGCGTCTAGTCCGCTGCTGGTCGGTCGTTTTACAAGTTCGGGCGGTCCGTTTTCGTAACTCGAGCCTCCGACGGCCCCTCGTTCCGTAACGATCGCCGTTCCGTCCTCGTAACCTTGCCGGAATGTCACGGCGACGCGTCGATGGTCAGAAAACGACAAAAACCCGAGGCTTAGAAAGTCAATTTCGTTGTATTTTTGACTAGCAGAGCAGTCAATGAAAATGTATCGAGGGTGAGAAAATTCGGAGATCAAATTCGCTTTAGGTTAAATTTTTGGTAAATTTAGGTAAAATTTTCGGTACAATATTAGGTACATTTAGGTCAAATTTTAGGTACAATTTTAGGTTAAATTTTTGGTAAAATTTTAGGTACATTTAGGTCAAATTTTAGACAAAATTCTAAGTAAAATTTTAGGTTAAAATTTTGGTAAAATTTTCGGTAAATTTAGGTCAAATTTTAGGTATAATTTTAGGTTAAATTTTTGGTAAAATTTTAGGTACATTTAGGTCAAATTTTAGATAAAATTTTCAATAAAATTTTCGGTAAATTTCGGTCAAATTTTAGGTAAATTTAGGTTCAATTTTCGGTAAAAGTTTAGGTAAATTTAGATGCAATTCCGTGTCACCCCCCTCCCTCCACCCTCGAAAATAGCGGCAGCTCGCCGAACTGAATCCACCACCATCCGCAACGCTCTGGCAACACCGCGTTGATTTACGCGAGCAACAGCGGAGCCCCTAAACAAGATAACAGCCGGGCTCACTAATAAACCTGAAAAGAGTATCCGGCGTCGCAAGAACAATGCCCGCCGTGTTCCCGAAGCTATTAAACAGTTCTTCGGCAGCCCGTCTAATTCCGGAGTTATCGGCTTGTAACAAGTTACGTGGCCCACGTCCCGGCCCTTCGTATTCGTAAGTCTGTAACAGGCTGATCAGTTTAACAGTCTACTAAAACCCTCCTCTGGCCGGTCGTCCAATAACAGTTTTACAAGCTGCATACGTGCCTTCCTTTATTCGGAATTAAACGCGCGAATATACGGCGGCCGGCTCGTCATCACGGGCACCGTAACCGCAGCCGAAGGAGAGTGATTCTCATTTCAGATGTTGGACGTTGTCGCCTCGCGTCGCATCTGCTCGCGGCGCGTTGTCTCGCGTCGCGTCGTCTCGCTTCAGATGTTGGACGTTGTCGCCTCGCGTCGTTTCGTGTCGCCTCACGTCGCATCGGCTCGCGGCGCGTTGTCTCGCGTCGCGTTGTCTCGCGTCGCGTCGTCTCGCGTCGCGTTGTCTCGTGTTGCGTCGTCTCGTGTCGCGTCTTTTCGTGTCGCCTCGCGTCGCATCGGCTCGCGGCGCGTTGTCTCGCGTCGCATCGGCTCGCGGCGCGTTGTCTCGCGTTGAGTCGACTCGCGTCGCGTCGAATCGCGTCGCGTCGTCTCGCTTCGCCTTGTCTCGCTTCACCTCGCCTCGTGTCGCCTCGCCTCGCGTCGCCTCGCATAGCATCGTCTCGCGTCGCGTCTCCTCGCTTCGCGTCGCCCCCCCCCCCTCTTATGCAAATATCACTTAAGCAGCGTTCAGTTCACCCTTTTAAATTCACTGGGAAAATCAGCGGCTCCCGATGTTATTGTTCTTACAGAGGCGGCCGCGAAGACAAAGGCGGCGGATCCTTGATGCGGCGGCTTCCTGTCATCTCGTTTAAAGGACGAGACCATTTGCATGGACTCGAGGGCGAGGCGAATCGGAACTCGCGTCCCGGCACACTCATTCCGAATGCGCATTTAAGCCGGAAGTCTTACGGACGTAACGAACGACGCGGCGGCACCACCTTACACCGAAAAGTTTCTCGAAATACAATCTTCGACGTGACTGGTTTGCTGAGACGTGTGTGCATCGTCGATGTACAACTCTCAACGAATCTCTTAATCGCCGACGCGAATCTCAGTTGCGCAATGAAAGTAAATTAGTCTATATTATTTAGTTTATTATTTATTTTACAAAATTAAAATGAAAACAATGTTTATCTCATTAGTGTCCCATTTTCCACATTAAATTCTGCACTTCTCATTTTCGATGGACTCATTTTTAAATGCCTTGATCTTTTAGTGAAAATCAATATGTTTTTAAATTTAAACAATTTCAATTTTTTGTCGGTCAAACGCTAATTAAAATGAATAAAATTAAAATGATAAAATTGAATGAAATAAAAATCGTGTGGACTAATTTGTGACTCACCCTGTATATTATATCAGCCAATAAATCATTGCGTTTTTTTTCCAACAGATGGCAAAACAGAATAAAAAATGCATCGACTCATTTGCCAATCAATATATAAAATTATAGTTATTAAGAAAAAAGGACAATATACATAGTACACTACATTGCATGCACCGTCTTCGACTCGTGATCGCCGCTACCGTGAGTTTCCTCGGATGTCACGTGACGTCCACCGGTGACATCACGCGCCGTCGGGCGGAGTAGGGGCCGCCGGCTGAGTCACGTGACGTTTGAGGTAATGCACGGAAATGGTGCTTGCGATTCACCGCGCGACGTAAGAAGCGAGTCGCTGCGAAAGGAAGGGAGGGACGAACGGGAGAGGGAGCAGTACGGGCGGCGCGACAAGGGAGGGGGGATGGCGGCAGCGGTGGGAAGTTGTCATTACGTAAATTTAAGGCGGCGGCATAACAGACGCGCGGAATTTTACGCTTGCCGTTGGCTGGCTGCTCGCTCGTCAAAATGGCGGCTGTATTAAAAGGCATTATGTCCAGCTGCCGGCAGTTTTTGCCCCGGCGATCTACGCACGATGTTTTACTACGGACGCCGAAAAATTTAATAAGTCCATGCAAATAAGGCCCTTATGTAAATCGGAAGGATTTCACGAGCGGCCAGATCCGCGGATCGTCGTACATATTTTTCGGCCGGCCCCCGCTCTTATTACCATGGTAAATTTTCTTCTCCCGTAAGCGGCGAACTTGGCGCCCCCTCCCTCCAGCCACTCCCAACCGGCGGGAAGGGAAAGAAAGGAAGAACGGGATTTGATTCACTCGCTCGCGTGAACGCGAAATGAAAAATAAATGAGAAAGTTGTGGCAAAATCAAAGAACTTTTTCATGGGAATGAGATAAAGCGATGCGAGTCTTCTTTTTGCGTTGAAGCTGAAATATTCTGGAATCAGGGAGAAAACAGGGGAAACGCGGTACCGACGTTCTTGCAGCTTGAACATTTCCGTTGAACTCGCAGTGTTCCGACGAAATCGTGATTTATCCAGTTCCATGTGAATTTGGACTTTTTTTCTTTTCGAGGACATGTTATACATCATTTCCTGTAGATTGGCTCCTCTTTATATATAAAAACAGTTCGAACAATGATTTTGTTATCGTTGTTATCACTGTTATTACTACTGTTATCAGTTCAAATCATAAATAATTTCGTTCGTTCTTTTATTTCATTCATTTAAGACCCTTATTTATTATAGCAAAAACTCGTTTGTTCCGGTGACTCATAGTGGGCAGATACGAGGATAACAGGATTCCTCGGCCTAATATTATTACTGTTATTCCATTTTTTTTCAATCTCTCAGGAAAGTTGTACTAATCGATTTCTTAGAACATTTAAAGCAACTTTCTCGTCAGTGAAAATGTTCTACGAGGCTCCGTTTACGAGTTATTCGCGAAAAACACTGGCCAATGAGAGGCGAGCGCGGTCGCCTCGTGCAAGCCGAGCGCGCCTCTCATTGGTCAGTGTTTTTCGTTAATAACTCGCAAACGAAGCCTCGTAGAACATTTTCGCAAAAGAAAAAGTTACTTCAAATGACCTCGGCAATCGCCCGGGTCAATCACTTCCGGGCGTTGACATAATTACGGGATACCCTGTATAATTCAACGATACAAGAGTAGAAAAATTCGTTCTTCGACAGACAGCATCGAGTGTCAAACGAACGAGGCAGCTCTAGAGCTCCAGGTCCGGAATGACCCGGGCGCAGTACATACAGGGTATAAACTACGCAGCCCGCGCGTTACGTGGCGTCCGATCGCGAGATTTCCGCGGCGCCGTGTCCCGCGCAGCTCCAGAGCCATATTTTCGAATCGGAGATTCAAAGGGACAGATAACAAAGGGCGGGCGCACGGTGCACGGCTCCTTCGAATCCGACGTGAAAGAAGAAAGGGCTGTCTTCCGGCCGGAATCAAAAAACCGTGGGCAACTTGAAAGTTTCCCGGAAAGTTTTCCATCGGGCCGGGTATCCGCGTTCGAATCTGTCCGAGCCGAACTTTTCATTTCCCCACTCCCCCACCCTCCACTCCGTTTCCCTCCCACTCCCCTCGCCCCGTAATATACAATTCCCGTATTGAAAGGAAGCTCCGCTGAAAAAAATATCAGATCTCAGCAGATTCTGTCAGAATCAGTAACTGGCCGGGGTAAGGGTCGGGAGGGGGGGCGGAAAGGGGGGGTCGAGATTCTCTTTGAAACACGTATTCCCTTATTCGTTCGGATGAGAACGTCGATGGGAATAGAATACAGTGTCTTACGGGTACCGAGCGGGCGGCACGGAGAGCGAAGAGGGGGGGGGGGGGAGAGAAAAAAAAGAAGAAGGAACGGAGGAAAAGCGAAACGACCCGAGCGGAAGGGCAAAATAAAGAAAGGGTAATGGCGTAACTTTATCTGCGACGGCGGAAGGCGGCCCTCCCGGTTCGATTTTGCGCTAGTCACTAAGTTACCTGATCTGCTCTCCATTGTCTTGTGATAAGTTCGCCATACCTGGCTAAGGATTTCCTTAGATACACCGCTCGCCGTGAGCCCGCTCCGACAGCCGACGGGAAAGACGGAGCGCAGGGCTTAAGTCGCGGAAACTTTCCCGAACAAGCCGAGCTCCGCGATTCGCGGGGCTGTCGCGAAAGTCGTGCATCCGCGAAATGATCCCGGGCCCGGCGACTCCTGCCGTCGCCTTCGACGAGGAAACAATGCCGCTTCGAGAACGTCGTGCCTACGGCCCAGATGCGCCGGGACGGGGAACTGACTCTTTCTGACTTGGACTGACCTGGCCGGTGGACGAACGTGCGCGACGAATTTAGACGCTGCATCTTGGATGTGCATCTCGGATGTGCATATGGGATGTGCGAGTCTTCAGGCGAACTTAGACCTTCGTACTTTGGATGTGCATATGTTAAAGCGAATATAGGGTGTGCACTTTGGATGTGCATCTCGGATGTGCATCGGGGTGTGCGAGTTTCAGGCAAACTTAGACCTTCGTACTTTGGATGTGCATTTGTTAAAGCGAATATAGGCTGTGCAATTTGGATGTGCATATGGGATATGCGAGTCTTCAGGCGAACTTAGACATTCGTACTTTGGATGTGCATATGTTAAAGCGAATGTAAGCTGTGCATTTTGGATGTGCATCTTGGATGTGCGAGTCTTCAGGCGAACTTAGGCCTCCGTACTTTGGATGTGCATATGTTAAAGCGAATGTAAGCTGTGCACTTTGGATGTGCACCTTGGATGAGCACATGTTAAGGTAAATGTAGAAGTTGCAGTTTGGATGTGCATCGGTTGAAGCGAACTTAGAGTTTGTATGTCGGATGTGCATTTGTTAAGGTAACTGTAGACTTTGCACTTTGCATGTGCATCTGATAAGCTGAGTGTGGACTTTGCACTTCGAATGTGCATCCGTTGAGGCAAACATAGACTTTGCACTTTGGATCTGGATCTGTTAAAATGAACTCAGACTTTGCACTTTGGATGTGCATATGTTGAAGCTAATTTAGGCTTTGTACTTTGGATCTGAATCTCGAATGTGCATCTGTTAAGGCGAATGTAGACTTTGCACTTTGGATCTGCACCCGGATGTGCATCCGTTAAGCTAAACAGAGACTTTGCACTTTGAATGTGCATCTGTCAAGGCGAATGTACAGCTTGCACGTGGATGTTCATCTCGGATGTGCATCGGTTGAGGAGGAATTACACTTTGCACTTTGGATGTGCATCTCTCAAGGCGAATGTACAGTTTTCACCTGGATATGCATCTGTTAAAATGAACTCAGGCTTTGCACTGTGGATGTGCATTTATTAAAGTGAATTTAGATTTTGCACTTTTGCTCTTCATCTCGGATGTGCATCTGTCAAGGTGAATGTAGAGTTTTCTCGTGGATCTGCATCTCGGATGTGCACCTGTTAAAATAAATTCAGACTTTGCACTTTGGACATGCATCTGTTAAAGCTAATTGAGACTTTTCACTTTGGACATGCATCTGTTAAAGCTAATTAAGACTTTGCACTTTGGACGTGCATCTGTTAAAGTTAATTGAGACTTTGCACTTTGGCTCTGCATCTGGGATGTGCATCCGTTAAGGCGATTATACCCGCGAAGGAAGTCTTCAAGGCAAAGACGAAGCGATGGCGATCGCGGCACTAAAAGCTCTGCGAAACCGCGGCACGTTTTTCTCCCGAATGTCTTTCGGCATGCAAAAAATAATAAAACAGTTGCTCATAAAAGGAAATAAGTCCACGAAATAAAATGTTTGTGTATAAAATTTTATTATCGGGAGGGACGAGCTCGAAAATTCATCGCGTGGACGTGCTGTCGAGCTGGCAATCATGTAGCGCGTCCACGGAGCACCGTTTCCGTTATGATATTCTAAACACGCTGTTGGTTTTTATACGAAATAAAAATTAAAAATTATACGAATTAATTGTAAATTATATTAAACTAAAGAGTAAAACAATTATATTAAATTATATTAATAAATTGCAATAAATTGAAAACCCTCCTATTCTTCTCACATCTTTATGATGCCGCATTTTAAATATTTCCACATGAACCAACATAATAATAATAATAATAATAATAACAATAATAATAATAATACATTAAATTTTGACACAGATCCACAAAACCCTCCGCATCGAAGTGCATTTTTTCATAAAACGAAGCACCGTTCGCGCGAAGTCCGTTCCACGTGCTCGAAAAACCATCTCGGCTGGAAACGGGCGCGGCGTTGCCGGATCAATGGCACGCCGCATTAAGCCGGATATCATTATAGGGGACAAAGGCGATTCTTTTCGCATTGATCTGGACGCGCGCGATCGCCAGTTAATTTTATTCGGGATTCATTTTCCAGCTGCCCGGCCGCCGGACACTCAATTTCCCGGACAAAGCGTGTTCCCCGTATTAATTACCTTATTAATTAAACGTGCCGCTCGGTTAAACCGGACATATTTACTGCGAAGTGTTGCCGTAAAGTTTGTCCGCGAATCGGCGCGAAGTCTCGACGGATTTAGCGCCGATGTGCATGTGCCGGTATGCGTGTGTGTGTCCGGAAACATTGTTCATTTACGATTGCAATTAATTACGGAAAATTGCGCGAGGAGGCGCGTCGCGTAAACCGCGGCGAATCGCGATCGCGTCCTGCCCCGTTTAACGGCGCGATAACCGAGCGGCGGGCCGCGCCGCAGATCGTCGCGGGCTGCGCGACCGTCTCGGATCGCTGCGGACGGCGCGCGTCGCAGATCGTCGCGGGCGGCGCGCGTCGCAGGTCGCCGCGGTCGGCGTGCCTCGCAGGTCGCCGCAGGCGGTGCGCGTCTGTCTCGCTTCGCGTAAACCCGCGAGGCGACAGCGACAGCGGATGACCACTCGATCGACCGACTGCCGACTTCGCGGACACGTGTTCTCGTGCGCGCGGATACGGCCGGTCGATCGCGAGCAATTCTTTCGCAACTAAAGAGGATCGATTTCTAAACGTACTGACACCGTTTTCCGACCATTTTTGACGATTTTTTCCACTTTCTTTTTGCATTTCTCCCTCGACCCAAGGATGTTCTACTTGGAATATTCATTTTGTCAAGATCCACAGACTTTTTCATCCAATTTCAATGCGAGAAAAAATTCTGCCGTAGGAAAAGAAACATTCTCGTTCTCCGTCGAATTTTGGAAATCCTTGTGAAACGCGGACTGATCGTCGAGTCGCGACAGTTTCCTTTATTTCGTGCAAAGAAATAGAAACGTTCCGCGTGTACGAACACAATATAACATTAATATTTAGTAGAAATAATTTTAGAACAAATAATTGCAGAAGCTCGCGGCGTACGCGCGGAAACGATTGAACGAACGGAAAGCGGGCGGAATTTATTTCACGGTGCACGAAGCGTGTACAACGTCGACGTGTTTTTGCCGTCGTGGGTGAGGCGTGGCGTGGAGGAAGGGAGGAGCGGGGACGCGCGGCAACGGCATGACGGGGCAACGTTGCAGGCTCATCGAAACTCGAAGTGTTCTTTCTTGTTTTACGAGACAGAAAACAGCTTAGATACTTAAGTGGTAATTTGTCAAAGGGAACAGGGGACGAGCTGTAACAAGTTGCACGGCCGCCCGGCAACTTCTAGGTAACGTTCGCCAGGAGTTTCGTCTTCGAAATTGATAAAACTTTATGTAATTATAAAACCCGTCCCGGCTGAGACCAGGCGCGGCTAAAAAACGTCTCGGGCCTTGTCTTCCGGCGATCTGGATCAAGTGGTACGGTAATGTTTCTCTGGATGACGCGGGGTCGGAGTTCAAATCGACGGATATATGAGAATACAGTAAATTCTTTCGAATTAACGAATTAGAATTAGATTGGAAGCAAAAATGGACAATTAGGGAAGGGGGGATATACGATTATTCGAGGCAATAATTAGTTGAGATTTTTCGAGGTTCGCGGTTTGCTTGTATAGTTGCTGATACCTCGTGAGAGAGACAGAGAAAGAGAGAGAGTGGAAGAGAAAGAGAGAGAGGAAGGGAGAGTGAGGGAGAAAGCGAGAGAGAGGAGCTGGAAGAGTGAGAGGGAGAAAGAAAGAGAGAGAGAGAGAAAGCGAGAGAGAAAGCAAGAGAGACAGAAAGAGAGAGCGGGAGAGAGTAAAAGAGAGAGAGAAAGAGAGAAAAAAGAGAGAGACATCGAGGGAGAGCGAGAGAGAGAGAAAGCGAGAGAGAGCGAGAGAGAGTGCGAGAGAGAGAGAAAGCGAGAGAGCGAGAGAGCGAGAGAGAGAGAGAGAAAGCGAGAGAGCGAGAGAGAGAGAGAGAGAGAGAAAATTAGGAGTGAAAAAAGAGAGAGACATCGAAAGAGAGAGAGGGCTATAGAGAGCGAGAGAGAGAGAAAATTAGGAGAGAAAAAAGAGAGAAAGAGAAAGGGAGATAGAGAGCGACAGAGACGAAGAGGCAGAGAATGTAATATTCCGCGTCGTCCTCTCCGTCGGAATTTTTCGAAATTTCGGGCAGCGCGCGCGCGCTCGCCTCATTAAACCATCATTATGAAAAATATTTTCCCGCCGGTCCAACTTCGTCCCGAATTGAATCGGACGGGGACGTCAAAGGCAGCCGGTTACGTACTATAATTATAATTCACATGGCACGGCGCGAAACAGTTCGAGGCGCCGCGTAACTCGAACGATTAGTTTTACACGTTCGATTAGACGGTAACGTTCCGCGGTATGGCTTCCGGTTGGTCGCAGTTTATCGACTTGCCGAAACATTCGGCGGACCGTTCCGCGAGTGTCTTTATTCTTGGATCGCCGTTTATATCACCGTTTCGAAACCGCTCGCGTTTTTCCGAGGCGAATAAAATTTCGAAACAAATCGTAAAATCCTCGGGAAATTACGTTCGGAATTTCGAAGCGGACGTCGAGCGGCCCGGGGCCCGGTCGTCCACGAAGGGCCTGTTAAGGGCCTGGTCGAAAGGTCAAAATTAGGACAAAATTGCCCTTAGACGGCACCACGCCATTTCTCTGCGGCTTTAAATAAATCTTGTACGTTTGTAGCAATGGTGGACGAATTAATATTAATTAATAATTATTAATATTAATTATTAAATAATATTAATATTAATAATAATAATAATATTAATATTAATAATAATAATAATAAATGAATTAGGATTTTTGTTATTTTCCTTACGTTCTTGAAGAACAAATATATTTTATTCCCAATGAACAATATTTATTTTTTCGCAGCAATTGTGCCATGTGTTTGACATTATTTTGCTGATGATATGGCCGTGATTTTGTATCACTTTCCTATTCGTATGTCGGCGGGGCAATCGGTGAGCTAATCAGAAAAATACGCGGGTATAGTGAATCGCTCTGAAATGGAGTTATAACTAATTAATTGCAATGGTGTATCATCGACTTACCATGCACATTATTCTGTACTTGTCGCTGTTGCAGAGATAACGCAGCGGTAAACTGCGGCACACCGGTGGCACCTTGAAAATAATGACAGAAAGAAATGGAATATCGCGCAGTCGAATGTTTAATAATATTTATTGTAGTTATAATTTATTATAATTATGATTATAATTGTATTTTATTGTAATTATAATTATATTTCATTGTAATTATAATTACATTTCATTGTAATTATAATTACATTTCATTGTAATTATAATTATATTTCATTGTAATTATAATTATATTTCATTGTAATTATAATGAATTATAATTATATTTCATTGTAATTATAATGAATTATAATTATATTTCATTGTAATTATAATAAATTATAATTATATTTCATTGTAATTATAATGAATTATAATTGTATTTCATTGTAATTATAATTCTTTGTAATCATTATCCATTGTAATTATAATTCGTTGTAATTATTATTCGTTGTAATTATAACTCATTGTAATTATAATTCGTTGTAATTATAATGCGTTGTAATTACAATTCGTTGCAATTATAACTCATTGTAATTATAATTCGTTGTAATTATTATTCATTGTAATTATAACTCATTGTGATTATAATTCGTTGTAATTATAATTCGTTGTAATTATAATTCGTTGCAATTATAACTCATTGTAATTATAATTCGTTGTAATTATTATTCATTATAATTATAACTCATTGTAATTATAATTAATTATAATTATAATTCATTCTAATTAATATTTACTACAATTATAGTTCGTTAGAACATTTTAAAAATATTTCCACTTACTCCGACTGCCGGTGTTACGAAAAATCCGGCGAATAAGACGAACGAAACGAAGAGGAACAGGAACTGTAGTTTTCGACTCATGATCGTGCACTCTGTAGTCCAAAGTTTGTGCTATACAATGGCCACCGTCGTTGCTCTTTCCTTTTACATGCAAAGCTTGACCGGATATGTAACCGATAAAGATTACGTGAACACGTCTTAAAACAATAAATGCTAAAATGTATTATGCATTTTTCGTATAACAAACGCGATATAACGCAGTAGCACGATAAACAACCAATTTTATGGATCGACAGCTTGTGGAAATTAAACGTGTTCTATTGGAAGTACTACTTCGCTTTTATCGCAAACGCGTAAAATCCACAGCATAGATGACAGATGATCCGCAGATTATTAAAAATAATGAAGATCGCGCAAAAATATGGTAAACCCTTCGAGAGGATTCCTGACGCAATTTTAAGCAACTTTTTCCTTTGCCGAAATATCCTTCGAGGTTTTGTTAACGAGTTATCAACGAAAGACGCGGGCCAATCGAGTAGCGAGCGCGGCTCGCGCCCCGCCCCGCGGCCAATGCCGCGTCGAGCGTGCAATCGCGGGGGCGGGGCGTCAGTTTTCCGTTAATAACTCGTCAACGAAGCCTCGTAGAAGATTTTCGCAAAGGAAAACGTTACTTCAAATCGCCTCAGGAATCTGTTAGATGGGTTTCCGGTGTAACGGGAGTTCTGAGACCTCCTGTACACGGTATTTCAAATCAAGACGTTAAAACGACGACTCCGAAAATTTATGATGCACCGTTTTACGGTTGCGATTATGGTCGATCGATGGAGCGAACATTTTGCAACTGCGATAATACGTTGACACATTTTATTGAAGGATAAATCGACGGGTTAAAAATTCGTGGGTTTTACGACAGATTTACGGATTTATTTATTCCTTTATTTTCAATGCGATTATTACACTTTCGTTGACGATACGATAGAATTGGAATAAACGTTGCGATGACGCTTACAACCCCATTTCTTCTCTCGTACAATTGAGCTAAACAGAAATATACAAGCAATTTTGTTAATGCAGGCAATAGTGTCAATTATTTTAATTAATTGAACGGCAACGTACTCTGCACATTATTATATACTTCTGGCTTCGACAGAGATTACTTCGTGGCAAAGAACGACACGCCGGTGGCGGCTGAAAAGAGAATAAGTTCGTGATTCTTTAGAGAACAACACAATGTTCGGAAAACAAAAATTCCGTCAGATTTACCTCCGCTATTATCGGATCTACCGACAAGAGAATTAGAGAAACGAGTAGAAGGAGAACGTTCAGCTTATGAATCATGATGCCTGCTGTATTCTGTGCTACTTGTCAACGAGTGTCCACTATGGTAACACGTACCGTTTTATATTGTCGTAGGCGAGATTGCAGCGAACAATATAGATTGTGGAAACACTACGAGATATAACTTCCGCTATAAATGCAGTCACAGCGAATCGCGTGCTATCTGTGCGGACAGAAAAATATACAGAATAATTTCAGCACAAGTCGCTTCTTCGCGTTGAAAACGTGCCTTTTGTTTGCCTCAATTATTATTGTCCCGAATATTAACAATATGGTAGATGTGCGATTTTTATTTCCATAATAACTCTGTATATTGTTCAGTTACTCATTTCTTACGACCAGGATTGTTAACTTAAAAATCGACAAAAATTCTCAAAAGTGCATCATAACGGCAGTGACGCGTCACAATTTTTTCCAAATTCTTGCACGCGTTTCAATGGGGAGAATTGCACCCTATGGCTAGGACTCTCTGGTTACGCGCGATAAGTACTCTGTATATATTGTTTAGTTACTCATTTTTCACGACCAGGATTGTTAACTTAAAAATCGGTAAAAATTCTCAAAAACGCACCACGACGGCAGCGACGCGTCACAATTTTTTCAAAATTCTTGCACGCATTTCAACGGGGAAAAATCGCGTCTTCGTTCGAACAGGCGAGTCGGACCGATAGGAAAAAATGGAACGAAATAATCCGACGCGAAAAAAAGAATGCTGAAACAGGAGAAAAACCCGGCAAAAGTTCGAGAACTATTGTATCCACGAGAGAGTCGTCCTATTGAATTGGTAGACCGTTTGCGTCGCGCGAGCTCGGCTCTCCGCGTCTTCTCTCCGCGAAACGAAAATATTTATCGACGGCCCGCGTCATCCGTAGATGGATGCGCGAAAATTCGCAAGTGTAATACGTATTGTCCGTGACAATTCCGGCTGTAGGAATGGGGTTTTACGATGGACAGGAGTGAAAAATAAAGGAGAACCGCGCGCGCGAGCCTTTTCGTTGCTATTCAAACCGTGTCCCTGCGCTGTGTTTTATCGCCGCGGCCGGATATTAAAAGGAAGAAAAAAAAGAAACGAAGAAACGAACGACGGATTTTATTTAACGCTCACGGCGAAACAATGAAAAAAACGCCGAACCCGTATTCGCTGTTATTATTATTGTTTATCATTGTTATCATTATTTGTCGTTTCGATACACGTCATAAGCGACACTCGTTCGCAATTAGAACGATCGTCGATTGCAGAAGTCGAAAAAGTATATTTCTTTGACAATTTCTATCGAAACGAACGTGTTGTCGTTATGAGACAAAAATGACTCCGGCACAGGTTCGTCGTGCCATCGGTCAAATATCGCAGTGTTCGGACTCATTCGAATCGGAAAAATCACGTCCGTCCGCTGGCAACGTGTTTCGCAACAATTACGAAATTCGATTCGTTTTCATCTTTTATCGGAACGCGGACGCAGATTTTTTAAATGTAATCGCGAGCCCGAACCCGAATGGAAAACCCGGAAGGGAAAAACGTTCTCTTACGTCAGAGCGAACGCAGCAGAGTCCAATCACCGGCAGGATGCACAACGCGAGCCGAACGGACTTGTACATGACGCCTCTTTGCGCCTCATGACGTTGCCGTTGTTCGGTATTATTACGTTCCATTCTCCCGGCAACAGTTTTTACACGGGCTTATCCGGCGCGCGAAATGCTAATGCGTCGGCCGCGAAAGCGTTTTACAATTAAAGATGTTTCTTTATTGTAACGAAATGTTCAGCGCGTACTGTACGAGCACGATTATACGAAATGCCGCGTTCTGGGGCCGTGGATTCATCGGAACATGCAACCGGTAAAATTGTTGATAATATAATTGAATTTGTTCGGTCTGCATTTGCCATATAAATGGAATAATAATATATATTATGTAATATACTATATATTATATGTTAGTGTATAATTCAATATATTATTCTATTATATAATTCGCTCGAGTGTAATAATAGTATGATGGAATGTAAGGGAATGTATATTGAAGGAAAATAACGATAGAATACAATGTGTTGTAATATAGTAATAATATAGTCCAGTATACTGGAATCTAATAATAATGGAACAGAATATAATGGAGTATAATAATAATAGAATACAATATATTGGAATGCAATAGTAATATAATACACTATAATATAATTGAATCTGATAATAATATAATAGAGTATGATGGAATGTAATAATAATATAATTGAATATAATGAAGTGTAACAACAATACACACAATATATTATATAATATAATAATAACATAATATACTACAATATACTTGAATGCAGTATGAGGGAATATATTAATAGTATAATAGTAGTATAATACTAATATAATAGGATATAAGAGAGTATAACTACAATACAATATACTTGAATGTAAAATTAATATAATACACCCCAATATAATTGAATCTGATAATAATATAATAAAGTATGACGGAATATAATAACAATAATATTATAATAATAATATAATAGAATAGAATGGAGTATAACAACAATAAAATACAATATATTGGAATGCAATAATAATATAATGCACTACAATATATAATAATTAAATGTGATATTAATATAATAGAGTATGATACATATAAAATATAATTATAATAATATAATAATAGTATAGTAATAATACAATAGAGTATGATGGTATATAACAATAGTATACTAGTAGTATAATACTAATATAATAGAATATAATGGAGTATAATTACAATACGATATATTTGAAGGTAATAGTAATATAATACGTCTCAATATAATTTAATCTGATAATAATATAATACCGTATGACGGAATATAATAATAATAATAATATAATAATAGTATAATAGGATATAATGGAGCATAACAACAATACAATACAATATATTAGAATGCAATAATAATATAATGCACTACAATATATAATAATTAAATCTGATAATAATATAATAGAGTATGGTGAAATATAATTGTAATAATATAATAATAGTACAGTAACAATAATAATTCAACACAATGAAGTATAACAACAATACAAAATATTATAATATAATAATAATATAATATACTACAATGTATTTGAATTTTGATAATAATATAATAGAGTATGAAAGAGAGAGAGAGAGAGAGAGAGATGGAATATAGTAATAGTATAATAGTAGTATAATACTAATACATATAATAGAATACATATAATGGACTATAACTACAATACAATATATTTGAATGTAATAATAATATAATACGTCTCAATATAATTTAATCTGATAATAATATAATACCATATGACGGAATATAATAATAGTATAATAGGATATAATGGAGCATAACAACAATACAATACAATATATTAGAATGCAATAATAATATAATGCACTACAATATATAATAATTGAATCTGATAATAATATAATAGAGTATGGTGAAATATAATTGTAATAATATAATAATAGTATAGTAACAATAATAATTCGACATAATGAAGTATAACAACAATACAATGTATTATAATATAATAATAATATAATATACTACAATGTACTTGAATTTTGATAATAATATAATAGAGTATGAGAGAGAGAGAGAGAGAGATGGAATATAGTAATAGTATAATAGTAGTATAATACTAATAGAATAGAATAGAACGGAGCATAACTACAATACAATATAATGTTTGAATGTAATAATAATATAATACGCCTCAATACAATTGAATCTGATAATAATATAACACAGTACGACGGACTATAATGATAATGATAATTCTCCGTCAGGAAAACGGGGTCCACGGGCACGGACTCCTGGCGGCCTCGCAGATCGCGCGGCGCTCGTACCATTCTGGAAATCGGTTTGGTGCGTTTCCAACAGCGGCCGGGTCCTTTTCGAACAAACTTACGATCGGCCAGCGTGCACTGCGCGCCGGTGATTTCGAAGCGGGAACGTTCGCAGCCGTACAAAATTTGATAAAAGCAGAAACGATTGTCGGCAGCAGCGATCCAGGAGCGTAGCCCGTGACTTCGATACCGCCATTAATTCACGGCTCGTTGAACCCCGCCCAGCGTTTCGCGATACTTTTCCAACCGGGGCCATCGGTCGCCGCGATCCAATTCAAACGCGGCCCCGGCAGCCGGTTAACGCGCGACGATAGCCCGGGCCGAGAGTGACCGGGAGGGGCCGGGACCCCGGGATCATGATTCACGCTTCAATTTACATTTTAATTACGTTACGTTTGATGGCGGTATTAATTTTATCGGGGCGACCGACCGCAGGAATCCCGATATCTTCGGATGGCCTACCGGCACGGCGCGGGCCATTGTGACGGCACGCCGTAATAGATCAAAGTGAATCTGGTACGAATTAATAGTCCGCCGGGATCATCCGGCGAAGAATGATCGCCGCACGGTCGGAAAACGCCGCGACCGGCTCGAATACGGAATTTTGGATTTCTGGAAATTGCTCGTTACGTCGAAACGATGCATTCGTTTGAATTTTAGGAAATAACGATTATATTCTGTTATATTAATTTATTATATTATTATTGTATTATTATTATTGTGTATTCCATCATACTCTATTATATTATTATCAGATTCAATCATATTGTAATATATTATACTACTATTACATTATAATATATTGAATTGTTGTTATACTCCATTATATTCAATTATTAATATTACTATATTATTATTATATTATTATAATTATATTTCATCATACTCTATTATATTATTATCAGATTTAATTACAATATATTGTAGTGCATTATATTATTATTGCAATCCAATATATTGTATTGTACTGTTGTTACAATCCATTATATTCTATTATGCTATTATTATAATATTATTACATTCAAATGTATTGTAGTTATACTCCATTATATTCTATTATGTTAGTATTATACTACTATTATACTAGTATTATATTCCATCATACTCAATGATATTATTATTATATTCAAGTATATTGTAGTATATTATATTGTCATTACATTACAATATATTGTAATGTTGTTATACTCCATTATATTATATTATATTATTATTATACTATTATTATGTTATTAATATATTCCATCATACTCTATTATATAACTATCAGATTAAGTCATATTGTAGTATATTATACTCCATTATATTCAATGATTATTATTACTATACTACTATATTATATTATTATAATTATATTTCATCATACTCTATTACATTATTATCAGATTTAATTATTTTATATTATTATATAGTGTATTATATTATTATTAAATTTCATCATGCTCTATTATATTATTATTAGTTTATATACTATTATTACATTCCAATATATTGTATTGTATTTTTGTTACACTGCATTACATTCTATTATATTGGTATATTATATTATTATAATAATATTATTATATTCCACTATACATTGTACTGTATTATACAATTTTTATATTCCATTAGATCCTATTATATTATTATCGGATCCTACTATACTGTACTATATTATTACTATATTACATTATATTGTATCTTACCGCTGTTTTTCTCCAATATATTCCCCTTACATTCCTTCATATTATTATCACATTCGACCGAATACTATAATAGAATAATATATCGAATTAAACTACCGGAAATCTCATCGGACTAGCATGGGAAGCTTGCGGAACACGTTTCTCCGCCGCGGTGCTTGTAAAGTAATGGGACATCGTTCGCGTTTAGCGCTCACGGTCAGTGTTAAATAAAAATCACCGTCTATTTCCCGCGGGATTCGGGAGTCGTTGCCCGAGGATTGCGAAGGAAAGCATACGTCGTTCGAGCACGCACGGCGAGCGGGAGATTATCGAACGTGATGCGTCGTGTAGCGCCGCGTCGCTGCACGGTGACCCGTGGAAGAATAAAACTATAATTCGATACGTGACCGGATACAAAACAGTGGCGGCGGAGAAAAAAGAGAGGGGGGAGGGCGGTACGTGCGCGGGTTAACGCCGAACGGTATAAAATGTCATCGAGCGTGGGGTAATTAAACGGTCGCGTGCGAACTTTCCAGCGGCGGCACGCGCCGTTTCGCGCGCCGAAATCGTGCTCGCCGTTAGGAACCGAATGAAATATTCATTCTACGTAAACGGCCGACTCGGCGCCCGTGATTTGCTTTTAATTACCGATTCGCTGGCGGCCGAGAATTATCGTCCGACGGTACGGTTCGGTTCGTGACACGCCGCCAGCCGTCTATCGTTGCCAATTGCGTTTCCAACGGGTGTCCCGGAAGACACGCGTCCCAAAATTTTTGCGAACCGTCGATTACAATTCCTCGGACGATTTCGAACGATTTTTTCCTTTGCGAAAATTTTCTACGAGGCTCCGTTCTCGAGTTATTGACGATAAACGCGGATGCCCCGCCCTAGCGGTGAGCAGCGACGCCGCATTGGTTGCGTGTGCGTGTCGCAAGCCGTGCCCGCTGTCCAATTGGTCCGCGTTATTTCGTCGATAGCTCGTTAACGGAGCCTCGTAGAACATTTTCGCAAAGGAAAAAGTTACTCGAAATCGTCCGAGGAATCTCCGCTTTCCAGTTATGACAGGAGTTTTGGGACATCTTGTATAGGAAAATTGGAAAAATTAATTTCAGGTTTCGAAAATTACTTTATTTCCCATTGGGTCATATAACTGCAAATCTAATTTTGATTATAACAGTGATACGGTCGATTCGCAGGTTGCTCCGAACTCCAAATATATTATTAATACTCAATGTCAATTTCTATTTTGGTTGTATTAAATTTCCTTCGTGGGACTCCAATGATCTGCAGAAAGAGCGTTCACGATATTTCTGGCTCACAATACAATATTATAATAATATTCTCATGCTTACGATGGCCATAGTGTGAACCGACGACAGAACGATCGCAGACAGAACAAAGAGAGCGAGAAAGAGAGAGAGTGGAAGAGAAAGAGAGAGAGGAAGGGAGAGTGAGGGAGAAAGCGAGAAAGAGCGAGAGAGAGTGCGAGAGAGAGAGAAAGCGAGAGAGCGAGAGAGAGAGAGAGAGAAAATTAGGAGTGAAAAAAGAGGGAGACATCGAAAGAGAGAGAGAGAGAGCAAGAGAGAGCAAGAGAGACAGAAAGAGATCGAGAGAGAGAGACAGCGAGAGAGAGAGCGGGAGAGAGTAAAAGAGAGAGAGAAAGAGAGAAAAAAGAGAGACAGCGAGAGAGAGCGAGAGAGAGTGGGAGAGAGAGAAAAAGCGAGAGAGAGGGAAAGCGAGAGAGAGCGAGAGAGAGAAAATTAGGAGAGAGAAAAAAGAGAAAGATTTCGAGAGAGAGAGAGAGCGAGAGAGAGAGAAAGCGATAGAGAGCGATAGAGAGCGAGAGGAAGAGAGAGAAAGCGATAGAGAGCTATAGAGAGCGAGAGAGAGAGCGAGGGAGAGAGAAAATTAGGAGAGAAAAAAGAGAGAAAGAGAAAGAGAGATAGAGAGCGACAGAGACGAAGAGACAGAGAATGTAATATTCCGCGTCGTCCTCTCCGTCGGAATTTTTCGAAATTTCGAGCAGCGCGCGCGCGCTCGCCTCATTAAACCATCATTACGAAAAATATTTTCCCGCCGGTCCAACTTCGTCCCGAATTGAATCGGACGAGGACGTCAAAGGCAGCCGGTTACGTACTATAATTATAATTCACGTGGCACGGCGCGAAACAGTTCGAGGCGCTGCGTAACTCGAACGATTAGTTTTACACGTTCGATTAGACGGTAACGTTCCGCGGTATGGCTCCCGGTTGGCCGCAGTTTATCGACTTGCCGAAACATTCGGCGGACCGTTCCGCGAGTGTCTTTATTCTTGGATCGCCGTTTATATCACCGTTTCGAAACCGCTCGCGTTTATCCGAGGCGAATAAAATTTCGAAACAAATCGTAAAATCCTCGGGAAATTACGTTCGGAATTTCGAAGCGGACGTCGCGCGGCCCGGGGCCCGGTCGTCCACGAAGGGCCTGTTAAGGGCCTGGTCGAAAGGTCAAAATTAGGACAAAATTGCCCTTAGACGGCACCACGCCATTTCTCTGCGGCTTTAAATAAATCTTGTACGTTTGTAGCAATGGTGGACGAATTAATATTAATTAATAATTATTAATATTAATAATAATAATAATAATAATAATAATAATAATAATAATAATAATAATAATAATAATAATAATAATAATAATAATAATAAATGAATTAGGATTTTTGTTATTTTCCTTACGTTCGTGAAGAACAAATACATTTTATTCCCAATGAAAAATATTTATTTTTTCGCAGCAATTATGCCATGTGTCTGACATTATTTTGCCGATGACATGGCCGTGATTTTGTATTACTTTCCTCTTCGTTCGTCGGCGCTACAATCGGTGAGCTAATCAGAAAAATACGTGGGAATAGTGAATCGCTCTGAAATAGGGTTACAACTAATTAATTGCGACGGTGGGTCATCGACTTACCCTGCACATTATTCTGTACTTGTCGCTGTAGCAGAGATGACGTCGCGGTAAACTGCGGCACGCCGGTGGCACCTTGAAAATAACGATATAAAGAAATGGAATATCGCGGTCGAATGTTTAATAATATTTATTGTAGTTATAATTTATTATAATTATGATTATAATTGTATTTTATTGTAATTATAATTACATTTCATTGTAATTATAATTATATTTCATTGTAATTATAATTACATTTCATTGTAATTATAATGAATTATAATTATATTTCATTGTAATTATAATGAATTATAATTGTATTTCATTGTAATTATAATTCTTTGTAATCATTATTCATTGTAATTATTATTCGTTGTAATTATAACTCATTGTAATTATAATTCGTTGTAATTATAATGCGTTGTAATTACAATTCGTTGCAATTATAACTCATTGTAATTATAATTTGTTGTAATTATTATTCATTGTAATTATAACTCATTGTGATTATAATTCGTTGTAATTATAATGCGTTGTAATTATAATTCGTTGCAATTATAACTCATTGTAATTATAATTCGTTGTAATTATTATTCATTATAATTATAACCCATTGTAATTATAATTAATTATAATTATAATTCATTCTAATTAATATTTACTACAATTATAGTTCGTTAGAACATTTTAAAAATATTTCCACTTACTCCGACTGCCGGTGTTACGAAAAATCCGGCGAATAAGACGAACGAAACGAAGAGGAACAGGAGTTGTAGTTTTCGACTCATGATTGTGCACTCTGTAGTCCAAAGTTTGTGCTATACAATGGCCACCGTCGTTGCTCTTTCCTTTTATATGCAAAGCTTGACCGGATATGTAACCGATAAAGATTACGTGAACACGTCGTAAAACAATAAATGCTAAAATGTATTATGCATTTTTCGTGTAACAAACGCGATATAACGCAGTGGCACTTTATGGATCGATAGCTTGTGGAAATTAAACGTGTTCTATTGGAAGTACTACCTCGCTTTTATCGCAAACGCGTGAAATCCACAGCATAGATGACAGATGATCCGCAGATGATTAAAAATTATGATGATCGCCCAAAAATATGGTAAACTCTTCGAGAGGATTCCTGACGCAATTTTAAGCAACTCTTTCTTCTGCCGAAATATCCTTCGAGGTTTCGTTAACGAGTTATCAACGAAAAACGCGGGCCAATCGAGTAGCGAGCGCGGCTAGCGCCCCGCCCCGCGGCCAATGCCGCGTCGAGCGTGCAATCGCGGGGGCGGGGCGTCAGTTTTCCGTTAATAACTCGTCAACGAAGCCTCGTAGAAGATTTTCGCAAAGGAAAACGTTACTTCAAATCGCCTCAGGAATCTGTTAGATGGGTTTCCGGTGTAACGGGATTTCTGAGACCTCCTGCATACGGTATTTCAAATCAAGACGTTATAACGGCGACTCCGAAAATTTCGATTTCGAACGATTTTTTCCTTTGCGAAAATTTTCTACGAGGCTCCGTTCTCGAGTTATTGACGATAAACGCGGATGCCCCGCCCTAGCGGTGAGCAGCGACACCGCATTGGTTGCGTGTGCGTGTCGCAAGCCGTGCCCGCTGTCCAATTGGTCCGCGTTATTTCGTCGATAGCTCGTTAACGGAGCCTCGTAGAACATTTTCGCAAAGGAAAAAGTTACTCGAAATCGTCCGAGGAATCTCCGCTTTCCAGTTATGACAGGAGTTTTGGGACATCTTGTATAGGAAAATTGGAAAAATTAATTTCAGGTTTCGAAAATTACTTTATTTCCCATTGGGTCATATAACTGCAAATCTAATTTTGATTATAACAGTGATACGGTCGATTCGCAGGTTGCTCCGAACTCCAAATATATTATTAATACTCAATGTCAATTTCTATTTTGGTTGTATTAAATTTCCTTCGTGGGACTCCAATGATCTGCAGAAAGAGCGTTCACGATATTTCTGGCTCACAATACAATATTATAATAATATTCTCATGCTTACGATGGCCATAGTGTGAACCGACGACAGAACGATCGCAGACAGAACAAAGAGAGCGAGATTCAATGGTTGCAGCATGTTGCTACACCGATGATGTTGTCAATTGAAACGATGTGTTTATTTTGCTTTTTTATATACATGGAAGAAACTTTAAAACGACGTTAAAAATTGTACAACTTGATAATTCGGTCACGAACAGTGTGACATTAAAATTACGACTGACTCGATGAAACAGATACGAGAGGTGTGCGAAATTCCGGGCAAAAATAACCCTGCGACGTATTTTTTTAGAACGTGGTCATAATGTAAACGTAACAAATTTAAGCGGCAATAAACTTAGTAAGTTGTCTATAGCGTGTTTAAAAAATAGAGAAGAAGAGAAACGGTGCCGCGCAGTCGATGCATGAGTACGGTCAGCGCCACGCCTCGCGACTGCTACTCCCACGCGTCTGCCACGCCCGCGCGATCGTCACGCCAGCGCGATCGTCTTGCCCTCGCGCTCTTGTGACCGCTACGCCCTCGCGTCTGCTCCACTCCCACTACCGCCACACCCATGCGACCGCCCCACCCTCGCAACCGCTCCACCCTTGCGTCCGCCACACCGCAACTCGTCCGCCGCACTCGCTCTCTGATTGGTCCGCGTTATTTCGTCGATAGCTCGTTAATGGAGCCTCGTAGAACATTTTCGTAAAGGAAAAAGTTACTCGAAATCGTCCGAAGAATCTCCGCTTTCCAGTTATGGCAGGAGTTTTGGGACATCTAGTATAGGAAAATTGGAACAATTAATTTCAGGTTTCGAAAAGTACTTTATTTCCCATTGGGTCTTATAACTGCAAATCTAATTTTGATTACAACAGTGACACGGTCGATTCGCAGGTTGCTTCGAACTCCAAATATATTATTAACGGTCAGTTTGAGCTTCTACTTTGGTTCTATTTAATTTCCTTAGTGGGGCTCCAATGATCTACAGAAAGAACGTTCACGATATTTCTGGTTCACAATACAGTATTATAATAATATTCTCATGCTTACAGCGGCCATAGTGTGAACCGACGACAGGACGATCACAGACAGAACAATGAGAGCGAGATTCCATGGCTGCAGCATGTTGCTACACCGATGATGTAGTCAATTGAAACGATGAGTTTATTTTGCTTTTTTATATACATGGAAGAAACTTTAAAACGACGTTAAAAATTGTACAACTTGATAATTCGGTCACGAACAGTGTGACATTAAAATTACGACTGACTCGATGAAACAGATACGAGAGGTGTGCAAAATTCCGGGCAAAAATAACCCTGCGACGTACTTTTTTAGAACGTGGTCATAATGTAAACGAAACAAATTTAAGCGGCAATAAACTTAGTAAGTTGTCTATAGCGTGTTTAAAAAATAGAGAAGAAGAGGAACGGTGCCGCGCAGTCGATGCATGAGTACGGCGTCACGCCTTGCGACTGCCACGCCTTCACGACTGCCCCGCACTCACGACCTCCCCGTCCTCGCGATTGCCACTCCCACGCGCCTGCCACGCCTACGCGATCGCCACGCGCGCGCGATCGTCTTGTCATCTCGTGACCGCTACGCCCTCGCGTCTGCCCCACTCTCACTACCGCCACACCCATGCGATCGCCACGCCCGCGCGCCCGCCCCACCCTCGCAACTGCTCCACCCTCGCGTCCGCCACACTGCAACTCGTCCGCCGTACTCGCTCTCTGATTGGCTCGCGTTATTTCGTTGATAGCTCATTAAGAAAGCCTCGTAGAACATTTTCGCAAAGAAGAAAATGGTTCGAGATCTCCTGAAGCGCTCTTCTCTCTAGTGTATCTGGAATTCTGGTGCACCCTGTATTTCTGCGTCTGCTCTCCGCGACGCTCGCGACGCGTCACCGAAAATCGTGACCCGTGAGTATTTGCTATTGACGTTCCCGTGTAACCCACAAGCTCCGCGGTTGAACTCAGACGGATACCCGTGGCTCCGGCAACATAAAGGATATTACGTACAATTAATCTCGCAGGAGAGGCACGGATAGTCGTAGACGTCGTCGTCGCTGTCGCGCCGGAACGGCGCATAGTTGGGGGTGGCGGCGGCGGCGGCTCGGTCTCATTAAATTTTCCAATTTGCCCGATGAACTCACGGGAAGACATTTATGCAAAGGTCGGAGAAGAAAATGCGTCCGCGCGGGCCGTCGCATTAATACCCTTTGGTACAAAGGGTAACGATATTTGATTCTTAACGAGAGACACAACGGTTTATTAAATAAACATAGGGTAGTTACGGGCGCTGCCCCGAAGGTTCCCGTAATAATGCCGTCTAACATGTGGCTAACGGGCCGTTTCGGCCGAGTGTTATGGAAATTTATTATAAAATAATCTCATTAAACCGGCGAGAGCAATTTCGTACGGCCTCGGGGGTTACAAAGCGATCTGCCGGTGATCAAAGACACAGATGCACGCGTCCTCCGCGCCGCGGGCCCACGCCTGTCCTAAGAAATCGCTGCGTCGGTGTTCCATCGAAGTATTATGACCGTAAACTGTCTTATCGGGTACCTGTTACAGTCAATCAATAATACAGAACGTTCCGTGTGCAAAGCAATCGAGCTTCGCGTCTTTAATTCGTTCCAGAAAAATCGACGGTGTCAGCGAATTCGCGTTGTTCTTGGAAGGAACAGATTCCTCGGGTGATTTGCAGCGATCTTTTTCTTTGCGAAAATGTCGGCAAACGTTTCGTTTAGGAGTTATTCGAGAAAAACGCCGACCAATCGGAGCGCGGGCGCGGCTGGCGCCACGCTCTCGCGGCCAATGCCGTGTCGAGCCTACTGCCGCGAGGGCGGGGCGTCGGTTTTTCGTTAATAACTCGTTAACAGAGCATCCGACGACTTTTCCGCAAAAGAGAAAGTTTCTTCAAATCACGCGAGGAATCCCCTCTATCAATTTCAGCGATATTCTTCTTTTTATTAGAAATTTTTTTAAATATATTATTCTTCGCTTTCACGCGTACCGGCGTTTTTCCTTGCGACATGTTTCAACGGCATGAATTTCCTCTTTCTCTTTTATGTCGCTCCAAAATAACATGGATATTTAATGCCAGCCGAGTGACTTACAGGTCGGATTCTATTAGTTGCTCCGGTTCAAAGTCGGGCACAATTTCAGTCGACCCGTTCCGGGACGATTCCGTTTCGAACTTTCGCGTCACCGTTTCGTTTATTTCGGTTTTCTTGCTTCTAAATGTGTCCGACACTCTAACCCCGCCACGCCTCGCCCCGGAATATGAAATTACGTTTCGCCGTTCTGAGAAGTTAATTCCTGTAATCCGTGATTAAGCGAGTTCGGTCCTCGAGACCAGATGCTGTTTTATTCAGTCACGATCCCCATGTCGTCGCGATGTTTTGCGTCCGATCGTTGCCAGCTCGATTCAATCATCTGGGTACATGTTTCGGGGATGTTTTTAATAAAGGCATGCTCGATTTGACAGTCACGCGCTATTTTGAATCGGCGATAATGCGAGCAGGTTCGATGAATGTGTCAGCTTTGATGCAATCGCTGAAATCTAAAAAGTAATAATAATAATAATAAGATAAATAAATAAAATATCTGACTGACTAAGTAACTAACTAATTAACTAAGTAACTAACTAAATAAATAAATAGTAAAATAAATAAATAATAACATAAATAAATAGATAGATAAATATATAAATAATAAAATTAATAAGTAAATAGATTAATAGATAAATAAATAGATAAACAAATAATAAAATAAATAGGTAAATAAATAAATAAATGAATGGATAAATAAATAAATAAATAAATAATAATGTAAAAATAACGCATAAAAAATAATTTTTGGAAATCAAGTTAGCCGATTTTAAAGGGGACATTCCTACCTTGAATTTGAGAATTGTATTGAAACAAAAAATTGTATTAAAAGTATTCTTGGATTAATTCCATGGAGTTCACGTGACCCGTAGCCGTCCGTGCGACGTCAACGGGCGCGTCCCCGTTTCGCCCGCGAACGCGGCCGG
This sequence comes from Megalopta genalis, assembly GCF_051020955.1. Taxonomy (NCBI): domain Eukaryota; kingdom Metazoa; phylum Arthropoda; class Insecta; order Hymenoptera; family Halictidae; genus Megalopta; species Megalopta genalis. The sequence goes on along the minus strand of NC_135026.1, from coordinate 4,417,478 downwards.
TTGTTTTACAGCTTCTTCCTCTTCGGCGAGCCGGTATAAATTCCGGCGGAACGAGACGCCGATTTGACGGTCGCAGGCAAGATAAGTCGCAGGAAACAAGAGTGACCCGAATGAATGATAGGGCCGCGAGCAGGAGCTCTAAGGTAGCTGCTAATTAATGGGGGCATCCATCTGACGCCATTTTGCTACTCACCGGCCGTCTTCCTTCCGGCTGCTTGCTGCGTTTCTGGGCCAAGCGTAAACCTTAACGCTGCCGGTGTCTGGCCGGGGCCACCGGCTGTCTGCATCGCCGACCGAAACAATTTGTAATCCGGCAAACCGTGCCCAAAGATTGAGAGAGCCCAACGGCTCCGACACAGCCTTGTATAAATTAGATTTGGCCGCGTCCCATGCCAAGTCCGGCCCCGACAATTTCACCTGCCCGCCGTGCCGGCCGACCTCCCCGTCCCGACCGCCCGATGTCCTTCCGGTAATTGATACTCGGACGAACGAATTTTCTGTCCCCGACGCGAACCACATTTCCTTTAAAGGATCATCTTGGCCACGGAGCATCGGGAAAATACAGTTTTATTTCTCGGTATTTTATTGACCGCCAAGCGACGACTCGACGGCGACTTCGTGACGAATTTTAGTGGCGTTGCTGTGGGACCTTTTGATCGTGTCGAGGCTCAAAAGGAAGGTGAAAATGTGAACTTTGAAATGGGGTGCTTCGGGTTACAAAATGATTAAGAAATGATATCGAAAAATCGTGAAATCATGACACTTTATGCGATGGAAAATGACACGATTTCGTAGGGGTAATGCATGTTGCTTATAAGTTATGTTGCCGTTGGATTTTTTAGGTGATACTTAGCTCAGATTAAAGCTGAAAGTGTCTACTTTAAGATGGAGTAACTTAGATTGAAAAAAAGAATCGTTGCGTTAGTTCTAAAAATCAATGAAACCCAACCATCCGCACGAACCAAAATGACTCAATTATGTGATAAGACTTTGAGTCAATTTGAAATTATGTTCCCGTAAATCGGTTTAAGTGCAACTTAACTCAAATCAAAGCTGGAAGTACCTACTTTAAGATGGAGTAACTTAGATTGAAAAAAAGAATCGTCGCGTTAGTTCTAAAAATCGAAGAATCCCGACCATCCGCACAAACCAAAATGACTCAATTTTGTAGTTAAACTTTGAGTCAATTTGAAGTTGCGTTCTCGTGGATCGTTTTAATTGCAACTTAGCGCAAATTAAAGCTGAAAGTGTCTACTATAAGATAGAGTAACTTAGATTGAAAAAAATAATTGTCGCGCCAGTTCTAAAAATCGAAGAAACCCAACCAACTGTACGAAGCAAAGTGATTCAATTTTGTAGTAAGACTTTGAGTCAATTTGAAGTTGGATTTTCGTGGATCATTTTAAGTACAACTTAGCTCAAATTAAAGCTGATAGTATCTACTTTAAGATACAGTATCATACATTGAAAAAAATCATCGTCGCATTACTTTTAAAAATCGAAGAAACTCAACCTTGCACGCGAAGCAAAACGACTCAATTTTATTCAGAGACTTTAAGTCAATTTGGCGTAACGTTCCCGTGAATCGTTTCAAGTGGAACATATCTCAAATTAAAGCTTCAAGTATTTACTTTAAGACACAGTAACTTAGATTGAAAAAGGAAGGGCCACATTACTGTTAAAAATCGAAGAACCCCTACGTCTCACAAAATAAAATGATTCAACTTCAATATCAATTTAATTAAAGTTCCCGTTGGTCTTTTCAAGTCTAACTTAGCTCGAAATAAAGCTGAATCATCAGCGAACAGTGCCCGTCAGTTCGTTTCGACCTGAAACACGTCGCTCGTTCCCGAGAGCCGCGAGAATAGCGTCGCATTTCGACCGCTTCCACCGTTAATACCTGTTCAGCGAAACAATATCGTGCGTGCTCGGCCCGGGTCGCCTTCGATCGGGTTCGGTCGCTTGATACCGGTAGTTCGGCGCGCTAAAGCGCCGCGGAAGTTTCGCCTTTAAAACCAATTAAGCTAATAGAAAGTTCCAAGGTGCGCGCGGCAAGATCGACGCCGTGTTGCGAAAGCGACCTCGCGAGAACGAGCGGGGCGGCGAGTGCTCGTTGCAGCAGGGACAGCTCTACGCGGCGGCTCGGCCGGCGTAATCGAGTAAAACAACAAGCGCCGGAGCAGATTAACAAGTTTTTACGCGTTTAGTTCGCCAGCTCCGCGGGCCGTTATGTTCGACGATGTCGGAGAGCTCGATCCGCGGCGACTACCCGATGGGCCGGACGTTTGTCACCCCGACAGCCAATCCGCTCGTGCCGGACCTTTCTGATTAATCTTGTCTCGTTGCAGCAGCTGAGATAATTCAATCGATCATGGACCAATTACCAATTGGAATATTTATTATTATTGTGTTGATAATTATTATAGTTATTAGTAGGTTGATTATTATTGTGATTGTTATTATGTCCAGGTTGTTAATATGATGATGATTACGATTATTGTTAATATGATTGTGATAATTATTATGATAATAATTATTATTAATAAATATCACATTATTATATGATGATTAATATTATTATTATTAATAATTATCACATTATTATATGATGATTATTATTATGTTAATTTTTAGTATGATGATTATTATTATGTTGATTATTATTATGATGGTTATTATGATTATTATTAATATGATTATGATTTTTATTATGTCAAGGTTATTATTACGATGATTATTACGATTATTATTAATATGATTATGATAATTATTATTATGATGCTTATGATGTTATTATTAATATGGTTATGATAATTATTATTAAGATGCTTATGATTATTATTATTATGATTATTATTATGTTGATGATTAGTATGATGATTGTTATTATATTGATAATTAGAATGATGATTATTATTATGTTGATTATTATTATGGTGGTTATTATGATTATTATTAATATGATTATGATTGTTATTATGTCAAGGTTATTATTACGATGATTATTACGATTATTATTAATATGATTATGATAATTATTATTATGATGCTTATGATTATTATTATGTTGATGATTAGTATGATGATTGTTATTATGTTGATTATTAGTATGATAATTATTCTGATGTTGATTATTATTATTATGGTTACTATGTTTATTATTAATATGATTATGATTGTTACTATGTCAAGGTTATTATTATGATAATTTCTATGATTATGATTATTACTATTATGCTTATGATCATTATGTTGCTTATTAGTATGATTATTATTATAATTGTTATTTTATCAAGGTTATTATGATGTTGATTATTATGATTATTATTATGTTGATTATTTTTATGATTATTACTATGATTATTATTGATTATTATTATAATGATTATTATGATTATTACAGTGATTATGATTGTTATTGCGATGTTGACTATAATTATGGTTATTATTATATTTATTATTATCACGATTGTATATTATTATTATTATGAACCTCCTTCAGCCTCTTATTTTTGTTTATAAATTTTACAATAGTATTATTTTTATAACATTCTATAATTATTCATTCATAATAATTTATTTTTATTGACGTCTCGAAAAACGTGGGAGTCATTGGACCGAATTCGGGAAGAGTGACTGCGTTTGAAAAGTGGTCGCGAATGTTATCGTCGAGCGGCGCAGGTGTTACGAACGACCCGGACCGAGTTCCCTTCGTCGCCGAAGCGACGCCGACCGGCGAATCGACGCGATTCGTACGGCCGGCGATATTATTGGCGCGGCGATAATTACCGTCGCCGGACCCGCTCGAGACTGGTTCAAGTTCGCCGATCTGGCGGGCGTGTTATGTTACTCAGCCGGGCGCTATACAGAAAACGCATTATCAAGATAATCCTCTCCCGGCGGCGGCGGCAAGTGCTCGAGCGATAATGTGTTAATAACAAAGAGCCGCGCTTTAGTGTAATGAAAATCCCGGGGCCGGCTCGGAACTTGTCATGCTTTTGATCTTTATCAGATAGAGACCTCGCCGGGGCGAGATATTAAATTTCGCGCGATTATTAAGCTGCCGGGCGAGAAGGAACGAACGAAGGAAGTCGGTTTTTCGAAGCAGCAATTTTTCTCGCCGACGAATTAATCTCGTCCCGCGACGCATCCACGGCCACTCGAAAAATATCGACCAGGCCGCCTAAATTAATGCCAGAAGTGTCCTCTTCGAGATGAGGCAGCTTCGGGGGAGAAAAAAAATAAAAACGAATCGCGTCATTTTGGAAAATTGAAAGAAGGCGATACTTGACTCGAAGAGAAATGCGCCGATTTTAACGGGTAACTTCGAGTTGAATTTTAGTTGTGTTCCTGTAGGAGTTTTTTAACGGGACTTGGCATGAATTGAAGTTGAAAATATACGCTTTGAAATGAGGTGATTTAGATTGGGAAAGAATTGCGAAGTCGTTGCGAAAAATTGAAAATCCCTGACGCTTGACGCGATGAGTGGTGACTCGACTTCGTAGGGGTTATTCAAGTCGCTTTTAAGGTGTGTTCCTGTCGGTGATTTTTAATCATGCTTGGATGTAATTAAATGGGAAAGTATCTACTTTAAGATAGGGTAGCTTAAGTTGGAAAATAATGGAGAGATTGTTTCGAAAAATTGAGAAGACGCGGCTCCTAAGTCGGAGATGAATGCCTCGATATTGAAAGGAAACTTCAAGTTCAATTTAAATTACGTTTCTATGGGACTATTTTAATGTAATTTAGCTTCAAATAAAGGTAGAAAAATGCACATTAAAATGAGGTTATTCTGGTTAAAAAATACTTGCGAAATCATATTGAAAAGTCGAAAAACCATGAGCTCTGACACGAAGAAAAATGCCTTGATTTCATTGGGATAATTCAAGTTGCTTTTAAGTTATGTTGCTGTTTGATTTTTTAAATGATACTTAGCTCAAATTAAAGCTGAAAGTATCTACTTTAAGACAGAGTAACTTAGATTGAAAAAAAGAATCGTTGCGTTAGTTCTAAAAATCAATGAAACCTAACCATCCGCACGAACCAAAATGACTCAATTATGTGGTAAGACTTTGAGTCAATTTGAAATTGTGTTCCCGTAAATCGGTTTAAGTGCAACTTAACTCAAATCAAAGCTGAAAGTACCTACTTTAAGATAGAGTAACTTAGATTGAAAAAAAGAATCGTCGCGTTAGTTCTAAAAATCGAAGAATCCCGACCATCCGCAGAAACCAAAATGACCCGATTTTGTAGTAAAAATTTGAATCAATTTGAAGTTGCGTTGTCCAGAATCGTTTTAATTGCAACTTAGCTCAAATTAAAGCTGAAAGTATCTATTTTAAGATAGAGTAACTTAGATTGAAAAAGGAGTCGCCACATTAGCTTTAATTATCGAAGAATCTCAACCATCCACAAAGTAAAATGACTCAACTTCAAGTACAATTTAAGTAATGTTCCCGTAGGACTTTCTAAATGTAACTTAGCTTAAAATAAAGGTGGAAATGTGTATTTCAAAGCGAGGTTACTGGGATTAAGAAATAATCGCGAAAACATTCCGAGAAACCGGAAAACCCTGACCCCTGATAGGATGAGAAATGCCTCGATTTCATAGCGACAATTCAAATCGCTTTAAAGTTATGTTCCCGTCAGTGATTTTCAACGATACTTACCTCAAATTAAAGCTGAAAGTATCTACTTTAAGACATAATAGCTCAAGTGAAAAAATAATCACGAGATCATTTCGAAAAGTCAATAATTGTCCGAGTATCGCCGGGAAAGATATTTATCTGGAAGACGACGAAATCAATTTCGACGAATAAATCCATAGTTTAAGATTTATTAACAAATTCCAGGTACACTTCATTCACATAAGACATGTTTCATTTCATCCGTTGCGTCGTCCACTTCCTCGGCGATTGTCACAGCGTTATCCAAATCGTATGACAACGTCGGTGCTCGGCTTCTAAAATAAAAATCGCGCGTGGGCGACAATGAAAAACTGTTTTCGATTTTTCGAGCGACGAAAACGATTCCATTTTTCGTGGTAAAACTTACATCTCTCGCGAGGATGGGCGCGACGAAACAGGCCGACGCAACAATAACCGCGTACACCGCTAGAACGGCGAAATTAATTCCCCGAAACATGATTTTTTTTCCTCCGACGAATTCTTATTTCCATTAACGTCGACGGGCAATCGGCTGCTTTATATACATGACCGTGGCAACGGCGTGAAAAAACCATTTAAATGGATCGTGACTCGGTTATCATATTGATTGTTAGTAAACTCTACGGGCAGAATCGCGGCTCTGATAAAACGTTGTAATCAATGCACAAAATAAACCGTTCTATTTTGCAATATATTCGAACTGTGAACTCCACTCTGCCGTTTTTTGCACGGCTAGTTCGAATTGTTTTAAAAAATCTCGTGGTCTTTTTAACGATTTATCGATTTAATATTCCATTCGATTCGATTCAATTTATTTATTAATAATTTATTAATAATGTATTACGTTCACGATGATTTATTAATAATTTATTACGCTCATAATAATTTATTAATAATTTATAACGTTGATAATAATTTGTTAATAATTTATTACAATTATGATAATTTATTAATAATTTATTACGTTCATAATAATTTATTAATAATTTATTAGGTTTATAATAATGTATTAATAATTTATTACGTTCATAATAGTTTATTAATAATTTATTACAATTATAATAATTTATTAATAATTTATTACATTTATAATAATTTATTAATAATTCATTATATTTATACTAATTTATTATTAATTTGTTATATTTATACTAATTTATTATTAATTTGTTATATTTATAACAATTTACTATGTTTATAATAACGTATTAATAATACAACCAATATTCGATTTAATTTATCGAATTTAACCGTGTTTATTTCAACAATCGAATCGAATACTAAACAAATTGTTACCGATTTTCCAATTTCAACATTATTCAAATAATTGTTATCTTTGGTCGCTGCATTTGGCCATGCGCTTTCGTTCAGCGAAACTGTAATTTCAAGGTCATCGAACGCCCGAGAACGCGTAAAAATAAGTTCACCGTCTATGGAATCACGGTTGAATCGCGGCGCGGCACAAAGCGCGCGGAGGGCCGACGATTTTTATTAACCGCTCGGAAGGAAGCGCGCAGCGCCGCGGGGAAATGAGATTTTGTTGCTTTATAAAGGTTATCGCGCTAATTAAAAAAAACGCGGGAACGACCCGAAGACGTCGCCGCGGGGGAAATGAAAAGGTCTTTAAAAGCCACTCAGCCGGCCGTAATACGGCTCGCACTGTTTTTTTATTTACATTATAAAACGCATTTCCGTTCCGTCGGTACGTAAATCACCGTCTTTGTTCCCATACAGCCGCGAGATCTGGACGGCTCATGACATAACCGTCTATTGTGACCGTCGTCGAATCGCCGGTTAGGGTTAATTCGGTCGAGCGGAATAGCGCTATAGGCTGCGAGTGGCCAATGAAAGACTGCTGTCGGTGCTCTGTAATTTGCGGACGCGTGGCTGCAATTTGTCGCACTCCAAAAGAACGCGCACGCCGCGGCGTGCTCGGCAAATCACTTTCGTTATGGGCGACGCGTTCTTCTTTCAGCACAGTGCTCTAAAAGCGCCGCTTTCCATAGGCGAATCGACATTTGCCGACGTCAGAAAGATTAACGGGAACGATCGATTTCATTGCATTCGTTTCGGAGAGCCGCGAGAGCGAATTAAAGAGACGAGAAGATCGATGGGAATTGATAATGAGGCGCAAACGATACCCGAGATGATTCCAAGCAACTTTCTTCTTTGCGATAACTTTCTCCGACGCTCCGTTGACGAGTTATCGAGGAAGAAACGCGGACCAATCGGCGAGCACGCGCGGGACGAGTAGGCGGCGCGCCATTGGCCGCGCGGGCGGGCCACTGGCCGTGAGGGCGGGGCATCGGTCGCGCTCGCTCTCCGGTCGGTCAGCGTTTCTCGTCGATAACTCGTGAACGGAGCGTCGTAGAAGATTTCTGCAAAGGAAAAAGTTGCTTCAAATCGCCTCGGGAATCCTTTCAGATGCTTTATACAATTTTTGTGATGTTTTTTACTCTCTACTTTTTCCCATTATATTTGTATTATAGTATTTGATACTTGACTTAATTCTTCGAGTAAATTAGATTCGTGTTTTAGAAATCCTCGTTCGTCAAGGGCTGTATTCGAAACGATTAACTCACCGTACAGACATCGGAACACTTATTTCCGACTCGTTGAAAATTGTAGAAAATCAAGATTTAAAGTTTAACGCCCGTGAAATCAGTTACCATCGAGAAAGGACTAGAAAGCGTCGCGTGAACCCGTGAACAAGACCTCGAAGATTCGGCGTCCGCGATCTGGTAAATCCGGGAAGCTGCCGCAACATCAGCCCGCCGGATTAAGAACAGCCGAGTCATCAGGGGGAGATGCAAAATGCGGGCGCGTGCGGCAGGACTCTTTCCTCGGGACATTCGTTTTCACGACCCAATTAAAATTAACGAGCCGGAGTGAGCACACGGGTGAAATCTCGCTGTTCGTAAAGATGGCCGGCTACCGGCCACCGTTGGGCCCCGCCGTTAAAAAGCTCCACGGGCAAGATTTGCATAAGCAACGTTCGTCGCTCACGGAGCACCCTGGGCTCCGCCTGTCCACGGCAAAATGGCCGCTCTGCCCGCGACAAGTTCTAATCGATTCGAATCGAACAAAGGAATCATTTAATACGTGGCAAACAATTAATTAGCTAAAATTAATTATATAAAATTAATTAGTGTACAGGGTGTCAAAAATGGATACGTCATAGCTGTCACAGGCGTTTTCTTAAAAATGTCTTCGTAAAACATGTTCTTGTTGGACTGTCCAAAATTGCTCGAAAAATCCTGGCGATAGTCGCGTGACACACTCTGTGTAACTTAACAATATTCAACACTGAATAACAACGAAACGGTTGCTTCGAGACACACGGTTCCTTCTGCAAGTTCGCTCGTCTCGGCGAGCAGAATACGACGCGAGCATAAAAAAATTTGACCTTGGAAAACATGCTCAAGGTCATTTCTGGGAAAGCTATTTCCAACGGCTTTGCGTCGATCTGAACGCTTAGAACACGTCTACGATAACCTAGTCGCAACATTGTCGCCAACGTAACCTTGACATAACCTGTACAGTGCCCATTACAGCGAGTTTTTTTGGCATAATCGATTCGACGATCTCCCACGACATCGTCTCCGCAATTTTTGCGATCGCGATACGTTCAACCTCGGCAGATTCGACGCCGAGAGATCCGCAACAGACGCCCACAACAGGTGCGCAACGATGTGGAGGGCGGCGGGGAGGGGGGGGGGGGGATCAATCCGGCGGACAATAAATTTTCTGTTACACCGTTCATTACAGGACTCGCTTAATCGATTACACAGTCCGGCGTCCAACGATTCGTCACTCCGCCGTTTCCAGAAACTAATCTGACCCCCCCCCCCCCACCGGGTCCCACCCCGCGTGCCGTAGGACGGAGCAACAAAAGCCAAAGGAGAATTACGTTCATCGATCGAGCCCGGGATATCGATTCCCGGAACGAAAAAAAGAAAGAGAAGAGAAAAATAACGCAAGTCGGCCGAGAGAGCGGGGAAAATATCCCCGGCCAATTTACCGTAAATAGCCGAGGCGGACTCGCGCGGCCGATTACCTGTAAAATTGTGTCGGATAACAAAAATGCGTCGCGGCTATTCGTCGAGCGGTCGACGCCGCGAACGGCCGGCGATCGCGCCGCGACGATCGGATATTACGTTTCGCAGGCGATCGCTGGTTAAATTGGCCGCTTTGAACGACGACCGGTCGATTACAGTCGCGTTTAACCATTTCGGAATATGTGTTGTTAATTGCCGAGAGCGCGTTGGAAAAGTGCGCGTCGACGGTCTCCTTGAAACCGTTCTGAAAGCTTCGTGACGTCGAGAAATGGCCGAAACTGAATAGAACACTTCAAATAGAAGAGCCCAGCCTACGCAAAACCGTAATTAAAAGCTGCTTTCCCATCTCCAAGTCGGCGCGAAGGAAGCGGTCCGGCACGCCGATTTAGCTGGCCAAAAGTCGCGATACTTCAAAGCTGCCTTTCCTCCGGGAAAATATGACAATGCATGGTGTTGACATTATTATAACATACGTAATATGCTTTAGAGAGCAATAATCTATAATGACATTCAATAATATACACGGTGGCGACGATATACGGCAACGGTGACACGGAAAAAAGTGACCGCGAGGCGCTAACGAATTTTGGCCAGCTAAATGGACCCGCCAGACCGCTGCTCGGGAACGCGATTTCGAGCGCGTCGCGTCGCTGAGCGGAGCGTCGCCGTTGGAAATACAAGTCGACGACGATGAAAAAGCACGCCGATTCCTCGGTAAACGATTTTTCCATTCGACGCGATCCCCTTGTTACCGAACGCTTACGCCGGCTTAATTGTAACTCGGCTCCCTCTCCCCCTCCACCCTCGGGGCTCCGGTTCGCCAGGTTCCTCCGTTCGGCGAGGAGCAATCGGATATTTCTTCGGGGCGCCGCCGGCCCGGCGAACTTTTAATTAAATGTAATAGCGTGACGCAATTACCGCGCCCGTACCTTGTCACGTTTAACGCTCGGTATAATCGAGCATGTGTATTTTCAGCCGGGGCTACATTGCATGCGGGCATAAGCAACTGTTCTCTCGCCCGGGCAACGTGCGCTCGGAATGTAACTAAACAAACGTACGCTCCCCGAGATCACCGTAAGTGTTTGCGCAAGTCGTTGTTGCCCCGCCATTGTAACACGGTCGGCCGGGGCGGCGCCGCTGTGCGTCAACCATCCCCGGAATTAGAGGAACACGTACCCGGGGCTCTACGCGCCGGTATTGTCGTTCCCGTTAATTAATAAACCCCGCCGGCACGCGTCCCGATAAAACGCAGTTACGGTTCCGTCGCGGCATCGATGCGGCGGACACGCGCTCATGCGTGCAGTGGAGGAAGATCAGAGAATCCACATATATTTTTTATATTGTTATGTTAATCTAGAGACTTTATTTGTAAATAAACAATTAAGAAAAAATTAAAAAGTAGCCCACAATACGCAGGAAAGTCGACTTGAAAATCGATTCACTTCTCTTAAAAATCGAGCAGTTTCGGCTGGAATCAGGGGACGATGTTTTTCAATTTTTCAATACGATATCGCGATCCTTATCGATTCCACGCTATGTTGTTCTAAAGTTGACACTGCCAGCTTTAATTTGAGATGAAAATGATTGAAAACGTCCTGCGGGAAAATAAATTAAAGTGCGCTTAAAGTTCGCCAAGAAAATCAGTCATTTCTCTTCGAAAAGGGGGTCGATGTTTTTCATTCTTTGGAACCGATTCCGCGACTCTCATCGATTTTAAGTTACATTATTCTAAAATTGACACTTTTAGCTTCAATCTGAGATAAAAATTATTGAAAACGTCCGGCGGGAATATAGATTAAAGTGTGCTTAAATTTCGCCAAGAAAATCAGTCATTTCTCTTCGAAAAGGGGGTCGATGTTTTTCAATTTGTGGAACCGATTCCGCGACTCTCATCGATTTCAAGCTACATTATTCTAAAATTGACACTTCCAGCTTCACGTTGAGGTAAACAGAACTCAAAATGTCCTGCGGGAATATAAATTGAAGTGCACTTAAAATTCACCAAGAAAATCCTCGCATTTTTCCTGAAAAAAGGGGTTGATATTTTGCAATTTTTCGAATCGATTCCGCGACTCTATTCGAATTCAAACTAACCTATCTTAAATTCAACACTTTCAGCTTCAATTTGAGATACGTGAAATGTAAAAACACTAACAAGAGTATAACGTAAACCCGATTTGAATTTCCTCCTTAATCCAGCCCTTTCTCCGTCTTCCGTGGCCCGAGTCATAGATTCAGACTGTTAAATTTTCCGAAGTGATCACAAAATTGTTTCCATACTTCCATCACGCTATCTTAAAGCAGACATTTCCAGCTTCGATTTGAGCTACACAACGTTCAAAAATGTCCGCGGGAACGCGACGAAAAATCGAGTCAAAGTTCCCCTTGTCCTGGCTGCTTCCGACGCTCGCCGACAGATGGCCACCGTTCTCGCTGCCACTCGATCCTCGTTCCCGGTCGATCCTCGCATCCCAAACGATTCTCGCAGACGGCGGCGTCCTCCAAATAACCTTGACATAACCTCCGAGTCAGAGCGCGAACCGGCGCGCGGCGAAAGTAATCCGCAAACACGGCGTTTAACGCGGAAATTCGGTTGCGGTCGAAGCTCGGGCTAACTCGCGTGTAACGGATCGGCTTCGTCGAAGCCGCGATAATCCCGATCGCAGGCCGGGATGGAAACATCGGCCGGGCCGAATACATGTGTACTCGTTAAACGTCCGATACGAAGCCGATCGATGACACGGAACAATGAGCAAAGTTGCCGGTTACACCGCGTGTATGGACCGGGCATTATCTCGTTGCAACAACAGAGTCGTTCAAAATGTTTCCTGATACTCGACAATGCGGCCGACCGCTTAACTGTAATTGCTTCATTGTCAGCGTAATGGCGGGGAGGGGGTACGCTCATAACTTCCCAGCGCGGCGCGCGTATGATCAGCGATTCTGTTTAGGAACGGATATCGAGGCTGAGAACGAGCGACGGCGATGCGACGGATAAACTTGGATCAACGCGGGACCCGCCTTCTCGTAAAAAGTTTACGGGTTTGTCCCAGTCAAACGTATTACGCTGTCCAGAGAATGGAGAAGCACGGTTCACGGCATTCGTCCGATATCGGTGATAAGGAGATTGCTTTCTGAACGTTCCGCGAACCTTTTTTTTCTTCTTTTCCTTTTTTCTTTCTTTTTCCTTTGCCGGAAACCATTCGGGATTTGATCAGCGTCGCTGGCAAACCGTGTTCGGTTTCGCACGTTTACGAATAGTTGTCGTTGCTTGGAGACGGAAATGTCTTTTTTTTTCGACGCTTCGAACGAGTATTCTCTTGGAAAGGAGATTCTTTGGAAAGTTAGTCACGAAAATCGAGCGGTGACGAGTATACTCGTCCTATTGGACTCCATATTTGGAGTAAGCGCCGCAGTTAAAATTTCGGATCGAAAGACGGTTTTATTTTGTAAAATTAATGATTTTATTGTTAATATTTATTTTTATTTGCGTGTGCCGCTTCGAGTGTGACGAGTTTACTCGTCGCGAAGTAGTGTCAAATGTTAGTGACGAGTATACTCGTCTTGACGCGAAGTAGTGTCAAATGTTAGTGACGAGTATACTCGTCTTGACGCGAAGTAGTGTCAAATGTTAGTGACGAGTATACTCGTCTTGACGCGAAGTAGTGTCAAATGTTAGTGACGAGTATACTCGTCAACAAGGTTAACTGGTTAAATATATGATTGTTAGTACTTTTTACGCGCGACGAGTATACTCGCTGTTAGACTAGTATACTGTCTATTTCTTTGTGACGAGTTTACTTGTCATGACACAAAATACTGTCACTTCTCCGTGACGATTATACTCGTCAAGACACCAAATAGTTATTTGTTTGTGACGAGTATACTCGTCATGACACAATATACTGTCACTTCTCCGTGACAAGTATACTCGTCAAGACACAAAATATTATTATTTCTCCGTGACGAGTATACTCGTTATGACACAAAATACTGTCAGTTCTCCGTGATGAGTATACTCGTCATAACACAATGGTGACTACTTTCTACGCGCGACGAATATACTCGTCATGACACAAAATACCGCCACTTCTCCGTGACGAGTATACTCGTCATGACACAAAATACTGTCACTTCTCCGTGACGAGTATACTCGTCATATCACAAAGTACTGCCACTTCCCCATGACGAGTATACTCGTCAAGACACAGCCGCCTAATTAAGCGAAACAATGTTTCGCCCTCAAGACGAAACACTAACCAAAGCCGCTCGCCATTTTCAATCGTGGCAGAAAACATTCGTAGCCCGTCCGCCGCGCGTCGATGAAAAATCGCACAAAGTTAAACCGGTCGATCGTCTTCGTATCCATCATTTTCGCTACCGGGCAGCTTGGTTTCATGCCGGACTTCCGGTGGTCGCGATCGCCGTCGGGTCGCCGCGTTGCAGCGGGAAACAAGGTGCTCGTTCCCGTTGTATCGATGACGGGCGCGGTAATCGGGCCGGCGATGATAATCATTAAACGACTCTTTCGAAAGCAATCAATCTCCGCGACGGGAAAATCGGCCGTTGCCGCGGCGCATCCATTATATACGGCTGTTAAGCATGTATTTCCGGCCGCCTACGTGGCCGCGCTCGATTTCAGCATTTTGCATCCGACGGCGCCTTTAATTATCGCGGCACGCGAAGGTCCGAGCGAAAGGTCGGCGGGCGGCGTTACGCGATAAAATGGACCGACCGTCACTCACCTGTCCGGTCCGCGCACCTCCCGGGCTCAAAGAAACCGGCTGAATTAACGAGATTACCGATACACCTCGCGCCGTGGAAATATTCACGGGCCGCCGTCTCCGTTCGCCGTGCTTCCGAAGCGGCGGAACAACGGCGCCGCGGGAATTTATCGCGATAATTGCCGTGTCCCTGGATATTGTCAATAACAACACAGCTAGCGACAGACCGTCCAATTAGGTCAACGTATCGAGCTGCTCGGCCAAGTATTAATTAGTTTCCCGGCAGAAGTTCGCCGGTTCGAGCTACGCGGGCCGAATTTACACGACGCGAACGACGGATTTGCCTGCTAGAACAACAACCGTGTTGCACCTTTTCTCGGACGGTTGCTCGCAATTCGCTAATTCGCAGGATCGTTGCGACGGTTTAGCGACTTTTCGGTTGTTGGATTTATATATACACTTAGTAGAAATTCGAAGTAGAACGTGATCGTCTGTATCTGAAACCGGTTTTGTATAATAATTGGTGATGCAAATTTTCCCGATTTTTCCGATTTTTTTAAACAAATTTTTCGGTACACATATGTTGCTCAAAACCGTAACGAACAATTATGGTCATAAACAATGCGATTATAAATAATGCGGTTGTGAACAATGTGATTATAAACGATGTGAACGTAAACAATATAATATTAAAGAGCGTAACAGGTTGTAGACGACGTCTGGAATAAGAAATGCCAGTCTACAGACAGAGATACACTGACGTATGAAGAAAGAAACGATTCCCCAGATGATTTGGAGCAACTTTGTCCTTTGCGAAAATTTTCTAAGTGGCTTCGTTACGGAGATATCAACGAAAAACCCCGAACGGAGCGGCCATTGTAGTGGGATGACTCATCGCGGGGCGCTCCGGCCTAGCGCGGCACGCGCGGCCACCATGCGATGAGTCATCGTCGCGACAGTGGCCGGTAACATCGGGACCGAAGAGCCAGCTCTCCGATTGACCCGTAGTTTTCCGTTAATATCTCGTTAACTAAGCGTCGGGCAAAATTTTCGTAAAGGAAAAAGTTGCAGGAAATCGTCTCGCGCACCCTATGCAGTAGTTCAAAATTTTTTACTCCGCCATCTTCGCTCAGTAAATTGCATTTTGACTGAATCCCTAGGCAAAGATAACGCTTTACGTCGCGTCTAAGTGGACCACGAAAGAAATTAGCGTGCCTGGATGAAACAGTGCGTCGATCCGAGTCGAATTACGGCGTTTCACAGGCGACCGCGGCCAGCGTCGGGGTTGAAACACGTCGGAGAGTCCGGCCGCGCGTTTGAAAACTTGCTGTAATAAAATCAGCATATTTAAATTCATCCGTGCGCGGACGAAATAAAGCAACGGCGGTCGAAATCAACGGGAATGTTGTTCCCCTTTGTAAATTCCGGGCGAAATAGAACATTAAATCACGGAGACCATCGCGCGTCGCATTTTTAACGCGCGTCGCGTCGGAACGAATGGAGCGGCCGGGCCCGGCCCGGCCCGACGTACGCGGCGGACGCGGCCGAATTAAAATAACGTGAAACCAAAATGGCGACATGATGCGCATTGTTCGATGCCGTTGCCGCATGCCGCTGCACGTGTGCACGACAATGCGAATTATTACCGAACCGTTCGTCCCGAATATGCAACCGAATCGCGGAGACGCGCGATCGTGACACGCTTACCTCTGCTTATATTATACGGAAAAACCTCCGATGATATCGACAATGTTCTCTCTCTCTCTCTTTTTCTCTCTGCGTGATTTCGTCACGCGGAACTCGCTGCAGCCATCGTCGCGATTGAAAAGCCAAACAGAAGGTACTACGTTTTTATGAATACCGCAGGTATTCCACGTCTGGTTCTACCCGTCGACGCGTCGCTAACGAATTCATTGTTCGACTACAACTTGGCAACGTC
Source organism: Megalopta genalis (assembly GCF_051020955.1). Lineage (NCBI taxonomy): Eukaryota > Metazoa > Arthropoda > Insecta > Hymenoptera > Halictidae > Megalopta > Megalopta genalis. The sequence goes on along the minus strand of NC_135026.1, from coordinate 4,401,091 downwards.
GTGCCCTGCAATACCTGAACTCCCGCGAAAGATGCTCCGCTCCGATTGGCCGGCTGACGCGCCTGGCTGAGTTCACTGCCGAGGCGTGAGTCACTGCTGATTGGGCGCGCCGTGGAGTGGTGGGGATAAGGCCACTGTGAGGTAGAGTAAGTCGATTTAGGTTCTGTTAGGCTCCTGAAGCATGTTCTAGTGCGGCACGCGTGCTGTCGCCGTTCGCGATAGCCGGCTCTCAAGTCGAAGGAGTTGTAGTAGGTCACGTGACGCGCCGAGACTCCTGCGGGGTAGGTCGCGTCACGTGACACCCACCTCCTACTCCTTCGATTTGAAATCTAGCTTATTCTCCTGGCTGCGACGATTGCGTTTATCCTTAATTACTTAGCGTAAATAATATTGAACAATTTATTCGTGTCCTGTCGCCTGTTATTATTGAAATATTGCTTCGTTGATCAGATTAAGCAGTGCAAGTACTGTGTCCACTGAAAGAATGACGACTTCCGTGCTCTATTTGAACAGTATCCCCTGGAATATCGTGCTCGTGGACGTCCGTAACGAATATTGCAACATAAATCACTCGCAGCGACGATACATCTACACGAGCAACGCGGTTTCCATCACGCAGGTCACGAAAAACCGAAAAGTTTATTTATCAAAACTGTTACAGGTATTTCTATTGCCATTTTTATGCATACGCGTATCTGTTCGCACGATAGCAATTCGCTAGACTTTAGTATATAAAAGCGGGATCCGTGGACGGGCACTATTATTTAAAGGTGGAATTGCGAGGGATTCGACTCAAGACATCATGGACGTCAAACTGAACTTACTGCTCCTGTTCGTTTCTTTGATTCTGTTGTCCTGGAATCACGTAGCATTCGCGCGCTATGTGAGGAATAATTATTTTATTGTTTAACCAATTACTAGTATTGTACTGTAAATGAGGTTTTTGTTGCATTGATTTTGTACAGGAGCCACCAGCCTGCAGGATTATAACGAAGAACCATTGTCACAGCATGAAGTACAAAAATATGTGTCCGGTATGATTATTTATTCTCTTCTGCTTGTAATTTAATATATATTTAGAGTGTAATTTAATTTGGAGTACAATTTAATTTAGAGTATGATTTAATTTAGAGTATAAGTTAAATTATAGTATGATTTAATTTATATATAGAGAGTGTAATTTAATTTAGGGAATAATTTATTTTTTAGAGTGTAATTTAATTTACAGTATAATTTAATTTAGATTTTAATTTAATTTAGTGTGTAATTTAATTTACAATATAATTTAATTTAGAACATAATATTCAATCCAGAATATAAGTTAATATAAATTGTAATTCAATTTAGAATATAATTTAATTTAGATTGTTATTGTAATATCGAATGTACGATACCTTAGATTCTCTTCTTTTCAGAGCGTGTGTGGTAGCGGGTAAATCGGAGCTTCTCGAGAACAATGTCTACAGAAACAATACTACATCTGTTGGCGATCATTGTAGTCGCGTCACATTCGAAAAGAAATTGATGCAGTATTGAAGCTTCCGGCAATTATTTCCCTCCCCTCCCCGTCTTGGTACAAGTACAATTGAAATTAAATAACAATTACTTACAAGTATAATTGAAATTAAATAAAAACTACTCACAAAAAAAGTATATAATTGAAGTGAAATACGAATTACTCACAAGTATAATTGAAATTAAATAAAAATTACTTACAAGCATAATTGAAATTAAATAAAACTTAACGTCGATGCGCAGTTTTCCAACGCGCTCTCTCGGCAATTAACAACACATATTCCGAAATGGTTAAACGCGACTGTAATCGACCGGCCGTCGTTCAATGCGGCCAATTTACGCGTATCTGTTCGCGCGATAGCAATTCGCTAGACTTTAATATATAAAAGCGGGATCCGTGGACGGGCACTGTTACTTAAAGGTGGAATTGCGAGGGATTCGACTCAAGACATCATGGACGTCAAACTGAACTTACTGCTCCTGTTCGTTTCTTTGATTCTGTTGTCCTGGAATCACGTAGCATTCGCGAACAATGTGAGGAATAATTATTTTGTTGTTTAACCGATTATTAGTATTGTACTGTAAATGAGGTTTTTGTTGCATTGATTTTGTACAGGAGCCACCAGCCTGCAGGATTATAACGAGGAACCATTGTTACAACAAGAAGTACAAAAATTTGTGTCCGGTATGATTATTTATTCTCTTCTGCTTGTAATTTAATATTTAGAGAGAGAGAGTGTAATTTAATTTAGAGTATATATAAGTTAAATTAGAGTATGATTTAATTTAGAGAGAGAGAGAGAGAGAGAGAGAGAGAGAGAGAGTGTGTGTAGTTTAATTTAGAGCATAATTGAATTTAGAGTATAATTTAATTTACAGTGTAATATTTAATATTTAGAGAGAGAGAGAGAGAGAGAGAGAGAGAGAGAGAGAGTGTAATGTAATTTAAAGTATAATTTATTTTAGAGTGTAATTCAAAATTTACAGAGAGAGAGAGAGAGTGTGTATAATTTAATTTAGATTTTAATTTAATTTAGAGATTAATTTAATTTACAATATAATTTAATTTAGATTGTTATTGTAATATCGAATGTACGATACCTTAGATTCTCTTCTTTTCAGAGCGTGTGTGGTAGCGGGTAAATCGGAGCTTCTCGAGAACAATGTCTACAGAAACAATACTGCATCTGTTGGCGATCATTGTAGTCGCGTCACATTCGAAAATAAATTGATGCAGTATTGAAGCTTCCGGCAATTATTTCCCTCCCCTCCCTGTCTTGGTACAAAAGTACAATTGAAATTAAATAACAATTACTTACAAGTGTGTATATATAATTGAAATTAAATTAGAATTACTCACAAGTATAATTGAAATCAAACAAATATTAATCACAAAAAAAGTATATATATAATTGAAATTAAATAAAAACTACTCATAAAAGTATAATTGAAATTAAATAAAAATTACTCACAAGCATAATTGAAATTAAATAACAACTACTCACAAGTATATAATTGAAATGAAATACGAATTACTCACAAGTGTGTGTATATATAATTGAAATTAAATAAGAATAACTCACAAGTATAATTGAAATGAAATAAAAATTATTCACAAAAAAGCACATATAATTGAAATTAAATAACAACTACTCACAAGTATATAATTGAAATGAAATACGAATTACTCACAAGTGTGTATATATATAATTGAAATTAAATAAGAATAACTCACAAGTATAATTGAAATGAAATAAAAATTATTCACAAAAACGCACATATAATTGAAATTAAATAAAAACTACTCACAAGTGTAATTGAAATTAAATAAAATAGACTCGATTGAAATAAAAATTACTCGCAACTATAATTGAAAATAAATAAAAATTAATCAGACATATAATTGAAATGAAATAATTTTGTTACGAGCATTGAACTCTCTTTCATTTCGCCAGCCATCGACCCGAGTGATCCCAGTTTCCGGTGCTTGGCGGAGTTTGGCTTTACGACGACCGACTTTCCGTCGCGCGGCCGATGAGGCGGATCGCATCGCGGAATAAGGAAGATTACAAGTCGCATCGGGCTGCGACTAACATCTGGCCACGGGTTCCCCGGGCATATTAGTTCTGTTTTCTTGAGAGCCCGGTCGTACGTACGGGCAAGGACGTCCGGGAAGCTCCTGGGTCCTGCTCCGGCCAACATTTTCATGAATATTCTTTAACATTAATGCGCTTTATAAATATTTATCAAGCCCCCGGATTTCACTATCTCCGACAAATTAAGCTTTCCGGCTGACTTAACCCTACCTGTTCCGCGTGGCTGGAGCGTTGCCGCTGGAAAGATGCAATTGGAATAGTAATTTCATACCCGCGATCTGCATCCGCGCCCGAGTCGTCGGCGATATTTAATATTCCACGCAATGAATTTAGATTTTCTATTACGGGGAAAGCCGGGTCGTCGCGGTGCTGCTGCTGCGACTTGGTCCATTCCTTTGTATCGAGTATTAAAACAAGCACAGGGAAGGTTCGACGAGGATGCGGGCCGATTTTTATGTGAAACATTAATTTCATTTATTTTTATTTATTCGTTCATTTATTTTTACTAATTTTCCCACCTAATTTCCTTACTTCACCTTACACTTGTGTCTCGTTTATTTCGAATTTTTGTCAAGTAGAGAAGCTCTGCTGATTCCTGAGCTGTTTTCAAGCAACTTTTTCCGTTGCGAAAATCGTCTCCGTGGCTCCGTTAACGCTTTATCAACGAAAAACGCGGACCAATCGCAGAGCGAGTGCGGCCGACACTCCGCCCTCGCCACCGCCGCCGCCGCGTCGAACTCGCAGTCGGCGACGCACTCGCCTCGTGATTGGCCGGCGTTTCTTCGTTAATAACTCGTCAACCGAGGCTCGGAGAGAATTTTCGCAAAGGAAAAAGTTGTTCGAAATGATCCGACGAATAAGCTGGCCGCAGGTTTTATACATTTGGGTGAAAAATGAGAAAACGTAACACGACAAACCGTGGACAAATACGAGGAATGGGGTGTTCGTCATAACGACTGGATTAAATTAAAATGATTCAAGAAAGAAAAATCATGCAACGTGGCACCTGTTACTCGTAGACAATTTTTATTTTTTTACAAAGCATATTTGTGTTACATGTAGATCCCATTTGAATTTCTTCGATTATGTCCGGGGATGTCTGTTACACGATATGACTGTACATCCGAACAGGCGTTGCACGATCAGCCGAAGTCAACGAATTGCTCGTCGTATCTATCAAGTGGCTAAAAAAAAGGAAAAAATGAAACGCGAGATGAATCATCAAAACAGCTGATATCTCTTGACAATTACTGACAATTATTCCTTACCTTGGCTTCGACGTTCGCGATATTAAACGCCGATGCCAGCAGCACAAATAAAACAAACCCGAATAATTTCGCTTTCATTGTTGCAAACCGTTCTACGAAACTTTCGACTCGTTTGACATGCCACGATGCGCCGGTACCTGCTTTATATACTAAGCGAAACGAGTCCTCGAATTATCGAGCTGGATAAATTTGTCGCGAACACACCGAATCGATGCCGATACAATTTCTGCATTTTTCTTTATCAGGTGCAATAATTATTCCGAACGATAAATTGAACAAAAACGGTCAATTACTATCGCCGATAATTCAGCTATAATGAAGGCGAGAAGTAATATAAATCGTACAGGAAAGTCGTGTTTTATAAAATGCATACCATTTTGAAATGAATTTTGAATATTCTCGCTATTCTCTCGTTATTCTTCCCGCCTGAACGCAGGTTCGGTTTGCAGGACTTTTGGCAACGTTGGAATGGACGAAATTGAACGGACTGAATGGTTCTTCTTGTTACAAGAAGGTGTAAAAAAGGAAGTTCGATTCAGGACATTACAGTGGAACTGGAAATTGACAATGGCACCATTGTAATACAAATTGCGATTAAACTGTACTTTACGGAAACAAAATTTCTCGACATTTTTTTAAACAATGGCGCACATGGACAAAAAATCGGAAAAAATTCAGGACACTGCTCGCGACGGTGTCTCGTACGAGAATTAATATGAAAATAGTATAGTTTCTGGTTTTCGAAAAATCTGCAATTTTTCGATTTCTGGTTTTCTATTTTTCGCGAGCGCTGTCCGCGACGAAAAAATCGAAGAAAATTTGGCAACGCTGCTTGCGATAGCACCTTGACAAAGAAATAATGCGAAAATATTACAACTTTTGGTTTTCGAGAAATCAGCAATTTTTTCATCTCTGGCTCGCCGCGGCCATCGCCGACGCTGCGTCGAACTCGCTGTTACGTCAGATGCGGCGACGTACTCGTCCCGTGATTGGCCGAGGTTTCTTCGTTAATAACTCGCCAACCAAGGCTCGGAGAAAATTTTCGCGAAGGAGAAAATTTGTAGATTTGTAGACAATTTTTATTTCCGCGGACAGAAAGTACGAAGCATATAAACTACATTTTTAATTCCTTCGATTATGATGTTGATAGGATGTTCGTGAGACAATGATTGTATCCGAGCACACGTTGCACAGTTATCCGAAGCGTATGAAATTATCCTCCAATTTTCCCTTCGGCTAAAAACAACGAAACGCAAGGTGATTCATCGTCGTTGACGACAGCTGATATTTCTTGACAATTACTGACAATTATATCTTACCCTGGCTTCGATGCTCACGAAATTAAACGCCGATGCCAGCAACGCGAATACAACAATCACAAATAGTTTCACTGCCATCGTTGCAACACTGTTCTGCGGAAGATTCGACTGAATTGTCACGCCGTGATTCACCGGTCGCTGCTTTATATACTAAACGAAACGTGTCGTTCGTGACCGAATTATCAAGCTGGATAAATATATCGTGAGCACTCGGCTCGAAGTCGGTTAAAGATTATGCATTTTTTGTTTTTCTTTTATCAGCCGCAGTAATTTTTCCGAATGCTAAATTTCACAACGTAATTATTTCCTTTCGGCGATAGGACAGCCACAAAGAACGCGAGAAAAAATAAAAATCGTAGAGACAACTCATGCTTTCGTTCTCTGTATAAAATGCGAATATCATTTCGAAGATATCGCGACACGTGGCAACGTGTTGCGGTCAGTGAATTTTTTTTTTATTCGTGCGCTCGGTTCGCAGAACATTTGGCAAGGTTAGAATGGACGTGGAATGGTTATGTATCTATAATGTAACAATAATGTAATTATAACTATACCAGTTGGAGGTCGTTGGATTCAGGACATCACGGAGGAATTGGATATTGACAATGGCGCCGTTGTTAAACAAATTCCGATTAAACCTTCGGTTTAGGAAACCAAAATTTATTGACTTTTTGTTGACTGTTCACGTAGATCCCGACGAGAAAACGCCGAAAATATACATTTCAATATGCGGAATTTATTGCTTCAGAAGTTACCAATTATTTTCTCCTACGTTTTATTTTGTAATTGTTCCAATTACTGTGGACGCATGGACTAGCCGACACGCGGGAACGGGATCAGCTGTGGATTCCTGCGGACCCGAGCCTAATAAACAAACAAAAGTAAAGCGTGATTATGCTAACGATAGCAACATAAAAGCAACGAATGTCCGGCTACGATTTTTGCGGCAGAAATTAAAAGAAATATTAACCATGTCCCTGGATAATTTTGACGAGTCAAAAACAGCGTGACAAATTAAAAAAAAAAAGAAAATCGAAATTAAATGAAACAAAAATTGACGAATAAAAATGATGATAATTAAAGATGATGTTAATTATGTTTGGGAATAGATGATTCTCGAGGTCATTTCTAGCAACTTTTTCCTCAGCGAGAATGTTCCACGAGCCTTCGTTTACGAGTTATTAACGAAAAACCCTGGCCAATGAGAGGCGAGCGCGGCTGGGCGCGCGGCGGCGAGCCAACGAGCGGTCGCCGCACAGAACCCGCTGACTGGCTCGGCCGCCTGGCGCTAGGCGCGCTCGCCTCTTATTGGCCAGCGTTTTTCGTTAATAACTCGTAAACGAAGCCTCGTGGAACATTTTCGCTGACGAGAAAGTTGCTTGAAATGATCTCGGGAATCGTCCCGTACCGATTGTTAACATAATTACGGAACACCATGTGCAGTAACAGGGCTCCCTGGGCATTGATCAAAATGAAGAATGAACCTAAGTCGATATTTCCGATTGCAACGAACGGTGCCGAAATCTCTCGGCAATTCTAAATTTTTGCAATATTAAATCGCAGCTCGCTTACCGCTTCGTTGCCGACGACGTAGAACACCGACCAGAGGAGCATCGTGAGCGCAAAGCCAACGCACTTCATTTTTCCATACATGACTGCTCGTACGTAGAAATCTTTGGTGTACTAATATCGTTGCACTGTCCGCCGAATCTATTTATATTAGCGGCCGGGTCGTGTAACCGTTAATATTTAAATGCTGTTCGTGCGTCACGACGTTTTTTTTTAAATAAAATTTTATATATATAATAAATTTATATAATATTTATATATTATATAATATTTATATATTATATAATATTTATATATTATATAAATTTATATAAAAATTTTTTTTTTAAATAGCGAATAAACTTGTCACAGCGATTAGCAGTAATCGAAATACCGATATTCTCGACAAACTCGATCGCGTAATTATTGATTCGATCGATTTACGAGACGTCTCTGAAATTATTTACACTGTCGGCCGCGTCCCCGAAATAATAGGACCGCTTAAAAAAAAAATAGCAATACCAAAAAAGTCTGCCATAGTCTCTCTCTCTAGCTTTCTCTTTCTCTAGCTCTCTCTCACTTTTTAATTTTTTCTCTATTTCTCTTTCTAGGGCTCTCTCTGTCTGTCTCTCTCTCTCTCTCTCTCTCTCTCTCTCTCTCTGTCTAGGTCTCTCCCCCTCTTCCTCCCTACAATTCTCTAGCTCTCTCTCTAATTCTCTCTCTAGCTATCTCTTTCTCTAGCTCTCTCTCTCTCTCTCTTTCTCTAGTTCTCTCTCTCTCTCTCTCTCTCTCTCTCTCTCTCTTTCTCTAGTTCTCTCTCTCTCTCTCTCTCTCTCTCTCTTTAATTCTTTCTCTATTTCTCCTTCTAGGTCTCTCTCTATCTCTTCAATTCTTTCTCTCTCTCTCTAACATACTAACGATGTTTATTCGTTCACCATTTAAGGTTTCGTGTGTTACAGTATACAAAAACAGGGAGAGTTAATTAAATCGTATTCGTTAATCCTGTCAATTTTATTTATTTTCTCACTGACAGCAAGTTGAATTTAATACATATATGTGACGAATTAAGAACTGCTGTCATCTTGGGGTTCGCACTCAAATTAGTCAGCCAGTTCTTCTGCACATCATCTAAAAATGATTAACGAGGTTATTGATGTGAATTTTTATGCAGAATAAAAATTGTCTCTGTCAATTCCAAGAGAGGGAGAGAGAGAGAGAGAGAGTAACAATTATAGTAGATCAAAAATAATGTGTTGATATTTTTTAATTCTTCCAATAGTTCTAGTATTTTTAATCACAATTTTTTTTTATATTAGTTGATATTAGTTCATATTAATTGATATTAGTTTATATTAGTTTATATTAGTTTATATTAGTTTATATTATTTTATACTAGTTCATATTATTTTATATTAGTTTATATTAGTTAATTCTTACATTAATTAAGCGAAACGAGTCCTCGAATTATCGAGCTGGATAAATTTGTCGCGAGCACACCGAATCGATGCCGATACAATTTCTGCATTTTTCTTTATCAGGTGCAATAATTATTCCGAACGATAAATTGAACAAAAACGGTCAATTACTATCGCCGATAATTCAGCTATAATGAAGGCGAGAAGTAATATAAATCGTACAGGAAAGTCGTGCTTTATAAAATGCATACCATTTTGAAATGAATTTTGAATATTCTCGCTATTCTCTCGTTATTCTTCTCGCCTGAACGCAGGTTCGGTTTGCAGGACTTTTGGCAACGTTGGAATGGACGAAATTGAACGGACTGAATGGTTCTTCTTGTTACAAGAAGGTGTAAAAAAGGAAGTTCGATTCAGGACATTACAGTGGAACTGGAAATTGACAATGGCACCATTGTAATACAAATTGCGATTAAACTGTACTTTACGGAAACAAAATTTCTCGACATTTTTTTAAACAATGGCGCACATGGACAAAAAATCGGAAAAAATTCAGGACACTGCTCGCGACGGTGTCTCGTACGAGAATTAATATGAAAATAGTATAGTTTCTGGTTTTCGAAAAATCTGCAATTTTTCGATTTCTGGTTTTCTATTTTTCGCGAGCGCTGTCCGCGACGAAAAAATCGAAGAAAATTTGGCAACGCTGCTTGCGATAGCACCTTGACAAAGAAATAATGCGAAAATATTACAACTTTTGGTTTTCGAGAAATCAGCAATTTTTTCATCTCTGGCTCGCCGCGGCCATCGCCGACGCTGCGTCGAACTCGCTGTTACGTCAGATGCGGCGACGTACTCGTCCCGTGATTGGCCGAGGTTTCTTCGTTAATAACTCGCCAACCAAGGCTCGAAGAAAATTTTCGCGAAGGAGAAAATTTGTAGATTTGTAGACAATTTTTATTTCCGCGGACAGAAAGTACGAAGCATATAAACTACATTTTTAATTCCTTCGATTATGATGTTGATAGGATGTTCGTGAGACAATGATTGTATCCGAGCACACGTTGCACAGTTATCCGAAGCGTATGAAATTATCCTCCAATTTTCCCTTCGGCTAAAAACAACGAAACGCAAGGTGATTCATCGTCGTTGACGACAGCTGATATTTCTTGACAATTACTGACAATTATATCTTACCCTGGCTTCGATGCTCACGAAATTAAACGCCGATGCCAGCAACGCGAATACAACAATCACAAATAGTTTCACTGCCATCGTTGCAACACTGTTCTGCGGAAGATTCGACTGAATTGACACGCCGTGATTCACCGGTCGCTGCTTTATATACTAAACGAAACGTGTCGTTCGTGACCGAATTATCAAGCTGGATAAATATATCGTGAGCACTCGGCTCGAAGTCGGTTAAAGTTTATGCATTTTTTGTTTTTCTTTTATCAGCCGCAGTAATTTTTCCGAATGCTAAATTTCACAACGTAATTATTTCCTTTCGGCGATAGGACAGCCATAAAGAACGCGAGAAAAAATAAAAATCGTAGAGACAACTCATGCTTTCGTTCTCTGTATAAAATGCGAATATCATTTCGAAGATATCGCGACACGTGGCAACGTGTTGCGGTCAGTGAATTTTTTTTTTATTCGTGCGCTCGGTTCGCAGAACATTTGGCAAGGTTAGAATGGACGTGGAATGGTTATGTATCTATAATGTAACTATAATGTAATTATAACTATACCAGTTGGAGGTCGTTGGATTCAGGACATCACGGAGGAATTGGATATTGACAATGGCGCCGTTGTTAAACAAATTCTGATTAAACCTTCGGTTTAGGAAACCAAAATTTATTGACTTTTTGTTGACTGTTCACGTAGATCCCGACGAGAAAACGCCGAAAATATACATTTCAATATGCGGAATTTATTGCTTCAGAAGTTACCAATTATTTTCTCCTACGTTTTATTTTGTAATTGTTCCAATTACTGTGGACGCATGGACTAGCCGACACGCGGGAACGGGATCAGCTGTGGATTCCTGCGGACCCGAGCCTAATAAACAAACAAAAGTAAAGCGTGATTATGCTAACGATAGCAACATAAAAGCAACGAATGTCCGGCTACGATTTTTGCGGCAGAAATTAAAAGAAATATTAACCATGTCCCTGGATAATTTTGACGAGTCAAAAACAGCGTGACAAATTAAAAAAAAAAGAAAATCGAAATTAAATGAAACAAAAATTGACGAATAAAAATGATGATAATTAAAGATGATGTTAATTATGTTTGGGAATAAATGATTCTCGAGGTCATTTCAAGCAACTTTTTCCTCAGCGAGAATGTTCCACGAGCCTTCGTTTACGAGTTATTAACGAAAAACCCTGGCCAATGAGAGGCGAGCGCGGCTGGGCGCGCGGCGGCGAGCCAACGAGCGGTCGCCGCACAGAACCCGCTGACTGGCTCGGCCGCCTGGCGCTAGGCGCGCTCGCCTCTTATTGGCCAGCGTTTTTCGTTAATAACTCGTAAACGAAGCCTCGTGGAACATTTTCGCTGAGGAGAAAGTTGCTTGAAATAATCTCGGGAATCGTCCCGTGCCGATTGTTAACATAATTACGGAACACCATGTGCAGTAACAGGGCTCCCTGGGCATTGATCAAAATGAAGAATGAACCTAAGTCGATATTTCCGATTGCAACGAACGGTGCCGAAATCTCTCGGCAATTCTAAATTTTTGCAATATTAAATCGCAGCTCGCTTACCGCTTCGTTGCCGACGACGTAGAACACCGACCAGAGGAGCATCGTGAGCGCAAAGCCAACGCACTTCATTTTTCCATACATGACTGCTCGTACGTAGAAATCTTTGGTGTACTAATATCGCTGCACTGTCCGCCGAATCTATTTATATTAGCGGCCGGGTCGTGTAACCGTTAATATTTAAATGCTGTTCGTGCATCACGACGTTTTTTTTTAAATAGCGAATAAACTTGTCACAGCGATTAGCAGTGATCTAAATACCGATATACTCGACAAACTCGATCGTGTAATTATTGATTCGATCGATTTACGAGACGTGTCTGAATTTATTTACACTGTCGGCCGCGTCCCCGAAATAATAGGACCGCTTAAAAAAAAAATAGCAATGCCAAAAAAGTCTGCCATAGTCTCTCTCTCTAGCTTTCTCTTTCTCTAGCTCTCTCTTTCTCTTTTTAATTTTTTCTCTATTTCTCTTTCTAGGGCTCTCTCTCTCTCTCTCTCTCTCTCTCTCTCTGTCTAGGTCTCTCCCCCTCTTTCTCCCTACAATTCTCTAGCTCTCTCTCTAATTCTCTCTCTAGCTTTCTCTTTCTCTAGCTCTCTCTCTCTCTAATTCTCTCTCTAGCTTTCTCTTTCTCTAGCTCTCTCTCTCTCTCTCTCTCTCTAATTCTCTCTCCAGCTTTCTCTTTCTCTAGCTCTCTCTCTCTCTCTCTCTCTAATTCTCTCTCCAGCTTTCTCTTTCTCTAGCTCTCTCTCTCTCTCTCTCTCTCTCTCTCTCTAATTCTCTCTCTAACTTTCTCTTTCTCTAGCTCTCTCTCTCTCTCTCTCTCTCTCTCTCTCTAATTCTCTCTCTAGCTTTCTCTTTCTCTAGCTCTCTCTCTCTCTCTTTCTCTCTTTAATTCTTTCTCTATTTCTCTTTCTAGGTCTCTCTCTATCTCTTCAATTCTTTCTCTCTCTCTAACATACTAACGATGTGTGTTTATTCGTGCACCATTTAAGGTTTCGTGTGTTACAGTATACAAAAACAGGGAGAGTTAATTAAATCATATTCGTTAATCCTGTTCATTTTATTTATTCTCTCACTGACAGCAAATTGAATTTAATACATATATGTGACGAATTAAGAACTGCTGCCATCTTGGGGTTCGCACTCAAATTAGTCAGCCAGTTCTTCTGCACATCATCTAAAAATGATTAACGAGGTTATTGATGTGAATTTTTATGCAGAATAAAAATTGTCTCTGTCAATTCCAAGAGAGGGAGAGAGAGAGAGAGAGAGTAACAATTATAGTAGATCAAAAATAATGTGTTGATATTTTTTAATTCTTCCAATAGTTCTAGTATTTTTAATCACAATTTTTTTTTATATTAGTTGATATTAGTTCATATTAATTGATATTAGTTTATATTAGTTTATATTAGTTTATATTAGTTTATATTATTTTATACTAGTTCATATTATTTTATATTAGTTTATATTAGTTAATTCTTACATTAATTATAGCGTTAAATAATTCAGTAGAAACTTACTTTACAGCGCTGTGATCTTGGAAGTCTTGTGCGTTCCGAACAGTCACACCAAGGGCGCTATAAAGACAATACAATACAATATAATAACATAACATACAATAATCATAACAACCTGAAAATAATGTTTCAGGTCCTTCGATTTCTTAAATATTTTTGCTCGATCAAATTGCATCCTATCATATCTGTATTAATATCGTATCAATATCACGGACGAAAGTCCATCGTGTATCCAGGTAACATCTACTCCAAAAATTTCCATTATATTCAGAATATTTTGCGCGAGGACGATTCCTCGAGCGATTCGAAGCAACTTTTGTCTCGGCGAAAATTTTCTCCGACGCTCCGTTCACGAGTTATCGAGGAAGAAACGCGGGCCAATAAGGGAGCGAGCGTGATGGGGCGTGTAGTGATTGGTCCGCGTTTATCGCGATTAACTCGGCAACGAAGGCTTTGCCGACATTTTCGCAAAGGAAAAAGTTTCTTCGTAACGCCCGAGGAATCTCATTTTTCCAAGGAAACACGATTCTTTGAAAAAATTATATGTAATTACATCTACCATCGAAAATTCTTTATAATTACACACACACACTCACACAGATACACGCATATTCGTAATTAGACCGTGAAATTGAAAATGTTTGAAAAATTGAAAATATTTGGAAAATTTAAAATGTTTGGAAAAATACAAATATTTAGCAAATGTTACGTCGCAGCCGTTCGATTCTTTTGAACTCGATTACCGTTCGAAATGTTGTTTCGCACTATGAACAAATTCTTACCGCCAACGCCACTGCAACGGGTATCGTGTGGATCGTTATCGCAACGATTGCAGCGACCAAAAGGAATGCAACGCGAACCGGCCCGAACATGTTGCCGTTTGCACAGAGATACTTGTTTAATCTTTCAACGTTGGCAAATAGTTTGCCCCCCCGTTATATAGTTGGCAGAGGCACGAGCCTTCCGCCGTTCAGATTTTAATCGGGCCCTCAAATAATGTTTCGTGACAGCGTTATTAACTCGCCGTTTCGCGGGCGTATTTATTATCACCGTTTCCGCGGAGCATCTTACGAAAACGTTCAGGAAATATTATTGCAAAACGGTTTGCAACGATCCTATCCGGAGCCGTTGACAGCTACGTACTTCTGTCTCCCCATGGAACGGTTATCGTCCGCCATAAAGATTACCTCGGCTTTGGTACACGTTTTATCGTTGAAATACACGCATCACGAATTTACGTGGAAAACATTATCGCCGTCACGTTTTCCTGACGCTTTTGACGGAACCTTGGGCGCCGTTAAATCCCGTTATTTTTACATTCCTCGGCAATCGTAGCATTACAACGACAGGTTACAACGTTATCCCTCGGACGAGTTGCAATAAAATTATCTCGCGATTGTATCGTCGTTGTGTTTTCGACTGTCGCAGACAGTTAACGCAGAAAGGACATTCGAGGTGTCCGAAAATTATGGCACCTCTGAGAAATCAGGGGTTCCTGAGATCATTTGAAGCAACTTTCTCCTTTGCGAAAATGTTCTACGAGGCTTCGTTCACGAGTTATCGGCATAAAACGCGGGCCAATTGGAGCGCGAGGGCGGGGCGAAGACGAGCCGGAGGCGTGGCGTCGTGCGTTTTTCGTTGATAACTCGTGAACGGAGCCGTGGATTGCATTTTCGCTGAGGAAAAAGTTGCTTCAAATGACCTCGCGGGAACCCCTCATTTTCCGGAATTAACATGATTTCGGGACACCCTGTATAAACGACAGCAGCGTTCAAAAGCGTTCGATCCGCGTTCTTACCTGTTTATTTGCCAGTTCATTCGAATGAAAAGAATTCTCGAACATTTTCTTCCGATTTCAAAAAAGCGATAAAGTTATTTCGATCACTCTGTATATATTATTCTCAGAATGATTCGAGCTCGAGCGATTCGCGTCGTGTTTGGACTCATTTGAATCAGGAAAATCTCGTCTATCCGGCGACGCCATAATTTCAAAAGTAGAACGGAAGTGGACGTTCATCGCGCAGCTACATTAACAACAATCGTCGAATGCGATAAACGGTGACATCGAATTTCAGCGAGGTTCGAAAAGAAACGTTGCCGCGTCGCGTATTGAACAATCCAGGAAGTAAATCCAACGATGAAATAAGTACAGGCTTGGAATATCGGTCGCATTTTACCAGGCCGGCCGATGTTTAACATTTCATGAATTAGCCGCGCACGCGACACAAACGAATAAATTCCGAGGCGTTCTACACGCGACAGGGAACACGTCCCGGTCTATCGGGCGTGCTACGCGCGATGAAAAACTTCGATAAACAATATTGTCTCGCGAAAAATCCCGCAACAATGTTCGTTCTCCGGATGCAAAAGCGCGGGGGCTTGCGTGATATCGAATCCAATAAATTCATTCCGCCACGCCGCCGCGTTTTCATTGGACCGGCCACGGTAAATAAATTCCGCGGTGCTGATTCTGTATTTCTGCTTGACGGCGCAAAACCGGATAAAACTTCAAGACGTCGGTTTCGAACAGCCAGTTGCCGCAATACGAACGATGCTGGCGACGCCAATGAATGGACAGCGTGAACCGATTCTCGGTAACCAAGAACAATTCTTGCGCGAGTAATTGGATCGCGAAAATTCTGAAAAAAAATGCGCACACTTCGGATCGCGGGCAGCACGTTGTAGAATTTTTTCAGATTTTTTCGTTCCGAGCGGTCGCCACGAAAAATGAAAAATCGAAAATCAAATAATCGAAGATTTTTCGAAAACCAACGATTAGGCTAGTCCAGCATTAATTCTCCGATGAGATACCGTAACGAACAGTGTTCCCAAATTTTTTCAGAATTTTTGTACGGGTGCGCGATAGTTGGAAAAAAGAATAATACCCGAATCAATTGACGTTTTCGGATAATAGAACAATGGCCAGCAAAATTTACAAACTGTTATTCCGTGATCTGGCGAAAATGATAGAATTTTTGGACACTCCGTATATTTCTAGAAATCAGTGAATTTCGCAAATGGCTTTGCTAAGGGTGGAACAAACTGTCCATTATTGGGGAAGAAGAACAGCCCTTTATTTTCTCGTGGCAGTCACATAATATATACATGGCACTATGAAGTTACTAATGTAGTGTCCAGAGGCTTCTTCAACAATGCTGCCATCGCCAGTTTCTTGCCGGACTTCTTATTTCGGGCATATCATCTAAAGAGGAAAACAAATACGTGAGATTAAATACCGTTCGCATACGATGCATAGACAATTATTATATATAATCAATTTTACTTGGCATGCTTCACTTTTTGGATGTTCGCAATTGCAATGCTGAAAAAAAGACACAACATTTTTCCATGATAATGCAAATAATAATGCAAATAATACTGCAAATAATATTGTACAACCGATTTGTGTGCTATACTGACCGAACTAAACGCTGCAGATGCCATCCAGGCACAGCTCAGCAACACTAGGAAATAAGCAGGCAAGAAGAAACGAATGCTTGCAAACATGTTTAGGCCGTCGGAATACCACGTTCCTTAGAATACTCTGCTATATTCTGCCGGTGTTTATATACTCAGCGTGCACAAGGTGATCACGCAATTTAACGCAATTATAGATACGGTGCGTAATTATGCGTGCAGTGCGCACCGGCCTTCTAGAATTTAGAAAAAAAATGCGGCGCCCTATGGATCACCGGGAGCATATTGCAGAATTGTTTCCAAATTTTTTCGCTGTAAACTGACACCGCGAGAAAGGAAAAATCAAAAATCATACAATTGCCGATTTTTCGAAAACCGGAAATTATGCTGTTTGCACATTAATTCACCGATGAGACACTATCGCGAACAATGTTCTCAAATTTTTTCAGATTTTTTATTCGACTGCACGATAATTGAAGAAAACAAAACTCGAGTTCATCGACGTTTATAAAACTGTAATAACGGTCAGCAAAATTTACAAACTGTTATTCCGTGAGCTGGCGAAAATGATAGGATTTTTGGACACCCTGTGTATTTCTAGAAATCAGTGGATCAACGGAGGATCACCGGGAGCATATTGCAGAATTTTTGCAGATTTTTTCGTTGCAAACAGACGTCGCGAAAGAGGAAAATCCGAAAATCATACAATTGCCGATTTTTCGAAAACCAGGAATCACGCTATCCGCATATTAATTCGCCGATGAAACACTATCACGAGCAGTATTTTCAAATTTTTTCAGATTTTTTGAACGGTTGCGCGATAGTTGAAAACAATAAAACTCGAAATGATCGACGTTTATAACACTAAGCAAGCAAACATTGAAAACCGTTATTTTGTAAGATGGCTCTATAATTTTTGGACACCTCGCATATTTTTAGATGCCAATGTCTATTAGATCTCGCACGCATAAATGGCTTTGGTAAGGGTTGCAAGAAACTGTGTGTTATTGGTAAAGAACAGAAACTCTTTATTTTCTTGTGGCAATCACATAAAATATACTTGGCACTTTAGAGTGTCCAATGTAGTGTCCGGTGATTTCTTCAACCATGCGGTCGGCATCGTCGCTAAAAGAGAAAACAAACACGTGAGATTTTTACCGTTCGCATACGACGTATAGACAAGTGTATAATCAATTTTACCCGGCATGCTGCCCCTACTGGAGCGTTACAAGAGCACGAAATCGGCTGTAAGAAGGCACACCACATTTTTTTAATAATATTGGAAATAGTGTTGCAAATAATATTGCAAATTATATATTGCAAATAATATTACAAATAATATTGCGAGTAGTACTGCAAATTGTATCGCGAATAATATTGCAAATTGTATTGCAAATTGTATCGCGAATAATATTGCAAATTGTATTGCAAATAATATTACAAATAATATTGCAAATGGTACTGCAAATTGTATCGCGGATGATATTTCAAATAATGTTCCAAATTGTATCGCGAATAATATTGCAAATTGTATTGCAAATAATATTACAAATATTACTTCAAATGGTACTGCAAATTGTATCGCGAATGATATTTCAAATAATATTCCAAATTGTATCGCGAATAATATTGCAAATTATATTGCAAATAATATTACAAATAATATTGTAAATAGTACTGCCAATTGTATCGCGAATAATATTTCAAATAATATTCCAAATTGTATCGCGAATAATATTTCAAATAATAATCCAAATTGTATCGCGAATAATATTGCAAATTGAATATTTCAAATAATATTACAAATAATATTGCAAATAGTACTGCAAATTGTATCGCGAATAATATTTCAAATAATATTGTAAATGGTACTGCAAATTGTATGGCGAATAATATTTCAAATAATATTCCAAATTGTATCGCGAATAATATTGCAAATTGTATTGCAAATAATATTAGAAATAATATTGTAAATGGTACTGCAAATTGTATCGCGAATAATATTTCAAATAATATTCCAAATTGTATCGCGAATAATATTGCAAATTGTATTGCAAATAATATTACAAATAATATTGCAAATAGTACTGCAAATTGTATGGCGAATAATATTTCAAATAATGTTCCAAATTGTACCGCGAATAATATTGCAAATTGTAAGGCAAATAATATTACAAATAATATTGCAAGTGGTACTGCAAATTGTAAGGCGAATAATATTTCAAATAATATTCCAAATTGTATCGCGAATAATATTGCAAATTGTATATTTCAAATAATATTACAAATAATATTGCAAATAGTACTGCAAATTGTATCGCGAATAATATTTCAAATAATATTGTAAATGGTACTGCAAATTATATGGCGAATAATATTTCAAATAATATTCCAAATTGTATCGCGAATAATATTGCAAATGGTAAGGCAAATAATATTACAAATAATATTGCAAATGGTACTGCAAATTGTAAGGCGAATAATATTGCAAATTGTATTGCAAATAATATTACAAATAATATTGTAGATAGTACTGCCAATTGTATCGCGAATAATATTTCAAATTGTATATCGCAAATAATATTACAAACTCTATAGCAAATGATATTCTATAATCGATTCGTCTGTTATAATATTGACCTCTGCTGCTGCCATCCAGACGCAGCCCATCATCACCAGTAAATAAACAGACAAGAAGACGGAACGAACGTTTGTAAACATGCTTAGGCACTCGGCGTGTCACCTTCCTTTGTATACAATGTGTAATTCCGACGGTGCTTATATACTCTGTATGCACAAGGTGATCGTGCTATTCAACAATAATTACAGATATGGTGTGAAATTCGTTTTTCGTGACCGTTGCATCAGTTACTAAAATTTCGAAAAGAACACTTCGTTTCACAGGCAGCATGTTCCAGAATATTCTCAGACTTATTTTGCCGTCGCAAACTGTCGCCGCAAGAAATGAAAAACCAAAAATCAAATAATTGCAGATTTCTCGAATATCAACGATTTGGTTATTCCAGAATTAATTCAGCGATTAGGCAGAATCGCGAACAGCGTTCTCAAATTTCTTCAGATTTTTTGATCGTGTGCGCGACGGTTGAAAAAAATAAAACCCGAGCTCATCGACGAATGAACATTTGTAAAACTATAATAGTGGCTATCGAAACTTTGAAAATCGTTATTTTTTCAGGTGAATCTATCATTTGCGAACACGCCGTACAATGTATTTTCCGAAATTAGTGTCTGTTGAATTTCGCACGCGCAAATGGCATTGGTAAGGGTGGAACAAATTGTGCATTATCAATGAAGAAGAACAACTCTTTATTTTCTTATGGTAGTCGCATAGTATACGCGTGGCACTATACAGTTCACAATGTAGCGTCCGTAGGTTTCTTCATCCATGCTGCCACTGTTAGTTCACACACATTCCCACTAAGGAAGAAAACAAACAGGTGAGATTTTTACCGTACGTGTATACGCTGTATAAACGAGAAAACGATCAGTTTTACAATGCAGGTGAGATCTCGTGGATCAGCACAAACTCAATCCGCAACCTGAAAAAAAGAAACAACATATTTTCATTATATTGCAAATAATACTGCAAATATTATTGTAAATAATATTGTATAGTATACAATATTGATTTGCGCGATGTACTGACCTTATTACCAAGCACAGCTACAAACGAGACAGAGCTTAGCATCACTAGTAAATAAAAAGGCAAGAAGACGGAATGAACGCTTGTAAACATGTTTAGGCCCTAGGAATACCACGTTCATTAGAATGAGCTGCTATATTCTGCTGGTGTTTATATACGCCTGCGTGCACAAGATGATCACGCAATTTAACGCAAATATAGATACGGTGCGCAATTACGAAATGTGTTTTGTGCGTGCAGTGCGCACCGGCCTTCTAGAATTTAGAAAAAAAAATGCGGCGCGCTAAGGATCACCGGGAACATATTGCAGAATTTTTTCCAAATTTTTTCGCTGCGAACTGACACCGCGAAGAAGGAAAAATCAAAAATCATACAATTGCCGATTTTTCGAAAACCGGAAATTATACTGTTTGCACATTAATTCTCCGATAAGACACTGTCACTAGCAGTGTTCTCAAATTTTTTCAGATTTTTTATTCGAGTGCGCGATAATCGAAAAAAATAAAACCCGAGTTCATCGATGTGTATAACACTGTAATAATGGCTGCAGCAAAATTTACAAACTGTTATTAAACGTTATTTTGTAGTGTGTCTCTAGCATATATCTATCTATATAGCATATATATCTATATAGTATATATCCTGGTGAAAGAAGACAAAACATTTGTTCATAATATTCGAAGCAGCATTTTGTAAAATAATGTTGCAAATGATATTGTATAATCGATTCGTGTGCTACATTGACCTGTGTGCTGTTGTCATCCCGACGCAGCTTAGCAGCAGCAGTAAATAAACAGGCTAGATGACGGAATGAACGCTTGCGAACATGTTTTGACCGTCAGGGTATCACGTTTCATTTTGTATATGGTATAATGTCAAATTCTGCTGGTGTTTATATACTCTGCATGCACAAGGTTAAATTATTTATGTGAAAACTATTTAAGACAATTATACAGAAACGATGGACAATTACGAAACGTATCTAACATGTTCAGTGTTCACGGGCTTATTAAAATTTTGATAAACATGAGACACACTTCGGAACACGGTCAGCACATTGCAGAATTCTTTCAAATTTGTTCGTTGCAAACAGACGTCGCGAAAAAGGAAAAACCGAAAATCATACCATTGCCGATTTGTCGGAAACCAAAAATTATGCTGTCTGCACATTAATTCTCCGATGAAACACTATCGCGAACAGTGTTCTCAAATTTTCTCAGATTTTTTATTCGAGTGCGCGGTAATTGAAAAAAAAATGAAAACTGTAATAATGGCCAGCAAACTTTACAAACCGTTATCTGTGAGGTGGCTCTATCATTTTTGGACATCCTGTATATTTCCAGAAATCAGTGCCTCTTGAATTTCCCTTGTGTATGGGTGCAACAAACTGTGCGTTAATGACAGAGGAATAATAATTCTTTATTTTCTTGTGGCAGTCATATAAAATATACTTGGCACTAGAGAGTTTCCAATGTGGCGTCCCGCGCTGTCTTCGACCATGCTGCTGCCATCGTCTGTTTCATGTTCGTCTTATCTTTTCTTGCAATATTTGGCATGGCATCTGAAAGCAAATAGGTGAGATTTTTACCGACACTTATCGACAACTTATAGACAAATATATAATCAATTTAACCTGGCAGTTCGTCTCAAATGGGAAGGAACAAATGCACGGAATCATCTGAAAGAAGACACACGACATTATTTCACGATATTGCAAACAGATATTGCACATTGCATTGCAAATAACATTGCAAATTCTATTACAAATAATATCGTATAATCGGTTATGCTGACCATTCCGGCTGCCGTCCAGACGCAGCCCACCATCACCAGGAAACAAACGGGCAAGAAGAAAACGCTTGTAAACATGTTCGGGCCGTGGGGGTATCACGTTTCTTCGTATAAAACTGCCAAATCCTGCCGATGTTTATATATCCGCATTTGCAAGGTGATCGCACTAATAACAATTACAGATATGGTATGCGATTACCAAATGTGTTTGTCATGTCCGGCGCGCACCAATTTAATAATAATATATGGAAAAAAGAATGTGTGCGACGTGTCTCAGAATTTTTTCAAATTTTTCTGCCGCGAGCTGCCGCCGCGAACAATGAAAATACGAAAATCAAATAATCGCAGATTTCTCGAAAACCAAAAATGAGGCTGTCCGTGCGTTAATTCTCCAATGAGCTACCGTCGCGAGCATTGTTCACAATTTTTTTCAGATTTTTCGTTCGGGTGCGCGATAGTTGAAAATAATATACAGTAATGTCTCCCTTACTGACGCTCAGATTGTCCACGAAAAATGGACAATTTGGGAAGAGGAGATACGATTATCCGAGCCTTGCGGCTCGTTTCTATCATTGTTGACAATTTACAACTATAAAAACGAGCCAAAAGGCTCGCATAATCGTATCTCCTCTTCCCAAATTGTCAATTTTTCGTGGACAATCTGGGCGTCAATTAGAGAGACATTACTGTAATCTGTACTCGTCGCGTGCTCCTGCTATGGGAAATTAATTTGTACTCGTTGGTTTTATTGTTTATTGGATAATGATTCGATGGGAGGAATATATATATATATATATATATATATATATATATATATATATATATATATATTATTATATATATTATTATGTAATTATAATAATTATAATTAATATATTACGATCGGATGAACGTTCGAATAAGTCGAAGTTAAAATATCGAGTTTAAACGTCGCCGTTACGAAGCAATGCGCAATTGTCGCGATTCGAGGTCGGTGTTTTCACGTTGTCGAGCTGGTTTCCCGTTGCGAAATCATGTTCTACACGCTTTTTGTTTCGTCACGCCGGTTTGTAAGTATATTCGTATGCAAAGGGCTTCGGAATTTTCTGTGACAATGGGTGCAACAGAATTACCAGGGCGCACGTACGCGAATCAAAAAGAGGTGGCACGGTAACGCGATATTCAAAAATACCATGTTCGAGCCGGTATAAACTCGGGAACAACTGCCGGCAGTTTCAACGGGCCGGCGCGGCGCAACCGGTCGCGTTTACAGCAGTTGCAGGTTCATTTTGCGTTGCACTGTCAATACGGCAGACACACGCTGACGCGGGGATAGTTTGATAAATACGTATGCGTTAATGCGTAATGCTGTTTGCTGAATAAACCAGTGCCACTTTATGCGTTCTAACACAACGCCGTTTCTATTAATATAACGTTATTCGCGATTCGCGGCCGCTACTAGTTTACAGAAATTCGCGGCGCGGCAGAAATATCCGCGATTTTACGAGGCCGTCGACGAATATCCGGTTTAACGGCGTTTTGAGAATTTTGAATTTCACTGGTTCATATTTTCTTCTTATTCGAATATGGTTTCAGAGATGCGCGCCATGTGATTTGTTCGAATTTCTGAAAAAAGGGGTTATAGAGGGGTTGTAATTCGCAGTTTGTTATTTAATCAAATCCATGGTTTGATATTTATTCAAATCCATATTTTGCTATTTAATAAAATCCATACTTTTCTTTGCTATTTAATAAAATCCATACCTTTTTTTTGCTATTTGATAAAATCGATATTTTTCTATTTAATAAAATCAATATTTTACTATTTAATAAAATCCATATTTTCCTATTTAATAAAATCGATATTTTTCTATTTAATAAAATCAATGTTTTACTATTTAATAAAATCCATATTTTCCTATTTAATAAAATCCATATTTTGCTATTCAAACAAATCCATACTTTGCTATTTAATATAATCCATATTTTCCTATTCAATAAAACTTATATTTTGCTATTTAATAAAATCCATATTTTCCTATTTAATAAAATCCATATTTTGCTATTCAAACAAATCCATACTTTGCTATTTAATATAATCCATGTTTTCTTATTTAATAAAATCGATATTTTTCCATTTTAATAAGATCGATATTTTCCTATTTAATAAAATCCATATTTTGCTATTCAAACAAATCCATAATTTGCTATTTAATATAATCCATATTTTCCTATTCAATAAAACTTATATTTTACTATTTAATAAAATCCATATTTTCCTATTTAATAAAATCGATATTTTCCTATTTAATAAAACCTATAATTAGCTATTTGATAAAATCCATGTTTTCCTATTTAATAAAATTGATATTTTGCTATGTAATAAAATCCATATTTTCCTATTTAATAAAATCCATATTTTGAGGTTTCATAAAATCCATACTTTTGTTTACAATAAAATGCATAGTATAATTTCTAACAACATCCACATTTTGCTATTTAATAAAACTCAACAAAAATCAAATTTGTCTTTCCAATAGAGTTCCATATCATGCTTTCGAATAAAATCCATATCTTGATTCCCAATACGGTTCGTATTTTACGCGTGTTCTTTTTCCTTTTCTCTCTTTTTTTTCCATTCAGCGTTCAGAACATTTACAAGATGAAATGTGTTTCGCCTCGAACAAGAGGTCCACGGTTTCTAATGCATTTTTGTTCTCCCCTATTCATCCCGGCACGCCTTCAATCTCGCCCCACGGCAAGACAAAAATGGCCTGCCATCGGCAACCATCTTGCCACAATCTCGCAGTACACTACACGTCAATTCCCGCGGGAATCTTCAATCCTTTCGGAAACAAGTCGAGCAAGTTAGAAAATCTTTATTACTCTTGAAAAAGAAAAACCGCGTCCGTTGCCCGGGAGTTTTCCACCGCGGATATTATACCGGCGACAAAAAATATTAAAAATATATCCCCGGTGCGCACAATGCACCGGGCGTTTTAATATTGTTAATGTGATCTTCGTTTCAGATAAAAAAAATCCGGACAAAAAGCCGTGAGATTAATTGATGCGTGCAGACAACACAGTTCCTTCCTGTTCGAATCATTTTGAAAAACTGTCTTTATAATAAGAATATCTTCAAATTTTATCAAAAATGTTTTTTTTATATTTATTCACTCATGTATATTTATATACATATTTTATATATGTCTGTATATTTAATAATATAATAATATATATTAATATACAGGGTGTTCCACAATTATTTTAACAGTCGAAAATGAGGGGTAACTGAGGTCATTTGAAGTAACTTTTTCCTTTGCGAAAATGCAATCTGCGGCTTTGTTTACGAGTTATTAACGGAAAACACTGACCAGCACGAGGCTTTGACAGATGGTCAGGACGGACTCGAGCCGCGTTCGAAGTATTCAACAAATCACGAAGCGAGCACTTTCCGGATTCTTCACTGTACACCTTGTATTGTATAATATAATAAATATTTGTAAATATTAAATAATAAAAGATAATATAAACATTATATTATATAATAAAATCATATAATATACCATGCATAATACATGTATCAATATATAATAATATATGTATATTATATTATATAGTAAAATTATATAATATGATCTATATAATATTATTATAATATAATAATAAATACTATTATTATAATAACATAACATATATAATATTATTATAATATATAGTAATATATAATAGTATAATATATATAATAATAATAATTATATAGTATATAATTATATAATAACCTTTTTTTGCCAGGAAACTATTCGCCTGAAAAACTTGCCTGCGGGATAATATACCGTCGGCAACCTAACTTCGGGGCCGCGAAAATTATAGCTGTCGCGTTCAAACCGCGATCATTTTCCGAACGTAATTTTCGGCAACTTTCCCGTATCGCGCTCTCTCGCCGGGCGTTTGTCAGATTTAATAGCGGCGGGCGGGCGGGCCTCTAAAACCGTGATAAATCTTCGTTATAAACTTTTAGTTGACTTCATTTCCCTAATGAAGGGTCATTATCCGGTGGACTCATCCGGCGGAATTAAATTTTTATAATTAAAGGTGCATTAACGGCGGCATAACGAATGAAAGTCGGATCTGAAAAATCCGGCTCGAGTAAACACAAAGTGAGCAAGAGTAAAAAGTTAATGGAAACGTTGCCCCCGCTTTCGCGCACCTACCCGTCGTCCACGGTGAAGTTTGTAAAATATTTTGCGAACGTAATCTTTCATAACTTGGACGAGCATTCCGGATGCCGGCTGCGCGAAACAAAAATCCCGCAGCGTTTAAGCGGAATTATACGACAGCGCTTGTCGAATTATCGGCGCGTGCCGTCGTTCTTTCGATTCGTCGAAATTATCTCATCGTGCTACATGGACCAAAGTTACTCTATCTTAAAGTGGACACTTCAGGCTCTAATTTGTGCTAAGTCGTGTTAAAAAAGTCCTCCAGGAACGCAACGGAAATTCAACCTGAATTCATCCGTTAAAGTCGAGGCATTTTTCATCGTGATAGGAGTCGCGTTATCTCAATTTGTCAGAATGATCTCGCAACGTTCCTTCCATCTAAGTGACTCTGTCTTAAAGTGGACATTTCGGGCTATAATCTGAGCTAAGTCGCGTTAAAAAGATCCTCCAGGAACGCGACCGAAATTCAACTGAAACATTCCTGTTAAAATCGAGGCATTTTCGATCGAATCAAGGGTTGATTTTTTCAATTTTTCAATACTCGATCTTCTTTTCGATTTCGTAATTATTTTCGAACCATATCTATCCCATTCTGAAGTAGACACTTTCAACTTTAATTTGAGCTATGTAACATCAACAAAGTCTAACGAAAATATAATTGACCGTTTTCTTGAATTTTCGTTTAAAATCGAGGTGTATTTTTTCGAGTTGAAAGGTGGGTTTTGTCAATTTCTCAAAATGATTGCGGGATTTTTTTTTAAATATAAGCTATCCTATTTTAGAGTATAATCTTCCAGCTTCAATTTGAGCTAAGTACCATTTGAAAAATGCGACGGTAGTATAATTTAACATCGCTCTGAATTTTCGTTTGAAATCGAGCTGTCTTACTTCAAGTTGGAGGGTGGGTTTTCTTTCTGAATTTTTCAAAATGATCGCGGGATTCTTTTTTAATGTAAGCTGTCCTATCTTAAAGTAGAAGCTTGCAGTTTCAATTTGAGCTAAGCATCATTTAAAAAGTGCAACGTGAGTATAATTCAACATTGCTTCGAATTTTCGTTTGAAGTCGAGCTGTCTTACTTCGAGTTGGAGGCTGGGTTTTCTTTCTCAATTTTTCAAAACGACCGCGGTATTCTTTTTTAATATAAGCCATCCTATCTTAAAGTAGAAGCTTGCAGCTTCAATTTGAGCCAAGTATCATTTGAAAAGTGCGGCGGAAGTATAATTTAACAACGCTTTGAATTTTCGTTCAAATTCCACTGTTCCCAGTTTGACAGCAAATTAATGCGATTCAATCGCCGGGAACAAAGTGACCGTGTGAACGACGTGAATGCTCCGGGTCAAGGTCGACCCGGCCACCGGTTTACCGTTACAAACAGATCGTGAATACGTTCAGCACGCGGGAAACGCCGTAGTTTAACCTTGACATAACCACGAGATCTTTGCGCGAGATTATGCGCTCGCTGTAAGCTCGCTCGCGATCGTCGCGATAGAAAGACACGCTCGCTTTGCTTCGAGAGCTCGCGGCGCTGCGTTAGCGGACGGATCCGTGTTGTCCTATGGGCAACGGTCGAAACAAAGCGTGCCGACGGGCCGAGGGAGCGACCGACACGACGCGGCGCGGCGCGGCGTTGCGTCGACGACACGCGCGCAATAAGCTAACGGAGCCGCGTTGTTAGCGTTACGCGATCTATCGCGCAGGTATGCAGCTGTCGTCCGTGGATATTTTATAAGAAGCGACGGTGTTGTGTCCGTGCGACGCGGAAGAACAGGGAACAGCCGATTCCTTGGCATGGGCAACGTTAGGGGTAGGGAAAAAGGTCACCGGCACCAGCGGTACCGCGACCTTCTCTCTGTCCGGTGCCTTCCTTGTCTTCTTCGGCGATGTAACGGGTGTCGAAAAATTACCGTGATGTCCAAAACATCGTCGAACCACGCGGACAGTCCGTCAAGGTGGTCACAGTGTGACAGAAAATTGTTCTTCATTTTTTAATTACGTTTCAACGTGACTGGAAAACGATGTTGTTATTTATTTAGACAATAATTGGTGCGATAATTGTTATACCGTTGTATGAAGCTGTAAGTAATATCTTCAATTATTATGCTATAGTATTATATAATACTATAAGTAATCTCTCTTGCATTATTATACTGTAGTATAATCCTACAAGTAATTCCTCTAATTATTTTACTATTGTGTAATATTCTAAGTAATTTCTCTAATTACTATACTATAACTATAATTACTCTAACTATTATTATACTATAGTATAATTAATCTCTCTCTAATTATTACATTGTTGTATAACACTATAAGTAATGTCTTGAATTACAATAGCATAGTATTGATATTATAATTAATTTCTTTGATTATTATACACTAATATAATACTATAACTAATTTCTCCAAAATTTTAATTATTATTCCATATAGTATAATAGTATAATTAACTTCTCTAAACAGAGACAACATCAGTTCTGCAAACGGTTATCATGGTAATTTATGTAAATAAATAACGTGACTTCAATAATTAAGACAAAGAAACGAATCTTCCATTTTTGGCCTTGTATCGTCGAGGTTAAGTGCAGCCGTCGATTTCACAGTCAATTGGTTACACGAACGTCCACCGAAGCAAAAGAGTGCGGTGACCGCGTCGGAGGGTCGCCGCGCGTCGACACGAAATATTTTGACACCCAGTGCAGTGTCCCAGCCTTTTTCGATCATCGTGCGGCACGTCTTTACTCGATGAGTTTTCATTTCTTTAACCGCGGCCTTCATCATCGTGAATTTCTGCGCGCTGCCGCGGCCGTTCGTTCGTTCCTTCGACCGGCGATTCAAATGCGAAAGCGTTCACCGGCTCTTTGTACGTGATTTGCTGGGAACCTTAATTAGAAAACGCCATCGAGGAGCCGCGTGCCTCATTCTCCCTCTATTCCTCTCTCTCTCTCTCTCACTCTCTCTCACTCTCTCTCACTCTCTAGTTCTCTCTCTCTCTCTCTCACTCTCTAGTTCTCTCTCTCTCTCTCTCTAGTTCTCTCTCTCTCTCTCTAGTTTCTCTCTCTCTCTCTCTCTTTAGTTCTTTCTCTCTCCCTCTCTCTCTCTCTCTCTAGCTCTCTCTCCCTAGCTCTCTCTCTCTCTCCCTAGCTCTCTCTCTCTCTCTCTCTCTCTCTCTCTCCCTAACTCTCTCTTCCTCTCTCTCTCCCCCAATTGTCTCTGTCTCTAATTTTCTCTGTCTAGCTCTCTCTCTCCCTCTCTCTTGCTTCTGAGCAACTTCTGAATTGCAGCTAATTTTTTTAAACAAATTAATGATTCAGTACAGATATTTAAAGATATTAAAAATGTATTGCACTATTATTTTATTCAATAATATAATTAAACAAAATAAAGAAATGTTTATACAGTTTCTCTATCATGCAATTGACGCGAACAATTTTTATTTCGCACAAAAGTCCTCAATGTTCCATTATATCGTTTATATATTATTATTAATTGTACTATATATTATTATATCTATTATAAAAGTCCACAATGTTCCATTACATCGATTATCTATTATTACTAATTGTGCTATATATTATTATATCTTTTATAAAAGTCCATAATGTTCCATCATATCGATTATATATTATTATTAATTATACTATATATTATTATGTCTTTTATCAAAGTCCACAATGTTCCATCATATGGATTATATATTATTATTAATTATACTATATATTATTATATCTTTTGTTGTATCAACGAGTTAAATTTCTTGATTAGCTCTTGGGATTTGTTATTGCGATAAAAATACGCTAGGTGATGCACGACTAAATAATACAACTCCTATTGTTTAAATATATTTTATATCGCCATTTATTAGGTGGTCGATCATAGTGTTCGCCCACTTTCGAATTTCTTATCCGTAACAATCGTCGGAAAGTTCCGATTGAAATCAAATCTTTTGTCGATATAAAATGTTGTTCGGGCGATATTTTGCAAATAAACAGACACATTTTATTGCATTCTCGCCGGTGGCGGGCACGATATATAACACTGACGCAACGGCAAGAGCGCGATAACAGCGAATTTCATTTTCCGTAACATCATTTGTTTTTCGCGGAAGCCTTGTTTCCATTGATGCCGGTGCACACTTCGCTGTTTTACATGTATATATAGATACGCAATACGTGTATCGCTGCACCAGTGGCGTGCAAAAGCTATTAAACGCATCGTGAGTCAGGTATCGTATTGATTGACAACGGAAATGGGAGGGATCGTAACTTCGTGATATGTCGAGAGAACAGCGAGCGTAATTTTTTCTGCGACATGTTGATAATATAAAAACCGTTCTTATCTGCATTGTTCTCCGGGTTGTCGCAAGCATGATATTTACGCGCTATATTTACAGTAAATTCTCGAAAATTGCACAAAATTATAAATATTATATATTATTATATGTTATATAATATATTATTATTATGTTAAATTATATTATATTATATTATAACATAAATATTATGTACAAGCTGAGCGTTAATTAGTTTATTAAAACTAATAATTAATAATTAACTAATTATTAGTCGATAAAGCAAAACGTCTCAATTTTGCAAGGATCATTTGAATCAATCTCAGACGCATTCCTGTGTGACTTTTCTAACGCGGCGTGGCTCAAATTAAAGGTTGAATTGTCCACTTTAAAGTGGGGTAACTCAGGTTTAAAAAGAATCCCGCGATCATTTTGAAAAATTAAAAAACCCATCGACCAACTCAAGGAGATATACCTCGATTTTGAAGAAAAATTCAAGAAGATGGTAAATTACATTTTCATTGGGCTTTTTAGATGTTACATAGCTGGAAGTGTAGCTGGAGGTGTCTACTTTAGAATAAAGTAGCTGCGACGGAGAAGTATAATTTAATACTGCTTCGAATTTTCGTTTGAAATCGACCTGTATTTCTTCAAGTCGAAGGGTGGGTTTTCTTTTTCAATTTTCCAACACGATCTCGTGATTATTTTCAAACCGTAGTTATCTCATTCTAAAGTAGACACTTTCAGCTTCAATTTGAGCTATTTAACAACTAAAAAATCCAACGAAAATGTAATTTATCATTTCCTTGAATTTTCATTTTAAATCGAGGTAAATTGCTTCGAATAGGAGGGTGGGTTTTTTCAATTTTCCAAAAGGATCTAGGAATTCCCTTTTAATCAAAGCTATTCTATCTTAAAGTAGAAACTTTCAGCTTCAATTTGAGGTATTTAGCATCCAAAAAGTCCAACGAAAATGTAATTTACCATTTTCGTTGAATTTTCGTTTAAAATCAAGGTATATTTTTTCGAGTTAAGGGTTGCGTTTTACCAATTTTCCAATATGATCGCGGGATTCTTTTTGAACCGCAACTAGCCTATTTTAAAATAGACACTTCCAGCTTCAATTGAAGCTACGTAGCATCTAAAAAGTCCTACGAAAATGTATTTTACCATTTTGTTTAAATTTTCGTTTGAAACCGAGGTATATTTCCACGAGTCGGAGGGTGGGTTTTTTCAATTTTTCCAAATGATCACGATACCCTTTTTGAATCGCAATTACCTTATTCCAAAGTGGACACTTTCAGCTTCAATTTAAGCTATTTCACGCTTGAAAAGTCCTTAACCGAGCTGAGCGTCAATTAGAGAGAATTTACTATACAGCGAAGACGGTAAAAGATGGAACAGATATTCGACACTCGAATATTTCTCCTGCATCAAATTGCAGTATACAAAACATAGTAATTCCAGAGAATTCGCGAGAAATGAGCGCGCGCCCCGTAGTCCGGGCAATTTGATAATTCTCGCGGACAGAGAGGGAGCGAAGAGGCGGTAGCGTGCACGCGATACATTTGGTTCGGACTTCCTAGAAACATGACCTTCAGGTATACGTTGCAGCAAAGAAACAATGGAAAAAACGCACGAGACCTACGGAACCGGGAGTCAGCGTTTCACAAGGGTCTCAGTTACCGTGCTGGAGCGAGCCGTGCTCTGCCGCTACAAAGTCTCATGATCCATTAAATATCAAACAAACAGCAGCCTTTGGAAAAACACCGTTGAAATCCTCGCCCGTTAGGTGCGCGTTTCATTAAAGCCCCGGCGGATCTGTTATTTCCGTGCACGCTGGAAAACGGTCGCCCCCGCTTCTTCTATTCCTCTGATAATCGCTGCTAATCTTCGCGGCACGAAATAAGAGCTTTCGACGGCGCCGCACAGTGATCCGTTTTGCAGTATTCAGTGACAAGCTGTTACAACCTTCGAAAACCGTTTCGAGATATCGCAATGAAATTTACGCCAGAAGTGATTAAAAAATAGTCGCTTTCAGCTACCGATAATGAAATATTTTTCCTATTTGTTAAACAATAAATTTCGATAAATCTTCATCGCTATTTTCGATCTAAAAAGAAATTGTTCAAACGTAATTATACTAATTATTTTTCACATTCTAAACATGTATTTCATGATTCTATTTCACATACCTGCAACGTTTTACGGAATACTTTTTATGGAATACCAACGGTCGTGACGCGGTCCTTTTTAAACAATAATAACTTCCAGATTGCTCTATGTAGGGACGCGATCTTTCCGCAGTTATTTAAAGGAAGCTGCATAGAAAATATTATTGTTTGCTAGAACACGGAGACCGATGGCGTTCAAAAGTTATCCACCGTCGAATACAGCGAATTTTTTGTATTCGTCGCGTATCGACCGCTGTCACTTTTTTAACATATATATATCATTAAATAATCTCTTAATAACTAAAAGGAACATATACGATTTCTCATTAGAAATGTACGATCTTTGTAACGCAGAAAGAATCGAGAGAAAATATGGCACACAATGATCAGGGCATCGCGAAGAATGCGAGGAGTTCCGTCGGGCGAAATGTTGTCACTGAATTCTCCGAATCGGACCGCTGCGCGCCGTCGCGTCAACGATACAGAGTCCGCCTCGCTCTTTCTTCTTTTATTTACGGCCGAACGCGTCTCACGGTAATGTGGAGGGGGGCGAAGTCACAGCCGCGCGAATGTAATGGACAAGGAACTGCAGGCGTCGTTCGCGAGCGTCGCGTCGGGTGTCGTGCCGTTGCGCCGTACGCGACGACGACGGGCACGGCGTGGTAAATGACGCTCGTTGTTAAATAAATGATTCCTCGGATGGAGGGCCGCGCTCGATCTCCGTACGAATATTTCACGATCGCGTCGCGTCGCGGAGCGTCGCGTAGCGCTGAGAAGCGTTCTTGTTGCGCCAACGGGCGACATTTTTTCATGAAACGTAACCCGGAGGGGGGAGGGGGAGGACACGTCAGCCGCGAATCGATACTAGAAAGAAAATAAAGCCGCTCGGACAAAAGACCCGGCGACGCGTCGGTCGTGTCGCGATTTACCAGACCCTCGGAACGTACTCGTATTAACCCTTCGCAGACGAGTGTCGACTCTGAGGCACCGTTAACAAAATAATTTCAACGTTCTGACGAAATTGCCGGTGTTCGAAACACTGTTAAAAGTGTAATCGTTGCATCCAGTCGCAAAATTCGATTTCACGTGTGCAAGATGCGTTGGAAAATTGAAATGGAAAAATATAGTGGATTGGAAAAACTGTTTTGGATTTCGTGTTGAAATGGCTGCGACTGCGAAGTGTTAACAGTAGAGATGCGAGCAAAAATATTGGAAATAGAGGCGGGATCATGTATATTAATATTATAGTATATTGCAGTGTATATTAATAATATATTATATACTATATAATGTATAATATATTATACATTATATATTATAATATATAATGTATAATATATTATAATATATTATTATAGTATATTGTAATGTATTGTATTATATAAGTTATTGTATAAGTATATTAATAATAATGTAAATATAATAATATAATATAATAATATAAATATGTCGACAAGGAATTATAACACAGAAAGATTTTCGAAAAGAAAATTGGCCAACTTCGACCGACGACAACTCCGCGAAAAATCATCGCAGAACAACCACCAATATTCCAAATTAAAACATGAAGCTTTCCCTTCGAACCACCCTTTCTCGATTTTATGTTCGCCGCACCCTCGCCATTATAACCCTTTAAATACAAGGCACGTTCATCGTATCCAACATCGTCGAGTTCGACGAAACGCGCGGACTTCGTCAAATTTTTTCCAACGACGCCATTCGCAGAGAAACGTAGTACGATCTTTTCTCTTTAATTTGAAAAAAAAACGCGGCTGCGATTTTTTGTCGCGAAGTTACAGCGGTTCGAAGTGACCCTAGTTTAAGGATAAAGTGTCTTAAGTGCAAGCGGCGTATATTGGAAACAACGATGTGACCAGGTGCGTTGTAAATAGAGTAAATCACGAATAGTTATGGAATTAGATTATATTAAACTATATTAAAGTACTTAAACTGTTAAATTATAGAGAGACGGGGTCAGGCGTGTTGTAAGCGGACGCGGCGTACGAATCGGCATTTCTGAGGTCTTTCGGTTATAGGGACTGCGAGAGGATCAGTGGTCGGTCGGTCGGGATAGCTCAATTGGTTAAAGCAGTGGCTGGCAGGCGGAGACCCGGGTTCGAATCCCAGCCCCGAACTTTATCTATCTATCCCCCCATCGGTGTCGACTATTTTACTTGTACAACGGTTCAAGTATATATCAGTATATGTGTTTCTATTCTGTCTGAAGTCTCGAGGATGGACTTTCAAAAGTATTATCTGAAGTAGAAAGAGAGAGATGTGACCCAAATGTTTGTATATTGTAAGCCCAGAGGGGGGGGGGTGGGTTCTCAAAGATGTGTATCCTAAATAATAGAGTTCGACTCAGGTGTAAAGTTTACAAGTAAAAGAAATATGCAGATCAAGAAGAAGAGAGTAACTTAATAAGTAAAGTAGATGGATTCAAATATATCTGAAGTAGAAAGAGTGACCTAATGTATATTATAAGCACAGATGGGTTCAAAAATCTATTCTAAATAGAGGTTCCATTTGGGTATAGAGTTACAAGTAAAAAATATGGAGATCAAGAAAAGAAGTATGTCGTTATAAGTAGAGATATATGTGACACACATGTGTGTATTATCTACTAAGTAAGAGTATGTGTGGGTTCAGATGAATTATAAATAGACAAAGAGAGAGATATGGGTTTCAAGTATATTATATAAAAATATAGTTTGAGATTCTAGTCTGACATAAACTATCTATAGTCTGAATATAAACAGACCATATGTGATAGAGTATATTATAAATAGAGGTATATAAACAATTATTATATATAAATAGTCATATTACTAATATTTATTATATTACTATTAATTATATATAAATAAATTATATATAAATATTACTGTTAATTATATATAAATAGTTATATTACTAATATAGTTGTGTTAACAAGAGTACAGAACCAGTACAGTTGGGTTCAAAATTCTGCTACAAACAGAGAGAGAATAGGTTCAACTACATTACACAGTCACGTCGGTGGAGGGGGGAGTGTCTCTACAGTTGGAAAGCCAACTTGTATAAAATGATTACACAGCAAGTGCGCTAGAAAGAAAAAACTTCATCGCAAGTACGTATATCGAACTCCCGAGGCCGTCCCCGGTCGCGTGTAAACGTATTCAACCATGGTGCATCGTAGCGTGTACGACGTTAGCGGGGACGTTCGACGTTTAACGAGGTATATATATCGTTCACAAAGAAAGTTTTCCCGGCCCGAGCAGCGACGATACCGCGCCCCCCCCCCCACTCCAACTCCTCGCGCGTCGGTACGTAACTCGGCGGGGGCGTAACGAGAGCGACGACGCGCGCGCTTCGTACTTCGAAATTTTCGCGGTGTCGTTCGGTGGGCTGGTGGTGTTCAGTGTTTGATAATGACGCCGCGACTGCTTACGCGGGAATGCGCGAAAGAGACGGGAAACTGGCAACAAAAAAAAGAAGAGAAAGAAAGTACACGCACGCGCTACGGTGAACGAAGGACGGGGAGAAAGGAGGAGGGGAGCAATGAAAACTTATCCGGGGGAAGAGCGCGCGGGAGGAACGCGTTTTCCAGGGACCACGCGGTTGTTGTTGTTACTTATCTCGTAATGTCCAGTTACCGCGGCGTGCCTTCTCCGAGGCCGCGTGAAACTTTGATGGCGCGTTCCACTCGAAATTGAGCTCTTCGCCGTGAGTTTTCTCGCGCGATGGGTGTGTAAGTCCGATGACGGGGTCAAAAGTGACCCGGGACCAAATGGAACTCGCGATGGGCCGTTCGATAGCTTATCGAAGGAGAATACTTTGTGCCAGTTCTCGACCCTGTATGTCGACCCGGGGGGTAGTAATGGGGCGACAAAGGGAATAACGGTATATATTCCGCAATTTCTCTTAAGTTCTTCAATTGAAAATTCTGAAAATTCTGAGACATATTAACCATTCGGGTACGCGTCCGTGAATTTTTTCCAAATTTTTGGCTTCGAAAGCGAATTTTCACAAATTAGACAATTTTCGAAATGCCGATTTCTTATCGAACTTATGTAATGGCTATGTTTATATTTTTACAGTTTTGGCACCTCGTTATGGTTGTTAATATATGATTTTTTCAGATTTTCCAAAGTGGGGACACCTGGTTAAAAAAATCAGGAACCGATAAATTTAGATATTGCCGGCTGTATCGGTCGTTCAATTACGTTGACATTATTTCAGTTTTACCAGCTCATTGTGATTGTTAACTTACATTTTTCTCAGACGATTTAGAAAGGTGCGTCGTATTGAAAAAAATTTAGAAATGCTATTCTAGTCGATTTTTTTGTTGTCGGAACAGGGAACGTTCTCGATGCGTCCCACCGACGCCCATTGTTCCCGCCGGTTTCCGCGCGCGCGCGTGCATGTGTCACGTGTAAAAGTTATAATTTTATCACAGGAGGTGCGCATTTAATTGGATTCGGCGAACAAGTTCTGTTTGTGCTGTATTGTACGGAGCGACGTGTGCGTCGATATATTGT
This sequence comes from Megalopta genalis, assembly GCF_051020955.1. Classification (NCBI taxonomy): domain Eukaryota; kingdom Metazoa; phylum Arthropoda; class Insecta; order Hymenoptera; family Halictidae; genus Megalopta; species Megalopta genalis. Next base: position 4,363,587 of record NC_135026.1, on the reverse strand, counting down.
TGCCTATTATAATAATTGCGTTCACGTGGTTTTGTGGTCAAAGCGAGAGTTAATGTTATTATGAAACACAATTATACTGTGTATTTATTGTGTAATTATTATAACGTGCTACTTCCGTGACAAATTATTAAATTCGGACGGCCGATCGTTTACTGCCGACCGGGCCGCCCACGGCTCGCCATTGTACGCTGCATTGGCAGCCAACATTTGGCAACGTCGCAGGACACTGTAGAACTTCCGCCTTCCTGTTATTTTCATTTCCATTGTTTGCGGAAATTGGTTTGTAGTCATTATTTCTTAGAAATAATGTGTTCTTATAAATGTAAATGTAAAAAATGTAAAAAAATAATGTACACATGTATAAATGTATAAAAATAAATGTAAATAATGTTCTCGTAATAATGGTTCTTATAAATGAATCTCTTTTTATAAGTAATTTTATGCTTACAAAGCTGTCACTGACACGCTTTTGTGGAGCGGATAAATTATTTTACGTAAACGACAGTTCCCAAGAGAGAAGGAGAGAGAGAGAGAGAGAGAGAGAGAGAGAAAGAGAGAGAGAAGACGCTAGACTCTGTTCGGCTCCGTTCGGCTACGCACGGCTCTGTTTGGCTTCGCATGGCTTTGCACGGCTATGCACGACTCTGTACGGTTCGACTCGGCACAGCTCGGCATAGCTCGGCAACCGCTCGGCACGGTTCGGCACCGCTCGGCACCGCTCGGTACCGCTCGGCACGGCTCGGTACCGCTCGGCATGGCTCGGCACGGCTCGGCACGGTTCGGCACGGCTCGGCACGGCTCCGCACGGCACGGCTCCACGCGGCACGGGTCGGCTCCGCACGGCTATATTCGGCACGGCTCGGCTCCGCACAATTCCGCACGGCTCTGTTCACCTCAACTCGACTCGACGCGACTCGTCTGCTTACATTTCCGGCATTTTGCGAACATTACGGTGGCATTCATGTGACGTATCCGCGGCTCTTCCTCCGGCGCTGTGTCTTCTTTTCTTGTGCACCAGTCCGAGCATCGTCTGCTAGGCTTCACGCTCGCGCCGCGTCTTCCTTTATTTTCCCTTTTTGAGTGCTCTTCCTGTTCGCCCTGCTCCGCCCGGTTTCCCAGCCTTCGCCACGCGCTCCCTCCCCCCCACTCCCTCTTTCTTTCACGGAACCTTCCTGCGGGATAGTTCGCGTTCCACCCTCCGCGACCCGCCGCCGTCGCAATAACTCACCGTTCCACCGTTTTCTGGCCAAGCAATTCCCGCGAAGATTGCGCGCGTCTGTTAACTATTATCGTTACTCGCCGAGCCTCCCGCCGAATTTGCCCATTGTTCTCTGCGAACGATCGCGGGCCCGAATCACCGCCGAAGAATATTATTGTCCCACGGTGGCCCTGATCGATTAATCTTCCAGTCGCCTCGGCGCGGCGATGATTTCTCGCCGATGAAACCTTGGGAACGACGGAGCATCGAGCTTCGACGAGTTCTATGGAGGTTCGAAATTTTTTTATGTTCAATCGAGAACAAAGGAAAAGAAAAGAAGTCCAAAAGCGATAAAAATTTCGTGGAAAGCGACCGGTGGACAGCATTTCCAACTCGTTCAATGTATTAATATATAAATATATTATATTATTATTAATTGTAGTATATAATTATTAATATATAATACATTATAAAATTATATATATATATATTATTTTATATATTATTTATTATTATTATATTAATCATATACTAATATCATATATTATTGATTTATTATTATTTATCCTAGCTAACTGGTTAATACAACTGACAGTACTCGGTATAATAATGACACAGCGTTTTCCGCCAACAAATTCGATATATCCGCAACGGTTCTGTTCCAAGTAAGCTCCGGGCTTAAGGAACTTTCCCTAGACCGCCGCCATTTGTTTCGCCGCTCTGGCTCTGCCTCGCCTGCTCCCACCACGTCTCCATAGACGTTGGTATCACGCGCGAACCTAATGCCTCATGCGAGCATCTCTCGTAAAGGGGATAGCGCCGTAAGATCATCGCCGTTCGCTCCCGTAAAATGACCGGTGTTGGGAAATTTGCACATTCGTTATTAACCCGTTGAACGACCGCAGCTGCCGTTTTATTCGCTGGCAAAGGAGCTTTTGAAACACTCGACGCAGAAGACACGGGGGCGATTATTATTGATCGGTTCTGTCGAGGTTATTGGTTGCACTGACATTTGTTGCAGTGGATAATGTTGCGCTAAACTTTGTTGCAATGCATAATGTTGAGCTAAACTTTATTGCACTGCACAAAGTTGCGCTGAATTTTGTTGCGCTAAAATTTGTTCCAATACACAACGTTGCACTAAACTTTGTCGCAAAGCACAATGTTGCAATCTTTATCGCAACATTGGGACGTTCCAACAAACGATGTTGCATTACACGTTACTCCAATGAACGATGACTTAAAGCACCAGGTCGCACTAAATGATGGCGCGTCGAACGAGCTTTCGATGAACGATGTTGCAATACACAAAGTTGCAATGCACGGGACTCCGTCGTACGGAGTTGTAATATACGAGGTTGTTATGCTCGAAGTTGCAATGCACGAAGTTACACTGAGCGAGGTCTCACTGAAAGAGGTGACGACAAACCGTGTTCTAATGAACGATATTGCAACGAACGAGGTTGCACCGAACGACGTTCCAGCGAACGAGGTTGCGTTAACCGACGTTCCGATGAACGAGGTCGCGATTACACGCTGTTGCAATAAACGATGGCGCAATGCACTGGCTGTATTAATCGATGTTGCGCGAAACGAGCTTTCGATAAACGATGTGGCAACACTCACGAGGTTCCGATTCACGAGATTGCGCCGAACGAAGTTGCAATATACGAGGTTACAAGACACGAGGTTGCAATACTCGGCGTTGTAGTACACGAAGTCACACCGAACGATGTTTGCAATAAAGTGTGCCTCGCCAAACGTGCTTGCACCGAACGATGTTCGCGATAAAGTGTGTTGCACCGAACGAGGTTGCGACGAACGAGGTTTCAAAGCACGGGGTTGCAATAATCGATGCTGAAATACAAGAAGCACCCGGCTTGAATGATGTTTGCAATAAAGAATGTAGCACCGAACGAGCTTGCTACGGAAACTGTTGCGACGAAGGAGCTTGCAACAAACAATGTTGCGGCAAACATGGTTACAATAAACAATATTGCAGCAAACAATGCTGCGAAAAACGATGTTGAAATCCACAATATTGTAACGGATTATGTATCAACAAACAATGTTGCATTCCGCAACGTTGGAATCCACAATGTTGCACTAAACTCGGTGTATACGTCTGCCACAGCAATGCTATACCTGTTTCCTCCTGGCTTAATCGCCTTCGTTAACGACAGCGTCGACGAGAGCGGAGGATTCCGAACAGCATTAATTTCCATCGGGATCGGAATTAATGTCTTATGAATGACGATTACGGCGAACATTTTATTCATACGTCATGCATCCCCGCGACTCGCCGCGGAGCAAATTTATTCAACCAGCGGTTCGAACGCGCGTCCGAACATTCGTCTCGCGGAGAGTCGAGACCCGAAAGTTCTACGGCGACCGGGCAAATGGATCCGCCCGACCCGTGTAAGTGATTTAAGAACGGAGGCCGCGGGGACGGCGAACGCCCGCGAAAAACTCGGCTAAGAACAATTTGAATAATTGAGAGTCGGCGAGGGATTGCAGTCGGCGACGTTGCTCTCCCGATGCGTTTCGACTTCGAGCCCCAGCGGACCTCGAGAATCGCGTCGTCGATGACGCGGCGCGCGTCGCGCGTTCCGGAAAACCTCGCATCGCGATGAACGCGCGCGCGTAAAAGTTCGGCTTCCTCCGGGAAGCGGCACGGAGTCGCGCGGCACGCGCCAACGCCGACGTAATAACACGTAATTGCCGGATAATACGATCAAAACGCGGCGTTCCTCTCGCCCGAATAAATAACCGGCTCGCGAGATTCAATTTGTTACGATTCCCATTGAAATTACATGGGGAATTCATTACGCGGAAATTACGGAATTTAATTAGTCGCGCGCCCCTTCAGTTTTTTAACGGTTCCTCCGCCGCTACCGCCCCGCCCCCTCTCCGCCAAGATCGAATGCGCCCGCTCGACGATCGCCAGATTTTATAAGGACGGATTTTCGGACGGCTGACAAGGTCGGCGATCAGGGCCAACGGAATGCGGTCGGTATCTTCCGAAACTTTTCCGCCGTCCGCGCAAATTCGAATCGATCCTGCTTCCGATCGCTCGCTACTTTCGGACGTCGAATTTCTTCGACACGTTTCCTTGCAATTTTAGACATTTTAGAAATTTTACGAACTTCTTAAAGACGTCCATTTTGGGGCGTACGACGTTTCAGACCTAAACGGGACGTAAAATGGACGTCTTTAAGACCTTCAGTGCTTATAGCACAATGACGTCTTCAAAACGTCTTAAAGACGTCCATTGTAGGGTACACGACATTTCAGACCTAAAGCGGACGTAAAATGGATGTCTTTAAGACGTCCAATGTTTATAGCACAAAGACGTCTTCAAAACGTCTTATCGGCGTCCATTTAAGGACATATAACGTTTTAGACCTAAAACAGACGTAAAATGGACGTCTTTAAGACGTCCAATGCTTATAGCACAAAGACGACTCCAAAACGTCTTAAAGACGTCCATTTAAAGACGTATAACATTTCAGACCTAAAACGGACGTGAAATGGACGTCTTTAAGACGTCCAATGCTTATAGCACAAAGACGTCTTCAAAACGTCTTATCGACGTCCATTTAAAGACGTATAACATTTCAGACCTAAAGCGGACGTAAAATGGATGACTTTAAGACGTCCTATGTTTATAGCACAAAGACGTCTTCTAAACGTCTTATCGGCGTCCATTTAAGGACATATAACGTTTTAGACCTAAAGCGGACGTAAAATGGATGTCTTTGAGACGTCCAATGCTTATAGCACAAAGACGTCTTCAAGACGTCTTATCGGCGTCCATTTAAGTACATCTAACTTTTCAGACCTAAAGCGGATGTAAAATGGATGTCTTTAAAACGTCCAATGCTTATAGCACAAAGACGTCTTCAAGACGTCTCAAAGATGTCCATTTAAGGGCGTACGATGTGTCAGACTTAAAACGGACGTAAAATAGACATCATTAAGACCTTCAATGCTTATAGCATTTTGCAGGTGTATTTTTGAAGCTATTATTAAAAAAAATTTAATGAAAAAAGAAAATTGATTTTTTCAATGCTAAGCACTAGAGTACCCCCTTAAAGAGAGGGAGAGAGAGAAAGAGAGAGAGAGAGAGATAGAGAGAGAGGAAAGCGAGAATTAGAGGAACAAAGAGAGAGGAAGAGAATGGGATGGGGTTGTAGGGCCGGACCGCGCAGAGGGTCGTGCAAATGCATGTATATTGCTTCATGAATGCGCGGACGATGAGCTTGTAGTTAGCCGTCGCGGTGTCATTATTAGCGTAGACAGGCTTATACGTCGCTTGTCCGGAATCCGCGGTGACAAATGGCCTCCTGGCAGACGAAACAGGTCCGAAAGCAATTTGCGCCCCGTGCTCCCGGCCGGATTTCCGCGCTCGCCCCACCGAAAAATGTTACACAAGCTCCGACCCGTCCGCGTACGCGACCGCCCGCTCTTGTCACTTCTATCGTCATCGTTTATTAATGGCCGGCGCGACGGTCCCGCGACGACGCGACGACGCGCACATGGCCCGGCCGTGTGGACACCTTGCCTAATTTATCAGCGTAATTCTATACCCGTAGCGCGTTGCTTCGGTCGGCTGCGCAACGCCGCCGAAAAATACTTGAGAAGCCGTCACTGTTTACGCAATCGCGTATAAATTGTGGCCGCTTGGACGCGTCCGCTTAACCATGTCGGAAGCTGCTCGTAATGCCTCATCTGGCGGCGCCGGGGTTTTAAGGACAACGTAGAACTCGGTGCATTGTAAGCTCGTTCCTGTTACATTGTGAATTGCTACATTGTTCGCATCAACATTGTGCATTGTAACATTGTGGATTGCAACAGTGAGAATTGCAACATTGTGAATTACAATATTGTGGGCTGCAACAGTGAAAATTGCAACATTGTTGATAACAGCACTGTGAATTGCAACATTGTTTGTTGTAACATAGTGCACTGCAACGTTGTTTATTGCTACACTGTGGGTTGCAACATTAATCGTTGATACATGATCCGTTACAGCACTGTGGATTGCAACATTGTTCAGCAGTACATTGTGGATTGTAACATTGTTTGTTACTACATTGTGGATTGCAACATTGTATGTTGTAACATAGTACACTGCAACGTTGTTATTGCTACACTGTGGATTGCAACAATTGTTGACGCATGGCCCGTTACAGCACTGTGGATTGCAACATTGTTCAGCAGTACATTGTGGTCTGCAACATTGTTTGTTGATATGTTGTGGATTGCAACATTGTTTGTTGATACTCAGTCCTTTGCAACATTGTGGATCGCAATATCGTTTGTCGCGGCATTGTTCGCTGCAATATTGTTTATTGTAACCATGTTCGCCGCAACATTGTTTGTTGCAAGCTCTTTCGTCGCAACAGTTTCCGTAGCAAGTTCGTTCGGTGCAACATTCTTTATCGCAAACATCATTCAAGCCGGGTGCTTCTTGTATCTCAACAACGATTATTGCAACCCCGTGCTTTGAAACCTCGTTCGTCGCAAGCTCGTTCGGTGCGACACACTTTATCGCGAACATCGTTCGGTGCAAGCACGTTTGGCGAGGCACACTTTATTGCAAACATCGTTCGGTGTGACTTCGTGTACTACAACGCCGAGTATTGCAACCTCGTGTCTTGTAACCTCGTATATTGCAACTTCGTTCGGCGCAATCTCGTGAATCGGAACCTCGTGAGTGTTGCCACATCGTTTATCGAAAGCTCGTTTCGTGCAACATCGATTAATACAGCCAGTGCATTGCGCCATCGTTTATTGCAACAGCGTGTAATCGCGACCTCGTTCATCGGTACGTCGTTTAACGCAACCTCGTTCGCTGGAACGTCGTTCGGTGCAACCTCGTTCGTTGCAATATCGTTCATTAGAACACGGTTTGTCGTCACCTCTTTCAGTGAGACCTCGCACAGTGTAACTTCGTGCATTGCAACTTCGAGCATAACGACCTCGTATATTACAACTCCGTACGACGGAGTCCCGTGCATTGCAACTTTGTGTATTGCAACATCGTTCATCGAAAGCTCGTTCGACGCGCCATCATTTAGTGCGACCTGGTGCTTTAAGTAATCGTTCATTGGAGTAACGTGTATTGCAACATCGTTTGCTGGAACGCCCCAATGTTGCGATAAAGATTTCAACATTGTGCTTTGCGACAAAGTTTAGTGCAACGTTGCGTATTGGAACAAATTTTAACGCAACAAAATTCAGCGCAACTTTGTGCAGTGCAATAAAGTTTAGCACAACATTATGCATTGCAACAAAGTTTAGCGCAGCATTGTGCATTGCAACAAACTATAATCCAACTTAATCGCACAATCTAAATCTGCTGCAACTCACTTCAAACAGCGTCCAAAACACCGAAGAAAATCAGCGATACGATATCAACGATTCGACAGCAGCATTTCTCCGAAGATCTCAAGAAAGAATCAGCTAAGCGTCGTCGACATAAAAGCCGCGCAACAAGTTTGAACAAGAGCCAATCGAGCATCGATAACAGCTTCGAGATTCAAAGCAGCCAGAGAACACCCTAGTAACATTAATCCGGCTAAAAGGCTGCAATTACTATTGGGCTGTTCCTCGGACTACAGCCGGATGGGCAAGTTCGAGGAACTTCGGACCTCCGTTGTTACGAAGGTCATTGTCTTCGCGCGGATCGACAGGCAGCTCTGGCAGAAAGGAAAGTTCCCTCGGTTGCGAAATATTACGTTTTATCGCATCCCGCTACGATCATTGCCGGACAATACACAGAAGAGAGCTTTACTACCGGTCCCCTTTCAATCTCCTGATGGGACAATTTCCTTCGAAACGGCGAATGATCAACCAATATCTATTTCTCCGGCTTTTTCTTTCCAACCTCCCTCCCCCCACCGTCCCCCCATCGACGACCGCGACCTATTTCTATTAGCCGTTTATGGCCGATGAGTTACTTTATGTACTTCCATCGCGCCGTCCGATTCCCTCTTCCACCTCCCCCCTCCTCCCGCCCCGCCCGTTCTCAACAATACGCCGGTCCGATCCCCCATTGTTATCTTCGCGGAGCGAGCGTCCCGGTTAGGGTGACGCGGCGCGACCCGTCGAAACCCGCCGAAATCTAATCCGCCGCGAGGAGAAATCGGTTTCGCCGGCGGCGGCTACCTTGGCGGCGCGTGGCGTTGACCCCGGGGCTACGGGGTCGAGATTGTTTTCGAAACGGCGGCATAACTCAATTCCGCCGGATTTTTCTCCGTAAAATTGATTTGGTCGCGGGGGCCGGCCGTTTTACCGACGAGGCCTCCACGATGAATCGCCGCTTTTTACCGGACCGTGTTGCGTCCTAGAGGAAATATTATTGAGAAATATAATAATAATAATAATAATAATAACAATAATACTATATAATAATAATAATATTATATATACATATATACAATATTATTATATATATAATGTTATTATTATTATTATTATATAATAACATTATTATTATTACATTTCCAACTAATATTTCCTTATATATAATAATATTATTATTATATCATAATAACAATACAACTATATAATAATAATAGTAATATTATACAATAATAATAATATTATACAGGGTGTCCCGAAAATGTCTCGCAATTCGGAAATGGGAGGTTCCTGAGGTTATTTGAAGCAATTTTTTCCTTTGCGAAAATTTTCTCCGAAGCTTCGTTTACGAGTTATTAACGAAAAATACTGACCAATAAGAGACGAGCTCGGCTGGCGCGCGGCGGCCCAGCCAACGAGTGCACGGAGCCCAGTTCCGCTCATTGGCTCGGCCGTCTCGCGCCAAGTGATCTCGCCTCTGATTGGTCACTGTTTTTCGTTAATAACTCGTAAATGAAGCCGCGGATTGCATTTTCGCAAAGGAAAAAGTTGCTTCGAATGACCTCAGGAATCCTCTACTTTCAGATTGCGAGACATTTCGGGGACACCCTGTATATATACATATATATATAATATTATTATACATACGTATACTATTTATATTTATTATATATATTTATTTATATATAAGATATATACATATATGCAATGTTATTATTATTATTATTATTATTATTATTATTATTATTACATTTCTAAGTAATATTTCCTTATATATAATAATATTATTATTACATAATAATAATATACATATATACATATATACAATATTATTATACATACATATACTATTTATATTTATTATATATATATTTATATATAATATACATATATATATAATGTTGTTATTATTATTATTATTCATTAGGAGATCCTCGTTAAATACTGGGAGACACAATATGTCAATCCTTCGACCGCAACGATTTTCACAGATATGACCAATGCGTTCAGTGAGGGGGGGTGGGGTGAGGAAGGGGATTGTGATTTCGAAATTGCAAAAAAGGGCAAACAAAATCGGTTGTTGTTTCATTTTCAGCCGGCCTGTCAATTTGAAACGATATTTCGCCGGAAGTGATGGAACCGAATGAAACGAAATATATAAAAAAAAAAGGTTGAAGTGGCATAAAGACGCCGTTACTCCTCGTCTATTTACACATATATTCGGGTGCATTTGTAAAATCCTCGCATAAATGCAGAAAAATTCTGGGTTTACCGATCTGCGTTTATTCATTTCATTCATTCGATTCGTTTGATCCATTTTTACGGATTTCACGAGTGAAATTGATAGGAAATTGATTGACTTTATTATCAGTTAATACCATTGTTAAATGAAGAATCGACTATTCCGGCAAATGTTCCGTCCGTCAAAAATGCCGGCGGATCGACGTTACAGCGCGGCGAAATCGCAACGTTCGGGGGGAGGGGGGTGGGAGCAGCGGGGCAGCGTAAAACAGTCGAGCGAGGCGGGTTCATTAATTCGCCGGTTTATCGATAGAGCATATCGCCGGGGTCTTTGATCCGGATGATGTCTTGCTCCGAACGTGTTCCCGGATTATCTGGGAGCCGGTCGGTAAATAATCGCGGCCCAATGGGGCCACTAAATTCCGCGGAAGTTCGCATGCCGGCCGAGCCGGCGATTAGACGTACGATAATCTTCGGCCGCGCGAGATAACGGCGTCTCGCAGCACACGCGAATCTGATTCAGCAGTCACGAGCCTGACAACGATATTATTCCCCCTCGCAGTTTGCGAGGACGACGACCGTCGTCGACGGTCGCGCGCCGTTACGAGAGAGAGAGAGGGAGAGAGAGAGAAAGAGAGTCGAGACGACGGTGACGAGCCGCCGCGCATTACGGTCCTCGACGCCGCGGCCATCTTCGCGGTGTAACGCGAGGCACCCTCGTTATTTTTACAACGGAATCTTACCGCAGAGCACCCGCGACAAAGCTGCGCGCGCGACGCGGGAAACGAGCCGGGAATAATTCGCCCTCTGTTCGCCAGCCCGGTGAAACGCTCGTGGAGCAGTCCTTTTGCGATGCTGCCGGAGGATTTCGGCGAAACTACCCTCTCCGTTCGATAAGTATGCCGGGGGTGTGTGCCGGAAATTACGGCACGGTTAGATTTACGCGGGGACGGGGTGTCCGCGTTTCAACGCGTGGCGTACTTCGCGAGACTTGACGATGAAACGGGATTGACGATGCGACGAATAAACGTGCGGCGAAGAAAATTGTCCAATTTCGTCGCGATCGCGACAGAAACGGATAGCTCTGACTTTTCTGATTAAAATGAGTCCAAACACGGTGCAATTCGGAGTAGCCGAAGCTGTGCTAGGGTTAACAGAAGAAATAATGTACCGGGTAGACGAAATAACTCGATCGCTTTGAATATCTTGCTGTTTTTGATAAAGCGTTGGGGGGGATCGATGTATATAGAATTTCTCGACTTCTTAATCAAAACTTCTTAATCTCGGAACTCTTTTAACCCAAGATCGCGCGTAGATCGTTCTGTAGATCATAGATCATTGAGATCATAGAAGAGATCCGAATCCCATCTACTGCATCGTACGATACGTGTATCGATGAACATGCAAGATTTTTGCTCGCATCAACGATAATAACTGAAATGCTCGAAATGATCAATTTGATTTGATTGATCACCCGGTATACGGTAACAAGCTATTCGTGGTCCGATTCCGGTCGTGTTTGGACTCATTTTAATCGGGAGAATCTGGTCTATCCATTGGTGCTAGAATCACGAAGATAATCCAATGTCGCGCGTCGAAAAAATCTCGTGTTCAGTAGTTTTATCGGCGATCTTGGACGCGATGGGTTCCGCGGGAACGACGAGCCGTTACGTAACACCGACGATAATGGAAGTGCGTTCACCGCGCAACGACGGTCGGCCAGTTGTTCGGACACGGCCAATTAAATATCCTTGTTATCTGACTAATTGGCGCACGGTTAAGAGGCTATCGCAATTAGGCCGGAATGATCGTATTTATCCGGCTAATTACCGGGACCCGGGCTTACGCGTGCAATCGTAAAGAATTACAAGGCCGTGCGCCGACCGGGCCGCGTGTTAATTGCTGCACTTTAACTCATTAGACGCGGCGGGACCGGGGCGGGAATTAAATAAACAACGCGGCCGTTTCGACTAATACGATTAAACGCGCGAAAGAAATTGTCGGTCGGGAACAGAACGCGTCGGCTTGCCGGTCGACCTCTTGAAACGGATACGCGCATTCTTCCGTTCGGAACGTTCAGCCTGCGGCGGATAGGTTAGGCGTCTCATTTCCGAAATGGAGGGCGAGACGCGCGACTTTGTCGTTCGCGAAGCAGCCTCTGTTTCAACCGGGGATTCGCTTCGATCGTAGGATCGAACCGACCGGATAAATGTGCTTATTTCACTGGCACGAACGAGACGGTCGCGCCGCACTTCTCGGTCTCGAATCACCTTCTTCCGGCCAATATGATTTTACGGTTATACCGAAATTTAACGTTACGCCGTTCGCAGTTCGCAGTTGGTCGTCGAATACGTCTCGATATCCAGTCAGTCAGTGTGTGTTACACAGACGAAGGAAGGTATACTTGACGTTCAATAAGTCCAAGTGATCTGAATTCTTTATGCTAACGAATTGTTTTTTGGATAATAATTGCATAATAATTGCATAATTTATTGCGTAATAATAATAATAATAATAATAATAATAATAATACATAAAATAGTATTACATAATAATAATACTATAACTACGTAATATAATACTACATACTAATAATATATTAATAATAATAATGATAACTACGTAATATAATTCTACATAATAATAACATTAATAATAATACATAAAATAATATAATAATAACACTACATAATAACAATATTACATAACATAATACTGCATAGTAATATTAATAAAATGATAGTACATAATAGCAATATTACATAACATAATACTGCATAATAGTAGTAATAATAATGATAGTACATAATAACAATATTACATAACATAATACTGCATAAAATAATAGTAATAATAATAATAGTACATAATATGCTATATATATAATACTAATCACATATAATATAATACTACATATATAATAATAATACTACTACATAATATAATACTGCATAATAATAATAATACTACATAATATAATACTGCATAATAATAGTAATAGTTATTATATTGTACACATGTTATAATATTAACTACGTAATAATAACAATAATAATAATAATAATAATACATGATATAATATTGTTCGTCTAAAATAATCCTTTCAAAACGCTCAGCTTTAAACGTTCGCAGCGTCAAAAATATTTATTCGATTCCAATAATTTTTCCATTCCTGCGGTCCGTAGACCATCGCGGGGCAACAGAAATTGAATAATCGTCAATTTGTAAGCGTTGACTTTTCCATGAAATATCGCTGAATTCTTGAAGCCGGAGCGGCAGCGCGGCAGCCGCAGAGTTTATCGGAAACGGATTTATTTGAGCGGCGGCTGATCGCTGACACCGACACGCCGGACGTTGCATATTAAAGGGGCATCGACGGCCGCCCCGTCCTCGATTTCTTTTTTCCCCCCTCCCGTCTTATTATAGCCGTCGGTTACGATCGCCGGGCAAATGTAGCGCGCGCGCCTTACACGGCGCATGATAAATGGCCGCGGTTAGTCAAATCAAACCGTAGTATTCAGCTGTTGCGCGTTGCCCGCCGCCGCGCCGCGACTGCACGCACTGCAAACAGTGATTTATAATATTTAATGAAACGCGATGATCGCGGACGCGAATCTGTTTGCGCAACGCTCGGCCGGGCTCCGCGTGAAAAATTCACCGTACAACGGGGCGGACGGTTCGTCGCGCAACGGCAGAACGCGGGCGAATGATCTCCGTTCGATTAACAATTCACGCGGTCCGCGTGTACCTAACGAAACATCGAGACTCGGCTCTACCTTGGGGGATCCGATCTTTTCAACTTTCCAGCGGACATTCCTGTAAATTTTGTAGAGAAAAGTACAAAGCTCGATGTCCCGAATCTAGGAATGTAACTGAAATAAGTACTGAATTCATTTTTGAAAAAATTACGCGCGTCCAAAGTTGACGAATTTCCGACGTGAGCTGAGCGTCTAAAAATCGCCGGAAATACGTAAAACTTTGGGCGCGCGTTCTCCGTTCGCGTTTTCTTTTAAGGACATATAGTGGCCTTCTTAAAGTAGACACTTTCAGCTTTCATTTAAGCTAAGTTGCGTAGAAATAGCTCTTCGGGAACGGATCTTAAAATCCATCCGAACTTTTCCTTTTAAATCTAGTGAACCCCGTGATGTCAGAGGTCGATTCCTTTGAATTTTTCAGAATGTTCTCGCAATTTTCTTTTAACTCGCGATAGCCTATCTTGAAGGAGATACTTCCGGCTTTAATTTAAGCTGAGTTATGTTCAAAATGTCCTTCCGGAACGTAACTTAAATTCTGCTTGAACTTTCCTTAAAAGCGAGAGATTTTTCTTTGAATCAGAGGTTGGTTTCTTTCAATTTTTCGAAACGATTTCGTGATTATTTTTGAATCGGAGTGAGGTTATTTTAAAGTAGACATCTTCAACGTTCAACGAAAATGTAATTTACCATTTTCTTGAATTTTCGTTTAAAATCGAGGTATATTTTTTCGAGTCGGAGGATGGGTTTTTTCAATTTATCGAAATGATCGCAGGATTCTTTTTCAATCTAAGCTATCCTGTATTAAAGTAGAAACTTTCAGCTTCAATTTGAGCTGCGCATCATTCAGAAGGTGCAACGGAAGTATAATTTAACGTCGCTTTGAATTTTCGATTGAAATCGAGCTGTATTTCTTCGAGTCGGAGGATGCGTTTCCTTTTCCAATTTTGCAACACGATCTCGAGATAATTTTCGAGCCCGAATAACCTCGTTTTAAAGAGAACATTTCAACCTTCAATTTGAGCAATGCCGCGATAAAAAAGCTCCATAGGAATAGCTCTGAGATCGATTCAAATCATGCTTGCAAAGTCTCGATATGCTTCTGAACATGTCCGCAAGAAAACACTGCATCTTGATTTGGATATCGCTGCGCTTCTTTCACAGGTTAGGTTCAGAGCGCCGCTGCAATCGTGCGCTCTGGCGACAGAAAATCGAACCAGCTCCGGCGTTTCTCGGAAGCAGACTTTCCAGGCTCCCGTAGAGACACGAATAAGTAGCGAAAGCGCACGGTGATGAATAACGCGGAAACTTCGAGCAGAAGATGCTGATCACGAGAAATGGTTGTCGATCATCTCCGGACGATTACTCGAGTAATCTAACTAGACTTGAATGATGGGACATCGATCGACAACGTACCCGTACGGACGTGGATCCTGGTGCTAGGGTGTTTATTTATTACACCTGGTCGTATTTGTTATAGCTGGACGATCGACTGGAGTCACAAACAGCTTATATTGAAGCTGGAAGTATCTACTTTGGAATAGGGTAGTTGCTGTTCAAAAATAATCCCGCGATCATTTTGAAAAATTGAAAAAACGCAACCGTTGACTTGAAGAAATATATGTAAATTTTACAAAATAAATCACGTGAATTCGAAGCTGCGGTTACGATGAATTTTTAGAAGCGTCTTGGTGGAGTGATTTCTACGAGACTTGGCTTAAACGAAAGCTTGGAATGTCTACTTTCGAAGAGGGTAGCGGAAGTTTCGAAGAATAGCGCGATCAGTTTGGACAATTGGAATAAGGCAACCTTTAAATCGAAGAAATATACGTTGATTTTGAACGAAAATTCAAGGTAACGGTAAATTGTATTTTCGTTAGAGTTTTTGGGTGCTATATAGCTTACATTGAAGCTGGAGGTGTCTAGCTTGGAAAAGGGTAGCTGCGGTTCGAAAAGAATATCACGATCATTTTGAAAAATTCGAAAAAGGCAACCCTTAACTCGAAGAGATATACTTCGATTTTGAACGAAAATTCAAGATAATGGTAAATTATATTTTCGGTAGACTTTTAAGATATTACATAGCTTAAATCGAAGCTGCAGGTGTCTACTTTAGAATGCGTAAAACAAATATCGCGATCATTTCGAAAAATTGAAAAAACCCATCCTCCGATTCGAGGAAATGTACCTTGATTTCGAACGAAAATTCAAAGCGTTGTTAAATTATACGTTCGTTGCACTTTTCAAATGATACGTAGCTCAAATTGAAGGCGGAAGTTTTTACTTGAAAATAGGGTAGCACAGATTAAAAAAGAATCCCCCAATTATTTTGAAAAAATTGAAAAAACCCGCACTCGAACTTGAAGCAATTTACCTCGATTGTGAACGAAAAGTTAAAGTGATGTTAAGTTATACTATCCTTGCACTTCTTAAATAGTGCGTAGCTTCAGTTAAAGCTGAAGATGTCTACTTTAAAATAGCCTAGCTACGATTCAAAAGTAGTCACGAAATCGTTTCGAAAAATTGAAAGAAATCAACCTCTGATTCAAAGAAAAATCTCTCGCTTTTAAGGAAAGTTCAAGCCGAATTTAAGTTACGTTCCGGAAGGACATTTTGAACATAACTCAGCTTAAATTAAAGCCGGAAGTGTCTCCTTCAAGATAGGCTATCGCGAGTTAAAAGAAAATTGCGAGAACCTTTTGAAAAATTCAAAGGAATCGACCTCTAACATCACGGGGTTCACTAGATTTAAAAGGAAAAGTTCGGATGGATTTTAAGATGCGTTCCCGAAGAGCTATTTCTACGCAACTTAGCTTGAATGAAAGCTGAGAGTGTCTACTTCAAGCAGGCTACTCTATTTCCTTAAAATAAAACGCGAACGGAGAACGCGCGCCCAAAGTTGTACGTATTTCCGGCGATTTTTAGACTCTCAGTCCACGTTGGAAATTCGTCAACTTTGGACGCGCGTAATTTTTTCAAAAATGAATTCAGTACTTATTCCAATTATATTCCTAGATTCAGGACTTCGAGCTTGATACTTTTCTCTACAAAATCCACGGGAATGTCCGCTGGAAAGTCGGAGAAATCGAAACCGCCAAGGAGAAGTTTGACCCCTAGGATTGACTATGCTTCCACGTACGCATCGGATGCGGATTGTTAGTGCCCCCACTCCTACTTCTCTGGAAGAGTGTCGCGAAGCGCTCGGACTCCGCGGGACTCCCGCGCATGCGCCGGCTCCCCACTCCTCGCACGACTTATTCCCCGCGAGACCGCGCCGGCCGCGCGTCGCACGGCTCCTCGAAGAGTCGACAACGCAGATCTTTCGCGTCGCGTGACACGTAAACCCTGTCCGCGGTTCAACGATCCGTTCCCGGCTTTCATGTCGCGAGACCGCTGGCCAACGTTCGCCGCGCACGAGACACTCTCGTCCCAGCGGAAGCCGCCGAAGAAAGCACTCGTCTTGCCTATCTCCGGAACAGATTGAGCAATAAGAGTCCGCCGCGGAGAGCCGTGCTTTCTTAGTGCGCTTGGCGATCGAAGGATGGCGGGGGGAGGGGGGGGGGAGACCCGGCCGGCTTGGATCGGAGAACGCGACCGGTTCTGTCGATAAACAACTTCGGAACGCGACGGATAAACACGAGAACTCTCTCGGCGGACGGGACGATGACGGGGCGCCGTCGCAGCGATGCGATCTTATAAGCGTTCGGGACAATAACCATAACTTTTAAACTAATTGATTTTCGACCTAGGTACGTTAATAATTTTTTATAGGGAATACAAAGACGAATCGATCTGTATATGAATAATATATAGTTATGCTAAGAAAAATGCAACGATTTCGCTTTTTCGTTGAATAAAAAAATTTGTTATCAATATTTAGTATCGTAATTTTTTGGAAATTTTGCATCGAATAATTTTTATACGAAACGTTTTCTTTTTCATTAAGAATTATACCCAACAAATATTTCAATGTAGCAGGTTAATAAATAATAAGAAATTATGTATGTTTTTTATACTATATTATATATTGTATATTATTATATATCATATTATGTACTTTTGTATTATTATTTACGTATATTTTTTATATATTTATGTATATTATTATATATTTTATATTATATATTGTATATTATGATATAATATTATAATATAATATAAAAAATATATAATAATATACATAAATATATAAAAAATATACATAAATAATAATTCAAAAATACATAATTTTCTTATTATTTATTAACCTGTTAAATTGAAACATTTCTGGCTCGTTTATTATATATATATTTTTTAGTAATATAATAATAATAATATATATAATATTATTTTATTCGCTATTATAATATTTCTCGAGCGACCATAAGAAAACTTAAAAATATAACCGAACATTTGGCTCGCAATTCGCTACAATTTCTTGTTATCTAAATTAATTATGGAAGCGGTCAGCACGATTGCAAAAGAGTCTTCCGAAGTGTGCCCCGAAAATCAGCTAATTTTAAATTAAATAGCGAGCCCGAATTTAATGCGCCAGCCGTGTATTTTGAATTCTGCGAAATTTCATTTCGATCGTATACGAATTTCTGGCCAACTTACGTCCCGTCGAATATCTTTATTTTTATCATGGATTTTTAAAACAGTTTCAGTCAAATTCAACGGTTTAATTGACGCGATTAATCGCGGTAATGTTTTAACTTTTGCACGCGAAATGAACTGATGCGCCCGTTCGAAATAATTTTAATAATTATCGAGACTATCGTATGTTCGGTGAAACAAAACTATTATGCGGCGTGAACATTAAAATAATCGTCGTCGATATACTGGAATATTTATTTCCTCTTTCGATGCGTTTAAAACAGTTTGAAGTGCGCGGTCTAATTGCTGACATGTTCGTAACTGGACTCGCAGCGGTCGCGCGGAGGTCGTCCGTCGTTGAAATTAGGTTACGTAACGTCTGACGCGCTCCTCGATGCAGCTTGTAAACAACTATAAAAAAGATACTAAGCTATGCATATTAGAAGATTATTATGCCAAATTTCGGGTTGCTGTGAATTTATCTGTGCTAGTTGGGAGTTGGGTTATCTCAATTTTTCGAATCGATCTCGCGATGTACATTCAATCTACGTTACCCTATCGCGAAGTAGACACTTCCAGCTTGAATTTGAGCTCAGTCGCGTTAAAAAGGTTCTCCAGGAACGCAATTTAGATTCAATCTGAAAAATCCTGAATTCCTATTAAAATCGAGGCATTTTTCTTTGAATTAGAGGTTGGAATTTATCCAATTTTTTGAAATCATCTCGTGATTATTTTCGAACCATGGCTATACCATTCTAAAGTAGAAACTTTCAGCTTCAATTTGAGCTATGTAGCATCCAAAAAGTCCGACGAAAATGTAATTTACCATTTTCTTGAATTTTCGTTTAAAATCGAGGTATATTTCTTCGAACAGGAGGGTGGGTTTTTTCAATTTTCCAAAACGATCTAGGAATTTTCTTTTAATTGAAGCTATCCTATCTTAAAATAGGAACTCTCAGCTTCAATTCGAGCTATGTAACATTCAAAAAGTCTAACGAACATGTAATTTACCATTTTCTTGAATTTTTGAGAAAAATCGAGGTAAATTGCTTCGAGTTGGAGTGCGGGTTCTTTTAATTTTTTCAAAACAATTGGGGGATTTTCTTTTAATCTATGCTATCCTACCTCCAAGTAAAAACTTCCGCCTTCAATTTAAGCTACGTATCATTTGAAAAGTGCAACGAAAGTATAATTTAACAACGCTTTGAATTTTCGTTAGAAATCAAGGTACATTTCCTCGAATCGGAGGATGGGTTTTTTCAATTTTTCGAAATGATCGCGATATTTGTTTTACGCAGCAGTTACCTTATTCTAAAGTAGACACCTGCAGCTTCGATTTAAGCTATGTAATATCTTAAAAGTCCACCGAAAATGTAATTTACCATTATCTTGAATTTTCGTTCAAAATCGAAGTATATCTCTCCGAGTTAGGGGTTGCCTTTTTCCAATTTTCCAAAATGATCGCGATATTCTTTTCGAACCGCAGCTACCCTATTCCAAAGTAGACACCTCCAGCTTCAATGTAAGCTATATAGCACCCAAAAGATCCAACGAAAATACAATTTACCATTACCTTGAATTTTCGTTCAAAATCAACGTATATTTCTTCGAGTTAAAGGTTGCCTTTTTCCAATTTTCCAAAATAATTGCGCTATTCTTCCCAAACCTCCGCTACCCTATTGAAAAGTAGACATTCCAAGCTTTCGTTTAAGCCTCGTCTCGCAGAAATCGCTCCACCAGAACGCTTCTAAAAATCCATCGCAATCGCCGCTTCGAATTCGTGTGATTTTCCTCGGTCGTTCCCAAAGTGTCGTAGGTCAGCGAACGGACTTGTTACACGACCTAACGGTTTCGTCGTCGCAACGACGAGGATCTCATCGACGGACCGGGACCAGTTCGACGACGTCGAGACGTTCGGCGATCGTTCCCGCGGCCCAATAAGACCACGGAGTTCCCGGAATCTCGGCCGGCCGAGTTTGTTCTACGGTCGGCCACGCCGATATCTCGGCAGAAAAATGTGCGGGGACCCGTTGCAGAGCGAGCCTGGACAAGTGATAATCGATGTTCGCTCATCGATTAGGTGGGAAAAGGGGCGCGCGAGGCGAGCGGACGGCGGCCAGACCCGGCCCAGAAAGAAAGGAAGAAAGCTCGGAAAGGATTTATCGAATTCGACGGGAATGGTTAAGATAAAGTCCCGGACTACACCTACACTGTTACTCGGCGTTGCCCGAGCACACCGGCCGAACTTGTAAACTTCCCCGGTGAACTAAGTTCGCGCGATAGACTCGGGCTGTCTTAACGCGAATTTCGACGGACGCCGGCCGGTGCATCGTTGCGCGCGATACCCGCCGCCCGAGGTTCGCTTTGCTATTCAATCGTCGATTCCGCGTAGCTCGACGGCGAACATTTTATCCGGGGATTTTCTGCTGTTCGATGGAGAGCAGCCTGTACTCGTCCTGCGATTGATTTCGCCGGTACAATTATTATTATTATTGTCATTGATCGTGGTGGCGAATAATATTATTACTAAAATAATGTAATAACAATATTATTATTTAGATTATTATTGTTATTTTTAGTTATTATTATTATTATTATTATTATTATTGTTATTGTTATTGTTATTATTGTTATTATTAATATTATTATTATTATTAACGAAGCGGAGCTATAAAAACTCTTTTTCTTCCTCTTCTTCTTCTTCTTCTTCTTACTATTATTATTATTATTATTTATATTATTGTTATTATTACTATTATTATTATTGAAACGAAGCTATAGAAACTCTTCTTCTTCTTTTTTTTCTTTTTCTTGTTCTTATTATTTATATTCTTCTTCTTCTTATTATTATTGTTATTAACGAAACGGAGCTATAAAAACTCTTTTTCATCTTGTTCTTCTCTTTCTTCTTCTTATTTATATTATTGTTATTATTACTATTATTATTGAAACGGAGCTATAGAAACCCTTCTTCTTCATCATCATCTTCTTCTTACTATTATTATCATTATTATTATTTATATTTTTTATTTATATTACTGTTATTATTATTATTTATATTATTGTTATTATTTATATTTATATTGTTATTATTATTATTATTATCATTATTATTTATATTATTATTATTATTGCCCTTTAAAAAGATTTATTATTATTACGTCGCTTCGAACCGGCGAATAAATTTTTCCAAATTATTTCTCGACATACGAAACGATTTTTTGAAATGAATTGCACCGTCCGAACCGGTTCATCCGTCACATTCGTGTCACCCGGTTGCCCGCCGGCAGGTAGCCGTGTTCGCGCCGCCGGCAAAAAAGAGTCACCGTCCGCGAATATAACGGGTATTGAATGTTAAGTCCCGTCCGCCGGGCTCCCCGGGCTCGTTTCATCTTTTCAGATTCGATTTCCCTTTATCTCTCCGCTCTGCCCGTATAAAGAGAGCGCGCGGGGGAGGAGAGGGGGAGGGAGAGTCTCTCGTCGAGATATCTGATCCGATAAGAATTTTAACTTCGGTCGGGGGAGTATTAAAGTATTCGGTTATCTGATCCGTCCCGCGGAACTTACGAAAAAACTTTTCCACCCCGCCGTCCCTCCGCCAGGTCGCTGTTCCCCTGCCCCGCCGGTTCCGCCGTGGAATTATCGTTATTTAATGTTTTTGCGAAGGAAAGCGGGTTCCGGATCGGGCGTTCGCGATCTGTTTACTAATTAATCGGCTCGCCGGAGTTTTTCGGGATCAGCCGATCGTTCCGGGACTCTTGCGGATAATGTCGCCATAAATTTGCAGATTATATTCGGCGGGCGTTAATAATGTATATTTTATGTAGGTCGTGTAATAGGATTTTGCCGGCGGGGATTTTCAGAGCGAATATTCACTTTCGGGCGGTACGGTTCCCCGTACGGGTCGATGTATGCTGTACAGGATCTCGTTTGGAACTATTTTCTGCCTTTCTACGAACCGTTCAGTCGCTTTGGTTATAGAGATATAGTCAATGTAACGACGCTGGCCTAACCTGGAACTAAAGCGGTTTTATTTTCGAGATAAATGATAGCTTCGATTCTGCGCAAATTTTTTGGGGTAAATGTGGCGTTTTCGAGGGAACGCTTAGGGTAGTTGAGAGCTGAGGCTTCGCCCTTTAAAATGAACCTAATTGCGTTATCGTGCGATTTTTTTTACAAGGTTACAATGGTGTAAAATTTCATAGAAGCGACATGAGTCGTTTCTTTTTCATGAAAATGGTATCTTCATTTTGCATACAGTTTTTGTAATGAAAATATTTTTTTTTTTTCTAAAGCGCTTAGGGTAGTCGATTGCTGAGGCTTCGCTCTTTAAAATAAGCCATAGTGTATCACTATACGATTTTTTTTTTCAAAATTGCAACATATCAAATATCGCGGATGCCACTCGACTCGTTTCATCTTCGAAAAAAATGGCACCTTTACTTCGCACAAAATTTGTACAACAAATGTATCGTTTTTAAAAAAGCACTTAGGATTATTGAAAGCTGAGACTTCGCCCTTTAAAATAAGCCTAACTTCATCGCCATGCGATTTTTGTTCTCAAAGTTACGACGCGTCGAATATCGTAAAAGCCATTCATTTTGTTTAACCCAGACCTAACCGAGACTTAACCAGCAGCGATTTTGATGGCCCTGAAATATATTATCAAATTTATAATGATTAAAAACGGCTTTTAAAATGCTCGGACGATACAAGTATCAGTTGAGTCTGAGTTATTTCTAGGTTAGGTCTCAATTAGCTGATGAATTAGGTCTCACCGTGATTTCCCTTCAAAATAAATAAAAAATAGAGAACGATTCAACGATACTGTATTAGTAATTAGGACTAGTTCCGGTGTGAATTAAGTCTGATTTAAGTCTGGCTTAAATATGCATTATGTCTGGGTTAGGTCTCACGTGTCAATCTTTCCACTTCTATTAAAGCTTTCTGCGGTGTAAAACATTTATAATGTCTGAGAACTAATAAGCTCTGCATTAGGTACACACATTAGGTCTGGATTAGGTCTAGATTAGGTTTAGTTTAGGTCCAGGTTAGGTCTCATGTTAGGTCTATTTTGGGTCTATTTTAGGTCTAGGTTAGGCCAGGTCAGGTCCACGTTAGGTCTAGATTAGGTCTATGTTAGGTCTAAGTTAGGCTTAGGTTAGGTCCAGCTTGGATATTCAGTTTTTCCAAATATCTCGAGAACCGAGGCCCCTGGACGATACCGTCTAACCACGAAAATTGTTTCAAATGCCGTTCCCGACGACATATCTCAATGCCACGAAAATCGAAACTGGTCGACCTAATATTCGTCGGAATCCGCGCGGATCGCTGCGGCGATCAGCGAAGTCGGCGTCAGCGAACCTCGGTAGAAGAGAATTTGCCGCGAGTGTCAGCGGAATTGGCGGAGTTGCCGAAACCCGGATAGGATAAGGAATTATCGCGATCGGCGGCGGGAACGTTTGTAGCGATCGAAAAAGGGGCGGATGATTATCCCGGGGGCCGGTAAGGCGTTTACTCGTGACGCCGTATTGTTTTCCGATAGGCAATCAGGCCTCGGGTGGAATTCGCGCGGACTTAACTGTCAGCCCGTCCGATTCCGGGATAATTACTTTGTCTTGATCGTTAACCGGGCGTCGCGAGACCCTTTGAAAAGCCCCGTGTAATTGCGCGGAGCGGCGTAACTATTTTTCATCGAGCGCCGGGGCTTAAAATCACGGCCGAATCGCGGCGCGGCGTGGCCGCTGAAACGGCGCGCGGATCCTCGGCCCGCCGGGACCGATAAAAATGAGACATGCACCGGCTAACGAGCGAAATATTATTTTTACACTTGCGATCCACAGATAAATCATTCGACAAAAGGCTCCGCCGCTGAATTTATCGGCTTATTACCGCCGCGGTAATAAAAAGTAAAAAATATACAGGGTGTCCCAAAAGTGTCTCGCAATCCGAAAGTGGCGGGTTCCTCGGGTCATTTGAAGCAACTTTTTCCTGTACAAAAATTTTCTCCGAGACACCGTTCACGAGTTATTAAC
Source organism: Megalopta genalis (assembly GCF_051020955.1). Classification (NCBI taxonomy): domain Eukaryota; kingdom Metazoa; phylum Arthropoda; class Insecta; order Hymenoptera; family Halictidae; genus Megalopta; species Megalopta genalis. The sequence continues at coordinate 4,339,417 of NC_135026.1, read as the reverse complement.
GGAAAACAGTGACCAATGAGAGGCGAGCTCAGCTGGCGCGAGGCGACCGAGCCAATGAGCGGAACTGGGCTTCGCGCGCTGGTTGGCTGGGCCGCCTCGCGTCAGCCGTACTCGATTCTTACTGGTCACTGTTTTTCGTTAATAACTCGTTAACAGTGCCTCGGAGAAAATTTTTGTAAAGGAAGAAGCTACTTCAAATGATCTGAGGTACCCGCCATTTCCGGATTGCGAGACACTTTCGGGACACCCTGTAGAACTCCGATATTTTGGGACTCAAACAACTCGGCGTATCGGTATTGTCAAATAATACCTCGCAAGACGGAAGAATATACGGAGTTTTAATTAAATAATTTAATCTTGAACTCGCGACGGCGCGACGGCGGTGCTTGCTTTATCTTCGCGGCGGCGGATGTGCGCGAGGTAAACAAACTTGCCGCGTGTTCGCTCGGAATTCATCTTTTACAAAAATAATTACGAAAACGGGACAGTCTGAAGCTTTTATCTGCGACTGTTGGGGGAAAATGTTCCGCCGCAAACTTTCGTCCCGCACCGAAAATAAAACATTCGCCGTATCACGCGTTTTCCTGCGTTTGTCATTAACGTTCGCCCGCGGATTTTCCAGACTAAATATTTCTCTATAGCCTAGACACTCCGACGGTACTCTTTTATAAATTAATCCTGCGGCATTTCTGTATCGTGCGTTTCACGTTAATTCCTCATTATTTAACCATGCCTGGAGCCCGAGTTTCCTAGACCGAGGATTTTTCACACTGTTTCTGTAAAGTAATTTTACTATTATTATAGTTATTATGTGTATTAAGTTAATTTTGCTGTAATTAAATTAGCTGAATTAATTTTACTATTATCATATTTATTAAATTAATTTTACTATTATTACATTTACTGAATTAATTTTACTATTATTATATTTACTGAATTAATTTCACTGTTATTATATTTACTGAATTAATTTTACTAATATTATATTTACTGAATTAATTTTACTATTACTTTATTTATTGAATTAATTTTACTATTATTATATTTACTGAATTAATTTTTTCTATTATCATATTTATTAAATTAATTTTACTATTATTATATTTATTGAATTAATTTTACTACTATCATATTTATTAAATTAATTTTGCTATTATTATATTTACTGAATTAATTTTATTATTATTATATTTACTAAATTAATTTTACTATTATCATATTTATTAAATTAATTTTGCTATTATTATATTTACTGAATTAATTTTACTATTATTATATTTACTAAATTAATTTTACTATTATCATATTTATTACATTCATTTTACTATTATTACATCTACTGAATTAATTTTTCTATAATTATATTTACTAAATTAATTTTACTATTATTATATTGACTGAATTAATTTTACTATTGTATTTACTGAATTAATTTTACTATTATTATATCTACCGAATTAACGGTTTCTATCAGTATTAATCTTTATGAATCTTCCTCTCGTTGTTTCCTGTCTCGGCGCAGATGTATCAAGGATACGACTGCGGGAGATAGGGCAAGGGGGAGGTGGAGTGACGCGGAGTGCATCCGTGATAATATTTTAGCAAGACGTTATTGCAAACAGCGTGACCGGCTTTTGAGCTGGCGCCCGAAACCACGCGGGACGGACGCTTGTCAAGCTGATTCAATGGGGTCTCGCTGTAATTTCGTATTAACTTCTGGCATAATTCCCCCGGCAACTTACGGGAACTTCTGCGTCACGGAAGAGAGATAAGGTGAAGTGCCACTCCGGAGGAGTGTGAAGGGTGTCGTCTTACAAGCCCGCGGGCGAATTAGCCGTATCTTCTCCGCCCCGCCGGTTATTTGTCCGGGCATTAAAATGCACAGTCCTCGTCAAAGATTAGACACCTCTGGATCATCTGTCCGCTTCGTGGACAAACATACAAGGTGATCCGAAAGTTGCAATCTTCATCAGTCTCGACAGCAAACCAATTTCTTATGCAATTTCCGATTTTAATTCCGCGATTGCTTCGATCTTGCTAGAATTACGAAAATTTATTCAATACATCGGGTGTCCAAAAAATGTTGCCATCGAAGAGGTTGATCCTTCGCGTGATTCGAAGCAACTTTTTCCTTTACGAAAATTTTCTCGGAGGCTTCGTTAACGAGTTATCAACGAAAAACGTGGACCAATCGACGCGCGAGAGCGGCCGGCGCCCCGCCCTCGCAGCCAGTGCCGCGATGCGCTGCAGTCGCGAGGCCGGCGCCCCGCGCTTGCAGCCAATGCCGCGTCGAGTTGCTGTCGCGAGGGCGGGACGTCAGGTTTTCGTTGATAACTCATTAACGACGCCTCCGACAGAAATTTCGCAAAGGACAAAGTTGCTTAGAATCGCGTCAGGAGTCTGCCTCTTCGATGGCAACATTTTTGGAGTTATAAAAGTTATTAACGAAAACCTGACGGCGCGCTCTCACGACAGTAGTTCGCCGCGGCATTGGGGCGGAGCGTCGGTCTCTCTCGCTCGCCGATTGGTCCACGTATTTCGTTGATACCTCATTAACGAAGCCTTTAACAAAAATTTCGCAAAGGACAAAGTTGCTTCGAATCGCCCCGGGAATCTTCTCGTTCGGCAGCTCACGTTTTCGGAACTCTCTGCACATATCCGTAATTAATTTCGTTACCGATCTTTTAACGCGATTAAACCTGTCCGCGCTGATCGCAGACACCGAAACACCGTTATTTCGCTCGTGAATAATTCGCGACGTCGACAATATTTTTAACAGCTTTAAAGTGTCTTCGCTGTTCCACGTAAATGTATAAAATCCGGCGTCTGGTAATCGATAACGTGACCGAAGAGTCTGTGACACGTTAAACAGAATTTTCCTTCTACCTCGAATAATCCTCGATAATTTGGTTATTCCGCTCCTCGAGTCTCGCGGCTGTCCGTGTTAATTGAATTAATATAATCGCTCGGACCGTGCCGTATTTATTTTAAAACCGTCGTGACACACGCGCGCGCGCGCGCGCTCGCTCGCTCGTTATAATAGATATTCCGTGGGACGGCCGTCGAACGGTGCACGTAATATTTCCGCGGAACTATTACAACACATAGTATTTCATCAACGCTCGTTACCTTTCAATTTGCTCCCGTAATTAATGAAATCGTAGCGGCGCCATTTCTGTGGCTGCAAACCAATTGACGCAATAGCACATATCCGATCCACACGCACGCCAGTCACGTCTGTGACTAATTTGCTTTGCTACTTGTGTAATACGTCCAAACAATTATTGTCTCGGCGTAACAATGACAGGAATTGGATTCCGTCCTCGGTCGAAACTGTATCGCCGCGCCGATGAAAACCAATTCCGACACATTCTGATCGGTGGTCGAAGGAAATTCTCCTCGCGTTAATTTTCCTTCGTTTACGTTTAGGCGAACTACACTTTTGCCGCGAGCAGCCGCGAATCAGAGGCTTCGATTTTCGCCGGGTTAATAGTTACTTGACTCGTCTAAGAATTTTATAACGCGACGATTATTCCGACGGAATTGTTTCCGTGCAATTAAGCTCGCGAAGAATTCGCTTCGACGCCGCGCCGTCTGTATTAGAATTCAATTTTCTCCGCGGAGTCTCTCCCCGGAAAACTGATGACTCTAAATCGAGTTTACCTCGCTGAACGTGGCCCAGTTTTATCGGCCAGCTCGCCGCCGGAATACAAGCGGCCGCCGCGATTTACTTTAACGCGCCCGCGCTGGAAAAAGATGATACGGCTGTAATTAGCGTGGGGAATTTTAATTAAAAACGTAACGCGGCGCGACGCGATGCCGTGGCTGAGCAAGCGCGAATATTTTCATGGTCGTCGAACTAGCGGCGAGCGATGTCCGGCTCGTCGAGCGCGGCACTTCTGGCGAGTGGTGATCGCGACTATTTCTAGGCTGCAAGGCAGTAAAATTGTATTTTCAGTCGTTTTTTCGGTCACCATCGGATTGCTGAGATTATTCCGATCGAAACGAGTCCAAACACGACGGAAATCGGACCACGGAGAGCTTATCACCGTATACAGGGTGACCGAAATAACTCGATCGCTGCGAATTGATTATATTACGCTATATTTCACTCGGTTTTGGTAACACGCACGAATATTGATGGTTCGAAATGAAGAATGTCATGATTGACAACAAAATTTTTCCCGAAGCAACAATTGTTAATTTAAATTTAATCAACGTTTTGTTTTTTATAATATGAGTATAGATTTTGATCATTGTGATATGATAGCTCTGTCCAACGACCAATATTCGCCAGAAAAACATTTCGCTTCGATATTTCTTCAAGGTATCCGATTTTTATTGTTCACCCTGTAGATAGCTTATTAATTATTCCCCTAGAACGGCTTAAACTCGTCCGAACCACGTCGTATTTGGACTCATTTTAATCGGGAGAATCTCAGCTATCCGTTTCTTCAACAATCAGAACGATAAACCTCGTTATTACAAATTTAAATACCGCGAGAACTCTAAATATAATCTCGAATATGATCCGGAGCGTGCACGGTCACATTTCCTTCAAAAAGGACCCGGTCGGCGCAACGACGTATCGGTTCGCCCTTTAAATCCGCGGGCTCGCCGACGGAAGTGCATTTCCCGTTTCCCCGAGAAGCGAGCCGTAAGTCTCGAAAAATCTATCAATAGGGGACCCTGTGAACAGCGAACCCGGCTCTCATTGAATTCCGTTATTTATGTTGCGGATGTATTTCTCTGGCGCGTCATTGTACTCTAAACTGGAATGACGCAACGTCTCAATAGTTGCCAGCACGGAATTTCTCGATGACCCGTGCGTTGCCGCCGCCCTACGACCTCCCCCCCCCCCCTCCTTTTCACGATGTTATGCCGGTTATTTCTTATTTCGACTCGACGAGAGTCGAAGCCAGTAACTAGCGAATGCATGCCGCTGCGTGTTTACAATTGGCAGTTTTATGCGCGGGCTTCTTAAAGCACCGGTTTTTCGCGTCCGGCGTTCTCGTTGCCCCTCGCAGAATTGCCGTTCCACTTATCGAAAAGGCTCTCTGACCGTCGTAATTTAAAAAGCAACGATACTGATTTCCCTGTACGCTCTTAACGGTCATGTTTTGCCGGTTCCTATTTCCTCTGTAACACACGACATAAACCCTATTTGCGACGCGTTTATAATTTCATTTCGGTGCCGCGCTTAATAGACCTCTCCCAGCTAATAGACCGTTTCCGTTTCCAATGAATCACTCGTCTCATTCCTGGCGATTCTGTTCCATTGAAAACGCTATCGCGGTCGCACGCGATAGAAACTTCGTTTCTACGCCAGTGCAAACCAGCCGTTGTTGTCGTGATCAACGCTAACAATCTACGTTGGAATCCATTTCTTAAATTAGTGCAAATGCAATCCGCGACTTTGAATTTCATCATTAATTTTAATATTAATTTGATATTAATTTATTGTTAATTTCTAAATACTAATTTAATATTAATTTATTATTAATTTTTAGATATTAATTTAATATTCATTTATTATTAATTTTCAAATATTAATATAACAAAATGAGAGGTTCCTGAGGACATTCGAAGCAACTTTTTCCTTAGCGGAAATGTTCTACGAGGCTTCGTTTACGAGTTATCAGCACAAAACGCGGACCAATTAGCGAGCGAGGGCGGAGCGAAGACGAGCAGGGGCGTGGCGCCGTACGTTTTTCGTTGATAACTCGTTAACGATGCCTCGGAGACAAATTTCGTAAAGGAAAAAGCTGCTTCGAATGTCCTCGGGAATCTTTAGTTTCCCGGAAGTAACATAATTCCGGGACACCCTGTACATGTATCTTCTTAAACCGTTCGAATATTCATTTTAGAATGCATTTTTCCCGTTTCATCGAAACCATTGGACACAAATGTTCGAAGCGCTTCGTTGAACCGAGATCCCGGACACAGTTAACCGTCGTATCGATCGCGAGCGCGCGCGCGCGGTTACTTCGCTTCTGGATATTCTCTCCGGAGACGTATAAAGATAAACCAGAGACGCGAAATTTCATCAGCGTTGAAGATCAACCAAATGTGAGAAGTCGTCGGAAGCAAAACGTCAAGCCCCGGGAGAAGTTAGATGGGGCTGCAAGGTAATGAAACTTGGTGACTGAAATTTTGTCTGTCTCCGCCGGCTCGGTTTGCTAGATTTCATTAGGCGAGCCGATGGTGCGTGTACGTACGTGTATGTGTGTGTATATATATATACATATATGTGGGCGTGACTTTCGTGACTCGCGTTCGTTCTTAATTGGAAGCTCGTTCTGACATAACTAACTGCACCCGATGGTAAGAAAAAAATACACAAAAAAGAACAGTGGAAAGTGGCAAAATTTCTCGATAGCGTAACAAACGTTCCCGCGGAGCAACAATATAAAATATAGTACGCAATGGTATTATTGTAGATCGCAGAAACTGTGCGGTGAAAAGAGAAATGCATCGCTGACAACGCGAATAGTATTCTCAATTCTGAGGACGGTATGTCATAAATTATATCAATTAGATGCTAATAAATTTTTGGCGGAGGTTATAAATGAATTAGTGGTTAGCAGATACTATAGAAGGAGGTATTATTGCGAGGCAAGAGGAAAGGGAGGATGCACAGAAAATTCTCCCTGATTGACGGCTAAATCTGCTTGGAGACACAAATATGGTCGATTTGGGAAGACGAGGTACGATTATATATTTATAGATTATACATATATGTATTATATAGTATTATATATTATTATTATATTATATCATTATAAAATGTTATATTACAGTATATTATAGTATATATTATAGTATAAATATTATATTATATTGTATTGTATTTTATTGTATTACATTATATATTTTATTACATTGTATTGTATTGTATTCCATTGTATTGCATTGCATTGTATTTAATTATATTGCGTTTTATTGTATTGTATTGCATTGTATTGAAATTGTATTGCATTGTATTGTATTGTATTGTGTTGTATTGTGTTGTATTACATTGTATTGCTTTACATTGCATTGCAATGCATGGCATTATATTGCATTGTATTGAATCGTATTGAATTGTATTGCATTGTATTGCATTGTATCGAAATTGTGTTCTATTTTATTGCATTGTATTCTATTGTATTTTATTCTATTGTATTTTATTTAATTGTATTCTATTTAATTGCATTGTATTGTATTGTATTGTATTACATTGTATTGCATTGCATTGCATTGCATTTATATAATCTAGTGTGTTGGACAATATCTATAAATCATTTATTAACGCTAAAAATTATTATACTCAACGATGAGATCCGCCAGCAACAATTACAAACTATAGAAAACACTGAATCAAGAACGCTAGTTCTGATATTTGCCACTAGAGGCGTGCAGATCACTATACTCCGCCACAGTAAACAGCTTTGAACGATCTCTGATGACGGAGCAACGACAACGCGCAATAAAAAAAAAAGAAACAAAAACTTATCAACAGCAATTCTGCAAGTGTCAATCCGCGTATGGGTCTCCCTGTCCGTAAAAAAGACTTCGATCTCGAAGATCGACCACCTGGATCCACCATTGGAACCAAACAAATACACGAGTCCCAACATCGTGGATCCCCGGCAAACCAGCCGACGGATATTTAAAGAAACCTTGAACAGCAAGCGTGATGAAATTACGGGAAGGCGTAACACAATGGGTCGAACGATGGCCGCCTATAAGGGAGCTAATCAAGTCCGACGATCCCCGCAAACCGAATTGTCAAGATGAATGGAAGTCGACGGCAGTGGATCTGGGAGCAGCGAGCGACGAAACTTGAGGACCGCGCGGTCTGTTTGACAGGGCAGAGTAATTGCCGAGCGGTATCAGAACGGACGGGGCCAGTAGCTAAACGCAGACCCAACGAAGAGCCAGCGGGGAGCCAGCGGGACGCCAGCCGGTAGCCGGAGCAGCCTTTGGGTGTTTGCCGACAGAAGTCGGTTCGATCGGCGCTGTTTGCGCGCGACAATTACTCCGGACGACGTTGCACGACGAGACCGGACGAGACGCGAGATGCGATGCGAGAATAAACCCGCACGCGATCCCGAAAATTCGTGGCGGCGTGCGCTGAACCGTCCGGAGGAAGACTGCGCGCTAAGTGCCGGCAGTGTCGGTGCACTATACGATATAGACGGACCCGTTCGTTGCACCGTAACCACCCTAGCTACTCACTGCATCGCGGTGCACCGTGCTCGACGAGAAACCCCGAGGAAAGGGTGTACACCCGTTCAACAACCTCCGCTGTTTTATCGTTCCTGAACCGTGGCCCTCTTACCACGCTCTCGCCTTCTTCTTCTCCGCCTTTCTCGAGCTTTTTTTTATACCCGCAGCTATATTGCTCAATCTAGCTGTGTCCGTCCAACTTTGTCTAACCAGACCGGTCCACGGAACCTCCGAAATATCTCCTACCATGGTACAAAAAAATGCTCTTGCATGGCATTCAAGGGACGGGAAGAAAAAGGAACGGTAGAAATGGTCGGTATTTTCTCGGGTTTCTCGGGGTCATTTTTCTTCGGAGCTTTTTGAGGTCATTTTTCGTCGGAGCTTTTATATTTTTGTTTCTCTTATAATTTTGTTTCTGTTATATTTTTGGTGTTTCCAAAATTTTTTGGGGGGAGCTTTCGAGATTACTTTCTTCGAGGTTTTCGAGATCAGTTTTTTGGAGTCTTCGAGATCACTTTCTTCGGAGCTTTCGAAATCGTTTTCTATCGAGTTCTCAAAACCATTTTCTTCGGAGTTTCCAAAATCATTTTTTTGGAGTCTTCGAGATCATTTTCTTGGGAGTTCCTAAAATCATTTTTTTTGATTCTCCAAGATCATTTCCTTTAGAATTTTCAAAATCATTTCCTTCGGAGTTTTCAAAATCATTTTTTTGGAGTCTTAAAGATCATTTGCTTCGGAGTTTTTAACATTATTTCTTTCGATATTACCAAAATCATTTTTTTGCAATCTTCAAAATCATTTCCTTCGGTATTTTCAAAATCATTTCCTTCAAAGTTCCCGAAGTCATTATTTTTTATTCTTCAAGATCATTTTCTTCGGAGTTTACAAGATCATTTTATTTGGAGTCTTCTCAAGATCATTTCCTTCGGAATTTTTAAGATTTTTTCCTTGGGAGTTTCCAAAATCATTTTTTTGGATTCTCCAAGATCATTTCCTTTGAAATCTTCGAAATCATTTTCTTCGGAGTTTCTAAAATCATTTTTTTTGATTCTTCAAGATCATTTCCTTGAAAGTTCCTAAAATCATTTTTTTTGAATCTTCAAGATAATTTTCTTCGGAATCATCGAGATCATTTCCTTCAGAGTTTCCAAAATCATTTTTTTAGGGTCTTCGAGATCACTTCGTTCAGAAATTTCCATATCATATTCTGGTGTTTTAAAAATCATTTTCTTCGGTGTTTTCAAGATCATTTCCTTCGGAGTTATCAACATGATTTTCTTCGATGTTTCATGAAACGGAGCATTCCATTCCGGCGAAAGAACAGCCGGAGAAAAATCGATTTTCCAAAGGTGCACCCCGGTGACCTCGAAGAGAGGTACACCGCGAAAGAACAAGCGCTAATCGCGACCCGGAGAGTCCATTACCATAAACCAGCGTCAAAGGTTCCCCGCACGGTGTAATTAAAAGTGGCCACAAAACTCGAGGATCCGCTGGAATCTGGTTGCTTGGGATACAGGTTACAGCTCCCGTCGAAATAAAGATTTTCGGAGGAGGGTTGTAACAGCGCCGTTTAAGCATCGCGGCACAGGATGCGCGATAAGAAACGGCAGCGGTAAATGTGGGAACAAGCGAATGGCCGATGAACTTTAGAAATTTGCTAATGGACCGAAGCGAGGAACAACTGCTGGCCGCTACGAGGGAAAAACAGAAAGATCTGTAGAAATAGATGGATAGTTAAACGGACGTATATATATTTGGTTGTTGCGAATGTAATTTCGGTTTTTTTGTAACCTATTTGGACAACCAAAATCACTTTCGCAACAACCCAATCGATGCAGGCAGAATTAGACAGATCAATAGCTAGATTGAAGAATTTTATGAATTTTATTATTAATTTTAATATTAATTCAATATTAATTTAATATTAATTTATTATTAATGTATTATTGATTTTCAAATATTAATTTAATCAAACAGAAGATTTCTGAAGTCATTTGAAGTAACTTTTTCCTTTACGAAAATCTTCTACGAGGCTTCGTTTACGAGTTATCAGCATGAAACGCGGACCAATCGGAGAGCGAGGGCGGAGCGAAGACGAGCGTGGGCGTGGCGCCGAACGTTTTTCGTTAATAACTCGTGAACGGGGCCTCGTAGAACATTTTCGCAAAGGAAAAAGTTGCTTCAAATGACCTCGGGAATCCCCCATTTCCCGGAAATAACACAATTCTAACCTTGGACCCTAGAAACGGATGTTTATTTTGGAACAGAAATGCATCACTACCAAAAACAAATCTATACGGAAGAAACAACTCGATCCTGCTTTTCGCGGACATTTACGCAGACCGGAATACAGTCAACAGGTACCAGTTGGAATCGGCGTTTTATTTTCGTTCCGTCTCCAGTCGATAATGTCCCGAATAGAGCGTCTCGCCGAGCTATTCGAGCGAATCGTTTAGCTGGACGTTCTCGAATAATTGCTAGAGAGATCCGAAATCAGAGTTACCTCCGAAATTATCCACCGCATTATCGTTCCCAGAGCGGATTAGAACGTAATCGGAAATAGACCGGATGATTTCACGGTTATTTCAATGTGTTCGAGGTTATATCAATTCAAATTAATTGGGGTTAAATATTCTTGTAGTTTTATCTTCACCGTGGTGAAAATGACCGAATGTGACCAACGACACGAAATTTCTAGCATTCGAGGAATCGTAGAAAAATGAATGCGGATCGATTTAGGCCACTGAAAACGTTGTTGCAGCCGGGAGGACGGGCGACGCGACGGAATTCGGACCGGGAGCGGCGGCCCGTGGAGCCGAAACGTCAAGAGACGCGCGGTAAATCTGTCAAATAATTTCCTGTTCGAAGGTGTTTAATTACGGCTGCCGACCATAAATTACCGTCGGATTCCTGGCGAAACGGTCGGCTAAATGTCTCGGTCCGCGGGCCACGCCGGGTCGGAAGACGGGCCGGGCTTTTCATTCGCGCGCGCGTTCAGCTTGTCCACGAAATGAAATTCCCCCCCCCCCCCCAGCGAGCGCCGACAAAAGGCTCACGGCTTAAAAAACCCCTCCGCCCACGCGGGATTTTAATTAACATTGACTTGGCTTATTTTTAACATGATTTTCTGTATCTCCTCTTCGACATCGTTCGATTTAGAACATTTTTCGGGATTTAAGACTTTTTTGGGATTTAGGGCTCTTTTGGGATTTGGGACTTTTTTGGAATTTAGGACTTTTGGGGAATTTAGGGCTGTTTTGGGATTTGGGACTTTTTTGGAATTTAGGACTTTTGGGGAATTTAGGGCTCTTTTGGGATTTAGAACTTTTTAGTGATTTAGAGAACTTCATAACTTCTTAGAACTTTAGAATTTCAGAACTTTAGGACTTTTTAGAACTTTAGAATTTCAGAACTTTAGAAATTTAGAACTTTTTAGAGATTTAGAACTTCAGAACTTTGGAACTTTAGAATTTCAGAACTTTAGAACTTTAGAACTTTTTAGAGATTTAGAACTTCAGGACTTCAGAACTTTAGAACTTTAGAACTTTTTAGAGATTTAGAACTTCAGAACTTTAGAAATTTTTAGAGATTTAAAACTTTTTAAAGATTTAGAACTTTTTGGAAATTTAGAACATTTTAAAGATTTAGAACTTTTTAGAGATTTAGTACTTCGGCCCCACTGCCCTCCGCCCGCCGCGTTTCCGGCAACACGCGCTACACGATCCTTAAATCTGTCCGGTTATTAGCTCCGTTATCCGGCGAGAGACCGTGCCGGAAAAATTCAACGGCGAAAATCTCGCGGCAACCTACTTCCGGCTCACTCTGCACCGCTCCTCTATTTTTTCGCGAGCGAAGAGCAAACCGCCCGGCCTCCGTAAACCGGGCGATGCCTCGCAAAATGTTATCAAACTGTTTCGCCGAACTTCGCCGAGCTTCTCTAATATCGCCGACGCGAAAAAGCCCCGATGGAAAGACATCGATTCCTCGTTCTTGCCACGCCGGACCGCATCCCGAACGTCCCGCGCCCGTTTACAAGAGCTGGCATGGATCTACAAATTATTCAGCGTCCGAGGTTCCGGGCAACTTTAATATGTTAATCCTTTGTGGACGTGTTCGAGAAGTTCCCCGCAAACTTCCCTCACCGTGGTAAACACGACCTACGTACACGCGAAGTCGTGTGGAGACGCGCGTGTAGCGCCGAGTCGCGAGCCGGCACGGCACGAAAATGCAAGATTGTACTTTCGGTAATTGACGTCAGATCGCTCGAGTCGTAGCAGAAACGGGTAGCTGGGATTTTTCCGATCAAAATGAGCCCAAACACGACGGCAATCGCTTTAGTTTCAGCCACTCGCTGTCTACAGGGTGGGCAAAATAACTTTATCACTTTGTTTTTGATCGTTTGCGAAAATATTAAAGCGTAACATTTTTCGGTGACCGATTATTGGTCCTCGGATTGATCTGTACCTTGTCTGTTGCATCAAAGTGATGAAAATGTATACTCTGAATTTAAAAAAATACAATGGACGAATTAGAATCGTAAGAAGTATAATCGTAACAATTTTCTGTTCGCCGTATCATTCGCCTATTCGAGCAACGTTAGTCTTTGACGTTTGTCCATTTTATCAAAAGCAAATAAAATCCCGAAAATGATCGAGTTATTTTGTTCACCCGGTAGACAGCGAACGGCTTAAACTGAACCGATTTCCATCGTGTTTGGACTCATTTTAACCAGAAAAATCTCTGCTATTCATCGACGCCACAATTAAAAAGCTAAGGCGACAATGATTGAAAATAAAATCTTTTCTCTCGCATCGGTGTACATTTAACCGCGCAGAAACGAAGAAGTCTGGCATCTACCTGCATGAACGCCGGGAACACGAGACCAAGACGCCACATAATTTTTCCTTGCCGAATCCATCCCCTCGGTGTATATCATGTTCCCCGGAATTGGGTCGAGCTCGTAGCGTACGTAGCTGCTGCGATGAAAGGTCTGAACGTACGTGCGCCGAGTAAAATAAAAGGTCCGCAAGCACGGAGCTGCCGCGATGAAAAATTCACTGGGACTCGCTTTCGGAAATACACCCTTCTGATTTCTTAGCGGATCAATCGTGCGAGCTGGAAAATTCGCGTTACCCGACAGGCACTCGGCGCGGGAAAAGTTTTTTGCAAAAATTCCACCACATTCATGGAAATCGGTATCATCGCGTGTTTAGGATCGCTGAAATTTGAACGTGTCATGAACGACGCGAAATTCATGAGTTGAAAATCAAATACCACCCCGACGCGAGCGTGGTTTTTTCACTTTTATTTCTTCTGTTTTCTTCTTTTTTTTTGCGGACAAGCAATAATTATCGCATGAAAATCGACAGTGGCAATAAAATGTACGTTGTCGCTGGGCAATTTCGAAAATTGCAAATCCGGTTTAATATTTCGAGAAAAGGTAGCCGGGCACCGCGCGCCGCCGCTCGTTTTATTTCCGTTCCGGTATTTTACTGTTTCTGGCCGCGCGTCGACGCCGGCCGCGCCGCTGAATCGGCCGACAGAATATCGATTAACGCCGATGAATTCAATTAAATTGAATCGTCCGCGGTCTCGCCGCGCGCCGCCTCTTATCACTTCCGTTAACATTTATAGAGCGTTTCACGCTCCCTTTCCTCCGCGTGATTTTCGAATACTTTAATTTTCCGCGTCGCCGCGGCGAAATATGGGTTGCCGCGCGCCGGATCCCGCATTCATATGCAGAATGTTTCGGGTACACTGAGAGAGGTGGGAGGGGGGAGTCGCAGCGCCGGTACGCGCGATTCTCTCGCCGCGCTAGTCGCCCAGACACTTGTTTGATTCGAGCGCCGCCGCTGCCGCCGCCGCCGCCGCCGCGAATGTAATGCAAAATTTACTACCTCGCCGACCTTCCTTCTTTCCCTTTTTCTCTCCCCCTCCGCCGCGCTCGGTTCCCGCGAGCGGACGCAATATCGGGGCGAAAGATTTCCGCGGATTAATTATAAAGCAGCCGAGAACCGGCCGATCGTAAATTGTTCGGTAACGAGACCCGAGAATATTTTACGCGTATGCCCGGCGCATATTATTGCTGAATTTATTCACGGTTCGTGTTCGTTCGTTCGTTCATTCGGGCACACAATCGCCGAGCGACTTATTCCGTCGCGACGCACGGTGACGCGATCTCACGTTCGGGATAATAATCGTAATTTCTAAACTAATTAATTATCTTCAATTATTTTTAAAGGGAACGATGTTTGAATTTGTGCGTGAATAATATATAGTTATGTTAAAAAGAGTTGCAACGATTTTGTGGTTTTGTTGAATAAAAAAATGTTTTATCAATACTTAGTATCGTAACTTTTTAGAAACTGTGCACCGATTAATTTTTATTCGAAACATTTTCTATTGAGAATTACCGGGTGTCGGAAACATAATACATGAACGAGAGACGAATGGACCGTTCATTTTAAAAGTGGTGCAAATATATCTTTTTAGTTATAAAAAAGAATTGTTAGTTATAAATGAAAAGGTTACGCTAAATTAATCAGAAATTATATAATACCTCAGTTTTTCAAGTGGGAGGACTGACAATTGCTGCGTCGTTCCCCCACTCGTCGCGCCACGTGATCCGCGCGCCGATGACGTCACGTTTCATCCGATAGCTCGGCAACACTCGGCTTTGAAATTGTTTGTTGCCGCGGTGCAGGCCTCGCTGGCGTCTCTCCGCAGTAGTAGCCAGGCTGCCGGCTGAGACGTGACGTCACCGGCGTCCGGATCACGCGACAAGGACAGACAGTTGCTGCGTCCTCCTCCCACTCACCGCGCCACGTGCTCCGCACGCCGGTGACGTCACGATCCAGCCGGCAGACTGGCAACACCAGCGAGGCCCACACCGTAGCAATAAACAATTTCACAGCTCCAATCAAACACGGGTCCGTTACTTGATTCCATAGTAGCTCCGTCTACACCTCGGCGTCAAAGTGAAAGGTACGCAAGTTTCTTGCGCGCGCGCTATAAAAGCCTGTGTATAGAAACTGGCGCGGTTTGTCGATTCGGGAACGTCAACGCCCGGCCTCGCCCTCTCTCTCTCTCTCTCTCTCTCTCTGTCTCTTTTGCTCGACAATTGAATTTCTTTCGTTTCCGGGGACGTGCATTTTTAACGCTGTTTACCATTCTCCTTCTTAAGCCGTGCGCGCCGTTAGGCGGAAGCGCGGTAGAAAAAAAGTAGACGCCGAGGAAATAACTAGGACGGCTTCGACGTGAACGAAAGGGAGCGAGAGCGAGAGAGAGGGAGAGGGAGAGAGTGATAGAGAGCGAGAGATAGAGATAAATAGAGGGAGAGAGAGAGAGAGAAATAGAATGATGGAGGGAGAGAGAATGAAGGAGAGAGTGAGATAGTGCGAGAGGGAGAAAGAGAATGATAGAGAGAGAGAGAAGAGAGAGGGAGAGAGAGAGAGTGAAAGATGGAGAGAGAGAGAGTGAGACAGAGATAAATTAAAAGGGAGATGAGAGAGGAAGAGCGAAAGAGAGAGAGAGAGAGAGTGAGAGAGTGAAAGAGAGAGAGAGAGAGAGAGAGAGAGAGAGAGAGAGTGAAATATGGAAATCAAAAAAATGTCTAAGAGAGAGTGAAATATGGATATCAAAAAAGTGTCTGAGAGAGAGTAAAATATGGAAATCAAAGAAAGTGAGAGAGAGAGAGAGAGAGAGAGAGAAATATGGAAATCAAAGAAAGTAAGAGAGATAGAGAGATAGAGAGAGAGAGAAATATGGAAATCAAAGAAAGTGAGAGAGAGAGAGAGAGAGAGAAATATGGAAATCAAAGTTAGAGAGACAGTTAATGAGAGAGAGAGAGAGAGAGAGAGAGAGTGCGAGAGAGAGAGAGATAGAATGCGAGATGTAGAGTTAGAGATAGAGAGTGATAGAGTGCGAGACAGAGAGAGAGAGAGAGAGAGAGAGAGGCCGTACAGGTATCTGAATACTTTGAGGGTAAAAGTTCCTCGGAGCAGGTAGGGGTCCGCTAATAAAAGGCTTGAAAGGGCAGATGGACGCAGCAACGAGCGACAGAGGGCCGTCGGTGTGTTGGAGGGGTCTCGCGTGTATGCACAGCTAGATGACTGCTCGACAGCCGATGCAACGCAAGTAGATGAGCACGGTAAAAGTCGCGACCGTGTAAAACGTAGCCAGCTGCTCTTTGACCGGCCCATTCACCCGGACCAATTCCCGGTCCGAGTCCCTTTGCCAGCCGAAAAGCACCGAGCCGGCTTCGCAACGCTGTCCGGCCAGCGCCGATACGCCGTGGTACCTCGAGGTTTCGGCTAGCCGGTGAAAAGACGGTGGCCCGATACCTCGTCGTCCCGATCCGCGAAAACTCTGGTCCGAAACAAAAGTTCCGGGGGCCGGCTAGCTGCGCTCCCGTCGAAGGCTGCGGCAGCTGCCGTTCTGCGGCTTCGTCTTCCAATGAAATGGGATGCATTCCGATGGGAACTGTCGGTGGACTGAATTTCGTGGCGCGGCTCTATCGAGAATCCACTATTCGCGTACAAAGTTGACGGCGATCCGTTAGAACCTTCGCGCTTCTCATCGGTACCTAAAGGACTACCGTGCTACGGTAATTACGGTAATTTGTCTCAAAAATGCTAAATTTTTGGTTGCTGTGAATTTTTCTGTGCTGGTCCAACGCCTATGTGATTTATTGCTACGCCGATGCTGAGGGTGCGGAGCTACGAGGTACGCGGTAGGTTCTAGGTCCATAATCGTGGCACGTGACCTCAGAATTGCCTTCGAATCGTGTCACGTGACCTCAGAATTGCCTTCGAATCGTGGCACGTGATCACCGAATTGCCTTCGAATCGTGTCACGTGATCACCGAATTGCCCTTGAATCGTGTCACGTGACCATCGAATTGCCTCCGAATTGCCTTCGAATAGTGTCACATGGCCTAAGAATTGCCTCCGAATTGGCTTTGAATAGTGTTACGTGACCTCAGAATTGCTTTCGAATAGTGTCACGTGGCCTGAGAATTGCCTTCGAATAATGTCACGTGACCTGAGAATTGCCTTCGAATAGTGTCACGTGGCCTAAGAATTGTATCCGAATTGGCTTTGAATAGTGTCACGTGACCTCAGAATTGCCTTCGAATCGTGGCAAGAAAATTAGAAATAAAAAGGTTAAATCCTCCTTTATCTCAAATTGCCTATTTTCGTGTACAATATGAGCGTCAATTACAGACACTTTACTGTGCCCTCGAAAAAAACAGCATTCAACAAAAATCGCTAAATGAAACGACGAACGTTCACCGAGCACAATGCGCCAAATAGTTCCGGAAATAGCGCGCGATACGCGCGTGTCAAAGTTGCGCGACGGAATGCAACGGCCTGATCGCGATAAGCTATTCAGAGGAGGGCGGCGAGGCCGCGTTACCGGAGCATCGATCACGGTACAGCGGTTTTTAATTCAACAGTTCAATTTCATTTAATTCGGCCGCGGCCGCGGCAACGTTAACGTAATCGTGATTTATGCAAAGCCGGGCGGCCGTTCATCGAGCCATCGGCGCGTGCACACGTGCATCAACGACAGAGCGGAATGCGGGAGCGGGAACGGGCCGGGTCGGGCCGGGCCGGAATAGTTACGGTCGCGCGGCGCGAAATCGAAAAATGCGGTGGCCTCGTTTTCGGCAGACCGCCGCGTCTATGCCGCTTTTCTTCGCTCGCTCTCTTGTTGTAATCGAGGAATTTTTCGATAGCACAGTTGAATTCACGTCCGCGATCGCCTCTCTCTCCCTCCCCTCCCCCTTCTCCCCGCAACTCCCGTGCGCTCCTGGGTCGTTAAAGTTTATTAGATTTACTCCGCGTCGGAGAGAACGTCTGCTCGGTTATTGGAAACACCCCATGAAACCGACATCGACGAAGGACTGG
Organism: Megalopta genalis; assembly: GCF_051020955.1. NCBI lineage: Eukaryota > Metazoa > Arthropoda > Insecta > Hymenoptera > Halictidae > Megalopta > Megalopta genalis. The sequence goes on along the minus strand of NC_135026.1, from coordinate 4,321,295 downwards.
GGCAATCTTGCGTCAAAAACCCGAGACGCGCAGGAGAAAGATGGGTCTTTTGTTCTGACGTGGTAGATATTAGGAGCCTCTAGGTCTGCGGATTAATCCGGGCTTTAAAGAATTCTGTTCTGATCGCTTGTTACGGAGCAAGACTGTGTAGTATTATTTCGAAGACTTTGAATGACGTTTCAGCAGTCTAGAATCGTTTTAGTCACTTTAGGCGACACTACTAGAGTCGAGAATAGTCATTGGATTGCACATGTAGGGCAAAGGATTAATTTAGGCTCTTTATACGGCGGTGCTGAGGACTGGACCCGACATAGAATTAGCTTAGGCTCTGTGGATGACGGAGATAGGAACTAGAATGATTTTAGCCTCTTTGCATATGGTTCATATAGACTGTAATCATTTTAGACTGTTTAGGTGCAGTTCATACTCTATGATCTATGGTCATTTTAGGTCATTTAGGGTCTAGATGGACGTGGGCACTACATGGACCTAGGATCTATGTAGACCTAGGGTCAAGATGGACTTAGGGTCTAGGTAGACCCAGGGTTAAGATGGACTTAGGATCTAGATGGACCTAGGGTCTAGATAGACGTAAGGTCTAGCTGGACCTAGGATCTAGATAGAGCTAGTGTCTAGATGGACCTAGGGATCTAGATAGATCTAGTGTATAGATGGACCTAGGATATAGATAGACCTAGTGTGTAAATGGACCTAGGATCTAGATAGACCTAGAGTTTAAATGGACCTAGGATCTAGATAGACCTAGTATCTAAATGGACCTAGGGCCTAAATGGACCTAGGATCTAAATAGATCTAGGGTTTAGATGAACCTAAGGTCTCTCTAGCTGAACCTAGGATCTAGATAGACCCTAGAGTCTAGATAAACCTAGTTTTTAAATGGACCTAGGGTCTGGATCGACCTAGGATTTATATGGATCTAGGGTCTAGATAGACCTAGGATTTAGGTATACCCAGGGTCAAGATGGACTTAGGATCTAGATGGACCTAGGATCTCGATGGACCTAGGGTCTAGATAGACCTAAGGTCTAGCTGGACCTAGGATCTAGATAGAGCTAGTGTCTAGATGGACCTAGGATCTAGATAGACCTAGTGTGTACATGGACCTTGGATCTAGATAGACCTAGTGTTTAAATGGACCTAGGATTTTGATGGACTGAGTATCTAAATGGACCTGGGACCTAAATGAACCTAGGGTCTAGATGAACCTAGAGTCTAAATGGACCTAGGATCGAGATGGACCTAGTGTCTAAATGGACCTAGAGTCGCGATGGACCTAGGATCTAAATAGATCTAGGGTTTAGATGAACCTAAGGTCTAGCTGAACCTAGGATCTAGATAGACCCTAGGGTCTAGATGAACCTAGTGTCTAAATGGACCTTGTGTTTCAAAGGATCTAGGGTCTAGATGGATCTAGAGTCTAGATGAACCTAGTGTCTAAATAGACCTAGGATCGAGGTGGACCAAATGTCTAAATGGACCTAGGATCTAGATGAACCTAAAATCTAAATGGATCTTGTCTCCAGATAAACCTAATGTATAAATGGACCTAGACTCTAGATGGTCCTAGGGTCTAGATGGACCTAGGGTCTAGAATGTCGCAAGCAAATTTGAAATAACCGTTCTTGTTGCTCCGCAAAGCTGACAGAAGCGGTGCAATCGAACGCGTTAAAGGCAGATTTAGCGGGGCATCGTTGGTCGATGCACAAAGCAGGCTCGCGGCTTCTCCTCGAGAAGCGAGGACGACACAAGGCGAGACCGCAAATCGTCTTTTTGTCGCGTGCAATCACGCCGCGATGGCGCCTGAATATATAGATGTACATATATATGTATGTATATATAGAGAGAGAAAGATATGTATATATATATATATCTGCTCGTCTTCCTGGAAGGCAGGGGGCTAATGCGACGAGGGATGATGGAATTTGCAAATCACCCTGCACTTCACTTTTCTCCCCCTTGGTTCTCGATTCCCCCATCTGCGTGCTCATCTAAAACCTCATCCTCGTGTTCATCTCTATCCACTCGTTCCTCCGCGTCGCCCTTCCGGTGCCCCCACCCTCCCACTCGGCCCCGTTCGCCACTCCACCATCTCCACGGCATTCGAGTTTTACCTCACCCTATTTATCTCACTTCTTGATATCTTTTTCTGTTGGCTTTGTCTTCCCGACCGGGCGACATATTTCAAACATTACGTCCGTCTCGCTCCCGCGCCGCGCCATTATTTCCGCCGTTTCCCCCACCCCTCACAATTTCTCTCTCTCTCACTCTTCCCTCTTCCCTCCCTTTTCCTGATTTTTTTCGCGTTCCCTTGCTCTCTTTATCTCTTCTCTTTTCTTCCTGCTTTTTTTCTCACTTCGTATTTCTCCCTCCCTTTGCTTTCCCCCTCTTTCTTACCGTTTCTCCCACCCATTCTCTTAACCTTGCTTCTTTATCTTTCTTCTTTTTTTTCCTCTTCTTCTTTTGATTTTCTCTACTTTACATTCTCCCCTCCTTTCTTTTCATCTTCTCTTCGCCGTTTCTCTCACACTTCTCTTTTTTTTCTCTGCCTCCTCTCCTGTTCTTTTTCGCTTTGCCTTGCTTTTTTTATTTTTTCCCTTTCTGCTTTTCTTTCCTTCGTATTTCTTTCCTTTCTTTTACACTCCTCTTCGCTGTTCTCCCCACCCTTTTCCATTTCTCTCTCTCTCTCTTTTTCCCTGCCTTTTTTCGCTTTTCCTTGCTTTTTCTATCTTTCCTCTTTCTACTTTTCTTTCACATTTCCCCTCTTTCTTTCCCTCTCCTCTTCGCCGATTCTCCCACCCTTTTCCTTTCTCTTTTTTCTCTACTTCCTCTCCCCTAGGTTTTTCCCTTTCCCTTGCTTCCTCTATCTTTTCTTTTCTCTTCTCTCGTTTCCCCCACCATTTTCCATTTCCTCTCTACTTTCTCTCTTCCCCCTGCTTTTTCTCTCTTTTCTCTTCTCTTTCTGCTTGTCCCTTTCCCTTCATATTTCTCCCTCCCTCTCTTCTTTTCCCTTTTCTCCCGTTTCCTTGTTTTCCTCTCCATCCCTTCCTTCATCTCCTCTTTCTCCCATCATATCTCTCACTTTCCCTTCCCTCTTCCTTTCTCTCCACCCTTTCCCGTTCCATCTCCCTTCTCCCTTCCTTTTCTACCCTTCCCTTCGCCGTTCGGTAGTTCTTGTTCGACTCCGCCCTTCCCGCCGCATCGTCGCGCTACTTCGCCCTCTTCCCCCACCCCTCCCCGCGCCGTCAACTCCAAAACTCGTTCCCCCAGCCGACTCCCACCCCCGCCGCTGCAGCATCTTCACGGTTACTTCTTGAACCGGCGCGATATTCCCGGCTCGTTCGCCGACTCGAGCGAGCCACGCGTTTTACACCCCCGGCAACGTGCGACGGCGACGGCGGCGACCGTACCCGCGCGTTCTTGTTAACCCTGCCGGTTTTAATAAAAAGTTGAAGAGCCCGGGCTCACCGCACCCTCGACTCCATCCATCGATCAGCCTATCCCCGCGCACGCCGCGCCGTGTGCCGGCTGCTCCCGCACCCCCCGCGTCTGCACCCGCGGCGAAGATCGCGCCGGTTATGAGGAATAAATAACGACGGTGCGCGGAGTTCTCTGTCACCCTCCTCGCCCCTCCCCTCCCAACTCCTCTCCGCCACCGAGATGGCTCGCGATTCCTATCGAAATAATACGTGGGGGACCTGGAATTTCCACGGGGATCGTTTCCCGTGGCGGGAGGGGAGGGGGTGAACTGTCCGTGAAATTGTTCTAATTGGGAGGGGAGGGTGCCCTAACGGGGGATGCTCTTTGGGGGCGAAATTACCGGCGAAGGAATCGGCCGAAAAAAATAATGGAACCGGAATTATAGGAATTAGAGATGCTCGCCGAGAAGAATGGCCGTGGCGTAATTGCCGGCCTGATTGGTCGACCGCGGCGGCGCTGCGCGGCGTGAATTAACAGCTCAGTTCGCAATTAGCTGCTCCACTTCGGAACGTTGTTTGCGCAGCTTTTCGGTTGCCGTTTGCCAGAGGACTTTGACAGGCAGCCGTGTAGATTGAAAGATGGGTAGATTGAAGTAGATAAATAGAAATAGAGATAAATAAATAGAGACAAATAAATAAAGAAATAGGGATAAATAAATAGAGACAGATAAATAGTGATAAATAAATGGAAAAATAAATATGTAGAAATAAATAAATAGAGACAGTTAAATAGAGATAAGAATAAAAAGAGATAAATAAATAGAGATAAATAAATAGAGACAGATAAATAGAGATAAATAAATAGAGAGACAGATAAATAGAGATAAATAAATAGAGAGATAAATAAATAGGAATAAATAAATAGAGACAGATAAATAGCGATAAATAAATAGAGAGAATTAAATAAATAGAGACAGATAAACACAGATAAATAAATAGAAATAAATAAACAGCAATAAATAAAGGGAGATAAAAATAGACAGAAGAATATGTCAGCGGAGCCAATTATTATAGGGTGACCAAAAACTGTGCCCCTGCTCTGTTTCCAGCCGTAACTATCTTCATATTTATCAAAAAAGACAAATTAAATTTTTGCACACAAAAATAAACAAAATAAAATCACGCATCACCATTCAAGACAGTGCGGGCTTCATCATTGCATTTATTCAATTTATTTGAATTCTTTTCACCGGTTAAATTGTTGATCCCGGCACCCAGCACCACCTACTAATCACGTTCGCGATAATCCTCGGCGAGTTATAAATGGAAGGTATATAAAAAGCCGAGACGATTGGAAATTATCGTGGCGAGCGATTTTCCGCGGAAGCCGGCATTGTCCGGCGAACGTTCATAAACGCGTAACGCGGTGATCCCAGCGAACGAGCCGGCAGAACCATTATACCTGTCAAAGAACCTATAATCTTATCACGGGTCCCTTTCAAGGGTCCACCTTTCCCGATCCGACCTTAATCATTTCATACGCAGTCCATTCAAGCCTTTCTACGGTGACACACGGCTTTCAGAATGGAATAGGTCTTCGACTGGTGCCACGACGCGACAACGACGACGTCTACGTCGACGGCGTCGCACAGTGGTCCGGTTCCGAGGATTCAATGACGAGTTGCTATAATCTTTGAACCGTCAGAGATATTGCAATGAAATTTTTACTAAAAATAATGAAAAAATTGTTATTTTCAGCTGCCGATGGTTGACTATTTTTTGCACTTGTTGAACAATAAATTTCAATGAATATCCATTGCGATTTTCGATTTGGAAAAAAGTTGCTTAAATGTAGTTGTATTAATTATTTTTTACTTTCCAAATATGTATTTTATATTGTAGTAGTGACTAAGAGATTTATTCGATTTCGTTAATTTCATCATTTCCGAGGTTATTGTAATTCTGAGGTTATATAATTGTACTAATTATTTTTTCCTTTTTAAATTCGTATTTCATATTTATATTTCATACGTGTAACGATGGCTAAAATATTCATTCAATCTTATTAATTTCTTCTTTTCGGAGGTCGACAGACCTTTTTCAAAACAATAGAAGTCGAATAATTATCAATTTGGTAAAGTTGACTTTTCCATAAAATATCACTAAATTCTTCTAACCTAACATAATATAACCTAACATAACTTTCACATGGCTTGTGAAGACACAATGGTTGCCGGGTAAGAAGCATTTATTCGTCCTTATCGGCCTTTGTCCCGGTTAGTCCCGTCGCGGACTTGTACAAATGTTCGTCAGTGCAGCAGAGTGGCGATAACCGGTCCTCCGACCTCGACGATTACTCCCATCGCTGTGCGGCACGAGAACTTTGACATCATTTTCTTACGGGACGCGCGGAAACACACGCTACACGCTGCCACTGATCGGGCACACTGAGGACTTCTAGGTGATTAAAAAGGAGACATGAAAGAGAGACGTGCGCGGACGAAAGTCACTCGGTGCTGGAAGTATCGCAGGTTGGGCCGAGGAGCACTAGTAGGACGGTATAACACCCCCTTGCGGCGAAAATTAGCAACTTCGCCGAGGTCCGCTAGTATATTAGAGATCTCAATATTAGCTGAAGACAATTGATAAAAAATTAAAAGAATATATATATAGAGATATATATAAATAAAAATTAAGAGAATATATATATATATATATATATATACATATTTAATTTTTTCCGACGACTTAATTACATATATCGTTACACAAATTTTACATTCTCAATCTTTGCACCTTTGCACAGTCTTGCACAAATTTGTGTAACGATATATGTAATTAAGTCGTCGGAAGAGAATAATATATAATAATATATAATAATAAATAATATAGGAAATCATTGTCAACATCTATCGAATATTATGTTCATAAGAAATTGCAAGACGAGAAATTGTAGCTTGAAACATGTATTCTCTTGTGTATGAGGACAATTCAAAGTCCTGGCATGTTAGATATAGAATGTTGGAACATTGCAATTGGAATTGGAAATGGCAGGACCGATTTCTGCCGCTAGTCCGTACTTTCGCCGCAAGGCACCGCTAGTCCGTTTTATTAGCGCAGCGCATCAGAACAAAGTCGCAGATTTTGGCCGCTAGGCACCGCTAGTCCCTTCTACTACCGCACGTGAACAAAGTCGCCGATTTTTGCCGCTGGGCACCGCTAGTCCGTCCTACTAGTGCTTCCCGACCAAATCACAGATTTTTGCCGCTAGTCCGTTCTACTACCGCACGCCAAGAAAGAAGTCGTCCAGGTCGCGAATTTCGCGGATTTTCGCCGCAAGGGACCGCTAGTCCGTCCTACTAATGCTTCAGAACGAAGTCGCCGATTTCAGGATGCAACTGACAGTCAAGAACTAACTTCCAAAGCACGGTAGGAAACATTACTTCTCCCGAATAATACATATATATCTCGTACTGTTTTATCGCGCTGTTCCATATATTTGCACCCACGTCGGCAACAATATTGGCAATAATATTTGCAATAATTTAATTAATTCAATAATTCGTGTCATTCTACTCGTCCTTTCGCGTTCGTTCCGATGCGTCTACCGACGTTTACATCCTCCCAAAACGCCGTCCGATTACAATCAGAGCCCATTGAAACTACATAGCCGATTCTTCTATCATTAAATAAAAAAAAACCAAGCAATCGTAATCGGTAAGAAGAGTCGGCGCTCGAGGAAACCGGGTCGAACGAGTTTGCGGGCCGCGTGCGGCTAATAAAAGGGGAGCAACGAACGTCCACTTGTCGTAGAACCGCGAATCAACACTGTCAGAGGTAATCTGCAATTTTCTGTTCGAGTATGCAACGAGATTGCGAACCCTTAACCGAGGGCTATACACAAAGCTTACGCCGGGGCCGCACTTATACCATCGGGCGTGTGTAACAGAAGACTACGTATAACTGATTGCCACTATTCATGACAGCCGGCAGTAATAAGATCAAATCTGTGCCAATCATCTTATGGCTGCGCCGCCGATAACGGGGGCTAGTTCATGTTTGTTTTATGATCCCGGTGCACGGCTATTCGCCCGCTACCTGCTCTCTCTCTCTCTCCACTATTTATTTCGCGCGACCTCTACGCCCGTGCACGCTCGCCGGCTCGCAGCGGCGTACGCGAGGCCGTGGACGCAATATTTATCTGCCGGCTATAATTCTCTTTTGCGGAAAACTTTCGCGCGACTTGTAATTCTGTTTAATTCGTTGTCGCACCGTTACACTGAAATTTTCGGCGGGAATACAAGATCCGCGAAATAATACATTGTTTACATTTTCATGATGGCCTTGTTTGCAACAAGAGAACATTGTTGTTCTTGTTTATTTCTTTTTGTTAGCTCCATCAATTTTTGCAACACATTGCCCTGTAATCTGGTCGATCTAATTTGTAAAAAAAATAGGAAATTAACTCGTTTGGCGTGGTTACGAAAAAGTTATAAAATAAAAAATATATAAAAATAAAAAAATATTGAAAATTTTAAAAAATAATTAAAACAAAAATATTAAATTATATTTTGAAAAATGTCGTTCTATATTGTTTTCCCACGAATTTCTTCGCAACGAAGCGGACCGTGTCACGAAAACGACTTTCGGGCGACCGGATTGGGCAAACAGAAACCGTCGGCGATCCTCAAACAGAGAAGCGCCGTATAAAAGAATAAACGTTGTGCACACACGACGTGAGCGCATTTCGGCCGGACACGCGCGCACGCGGCGTTCCCGGCTAGGATCGCGGAGCCAGTTACGGGCAACGTGTGCCGCGCTACGACGACGAACGGGATCCGACGCGAGCGGAAGTCGCGCGGGCTCGCGCGCGCGCAACGGCCGACGGTTTCCCGCGCGACACGAATTCTCTGCTCGAACGCCGAAAAATTTTAAGCGTCCCTCGTCGGCAATATTCCGGCAAATTAACGCGGCCGGTTTCCCTCGACGCGGCTTTTCTATTATTTAATTAAAACGCGCCGGCACGAGCCGTGTATATATTTTTTCATATCTTCGCCGGCGTAGAGTTTCATGAAACGCGGCCGGGGTGCGCGCGTAAATATCACTCATCGCAAAATAATTAGGGGAGCCGCGCGGAAAATGTGACGGCCGTTGCTCTATGCTGTTGCGGGTCTTCCGAGGTCGATGCTACGCCGAAATTGTTCTCGTTGGATTTTTCGAACAGTTTAGGAAGATGAGGGTGTGTAAGAAAATTTCTAAAAAATGATTTATAAATATTTATAAATATTTATGAGGATTTATAAGGACTCGTGAGGATTTATAAAGATTCGTAAAAATTTAGAAAGATTTAATAAAATTGTTAATTAACCTTTAGCAATAATTTGAAAAAGCGGTCAGAAGATATCCTCAAAAGAATGTGTCAATGTTCTTTCATAAATTTTCTATATTTTATTCTTGCATTAGGATAGATACCTGAATATATTTTTAATAATTTAACGGTATTATATAAATAAATATACCGCGGCTGGCGCGCGCGGCGACCAAGCCAATCGAGCTCGCAGTGTTTTTCCGTTAATAATTCGTTACTTTTCTTTAACTTTTTCCTTTGCGCAAATGTTCCACGAGGCTTCGTTCACGAATTATTAACGAAAAACGTATGGGGCCACGCCCACGCTCGTTTTCGCTCCGCCCTCGCTCTCCAATTGGTCCACTGTTTTTCGTTAATTACTCGTAAACGAAGTCTCGTAGAACATTTTCGCTAAGGAAAAAGTTGCTTCAAATCACCTCGGGAACCTCTCGTTTCCCGGAAATATCATAATTTTAGGAAACCTTGTAGGTTATGTGTGTGACTAGATTATTATTAGGTCAAGGTTAAAGAGTTCTGTAAAATAATATTGACTCTCTGTTTATCTATTTATCCCCTCTATTTATAGACATTTAATAACTCGTTACTTGTCCGCGGATTTTTATGCAAAATAACAATTGTTCAGCGTCAACAGTAAGTCACAGAAGCCAACAAATACCTTCATTCCCCTTTCAATCATTTTAATAAAATTCAAGAATAATATATAAATGTTTCAAAATGCTTATAGCCCTCAAACAGCTTGAAATTATAACCGCCCAATAAATATTTTTAAAATTATAATTATTATTAATTAATTATAAATTATAATTTTCCAAATAATTTTCCCATGAAAACATAAAATCCGCGGTCCACTCCGTGTTGTACCATTTGGTCGCCGTCACCGCCAGACATCAACAGAGAACATAAACACGCACGCACACATACAAGGTCATTACAAGGTTATTTTCCAACTCGTTATATTTTCAACCCGCGTTTCACGCTAAATCTGCATTCGAAGTCGCCAAATTAATAATATCCAGATTCTGAATTCCATATCGCCATACACATTACGAGCACAGTCCGAGTCTCCGAGTCAGATTGCGACTAATTTGAGGTTAGGTTCGCGCGGCGTTAAGCGAAACAAAAGCGCGTCGTATCAATCGCGGGACACAGAAGCCGCGTCCAAGTTTCATTTAACAGTTCGAAGGAGTTGCCCGGCCGCGGAGATGGGGCCCGATAAAATCCGTGACGGGCGCCGCAACCCTAATCGTTTTCGCTCGGCCAGATTAACACATCGGCCGCGGCGGGACGGGCCGGGCCGTGCACAAAGGATCGATCCGGGATCGCTGAATCCGCTATTAATCAGCGGGCTCGGCCGCAATAGTTTGAAGGGAAGATAACTAGTTCCCGCTAATTGGCATGCGAGTCGATAGCTTGCGCCGGGTCCCGGGGTCAGGGCACGCGTTTCAAAGTGGCGCCGTGATTGTAAGGCGTCGAGGTAATCTTCGGCTAACAACCCATTCACCGGGTCACTTCGTCGGCGCGCCGGCCTTCTCTCCAGTACCATCGAACGTGCGCGCGGGCGAAGGGGCGGGGGAAGGGGAGTCACGGCAACAGCAATTACCGATCGCTCGATTGCTGTTTGCTTCGCCAACATCGCGATAGCCTTATTTACCTTCTTCTTCGTAGCCACCGGCGATCTTCTTCCGGCGCTAACCAGACACCCCGCGCACCTCCTCCCCACCCTTCCGACCCCCACTTTTTTCTTTATCTTTACCGGCGATCGGGACGTTCGAATTCCGTGGCGGCGTTTAGAATCGAACCGGGCCGAGGTCTCGCGCTGATAAGGGACATCGGTGTTCCCGGCACGTGACCTCGCGGATTCGCCACCCGCGAAGGTTGCGCCGTTCAAGGATCGTTACCGGTGGAACCTTCACGCCGAGGGTGGCACGGTAGATCTTTATCGCGCGGCGATCATCTTCGACGAGCCGTTGTCATGCGAGGCCCGGACCGGCGATAACGTTGAAACGTGCTGCTTCTGGCTGAGCGCCGTTCGCTCGAACTGCGTAAAAATGTGGCGGATATTACTTGAAGAGGCCCTACTGCGATGACCTTGGGACGTGGCATCAAGGTCGATGCTCTGGGCAACTTTTATTCGCGCTCGTTTGCGAAAGGTGTAATCGTCGATTCCGATGATACTTGAATGTTCTGGCCAACTGGAATGACCTTGAAACACGATATCAAGGTCAATGCCTTCGACAACCTTTCTCTACACTCGTTCGCAGAAGAAGTTGCATTGCCGACTTACATGACGCTTGAATGTGCAGCCCAACTGAAATGACCTTGAAACGCGATTTCAAGGTCGACGCTCCGAACAACTTTTCTCCTACACTCGTTCGCAGAAAGAGTAGCATCGTCGATTTTGATGACACTTGAACATCCTAAGCAACTGAAATGACCTTGAAATACAATACTAGTCACAAACACAATGCAAACAATACAAACAGAATATCAAGGTCAAAGCTCTGGATAATTTTCCTTCATAATCGTTTGCGGAAGGAGTCGCATCGCCGATTTAAATGACGCTCGAACGTGCAGCCCAACTGAAATGATCTTGGAACACGATATCAAGGTCACCGCTCAGAATAACTTTTATCCACACTCGTTTGCTGAAGAAGTTGCGTCGCCAACTTAAACGACGCTTGAACGTGCAGCCCAGCTGAAATGACCTTGAAACACGATGTCAAGGTCAACGCTCTAGATTTCGATGACGCTCGAATATGTCGCACAGCTTGGAATTTTCGACAACTTTCTCCTTCGCACGAAATCCACATTTGCTCTAGTTTCCGAGATATTCGCGAAAATCTGCAAACCTAACCCTGACCTAAGTCGGATCTGCTCCGGGCGTAACGCAGACCTAACTTGCACCTAATGCACACTTGATACAAATTTAACCAATACTCGGAAAACGATCGTAAGCTTATAATTTTCTCGAAGCTGGTAATTTTCTTGAAACTTCGAAATTGTTAATTATAGGTTAGGTCCGCGTTAGGTCTGGGATTAGAGCGGCAGCTGTTATTATCGGATCGGTCGGATTCGAGTAAACGGCCGTAAAAATCGATAGGCTGGTCGTGGGATCGCGGGCCGCTACGACGTTAACGTCCGCGTACATGAATCGATTAAACGGCGGTTCGATCGCGAGCACCGGTGACAAAGAAATCTGCTTTGAAATTGCAAACCGTTTGAGATGGTACGGCGAACAGTGGGCCGGCCGCATTTTTCCAATCGAGCCGCCGTCAATTGTGGCACTGTTACGATATTGCGCTGTCGGACTTCGGTATTAAGGCGCAGTAGATTCATTGTTGCTTCGGCTGCAATGGGATCGTCGGCGCATTGTTACATGCTCGGCCATGATTGGCACGGCTTTGTCGGATACACGATTATTCCGTTGTTACGTTTGATTATCCGCACATTTGCGAAACGATGTATTGGTGCCCCAATTATCGAGATTATACGGCTGCGATGCTGCGTCAAGTATATGTTGTTTAACGTTCCGCGGGTAGGTCGTTTTAGATGCGATTTTATCTTCGGCGAATGTACACGGACTGAGGTAATTAGACTGCGAGTGCGCGAGTATGGTATGCAAATGGCGCGATTCGATTTCCAAAAATGAACAGCAAATGTGATGCGTGGAAGGAGTAATTTCGAGTGCGAGTGCTGAGTGCGATGTATGGTGGGATTAATTGTTTGTCTAAAATGATGAATATGATCTGCGAAAGGTTACTTTTATTTACAAAGATGTATTATATATTGAATATTATGTCATGATGTTCAATATTATTTCATAATATTGAATATTGAATATTATCTCATAATATTGAATATTGGATATTATATTATAATATTGAATATACTAAATATTATGTCATAATATAGAATATTGAATAATATTTTATAATACTGAACATTATGTCATAATATTGAATATTGAATAATATCTCATAATACTGAATATTACGTTATAATATTGAATATTATCTGATAATATTGAATATTATCTTATAATATCGAATATTGAATATAGAATATTATGTCATAATATTGAATATACTGAATATTATGTCATAATATTGAATACTGAATATTATATCATAATATTGAATATTGAATATTATCTCATTTTATTGAATATTGAATGTTATGTCATAATATTGAATACTAAATATTATGTCATAATATTGAATACTGAATATTATATCATAGTACTGAATATTGAATATTATCTGATAACATTGAATATTAAATATTAAATATCATCTCATAATATTGAATATTACGTCAAAATGTTGAACATAAAATATTATAATAGCGAATATAATATCGTATATTGGATATGATCTACAAAAGTATTACGTTTGTGAAGCCAAAACCGAATATGATCAACGGTATAAAATTGTCGATCGCGATCTACAGAAGGATCAACATTCATTCGAAAAAGCCCGTCTCGATAGAAACGACGTGATCTCGTGGAACAGAAAAAAATTCCCAGAACACCGTCGAGGTCCCCCGTTTAAGCGTAATTTTCTGGGAACCGTCCGGGAGGGGTGTGACTTCGCATAAACAACCGCAATCTGATTATCCGCGCGGGCCTCCTCCCGTGAGCGTCGAGGATCCGTAGGAGCTTGCAGAGGGCCGGGGAGTTGATATCACGGCCGCCTCTGCTCTTCTTTACGACGTCGCGGCCGAGTGTATTACCAATTTGCGTAACAAGAACCACGAGGAGCCGAGGAGTCGCGGGCTCGATTATAGATCGGCCTCGACCTAAAACGTATCGCCGTAAGTTTTCGAACTCCTGACGCGGTAACTTAGCTCTTTAGTCCCCCCTCCCACGGCCTAGCCCCCTCCCACGGCCTCGGCCCCCTTTCGCCCTCTCGCGCCCCTCCACTTGGCCCATCGTTCACCGATTCGTCCTGTTCCTGCTCTCGACCTGGCACTGCTTCTTGCGGCGCCGCCCCCCCCCCCGGAGAAAAACGAACCGTAAATACCGGAAGGAAGCAGTCGGACCGATCGTTTCGCAAACATGTTACGCTCTTTAATTCGGCGTCGCGACGCCGTGAGCGGCGCGTCGTCCTTTTCATGCGGGTCCGGCGAGTGGCCGGGGCTCGTCCGCGGTCGTTAAAGACTCGATCGGCTCCCTCCCGGCCACTTGGCCGCCTCGCCGAACTTTTTAATACTGTCTGCGATCGTGCGCCGGGATCCGTCGACGACGGTAATTAATTCGCGGCAGACCGGCTTCGACGAGAACTTGGACCTGGTCACCGTTAAACGAAACTGCGTTTCTTTTCCTAACGGATAAGAACGTACAGCTGTATCTCTTCTTATCTGTTCTCTCCTCCCCCCCCCCCCCGTCTCCACGCCACCCGGGCAGACGTTACTCTCAGATTTATCGCCGGCAGTTTCAGGTGAAACGCCCGGCATCACGTTAACGATGCCATACTAATTCACCGAGATAAAATTGTTTAGGACCCGGGCCGGTCTTCGTTCACCGAGCATTCCGAGCGGAACGAACCGCCGGGCTCGGCGGCTGCTCGAAAATCTTCGTTGTTTGCACGAGTATCGAGCACGATGGTCTCTTATTTCAGGCTTAGCTAGGAGCATCGAAAGTAGGCCGCGCGCTGCCTCCGCGGCACGAAAGCGGGATGACTCATCAGGACCCGGCGGAGCCTGTCTTAGGAGTAGAGCCATCTGGCGGCGATGCGGCGCAGTGGCCGCCGCCATAACCGCAACAAAGTGCGCACGGTTGACTTCGCACCTCTGGAAACAATCCTCGCGGCTCGAAGGATGTCGACGACGAACTGAGAATTCAAACGATGATTTTCTAATCGTTCGTTATGGAATGTCGTAGAATAATCTGTCCATCAGAAATATCCAGTGTAACCGAGGTGAGTGCACGAATATTCCAGCTTTTGCGTTACATGACAAGACAGTCTGACGCAGTGAATACGCACTGCGAAACAAAAGTTAAAGGAGATACAACAAAATATTCGTTCGATGTTTCAGACTTCGTTCCACCAAAATAAATCATCGTTTACAACCTCGCCGTTGGCCCAGCTCGACCTAACAGCGTCACCGAGCCATAACCTTCGTCCAGGCAGCGCCAGTTCGTGTTTACTATTTTTCTTTGCTTTCTATTTTTATCCTTGTTTTCTTGCCGCACGACACAGAGACTCGACATTTCGTGTGCCGACTCCGGGAACACTGTGCGTAATTACAAACTCGAAGTGGCTCTCGCATTTTGTTGCGGACGTTTAAACAAAAGTCCAAGGAAAATATTCATATATTTCTATATCAGAGAGAGAGAGAGAGAAATTAATAAAGGAAATAGAAGTACACAAATACGATGTATCTTATATCGTATATGTTAGGTTATATAATATTGCTGAAATTGTAGAAGTTACGCTTCGAGTCTACAATTATTCACACCGTTGGAAATATAAACAATTGCGAGGTACGTCGAGATTCTTTTCGCCGGTCGTTCCGTATCGCGGAAAACGCCGGCAATAACATCGCCGCCGAACTTTCCGCGTGAAACGGCACACGTCCATTGTCAGATTCTCCGGTTAGTCTTACAGGAGAAGAATAAACGGACGAAAGTTGAACAATAGGGAGTGAGTGGGGCGGGGGAGGAGAACAGTGAGAAATTTGCATGGTCTTGGCTCGACGTCGGGTTCTCCGCAGTTTAAAAATGTTACAGAACTTCTGTAAATTATGTAACTCCGTAGAGGGGATCATCCGATGCAGCGCAGAAGTGGCGATTTTTCGTGCGGGTATTCCGAGAGCACGCGGAGGACTTCAAAACCGCTTCCGAACTTAGAAGTAAACAATACTCGAGCGGGGTCGAACGAGAGTGAGAGAGAGAGAGAGGTCTCCGTTCTAAAAATTCATGGCAGTAAATTTTCCAAGCGCAACGGGCTCACGTTTCTGCTACATTTTCCAGCTGCGATGAAACCCTTTCCGCGTACCCCCCCCCCCTCTCCCCGCCCATACTCTTTCCAAAATAGTATCGTTCGCCCTTATTTATTCACGCGAATTCAAACGCTGTACAATTTCGTGCACGCCGCAGCGTCGGAACGTTTCGTCCTTTTCGTTATTTCGGGATTCTACAAGGGTGATGCAATATTTCATCGCGTTTGTCGCGATTCGAATTGATTCGAATTCGAACACGGCGCGTCGTCTGGATTGCAAGGATTTATTTTTAATATATTTTTGTTTCGAGGACGGGACTTTATAAATTTGTCAACTTTTAATTTTATGTTTGATGAGGTTTCAGTGAAATATTTTGTTCTCTTTCGGGCTAATGGAAACAGTTGTTGCTGGACGAGAGGAATTAAGAATTATTGTGCATTGTTGATGTAGAAAATTTAGTGATCCTTCTTAGAAAGGATAAAGAAATTCTTCAACAAAAAATACCTTGACAAGTTGATGTGGTTTGTTGGGGAAAAAATTGATTTCATTATTTTAGCGTAGAGAGAAAATGTTCTGAAACTAAAAATACCGAGCCAAGTTTGACGTAGTTTGATGACGTTTGATAAGACAATTCACTTTATTCTTTTAGTCTAGACAGAAAATATTCTCAAACTAAAAATATCGAGCCAAGTTTGACGTAGTTTGATGACGATTGATAAGACAATTCGATTCATTGCCATAGCCGAAATAGAAAATATTCTCAAACTAAAAATGCCGAGCCAAGTTTGATGTAGAATACCGAGCCAAGTTTGACGTAATTTGATGACGTTTGATAAGACAATTCTCTTCACTGTTTTAGCCGAGATAGAAAATATTCTCAAACTAAAAATGCCGAGCCAAGTTTGATGTAGTTTGATGACGTTTGATAAGACAATTCACTTTATACCTTTAATGTAGACAGAAAATATTCTCAAACTAAAAATATCGTGCCAAGTTCGATGTAGTTTGATGACGTTTGATAAGACAATTCACTTTATTCTTTTAGTCTAGACAGAAAATATTCTCAAACTAAAAATACCGAGCCAAGCTTGACGTAGTTTGATGACGTTTGATAAGACAATTGTCTTCATCCTTTCAACCTAGATAGAAAATGTTCTCAAACAAAAGGTACCTTGTCAAGTTTGACGTAGTTTGACAACGTTTGAGAAAACAATTCTAGCTAGCCCCTTAAGTTTGATAAAAACGTAGCCAAGTAGAGACACGGTTCGACGAGATTTGAGACCAAAACTCGGCCAGCATTGGAAAAAACGAGAATAAAATTGTCCGTCGTGGGTTTTCGTTGAGCAGATCCTGAGCACGTCGGGCACAGAATCGAGAATGCATTATCGGCGATGCTCGAGGATCGTTGGCCGGTTGACTTCGTTCGGCAACGCGGCGCCAGTTACGGGATACGTGTGCCTGGCTTTTACTACGACCGGTAATTACCTTTCGCAACGGCCGTACGTACCGTACACGTGCATTCAATAATGCGTGGCATGCGGTACGACTTCGAGGAGGGTCGGGCGTGGCTTTGCTTTCGCTCGAATGCTTATCCGGCCGGGCCACCTCGGCTCATAAACGTTCGGACTAGCGCGGATCTGGGGCGCCTGTTTCCAAACGTTTCTACGTCTCGCTTATGACCGCGCTCTGTTATGGTTCCACGGGCCGATAAAAAAGGCCGGGTCGGGAAGCCCCCTCCCCCTCCCCCCACCCAAGAGGAAATCGAGAACCGCGATACGCGAGGCGAATGCGGTGTTGATGAGAGTCTTAGATTTTATTGGGCGATCGCCGGCCGCTGTTTCCGCGCGACCCGAACGATTTTCTTTGACAAATAGAAAATAGAAGACCGCGCGCGCGGCCCACCGTTTCGGATTACGGCGCCGACCGGCGACCGAATAAACAGCATAATCTGATTTTAGACTCTGAACGTCGCTTTTGCGGTACGAGAAGTATTTACGGCGGCGTAGAAATTAACTGCGAATTGGAAATTAGATCCAATCGGGGGATATCGTTGCACCGTTGCGAACGTAATTGCGCATAAAAGGTTGCGAGCTATCGGATTTCATAATATTTGAACGTTGCGCGGTGCTCCGCGTTCCGGACAACTTGAAAATTGCAGTTGCTGCTGTGCATTGAATCGGGAAACGTGTTGAAATAAATAGGGAATCCTGACCTAAACGAACTATCTTTTTTTATAGTTTTCTAAGTTTAAGTTAGGTTAAGTTTACGTTAGGTTTACGTTAGGTCTGGGCTAGTGGATTTAGTGAATCGTTTTTCGTGAATTAATAAGTACCAGGTTCGATCTTATATCATAACTATCAATATCATAACTATACATTAGATCTAGGTTAGACCTAGATTAGGTCTAAGTTAGGTCTAGGTTAGGTCCAAGTTAGACCTGGGCTAGTAGGTTTTAGTAAATCGTTTCTCACGAATTAATAATGCCCAGGTTCGATGTTAAAGTGCCTTGAATATCATAACTATAGATTAGGTCTAGATTAGGTCTAGATTGAGTCTAAATTAGGTCCAGGTTAGACCTGGACTAGTAGATTTAGTAAATCGCTTTTCGCGAATTAATAATTTCTAAGTCTAAGAATATTAGGTCTAAGTTAGGTTTAGATTAGGTCTAGGTTAGATCTAGATTAGATCCAGGTTAGGCCTGGAGTAGTAGATTTAGTAAATCGTTTCCCGCGAATTAATAATTCCCAGGCTCGATCTTAAAGCGCCTTGGAAAGTCACAAGTATAGATTAGGTCTAGGTTAGGTCACAATTAGGTCGGGGTTAGGCGTGCAGTTTTTCTCGGATATCTCCGGAAATAATGCAGATAGAGACTTTCTGCAAAAGAAGAAATTGATCGAAATATTGATCCCGTCAACGTAACGAAAGATCGTCGAAATCGTAATCGCGTAATCATTCACGCCTAATCACTTCTTAAATCGTGCACGAATGATAAATTAAGCGCAATCGGATCGACGCGACTCGCGGAACGGCCACGTTCGACCGACGCATTCCTATGAAATCGGAACGCACTTCGATGCGCCGATGCGAAAAATACTGGGTATCGAGGAGGGGGAGGGGGGAAGGGGGTGATTGCGCGCGCGAGAAACGGGCCGGTGTGTGTTTTTCAAATTGTAAATAGAACACCAAGGAACGGCGATCAATTAAACTCGAGCGTATCGGTTTCAACAAGCGAGTTTTGCGCGCGGTTGAAATTGGATTACATCCGTCGAAAAAAAGATACAGGCGGCCGGGGCAACCAACCGGTGACTCCACTCGATGATTAATCGTGTTACATTAACCGTGCGTTTTTGCGACCGTCGCCGGCCACTCGGCCGATACGTTGCGTTTAAAAAAAAAAAAAAGAAAAAAAGGAAAAAAACGGGGCGCGGTAATGCCCGCGGGCCGGGGCCGAGAGTGCTCCTCTCCATAATACGCCGTTTTCGAGTGGGTCTCCGACGCAGACATTATTGATTATTTCATCAATTATTCGCGCGCTAATCATCATTCGACGTTGTCCGGGCCACGCTGGAAACAAACAGGCCACTCGAACGTTATCGAAAGACAAGCTCGAAAGCCCTTTCGGGGATCGCGTTCGCGCTCGAAAAAACCAAACAAACAGATGATTAAAATCTGTTTTTCCGGGCAGCTCTCGAGCTTTTGATCACCGAATTCGAGCGGGCCGATCGGCGAATAAATCGAGAAAAAATTTCACCCCGACTCCCGTCGTCCCCCCCTCCCACCCCCCGATTGTCTCCCGCGCTGCTCGAGGCTCCTCCGCGGTCCCGGATTTCTAATTATTGGAATGCGATCGGGAATGGGACGCGTCGGGGAACGTCGTGCAATTTATTACCGCAAATTGTGAAGCTACGAGGCTCCGCGGGCAGTTAAAATTCAAGCCCGTAATTCGATCAGGCTTTCCACTTACGCTCGTACACTGCAATTTGGTAATTGAGCTATATCGGACGGAAATATTCTTGCACTTCGACGACAGTGTTGCTGATACTACAGCGTGTCCCGCAAGTGTCTCGCAATCCGGATAGAAGGATCACCGAAATCATTTGAAGCAACTTTTTCCTTAGCGAAAATGTTCCACGCGGCTTCGTTTACGAGTTATTAAGGAAAAACGCGGACCAGTTAGCAGGCGAGGGCGGAGCGAAAACGAGCGGGGGCGTGGCCCCGTACGTTTTTCGTTAATATCTCCTAAACGAAGCCTCGTAGAACATTTGCGCAAAGGAGAAAGTTACTTAAAATGACCCGAGAAACCTCCATTTTCGGATTGCGAGACATTTTTGGCACAGCCTGTACAATAGAGGCAGTCAAATACACTTTTCAAGGTGCCACCAATTTCGACTATTTCTCCCTGTAAAAATTCTCGAATATTGTCGAAAGAGTAATAAAAATATATGCAAAATACCGACGCAAGAAGTTGCATAGTTTTTTTTATAAACAAAAGAAGGAAAACAAAACAAAAAAGCAACTTTCGGACAGAAACGATCTTTTAAAAACAAACCGTACAACGTGCTCCCCGAAAATTCTGGTCGACGGTGCTCGTGCAGACGAATCCGGTCGATGTTTCAGCGGCGAAAAGAGCTCGGGATTTCCCGACAAAATAAACAGCAATTGATCAGTTTCAGTTGCTCCTTGCTAAACCGGCGAATGAAGACGACGCGATAAAACTCGACGCGCCTTTCCTCTTATCGATTTAAGATACGACTTTCTCTGCGCGGTGTCCCGGCCGGACCGAGTTAACGGTGATAAATCGTGTCGAAACGGCGTCGAACGATTCGTCACGGTGCGACGAAACGTTCGCGGGAGGGGGGAAGGGGCAAAATGCATCGCGCCGTCAGATTAGCCGGAACGCGCGGCACGAGCTTTTTAATTATGCATAAATCGCCGGTAATCGGGCGGCTATCCCGATCTGATCGCGGCGAGCGCGCGCGCGGCAGAATATTCAAACGATTTTTAAATTGCACCGGGCCTAGATCCCATCCCTCTCGGCGGCGGCTCGCGACCGGTAAATCATCCCGAGCGCGCAAGTATTATTTTCCGCGCGGGCTTAATAACGTTCGCGGGCAATAAATATCTCGATACACGGCCGCGAATTACGGTGGTGCAACTAATAAAACGCACGCGAGATCCCGGGCCCCGCGATATCTCATCCGGCGGCGGCAACACCGCGGTTCCAACTGATTCGTCCGTGCGTTGCAAGAGCAACATGGCAACGGGGCGATCGTCTCCGATCTTACCGTCGCTCGAAAATGTTGTAGGGCTCGACATTTCGAACAACTTTCTTCTTTGTGGAAAATCTCTATCTCCTTTCGTTTCCGAGATATTTAAGGAAAACTGCGGGCCTAATCCGAACGTAACGCGAACCTAACCTGGGCCTAATGTAAGCCTAACATGTGCCCGCAGCGAGGCAGTTTAAAGACTATTTTCACGAAATTATAAATTCGCGAGGTTTGTAAATGTAGGTTCTATAGCTGGTCTAATGCAGACCTAACCCAGACCTAACAGTCCTAACCTAAACCTAGCCTAAAATTTTTAAAATCATTTTGACGGAAGTATAAATTTACAAACGTTATAAATATAGATTAGACCTAGACTAGATGTTCGTTAGATCAAGGGTAGATCTCGATTAGGTCCAGGTTAGTCCTTGATCACGTTTGCGTTAGACCTGGGTTACGTCTACGGTTTTCGGCGAATATCTCGGAAACTAATGGAGATAGAGATTTTCGGCAAAAAGAAAAGTTGTTCAGAATATCAAGCTCTACAACATAGTCGAGTCTGATTGAAATCGAAGCGGTGAACCACGGAATTCTCCGTGCGCGTTTAATTATAAAATAACCTAAAATTATGCAATCTGTCGCCGATACGTCTTCGAATCTCAACGCTTATATTCCACTGTGTTCCAATAGATTATCTCGCTCGAATAAAATAAATAAATATTAGGCACAGCTTGCTCCAGTCGTTCGCCGAGCAGAAAATTATTTTAATTGTCGGACGAGAATCTGGGATTTCTGAGACGTAAAGCAGGCCTGGAAGAGTCGGACAAGGAAAATTGCCGGCAATTACGCCCACGGGCGACCTCCTTCGCGCGGCTCCCGGCGTGTCCTCGATTCGAGATAAAAGCCGGGAGGGCGCGGGGAGGGGGGGCAGGAGCCAGGGGTTCAGGAAACATTCAAACGGCGATGATCCATCGGTTCGTAACGGCCGGGGGATCCGGCGGCCCGGTCACGGGCGGGCCAGAAAAAAACTGCCAAAGTCAGCGCCGAAGGTGACCGTAATAAATTTTCCACGGAGAGAGCGGGCGACCTCGCGCAGTTCCCCCGCAATTTTCTGCGGAACGCTTCTCCGCCGGCTCAATGGGAGAACAGGAAGAGAGAAGTAGGAGCCGAGCAGCGCGGCTGCCTCTTGTTTCCCCCTCCACTCTTGCTCGGGCTCACGCTCCCGCTCTCGCTCTGTCCCCCTTTCTCTCCCGATCCTGCCTCGTTTCACCGCCGTCGTCGTCGTCGTCGTCGGCAGCAGCAGCAGGAAGAGGTGGAACAAGGCCGGAGCCCGGAGTGCGGGACGAGTGAAGTGGAATTAGAGCAATCCTCTCTAATGGTAATTAATGTGCGGCGTAGTCAATGTAACTCACGTCGAAAGAACAGAACCAGCTTCGCAGGGCGAGCGCGCGCGCGCGCGATCAGGAAGCTCTAGGAAGACGCGATATCTCGAGCTCTTTGCCTCGGTGACCTTTGCTTCAACTCGGGTCAGGTAATGGAAGGACTGTTTCGAGAAGGGTTATATCCTTTTCGGTGGTCGAAAAAGAAGGCTTCTTGGGGTTTTTTTGGGGGAAATATTTGTGAAGCAATGAAAATGAGGTTTGGTGGACTTATTGTACGTACCTTTGGCTATTCGAATCGATTTTTTATTTTCCAAAAAGCTGCGGAATGGTGGCTCAGTGGTTGATAGAAAGCGAGCGCCTTTTCCGAGAAGGGGATTATATCCTTTTTAGTGGTCGAAAAAAAGGCTGGTTTTTGGGAAATTTTTGGGGGGAATATTTATGAAACAATGAAAATGAGGTTTCGTGGGTTTATTGTACATATCTTTGGGTACTCGAATCGATTTTTTATTTTCCAAAAAGGTGCGGAATGACGGCACAGAAGACAATAGAAAGGGGGCGCTCTTCGGGGAGGGGATTATATGCTTTTCGGTGGTCGAAAAAGAAGGCTTCTTGGGGAATTTTTTGGTGGAATATTTATGAAGCAATGAAAATGCTGATTGGTAGGCTTATCATACATATCTTTGGGTACTCGATTCGATTTTTTATTTTCCAAAAAGGTGCGGAATATTGGCTCAATGGTTGATCGAAAGCCAGCGCCTTTTTCGAGAAGGGAATTATATCTTTTTCAGTAGTCGAAAAAGAAGGCTTCTTGGGTAATTTTTTCCGGGAATATTTATGAAGCAATGAAAATGGTGATTGGTAGGCTTATCATACATATCTTTGGCTACTCGAATCAATTTTTTAATGTCCAAAAAGGTACGGAATGGCGGCTCAATGATCGATAGGAAGAGGACGCTTTTTTGGTCAGATGACACGCTTTCGACAGCTGGCGCGAACCGCTCCGCGCCACCCGGTATACATTCAGCTGATTAATAGCCGCGGATCTCGCTGGAACGTCGTCGTTTCCATCTAATTCCTAGTCTGCAGATCTTTTATCCGGCGATTTGCACTAATATGCGTATCCACGTTTCGACGATCAGTATTCGCGACGCGTGCATCAATTACCAGCGTCGGCGTCGGCGTCGGCGTCGGCTTTGACGGAGGGGTCGCGGCAGTTAATAATGGCCTGCGGCGCGGGTTACTTGCTAATGGTTTTCTATTACACGCGGCAGAATAATTAGCTTATTACAAGTGATCGCGGGCTACCTGTTGCCAGCCGGCCGTTGTTTAAAGTTACGGGGAACAACTCTGCCAGGATCGGGCCGCACATGCGAAATAATTAACGAACGAGATGGCTCGTTGCAAAAACAACACGCCGAGCCGCGTCGAGCCGCGCCGCGCCGCGTCGGCTCGTTTGTCCACGGTCCGCGGCTACCTGTAATTAAAAGTAATATCGGCCCGGTGACAGGACGCGACGCCGCGGCAGGAAAGTTCGCCGACGGGATCGATACCGTTTCACCGCCTCGGTGAATTTACGCCGGACGCGCGCTGCGCACCCGGTTCGGCCGAAACTTCGCCGGTACCAGAAGATCTGACTAATAGCTTCGCCGTCGATTTCAGAAGTTTCCGCGTCGCGTGACCTTTGCGCGGCCGGCCTCGATGTTGCGGCGCAAATTATTGGACTTTTCTCGAGACGGCGAGATACAGTAATGTCTCTCTAATTGACGCTCAGACTGTCCACAAAAATGGACAATTTGGGAAGAGGAGATACGATTGTTCGAGCCTTGTGACTCGTTTTTTAGGATTATCGATTGTTAACAACTATAAAGACGAGCTGTAAAGCTCGAATAATCGTATCTCTTCTTCCCAAATTGTCCATTTTTGTACACGATCAGAGCGTCAATTAGGGAGACATTACTGTACTTGTTTTTGAACGTTTCTCCTTGACGGAAAGAAATTTTTCTCGGTCGAAAGAAAAATTTCTGTTTCATCAGAAATTATTCTGCATGATTTTTTGAAACATTGAGATAAGAGTACCTGCTTCGCGGGACTCGATATCAATTTTAGTACGATGTTGGAGGATCCGTAAATTTTGTAATACGTTTTTAATGTCGATGATACAAAGTTTGATGTCTCCTTTGTCGTGATACAGTTTAGAAGGTAGCCCAAGGTGGGTTGAGGAAGCTCTATCCAGTTTATAAGATGGACCAGGATGGACCAAAGGTGCTGAATCTAGCCTAGAGGAGACCCTGGAAGTTTCATCCACCGTAAGGGAGATCGTGGCAGCTCCATTTATCATAAGGGAGACCTAGGAGGCACTATGCAGTCTATAAGGCAAACTAAGGTAGACCAAAGTAGACCAAGGAAGATCATGGAAGCTTTGTGCGCCGTTTTTAGTAGACCAAGATAGGCTAAGGTAGACCTAGATAGACCAAGATAGATCTAGGGAGCTGTGGCCATCTTGTAAGGCAGACCAGGATAGACCAAGGTAGACCTAGGTAGACCTGGGTAGACCACGGAAGACCAAGGAAGATGAAGGAAGCTCTGTTCACTCTTATAAGACAGAGCAAGGTAGACTAAAGAAGCTCTATACACTATAAGGAAGACCAAGGAAGCCTTGTCCAGGCTAAACAGTAGTCTAAGGTAGGCTAAGGTAGATCTAGATAAACGAAGATAGATCTAGGGAGCTGTGGTCACCTCAGAAAGCAGGGCAGGATAGACCAAGGTACACTTAGGTAGACCTAGATAGACCAGGGAAGACCAAGCTAGATCAAGGAAGCACCCTACAAGACAGAGCAAGGTAGACTAAGGAAGCTCTAGCCATCAGGAAGACCAGGGGAGCCTTCTCCAGGCTATACAGTAGACCAAAATAGACTATGGTAGGCCTAGAGAGACCAAGATGGACCAAGGAAGCTCTATCCACCATAAGTAAGACCAATGAAGCCTTGTCCAGGCTATACAGTAGACCAAGATAGTCTAAGATAGACCTAGTTAGACCAAGATAGACCAAGGAAGCTTTATCCACCATAAGGGAAACCAAAGAAGCCTTGTCCAGGTTATACAGTAGAACAAGATAGACTAAGGAAGACCTAGATAGATCAAGGTAGCCCTAGATATACCAAGGTAGATCTATGAAGCACTGCCCACCTCATAAGGTAGGCCAAGATGGACCAAGATAGACCAAGGAAGATCAAGGAATACTAAGCTAGATCAAGGAAGCTTTATCCACCGTATAAGATAGACCAAGATAGACCAAGGAAGCTCTATCCACCATAAGGAAGACCAAGGAAGCTTTGTCTATGCTATACAGCATACCAAGGTAAACTAAGATAGGCCTAGATAGAACAAGGTAGACCAAGGAAGCTCTATCCATCATAAGGAAGACCAAGGAAGCCTTGTCCACGCTATACAGTAGACCAAGATAGTTTAAGATAGACCTAGAAAGACCAAGGTACATCTAGGGTGCTCTGCCCACTGTATAAGGTAGACCAAGATAGACCAAGGTAGACCAAGAAAGCTTTGTCCACCTCATAAGATCAACCTAGTTAGACCATAATAGTCCAAGATATTCAAATTAGACCCCTAAAGCTCAAGGTAGACCAAGATAGGTTAAAGTAGACCTAGGTAGACCAAGGTACACCTAGGGAGCTCTGCCCACTCCTTAAAATAGACCAAGATAGACCAAAGTAGACCAAGGAAGTTCGTCCACCTCATAAGATAAGCCAAGGTAGACCAAAATAACTGAAAATAATCAAAATAGACCCTTAAAGCTCTATCAATCCAACAAGCAAGAAGTTAAAAAAAATTGAAAGGCGTCCATCATTAACATACTAAAATAATGAAAGTAAGAACATCCTGTTCAGTTCCCCCCACCCCTCGAATTGTGCGATCATGCAAGGCAGCCTCTCTCAAACATAAGTGATAAGATCTATCATCAACAGAGAACGAATCTTCGTTGCTTAGATTACGGTCTCCCCAGGGCAAGATCATCGCGCTCGTCTCGAATCATTTGAAAAACAAACCAGCAAATGATTCGGTCGCGAGCTCCCCAAATTTCGCGGGCAACAACGCGGTGCGGGGGGTACCGTGAACGTTATTCCAGTTCCATTAAACAATCCCGTTCCAAATCGAGCAATCCGTCTTGCAATTTCTCCAACGCTAAGTGTATTTTGCTGGCGCGCTGCTGCACCGGCAATGACGGTTCCGGGCGAGAGCCGTCGCGGCCGTAAGCTCGTTCGGGAGCCCGGTCCAAGTAGTCTTGGAAAGCGAGCGCGGGAACCGTTTGTTTCCCGCAATCTGCCGGACGGTAAATTTCGGCTGAACGGCGTCCATGCCACGGCGGAGCTGTGCAGCACGGGAATTGCTCTTCGCCGAATATACCAAGGGCCGGGAAACTGCTCGGGCACCGCCGCGTAGAACCGGCCGGCGGACGGCTGTCCAAACCGTGACTACCCTCTCGGGGAATCAGCTGATCCGCACGGTTGTAGCGATCGCGATTCCTGCCGGTCATGTGTCCGGGAAGAATCGTGCTATGAACGAGCAAGATAAGCAGCTGTTCCGTGTAATAAAATGAAAATACAATCGACGCTTAGTTATGTTTAAATAAAAATTGAAAAGTTAGAGATTGAAGAACCTCGGAAAAAGACGACGTTCACATTTTTACAGGATCGATGTATCGTTAGGACAGACGTTCACGAATTTTTTTAGACTTTTCACTCTCCTGCGCGGTACTTGAAAAAAGATATAAAGCGGGGTCAAAGTGGCGGAGCAATTGTGTGTCCGAGGTCATTTGAAGCAACTTTTTCCTTTGCGAAAATGTTCCACGAGGCTTCGTTCACGAGTTATTAGCGAAAAACGTACGGCGCCACGCCCCCGCTCGTCGTCGCTCCGCCCTCGCTCCCTAATTGGTCCGCGTTTTTCGTTAATAACTCGTAAACGAAGCCTTGTGGAACATTTTCGCAAAGGAAAAAGTTGCTTCAAATGGCCTCAGGAACCCCTTATTTCCAGCTTGCGCAATAATTTCGGGACACCCTGTAGCGTGCGAGAATCGGTGAGAATATAGTACGCGCGGGCGAGCGAGTTTTTCCGTGAGAGCGGCTGGTCGCCCGGCAACGAGTAGAACGATGAGAGGAGAGGAGAAATCGGAGAAAAAAGGGATACGGAGGAACGCGAATGATAAAATATGGGGGAAGGGGCCGCGGCTGTGGCCGTCGCAGTCCATCCTCGTTCAGGAAAGAGACCCGCGGTAAGTCATTGTTAGCGTTCGACCAATTTCGCCGCGGACGAGAGCCCGATAGCCTCGTGAAATTGGGACCGAAAATGCATGCGAGCTCGCGCAATTAACGCGGCGATCAATCAGCCGCCGAGGACCTCCCACTTCCTGTTACCGTTCCAACAAGACCAAAATCTTACGTTCCATTCATCTTTACCGTTCCCGGCAGTTTTTTCTCCCTCCCCCTCTCTCTTTCTCTCTCTCTCTCTCTCTCTCTCTCTCGCGTCGTTTCGCCAGCACTTCACGTTCTCTTTCATAGCCGCCGCTGATTGGTGGAAGTAATGAACCGCTGGTCGAGAAAGAAGATTCACGATTTAATACGTTCGGCACACGTCGAGCGCTGATAATTAATAATTAAATTAAAATGAAAATAGAATGAAGTAAATCAAGGTTATATTAAATAACATAATAATATATAAGATATAATAATAATATATAATAATAATATAAGTTACATTAATATAAAAAAAAATTAATGATAGAACTGAGAAGATAAAATTCATCACAGCGGATTGCATTTTGCGTTATCCACGTTCCGAGCGTTTTGATAAAATTCAGTCTGTTCGACTGTGTTAAGATAAAAATAGTTAAGAATTAGTGTCACGCATATTTTAACGATTATATAAAAATCGGATGGTGAACGAAAATCTTTGTTTTCTGAAGAAAATTCTGGTTGCCAGAAGAATAAGCTAGATTTCAAGCGGGCGGAGTGGGAGTGGGTCACGCGGCGCGCCACTCTTCCGCGTCACTCCTCCCGCGCGAAGGAGTAGGAAGAACGTGACGCAAGGAGCATCGCTTTAACATAATTCGGACTCATAGCAATTTAGCTGACTTATGGTAATTTTATAATTGTTAAAATATTCGAATATGTTAATCACGTTAATTAGCAACGGTCGCGGGTTCTTCCATCCGCCGAACGCGGCGAAGAAGACGTGAGACGCTCGAAGTTTAATCGGCGTCCGCGGCGAAATTTCGCGAGCGCCGCGGGGCAATTTCTTTTCTGCAAGCCCCGCGGCGGTGGCAGCTTTCTTTCTCCGTGAACGCAGGAATGTTGCATGACTCGGCACGTCCCTCAAGTCTGCCGTGGAACGGCTGCATATTTCAGGGGGACGTCTTCCACGCGAAACGCCGTACGACTCGCGTATTTAATTATTTATTAGCCGGGAGTACTTTTACCTTTGACGTCGCCGCCGTCGCTGCCGCCGCCGCCGAATGCAGGCGCGGCGCCGCTGTACAGCCGGGAATCCCCGTGCTTTGGCGTGTCTTATATTTTGCGGCGACGAGCGAGCGCGCGCCCGCCGTACAATAAACATGAGTTCACGTGGCCGCGTGACATATAACGGCCGTAATTGATTCTTATGATCGCGTATGCAACCCGGAGTCTAAGCGCGCGTCACAAAAGCACGACGGAGCTGGCCGTCGGATCGCGTTTCGAACGACCTCCTTTTCTTTGGACGACTTCGATGAAACGCGAGACCGCAAACCTCCTGGCAGCGCGCGCGATGACGTAACGTAAACAACGCCGCGACATAAACAAACGACACACGGGCGCAGTTTGCGCAACGACGCGCGCCACCGCCGATTAGGCTGAATTGCTGCGGACGATTGTATGACTGACAGCACTCTGTAACGGCGTTAATCTCGTTATAATGATCTCTTATGGTCGGTTATTTTTACGATGCTTCGTCTCGACGCTGCCAATCATCTTTTTGCTAGACGACGCTTCCCGGTCGCTTCTTCTGACTGACTGAGACGCTTCGTTGCTGGGTTAATTAATGGCTTCCTGAGTCGTGATATTGTTCTGTCGCGGATACGGTAATTTCTCCCTAATTCGCGCTCATATATATATATATATATATATATATATATATATATATATATATTATTTTATTACTATTATTGTTGTTGTTATTATTATTATTATTATTATATATTATATATGTTTATATACAGTGTGTCCCAAAAATGTCTCGCAATCCGAAAGTGGTGGGTTCCTCAGGTCATTTGAAGCAACTTTTTCCTTTACAAAAATTTTCTCCGAGGCACCGTTAACGAGTTATTGACGAAAAACAGTGACCAATGAGAGGCGAGCTCGGCTGGCGCGAGGCGACCGAGCCAATGAGCGGAACTGGGCTTCGTGCACTAGTTGGCTGGGCCGCCACGCGTCAGCCGTACTCGATTCTTATTGGTCACTTTTTTTCGTTAATAATAAAAGTTGCTTCAAATGATCCGAGGAACCCGCCATTTCCGGATTACGAGACATTTTTGGGACACCCTGTATATTTATTATATAATTATTTATAGTTATATTGACAGGGCCTGCGACAACTGAATTAATGGCCTTTATTAACACTTTAATGGCCACTAAAATAATATTATTTTATATAGTAATATAATTATATTATTATATATTATATATATTTATTACATAATTATTTATAGTTATATCGACAGGTCCCACGACAACTGAATTAATGGCCTTTATTAACACTTTAATGGCCGCTCACACATGCGTGTGATGCTTTAATAATTATGTAGACGATTGCTTTAATAATTCTTACACAGAGGAAAAATATTAAATTTGTTGTATTAAATGTTGTCGAATTGACGTACGCCATCGAAGGACAGAGTGAATGAAAAGAGAGAGAGAGGGAGAGAGAGAGAGAGAGGGAGCGGCCGTTTGTTTTTGTCAGGCGACGGTCCGACGGATGATGCAACCAGAGACTTCTCGCTAAAGATAACGCGAGCGACGCGTGGTGGAAAGGTTGGCGATGAGATGTATGTTTTGGACAGTGCGGCAGAGGTCAGCGAACAGTCAACTGCTATATTAGTCCGTCGTGTGTTGCCGTTGAAGGTATTATAAGTTGTTCAACAATTGTAACAAGTCGCTGTGAGTGCTAATTTTTAAGATAGTTCTTAAATTACTAGACTGTGTTGTGTATTTATGGGAGAAGTGATTAAACAAAGTGCAAAACAGTGAACAGAGAAGAACCCATAAATATTGTTACGTTATTCTTAACGCGTTAAAATTAGTCGAAGAAGAAAAATGCGTTCTTATTAGACTCCTGTTTCTTGCAATTAACGCAGACAATTTTTATTTCGCGCAAGTAAGTCTACTTGTCACTGAAATATTGTCGTCTGAATTATAAAATATTATCGCTTAAAAATATTATATCTGATTAAAAATATTAATTTAAAATGTTAATATTAAAAATATTAGAATTAATAATAATTAATATTAAAAATATTGGGATTAATAATAATTAATATTAGAAATATTAGAATTAATAATAATTAATATTAAAAATATTGGAATTAATAATAACTAATATTAAAAATATTAGAATTAATAATAATTAATATTAAAAATATTAGAATTAATAATAATTAATTATTAGACCGCGGATTTTGTGCATTTATGGAAAAAATGAAAAGATAAATTTAAAAACAGCGAACAAATTGAAAGGATCGAAGAACGATTAATTTGAATTGAATTGAATTAAATTATTAATTTGAACTTATTAAAATCGTTAAAGAAAGGAGAAAAACTTGTGAAACGACTCCTACGTTTTGCAATGGACGTAAACAATTTTTATTTTGCATAAGGATTCGCTGTCCACCGATAATTATCACTGCACAATTCGTACGTTTTAAAACAATTTAAAAATGATCACGGACACATGTGATCTCCGCTAAATCCTCGTCGCAACGATTCACAGTTCAGGTTGGCCTGCTAATTAACGCGCGCATTTCCGTCGATATCCGGCAACCGCAAAAGTAACTCGACCCTCATTCATAGTTGCGATTCAATTATAGATAGCCGCGATGAGAAGAAAATAAAACGAGAGAGAAAAAAAAATGGAAGACAGCCGGACGCGCGCGGAAATGTCTTTCGTCCGAAATATTTGGCGACGAGCCAATTTCCAGTGACGAGGCTCGAACAGCGCGTCGACAATCCGATTGGGAGCAATCGCGGAGCTCGGGGGGTCGTTTTATTTTTTTTATTTTCTCCTCCCCGCGGTTCCGGCCGCAACGACGACGAGGAGTAAATCCAGTGGAATTGCGTCTCGTCGAATAACGTGAAATATAATGCTGGATAATAGACGACGCCGTGTGTCTCGTTGGGCTCGGATAGAACGTGACCTCGCTACCTGTCAACGCGTCCGCGACGAGCCGAGGGCTAAGTAATTTTGCTATTGCTTCGTTTTTTGTTTTTTTTTTAATGGGAGAACTGGAGATATTTTATTTTATTGGTATGAAATTGATTATACCAGGATAATAAAAGAATCCTTTCTTTTTAAGAGCGAAACAAGATAAATAAAATAAAATAATTCTTTTGTTCTTGAAAGAGGCAACGCAAATAAATACAAAAATTCTTTTCGTACTTGAAAGAAGCAAAATCAAAGAGTAAAAAAATTCTTTTGTTTTTGAAAGAATCGAATTAAAGGAATGAAAAATTTCTTTCGTTCTAAAAGAAACAAGATAAAAGAATATCAAAAATTCTTTTGTTACTAAAAGTAACAAAATAAAACGATATAAAAATTCTTTTGTTCTTGAAAGGAACAAAATAAAACAATACAAAAATTCTTTTGTTCTTGAAAGGAACAAAATGAGATAGTAAAAAATTCTTCTGTTCCTGAAAAGAACAAAATAAAAGAATAAAAAATTCTTTTATTCTTGAAAGCAACAAAATAAAGTAATAGAAAAATTCTTTTGTTCTTGCATGAAACAAGATTAAGTAATAAAAAATTTCTTTTGTTCGTGAAAGTAGCAAAATAAAAGAATAAAGATATTCTTTCGTTCTTGAAAGGAACAAGATAAAAGAATAAGAAAGTTCTTTTGATCTTGAATGAAACAAAATAAAAAATAACAAAAAAATCTTTTCTTCTAAAAGAAAGAAACTGTATAAAATAATTAAAAAATTCTCTTGTACTTGAAAGAAACAAAATAAAAGAATAAAAAAATTCCTATATGCTTGAAAGAGGAAAATAAAAAAAATAAAAAGAATTCTTTTGTTCTTGAAAGAATCGAATTAAAGGAATGAAAAATTTCTTTCGTTCTAAAAGAAACAAGATAAAAGAATATCAAAAATTCTTTTGTTACTAAAAGTAACAAAATAAAACGATATAAAAATTCTTTTGTTCTTGAAAGGAACAAAATAAAACAATACAAAAATTCTTTTGTTCTTGAAAGGAACAAAATGAGATAATAAATAATTCTTCTGTTCTTGAAAAGAACAAAATAAAACAGTACAAAAATTCTTTTATTCTTGAACAAGATAGAAGAATAAAAGAAGTTCTTTTGTTCTCGAATGAAGCAAAATAAAATAACAAAAGAAATTTCTTTTCTACACACGACTCCCAAAAAATGGAGAAAAACGTCACGGTAGAATGTCTCCGTACTTAATGCATCGCGTCGCATCGCATCGCATCGCCATGACGGCCAGTAGCTACATTTTGATTTTCCATCCGGCAGATTTATCTAGCGCGCGAGTCCCCCGGCTGCGCTCTAAAGCCTGCGAGGCTCACCAAATCAGCATTCGAATCAATATTTCGCTCGGTGTGTGCCGCGCCGGCCGGTTTTATTTCGGCCGGACGGCGATTGTTGTGCTCGTTGCCGTCATCCAAGCAGGTGTTTGTAATTGAAAAATGATTGGGGGCGGATGCCTTGATCCCCATCATGGAATGGGCCGCGTTGCAAAGCTGATTCCACGACGAGACAGCCTCCCGTATTAACATCGGCTGATCCGTGCAATTATTTCTGCCCGACGCATGGAAGCTGTCGTGCAGTTTGCGACAAAAATTAATAAACTAATTCAATTTCAATCTAGCAGTCCTGACACACCACTTTAAAAAGCTTACGAAGCTTAAATAATGTTAGTTTCGTTACCGAATGAGATCTTTTTTAAATATTATTTTTGTAATTTATTGTTGTATAATCACTGAGCAATTTTTGATCGAACAATGTTTTTATCAGTGCGTCGACAATTTAAAAATTTATTTTGATACTTAGCTAATCGTATTTACGTATTTTTAAAAATGTATTCGGCAATCCAGGTAGAAAATGAATTAATTTAGAAAATTTTGATGTAAAACCAAATATTATGGGAATCGATCTATGGCAATTTTTCCTTCAATGTCATCTGAAGGTTATGGTGTAGCAGGTCGTTGAATTCGTCTCGACTTTGCCTACAATATTATTAAATTACAATGACCTAGTTTCATTTAAAAATATAACGGCGATCTTGCTTTTTTATCGAAGATCAATTTATACTTAAATTTAAACAATTGCAATTTCTTACCGGTCAAATACTAATTAACTTCGATAGGAAACATTTTTCTGTCAGACTATCGGAAGGGGCTGAAAAATCGTGGAGACTAATTTTCACCCTGTACATAATGACAGTTCTAAAAATAGTTCAAAAGGGTTGTTTCGCGATCCGATAAAAATCTGAACGTTTAAACGAATAGCAAACAAAAGAGATCAACATTTTTATCATTCGGCATCTTCGAAAGCTCCGAAAGATTAATCGAAGCATCGATCTGCCACTGTTCGCAAATAATTACGGCATGCGGCGGTGCTTTCGCTGGTAATTGTTTCGCTGCGTTGGTTTTCCTGTGGCTGTGCACGTGATTCGAGCAGTTTACAGGAGTCACGTAAATAAATATGCGGTACACAAGCAGGTTTTCATGCGAAGCTTCGCGGACCGGCGTACCGGACGGTGTAGAATTTAGGATAAGCGCAAGACCAGTATAATTATTATCATTAAGAACGCGAGATCGACCGATTAGGCACCGCTCGGAGCGTTAACGACCGCCGCTTTAATGGTCGTGTGTGCCGACGCCGTGCCGTGCCCGTGGTTGCATGCGCGTCCCGATAATTCTTATTTATTAAAACATACACGAAACACTCGTATTACGGTGTGGCGCGCACCTTCCGTCATTCAATGCTAATGATGCGCGGACTCTGGAATCATTGAATTTATTCCGAGCCATCGCTTCGCATCACGGAAAATCATTCCGGTTGCCGGGATTATCGCACGTTCACTGAACAATGCGAATGATTTCGGAAGATCGTCATCGGACCGATGATCTTTCCGCAGAACAAAAATGATCTGCACTCGAGATTCCTCGTGCGATTTGAAGCCACTTCCTCCTTTACGAAAATTTTCTACGCGGCCTCGTTCGCGAGTTATCGAGGAAAAACGCTGGCCAATTGGAGAGCGAGCGCGGCTGACGTCACGCCCTCGCGCGACCACCGCGGCTGCCGCGAGGGCGGGGCGTCGGACGCGCTTGGTGTCTGATTGGCCCGTGTTTTGCTTATCGAGAACTCGTTAACCATGCTTTTGCCAACAATTTTGCTAAGGAAAAAGTTTCTTCAAATCGTTCGAGGAATCGATTGCAAAAATATTGCTACCGTAAGTGAGACAATTTAATTTCCTAGTAGTGGAGGGCTTTGATCTTGGAATCGAATAAGCGTTACGCATGATTAATGACCGATACTTTTGCCATCGCATTCGCGGCAAAAGGCGAAAAGAAAATCGCATTGTCGTAGGTACGGCTGTTGCACGCCGCGCCGCGGCGTACGGCAGATTTTTGCCGTCGGTTGGATTGGCGCGTGTCCGAAGGAACGCGTCCCACGCGTTTCCCTTTAATTAAACGTGGGAACGGTTTCGCGGCGGATAATTAAATTGTCTCGGTACGTCGGCCGATCGGTCACCAAGACACGATCTACGCCATGAATAATGCAATACGTCCCGCGGGGAACGGTTTTAATGGAGCAGCTTTTAATTCGTCTTTTAATAAGAAGGGACTTTCGCGCGCGGCCTTTGCGACCGGGAAACCACGCGCGGCCGTTAATGCACCGGTCATTAATGCTACCGGCGTCGTCTTATCCTCTGATCTTGCATACACCGAGGACATAATTTATATCCGAGTGCCGGGGACGCGTCTAATGACGTGTAATTGAGTTTCGCGACGGTACGCAACCTGTTTCGTTAATTCCACGGCCGGCTCGCCTCCGCGCGATCATACCGGTCACGGTTTTAACAAGCTCGGCGATTCGGGGAAATACAGTGACACACATGGAGACCGTTGCTTTTATCCGAGACCGATCGAAAGACCTGCAAGGACGGGGCCAATTAGTCCCGCGCAACAACGGAATCGAGATCCGATCATAAACTGCAGCTTCGAACGCGGTGTATGAATGACGCAAGTATAGTGGTGGCAGTCTTCTCGAAGCGTTGGGAAATTTCACGATTTTCTGAAATTTTTGTTAATTACGTTGAATTTTTTGTTGTTGGTGATAAAAAGAATTGCAGTGGATTCTCAGGGTGTTTTGAAGAAACTTTTTCCTTTGCGAAAACGTCGGTAGAAGCTTGGTTATCGAGTTATTAATGAAAAACGCGGACCAATCGGAGAGCGAGCGCGGTTGATGCCCTGCCCTCGCGGCAGCTAGCTCGGCTGACGTCACGCCCTCGCGGCAGTGAGCGCGGTTGACGTCACGCCCTCACTCCAGCGAGCGCGGCCAACGCCACGCCCTCGCGGCAGCGAGCGCGTCTGACGTCACGCTCCGCGACAATGGGCTCACCGGCGGGGCGTGCCAATCTCCGATTGGTCGGCGTTTCTCCTTTGTAACTTGTGAACGGAGCCTCGTAGAGAATTTTCGCAAAGGAAAAATTGTCTCCAAATCACGTGAGGAATCTCCTGCGACGGTCACAAAATTTCGTATCTACAACAAGCATCTTTCCAAGCCAGTAGTCAGTCGTCGACCGTTCAATAACCTAAGCGCCGACTAGTCGAAATCCTGACCGGCTGAATTATTCACGGCGGTGACTTCTGCGGGTCGCGTATCCGCTATAGTGTGCGCCGGCACGCGTTCAAAGTGCACGAGCCGTCGGCTCGCACCGCGGCCCGCAGATTATAAGCCGTGTGGAGCAGGAAAAGTGTGCGAAGGGGGCCCGTAATTAAAGGCACGTCGACGACCCCGGGCGGTCGCAGCGCACCCGCGGCGTGCCGCGCCTCCACACTAATTACCCGAACGAATATTTATTCAATTGCTGCGTGAAACCTCAGCCGGCTGCTGGGACAAAGAGACGTGGTCGCGGGTAATATGTCAGCGAGTGCGATATATCCCGTTCCCCGTGTTTCCGTGTACGTCTCTCTGTCCCCCGGCATTCGTTGCGTCATTTCGCGATCAACCGAGGCCGGAAACGCCCGTCTAATTGCGACATTCAACGGGTAATCGAATTACCTCCGCTTCGCATTTTTGTACAGGTTAGGGCACCGGGCTCGCGACCGTGTCGGGACAATCTGAATGCCCGGCGAAAAGAGGATGCGGTTGATTTAAGAGGACTTTATTTTTACCGCGCGTCGAATGGTCTCGTTGTACGTGGCGCGACTTTTAGGTCGAACGCCGTACCCTCTTCTGGACCCTGTCCAGTGTCCTCTCGCAGTGACGTCACGGCCTAGCAATTGAGCGGAGCGGGGCTAGAGGGCAGCAGCGTCGCTGGTTTGTGGTCGGATACAGTAAATTCCCATCACATAATTGATGCTCAGATTTTGCACAAAAATTTGTACAATTTGGGAAGAGGAGATTCGACCTTTTTTTTATAGTTGTTGATAATTGGTCCCACGCTTTACTGAAATTAACAAAAATTAGGAATACATGTGGATCATTTATTTTGAAAGTGGTGCAAGTCGAGAAAATTATAGGTTTGCATATTTGTCGATTAAAAAATATAGATTAATCATGTCGCGTCTGGCAACGTTTATGATTTTTCTTTTCTTTTTATGTTTCATTAATTTGTTTTTCATAGTGGACGATTTATAACGATTTATAATATAATTCGACCGACGTCCACACAATATTAAAATAAAATATAAAATAAATATATGTATATAATAATATATAATAAATACAATATATATGTATAATATATATAATAAAATATATATCATATAACAAAAATAATATAATAAATACATATAATATAATATAATATATATATATATATATATATATAACATAATAAATATATATAAATGTCCTAAAACTAGTACAGAAAATTAGTACTTCTACCATTATAATTTTCCAACTCAGCGAGCATCGATGTCTCGCGCGTTCCGCTCGAATTAACCCGCCGCGGATTTCCGTGGAAATAAACGCGCCCGCTTTCCCGGGGAGAGCGGCAGCTCGTGCATCGAACGGGCGCGTAACACGTGTGTGTGCACAGACGAAAAATATTTCCTACGGTGTACGCGACGCGCGCGCGGGCGACTTAATTCCGCGGCGCGCGAGCGGTGTTTTTTTTATAGAATCCAGCCGCGCGGCGTGCACCACTTCCTTCGGGATCCCCGTCTGAATACTTAAACGTCGCGGCGGTTTCGTATTTCCGAGCGTTCCGCGTATTCAATGCTCCCCGATTCGAAAGCGTTTTGTGTATAGCACCGCGTCCCGTGACGCCGCTGCGGCGGCACGCTTCTTTTTAACCGCGCGCGAAAACGGGACCTGGCCGCGCGTCGACGTCTTTCGTCCCCGATTACGCTGCTCCGCGACCCGTTAACGCGCTCGATACGTATTTTCTCGTGGATTCTAAACGATCGAAAGGCGTCCGCGACTTCGCTCGTTACCGAGACGCAAGAAATGAAATTTGATTCAATGAAAATTAATTACAAATTATTGTTTAACAAATGCAAAAATTATTTAATTATGTATAGTTAAAAGTGGCTATTTTTTAAATACTTTTTGTGAAGATTTCATCGCGATATCTTGAATGGTTCGAAAGTTACAGTAGAATGTCACCGAATTTCTCGATCAGGCAGAATTTAACGAAAAAATTGCGCAAAAATTGACGAGTTTCGCGTTTTAAAATTGCTCGCGAGTGCAGCGGATATTGTCTAAAGATTTCCATCGCGCTGGAACAATTTTAGCGAAAAAAAGAAATATACAGCTTGGAGAGACTCGAACCTCGGATGCCTGAATCGCATTCGGGCACGCTCTCTACTAGGCCGATATTCTTTTCTGAGTGAAAAAGTTTACATTTCGCTTATGTGATTCCATTTAGACGGTAGAAGAAAAACTTAAATCGAAACATCTTAAAAATCAGGGGGTCATTGCGAATGGATTTTATTAGGATTTCTCGATATCGGGCATATTGCATCTTTGCGATCTCGGCTGATACATTAGGCGAGCAAAATTTTATGGCAAAGTATAATACGTCGCGTTGATGCAATGGGCCTGCTAGGCCTGTTAATAAAAAGAATGTCCGCTTCGTCGGACATTATTTTTCTTTTCCCTCGAGTCGCGCGATATAAATACACGCTTATAAAGGAGTTAATAGCCGCGGAACGAGAAAGAGAGAATGAGAGAGTGGGGAGGGGGTATGGAGCCACTGTTTCTACGGACTTTTTAAATAACTTTCATCCGCGAAAAATGTGCTGCTCCCCGGCCGCCCCCGCCCGCGTTTTCCACGGAATACCCTGTATCCTCTACCCGGAGAGCAAACATTCCATAAAACTTTCGCCGCGGATCCCCGCGTCACCCTAGCCTTTCAAGCATGAATCACGCGCTGAACAACCATTCTCCGTGCCTTGCCCCCGAGATATCGCGCAGACACTTATTCCGGGAACCCTTAAAAAACCTGGAGCACCCTCGCCGAAGTGATATTCAAGTTTCAAGTTAGCAATCGGTACGCTCACGGCCCTGAACTTCCGTGTTCAGAATTTTTCCAAGGGCCGGGGAGAGGGCTAGCGCCGAGAGAGAGAGAACGAGAGAGAGAGAGAGAGAGAGAGAGAGAGATCAACCGCCGGAGTCTTTCTGCTGTATTGGAAAACCTGCCGACGGAAGAGATTTTTTATGAAGTGCCTAGACACGCGATTATCCCGACGAACCGCCGATCGGATACATACCGGGTGTCCCGAAAATGTCTCGCGATCCGGAAATGAGAGGATCCTCGGGTCATTTGAAGAAACTTTTTCCTCAGCGAAAGTGCAATCCGCGGCTTCGTTTGCGAGTTATTAACGAAAAACGTACCGTGCCACGCCCACGTTTGTATTAGCTTCGCTCTTGCTCGCTAATTGGTTCGCGTTTTATGGTGATAACTCGTAAACGAAGCCTCGTAGAACATTTTCGCTATGGAAAAAGTTGCTTCGAATGATCTCAGGAACCTCGCATTTTATTGAATTAATATTCAAAAAGTAATAACTAATTAATGTTACATTAGTATTAAATTAATATTAAAATTAATTATAGAATTCAAAGTCGCGGATTGCATTTCCGCAAAGGGAAACGTTAATTCGAACAATTGGGACACCCTGTATAAGCTAGTTTAGACAGCAATCTTTGTGCAAATTTCGCACGAAGATCCGCGATCCATTAAAAACAAGCATAACCTACAGATCGAACGACGAGCG
The DNA here is from genome assembly GCF_051020955.1 of Megalopta genalis. Classification (NCBI taxonomy): domain Eukaryota; kingdom Metazoa; phylum Arthropoda; class Insecta; order Hymenoptera; family Halictidae; genus Megalopta; species Megalopta genalis. The sequence goes on along the minus strand of NC_135026.1, from coordinate 4,281,178 downwards.
TACAGAATGCATTAGCGAGTGGACGCAGGATCCTGCTCGCCCATAAAAATCGATCGAGCTCGGTCAACTCGGCCGAATTGTTTGCACCGTCGCCATACATTTTATCTCCTCGCAGAAGCGAACAGGAGATCAGCGACGATCAAGTTAAGCCGAATAAGCTAATGATAAATATCGATCGGCCGCTTGTGCTCGAGACAGACGGACGGATGGAAATTGGTCCAAGACGGGACGCCGAAAATGAAATTGGTCGAAGACGGGTCGCCGACAAGCCGGCCTGTACGCGGGCCACTGATCCGCCCCCCCCCCCCGGAATATCGGAATTTGCGGCATCTAATACTCGGTTACACGGCCGCCCTTTGAACGATTCCGCGAAGCGCGCACGGCCGGCCGAGCTAAGATTGATCGTCTTGTGTATCGGTTACCGCGTTGCGTAAACGATACCGTTGCAACCGATAATATATCCCGCGCGTATCGGCTCAAAGGGTGTCGGGCCGCGTTAATTAATCCGACCCGGTTCCCCGTCGAAATGTATTCAAAATTCCGTTGCCGCGCGGCGAGCCGTGCTCCGATCCATTACATTAGCGAGCCGCCGGACGGGAAGGGACGAAAGAGGCCGCGCGCGCGTCCGACCGGTTGCGCCGCTACAGTGGAATGGGCCGCGCGCGCGGCCGGCATCGCGGTTTACAACCGGCAAAAACCATCGGCGGGATAAACATTGCTGGAATCACGGACATCGACTGGACGAGCCGCCGCCGATGGTCCGCGAAAAAATGTGAACAATGATTTACCGTCGTCTCTCTCTCTCTTTCCCTCTCTTTCGCTCGCCCTCCCACCCCCCTCTCTCTCTCTCGTTTATTCTCTATTCTCTTTTTCTCTTGCTCTCTTTTCTCTTTTTTCTTTATCTCTCGCACTCTTTGCCTCTTTCTTCTCTTTCTGTTACTCTCTTTCTCTCTCGGTCTCTTTTTCTTTTTTTCCTTCTTTTTCCCTCGCTTTATTTTCCTCGCGCTATCTTTTTCTCTTGATCTCTTTCTCTCTTGCTCTCCTTTTCTCAGTTTTCCTTTTCTCTTGCTTTTGCGCTCTTTCTTTCTCTCTTTTCTTTTTCTCTCATGCTCTTGCTCTCTTGCTCTCTCTCTCTCTCTCTCTCTCTCTCTCTCTCCTTTACTCTTTTTTCTTTCTTCTTTCTCGCCCGCTTTCTTTTTTTCACGCTATCTTTTTCTCTTGATCTCTTTCTCTCTCGCTATCCCTTTCTCATTTTTCTTTTTCTCTTGCTCTTGCGCTCTCTTTCTCTTTCTTTTCTTTTTCTCCCACACTTTTGCTCTCTTTCTCTCTCGCTGTTTCTCTTTTTTCTTTCTCTCTCGCTCTCTTTCTCTTTTTTCTTTTTCTCTCGCTCTCTTTTTTGCTGGTTCACATTTTCTCTTTTTCTCACGCACTCTTTTTCTCTCGCTCTTTTTCTCCTTTTTCTTTTCCTCTAGCTCTCTTTTTTTCTGGCTCACTTTTTTTCTTTTTTCTCACGCTCTCTTTTCCTTTTACTCTCTTTCCCTCTTGCACTTTTTTTCTTTTTCCCTTACTCTCTTCCTCTTTTTTCTTTTTCTCTTGCTCTCTCTCTCTCACTCGCTCTCTCTTCTCTCTTGTTCTCTTTTCCTCTTGCTCTCTTTTTCTCTTTTCTCTTTTTTTCTTTTTCTCTTTTTCTCTTGTTCTCATTTTCTCTTGCTCTCTTTTTCTCTTTTTTCTTTTTCTCTTGTTCTCTTTTTTCTCGCTCTCTTTTTGTCTTTTTTCTTGTTCTCTCGCTATCTTTATCTCTTTTTTCTCTCGCTCCCTTTCTCTCTCTTGTTCTCTCTCTTTCTCTCTTACTCTCTCTTTCTTTCTCTATATCTTCCTCTCTCTTCCCTTCTTTTGCTCTCTCTTTCGCTCTCTTCCTATTTTTCTCTCTCTCTCTTTCTCTCCCTTTTTGTCCCCCTCTTTCTCCCTCTTTTCCCTCTCTCTCTCTTTTTCTATTACTCTCTTTCTCGCTCCCTTTTTCCTCTTTTTTCTTTCTTTCTACCTCGCTTTCTTTTTCTCACGCTCTCTTTTCCTTTTGCTCTCTTTCTCTCTTGCACTCTTTTTCTCTTTTCTTTTTTCCTTGCTCTCTTTCTCTGTCTTCCTCTTTCTTTTTTTATCTCGCTATCTTTTTCGCTTCCTCTCTCTCTCTCTCTCTCTCTCTCTGTGTGTGTGTGTGTGTGTGTGTGTGTGTGTGTGTGTGTGTATGTGTGTGTGTGTGTGTGTGTGTTTATATGTATGTATGTATGGCACACGTAGGCGTGGGTCGCACACGTAACGCCGGAACGCGAATAGAGACAGGCCATTTGCCGAAATTGGTAGGGTCGTGTTTTAACCGCAACGCGGCTGCGCGTCGCGCTCGAAAAACACACATAAATAAAGCAGCTTTTATTTCGATTACTGACCGGCGCGCGACCCTCTTCGTTCACAGCTCGGCCCGATCGCGCGTGATCCTCGTCACGCGTCGCTCCGGCCCGCGTGGATCCTGCTGGCCGGTGCTGTAACGTTGCGGGGGAGCATGGCCGGCTGGAAAACAGAGAGAGAGAGAGAGATAGAGAGAGAGAGAGACGCCGGCTGGCTAACGGAACGGGAGGCGCGGCGAAAGAAGGATGTTCCGACAGCGAAGAATTTCATAACCTCTTAATTGCACATACCGGGATAGCGCCACTCATTTACATTTATATATCGCATTCCGATAACTCGCTGCCTCGCATAGTTCGGCTATATTTTTCTGCTCGCGTATCCGGCAGAGAATTTTCACGGTCCGGCCGTCTGGCTGACGGCCGCGTTCCTTTCGCCGGCGAGCCGCTTGGGTTTCGGTGCACCGTTCCCGGCGGACTCGGGGACCCCTCGGCACGTGACCGTTTCGCAGAGTAATTTAGCAGAGTGGCCGGTAAGTTATTGCGAACGGACACCAGGATTTAGTCGCGTAGGTCGTTCGGACGATTCGGTCGAGTGGAGCTAAGATTCGATGAATTTTTCGGATGACAAATATAAGCTGCTGGCTGCTTCGGACACCGCCGGTAATTTAGTAACTTGTTGCGCGAAGACGTGGGAAGAACTATTCGGCGAAGTTCCATTTCGACGGATCTAACAGATCGATCCGGATGATCTCGGCAGAAGATGATTCCCGAGGTGATTTGGAGCAACTTTTTCCTCAGCGAGATTGTTCTACGACGCGTTGTTAACGAGTTATTAGCGAAAAACGCCGACCTATCAGGGGATGAGTGTGGCCGCCGCTCCGCCCCCGCCACAGCGAGCTCGTCGCGGCAGTGGTCGCGTGGCGCGGCCACGCTGTCGCGAGGGCGAAGCGTCGGCTGCGCGTTCTTTCCAATTGGTCCACATTTTTCGTCGATAACTCGATAACGAAGCGTCGGAGAAAATTTTCGCAAAGGAAAAAGTGTCTTGAAATCGTCCGAGGCATCACCTCGTCTCCTTTTTCAGGGTGTAAAAGTATTTTTTGGATATTTTATATGTCCCGAATCGTTTAATAATGAGTAGCTACTAAATAATTTAATCCGTACCGGTCTTAATTCTCTTCTGATTCAATTGTTTATTAACAAACTTGAGAATTGTGATTAACAGTCTGGAGATTTGTTGCATTTATGACAAAAGTGACTAGGTAACAGCAATGAAAATATTGGAAAACCTTGCGAGCAGTGACTCATTTAAATCATTAAGAGAACAAATATGTATTGAAATATTTACTGACACGAATGATTTTTCTTTTGCATAAAAATCCGCAGTCTATTGATCGCTATACGACGGAACCTCCTATTTTCGGCCGACTTGTAAGACAGCCAAGGTTCATCAATACCGCGATGTCACTCGCCAGTGTTCCTCGTTCCAGCCGACGGTCCAGTCAAAGGCAAGCGAACCGGAGAAAAAAATACAATTGCTCGAATTACCGATGGTGATGTATACAAGTCCGGTGAATATGTATGCGTCCCTTACAAAGCCAGTGTTGATCAATATTGTTGCCGATTAATGCTGGCGCAGCCGGTCGAACTTGGCTACGGCGAGGTTTTATTTTTTAGGTCGGCACGGCAGAGGGTCGTGTCGACAGTAACGAAAGACCGACGACGGATTTACGAGAAAACTCCTCGAAAATTTGATTTTTACGGAGGCTTCGTATGCTACGTTTTCAACGTCGGAAAAATGACAAAGCATTGAAAACGTTGCGACAGCGTGTTCGGGCAGATAATTCGCCCGCGATTAAAACCGTTATTTATATGCATTTACGAAAACTGTTCCGAAGCGGAACAAAGTTCGCGCATCTCCCGTCGGCGGACTGTATCCCCGGGAACTTTTAATGCCCCAGAAACATTCATGCCATCCCCTAAACATTAACCGAGAATGCCGCGAAATTATTTCCCTAAAGTTTCGTATTCCTTATATTTGGAAGCTACGTGTACTTAATTCAGTAGTTAAGAAACTTCCAGCCGCTGTCTAACATGCGCCGGTAATCGCTTCAGCGAGGACCGCGTCTCGCTGAAGCAGCGCGCGTGGATGTCTGCAACAAATTTTCGAAAACACCGGAAGGAGACTAAATCCCTGAGTTGCCGGCATTATGAATACATTATGTCGAAATGGTAACGGGAGAATCCTCATTCTGGAGAGTTCCTTTATGCACGTACTGCAGCAAATTTTTGAAAATAGTTTCAGTTTACGTCTGGGCTTGCTAGAGGACCTATCAGCATCTAGGAGACCGTAGCTGAAGCACTTGGCATAATTGTAACAAACAATGTTAGAGGACTTGTTTGTAGCAAGCAGTGTGTTGTAGAGGACTCATACAGGATTTAGCAGGTCCTAGTAGAGGTCGAAGAAGTATCTGGCTGACTGTGGAGTCATTAGTCCCTTGCAGATCCTAGTTGAAGACTCATCAGTACATTTGATAAGTCTTACTAGGAGACTTGTTGGAGTCTAGCAGGTCCTAGTTCAGGTCCCACTAGTATCTAGTAGTCTATGGACTTATCAGTATCTTGCAGATCCTAGTTGAAGACTCATCAGACCCTTGCAGATCCTAGTTGAAGTCTCATAAGTATTGTGACAAGCTCTGCTAGCAGGTCCTAGTTGAGGTCCCACTAGTATATAGCAGTCTATGGACTTATCAGTATCTTGCAGATCCTAGTTGAAGACTCATCAGACACTTGCAGATTCTAGGTGAAGACTCATCAGTCTCTTGTAGATCCTAGTTGAAGACTCATAAGTATTATAACAAGTCCTGCTAGGAGACTTATTGGAGTCTAGCAGGTCCTAGTAGAGGTCCCACTAGTATCTAGCAGACTATGGACTCAACAGCCCCATTCAGATCCTAGTTGAACACTCATCAGACCCTTGCAGATCCTAGTTGAAGACTCATCAGTCTCTTGCAGATCCTAGTTGAAGACTCATCAGTCTCTTGCAGATCCTAGTTGAAGACTCATCAGACACTTGCAGATCCTACTTGAAGACTCATAAGTATTGTGACAAGCCCTACTAGGAGACTTACTGGAGTTTAGCAGATCCTAGTTGAGGTCCCACTAGTATCTAGCAGTCTAAGGACTTATCTGTATCTTGCAGATCCTAGTTGAAGACTCATCAGTATTTTGAGAAGCCCTGCTAGAAGACTTATTGGAGTCTAGCAGGTCCTAGTTGAGGTTCCACTAGTATCTAGCAGACTATGGACTTATCAATATCTTGCAGATCCTAGTTGAAGACTCATCAGTATTTTGATAAGCCCTGCTAGAAAACTTATTGGAATCTAGCAGGTCCTAGTTGAGGTCCCACTAGTATATAGCAGACTATGGTCTCATCAGTCTCTTGCAGATCCCAGTTGAAGAATCATCAGTATTTTGACTAGCACTGCTAGAAGACTAATTAGTGTCTAGCCGGTCCTAGCACGTTAAATAAAGAAATTGGAATTGAAATAATTCTCCTTTTATTTACAAATTCCAGTATTCGGTCTCCAGAATGCATTTTTATTATTATAATTGCATTTGTATTATTGTGTATCAGGACAATTTAGAGTCCTAGCACGTTAAATAAAGAAATTTAAATTCCTATAATTCCTGTTTTATTTATAAATTCCAATATTCAGTCTTCAGAATGCATGCTTATTATCATAATTGCGTTTGCATTATTCTGTATCAGGACAATTTAGAGTCCTAGCACGTTAAATTCCTATAATTCTCGTTTTATTTATAAATTCCAATATTCAGTCTTCAGAATGCATGCTTATTATCATAATTGCGCATGCATTATTCTGTATCAGGACAATTTAGAGTCCTATCACATTAAATAAAGGAATTTGAATTAGAATTATTCTCGTTTTATTCATAAATTCCAATATTCGGTCATCAGAATGCACGTTCAATAAAAACAAAAGCTTCCCGCATCTCACGATACGAGTCCACGGCTCATTTACGGACGTTGCGGCCGGGAAACCGATCGAACGAAGATTTCGCCGAGCGAAGATTTGATCGTGCAGAGAAGCGCGGTCCCTTTTTCGCAGAGGCGTGCACGTTTGCGGAGAACCAATCGCCGGGCATACCGGCGAGAGGCAAAAGCTCTGTTTCCCGGACGGCCGCATTCCGCCGTGTAAAAAGCGGCTTCCCCGTGGCCGCTATTTCACGTGGAACCCGTTTTTCTCATTACCACTCGTTGCTACGTTCTTAATGAAAGCCGTTTTTCTCGGCGCCGCTCGCTGCTGCATTCTTAGCCCGCGCGCACTCGAACACGCGCGCAGAGCCCCACGGCCGCCGTTTTATGAGCCATTATTGGCCGATCTGCTCCCTCGTTACGGGCCACTGATCCCCCGATGAATGTCGAGGAATCGGAGCCCGGAGATTTGCGGCCACTTCGTTGTCCCGTTGCCGCGTATTCAGAGCCTCGGCGCTGCGCGATGCGATCCCGTCGGCATTGCCTTCCGTCAATATCGTCTAACGATCGCCGATCGGCGGCCCCGTGTTTTTCATTTGCCCCTTTCAAACCTGCGCTTTCTCTACGGGCTTTCAGTTAAATTACCTTCGAGCAGCGCGAAAGAAATTCGGAATACCGGTGCTTCGAAAATTCAATTCGGAATCTGCGGAACTGATGGAATATGTGGTTCTGAGAATTTATTTTTTTCTTTCGGTCGATTATGATGAGCTGCGTGATATTTATGGGGTAATTATTGAAACAATTGAACTGCTTGAAATTGAAATAATTGAACTTACTATTTTAAATTCATCCAATTTTTCAGAACTGAGATGAAATGGTTCTTCAAGTATTTTTCGGAAGACAAAATACGTTATTTTTGATACTTTATTTATTAATAGTTTATTTTATATTAGTATTTTAGTAATTTAGCATAAAATAAAGCATTAAAAAATACTATATATATATATATAAAATGAAGCAGTAAAAAATACTCATATATATTTTTAATGCTTTATTTTATAATAAATTATTATATATAAAATAAATAATGTATTAATAAATAAAGTATTTTGTCTACTGAAAAATACATTAAGAAATGAAATTGAAATACTCGAGAAAATACTTAAAGAACCATTTAATTTATTATATATATAATACTAATACTAATTAATATTATTTTGATTAATATTATATTTTTAATATTATATTATATTATTCATTATAATTATATACTATATAATACTAATTACTAATATATATATTAGTATTTTTCAATGCTTCATTTTTTATTTTTTGAAGCACGAAATAAATATTTTATTTTGCTAACGTGAAACAGAATAATTTATTTCGGTGATATAAAGTCAGCTGGTGAAAATAAATATTTTATTTCGATGATCTAAATCATTAAATAAAATATTTTTTATTTCGATAACATGAAACGTAAAAACAAATAAAATTTATTGTCACCTTAAATACAAAAGTCCATTCATTTCGGATCACCAGAATAAATTTTGCGCAGCTATTTCATAGAAATACAGTTATTTTATTCGTTGATAATAATTTATTAGTTGATACTAAATGGAGACAAAGAAAAAAAAGAAAAATGGGCACCTATCGTATTTTCACTCGCTTTCACTGGCGAGAATTAATTCTATGCGATTCCACGTACCGTTTTCAGATCGACATTTTTAGATCGAAAGTATGCTAAATATACAACCGCGATATTTTTGGGCGAACTCGATCGAAGGGTGAAACGGATCGAACGATGTTGCGTCAATTATCAGGCGTCGCGAGTGAAATGCGAAGCGTGGAGCAGTTTTGGATCGCTACGATATTGATGATTTTTCACGGGAAAAACGGCAACGCCGGGCCGAGACGGATCTATTGTCCCTTCTAGTGTCCCTTCGAATAGCCGAGGAGGAACTGTACAGTGCTCTCAAAGGCTGCTAATTTTTCATTAACCCAAAAAGCACAATTACGCTACGGAATTGGCGCAAGAGGCGGCTGTGCACGGCGGGCTCTCTTACATAATGCATTTTTAATCTTGCCACTTTTATAGCACGGGTGTCATCGTACCTACGGGATCGATAACGCACCGATACCCGCTTTACGCTGGCTGTCGCGCACCACGTTCACCATTTGCGGCACGAGGATGTTCTTAATAGAGCAAAGTTTCTCTAATTGACGCTCGGATTGTACACAAAAATGGACAATTTGGGAAGAAGAGATACGATCCGATATTTATAGATTATATATATTCTATATATAATAGATTATATTATTATAGATTATTAGATTATTATTATTATTATTATTATTATATATTATTATTATTGTATATTATTTTAAAGTTTCTCTAATTGACGCTCGGATTGTACACAAAAATGGACAATTTGGGAAGAAGAGATACGATTCGATATTTATAGATTATATATATTCTATATATAATAGATTATATTATTATAGATTATTAGATTATTATTATTATTATTATTATTATATATTATTATTATTGTATATTATTGTAAAGTTTCTCTAATTGACGCTCAGATTGTACACGAAAATGGACAATTTTGGAAGAGGAGATACGATTCGATATTTATAGACTATATGTATTCTATATATAATAGATTAGATTATTATAGATTATTAGATTATTATTATTATTATTATATTATTATTATTGTATATTATTGTAAAGTCTCTCTAATTAACGCTTAGATTGTACACAAAAATGGACAATTTTGGAAGGCGAGATACGATTCTATATTTATATATTATACAGGAGCTCGCCTCTCATTGGTCACTGTTTTTCGTTAATAACTCGTTAATGGTGCCTCGGAGAAAATTTTTGTAAAGGAAAAAGCTGCTTCAAATGACCTGAGGAACCCGCCACTTTCGGATTGCGAGACATTTTTTGGACACCCTACATATATTATATATAATAGATTATATTATTATAAATTTGTAGCGGCCAGTCGGCGCGCATAAGAAAAGATTTGTTTCTCGTGCAAACGACTAGCATATTTATGACTCTCCTTCGAAAAGGCTATCTTTGAGTAAGCTGTTTCCTGTCCGGATGGCAATAAGCCAGTAGAGTTTCTTTTTTACCTGATTCTCGATAGTCAACGAGACCGTCATAAATAAGCGGAAATTCCGAAGGGCACGCAAAACGGACCCGAACGCCGGACGTCCGAGCGCAACAGCCCTGAGGAAAACCCAGGCCGTTACATCATAAAAAACGCACCCATTCCGATCACCACGCGGTCCCAAAACAGGACGCGCTCAGGGCGTAAGGGACAACGCGGTGAGAAGGGGACGGACAACGCTGATTGGGAAAACCCATTCGCGGGTCAACCAATCAGGGGGTGTCCAGAGCCCTTGCCGGGGGCAAACAGGATAATATAAAAAGAGCAGCAGTGAGACGCTCGTTCTCATACCTCATACCTCATACCTCTCATACCTCTGATACTTCTCATACCTCTCTTGCTACGACGTCACGCTACGAAAGTGATTCTACGCAACTTATCAAATAAAGTTAGTAGTTACACCGCACGCACCAGTTATTTACAAGAACACACCCCATAACTAAAATTATTAGATTATTATTGTTACTATATTATATTATATTATATGATTATTGTATATTATTGTAAAGTCTCTCTAATTGACGCTTAGATTGTACACAAAAATGTGGACAATTAGGGAAGAGGAGATACGATTCCTTGGAATCGTGTCACGTGACAACAGAATTGCCTTCGACTAGTGTCGCGTGACCTTTGAATTGCTTTCGAATCGTGTCACGTGACCTCAGAAGTGCCTTCGAATCGTGTCACGTGGTCTGAGAATTGCCTTCGAATCTTGTCACATGACACCAGAATTGCCTTCAAATAGTGTCACGTGGCCTGAGAATTGCCTTCGAATCGAGTCGCGTGACCTCCTAATTGCCTTCGAATAGTGTCACGTGGCCTCCGAATAATCTTGACTCGGTATTCCCGGATCTGTCGGTTTCAATTCACTGACCTCCGAACATTTCTGCGACAAATTAGCGTGCTTCGCGATTACGTGCGTTTACTTGGAATCGTAGAACCGCGATGTCGGCGTAGAGTGTGGGCGGGGGGGGGGGGATGGAGGGATTCGGACGAGCTTCTTTGAACGCAGAACTTAGGCACGCGCCCGAGGTCCGAAGCCCCGGGCGGCGGCGCATCGGGGACACAAATCACGCGGGCACGCCTTCTGACGCGGAACTAATAGAGGCGCAACAAGGTGGGCAAACACCGGCCGAAGGTTCCCCTGATTGCAACGAATTAGAGTGCCCTATCCCCGGCGAACCGAACTCGCCGGCATCGCGTGGCCAGACAACACCGCCGGCGCCGGGCAAGCGAGCTGCTGCTGCTGCTGCTGCTGCGAGCTCCACGAGCATATCCGCAAGAGGACCGACCGACCTTGTTTTCTCTCGGTCCGTGCAAGGACACGGTGGCCGAATGCGACGGTTAATTGCCTGGCCGCTGTAACGCGGCAGTTCCATTCAATTCCAGAACGACGTCGGGCTTCCGGCGGGCCGGCCGACCGCCTCCCGAAACTTCGACGGCGCCGCCGGAATATTACTGGGTTCGTGGAAAACGCCGTTTAGAACGAGCTGGCTCGCCCCTCCCCCCCCACGCCGCCCTCCGCTAGATCGTCGAAGTCCCTCGAAATCGTTCGGATCGATTCGCGAGCCGATGCTGACGAACTGACGCAGTTCTTTTCGCCCATGTAACGCATGTGTCGACGACGGCTTGTTTTTTAAGGACTCCGGAGGCAGGTAGCTCGACCCTGCTCCGCTTCCGGCGATTTACGGGTCAGGGGAGTGTATAGCCTCTCGAGGGGGGAGAAGCGAAGCGAGGAACTGTGCCGTCTCGCCGAAGCGTTCGAGCGAGAGGTGATGTTTGACAATTTTTTTACAAGGGAAGACCTTGACGAATCTTGTCGCCACTTGGCACACGTATTCTACAATGTTTCAAGGTGCAGAATGTTTTTTTTCGTTGCGTTTTGTCGACTTTTGACGAAACGCCGCGCGTTATTAACGACGATTGTCAATGACTGCGAAAACGAGCCACGAGGCTCGAATAATTCCCAATTGAAGAAATTTCACAAATTGTCCATTATGGTTTAGAAATTGAAGGACAATTGGAGAGAATTTAGTGTACTTTGCTGTACTCCCGGGTACCTTGGTTGATTCGATTTCGCGTTCGACGAACGGACTCGTCGGCGTTCGACGCGCACAGATGTGTCGGCGCGCGCGATAAATTCGACGATAAATTGATTCTACGGCTAATTATAATAACTCGTCCCAGCGCTGCACGGGAGGACCCGCGCGTCGGCGCGCCTTTGACACGGTACACCGGGTGCCCGTGGAACTCCTGGCATGTCATCCATCTCAAGACGTAATCAACACCTCCGAATATCAAAGCCCCGATGGCCTCCCGGGAGGCCGTCGCAGCCGGCTGGCAACGCCGCGCCAATTTAAATTCGTTAGTTCGTCCGTTGACTTCGGAATGCGTTGAATTTTCAATATGTCTGCGGAACCGTGTCTCGCGACGTTGTCATCTCGAGGGTGCCACGAGGAGGTTCCGCCGCGTAACGGAATCTCGCGTTCGGTTACCTGCACACCCTGCAAAGCGAATAGTAGATCAACCATCGCTCGAATCAAATTTTGTCGCGCGAATTTGTTTGGTCGCGTTCCCTTTGGAACCAGCCTCTCCGAGATCTCGAACGAATTCAAGTAATTTGAACGTCGCAGAATATTTTTGCGAACGACTGTACCTTAAAAATTCAGCAATTCCTTGTCAAACGTGGCGCCGTTAGATCGACGAGATTCTTCTGACTAAAACGAGTACAAACACGACCCACTTTGGACCATTTTTGCGGACTTTGTCAAACTCAAAATTATTTATTTGCACCAAGACTGTAAAAATTGTTCGATACACGCCGTGTTTGTACTCGTTTTGAGCTATCCATTGGTGTCGCAGTTTCACAAGGATAACCAAAAATGAAATTTTCGAGCAAAAATATCGATACGAGAGGTCACGTCACATACTTTTCGCCACAAATGCTTCTAATCCTATCGCGCAACGAAATTCTTTTGAAAAATGCTCGACGTTTCATACAGGAAAATCGGGGATCGCTCGCGTCTCTGTGTATTTTTTCTTTGTTTTTTTTTTTTTGAAAATAGATCGCACGGCGACGCGTATATCAGATTTCGCGATCGTAACGAACGAGCGGCGTTTTTTTCCCTCGGCGTGTCACATGTTAGCCAGTGAAATGTGAAAGTAACGAGGGAACCGTCGGCCGGATAATAAGGGATTTTACGGAGGCAGACGTCGCAGGACGTCGGTCGAGTGGTTCCGCCATTGCTCCGGGAACAATGAGGATTGAACGAACGTCCGCTGGACATTCTCGGCGGGCGTCAATCGGGTCTGGCCGCAGTCAATCTTAACATGCTCGCGGGTAATTGACAGTCATTTAATTAGCATAGCCCGCGGCGAATACAATGCGCCGCGGCCGGCTCCGTTTCTCCCCCTCCCCCGGGAGCGAGAAAAAACAACAGGGCATAATAATCGTTGATTTGACGGGGTGGAACGTGACCCGGGGGAAAGTCGACGGGGGCCGGGCCGCGCGAATTTTCCGCGGACGCGTAATTCCGCTCGCGGCGTACGTTCCGCTTGTAACAGTTATTACACCGGAAATGTTTTCTTCGCCGGCGGGAACCCGAGGAGACCGTAATTCCGACTAATTCCATTTTTCCGCCGGGAAAATTTTTCGTTCGCGTCATTATCGCCGGGCACCACCGTCTCTCTCCGCCAGCCGACCATTTCAAACGGCTCGAAATTCTAATGAGGCGCGCGAATGGACCAACCGGCTCCTCCTCTCGTATGGATATGTTCACTCGAAAATTTTAATTTCGCTTATCGTTGCGTGATTGCAACACCAACGTATAGCTGAGACCGCGCCGATCAAAACGAATACAAACACGACGTGTATCGGATTATTTTTACAGTCTCGGTGCAAATAAATAAATAATTGTTAGTTCGACGAAGTCTGCGAAAACCGGTCCAAAGTGCGCCGTGTTTGTGCTCGTTTGAATCAGGAGAATCTCGACGATTTAACGGCGCTACGTTCGACAAGGAATTGCTAAAATTTTTAGGTACAGTCGTTGACAAAAGTATGCGGTGGTGCTCTAATTGCTTGAATTTCTTCGAGATCCCAGAGCGGCTGGTTCGAAAGAGAACGCGACCGAACAGATTCGTGGAAAAAATGGTGATTCAAGCGAGGATTGATTTTGATAGACGAACGGTCGGCTCACAATACGTGAGAAACGGTTGAACGAAGGGCGACAGGAGGCAGGTGTGTTTCCGACGAGATCCGCCGCGAAACCGAGAAGCGTCGCGATCGGTTATACGAGGCACGATCGTCTAAAATGATTTGTACCGGAAATATGTGCAATGACACGTACCCCCGGGACGGAAGACCCTTGTCAAAATATTAAACCCTTCCCTTTAAGATCGAGTTTCGAATAGTTTCATGTCATAACAAATCCGATCCTCTTTGCGGGCAGATTGCTGGGGGAAAGGTAGCGAGAGCGAGCGAGCGAGAGAGAGAGAGAGAGGGGTGGGGGCGTTGACGAAGAGCGAGCGTGGAGGGTTCAACCGGCCAGTATCACCTTACGACAGCTTTCCACGCGTCCCCTTTTATGAAGGACCGTTCTATATCTCCATTTATTTTTGTTCCATCTTTTGAAATCATACACCCTTTATTACCGGGGGCCGCGCGACCTCCACTTGTGCCGCTATCGCGCGGACCGTCCAAAAAAACTCCGCCTCCTCTGTTCCGCTTTCAATGCCCGGCTCCCGTGTCCCACGGAGCCGTAACAACGCGCGAGACTGATTGAAACTTTCGCCAACAGACCGTGGAACTCCGCGCCGATGTTACAGGCGAATTCTCGAAAACGGGAATTCTCGCCGGAAAGTTTCGTTCCCGCTCGGCGAGTACGCGTTTCGGAAATTCGGATGTTAAGCGATACAGTTGCCGAGCACTCCTCGACGCCACTGTGACTTCGTGTCGGCGGACGATGAGAAGGGCCGAGGCGAGCAGTCGGGACCGTCGCGCGTCTCGCGGACTCCGTCTCGAGAGCGACAGCGCTGCGATGGCTGGGTTAATTTTGACCCGAGGTGTCCAAATCGTTCGCTCGATCGTTCGACTTTCTGGCGATCGAATCGAATTAATTGCCGTTGCATTCGGAGCAACAGAAAGGCTAAGGAATATGGTCCGAGAAGTTGTTGAACAAAGCTCGGAATTGTTGTAAACATCGTCGATGGTACAGTTGCGAGAATGGTCCGTCGTTCGAGGGTTAAAGTGCGTTAGGTTAGGCCGATCGATAGCTACGAAGCTCCGTTGGCTTGAGAATTCAAGGAAGGAGTGTTGAAAATCATTTTTGTTTTCTTGTTAAATAAATTCATGGTCCTTTTTTATATAATACCTTTATAATACCTTTTTTATATAATAACTTTAATAAGGTCGTAATTGACGTAATATAATATATAATAAGGTCGTAATATTATATATTATATTTTATATATTATATTATAATATTTATTATATTAATATTTATTTACTATATTATTATTATTGTATTATATTATTATATATTATATATTATATATTATATATATTTATAGTTACCGATGATCAGCAACAATAAAAATAAGTCTCAAGGTTCGAACAATCGTATCTCCTCCTCCCAAATCATCCACTTTTCTGCACAATCCGAGCGTCAATTAAGGAGAATCCATTGTATAGAATTACGATCGATATTCGAGCTGTCCATTTCTCGACGGCGAGCAAATAAAACTGTGCGCACCGTGAACTCGCGTAACGAATGTTGCTTCCCTTTAATGAAAACCGCGACCTCGTTTCCATTTCAAATATCTTTCTTGCGGCCCCGTTCACGTTAAATATTTACATTGCCCGTTAATGTCGGATTACATCTTCGGCGTCCGTTCAGCGAGGATTTTCTGCAGAGAGTGTCCCACGTGATTTTTAACATTTGGGTCACGTAACACTGTCATGGTACGCACAGGAAGTATCTTTTTCGTGATTTTTAAATGGTTCATTATGATGCCATTAGTGGACTGCGGATTTCGCGAATTCGTGGCGAAGTTACCTTAAGGAACCTCTATCCACACAAAGATGGAACCAGAAAGCTCTTCTTCCATTCAAGAAGGTCGACCAACGTAGACCTAAGTAGACCAAGGTAGATGAAGGGAGCTCTATTCATCCTATGAAGTAGACCTTGGCAGACCAATGAAACTGTATCCATACTAAAGACATATCAACGAACCTCTGGCCATTCTAAGGTAGGCGCAGGAAGCTCTATCTGTTGTGTAAGGTGGACCAAGATAGACCTAGGTAGGCCAAGTTCGACCAAGATAAACCAAAGAAGATAAACCAAGATAAACCATCGCACGAGGTAGACCAAGATAGACTAAGATAGACCAAAGAAGCCATATCCACCGCACGAGGCAGACCAAGATAGACCAAGGTAGTTCAATATGGACCAAGATAGACCACAATAGCCCAAGGAATCTCTATACACTCTAAGGTGGTCCCAGGAAGCACTATCCACTGCATACGGTAGACCAAGAGAGACCAAAGAAGCCATATCCACCACACAAGATAGACCATTTCCACTGCACATAGTAGACCAAGGTAGTCCAAGATGGATCAAGGTAGACCAAGATAGACCCAGGAACCTCTATCCACTCTAAGGTAGACCCAGGAAGCACTATCCACCCTATAAGGTAGACCAAGATAGACCAAAGAAGACATATCCATCGCACAAGGCAAACCAAGATAGACAAAGGTAGTTCAATATGGATCAAGATAGACCTAGGAACACTCTATTGATTTTAAGGTTGAACCAGGACGCAATATCCATTCTATAAAGTAGACCAAGACAGACTAAAGAAGTCATATCCATTGCACAAGATAGATCAAGATAGACCAAGGTAGTTCAATATGGACCAAGATAGACCAATATAGGCCAAAGAATCTGTATCCACTCTAAGGTGGTCCCAGGAAGCACTATCCACTACATAAAGTAGACCAAGAGAGACCAAAGAAGCCATATCCACCACACAAGATAGACCAAGATAGTCCAGAAAAGCCATTTCCACTGCACATGGTAGACCAAGGTAGTCCAAGATGGACCAAGGTAGACCAAGACAGACCAAGGAACCTCTATCCACTCTAAGGTAGACCCAGGAAGCACTATCCACCCTATAAGGTAGGCCAAGATAGACCAAAGAAGACATATCCATCGCACAAGGTAGACCTAGACAGAGCAAGGAAGCACTATCCACCCTATAAGGTAGACCAAGATAGACCAAAGAAGACATATCCATCGCACAAGGCAGACCGAGATAGACCAAGGTAGTTCAATATGGATCAAGATAGACCTGGGAACACTCTATTGATTTTAAGGTTGAACCAGGACGCACTATCCATTCTATAAAGCAGGTGAAGTCAGACCGAAGAAGCCATATCCACTGCACATGGTAGATAGACCAAGATAGACCAAGATAGACCAAGGAACCTCTATCCAATCCAAGGTAGTCCCAGGAAGCACTATCCATCTTATAAGGTAGACCAAGACAGACCAAAGAAGCCATATCCACCGCACAAGGTAGACCAAGATAGACCAAAGTAATGCAAGGTAGACCAAGGTAGACCAAGAAACTTCTATCCATTCTATTGTAGTTCCAGGAAGCACTATCCACTCCATAAAGTAGACCAAAATAGACCAAAGAAGCCACATCCACCGCACAAGATTGATCAAAGTGGACCAAGCAAAAAGATTAAAATAATAGAAAGATATAAATCAATTGCTAACAATATTCTAAAATTATTAAAGAAAATCGTAAAAACTTACGGTCACATTTTCTCCGCCCGAAATCACTGTGCATTGGAAAATGTTTCGCAGCGCGTTGGACGTCGCCGATTCCCTCCTCCCTCCCCCCCAACGAGCCTCGTCAGTCAACGCACGGTAATTCCGCGGGCACAACGTCGCGGAAACAATGAAGGGTTTCGCACAAAAGTTACGGGAAGTCCTGCGATTCAGCAGCGAGGGAATGACCGAGAGGGCCGGCCGAGAACTTTTCATCGCGGACGTACCGAAATCTACGAATAGCCGGAGGGACGGTTTGAAACGATCATCCGTACTTATTAGCAGAAACGTGGCCGCACAATGGGTACGCCTAGTCGTCGGTTCGCGTGGAGCCGCTTGCAATCGCGTCGGGTTGCCATCGGTTCGTGTGGAATCGCCACTCGTCGTGTCGCGTCGCGTAGCAGTCGGTTCGCGTGGAATCGCCTCGCGTCGCGTAGCAGTCACTTCGCGTGGAGTCGCCTCTCGTCGTGTCGCATCGCGTAGCAGTCGTCTCGCGTGGAGTCGCCTCGCGTCGTGTCGCGTCGCGTAGCAGTCGGTTCGCGTGGAGTCGCCTCGCGTCGTGTCGCGTCGCGTAGAGCCGCCTTGCGTCGTGTCGCGGCGCGTAGCAGTCGCTTCTCCTCGTGTCGCGTCGCATAGCAGTCGGCTCGCTTCTCGTCGCTTCTCATCGCGCCACGTCGAGAGCAAGGGTGGCCCAACGGCCGGCATCGAGGGCCGACCGCGGTGCCCGTGTAGATCGATAACACTTTCCGGCGGAAACTAAGCTTAAGCGACGTAGCTAACAAGAGGAAATGAGGTACTACGGGATGCGCGGATCAGGAAAGGGGTTAGTTTCGCCAAAGAAGATCCGCGGTTCGCCGTGAGAGCTCCGCTCTCTCTCTCTCTCTCTTCCTCTCTCTCTCTCTCACTTCGTGTACGTGGATTGCTCCGCTCCGGACGAAAGGGTTAAAGTAGCTCTCCGCCAATCAAGGTGTTGGTTCACACATCTCGGCATAATCCGGCACCGATATATCTATGTATATATTTCTCTACACGTTCCCGTTGGTTTTGCACGTGTACGCGGCCGTACGACACCGTGCACGTATATAGAACAACACCGAGCCAGAATCCCCGGCACGGCGATGCGGTTTCTCGGACTAGGCAGCTCTTAAGCTTCCGGCAGCTGGAAGGTTCATGGAGTTGGAAACGACCCCGTCTCTACGATTCCGTACCGTGGACACGATAAACGTTCCCTGATCCGGTCATTCGTTAACCCTGCTCCTGTATATGCTATCTATATACATATATACACACATACACATACGTATATATATGTATATACACCCGAGCGTATACGTGTCGTACAATTTGTCAGGAGCGGTTAAAGCCGCTATTAACCTACCAACGATTATTGCCGTCTCTTTTCGCTTTAGCGGCAATCCGGCCACGGAACCGACCGGATGTTCCGGTGCTACGAAACGGTGCTGCAACTGTAAAATTAAAAGCCGCGCCAACGGATTTCGCACGCTGGCCCGGACAGGCGGTCGTTACTTCGATCAACCTGATCGCCCTCGTCGAACGACTCCGAGAGGCTCCCACGCGCTGTTTTTGATTGGCCGAGACTCTGCTTAGTTTTTCCATTGGCTCTGGTTGAATTGGTTCTACGAACTGAAGGTAGATTTTATTATTATTAATATGGGAGGCAGTTGTGACTGTTGGGACCGTTTTTTGGGGATGCATGAGACGGATGAAGGTAGAAATAGTTGTCTTACCTTTCCAAGGTAGGACAAGGATGCTGAGTGCATGCTGTATGGTAGATGAAGGTAAATTGAGAAAGTTCTGGCAAGCCTCGAAGGTATATAATCCAAGAAAGCTGTCTTCACCTTAAGGAAGCTCTAGCCACCTGATGAGTCAGATCAAGATAGATCAAGGCAGCTCAATTCTCCCTAAGGTAGGCAAACGGGGCTCTATCCAACCAGTTAGGTAGATCAAGGTAAATCCTATGAGGCAGACCAAAGTAGACCAAGGAAGCTGGGTAGGCTATGGTAGATCAAGGAAGCTCTATCTTGTTTATAAGGTAGACTGAGGTAGACTAAGATAAACCAAGGTAGACTAAAGTAGACCGAGGTAGACTAAGATTGACCAAGATGGTCCAACCTAGACCAAGATAGGCTAAGATAGGCCAAGGTAGTTCTATTCACCCTAAGGGAGACAATGGAAGCTCTATCCACCATAAGGCAGACTATGGAAGCCCTGTCCAACCCATAAATTATGACAGCTCTATCGACCTCTAACGTAGAGCAAAGTAGACCAAGGAAGCTTCATCCACTGCATAAGGTCCCCTGGGACTGACACTGGATTCTCCGTTTTGGCAGAGTCAGTCCCCTGGAACTGACAGTAGACTCTTTATTTTGGCAGCGTCAGTCCCCTGGAACTGACAGTGGACTCTCTATTGTGGCGGCGTCAGGCCCCTGGGACTGACAGTGAAGTTTCTATTTTGGCGGCGTCAGCCCCCTGGGACTGATAGTGGAGTTTCTATTTTGGCGGCGTCGGGCCCCTGGGACTGACTGCGGTCTTTCGATTTGGGCGGTGTTAGTCTCGTGGGACTGACGGCAGACTCTCCATTTTCGCGGCGTCAGGCCCCTGGACTGACAGTGGAGTCACCATTTGGGCATCATGAGTCCACTGGGACTGACAGTGAACTCTTCATTTGTGCAGCATTAGTCCCCTGGGACTATCTACGGACTCTCCATTTGGACAATGTCAGTCCCTTGGGACTGACGGTGAACTCTCCGCTCAGGCAGAGTCAGTCCCCTTGGACTGACATTGGGTCTGACACTCGACTCTCCATTTGGACGTCGTCAGTCCGATGGGACTGGACTCTCCGTTTTGGTAGCATCAGTTCTCTGGGACTGATAGCGGACTCTCCATTTGGGCAGCATCAGTCCCCTGGGTCTGACACTAAACTCTCCATTTAGACGGCGTCAGTCCCCAAGGATCAACAACGGACTTTTCGTTTGGACAATATCGGGCATGGGCCAGGCAGTGTCTGGGCCAGCAAGGTTAAAAAATAAAGTCTGCCTGCCGCCTCAAGAGAAAGCCCAGGAAAACGGGGTCTGTCGCGCTCAACGTGTCGACAGACCCGTGAAAAATCTACCGCCGAGGCCGGTTCCCAAGGACAAAGGCGGGCGCGGGATGAGACAGAAGGACTCGTCGGAAACAGGGTAGCGTTTAGCCGGCGGGAAGTCTCGGCCCGCTTCAATTGAGCTTCAATAATTTGTGGCCCGTTGCCAGTCGGCTGGTCGGACGATAAGACGCGCCGGTGGTTTGCGGTAGTCGCGGGTGCACGCCGAACGACAAGTAGAAGGAAGGAAAATCGGCGTTGGGGAAAGACTAAGGCGCCCGAGGGTGGTAGCAGTGGGCGCAGCCAGGATACGCGAGGCAGTTGAAAAGTTTACACGCTCCGACGGTGATGTATGGAGATTGTGCGTGCGTGACTTGCTTAGTTCCGAGGCAGCAGCCGAAGCTCGTCGGGTCTCCTCGGCGCAGCGCACCGCACCGCACCGCACCGCACCGCGCCGTGCCGTTCCGCCGCCCTCTCTCGCGTTTACCGAGTCCTCGTGGCTCCGATAACTGCCGCTTCACCGGCCCGCCGGCAGAGATACCAGCGTTTCGGCCGGTCCGACGACCCGCGCGCGCGAGGATCGCACCGCGCGGTAATAACCGCTCGAGAACTTCGGAACAGAAGCGGCCCGCTTTAACATGATAAATGCTCCACGGAATTCGCGAGCCGCGCTCGCCTGCGAACGCTCCTGGCTGCCGAAGATTACGGTATATATTGATTGCAATTAATTACGGGGACTCTTGCACGCGCGGCCGCTCTCCCCGCCCGCCATCTGCGGAGACGTTTCGGGAATCCATTTGTCCACGCCGTTGTACCGGCTATCTATTAATTTCCGCGGGCCGCGACGCGTTCGGCCTTTGTCGCTCGGATTCCATTTACCATGGACGAATCGTTGGACCGGACGTCTTTCCTCGGGAAGTTTCGCTCGGCCACGAAAAGGACCAACCCAGATTCGACTCGGGTCCTTTTTCATTATTTATTATTTTTATCCTTTATTCTTTATTATTTTTATTCTTTATTCTTTATTATTTTTATTATGTATTCTTTATTATTTTTATCATGTATTCTTTATTATTTTTATTCTTTATTCTTTATTATTTTTATTCTTTATTCTTTATCATTTTTATTCTTTATTCTTTATTATTTTTATTATGTATTCTTTATTATTTTTATTATGTATTCTTTATTATTTTTATTCTGTATTCTTTATTATTTTTATTCTGTATTCTTTGTTATTTTTATTCTGTATTCTTTATTATTTTTATACTGTATTCTTTGTTATTTATATTCTGTATTCTTTATTATTTTTATACTTTATTCTTCATTCTTTATTTCTTTCATTTTTTATTATTTTTATTCTTTATTCTTCAATATTTTTATTCTTCATTCTTTATTTTTTTCATTTTTTATTATTTTTATTCTTTATTCTTTATCATATTGTTTATTATTATTATTATATTAATTTCGTTATTCTTTACAAGGTTAATGTTGCTCGAAAACGAACC
This sequence comes from Megalopta genalis, assembly GCF_051020955.1. NCBI lineage: Eukaryota > Metazoa > Arthropoda > Insecta > Hymenoptera > Halictidae > Megalopta > Megalopta genalis. Next base: position 4,259,154 of record NC_135026.1, on the reverse strand, counting down.
AAAGGCACAGTGATTGGTCTCCCCACAGTAACCGGCAGCACCAGTCTATCGCACCATTGCCACCATTCCCCTTCTGGCATCGAACTTCCAAAAAGCATGACGTCCGCCGTCATCGGCATTCGCCGGTCTTCCACGAATTTTCATTCCCGGCGGACAGTCGATTCAGGAAAGTTCAAATACACCGTCGCGCAGAACCCGTTCAGCCGATGAGTGATTATGCTCGACCGGGATGAGAAGACTACAATAAGTTCCTCCCGTCCCCTAGCTTCCCAACCGCGGTACAAAACAACCCTCGGGATTCTACTCCACCCTCGCGCGGAATGCCAGCCGGGGATCCCCGGGTCTTTCACGGTCGAGTTCAATTTCCACAAAGGCCCCGCGAAGCGAACCTGTTCGGGCCGTGCATTATTATAAGGCCTTCATTACATTTCGAACGTGCCGATAATTGTCGGCCGGGGCTGGAGTGCTCGGTAAACGCCATCGCCGGCTGTCACGACAGGGAAACACGATTAAATCGGAGCGCGCCGGGCGGATCCGCGCGATTGTAGCTGATCTAGGGCGTTGTGTTGAAGCGTTGTTCGGCGTCGCCTCGCGACCGTGCAGTATATTCTCAGGACGAGACGGAATACTTTCGACGAATTGTTGGAGATTGAAGTCCAATGGTTCCGAGCACAAAAAACTGGAGTCCAAAAGAATGAAGTTCAAGAGTGTGGAGTTCGAAAGAATGAAGTCCAAAAGACTGCAGTTCAACAGACGAGAGTCCAAGGGAATGAAGTTCAAAAGACTCGAGTTCAAAAGACTCGAGTCCAAAATATTGAAGTCGAAGAGACTGGAGTTCAAAAGATTGAAGTTCACAAGATTGGAGTCCAAAAGACTGGAATCCAAAAGACTGGAGTTCAATAGATTGGAGTATAAAAGATTGGAGTCCAAAAGACTGGGATCCGAAAAATGAAGTCTAAAAGACTGCAGTTCAAAAGACTCGAGACCAAAATAATGAAGTCCAAAAGACTGGAGTCCAACAGATTGGTGTCCAATAGATTGGCGTCTAAAAGATTGGAGTCCAAAAGAATGAGGTCCAAAACACTGGAATCCAAGAAATGAAGTTCAAAATAATGAAGTCCAAAAGACTTCATTACAAAAGACTCGTGTCCAAAATAGTGAAGTCCAAAAATCTGGTGTTCAAAAGACTGGAGCCCAAAAGTCGAGACCGCAAAAGTCCAGACCTCCTAAAAACGGAAGTCCAAAACTCTGAAATCCAAAGGATCAGCCAGAAAGAACTTACATCTCTCTACATTGAACTTAAATTAACTGCATCTCCGAAAAACTGAAGTCCAAACTCTTCGCGCCGAAAATAAAACCGGCGTCCAAGTAAGGTCCGGTTTAACTCTGCGTTAGATTTGGATTAGATCTTGGTTAGCCCGGTATTAGGTCGTAAGCCAATTACGCGGCGACTTACGAAACGCTTAATCTGCCGGCCGGTGAGCTCGATAATTAAAACCGTCCGGTGGCGCGAATTAATCTCGTTAACCGGTAACCGGTCGGCAAACGTTTACAATTTGCCCGTGGAAACACTCGGGTAAACTTCGACGGGCCGATTAACGGAACAATACTCGCCGCCGCACGGCCTGTATGCATTTCAGAACGGGGAAAGGAGGACGGACTCGAAGGCGCGCACCGCCTTAAATAATTATGGTGTTTGCCCAAGAACCGTGGCAGGAAGGGCGGTGGGGGTGGAGGGGCAGTCTCTCGCGTCCGGGTCCTCTAATTCCGCCGGCCGGGGGCGAAGGGTTAATTGAGGGCAACAATTAATTTACGATGTTGAACGAACTTACACAACTTTGACAAACTGCCAACGGTGAAGGATGAAGCGAAGAATGCCGCCGTAAATAAGGATGAAGCGAGCCGAGCGGAACGAGAGGACGGCTTTGCCCGGGTCTGCGCCGACCAGGTCCTCCGTTAGGTCCTGGGCCATGCTAGGTCCTGCTCGGTCGCCCGGTGACCAAGGGACGAAAGTCTTAAGCCCCCGGAACCAGCGAACACCGGCGTATCCTCGGCTGAAATTAGTCGCGCTGGATTTGCTCGTCGGCGGATCAGTTTTTTAATCTCCCACGGGAAGCCGCAAATAATTCGCCGGGCTGCGCGGAAAGCCCGCGGCGAACCCGGTTATCCTTGATGAAAGTTTTTGAGATCGCTCCGATGAGCATTCGCGTTCTACCGCGATCGAATCTAGCCCCGGTCTATGGCTCCGTTTAATCCCCGCGGTTTAGCCGATTCCATTTTTCGCGTTCGTTTGACCGCGAATACGTGTCTGACCAGCGTTCAAACGAATTTTATCGGCGGCAACGATACTCGCCCGACGCGGCCCGACTCTTCCCTTTCGCGGACGTTGTCTACTTGCCGGAGAAATTTACTCGGTGCTCGGCGAACCGTGGCGTGGAATTGTTTGACGTGCTTCGACGGCGCAGGCTCGCGGTGATCACGAGTTTCGGGCGAATGCTGTTGCGTTTTTGGAAGCTGGCCAGAGGACTGAAGTATGAAGACTATGTGTCCAGAAAATTGAAGTTCGGCGGCTGGGGTCTTAAGATCGATGTCCAGAAGACTGAAGGCCAAAGGCTAGTGTCCAAGATTGGAGACTAAAAGACAGAAGTCAAAACAATGTCAGAATTCAAAAAGACTTCATGTCCATAATACTGAATTCCAAGGACTAGAGTCTAAAGATTAAGATCCAGAAGACTGGAGTCCAAAGACTAGTGTCCAAGATTAAAGACCAGAAGACGAAGGGGTCCAAAAGACTGAAGTCCAAAGGTTGGGGGCCCAATATTGAGATCCAAAAGACTGAAGTCCAAAGACTACAGTCCAAGATTAAAGTCCAGAAGACAAAGGGGTCTAGTAGACTGGCAGCTAAAACACTGAAGTCAAAAAGACTTTATGTGCACAATACTGAAGTACAAGGGGGAGGGTCCAGAAGACTGGAGTTTAAAAAACTGAAGTCCAAAGGCTGGGATTCGAGTATTGACTGGCATCATAAATGCTGAAGTCAAAAATACTTTATGTCCAGAAAACTGAAGTTCAAAGGCTGGGACCTTAAGATTGAAGTCCTGCAGTCTCGAGTCCAGAAGACTGAAGTCCAAAGATTAAGTGTTTAAAGTCTGAGGTCCAAAAGACTGAAGTATTACACAAAGTCTAGTGTGCCAAGATTGAAGTCCAGAAGATTGGAGTCCAAAAGATTGGCATCCGAAATGCTGAAGTCAAAAATACTTTATGTCCAGAAGACTGAAGTTCAAAGGCTGAGACCTTAAGATTGTAGTCCAGCAGTCTCGAATCAAGAAGACTGAATTCCAACGGCTAGTCCCTCAATCTTGGAGTCCAGAAGACTGTAGTCCAAAAGACTGGCATCCGAAATGCTGAAGTCAAAAATACTTTATGCTCAGAAAACTGAAGTCCAAAGGCTGGGACCTTAAGATTGAAGTCCAGCAGTCTCGAATTCAGAAGACTGAAGTCCAAAGACTAAGTGTCTAAAGACTGAGGTCCAAAAGACTGAAGTATTATACAAAGGTTAGTGTCCCAAAATTGAAGTCCAGATTACTGGAGTCCAAAAGACTGGCATCCAAAGTCTAGCCTCTCAATCTTGAAGTCCAGAAGACTGGAGTCCAAAAGACTGACATCCAAATCGCTGAAATCGAAAAGACTCTATATCCAACATACTAAACGCCAAAGTCCAGAGCCTTAAGATTGAAGTCCGGAAGATCGGAGTCCAAAAAGCTGAAGTCCGAAAGGGTCGACGTTCGTCATCAAGGATTCATCGGCTACACTGGAGCCTTCTTCGCCGAAGAGGACACCATTTTCGAGGACGTCAGTGGTTTCCAGCAATTCCAAAATAATGTTATTTTTGCAGACTGCAACTGGAACAATGCGGCAGAGTGGACCGTCCCCGTTGCTCCGTATTCAGCTGAAAAGGAATCCAAAGGAACCGGTACGGCGGCCCGAGAGCGACGTGCTCCATTCATAAATAGCATTGAAATAGGGGAGGTCTCTTCAGCGGAGCTGTTTCAGTTTCCAGCGGCACGCGTGTCGTACTATAAAGTATTCAGCCGCCGTTGAATAAAAACCACTTACTCCCGGCGACACTGCGGAACAGTCGTCTCGGAGACGTTGTTCCGGGGCCGGTCGTTACTTCCGCCAGGCCGTTCCGGCAGCCGCGCGGCACGGTAAATAAATTTTCGAAAATGCGCGAGCACACAGACCGAGCTTGGTGGGCGGGGGGGGGGGGGGGCACACCGGCGACGAACAAGGATCTATTAACGTCCCTTGGCCCGGCCGTCATGCAGCGGGCGCCTAAGTCGGATTTACGACGTCGCGTTCACACGTTCGAATAGTTTAACGACGCGGCGACGAGCTCACCGTGGGGGCCACGTGTGTGTCTCGCGAAACATTGGGACACGTACGCCGGGAATATAGCGCGCGGAGAATTTTATTGGACCGATTTGTCTGCGAGCGGCTCACACACCGCCTTGCTGGAATCGCCGTGGGGCTCGCGAACAGAGTCCCGAGGTTATGAACACCCCGGAAAATATCCTCGCGAAGAACTTCCCGCCGCGTACGAAGGCTGTAACTGTCTCACAGAGATCGATACTATAATGCACGGAATTGTCCAAGGATGATTCGCTGTCATCGAGGTGTCAGTCTACAGTAATTTCAATTAGAAATGTTCGGAGGTCGGAATCGAAACCGGCCTTTTTTATTTCTGACTTTCTTGCCACGATTCGAAGGCAATTTGGAGGCCACGTGACACTATTCGAAGGCAATTCGGTGGTCACGTGACACTTTTCGAAGGCAATTCGGGGGCCACGTGACACGATTCGAAGGCAATTCGGTGGTCACGTGACACTATTCGAAGGCAATTCGGGGGCCACGTGACACTATTTGATGGCAATTCGGAGGCCACGTGACACTATTTGATGGCAATTCGGAGGCCACGTGACACTATTCGAAGGCAATTCGGAGTTCACGTGACACTATTCGAAGGCAATTCTGAGGTCACGTGGCACGATTCGAAGGCAATTTGGAGGCCACGTGACACGATTCTAAGGCAATTCGGAGGCCACATGACACCATTTGACGCAATTCTGAGGTCACGTGAGACGATTGGAAGGCAATTCTGAGATCACGTGAGATAATTCGTAGACAATTCGGAGACCACGTGACACGATTCCTGGCGCACCACTCGCCTGACCAACTCTGTCGACCCTTTCCATTGACTCAGCAATAAATTATATAGGTGTCGGACTAGCACAAGGAAATTCACAAGAACCCAGAATTTTGTATTATACTTATTTCTGACAAATTAATTACGCCAGATCAGAGAATTGAACGTTGAAAATAATTAATGCCGGCAGTGATTTTAACAAGAGTCAGTTTGTACACCGATACTCAGCAATGTTTAACAATAATGTTTAGCTATGTTCAACCATTGGTTCGGTCATTCGTCATTGTTTTTCGTTAATAGCTCATAGACAAAGCCGCGGATTGCATTTTCGCTAAGGGAAAAGTTACTTCAAATTACCACAGAAATCGCCCCCTTCACGGCTGTTAACATATTTATGGAACACCCTATATAGTCGTTCTGGAATAGACGTTTCACCGTATTATCAAGTTACTTAAGACACAATTCGAAGTGCCTTTTGGCAACTCGCGACACGCCAAATGTTACTTCGTGGATTTAAGAGTCCAGATGTAAAGTTTCATAAATTTCCAAAAAAAAGAAAAATAGAATAGAAAATTTGACTACGGTTCGTGTTTTCGTGGATCCCCACCACGCTGCGCTTCGAAAAGTGCATTAATCAAAATGAGCACAGTTTTGCGGGGACGTGGCGTAACCCAGCTGTCCGTATCGATTCCGTGCGGAGAGCACCGATAAGGGCCGTCAGCCGAACAGCACTTTATAACGAGAGAATGAGGCGGAAAGGGCGATCGGCGGGGAGGGGGGCAGAGGGCGAAGGCGGAAGCGGAATCCGGAGGGACGCGCGCGGTGTCGCCCCTGCAAAATTGTCCCCGCGTTGCCGCGTCTTATCGCGGTGCCGGCCGCAAATGGGAGGGAAAAAAATTGCCATAAACGATGGCGCGTACGCGCGTCGATGCGGGTTCGTTACAGGCCGGACCCGACGATTTATCTCGTCACGTGGCTCGGGGTAAATGGCTCGGACTCGATCGAGCCTGAATGTTAAAGATTGCGACGGGCTGTCGAGCGTCCGCGCGGTGCAACCCATCCGGTGCTCGAAAACCCGTGCCGTATGGTAAAAGAGCCTAATCGATTAAGAGATGGTCAACATTTCCTGCGGAGGTTTCTTAACGAGTATTATACCATTCGATAACTGACCGAAAAAACTCATCCATGCAAAGTTTCAACCCTGTAACTTGTACGTGGGGATAGTTATAGGGTAAATTAGATCGCGTGTTTTTCCGCCCATTTCCCCCTTCGGTGACTTTCTAAAATTTTGAGAAAAATGTGTAAATATGACCTATTTCGGACGCCGAGCTGCATATTGTGGAATTTTTTCAGATTTTTCGGTCGCAAGTTGTGCTTACCAAGAATAGAAAATCAAAAAAGAGATCGGAAAATTGACGATATCTCATAAACTGTAATATATACTATTTTTATATTAATTCCTTGGTTAGGTACTGTCGCAAGCAGTGCGCTCGATTTTTCTCAGATTTTTCATGGAATTGCGTCATTGTCAAAAAAAAAGATTGAAACCGAGTTCATCGACATTTTCGCTGCCAGCAAGAAAGTTACTGCTTGCTGGGTTCACCGGAAGCGTAGATCAAGTTATTTTAAACGTTGTTACGTTGAAACGAGTAATTTTTGAACCTAGAAAATGCGATTCAAGGGAAAGAGAAAATTCGCGAGGTCGGATTCGATCGATGCGCGCGTTTAAAACGCTGCTTAAATCGCTTCCGAATTCGACCTTAAGGCGAGTCGGCATTATTTTCCGCGGGCGGCGCAAGCTCTCGGATTACGTCGACGTAACGATCGAACCCGCGTCGCCGCGATCGAATTACAGCGTGCCGGCCTGTTCCGCGTTCGCGAATGCGATCAAAAATGCCGGATCGCGAGTCGCGGCGGTACACGGAGCATATCGCTGTCGACTAATACCGCGGCCGTATCGGATCCGATGCGTTTAGTACGGGGCTCGATGATTCGCGAGCGGTTCAACCGGGAGTGTCCCAATTTCCTCCGCGCGATTACCTCGATATAGCAGCCGGCATTTCCATCAAGATACCACGGAACGGTTAACGCGATAGGCCTACGTTGATTTAACGTTATTTCTATGCTAATTCCGCGCCGGAATGCATGCACAAATGAAAAATGTATTAGGGATCTGGCGGCCGGGGCTGGAGGTGGAAGGGGGCTGATAAAGGACACCGGGCGATCGTTGCTTTAACGAGAAACAGTTGGCGGGGGCGGCGAGGAGTGGGGAGAGGGGGGATACGTACGAAATCGTTTCCGCGAGCCCCCGGGACACAGCTAACTCAATCATCGCGATTCAATTAGAACTATGTATGTCGGGATAACGAGGCTCAAAATGGGCTCGCATCAATCGTACCACCGCCAGGCCAAAGTGAAATTTAAATCAGTACAAGCCGAGGTAACCGCCGACGGGCAAGGAGGGGAGGGAGGAGGGCGTAACGCGGCGACGTACGTCATTCGGTTTTATAGCGGCTTTTCAGCGTTTCGAGATCTCCCCGGTGTCCCTCGTTAATAAAACAGCTGCGCCGCGGTCCCGCGGAAATTAGCGCTGAAACGTCGCCGAATGGACGGCCTTCGACTTTCGCGTCCGTTTGAAATGACGGCGACGGTTCGGAAAATATTGACAATTCGGTTTCACGATAATAAGCTACTTTTCACCGAGAGATCGTCTGGTTTTGTGCATAGTTTTCGTCGGAGTAATTGATTCGAATCGTATTACATGGCTTCCGAATTGTCATCGAATAGTGTCACGTGACCTCCGAATTGCCTGCGAATTGTGTCACGTGGCCCCAATATTGCCTTCAACTCGTGTCACGTGGCCTCCGAATTGCCTTCGAATAGTGTCACGTGGTCTCCAAATTGTCTTAGAATCGTGTCACATAACCACAGAATTGCCTTTGAATCGTGTCACGTGACCTCAGAATTGCCTTTGAATTGTCTCACGTGATCTCAGAATTGCCTTCGAATTCTCACGTGACCTCAGAATTGTGTCAAATCGTGTCACATGACCTCCGAATTGCTTTCGAATCATGTCACGTGGCCTCAGAATTGCCTTCGAATCGTGTCATGTAACCACCGAATTGTCTTCGAGTAGTGTTACATTGCCTCCGAATTGCCTTCGAATAGTGTCACGTTGCCCCAATACTGCCTTCGATTTGTGTCACGTGACCTCCGAATTGCCTTCGAATAGTGTCACGTGGTCTTCAAATTGTCTTAAAATCGAGTCACGTGATCTTCAAATTGCCTTCGAATAGTGTCACGTGACCACCGAATTGCCTTCCAATAGTGTCGCGTGACCACCGAATTGCCTTCGAATAGTGTCACGCGGCCTCCGAATTGACTTCGCGTCGCGACAAAAAATTAGAAATAAAATGTCATCGTTTTTATTCCAGCATTACTATGCGTATTTCTCCGAACATTTATGGGAGAAATTGCTGTACTCGCCGGGGTGCGTGTACGCTGTCGGAACCGCACGCGGCGGGTCTCGGGTAATCGCGCGGAGGAAATTGGGACATTCGGATCGCTTTGCTCGCAAATTATCGTGTCACGCAACGTTCGTGCGACAGCCGGGCGGCTCGGCTCGGGAATGATCGATCGTCGAGGAATCGACCGAGGAAATATTATCGAATACGTCGATCTGAAGATGCACGAGCACGCGGCGACGTTGCCGCGCGACCGTCCGTCCATCCACGAACGGAATCGCTTTCGCCGGAAATGTAATCGCCGGAGCGCGAGCTATCACCGTTCCGCATCGAGAATTAATTGAAATCGAAAAAACTTATTTCGTCGCGACGACAGAACTAATCGATTCCTCGGATGATTTGCGGCAACTTTTACCTCGGCGAAATTTTTCTCCGTGACTCGGTTAACGAGTTATCGGGGTAAGAACGCGGCCCAATCGGAGAGCGCCGGCGGCCGGCGCTCCGCCACCGCGGCCAGTGGCGCGTCGAGCTTACGTCGCGTGGGCGTGGCGTCGGTTTTTCGGCAATATCTCGCGAACGAAGCCTTCGGCGACATTTCCGCAAAGGAAAAAGTGACTTGGAATCGCACGACGAATCGCCTCTTCGTGTCGGAGATAGGTTCCGAGCGTAACGAGAATTCTGGGACACCGCTGGAAGGCGGGGACGAGGCGCGGAATATTAAAGAGTAACTGCGGCGTCGTTACTGCCGGTTGTTTAAAAACTTGGAATGCGAAACGGGTACCGTCTGCGGAGAATAATAGGGTAGCCGGGCGGCTGGGGACGACGCCGGCGCATGCTGGGAGGTGCTTGCACCTGTGTACGCGCGCCGCTGGGGAAAGATTTATTTGCAGATGTTAATTCAATGTGAAAATTTCACAACGATACCGGCATTGTTCGGGAAAATAGGAGGTCCCGCTTTTACGGCCGGCTGTAAACCGCGGAAACCGTCTAATTAGGGTGCTGGCTGTGTTTCGACGGCCAACCAGCAAGGAGCGTTTCGCAACGTAGTGCTCCGCTCGCGAGCTGTTAAGGGAGTTCCCCGCGTAGATTGCACGTGGCTGCGTACGCGGGGCCGGGTAATCGCGTGTACAGGCGAACGCGTTAAAATTAGGTTGTGTAATTGACAATATAATTATTGCGATACGTAATTCTCGCGCCGCTAGCTCGCGATGCCAATCGATTCCCGTTGTTGCCGGACGGCGGACGCGAAACAGAGGTTAGTCGCACGAATAAAAATTTCTTTCCAGCCTTAATGGCTAGAAAAATAACCTAAACGACAGTGCTGACATTTTGTTTACTTATTTCATAAATGCATAATGTCCACGGCACAGCGATCGCAGGCACGTTTTCATTTATAATAGATTTACGGAGCACGAAAATTAGTTTATAAAAGTAGTTTTACATTAGTTTTATATCATTTTATATATATTTATATATATATATATGTATATATATATATATATATATATATATATATATATATATTTATTTTATATTAGTTTACAAAAGTAACAATAAGACGTTTATTCTGATTTTTAACAAGTGTTATTGTAACACAATTGAATACATAACTCATAAATGTATCTTTACTATATGAATAATCGTAAAATAAAAAATTGGTAATTCTAGTGTTAAATAAATTTGTACATCGTGCTAATGATTCTAGCATCCTGTCGCTCGCAAAGAGACCAAACGTATCGCCGTTCGTTCAACGAACTTCTATTAATTTGTTTATCGTATCGTGAAACATTGCATCGCGTTGCTGTTAATATATCGTTAATTGCGCTAGCTTCGGTTTAACGACCGCATTAATCTTCTATGGTACGGGCATGTTTTTGTATCGTGCGAATAATCCAGAAACTGTTCTTGGGAAACAGTTATTTTATAACATTATTATTACTAATATTACTAACATTAATATTAATAATATTCTATTAATATTATTATTGAGAGAGAGAGATATTAATTTATTGCAGATCGGACAGTTACAGAAACACGTAGCACAGAATAACAGTAAAGTCCCTCTAATTGACGCTCAGCTTGGAAACGAAAATGGACAATATCGGAAGAAGTGATTAATAATACGCCGGAAATATGCAGGATGTCCGAAAATTGTGGCACTTCCAGGAAACGAGGAGTTCCCGAGGTCATTTGAAGCAACTTTTTCCTTTGCGCAAATGTTCTACTAGGCTTCGTTCACGAGTTATTAACGAAAAACATTCGACGCCACGCCCCCGCTCGTCATTGCTCCGTCCTCGCTCTCTAATTGGTCCGCGTTTTTCGTTAATAACTCGTAAACGAAGCCTCGTAGAACATTTTCGCTAAGGAAAAAGTTGCTTCAAACGACCTCAGGAATCCCTCATTTCAAGATTACGAGACATTTTCGGGACACCCTCTGTATGTTCGACTTTCGTTCCCAAGCCGAGAGCATCAATTAGAGAAACAAAACAGAGAAACATATTTCCAGCTTATCGAACGAAACTCTCCGAGCGTTTAACGATAGATTCGGCAGCGCAAAAAATTGGCCGAGAGCCACGGAAATTGGGGCACCGAGCACGGGCGCGCAACGAGATCGACGGACATGAATAAGTTTTTAATCGCCGCCGTGAAATCGGTGGACGGTTGCCTATCCGCGGCGCTCTGTCCATAGCGCTGCCCGTCGAGAAACAATATAATTGATAGCCGGCACGTGTTGGGCGTCCGTTGGCGGTGGGCCGGGCGTGGGGGATGGAGAGATCGTTTCTTGGCGAGATGTTCGTCCGGGGTTAAATATTTCCCCGCGGTCGCGGCGAGTTTCTAAACAAGTTGGCCAGCGATAAAGCGGCAGTAAAATTTCCGGCATCCCTCCGCCGCTGGTTTTTCGGGCCGATCCCGGGCCGGGCGGACGCGACGCGACGCTCTGCATATAAAATGCATCCGTAAAGAATCTCGCGTCTGACGGCCGATCGGCGGGCGCGGAGTGGGAGGCCGAGTGGGCGGGCGAGTGGGAGGGCTAGTGGGAGGGCGAGCGGGAGGTGGGGTGAGGGTAGCGGCAGACACTTTGCACGTAGCTACGCAATACCTTTTCGGGGCGCAACCCGGTCGGTGTACTTTATAGCGGCCGAGCGTACAAGGCGGTTATCAATACGCGGAAAATATTGATACTTCCCGTTGGTATTCAGGTGCGGCGCGGCGGCGGCGGCGGAGCGCGGCCGACGCGGGAATATTGGCACGTACCGCGCGGGGATCTAACGCGGAACACGCTTTGAGGAGCGGTGCACGAAAGAAAAACGTCATTGCGGCGAACGGGGAACTCTCTTTGTCCCGGGGAAAACGAATTTGCGTACGTTGGGGGCCGCGCCTTCTTTTTTATATTTTTTTTGTCCGCCTCTCCGGCGCGTCGCGTCGTTTCTGCAACACCGTTTCCGCAACGGCGGCGCGTCTGCAGGGGGGCGGCTCGGTCACTTTTTAAGCGCCCCCTCCCCCACCATGGCAACTCCATCTCTCGTTTTTGAATTCCGAACGGTTCTTCGGCCGCTTTCATCCGGGAACGATGCAATCTATTCTGACGATCACGTCGGAACGATATTGCCCCGCGGAAACTTTGCATAAACGACCGATACCGATTATGGAAATTCGTTAAAATGCTGCTGCCGCCGCTGCTGCTGCTCCGGCTGCGTTAAATTCCCGATTGATTCGGTGGGAATGAAGCTGTTGGCCGCGCTTACCGGTGTTGCGGACCGTGTACAATGGTACCGCGTTAACGGAATTGGGAGATCACCTGCAAGACCGGTCTGTCAAGGGTCTCGTAAATTGCAAATATACGCCGCGATGTTGCGATAAACTGTCCGGGAGAGGACGATTCTGTTTGCCGAGAGTCCAATGTAGGTCTCTACGTGCTCGAAAAGTGCAATTTTTACGTTATCGTGGAATAATGTGTAATATTATACACAATTTTGGTTTTCATGTGTGTCTCTAGGCGGATATCTTACGGCGTGACGTATTTACGCAATAATATTGCTGTTAATTGTTCAAGATGATTAATTTTGCTTCTCAAGAGTCGAATCTAGGTCTGTACGTTCTCGAAAAGTTCAATTTTTACGTTATCGTGGAGAGGGAGAGAGGGGAGAAGCTACATTTTACGAGCCGTCGTTCCCCATCGAAAAGGTTAAAATAGTCTTGAAAGTTAGGAGTGGGAAACATATTCGGATGGAATATCTTGGGTAGTGCTAGAGCTAAAAGAGGGTTATAAATGGCAAAACGTATATTTACTGCGCCGACATGACGCAGTGAAATCGCGAGAGTATCCCCGAGAACTACCACCAGGATGCACCGCAATAACGCCGACAGAGCGTCGTTTATTATACGCGAATGTTGCATATAATATCTTCTAATGTTGTACAATAAATTTATATTTTATAATAAGGGAAAGTGTAATCCGATTGAACCACGGATCATAATTTTACAAGCACAATTTTAATAATGTAATCAAAAATATAAAATAATAATATACAAATAATTAATAACAATACAAAACAATACAATACAATGCAATTAAATACGATACAATAAATTAAAATGCAATAAAATAAAATACAATACAATACAAATAATTAATAACAATACAAAACAATACAATACAATGCAATAAAATACAATACAATATAAAACAATACAATACAGTAAAATACAATGCAATTAAATACAATACAATACAATGCAATACAATATAATACAATAAAATATATTATATAATTACAATACAATAAAATATATTCCTCGACGAGAACGCGACAGCTACGGAGACGGTCGCTACGGGCCGACCAATTACTGTGCCTTTTTCGAATATTCGTTAATTCAGTTTATTTTCCAATCTTTATATTATATATATATTATTATATATAATAATATATAACTTATATATTATTTTTAGTATATATTTTATATATATTAAATATATATTATATATATAATATAAAGATTGGAAAATAAACTGAATTAACGAATATTCGAAGAAGACACAGTAATTGGTCGGCCCGTAGCGACCGTCTCCGAAGCTGTCGCGTTCTCGTCGAGGAATATGAAAAATAGCGAGTCCCTTCAAGCATGTCCGAGCCTGTCGAGCATCCACATCGAAGAGCCGTCCATTTTGGTTTGTACAACGGTTCCCGATACTTTCTTGGTCCCGGCGTTGTCTCAGCCGGGTCGGCGCATGAATTCTACATGAAGGCCGTCGGGTGGCGTGGCTCGCTCTCTACAGGAGCGTTTCCCTCTATTTGGGAAGTTTGTAAGGTAAATTTATGTTGAACACCTTTCGCATGACGTTCCCTCGATAGTTCCCGTGCCGCGGATAAATAAGGGCTGGGTACGAGAGCAAACAAGCGACACTCGCTTAATCCCCGTGCCTCTCCTATCCATCCAGCTGATTCTCTCCCTTCGCCCTCTCTCTTCCTCCCTTCCTCCCGCTCTATCCGTCTCCGTCTGTTCCCCTTTCGCGCGGAAATCGCGCGCGACGTACGGCAGGAAATATGCTCTCGGGGATATTGCCGGGAACAAAACGCGCGATACCAGAGATACGTATCTCGCGGAATTGCTTGGCACGAGTCCTCGTGCGGCCGCACGGAGGAGCGGTACCTTAGAAATATGTTACCAAAGAAACTCCTCCCGTCACGTTTAAACGGGTCAGCGGTGACAGCCGTGATATCGTCGGCGCGCCGATCCGTCGCCGTTGCAACAACGACGACGCGCGTCCCGTGACGCACTACGACGTCTAACGGGTCAAACGGTTCTTCTCGCTTTTTCTGGAAAATCGACGAACCGCGCGCGACGCGACTTTAACGACGACGCACGGCCCGACGGATTTACGTTGCGCGCTTATTACGCGATGTAACGCACGACGTGACGTCAAGTCGGGGAGACGAGTTACTGAGGGGGAGCCAATTACTGTGCCTTCTCTTTACTTTAGAGGTTTATTGAATTTATATCGATATTATATTCGTCGAGTAGGGCGCGATACATTTTTGTTTCCTTATTTAGATTCGGATAGATTGTTTATTTATGAGAATTAATTAAGGTTAAAGATGGACGTTTTTATGGTAACAGCAAAAATTGTTTCGATGTTCTGATATTTGATATGGTTTCCCGGATATCCTACGAACGTCTTACGAACGTCTTACGAACGTCTTACGGACGTCTTACGAACGTCTTACGAACGTCCTACGAACGTCCTACGAATGTCCTACGAACGTCCTACGAACGTCTTAAGAACGTCCTACGAACGTCCTACGAACGTCCTACAAACGTCCGTCAAATATCTTAATGACATCTTCCGAATGTCTTGTGTTAGGAAGCTGGACGTTTTAGAAACGCCTTATGGACGTATCGAAGACGTCTTAGAGACGTCTTATCTCGGACGTTTGTCACGAGACGTCTTTGACACATCTCATTTCAAATGTCCTATTTCAGATGTCCTTAAGACGTCTCATTTCTGATGTCTGTTTTGGAACGTCTCATTTCAGAAGTCTGTTTTCGGATGTGTCGTTTTAGACACCTGTTTCGAGACGTCTCATTTCAGACGTCCGTTTCTGGACCTCTGAATGTCTCATTTCTGGATGTCTCATTTCAAATGTCTCATTATAGATCCCTGTTTCGGAATATCTCATTTCTGACGTCTGTTTCAGGACGACTCATTTCGGACGTCTTTTACGAGACGTCTCATTTCGGACGTCTTTTACGAGACGTCTCATTACGAACGTTTGTTTATGGAGGTCTTATTTCAGACGTCTCATTACGGACATTTGTTTATTGACGTTTCATTTCAGACGTCTTTTTCAAGAAGTCTCATTTCAGACATCTTTTTCAGGACGTCTCATTCCTGATGTCTTCTTCGGGACGTCTCATTTCAGACGTCTTTTTCAGGACGTCTCATTTCAGACGAATTTTTCGAGACGTCACATTTCAGACATCTCATTACGGACGTTTGTTTATGGACGTTTCATTTCAGACGTCTTTTTCGAGACATCTCATTATGGTCGTCTTTTTCGAGAAGTCTCATTTCGGACGTCTTTTTCGAGATGTCTCATTACGGACGTTTGTTTATGGACGTCTTTTTCGAGACGTCTCATTACGGACACTTGTTTATGGACGTTTCACTTCAGACGTCACATTTCAGACGTCTCTTTCGGAACATCCTCAAGACATCCACTCCAGACATCAGTCTCAAGACGTCCCTAATTTTTAGAACAGATTAGAACCGCACCGCTGCGTCGTTCGCACACGATCTCTGAGTGGGGACGCTCGGGACCTAAAAATGGGAGGGAGGCGGAACTCGGAGGAAGGGGGCAGAGGCTGGAGTGGGAAAGAAGTCTCTCCAGGTTCGCTGCCGGTGATCCCTGCTCCCGAATTCGCCGGAGGTTTTTCCGTCTTTTAATTGAACCGCTACAAATTGCCGTTCCCAAAGTTGGCGAAGACTCTAGGGCCGCGCCGGGGTATCGTTAATGGATGTTTTAGATCAACTTTTAAAAGAAGGCTGCCGCGCCGGGAGCTGTTCGCAGGAAAGAGTGGCCGCGCGAGAGCGAGAGTGTGAGACGGGAGTGACAGAGAAGGCGAAGGGGAGGAGGAACCTGGTGAGAAATGGCGGGTGGGGAGGGGGTGGGCTGGCGAGTAGCAAGCTTGTTCGTCGGGGGACGGCGAGCGAAGTGCGAGAGAAAGGGAGCGAGCGAGCGAGAGAAAGAAAGAGAGAGAGAGAAAGAGAGAGAGAGAGAGAGAGAGAGAGAGATCGTGGGATGAGTTACGAGATCAGGCACTCGATAAGTTCTGACAAGCGCAATTGCACTTTCGAACAGACCCCGTCTATGCTTAGACCGAGCAATTCCGCGAGCAGTTTCCCTCCTTTTGTTCGCCGAGCCTGCGTAACGACCAAACTTCTTCCGATCGTTTTATTCGGCGTAAGAGCCGCGATTCGATTTTCACCGGGTATCACCCTCCGCCATCGAGTGTCCGGAGTAATAAGACTCATTAAGCGCCGGCAAACAAGCGAAAGGGCCGAGCCGCCGTGGCTTGTTAGCCGAGTACTTCGAAACGCTCCGGTTCCGAAAACACTCCTACACCTGCGACAGCCGGGTCGACGGCGACCCGAGCGCGCCCAAAACACCCAGCACATGGCAAAAATTATTTTTGTATCGAGACGTTATTTTCTGCGATTCTTTTCATCGGAAATATTGAACGATGACGTCGGTTTAACGACGACAATAGGTTAAACGATAAATTTAATTAATAGAATTAATTACACTGCATTTTATATGAAATATATAATATCAAATATTAAATAATATTAAATATATAATATTTTGAATATATAACATCAAATATTAAATAATATTAAATATATAATACTAAATATTAAATAGTATTAAATATATAATATTAAATATATAATATAAAATATTATTGAATAATATAATGAACATATTGAATATATTCAATGATATATTATATAATATTGAATATTATAATGAATATATTGAATATATTGAATGATATATTATATATAATATTGAATATTATAATGAATATATTGAATATATTGAATAATATTAAGTACATAATATTAAATCTATAATATTAAATATTGAATATTGAATATTGAATATTGAATATTAAATATTAAATATTAAATATTAAATATTAAATATTGAATATTGAATATTGTATATTGAATATTGAATATTGAATATTGAATATTGAATATTGAATATTGAATATTGAATATTAAATATTAAATATTAAATATTAAATATTAAATATTAAATATTGAATATTTTAAAAAAATGTGGTTCACCATGTCACGGTGGGATAACTGGTCTCCGAGCAACAGCTTCTGCTTCCAATCCGTAATCCCTCGATTTCTCTGGCAGCATTGAAACGGCGACCGAAATTCGATCCTTTCCAGAGGGGTCCGTGGCGCCGGATACGCGAGAGGCTCGAATCGCGGGCGAGAGAGAGAGAGAGAGAGAGAGAGAGAGAGAGAGAGAGAGAGAGAGAGAGAGATAGAGAGAGAGAAAGAGAGAGCGGTCCTTTAAACTCGCTTAACTATTAACAGGTTGTTAGCCGGCCATTAAAGCCCAAACAAACTGAAAGTACAACAAGAACCGTAGCCGGGGGAACACCTGGAAGCGAGAACGGCCAGACGGAAACGCCGCTCGACACGCCGGCCCAATGGTAATGTAACTGTTCCGGAAAAACGGTTTCCCCGAACGGTCTTATTATTCCGTAAAATTGGCGGGCTGGCGCAGCGAGCTGCGCCCGTTAATCCGGCCAGCGGCGCGGCGTGAAAACGACGTCGTTTCTCATCCGGCCGTGATGCACGGCTCCGCGGCCTTTAGCAACGGCCTGGCTCGTTCCCCGCAATCCGCCAATCAGGAAATGGCCGACGTCGATGCGGCGTGCATCATCTAGCAACGTGGCGCCTTCGTAGTTACGATGGCGCGCGTGGCACCGAAGCGGGGCCGAGCGTTGCGAAGAGTTTCGAAGCTGTATTACGCTGTGTGCAGCTGTTTGCAGCTGTGTGAAACGTTTCGTACTGTTACGAAGCTGTATGAATCTGTAGGAAGTCTTTCGAAGAGTTTCCAAGCTGTACGAATGTGTGTGAAGTCGTTTGGAACAGGGAAGAAGCTGTACAAAGCTGTTTGAAGACTGTTTGGAGTTGCATGGAGTTGTTTGAAGCTGTACGAAACTGTATAAAGCAGTGTGGAACTAACTAGGGTTGTATGAAGCTGTTCCAAACGTTCTGAAAAGTTCCAAAGCTGTGTGAAGCTGTTTGAAGCCGTATGAAGCTGTATGAAGTTGTACGAAGTTGTATGAAGAAACTTTGAGAGTTTCGAAGTCATATGAACCTAAGTGAATCATTTTGAAGAGTTGCGAAGTTGTTTGAAGCTGTATGAAGCTGCTTGAAGCTCTTTGCATTGCAAAGCTGTATGGAGCTGTGTGAAGCAGTTTGGAGAGTTTCGAAGTTTTATGAACCTGTACGAAGCATTTTGAATTATTGAGAAGCTGTTTGAGACCGTTTGCGAAGCTGTATGAAGCTGTGTGAAGTTGTATGAAGCTGTATGAAGCTGTGTGGAGTTGTATGAAGCTGTATGAAGCTGTAGGAAGAGTCTTAAAGAGTTTCGAAGTTATATGAACTTCAGTGAATCATTTTGAAAAGTTGCGAAGTAGTTTGAACTGTATGAAGCTGTTTGTAAAGTTGTATTGAGCTCTGTGAAGTAATATGAAGCTGTATGAAGCAGTTTGGAGAGTTTCGAAGTTTTATGAACCTGTGCGAAGCATTTTGAAGAGTTGCGAAGCTGTATGAAGCTATATGAAGCTGTTTGAGGCCGTTGTTGAAGCTGTATGAAGTTATACGAAGCTGTATGAAGTTGTACGAAGCTGTATAAAGTTGTACGAAGCTGTATAAAGTTTTATGAAGCTGTATGAAGTTTGTATGAAGCTGTATGAAGGTGTATGAAGCACCTTGGAGAGTTCCGAAGTCATATGAACCTGAGTGAAGCATTTTGAATTATTGAGAAGCTGTTTGAGGTCGTTTGCGAAGCTGTATGAAGTTGTATGGAGCTGTATGAAGCAGCTTGGAGAGTTTCGAAGTCAAATGAACCTGAGTGAAGCATTTTTAATTATTGAGAAGCTGCTTGAGACCGTTTGCGAAGCTGTATGAAGCGGTGTGGAGTTGTACGAAGCTGTATGAAGCTGTATGAAGAAGCTTAGAGAGCTTCGAAGTTATATAAACCTAGTGAATCATTCTGAAGGGTTGCGAAGCAGTTTGAAGCTGCTTGAAGCTGTTTGCGAATCTGTATGAAGCTGTATGTGGCCGTTTGCAAAGCATTACGAAGCGTTCTAGAGAGTTTCAAAGTTCTCTAAACCTGTGCGAAGTACTTTGAAGCATTACGGATTTGTGTGCAGCTGTTTGAAGCTGTTTGAAACGGCATGAAATACTTCCGACTGTCTCGAAGCTATATACGAAGCGTTGTGAAGCGTTTGAAAGCAGCTCGTGCCTGGTGTTGTTGCGCCGAGCGGTATATCGCGGCCGGTGGCTTCGCTTTAATGCATCCAAGCCCGTGGATCGGGACGAACCGCATATTCGCGCTTCCACGCATACGCGACCGCAAGTTTCGTCGCGTTATGGGCTCGGTGCACACGCGCGAGCCCCATATTCGACTGGAAGCGGTACTGCGATACGCGTTCGCAATCTGTAGCGCCTCGTAAAATTAACGACGCTCTCGTTCACCGACCAGCTTTAAGAACGGAACTGCGATTTTTAAGGCCGCGCGCTGCGCTCGTCGCGATTTCGCGGGGAAATATTTATCGGCTGGCTGCAAAATCAACAATATCTCTTGACGCTCTGGCTACAGCGCGATTCACATGCGAGCTACGGAATTATTTTGGAAAAGGGTAATACGATTATTCGAGCCTCGGGGATAGTTTTTATTGTTATAAATTGTCGACAACTATAATCGTGGCTGCTATTCCCGAATTGTCCATTCTTGTGTACTGATCTGAGCGTCAGTTAGGGTGGCTTTTACTGTAGATTATTGTTCATACTAATGTGTTTCCTGGGTTAGCTAAGTTGAGGGTTAAGTTTTTGGTTTTCTTTTTAATAATTGTTTGCGTATGGGTGAAGACACTAGATTACGATTATGTTATAAAACGGGAGAAAATATTGATTTTTTGATTTCTTTTCCATTGCTCGCATTACTGTGCGCCGCGGCGAGCAGGTAAGTTGCTCGAGCACGCTCGAGACGCGGCTCAAGTCCAATAAACCGCGACTCCGGCGAAACTTCTATCAGCTTCCGCGCGATTGACTTGATCCGCGGGCGAGAAGGCCGGAGTAGCGTCGGGAAAGAGAGAGAGAGAGAGAGAGAGAGAGACAGAGTAAGAGAGAGAGAGAGAATAAGAGAGAGAGACAGAGTAAGAGAGAGAGAGTGAGAATAAGAGAGAGAGACAGAGTAAGAGAGAGAGAGAGAAATGAGAGCAAAATCGAGAGAGAGAGAGAAGAGAGAGCAAAACCGAGAGAGAGGGAGAGAAGAGAGAGCAAAACCGAGAGAGAGGGAGAGAAGAGAGAGCAAAACCGAGAGAGAGGGAGAGAAGAGAGAGCAAAATAGAGAAAGAGGAGAGAGCAAGATCGAAAGAGAGCGAGAGAGAGTAAGAGAGAGAGAAGAGAGAGCAAGATCGCGCGAGAGAGAGAGGGAGAGAAGAGAGAGCAAGATCGCGCGAAAGGGAGAGGGAGAGAAGAGAGCAAGATCAAGAGTGAGAGTGAGAAAGGGAGAAGAGTGAGCAAGATCGAGAGAGAGTGAGAGAGAGAGAAGAGGTAGCAAGATCGAGAGAGAACGAGCGAGAGAGCAAGATCGAGAGAGCAAGATCGAGAGAGAGAGCGAGAGAGCAAGATCGAGAGAGCAAGATCGAGAGAGAGAGCGAGAGAGCAAGATCGAGAGAGCAAGATCGAGAGAGAGAGAGAGAGAGTAAGAGAGGGTAAGAGAGAGCGAGAGGGAAAGAGCGAGCAAGAGAGAGAGAGAGCGCGCGAGAGAGAGTAAGAGAGTACGAGAGAAAAAGAGAGAGCGAGAGAGAGTAAGAGAGAGCGAGGGAGGGAGAGAGTAAGAGAGTGCGAGAGAGAAAGAGCGTGAGAGAGAGAGAGAGTAAGAGAGAACGAGAGAGCAAGAGAGAGTAATAGAGAGAGAGAGAGAGAGAGAGGTTGAGAGAAAGAGAGACGATCGTTGACCCGATGACCCGCAATAGAGCTGCGTACGCCCGGCCGATTATATCGATTCGACCCGTATTCGCTTCCCGCCGCCGACAATCGCAGTTTTAACG
This sequence comes from Megalopta genalis, assembly GCF_051020955.1. Taxonomy (NCBI): domain Eukaryota; kingdom Metazoa; phylum Arthropoda; class Insecta; order Hymenoptera; family Halictidae; genus Megalopta; species Megalopta genalis. Next base: position 4,237,608 of record NC_135026.1, on the reverse strand, counting down.
ATTTTAAACAAACCGGGTCACAAAACGTGTGTGTCCACGGGTGTTGTGCTCGATTCCGGCGTAACGAAACGCGCGACGCGGACCCCTGCGGGGGTAGCGTTCCTCGATCCTCGACGGCGGCGACGGCAGATCGAATCGACGATAATTCGATGGGGCGCGCGCTTCGATGTCGCAGCAGGAGAGATCGGGGGGTTAATGACGGAGCCGGCGGATCTTCGTTTTCAATTTTGTTGCGCGGACCGGGACGCCCGATGATAATTCACTTTAATGGCGTAACGTTGTTATCGGAAGCGAAGATTTACCGGCACGCTCTACGCTTGTATCGCGACCCGTTTTCGCCGGTCGTAAACATGAAATTCTCGGGGATGACGGACGGACGGACGGAAAATATCTTCAGGGAAAATCGAGTTCGCTCGCAATTAGTACAGCTTCGCGGGAATTGACGGTATTTCATTCGTTCGGACGACGTGGCTGCCATGAAATTCGGAACGCGGCGAAAATACGATAATGTGTAATAATTATTGTTATTTAGAATGGCGTAGAATCGAAGAAAGGCGATGGACGCGTTACATTGACGAAGAATCAAAATAATTGTACCTTTATTGTACATATAGTAATTGTATGGGTATTTCATACAATACAAATATGCAATAAAAATATAATAATAACAATAATAATATCTAATAATTAATTTCTATAATATAATACAATATGTTAATACAATATATAATACGTTAAATATAATATATTAATATTATTAATATTATTATATATAATATATATATTATTATATATATTAATATATATATAATTCATAATACTAATATACGCGTGCACAAATATGCAGAATGCACTAAAGTAATACGTCCACATTTTACACGTGACGCGTTCGACGAATAAATAAAAGTTTCCGGACGCATCGGACGAAGAAGCAGATCACGGTTCATTGTTTCTAAAAAAATTCGCAGGCCGCAGTAAAATGTGGAGTACCATCTTTTTTTGGCTAACACGGATTACATCCGGCCGAACGAAATGAACGGAAAAAGTCTCTCGATCGGACCGCACGTATTCATGATGAATAACGTCGAGCGCGACTACGGGTGGGTGGAGGGGTGGGACGGGATGGGGGATGGTAGGTATATCGATTCGACTCGGTGTTACTGGTTCGCGACAGAATTATATAACGCAATTGTTCGGCCTCAGATTCAGACGCCGTCCATAAATTCAAGTTGGCAACTATCGGTTCGAGTGGCCGGAGAATTGATTAGTCGCGCGACTAGCACGACCGAAGCCGTGACCTTAATAGTAATTCCTCTGCTGCAGCGGTGCCGCTGCCTTTATGCTGTTCCCGTCGGCTCCAGCGCGCTCCCGTCCGTCTTCCGCGCGTCGACGCAAGCACGACTCGACGCAATCGGCTCACGTCGCCGCGCGACCGACTCACGGCGCGGCACGGCGGCTCGCGACGCGGCACGATCGGCTCACAGCGCGTCGCGATCGGCTCACGGCGCGGCACGACGCCGCGCGACCGGCTCACGACGGCTCACGGCGGCGCGCCGCGACCGGCTCTCGGCGCGCCGCAACCGGCTCTCAGCGCGTGTCCCGCCGCTGCGTAATGTAGCACCGTTGCGTTCGTTTGTTTCCGGTTATACGTCGGAAAATTGCCGGCCCCCCGAGATGGGCGCCGATCATAACGTGTAACCGAACAATTCGGAGAGTAAACGGCATTATCGGGGGATACGCGGCCGCGGCTTAATTAACGTCCCCGATTATTCGACGGGAAATACGGCGACAATGGAATTGAATCGTTACGGCGACCGAGTTTTCACCGGCCGATACGGGCCAGACTTGAAAACACCGTCGTTTCGACGCCACTGAAACATTTAATTCAATTTCGGATTGGCGCAACTGCGTTGTCTACGAATTTGGAATTTGGTATTGTACAGTGTGTAGAGCTCCGGTGCCGGTTACTGTGGGGCACCAATTACTGTGCCTTCGGGTCGGGTCCAAATATAATTAGCTCTGCAGTTATTGAATAAGTTGCACCATACCTTTTTTATTGAAAAATATGCGAGATAAGAGAATGGAAAATGGAGTGGAATTTACGTAATTTTTGTTGTTTTTATATTAACTTTATATTTATGTTATGTAATGTTATAAAGTTAATGTGAAAATATTATATATTTATGTTATATAATGTACATAATATGTCAAAAATTGATGTAAATGATATAAATAATAGTTTATATGATATACTTAATATTTCATATAATCTATGTCTAATATATTATAACATACTGAATATATTATTGATATAATTATAATAATATAATATAATTATATTATTATAATGTATTGTGTATTGTAATATATATCTGTATAATATATTATATAATACACATAATATTTAAGGTAATTTAAATATATAATACCGGCATAATATTTAATATATAATATACATAATATTTAGTATAATATAAATAATATTTAATATACTATGCATTATATTTGATATAATCTACACACAATATTTAATATAATATACATAATATTTAATATAATCTATGTAATATTTAATATAGTGTACATAATATTTAATATAATGTAAATAATATTTAACATACTATTTATATATATAACTATATATATATATATATAACTATATAACTATATATAACATAATATTTAACATATATTATGCATACATAATATTTAGTATAATATATACAATATTTAATATAATATATAATATAATATTTGACACATACAATATTTAATGTCGAAATATATCACAATATACATAATATCGAATATAACGTAAACACAAAGTAAATCTAAAAAACAATAAAAATTGAATGAACTATATTATACTGTTTTCTTGAGAACTCGACAAGTACAGCGGAATTAAAACATGCTTACCAGAAATGTTGTTCGAGACAGCATAATTTCCCCGAATTTTCCACGTAATTAGAAAGTTCCGGGGAAGATTGAAGCGTCTCGGCCTGTTGTCATGTTTTCATCGGCCCGTGGAAATTGTACCTGTTCGTGCGTGGGCGGCCGCGTACTTCATTTACCTTTTCCGGGCGGGGCGCGAGACGGCCTCCAAAGTTCCGCGATTTATGCTTACGATTGCAATTTTATGAACATAACTGCGAAGTTATAATTACGGGCTTCTTGCGGCGCCGTTCCCGGCGTAACGATCCGCACCCGCGTTCCAACAACTTACCCGCTCCGTACACTGTTGTTTACCCGCGGTTACGTCACCGAGAGCTTTGCGATAACTTCCGGCGGAACAATGGTCCACGAACCACCGTTCTCGAATTATCCTCGCGGAGAGAAATTCCGATTCGCCTGGGAATTTTTCGGAATTCGGTGATTTGTTTCGTTCGGACGATTCGACGAGTTCGAAGCGAATTCGTTGAACGCGAACTTTAAAACATTGTTGTTTTATTAACAATAATTTTTGGAATAAAATAAAATTAGTTACATCGTATTTTTTTATTATTGGGAATTTCTTGAACAAGATAAAAGTTGTGACGGTTCTTTTATTATTAGTAATTTTTGGAAGAAGATAAAATTGATTACATTGTATACTTTTTATTAGTAATTTTTGGAGCAACATGAAATTCATTACATTGTACTTTTTTTTATTATTAGGAATTTTTTGAATAAGATAAAGTTTGTTACAGTTCTTTTATTATTAGTAATTTTTGGAAGAAGATAAAATTTATTCCATTGTATACTTTTTATTATTAGTAATTTTTGGAGCAACATAAAATTGATTACATTGTACTTTTTTTATTATTAGTAATTTTTTGAACAATATAAAGTTAGTTACAGTTCTTTTATTATTAATAATTTTTGGAAGGATGTAAAATTGGTTCTATTGTACTCTTTTTATTATTAGTAATTTTTAGAACAATGTTAAGTTACTAACATTCTATTTGTTTTATTATTAGTAATTTTTGGAAGAAGATAAAGAATTGCTTACATTATATATTTTTTATTATTAGTAATTTTTGGAAGGATATAAAATTGGTTATATTGTACTCTTTTTATTATTAGTAATTTTTAGAACAATGTTAAGTTACTAACATTCTATTTGTTTTATTATTAGTAATTTTTGGAAGGAGATAAAGAATTGCTTACATTATATATTTTTTATTATTAGTAATTTTTGGAAGGATAGAGAATTGCTTACATTATATATTTATCATTATTAGTAATTTTTGGAAGGATGTCAAATTGGTTACATTAATTACATTCTACTTGTTTCATCATTAGTAATTTTTGTAAGAACTCAAAATTGCTTACATCGTACTCCTTTTTATTGTTAATAATTTTTGGAACACTATAAACTTGCTTACATTGTCGTACACATCGCAACGAAATCAAACGCATCGTTCTTTATCCATTACCGATCATTGCTGCAAGATAAACCCGGACACGGTCCGTCGCGATTCAGAAGCTGAAACGGTCCTCGAAGCGATCTCCACGCGGAAAGTCAATAATCTCCGAACCAGCGATCGTTTTTCGGTATCAGTGTCGCCCGGTATTTTCGAGCGCCGTTGGAATCTCACTCGAACGACGTTAAACTGGAACCGGAGGGCGGCGCAAGCCAAATATTTGCGGCCCCGTAAGCCGTCGTTTTTGCGTGTTTTCGCAGCCGATCCATCAAGCGTAGCGCCCGAACATCGGCTACGGAAGTGTTCTGTTTGTATATTAAACAGCGCGCTGGCGAAAGACGGCCAGGAATTACCGGCTCGCAAATATTGCACGGTCGAAGAAACGGGGTCCGAGGAGTTGGCCCGCGTATTAACCGTGCGCGCCTTGAGCGCACGGCTCCGCGTAGACGGCGCGTGTATATTAGGCAACGATTTGCGGATTAGAAACTTCGTCGGAAGCTGTAGTTGCCGGTGCCCGCGCCGCCAGACTACGTAACTAAGCAACGGCTAAGGAGACGCGCGGAACTTGGACGCGATTACATCCCCCGAATTTGTTAAACCGTCCCCCACTCGCCGCCCCGCCGCCGTCCCGCCTGTCGCCGCCGGTACCCCCACCACGCGCCGCCCCGGCAAGTTTGAGCCGCGGCGCTGCTCGTAGCTCGACGGCGTAAAACGTTTTGCGTTTACGGCGGAACACGATTTTAGGAATTCATTTGCCGGAACGTGACCGACATTCTACCGTCGGGCTCTCGCCTTTGTCGAATGCGGCTGAGCCGAGCGAGTGCGACGGTTAGACGACGGGATTACGTTGAAGATCGTGGAAATTAAAGAGCGTTACGATCGCGTTCACGGCGCTACGACGAATCGGGACGCGGAAGTGGTCCGCGAGTGCCGAAATAGTAGAGAAACTGTTTTGCACGCTTCGCGTGCGGGGACTTGAAAACGTGACGCGATGCCGCAGTTTTGGCGCGTAAATGAATTTACGCTGGGCGCGATGTTAACCGGTTTGCTGTGACTGACGAGTATACTCGTCGAGGAGAAGTGGTAGAATTTTGACGAGTATATTCGTCAAAGAAAAGTGATAATAATTTGACGAGTATATTCGTCGAGGAAAAATGCAGCGTTTTGACGAGTATATTCGTCGAAGAGAAGTGAGAGCATTTTGACGAGTATACTCGTCATGGAGAAACGACAGCATTTTGATGAGTATAGTCGTCGAGGAGAAGTGGCAGCATTTTGACGAGTATACTCGTCGAAGAGAAGTGAGAGCATTTTGACGAGTATACTTGTCATTGAGAAACGACAGCATTTTGATGAGTATAGTCGTCGAGGAGAAGTGGCAGCATTTTGACGAGTATACTCGTCGAGAAGGAGTGACAACATTTTGACGAGTACACTCGTCGTGAAGAAGTGGCATTATTTTGACGAATATACTCGCCATGGATAAGTGACAGCATTTTGTGACGTGGCCAATATATTCGTCGTGCAAAAAAAGTAATGACCAATGTCCATTTAAACAGTTAGCTGTGTTCGACGAGTATACTCGTCAAGAAGTAGTGGCAGTATTTTATGTCATGAGGAGTATACCAGTGGCTATTTAACCACTTAGCTGTGTTCGACGAGTATACTCATCAGGAAGAAGTGGCAGTATTTTGTGTCATGACGAGTATACTCGTCGTGCCTAAAAAATAGTGATCATTGACGATTTAGATTGTAATTTTAGTGAAAAGAAAAACATATTCTGAAATTTCAAGATATTTAGAATATTTTGCAGCCAGGCCAGAATAAAACGAACAAATAAAATTTATTAATAATTATATGAACAATTAACGATATTGTTGTTCATCGTGGAAACTGATTAATACAGAGTACACTTATTAATACTGACTAAAACAATCTCTTCCACGCTGCTCCAAAAGATTGCATCGTAGACAAATTTTACACAAAAATTGGCCAACTTTGACAAACGATAACTTCGCGAAAAATCCTCGTAGAAAGACGACTTTTATTTCAAATTGAAGCCTGAAATCTCTGCTTTAACCTGTTCTTTCTTGATTTTAAATTACGCGCACGCTCGCCGCTGCAACCCTTTAAATGTGAAACCGTGTTTGTCATATTAAAAATTGTAAACTTCGACGAAATACCCCGTCTTCGTAAAATTTCTTTCGGAGATGCCGTTTCGAGTGAAATAAAGCTCGATCCTTCCTCTTTAGTTTGAAACAAGAGAAGCGCGATTGCAATTTTTTCCCGCAAAGTTACAGTGCTTCGAAGCAACCCTTGCATTTTCATCGTACCTAAAAGATAGGTAAGCGCCAAACTGCGGCCGCCAAAAACGGCAATGTGTGTCGAGATTCCACAGAAACAGCTGACTCTTTTCAAACGCACGTCGATAGAACCCCATTCAGCCCAGTACGTCGCCAACTCGGTCTAGATTCGGCCCAGGTTCCGTTCAGATTGAATCCGGTGCTCGTACCATTAACAGAACACCGACGATTAATTCGGATAATGGAAGCAGCACCGTGGCATAAAACAATGGAATCAGAAGCGATTCATTCCGAGATTGTGATTAACCCCAGCCCGGACCACGGGAGGCAAAGAAATCGGTCAGAGGGAAGTTCGACAACCGAACTTCATCAGGGCAGCGGCGCATTTAAGCGGGCCACAATGTATCCCATGCAATTTACCGTCTCCCTAAACTTGCGCGGAACTTACGCCCGCAAGGAATAACCCTGGCTGGGTCGGCAACCCCCACCACTCGGCTGGATGGTCCTCGAGTTTCCAACTAGTTAACATTACAGCCGCGTATATAATATTCCATCTCCGCTCCGTTTCGACTCGAGGCGTATCGGATGGCCCAGGGGCGCGCGGTGCTGCCGTTCCGCCATAAACCAGTGAAAAATCCGTAAAATCGAAGCTGTCCAATAGTGTTCCGAAATACGGAAGCCCAAATATTGAAGTGCAAATGTTTTATGACCGGAAGACTCAAGTTCAAATATTGGAGTACAAATGTTTTATGGCCGGAAGACTGAAGCCGAAATATTGAGGATCAAACGTTTTATGACGGAAAGAGTGAAGTCCGAGAGACTGAAGTATTATGACTGAGTCCAGGGATTGAAATCCAAAGACTGGTATCCAAAAGACAGAAGACCAAAGACTGAAGTCTCATGAATAGAATCCAGAGACTGTAGTCTACAGCCTGACATCCAAAAGTATAAAGTTCCATGACTGAAGTCCAAAGACTGACATTCAAAAGACTGAAGTCCCATTACTGACATCCAAAAGACTGCAATCCAAAGACTGACATCCAAAAGTATAAAGTTCCATAACTGAAGTCCAAAGACTGACATTCAAAAGACTGAAGTTCCATAACTGAAGTCCCATTACTGACACCCAAAATACTGCAATCCAAAGACTGACATCCAAAAGTATAAAGTTCCATGACTGAAGTCCAAAGACTGACATTCAAAAGACTGAAGTTCCATAACTGAAGTCCCATTACTGACATCCAAAAGACTGCAATCCAAAGACTGACATCCAAAAGTATAAAGTTCCATGACTGAAGTCCAAAGACTGACATTCAAAAGACTGAAGTTCCATAACTGAAGTCCCATTACTGACATCCAAAAGACTGCAATCCAAAGACTGACATCCAAAAGTATAAAGTTCCATGACTGAAGTCCAAAGACTGACATTCAAAAGACTGAAGTTCCATAACTGAAGTCCCATTACTGACATCCAAAAGACTGCAATCCAAAGACTGACATCCAAAAGTATAAAGTTCCATGACTGAAGTCCAAAGACTGACATTCAAAAGACTGAAGTTCCATAACTGAAGTCCCATTACTGACATCCAAAAGACTGCAATCCAAAGACTGATATCCAAAAGAATAAAGTTCCATGATTGAAGTCCAAAGACTGACATTCAACAGAATGAAGTTCTATAATTAAAACTCCATTACTGACACACAAAATACTGCAATCCACAGACTGACATCCAAAAGACTGTAGTCTAAAGACTGACATCCAAAGACTGCAGCCTACAGACTGAAGTCCAAAGATGCCATCCAATAGAATGAAGTTCCATGATTGAAGTCCAAAGATTGACATCCAAAAGAATGAAGTTCCATGACTGGAATCCAAAGACTGAAGTACAAAGACTGAAGTCCAAAAGAATGAAATTCCATGATTGAAGTCCACAGGTTGACATCCAAACGAATGAAGCTCCATGACTGGAATTTAAAGACTGAAGTACAAAGACTTACATCCAAAAGAGCGACATCCAAAAGAATGAAGTTTTATGACTGAAGCCCAAAGATTGACATCCAAAAGACTATAGTCTATAGCCTAACATCCAAAAGACTGAAGTTCGAATACTGACATCCAAAAGAATGAAGTCCTATGACTGAATTCCCATGACTGGAATCCAAAGATTGACATCCAATAGAATGAAGTTCCACGACTGAAGTCCAAAGATTGACATCCAAAAGAACGAAGTTCTATGACTGAAGTCCCATTACTGGAATCCAAAGACTGACATCCAAAAGACTGCAGTCCAAAGAGTGACACCCAAAAAACTGCAGTCTAAAGACTGACCTCCAAAGAATGCTGCCCACAGCCTGATAACCAAAAGACTGAAGTTCGAAGACTGACATCCCAAAGACTGAAGTCCAAAGACCGACATCTAAAAGACTGAAGTTCCATGACTAAAGTCCAAAGATTGACATTCAAAAGACTGAAGTCCAAAATCTGACATCCAACAGAATCAAGTTCCATGACTGAAGTCCAAAGACTGAAGTTCGAAGACTGGCATCCAAAAGACTGAAATCCAAAGACTGACATCAAAAAGGATAAAATTCCATGACTGAAGCCCAAATATTGATATCCAAAAGAATGAAGTTCTATGACTGAAGTCCCATGACTAGAATCCAAAGACTGACATCCAAAAGCCTGCAGCCCAGAAACTGCAGCACACAGGCTGATATCCAAAAGACTAAAGTTCGAAGAGTGACATCCAAGGGACTTAAGTCAACAAACCGACCCCAACGAGACAAGATTCCATGACAAAGCGACCACAATGAACCACGCTGGACAACGAAGCACACATGTGCGCTAGTTCGCCAATAGAATTTATAAAATGTATTTGAAGCCGCGTTAAGGCGCCACTGTGTTACGGCTTATGGATCGTCGAGTAAAGTACGCGGCGACCGGAGGGTGCAATAAAACGCGCGAACGCCTCGGGACAGCGCGAATGGCGGCACGGCGGCCGCCCTAAAGGGGAAACCAATAAGAGGCCGAACTCTTCATTAAAACTCCACGGAGCACGGTGGTGAGCGCCGGAGCGACCTAGGGACAGCTGAAAAGTCGATCGACGTCAGAGGAAGGGATGGCGGGGGCGACCCTTGAGCACCTCTCCCGACAGCCCACTTTTTTCCGACCTTTCACCCTTTCGCCTCCGACCTACCCCCTTTTGTCGCTCGCCACCCCCGTTATAAAGCTAGAAGCGGGATATTAAAAGTTATTCCGGGGCATCGAATAAAATATCCGAAGTTCTCGCGACGAACTTTTCCAGCGGGCCGACGCGATGGCCCGACATTATGCTCGACTCGGCTGGCCCCCCGGAGGTCGCGGGGTCGCGGAACCAGCGAGAAGGAGCTCTTCATGAGGTATAAATGAATCTTCAGTGGCCAGGCGCCTGGGGAGCTTGGGTACTTTACAAGACTGTAGATCCTTGCGGGTAGACTTATCTAGAACCCGCCGCTGCGTTCAGCCTAGATAGATAAGGGGATTAGTCGAGAGGAATTGGGAGGAAGGGTGGGGGTAGGACAAACACGTTCCTTGATGTGCTGGCGACAAGATACATGACGGGTCTCTTTGACATCGGGAATCGTTTGACATCGTCCACATGGACAAATATTTATACACCTATCCTCATCAACATCCGGGCCACAAAAATCTAGCCTAAAAACCTGGCATCACGGTCACACATGCCAAATCAACGATGATAATGTTCTTACCATCAAAACAACCCATATCAACAGATATTTACAGGCCACTCTCATCATCATCTCAGCCCACAAGAATCTAGCCTAAAAACCTGGCAACACGATCACATGTACCAAATAAACGACGATAGCGTTCTTACCATCAGAGCCACTCGCACCAACAGATATTTAGAGGCCACTCTCATCATCACCTTGGCCCACAAAAATCTAGCCTAAAAATCTGGCATCACCATCACACATGCCAAATCAACGATGATAACTTTCTTATCATCAACATCAGTAAAAAAGAACTCTCAGGATCTCAATCACATTGATACCAACAAGGCCCACCAGCACCAACAGATATTTAGAGGCCACTCTCATCATCACCTTAGCCCACAAAAACCTAGCCTAAAAACCTGGCATCACGGTTACATATGCCAAATAAACGACGATAACATTCTTACCATCAAAGCCATTTACATCAACAGATATTTACAGACCCTTCTCATCATCACACCAGCTCATACAGATCTAGCCTAAACATCTGACATCGCGGTCGCACATGCCAAATCAACGATAATAACGTTCTTATTATCAAAGCCACCAACACCAACAGGTATTTAGCCACCTCTCCTCATCACTACCCAGCCAACGAAAATTTGGTCTAAAAACCTGGCAACACGGTCGCACGCGCCAAATCAACGACGATAACGTTCTTAATTAAAAAATTCGGCTTTTAATACTTCCCAGGACGTATACTTCGCGTACAGGTGTAGCTAGCGTGTCCGTCAGAATGCCCGGAGAATACGCCGGATCCTTAACGACCCGACTCCATTCTATTTCCGCGCGCGCGTAAAACACGGCAGCCGGTAACAAGGTGGCAATTAAAACGATAACACGTGGATACGGCGCGCGGGGCTCCGCGGCGGGACTTGTTGCCAGCCGGCTCTCGAGCGCCCTTCGGCCGGGAGATAAGTTTCCACCGTGAAGTAGAACGATCGTAATTAAAACATTCGAACTCCGTGCTGCGAGCTATCCGCTTCGAGGATGTTCCCAGCGTCGCTCGACGACGCTTCTGTGAGGAAGAAAGGAAGGTTTGCGGGTACGTCGCTGTGTGCGACGCGGGTTCGTTAACCGGTGCTCTTCTTTTGCCACGGGTTAATGATTCATGAGTTCTGTCGGGTTATCCTTGGATAATTTACAAATCCGAATGCACGTAGTTGTGATGCAATATGAATGACATTTACGCGATACGAGCTCGAAATAATCATCGAAACGGGTACTTTGATCGTGTCGTGTTTTTATTTATGCAATGTTCGTTGGATTTTAGCGGAACTCTCTTAATTAGTACGCTCGATTCGACTGGAATTATTATGTTCGAAATTGTCGTGATTTGTAGCTAAATGGAAAACGGTGCAGCCGATTGGACGTGATTGTACCGTCTAAATTAAATTCGATGAAAATTCTATGGGACAATAATTTGCGATTTCTGATTGCAGCCTTTCCGTCGGGCACCGCGCGAATCTTCCTAATTACTTCGAAATCGGCACTCGGCTAATAAAGGGGAATTATATTTACGGGGTGACAGCGGTGCCAAGAACATCCTCCACATCGATCGCAATGTAATCTCACGATTTCGGTGCCGGTAGTAAAGCAAGGCATCCGGTCTATCCGTAAAAGCGTCGAACGGACAGATCCGGCATTGCCAAATCGTGATTGCACGATTCAATAACGAAAAATTTCCGAAACGAGCGAGCGTATCGGCACGCGTATCAGCGACAATTTTCGAGATTGCTGCTGGATATCCGCTGATTCCGGGCGTCCATCGAGCCGGCTAAGGGTCGGATAACACTATTGTCCCGTTCTCGGACCGTGACCGGTCCGATCACGGCCTGATCTCTGCCCGGTATCGGTCTGGTCTCGGTACGCTCTTGATTCGATCTCTGTCCGGTCTCAGCTTGGTCACAGTCCGATCGTGGTTAGGTCACACTCCAATCTCGATCAGGTCACGATCCGATCTCGGTCAGGTCACGCTTCGGTCTCGGATCGGTCACAGTCCGATCGCGGTAAGATCACGCTCTGGTCTCGGTCAGACCGCGCCCTGGTCTCTGTCTGGTCATGCTCTGGTCCCGGTCAGATCACGTTCCGGTCTTAGTCAGGTCACGCTCCGGTCTCGGTTAATCCACGACCTGGTCTCGGTCAAGTCACGCTCCGGTCTCGGTCAGGTCACGCTCCGGTCCCGGTCAGGTTACGCTCCGGTCCCGTTGCGGTTTTCGTTGTTTCCCGCTTCTTTCTCGTGGATTTTGTCGGTTCGCCGTCGGCCGATGAGTTGCACTGCTAACTTCGTTAGCCCGTCACGGTTAATCCTCGATGAAAAATTCGCGGCGGTGCGGAAAGAGAGGCGAGGAATTTCATTCGTTGCTCCGTCCATAGCCCGTAACGGGTAACACGTTGATCGACAGGATTTTTTTCATAAAAATTTCATTCCGGCCTTAATCGGATCGAACGCGACGCGGCGTTGCAGCTGGCCGAAATTCGTGCGATGCGCGCCGCCTCGGCCAAGCAGACGCACCTGGATTTAATTAACACCTTGCGCTGCGACGGACTCGCGATTAAGATTTTACGCGCAACCCACCAAATCCGAATGTTAATTCAGAAAATCGATTCTTCCGTTATCAAAATCCCGCGTATTTTCGACGAACAAGCCGAACGCCGAGACGAGCTCCGACGGCTCGCAGTTCGCGAGCCGAAAACCGCGCGCGAATTTGGCCGTCACGGTTGTCCACGTTCCAGCGATTTTGGATCACGGTTTACCCGGCTTTATGATTGCGGCTCGCTACTTAGGTTCGCAATATATTAAAGTGAATCCGCGCCGTGGGATTTAAATGCAAAGCCCATGATATTAAAACATCCCCGTGTATTTACCGGCCCTTGTGCGCGCACGTATCCCCTGCGACGCGTATGCATGTATATATATATGTCTGTGTATGTATATATATATACACTCTATAAACATTAGTAACACGGCACACATCGTGCCGGAATACAGTGCAAAGTCAAATAGAAATCTTGTTTCGGGCTCAAGTATCCGGGCGAAGTTACGAGAACCGGGTTCGGTATACACAAACATTAATTTAAACGATACACTAAGGAAGAGCTGATGGCTGTTCTCTCTGGCCCGGGACTATTAACAGGCTCCGGCTGCGGAGCGGAGAGCGCCGTTTTGATGCCTCATCGTGGTCCGCCCGGTTTTGCTCGCTCATCGTCTGGTAAGCAGTTACTATTTTAACCACCCTCGCCGCATAGTCTCGAATAGGGAAACGCTGTCTAAGCGGTTTGACCCATTGAAAAAGCTTATTATCGGGCACAAAGGTCTGCAGGCACCTGTTAAATAGACTACGCTCACCTCTCTATGTAAATCGTCTCCCTGTGTAAATCGTCGAGTCTTGCAGTACTGGGCTGCATTTTGGGGACTTCTTGTTTGACCAGCGTCGTCCATTAGACTAATTGAACTAGTCACGGTTTCGAGAATTTTTCACGTTCGACGAGAGGGAGGTTCTCTGTCAAAGGTTGTTTTATTATTAGTGGCACCGCGACGGGGTTGCATTTACCGACGGCGCACATTGCCGATTATAAATCGTTTCTATTTTAATGTCGCCGAAATGGGATTCGGCTGTGTCCTACTGAATAATGGATCGTTATAATCCACCTTTCCACGGTGCACCCTCAGCTAATTATCTGAACGCGAATAGCTTTCGTTCCAGTTGCTTACAAAAATAGATCAGAATAATAACATGTTTTATTGGGGACGATTTTAGGTCTGACCATTGGCTGACCCTGTTCTACTTGGAGATTTGTCCGAACATAGGCTGTCCTTATTCTACTTACAAATTTGTCTGATAATGGGCTGTTGTTATTCTATTTACAATATTGGTCTGATCATAGGTGAACTATATTCTACTTGCAATGGTTGCCTGATCATTGGCAGACCCTATTCTACTTAGAGATTTGTCCGAGCATATACTTATTCCACTTAAAAATTTGTCTGATAGTGGACTGTCGTTATTCTACTTACAATATTGGTCTGATCATAGGCGAACCATATTCTACTTATAATGTGTGCCTGATCATTCGCTGACCTTATTCTACTCAGAGATTTGCGCGAACATAGGCTGTACTTATTCTACTTACAAATTTGTCTGATAATGGACTGTTGTTATTCTACTTACAATATTGGTCTGATCATAGGCGAACCATATTCTACTTACCATGTTTGCCTGATCATTGGCTGACCCTATTCTATTTATAGATCCTTATTCTACTTAAAAATTTGTCTGATAATGGACTGCCGTTATTCTACTTACAATATTAGTCTGATCATAGGCGAACCATATTCTACTTACCATGTTTGCCTGATCATTGGCTGACCCTATTCTACTTAGAGATTTGCGCGAACATAGGCTGTACTTATTCTACTTACAACTATGTCTGATAATATGCACTTACAATATTGGTCTGATCATAGGCGAACCCTATTCTACTTACAATATTTGTCCGATCATAGGCTGACCATTCTACTAGACAGTCGTCGTTCTATTGACAATTTCATCCTAGACATTCCTTATTTGTCTGATCAGACACAGTACTTATTTCACTTAGCTGATCACAAACTGTCCCTATACTACTTACCGAATTGTCTGATCGTAAGCTACTCATAATATACTCACATGTTCGACCAATCGTAGAATGTCTTTATTTTACTTACAAATTTGTCGGAATCACAGGCTGCCTGATTCTACTTACAAAACTTGTCCGATCATAGGATGACGATTCTACTTACAGATTTGGCTTATTCTACTTTTCCTAGAATACTTTTCTGCTTCCATTCTTCTATCTTGTTCTACTCACAATTTGATCGTAGACATTTGTTATTTGTCTGATCAGATAGTACTTATTCCACTTGGCTGATCACAAATTGTCTTTATACTACTTACAGATTTGTCTGATCGTTGGCTGTCCACAATCTACTCACACGTTCGTCCGATCGTAGGACAAAATTTGTCCGGCCAAAGGCGGACCCTATTCTACTTACAATGCGTCTGAACATATGCTGACAATTCTACTTACTATTTTAGTCTATTTTTATTAGACTTTATTAGACTTTGGCTTATTCTACTTTTCCCAAAAAATACACTGGACACACTGGACAGTCACAATTCAACTTATCAACGATTTCATCGTAGACATTTCTTACAAGTCGTCCCTATTCTACTTACTTATTTGCCTGGTCACAAACTGTCCTTATTCTACTTGCTTCAGAACAGATCTCGCGGTTATAATTCTGCTCTTACAATCTTCTTCTCTAAATTGTCCGACCATATAATGTCTCTATTCTACTTATAGTTCGACTCTAGACAGTTTCTACTCAACTTTAATTTGTATTTCACACAGTTTCGACTTGTCTGACCAAAAATAATACTCATTCTACTTCTTAAGCCACAGATCGTCCCTATGTTCCTTCCTATGTTTCCTTCCGCATCTCCCCGATCACTAAACTATCCTTATTCCACCGTACGTGCGAGAACGGACGATCTTAATTCCGCCTTCCGATCAGCTTCGCCAAATTGTCTGACCGCATAACTACCCTATTATACTTGCACTTCGATTACCCACCGTTCCCGTTCTATTTACCCGACCATAAACACTCTCCGCTGCACCAATCGGAGCGCGAATCGTTCCTCTCACAGTCTGACACGCTCTTTCACTGGTCAAAAAATTCATCATTGAAAAATATAAAATACTTGGAACCATCCTCCTGCATTGAACTCTTGAAGCCGGGTCATTTGTGACCCATGTCAAAAAGCAAGCGTATACAGGTTTCAGAGTGTAATTTTTTCGTAGATCGATGTTTAGGTTCATTTTCAGAGAGCTAGAGCGATCTAGCAATCGAAGAAGAGGAGGATCGCCGTGACGGCGGGTTCGACGCGGCGTTGCCGTGGTTCGGCGCGCCGGTCCGAGGCCCGCCGCGTCAAACAACGATAATTGAACGGTTCGAGTTTGCGTTAAGTTCCGTGGAACGAACGTACGGAACGAGAGCGGCGGGCGCCGCACGCCGCAACAGATCAATACCGAAATATTAATCATATCGGGCACGACACCGAGGCGCTGCACAAATAAGAGGCTCGCGGTGCGTGCCGGTGTGTTTGCACGGCAAACGCTGCCCTTGCAACGACATTAACGCTCGGGAGATTGCTGTTTTGACAGGTACTTTGTGCGTTGTCCCGAGATATCGAATATTCATAGTATCGATCGGCGAGCGGGCCATGAGCGGCTCCCTTCTGCGGCTTCGCCCTACCAACCTCCTCCCCCGCCCCTCCTCCCCACCAAATTGTACTTCCAATCGCGACGTCTGAGCCTCGAAATTCCTTTTCTCTTTCCGATCCCGTCGGCCCTCGCGCGCGGTCTTCCACCCTCCGCCATCTCTGCGGGATGGGAGGGATGGAGGAGGCCCGGACCGATCGACGAACGACTCCCTTTCCTTTTTTCATCGTCGCGAGCGGCGCTCGCCTCCGCTTCCTCCCGGGGCAAATCCACAGGGACTCCGTGGGATTTGAGCTTTACGGATTTGCGGCATGCCATGTCGAAGTGGAATACGTCTCGTGAGGCACACGGCATAGTAGTCGAACTCCGTGCCGGATCAGACGGCGGATCCGTTGCCTCGCCCTTTTCTCTGCAATCTTCGCGCGCCGCTTTCACGTGGAACCGTTTCGAATTCCCTTTGATCAAGGCAACATTTGTCTCGCTATCGCATAGATTCCCGGGCCGGCTCGGTCCTCCCACTTTCTTCTTTCCTCTCTCTCTCTTTTTTCTCTCTCCCTCTCCCTCTCTCTCTCTCTCTCTCTTGCTCTCTCTGTTCTTTTCCCTTCTGTAGTTTTTCCCCTGTTTTTCTCTCTTCTTTTATATATATATATATATGTCACTCTTTTTCTCGTATTTTCTCTATGCGAGTCTTTTCTCTCTCCCGATTCTTGTATTTTCTTCTCTTGGTTTCTCTCTGTATTCTTCTCTTCCCATATTTTTATTTTTTTACATTTTTCTCTGTCTATAAATTTATGTGTTTCTCTCTATATTTTTATCTGCCTTTTTATTTATTTTATTTGTTTTATTTATTTTATTTATTATTTTCTATCCGTATTTTCTTTCTTCCCCTTTTGCCGGATTATAGGCTGACCATATTCTACTGAGACGTTTGTCTGATCGCAAGGTGACCTTATTCTACTTGCAATATTTGTCTGATCGTAGGCTGACTCTATTCTACTTGAACATTTTGTCTGATCATGGGCTGACAATGTTCTATTTGCAAGTGTTGACCGATCACAGGCTGACACTATTCTACTAATATATATTTCAATTTCTTTGTATTTTTCTCTGTCTTTAAATTTCTGTATGTTTCTTTATATTTTCTTTTGTCTTTTTCTATTATTTTCTATCCGCATATTCTTTCTTCTTCTTTTGTCGGGTCATGGACTGACCTTATTCTACTTGCAACATTTGTCTGATTATAGAGGCTGACTCTATTCTACTTAGAAATTTCGTCTGATCATAGGCTGATACTGTTCTACTTGCAAATGTTGTCTGATCGTAGGCTGACACTATTCTACTATTATACTAACTTGTAAACAAAGCCACAGATTGCATTTTCGCAAAGAAAAAAAGTTACTTAGAATGACCTCAGCTACCCCACATTTTCGTATTGCGAGACATTTTTGGGACACCCTGTATATATATATATTTTTCAATCTCTTTACATTTTTCTCTTCAAATTTCTGTATGTTTTTCTATATTTTCTTCTACCTTTTTCCATTATTCTCAGAGATTTGTCTGATCGCAAGGTGTCCTTATTCTACTTGCAACATTTGTCTGATCATAGGCTGACAATGTTCTACTTGCAAGTGTTGTCCGATCATAGGCTGTCCTTATTCTACTTTTCTCAGAACACGCCTAACTCTACTTTTCCGATCAACCTGACCATTTTTGACCGTAATTTTGATCGTAGACAGTTTATTATTGTCTGAACGAAAACAATACCTGTTTCACTTGTCCAGCCATAGCTCGTCCTCATTCCACTTACAGATTTGCCTGTTCATAGGCTGTTCTTATTCTACTTTGTCATATTTTCTGTCCAATACTTCCATTTTTGTCTCTCATGTTGTCTTCTCTATATGACTCACTTTTTCTTTTATTCTTTTTTCTCTTCATTCTTCTCACATTTTCTCCTCTTTTATCGCTGTATTCTTAGCTCTTCACAGAATGAACTTTTCTCTTTCCACTCCACTCTCCTTGTCCCATATTTTCGCTCTCTATACGTCTCTCTTTTTTTATTATTTTCTCCATGCATTCTCCTCTTGTTCTCTCTTGTCTCTCCATTCTCTCTCTATTTTCTCTCTATTCTTACTTGTATATTCTTTCCTCTGTACTTTTATCTCTGTTCTCCTTTTATTTTCTGTCTCCACACACACCGCTTCTTTTCTCCTCCATTGCCCCTCTATTCTACCCTGTCCCCCCTTATTTTCTCTCTATGTTCTCCCGACCGTTTCCCTTATTTTCTCTGTCCCTGGCCGGGCCGTTCTCTCTCGCTCGCGCGAGGAAAGGCCGATCCGTTCGAGCCAGCCGCGCCGGTAAACGGCCGGGGAAGTTTTCCTTCGCCGGGAAAACACTTCGGATCGGAATTGCGAGGGGACGAGGCACTAACTTTGAAACGGTTTTTAATTCCTCCGGTCTTTCTCTGTTCGCCGACGGGACGAGACGAGACGGTGCTTTTCTTTTTCATATCATTTCAGAAAGCGACGCGAAGTCTCGTTACCGGACGAACGGAACCGGACGGACGATTAATTGGACAGGGCCCGAGGAACTGGCGCAACAAAGGTTAAATATTGGCTATGTCAGATTAATTATCATCCCGGGGAAATCGATTGCAGCTGCTTGGACGAGTCTCTGCGATACAGTTAACGCGGTCTCTCTCTCTCTCTCTCTCTTGCTCTCTCTCTCTCTCTCTCTCTCTCTCTCTCTCTCTGTCTCGTTCCCTTGAAGTCGCTTTCTTCGTTACTCACGATCAATGATTCGTTTTATTTTTCTGTGAGTGATTTATTTTTATTTTTTTATTCGTCGATTTTTCTACATGTATCGATGGAGGTATTTATTCTATTTTGAGAAATCAAAAGAATGTATATTTTAATACTGGAACTGTCATACCAGTCAAAAGGACTGGTTTCTCATTTTTTTCTGTTGTAATTCTTGAGTATTGTGAAACTATTTGAAATAGTAATTAAATACTTTGAATACTTTAAATATTTTAATTTAAAAATAGTAATGATGTACTTGAAATACTGAAATACTTTAAATATGTTAAATACTTGAAATACTTGAAATACCTTACACTAAATACTTGAAATACTTTACATTAAATACTTTAAGTACTTTAATTTAAAAATAGTAATTAAATACTGGACTTTAAATACTTTAAATTCGTTACTTTAAATACTTTAAATACTTTAAATACCTTACTTTAAATACTTTACTTTAAATGCTTTAAATACTTTACTTTAAATACCTTAAATACTTTACTTTAAATACTTTAAATACTTTACTTTAAATACTTTACTTTAAATACTATGAATACTTCAAATACTTTACTTTAAATACTTTAAATACTTTACTTTAAATACTATAAATACTTTAAATACTTTACTTTAAATACTTTAAATACCTTAAATACCTTAAATACCTTAAATACTTTAAATACTTTAAATACTTTAAATACTTTAAATACTTTAAATACTTTAAATACTTTAAATACTTTAAATACTTTAAATACTTTAAATACCTTACTTTAAATACTTTACTTTAAATGCTTTAAATACTTTACTTTAAATACCTTAAATACTTTACTTTAAATACTTTAAATACTTTACTTTAAATACTTTACTTTAAATACTATGAATACTTCAAATACTTTACTTTAAATACTTTAAATACTTTACTTTAAATACTATAAATACTTTAAATACTTTACTTTAAATACTTTAAATACCTTAAATACCTTAAATACCTTAAATACTTTAAATACTTTAAATACTTTAAATACTTTAAATACTTTAAATACTTTAAATACTTTAAATACTTTAAATACTTTAAATACTTTAAATACTTTAAATACTTCAAATACTTTAAATACTTTAAATACTTTAATTTAAAAATAGTAATTAAATAAATCGATTTCTATGTTTAACGACCGCATTGAAAAATGTTTATTTTGCCGAAAATTCCAATAATTTATTTTCCACCAATTGCATCGTACAACGTCGATTACATTTGCCGGATCGCATCGAGAAGACGCCGACGCAAGGTCGACGTAAAAAAATTCGCCGAACAATTCCGTCCGTCGGAATAGAGCCGAGAAGAAGGCAGCCGAAGCTTTGACGTGAAATAATCGCGACGCACGATGGCACCGCGCGTTCCAGCGCGAATTATCGCTCGCACTGTTGCGCTCTCGCCCCGAGGAACAATAGACGTCCCCCACCGCCCCCCTCCCCCGGTATTAAGCGGAACTTTTTTCCGACAATGCGGCGGCGCGATAATTTCCTCGAGACAATATTCCGACGGCGTGGCGTGTCCGGTATTTTCCTCGAGCCACTTAAGTGTCCCGAAGTTTCGAAAGCCCGGGGACGACGACGCCGTCGACGAGGAGGACGACGGACGACGGACGGGACCGCCGGGCGGAATAAAAAAAATCTGGCTAATCGCATTTGGCAGGCGGCGCGCCGATAGAAACAGAAAAGGAGAGACAGAAACGACGGGGTCTTTCTAAAAAAAAAGTTACCGCGATAACGGTAACGTAATAACGTATATTTTTTGCGAGTTCGACCAAGTGAGTCGAGTTGTCAACTTCTCCTCGTTTCGTAATAGACGGTTCGTATTTGTCCGATCAGATGCTGTGCTTGTTCTACTTCTCTGATTACAAGTTGTCCATATACCACATACAGGTTCGTCTGATCATAGGTTGTAATTATTCTACTGACGTTATTGTCGGATCACAGGCTGTGTCTTTATTCTACCTACGAAATTTGTCCGATTGTTGACACTATTCTACTTACGATATTTGTCTGATCATGGGCTACCTTGTTCTACTTAAAGATCTGGTCTCATCATAGGCTGTCCTTATTCTACTTGTAACGTTGTCTGATCAAGGACTGTCATTAGCCTACTTACAATATTGGTCTGAGTAAAGATGGGTCCTATTCTACTTGCAATATTTGTCTGATCAGTGGAGAACCCTATTTTACTAAGATTTGCCAGGACATAGGCTGTCCGTATTCTACTTATAAGCTTGTCTGATCAGGGACTGTCACTATTCTACTTAGAATGTTGGTTTCAGTAAATGTGGACCCTATTCTACTTGCAATATTTGCCTGATCAGTGGCGAACCCTATTTTACTTAGATTTGCCAGAACATAGGCTGTCCATATTCTACTTATAATCTTGTCCGATTAGGGACTGTCACTATTCTACTTACAATATTGCTCCGAGCATAGGTGAATCTTATTCTACTTACAATACTGGTCTGATCACAGACCGTCCATTCTACTTAGAAATTGCCTGACCACAAGCTGCCCTTATTCTACTTTTCTGTCTTTTCACACTAGACAGTCGTAGCTCTAGTTTTCTGTCCAATCTTTTTTCACTGTCAACTTCATCGCAGACATTTCTCATTTGCCCGATCAGACACTGTACTTATTCCACTTATTCTACTTCTACTAAATCATTCCTATTCTACTTACTTACTTGACTCTACGAGTAAAAATAGCCACCTACTAAATGCCAAATCCAAATTCGTGCATTAAAATCTGTAAAAAAAATTGCAGAATATGAATATATTATATATGCATATTCTGCAATTATTTTTCGAATTTGCAAAAAAAAAGATTATTGCAACAACTTTTCCCACGGATTATATTCATCGTTGTTTCATTTATTTCGACGTGCCCAATTATTATTGCGCCGCTGTTTGTAACACACGTTTTATTCCGATTCAATCACTTCTGTTTCCGGCTGGTGGAAACGGAATGATTAGATGACGAGTTAAATTCGTTTGTCCGGGCAGCTGGGAAGATAGCCGGCGATCATGGGCTCGACTGTGTCTAAATCGGAGCCGGCAAGGCCACCGGTACGCCGTGCCTGGAATTTCCGAAATTTTCCGGCCGGTGAATTCATCCGAAATGTAATGCACGGTCTGCCCGGTTTTTTGTCGGCAGGCCGACAGGCCGTAGTTTATACAGTTTCGATCGAAATTCCAGGCGGGGCGCGGCGGACATTCGACCCGGCGAATTCGACCTCGAAACGCTACCCGAAAATACGGCCGCCGACGCTGGTTTTTCCATTTCTCGAATACCGCGCTGCGAGAATCCTGTCTCCCTCCCTCTCCCCTCTCTCTTATACGCCCCCCTCTGCCGGCGACGATTAATACTTATCAGTTTAGCGAAGTGATTTTATTCGTTAATTAAAACTCGAAGCGCTTGGTCAAAAGTGTCCTTCTAACCGGAAATATTAATGGTGAAATGTAGTTCAAAATAAAAAAACCCACAGTTCTTTTTTAAGTAACACCAAATTTTTTCGTCACAATTTCAAATCGAAGATTAACGGAGGTTTTGTTAAAAAGAGCGGTTTTGTCGGCAGTGCACAATTTTGCATTTTGAGTTTTGCATTTTTGATGACACGTTCTGATTCGGTAACCCCGGAAAACAGCAGAGTATTGATTTTCATAGTAATCGCACGAGGTTACGAATTGAGGCCAACATTCCGAGAAAACGTTCGGGTTAGGTCCTCATTCTACTTGCTCCGGATTGCTCGACCGCGTAACGACTCGATTCGAATTACAGTTTAATTGTAGACGGTGCAATTTCAATTTTTATCTTAGACAGTTTCTGTTCGTCCGACCAATGCGCTACCTATTTCACTCATCCAGCTACGAATCATCCTTATACTACTGAAACATATGTCTGATCACAGGATCTACTTATTCTACTCATATATTTGTTCGATTGTAGATTGTCCTTATTCTACTTACAATGTTGTCTGATCAGGTACTGTCATTATTCTACTTGCAATATTTGTCTGATCATAGGCTGATACTATTTCACTTACAAAATTTGTCTGATTATAGGCTGACTCTATTCTACTTGCAGTATTTGTTCGATCAAGGGCTGACCATATTCTACTGAGAGGTTTGTCTGATCACAGGGTGTCCTTATTCTACTTACAAATTTGTCTGATCAGGTACTGTCTTTATTCTACTCACAATATTGGTCTGATCATAGGCTGACACTATTCTACTTATAAAATTCGATTGACCACAGGCCAATTCTATTCTACTGAGTGTTGTCTGACCCCAGGATGACCTTGTTCTACTTACAGTATTTGTTCGATAAAAGGTTGACATTATTCTACTTCCAAAATTTGTCCGATCATACGCTGCCATTATTCTACTTCCAAAATTTGTCCGATCATAGGCTGACACTATTCTACTTACAAAATTCGCCCGACCATAAGCAAACTGTTCTACATACACTATTTGACCGATCAAAGACTGACCACATTCTACCGAGAAGTTTGTCCGACCATAGTCCTCACTCTACTCGCCTCCGAACGATTTTAGTTCCGCCTTCGAAATCTGCTTCTAAACAACGTCCGACCACGGAACCACCGTATTCTACTCGTCCGTCGATTACAACACAGTTCCCGGAGAAAATGTGCCAGCCGTGGCCTCGCCGCCGAGAGAGAGAGAGAGAGAGAGAGAGAGAGAGAGAGAGAGAGCGAAAAATCGACGTCGGTCCGTAGAAAACCGTGGCCGTCGGGAACCGACGGTTTTTTACGGGCGAGTCTCCGCCGTCTCCGGCAGCCAGTAAAACTGGCAACAAGCGTCCGGCGCGGACAAAGTTTACGGTCCAATTAAAAATATTCGTCGGCTTTTGCGCCTCCGTCGCGACGTCGTTAACGGGGTCGACGCGCCGAAGCCTGGACAGGTTCCCTCGGCAAGTTGCGCGGCCGGCGACCTGAATGAAATATGACGGCGAAAGCGGGATGCCAGGTGACCGAGTAATAGGGATCTCCTCCCCCCCGCCCCGACGCCTGCCCGGATCCTTAGCCACGCAGAAGTTGTTTCCTTTCATCGGATTCGTTCCGCCGACGCGTTCCATTTTCGACGTTTCACTGCCCTTAATGCGCGCCGTCCCCGTCCTCCCGGATTAATCGTTATTGGATTCGACCGTTGCCGGTCAAAGGGGTGTTGCAGCCCGGCTGCTCGGAATTAATCCGATTCCTACTTTGTCGATGCGATCGTCGGAATTGTGATCTTCGGCCAATTCAATTGGCGGCGCGATGGGTTTTAGGCTGATTCGCAGTATGTCGATGCCGATTATTACGAGGGCACGATTACTGCGAAAGGATGCTTTTATTGCGACCAGGATTCGGTGTGGATTTGTGGTAATTGCGAGCCGTTGTTGCGCTGTTGCCACATTTGGAGCTGTTGGAAACAATTTCGAAAGTTTTATCATGGCTCAGTCCTAACTTGGACTTAGAAGACAGATCTGTCGTATATTAGGCGGCAGAGTGATTGATGATGAATAAACTATAGCAGAGTGATCTGTGTAGTTCGGATAGTGGAACAGGTACTTGATTGCAGGCCCAGACATCGAAGAACCGAAAAATCGTGGTCCCAACCGAATCGTCCGAAAGTCTTCGGTTCTATCATCGAAACACTTGATTCCTGGGTCCTCTAGCAGCCCAACACGAAAGGCACTCGTGTTCCCCCACCAATCCTGCGTCACTGCCAGAGGTGCCAAGTTCTCATAAATACTTTTGACATCGAAAAATCGGAAAATCGAAATCCCAAGCGAATCGTCCGAAAGTCTTCGGTTCTATCGTCGAAACACTTGACACCTTGGGTCCACTGATGGGTCATCTAGGAGCCCAACACAAAAAGCACTCGTGTTCCCCCACCAATCCTCCGTCACTGCCGGAGATGCCAAGTGGTCATAAATACTTTTGACATCGAAGAATTGGAAAATCGTAGTCCCAAGCGAATCGTCCGAAAGGCTCCGGTTCTATCGTCGAAACACTTGACTCTTGGGTCGGCGAAGCCCAATCCATTCGACCGTCGTCCCGCCTCCGCGATCATCAGCATCGCTGTTCAGACGAAGCGCCGGCAACCCCGAAGTAACCTCCGTCTCTCGTCTCATTACGAGGCGTTCCCATTAACTTACGGGAATCGTTCCCGATTCCCCGCACGACTCGATCTCGTGGGGGACGTTCGAAATAACAACGCGTCCCCGAAGCCGTGCACGCCAGGAGACGATCAGGGGGTGGGGAGGGGAGGGGGGGAGGCGGGCAGCAGCAAATCGCTGGGAGCGCCGGCACGAAGGAGAGCTGCCGCAGGAAGAAGAATAGAGACGAGACGCAGGATTGTCTCGATGGGCGGGTTGAAGGGTGAGCGGACAGGGGGCAGGCGGAGAAGGAAAAGCTCGGGTTGTTCCTGCGAAAGCCGATGGGAGGGCGGAGGGCGGGGGCTGGTCTCGAAATTTATTAGCAGAGGACGCGTTCGGCCGCGGAGCGTCACCGTGAATTAACAGCAAACGGAGAGAAACGAAACGACCCCGCAACTCCCCACCCGAACCCTTTTCCTCGGCGAGGCGTACTTCATTCCGCTCCCTGGACGGCGCGCCGTGTCTTCCGCGACCGCCCGTTCGTCTATGAATTAAAACATAAATTTCAATCAAACGGCCGAGGACATTTTTATGGGAGTCCCGACCTTCCTCCCTCCCTCATCGGAGATCCGCGACTACGAAGCGACCAATGATCGCAGGAGGACACCGCGCCAACAGCGGAGGAGGAAGGGGTGAAGGGGCGACAGAAAAGGGAGAAGGTTGCGGCGAGGTTCTCGGACATAACCTATGAATTGGGCAATCGAGTTGATTGTAATAATATAAATTAAAATAAAATAGAATCAAATAAAATAAAATAAATTAGAATAAAATAAAATGAAATAATATAAAATAAAATACATTGAAATAAAATAAAATAAAATATGATAAATTGAAATAAAATAAAACAAATTGAAATAAAATAAAATAAATTGAAATAAAATACAATAAATTGAAATAAAATAAATATCTCTGGTAAAAGCGTAACGGGAGGATCTGGGGAAGCAACCCTCAGAAGCAGTGCCTGTATCCACACCGAGCTCGGTATTTAGTTTACGTAACGATGATCGCATTCCCTAAAACTCAAAGGGCCGGGACCCTGCTCCCCTTTCAATCTCCGCCCTACCGACTGTATTTCTCCCTGCTCGATCCTTCCCGCGACTACATTTCATAACAGCATTTTCGTTCCCCGCTTCGAACGGAGGGGCTTACGAGGGCTTCTGCCGGAACGAAGTAAAAGAATCGCGATCGGTCACTAACGGACAAGAGATTTCGGTATCGATTCCATCGATGCACCGGGGATATCCCCCGTGGAAGCTCCATAAAGACCACTAAATTTCTTTCCGAGCAGAGGCGCGCCTTCGGTATTCAATTCGCCGCGTCGCAAAAAACCGTTCCGCGAGAAATTGGACGACGGATTGTGAAACTAGACGCTCCGCGCTTCGAAACGAGCACACGTTCGTTAACGTGCGATTTATTTTTCGCGTCGATTTGCGCGTCGAGAAACCACGGCGGTACGAAATCCCGAAAACGCGGCCAAAATACAAAACCACCAAAACATTCAACCGAACATCTATAATCGATGGTTTCGATGGTCGCCGATCATTATTCCGCACTCAAACGTTTCAAGAAACACAATCACTGATCTAATTTGATGTACATTTTCCAAAAAAAACAACGATCGAGGGGAATCCACGAGGAAATTCCATTCGGAACAATTTTGACCGCGTTTTCAGGATTCAGGACCGTTGCGCGCCGGCTCCGGGCGCCGCCTAATTCAATCGGCGAAGTTATTTCGCGGACCGGAAAATATTCAGGGAAGGTACAATAGAGGCGTCGAGTGGCTCGGAGCCCGCAGAAAAATTCCGCGAGGGGCGGAGCCGACGCTGCCGTTTATGTAAATATAAAGAACCCGGCTCCCCCGTTTACGGGATGGAAGTGCGTGAAATCGTGGAACCTGGGACGATACGTAAGAGCCGCGGATTCGATAAACAGGATCCGTGCTCGACTCGCGAAACAGCCCGGAACGGCCTCGAATTCGGGACGAGCCCCGAAGAATTCGAATGGCTTCGGTATTTCAATGCGAAATAAAACTGAATGTTTTCTAGACAAGGAATGATTTAACATAATCGGTCGAATATTTTCCGTTCTGTTCGGATGACTTTTTCGCCGTCTTTGCGGTAACTTCATGATTTTATAGTAATTGTTTCATGTTTCTATAGTAATCTAAACACGTCAACTATTGCGCATACGCGGACGTTAGTCGCCGCGCGAGAAGAAGCCGCGCATGCTCGCGGGAACGTAAACACGCCGGCGGAGACCCGCGGTAAATTTCGTTGTCGCAGCCGTGTAAAACAACGCGCAACGACGTGCCCTCGCTCTCTTAAAACGCTTTTACTATTCCGCGTTTTTGTTGTCCCGCTCGGGTGCGCGTTTTTCCCGGAACCCAGAACACCGGCGTCCAATTGATGAAATTCATAAATTTGCCGGCCGCGCGTGGTCCCCGCCAAATGTTTACCGTACGCAGGCCGGCTATTGTTTCTGATAAATTCCGGTTGTTTCGGCCGCGCAGGATAAGCAAAACATTTAGAAATAATATTCGGCGAGCGTGGAAAGCAAGTCGTAGCAATGTTCCGCGGTCAGTTATTCCCGCGGGAAAGCGTATTGTTACGCGAAATATTCGATATTCGGGATAGTTTTCTTTTTCGTTTTTTTTTGAGCGCGCATAAACGAAACACGCGGAACACGAGGCGTATGCTAGTTTATGCCAAGTCACCGGTGGTAACGGGCCAGCGCCGTTTCCCGGCGAATGTGTTTGCTCTTCCGAGGCCGAGTGGAAACAACGATTAATGGCCACGCGCACGTCAGCCGATGCTACGCTCCCGTCGTGTTCGTTGTGCTCCATGAATTCTTCAAAATCGCGCGTCCGCCGGAAACGAAGCCTCGTTTCAATTCAATTCTTTCCGCTGTTGTCTACGCCGGCGCGGTGACAAATCGCTCTCATTAGTGCGCGGACTTTTCTGCGATGCTATGGCGTACGCGATTTAACCCTTTCATGGGCATAATATGAATTCTCAAGAAAATTGGAACATTTACTTACCATGATTTTGTAATGTAGTGACAGAGCTGTTGTTCGATTTCCTGTTATTTTTCATTTTTCACTCTTCAAAATTTTTGGGGCGGTCGTTTCGTTCCTCAGGTCATTTGAAGCAACTTTTTCCTTAGCGAGAATGTTCTACGAGGCTCCGTTTACAAGCTATTAACGAAAAACGCGGACCAATTAGAGAGCGAGGGCGGAGCGAGGACGTGCAGGGGCGTGGCGCCGTATGTTTTTCGTTAATAATTCGTGAACGGAGCCTCGTAGAACAGTTTCGCTAAAGAAAAAGTTGCTTCAAATGATCTCAGAAACCCCACGTTTCTCGGAAATACCATAATTTTGGGACACTCCGTATAGAGTGTCCCCAATATGTCTCGCAATCTCTGGAAGGTTCCTGAGGTCGTTTGAAGTAACTTTTTCCTTAGTGAAAATGTTCTGCGAGACTCCGTTTACGAGTTATTAACGAAAAACGCGGACCAATTAGAGAGCGAGGACGGAGCGATGACAAGCAGGGGCGTGGCGCCGTACGTTTTTCGTTAATAACCCGTGAACGAAGCCTCGTAGAACATTTTCGCTGAGGAAAAAGTTGCTTCAAATGACATCAGGAACCTTTATTTTCAGATTGCGAAACATTTTTGTGACACGCTGTATAGATGACAGCACATTTCGGTGGAAACATTTGATCCTGGAGTCTATATGCGAATTAAAATTCGATGGGAAGCTTAGTTCCCAGTACCTATGAAAGGGTTAAACACGTCGTCGAAGTCAAACACTGGTACTTACGGCAGCGTTATATCTTGCAATTTGGTCTTGGAAAAGTAGGGTTAAGTTTTGAAAAAGTACACATCCGATAATTATTTAAAAATTTCAATTTCGACGAAACTTAAATATGCTTTACATCCCGGCATTTTAAACAAGTTTGTCCTTTGCAGAAATCCAGAGATATTCGTCGGAAATCGCAGACCTAACCCGGACCTAACCTGGGTCGAACCTAGACCTAACTGGGACTTAACCTGCACTTGTAAGTGGACATTTTATGTATTTGTAAGGATAATGCTCAGCTGCGATATAAAACAATAAAGGCGCTAGAAGCATCGAGGAGCGTAGACATAGTATTTTTTACTCGCTAAAAATATTAAAAATAACAGCGTTTAAACAAATGCAAGAAATTTTTGTCTCGCATAAAGTCTTACCTCGCGTCTACTCGCGACGTTCGAGGCATTTTAGCAACCGTCCCGAAAGCTAGAGATTATCTGAATATTATACGAATAGGTTAGGTCCGGATTAGGTTTGCGTTAGGTCTAGGTTAGGTCCACAGTTTTCCGCGAATATCTCGGAAACCGTGGTAGAATGAGATTTTCTGCAAAAGAAAAAGTTGTTCGAAATGCCAATCTGCACAACATATTTCAGTTTCATCAACATTGAAGTTGCAGATTATTTTTTAAATGGACACCCGGTATATTTTCGAATCTGAAGTATGAAAATCGCGCTAAACAGATTATCATTCGGAACAGCGTCTATGGGAACGTATTTCGTGCTTTCTCTCTCTCTCTCTCTCTCTCTCTCTCTCTCTGCGTCGCATTTCAATTTGTAGTTCTATTATCGTCCGAAGCACGTTCGAAAATATACTTACGACCACGGTCGCGGAAAACAGAGACAGCACGGCGTGCGTACGGTTTGCCTGTAAAACCGCAACGACACGCGGAAAATCCATGTGAAAAACGGCGCCGCGTAAAAATTATTCGAACGCGGCCGGTATTTCCTCGTGGCAGTGATTTATCGTAAACGAGCAATCAATACATTTCACAAATTTTGTCGGTCGCCCCGGCGCGGCTCGGCTCGCCCCGGCGCGGCGTTACCATTTTTTTCTTCTCTCTTTTTTTTGTTTTTTTTTGTCGGCCAGCATTTTTATTCCTTTACCGCCGACGAAAATAAAAGGTTCCGCGGACCGGCGGGTTATCGCCTCCGTGGAACCGCGGTATTCGATTGTTGCGGAGGAGAGAACGCGCGGTGATGAAACCGTCGATGGAAAACGGCGCGGCGTCTGCTCGGGAAATGGCGGGGGGGATTAAAGCGTGCCGCAGGGACAACGCGAAATCCGTGCAAATATTGCCGGCGAGCCACGCGCGATGTAATAAATACTGGCCGACGAATAAATACATTTTCGAATGAGCCAGTTCTTGAAAAATATTAAAACGGACCCGCGGAAACGGGGGAACGCGACGACGGGATTACGGAACGATTGGCTGTGTCATTTTTCGAAATCGTTGCTCGCCGTACCGTGGCCGCCGGATTACCGTCCGCGCAGATCAAGGAATATTTTATTAACAATTTCGGCTTAACGAGAAAACGGCCGTCGAATTTGTCGATGTGCGCCGTCAGCTGTAAACACCGATGAACAATCCAGAGTCATTTTGTCGCCTGATGTCGTTTACGGAATATTTATTTATTAATATTCTTAATTTTGGCCATGGTTGCCAGGAGAACAAGCTAGATTTCAAACGGGAGGAGTGGGCATAGGCCGCGTGACGCGGTGGCCGAGCGGGGGCGTTATTTATGCCCCTACTCTACGGCACGGCGCGAATCAACGACGGCTGCCGCGTCACGAGACTGCCGCGCGGCGGAGTGGGGGCTGGTCGCGCGAGGCGCCGAGAGTCCCGTGCAGCGGAGTGGAGGCAGGTCGCGTGACGCGCCGGGTCTCCCGTGCGGCAGAGTAGAGGCAGATCGTGTGAGGCGCCGAGGGTCCCGTGCGGCGGAGTGGGGGCAGGTCGCGTGACGCGCCGCGAGGCCCGTGCAGCGGAGTGGGGGACGTCTTCACGCTGCTAGTTCGCGCGCAGTGTCGTCTCTTCGACGTATTTTCTACTCGCTACCTATTAATTCATTGCTTTTTAATTCACAATTGTAATTCAACTACATCATAATTCGTAATTAGTGTAATTTAATCAGATCATAATTCGCAATGTAATTCATTTAGATAGTATTTTGTAATTGTATTCCACAATCGAAATTTTATTGAGATTTAAATTAACGGGGACGTGAATCACGATTTAAAATCCGATCGAATTACCTTGCAATTATAATTCCTTGAATAATTCTACATCGTTCTCTCCTGTAGCATTCGATGCATCCATCATTGCCGCGCCGCTGTACTTTCGCGAGTGTTTTTTTTACGGGGAACGTGCGAAGAACAGTTTCGAGGGTAGAAATGACGTAGAAGAGGAACGGAATCCTCGAAACGGCGGGACGCGTGCAAGTTCTCCAAGATGGACGACGGGTGCCGTCGCGCGTCGGTTTTACGGGAACACCGCGAACTTTCGAATATCTCATTAATTCCGAACTGTCTGCCACCGGCGGTCATAAGTTCCGGCGCTCCGTTGGCTGTTCCGAAAGTTTCGAAGTATCGCGGGAGCGCGGGAGCGCGCGCGCACGCCGATGGACGGCGAAATAAAGAAACGCTCCGGGAAGTTCCGGCGACTTCGGAACGGACGCGTAGCGGCGGGCTCGTTCGACTTAACACGGGGCCGACTAATGAACTGTTCCGTTAACGAGCCCCGTGTACAGCCGAGGGGGTGCTCGTTCGCCAAACGAAACGACACAACCGGAACGACGATTTTTTTTACTTTTTTTTTAGAGAGAGAGAGAGAGAGAGAAAAAAAGTCACGCGAAACTTCTGACCCGAGATTTCTTCTAATTTCGTAGAACGGCCGGTTGAATTTTCGGTGAAATTGTAATTTTTCACGGTGAAATGATATTTTAGTAATGCGAAAACCGGATTGCGCGGGACCTGTACCCGCGATGTAGAACAATGAAGAGAACAAAGGGTGGAAATATTAATATTAAAAGTGAAGAATTGCAGCTGCATTCGCTGCTCCCAAAAAAAAAATCAGCAGTCCGCATGTTTCGCTACAATTTGTGCGGAGAGTTCCTACTTTTACATTTATAATGTATATTATACATACATTATATTTATAATATTAATTTATATATTATATTTATTATATTCATAATATTTATTTATATATTACAATTATTATATTTATAATATTTATTTATATACTATAGTTATTATATTTATAATATTTATTTACATATTGTAGTTATTATATTTATAATATTAATTTGTATATTATAGTTATTATATTCATAATATTTATCTATATATTATACTTATTATACTTATAATATCTATTTATATATTATACTTATTATATTTATAATATTTATTTATATATTACAGTTATTATATTTATAATATTTATTTATAAATTATCTTTATTATTTTTATAATATTTACAACGTATAACAGAATGTACATAACATATAATACAATATATATATATACAATATAAAATATGATATAATATACATAATATATAGTACAATAGATACACAATATATAATACAATATACATAACATACAGTACAATGTGCACATAATATATAATACAGTATACATAAAATATAATAAAAATTTTATTAAAAAACCACAGCAAAACTGCCGAGTTATTTATGCACAATTTACCTACATTGTTTTACAATAATGGGACGGTTGGTTTTATTTAAACTTCGTTCGAGTTTCACTGCAATTTACGAACAATTAAGCCCATAAAACAAAAATTTTGCATATAATTGTTCAATCCGCTCGACCGTAACAGAATCGTAAAAGCAAATGCATTTATTTTCATACAGTTTGCAGCACCGTCGATATCTGGTGACTGCAAAATCCTTGAGCCAGATTTCGGTTTTACCAGAGTTGCCAGTTGCCAAGCGACCACTGAATAACCTTTCTGTTAAAAAAAATATATAAATAAACCGCGGCGCGAACAGTGCGAACATCGTCGAACAAATTCCATTGGAATTCGTCGTCGGCGATTTGACAGGGCGCGCGGCGTCTGTCGATGTCGAAAAATATCGGCGATAGTAATAATTCAGGTATATCGGTACACCGATATACTGTGGGCCAGGTATTTTTTATGGCAGTAATTATTCCAGCGGTATTTCTAGAATCGAGGGCATGGTTTTGGTAGCTCGTTGAAGTCGTCTTGACGTCAGGTGTGACGTTACGAGGTCGAAAATATGAAATGTCGTCGGGAAACCAGGCACGAATTTATCGCGGAGAATTGTTTCGTAATTTTTATATTCTTCGTTGCTGAGGATTTATTTATTTAATATATTATTATCGTAGACTATTATGCAATTATTGTACAATTTTATATAATTACATAAGTTTACATAATTTTATATAATCACATAAGTTCACATAATCTTATGTAATCACATAATTATATAAATATATGGTACAATGACTATTATAATTATGTAAATCGGAACGTGCACGAGGTGTTCGAAACATGTTGCTGATCCTTGAATGTAACGATTGCTTGGACGATTTGAAGAAACTTCTTCCTTTACGAAAATGTCGGCAAACTCTTCGTTAACGAGTTATTAACGGAAATCGCGGACCAATCGGAGTGCGGTCGACGCCCCGCCCCCGCGGCGTAGTGGCCGCTTGGCCCGAGAGCGGAGCGGTCAGCCGTACCGACTTTCTAATTGGCTCCATGTTTCTCGTCGATATCTCGTTAACGAAGCCTCGGAGACAATTTCTGCAAAGGAAAAAGTTACTTGAAATCGCCTCAGGAATCACCTGCTCCAAGGGCTAGCAAGATTTTTGAAGCACCGTGAAAAAAATGATGTTAATTTGATCGAATCTCTGATTCTTTTTCTTCGATACCTTTTGCATTGTATTTAATTATATTCTAGGTATGTTATAATTATATTCTGGGCATATTTTAATAATATTGTAGGCATATTATAACTATATTCCAGTTATGTTATAATTACATCGTAACTATATTTAGTATTATAATATTTACTATAATATATTATTATATTTATATAATATTATACAATATTAATATATATTAATTAATATTAATATATACATTATATATTGTTATTATTATATATTTATTATTACAACTATACCGTCATAATACATTACGCAGATATAAAAACGTATAATTGTAACACACACTTATTCGTGAAAAATATCAAAAAAATATCAAAAAATCGAAACACCATAAATCCAACGCCCATAAATCTCCTCGCGCCGTCTTTAAAATACCGTCGGCAAAGCATCGAGCTTGTCAAACGTATTTTTGTCCGCGTGTCGGCCTACATCGTCGCGAAAAAAAAACGCGTCCATCGAACACGGTCCCGATTTCGAACGAGCGTGCAGAAGCCGCGAACGAAGCCCGTCTATTCGTAGCCGATAACAAACAGCCAATTTCCCTGGAACCGCGTAAGCCGTGCCCGGCTTATTGTACGCATCCATAATACCGGGTTGTTCGAGCAAAACGTTGAGGAACTGGAACTCAACCGCCACGGATTCATCCTCCCCTTTGCTGTAACGAAATCCACCTCCTCCCCCCCGCGCCCCGCGCCAGTGGCTGCTGACTCCCAGTTTTCGCTCTCCCCATCCTCTCCCCCCTCCCCTCCTCCTCCTATCATCCCGTTTCTCTGACCTACTTTCAGTCTTCACCGACGCGACGGAACTTTATTGTTTGTGTTAGAAGTTCGATCGTTTAATTAGCCCATAAATTAACATCGAATTATACGGCTGGGCGGGAGGAGGGAGAGGGGATATAGCGTAGATCCCAGTCCCGTTGTATTTCGCCTCGCGCCAACGATATTTCATCGTTCGAATTTTCCGGCTGTACGCTTATTTCTTTTTTCCGTCGCGTCCCACAGCCCCGCTCCCCCCTCCCCCCACTGTTCCACGCGGCCACCTCCAACGAAATCGTCGACGCGACCCGATAACGCTTCGTCCGTTTCCAGGATAGCGCCGCGGGACCGGGTTACGGTCATACGGGACCCGGCCTCTGCTATCGATTAAATACCACGCCGTTTTGTATCGATTTAATATTTCCGCGGACCCGACGCCGCGCGTGTTAGCTCGATAGCTGGACGGCGACTTTCGCGGTGCGTAACGAGAGGGACGATCGAGTGTCGCGGCGTCGTCGGATTAGTCGGGATTCGGACGATAATCTGACGGATCCAACGCGCGACGGCTTCGAGATAACGGTAATTTCTCCGTGGAATGTTCGGATGTCGGAATTGAAATCGGCTGATCTGGGAATACTGAGACGCGATTATTCGGGCCTCGCGACAATTCGGAGGCCACGTGACACGATTCGATGGCAATTCGGAGGCCACGTGACGCTATTCGAAGGCAATTCGGAGATCACGTGACACTATTCGAAGGCAATTCGGAGATCACGTGACACTATTCGAAGGCAATTCAGAGATCACGTGACACTATTCGAAGGCAATTCGAAGGCCACGTGACACGATTCGAAGGCAACTACGGGGCCTCATGACACGATTCGAAGGCAATTCCTGGGCCCCATGACACAATTCGGAGACAACTCGGAGGTCACGTGACACGATTTGACGGTCACGTATCCAGTATAGTAAATTCTCCCTAATTGACGCTAGATTGTACACAAAAATGAGCCACTACAGTCGCCTAATGTCAGCAACTATAAAAAATGAATAATAGTGCCTCTTTTTCCAACATCGTCCATTTTCATTCATCAAGCTGAGGGACAATTGGAGAGAATTTCCTGCAAGCGGAAACAGCAATTGTCCTTCAGCTTGTAAACAAACATGGACAATTCGGGAAGATAAGACACAATTATTCGAGCCTTGCGTCTCGTTTATTACAGTTGTCGACGAGCTCGATAACTATAAAAGCGAGTCGCAATGCTCGAACAATCGCATCTCCCCTTCTCAAATTGTCCATTTTTGGTGCGTCGCAATCCGTGCGTCAATCATCGAGAATTTACTGCACCGTCGGCCGCACAGTAAAAAAAAGAGAGAAAAAATAGCAGGAAAAATGCGCGTCGTCCTCGACGGATTAACAGTTTCTTCTAATATTCGCGAACGGCGAAATTACGTTCGGAAGAGCGGCTTACCGTCGCGTGTAACCGGCGACGGGGCTTTCTTGAACGAGTTCCAGCAAGAGAAGAAGATGAAGACGAAGAAGAAGAAGGAGAAGAAAAAAAGAAAACGCGGCTCGCGAGTTGCCGCAGAGTCGGTATTTTTCTGGGACGGCGTCCATACGTGTCTACGCTCTTCATCCCGGAGATTAGAAAAGTTACGATCGTATTTATGTGGTGTACAGTCGCGATGAAAAATTTTACGGGCTATACTCATCCCCGGGACGATCCACTCCGGCATCCTCTCTCTCTCTCTCTCGCTCTCTCTCGCTCTCGCGGTATAAACCCGGCTTATTTCACAGCTCGGTAGGTTCGAACGGGGTTCCCCGAGTGTCCCCCGGCCCCTCTCCCCCGCGCTGACGTAATTACGGGCCGATCTACTTTGCATGAGAAAAGCAAGATTATGCAATTTATGAAGCACATTGTGCGGATCCACAAAGGAGCCCTCGCACTTGGGATACAGTGGGTCTCCTCCGCCCCGATGCATCGTTTGCATCTAATTCCGCGACTCTCCTCCCCCCTCCCTCCCGCCGTCCGATCGAAGATTCTGCTTTACGGCGACCAGGGCTTGGCAAGCGTCTCTCGATTATCCTTTACAAATACTCTTGACCCAGTTTTCTGGGCGCGAGACCCTGGTCCGACTTCCGACCGGCACAAAGCCGTCGGAGCGACAGCGTGGAACGCGTCGCGGCACGACGCGACATCGCAATTAACAGCCAATCGTCGGATGGAATTTCTTGCGCGCGCAACTTCGCCCATTGTTCCTTGTCTTCGGTGACGTTCGCGAACAACCGTTTACGACGATGCGCGAGTTTTTTTGGTGTCGCGTGTACCCCGATTCCGTCGTTTCGACGGAACTTCTATCTCGGCTGCAACACGACGACGACGGTGTTCCGTTCGATCTTTTAGCGCGCATAGAAAAATGTGGGGTTCCCGAGATCATTTGGAGTAACTTTTTCCTTTGCGGAAATGTTCTACAAGGCTCCGTTCACGAGTTATTGACGAAAAACGTACGGAGCAACGCCCACACTCGTTTTCGCTCCGCCCTCGCTTTCTAATTGGTCCGCGTTTTATGCCGACAACTCGTGAACGGAGCCTCGTAGAATATTTTCGCTGAGGAGAAAGTTACTTTATACGACCCCAGGAATCCTCCAGTGATTGCGAGACATTTTTAGGACATCCTATATAGAGTGTCCCAAAATTACAGTACTTCCGGGAAACTTAGGATTCCTGAGGTCATTTGAAATAACTTTTTTCTTTGCGGAAATGTTCTACACGACTCCGTTCACGAGTTATTGACGAAAACCGTACGGCGCCACGCCCACGCTCTCTAATTGGTCCGCATTTTTCGTTAATAATTCGTGAACGAAGCCTCGTAGGACATTTTCGCTAAGAAAAAAGTTGCTTCAAATGACCTTCAAATGACCTCAGGAATCTCTGATTTCCTGGATGTACTATAATTTTAAGGCAGGGCCCGTTAGACGGATGTACTAAAAGAGTCCTTCAGCGGGACCAGGACGAACCGCTGCCCCTCTTTGCCCCCACTTTCCCACCATCGTCATCCTCGCCAAACTGGTCTCCCCCCTCTTCGCACCATACTTACAGACCGACCAATAACCTCGCACCACGATTACCATAAAAAGCGAACTGCGAGCACGCGAGTAAAGAGGAGGGCACGCCCCTTGCAAAGCGGCGTAAACCATTGCACGGACGGAAGGCCGTGTCCGCATCTGGACAGGTCAGAAAATTGTGCTCAATCCGACTTCTAAATCGGTGTCCGTAATTGGGGGAAAGCTGGGCGATCGAGCGGCAGGATTTACGGGGCCGCTGGCGGGCGGAACCGAGCGTGTCTGGATCTGTGAGCTGGCGTGCGCGCGCGGGGAATAAATTCGGCGGAGCAGTAAATGTATTAATAAAACATCGATAAAATAAATCTGGCGACCGTACTCGGGGATCGAGAGGAAGAGCGGCGGTAGGCGAACGACGGACGGGGATCGTTTCGCAGCGGCGAATTCAATCTGGGAACAGTCGGCGGAAACGGCGAGGGTACCGTGGACGTCCATGGCCAGAGCGAGAAGTTTAGCGAGAGAGGATCTCATGGGTGTATCGCGGGAATGCCGAAATCTGCCGGCGGCGGCGGCGACGGCGGGAAACGCCGGCGTGTATCGGGCGTGCGAGAGCCGGCGGAATTGGCGTGGTCCCATCGGACATAAATTTCAATCAACGGCAGTCGAGGACGGTCCGCCGTCGACGCCGGGTCGAAAGGGAAGCCCGGAATACAATCGCGGCCGTCCTCATTGAAGGCGTCGCTCGCATACTTCGACTCGCCGATATTTATTGCCACCTGATGGAAGGTAGCCTTGATTGGTTCGCGGCGTCGATCTATCCGTTCCCGCGCTTTACACGACCGACGGAAACGTAAATTCCACGGTCGCTCTCCGATACGACGCCCACCCCCACTCCCCCCACTCCCCACGTTGATTGGTTGCCGGGACACGAAATTTGCATTAAACAAAACCGGACGGACGGATGGACGCGCGCAGTATCCTTATCGCACGGATCGACGCGCGCCCCACGATCCCACGCGGCACCGTCTAATCACCGCTTCTGCGTGCGCGCGAGAAATTCCGGGCCAGAAATTGCTCGCGACGCGACGCGACACGACACGTAATTAACCGGCTTCCGGCGACACGGAGCTTCGCAACACGCGACTTCGGCGGATCGTTCCGCGTCTTCGGGGTTATGTTCGTCGATCTTTCGCGGCGATTCGTTCGCGTTTCTTTGTCGTGGGGTCTGTGTAGTCCGGTGGCCGGATCAAGCGTGACCCGTGCTTAGTATCTGTACAGACTGCGGCGCGTAAGTGTCGTTGACATTTCGCAGCGATTCGCCGCGTTTCGTTGTCGCGGGGACCATTAAGACTGGTGGGCGGGTCAGACCTGACCCGAGCTTAGTATCCGCACGGACTGCGGCGCGCAAGTGTCGTCAACCCTTCTCCGTGTTTCGTTACCGCGGAGGCCATTAAGACTGGCAGCCGGGTCCGGCGTGACCCGTGCTTAGCATCTGCACAGTGTGCGCCGCGTAAATGTCGTGTCGCTGGCAGAACGTAAAGTAATATTCATTTATGATATTTAATTTATTATGTATCCTCCGGTTATCAGATTTAATGTAACCTCGTCTTCGGTTGCGTCGTGATGAAAACATTTTATTCCGTCGTTTCTCTTTTCCCGCCGAGCAGATTTTCCATCTTTGTTTCCAGCTGATCTTACACGTCGGTGTAAATCTTTCGTCGAAAATCATACATATCTTTGTTCGTTTCTGTTACATGCTCCAGAGATCGATATTCATTAGTTGCAAGTCACGTGAATTATTTAGAAACGCAATGGATTTATTTCGTAAACCACAAAACGTGAGGTTAAAATATGTTTGTGACAGCTCGCAGAATTCGCGTCGCGATTGTGATGCACTAGTAGGACGGACTAGCGGACCCTAGCGGCCAAAAACGGCGACCGCCAAAAGACTTTGTTCGTGTCCTGTAATAAAACGGACTAGCGGTGCCTTGCGGCAAAAGTCGGCGAATTTGGCGACTTCGTTCGCGTGCGGTAGGAGAACGGACTAGCGGTGCCTAGCGGCCAAAATCGGCGACTTTGGCGACTTCGTTCGTACAGCGGTAGTAGAACGAACTAGGGGTGCCTAGGGACGAAAATCGGCAACCGCCAAGACTTTGGGAGCGGTAGTAGAACGGATTAGCGGTGCCTTGCGGCAAAAATCGGCGACTTTGGCGACTTCGTTGGCGTGCGGTAGGAGAACGGACTAGCGGTGCCTAGCGACCAAAATGGGCGACTTTGGCGACTTCGTTCGCGTGCGGTAGTAGAACGGACTAGCGGTGCCTAGCGGTCAAAATCGGCGACTTCGTTCGTACAGCGGTAGTAGAAGGAACTAACGGCGCCTTGCTGCAAAAATCGGCGACTTTGTTGAGAAGCGGTAGTAGAACGGACTAGCGGTGCCTAGCGGCCAAAATCGGCGACTTCGTTCGGAAGCACTAGTAAACCGTACTAGCGGCGCCTGGCGGTCAAAATCGGCGCTACTGAAGCGAACATGTTTCGCGTAAAAATAGTTCGCCATCGCACGATCCGTGTTTAGCCGCGTTAAGAGCCAGCCTGGCAGCGTGTTTCGAAGTGAAAGTGTGTTTATAATCACGGTGTATTCTTTTATTAGAGTAATAACAGTTATCTTTTACGGGGGCCGAAAATGGAGGACGGTAACGAGATTCTGCCGCGCACGGCGCATTCCTGCTGCGACGTAAACACGAATGCAGATTTGCGCCGTGTCCGGGGATAGTGTCACGGGCGACGCGCGTGTCGGAAATGGTTTCCCTGATTCTGTCCCTCCTGCGTGACGATATTTACATAGCCTACGTAAGCTCATAATTAGACCGTGGAGGTTATGCATTTGTGGGAAGAAGCGAGCGAGAGAGAAACAGATTCCAGTGAAAACATCGAAAGGATTTACGGACACAATTCGTTGGTATTGTCAAAAATATTAGAAAAATGTCAGAGACGATGGAACGACGAAACCGGTTTTCACAGGAGGAAATCAAATTTATTTCCACAAGAAAATCGAATTTACTTCCATGCGGACTAAGAGACGCAAAAAATTGTTAACCGTCTCGCGATCGAATTGTTTAATCCGCGTCTTCGAAATACCGATCGCAGAGGACTTTTATAACAGCGTGCGCATTATTTCGATTCTCGCGAAATAAAACAACGGTCTCGCGGATGCCGAGACTATTCCGGCGTGCACGTCGTGTCGCTGCAGTCGCATTGTAAACACGCGAGATGACAGGTGAAACAGTGTTCGAATCCCGTTCTCCTTGGGCGTTCTTTTATCCGTGCCGTGTTTTTGCCGTGTTTACCGTGCGCGCAACGACCGAATGATAACCGTCGATCGGGCTGCGAAAAACGCGAGAATGTGTCGAGCCGTTGGAACACCTAATAAATGTTGTAACGCTCGGTCCTCGTGCTCGGCGCATACGCCGCGTGCCTTTCGCTCGCCGTGGGAAAGCAATTTGCCGGATATTACGTCATATTTCTCGGAAGAAGTCAATTTGCCGGCGAGACGTACATGTTTCAGTGTTCCCGAATGAGTCGTTGGTTCGCTCGAAATCGAAGAAAGCGGGAAGAGAAAGTGCGACGCGAAAAATGAGTAGAACGATTTCGAGGTTATTCGGAGGTTGGGCGTCGCGTGATCGGCGACCGGCAGAGGACAGCCGCGCGTTCCTATAATTTCTTCTCGTTCCGATCGCGCCGCCACCGTCTCGCGAAAATTCAATGAAATCCGAAGTTTTATTACTCGGCTTCTTTTGACATCCGGCGGATTATTGTTATTGACAGAGCGCGCGGGCGGACGCGTAAGAGAAATTCTCGGACATTTTTATTAAAAGCGACAGTAATATCGAACCGCTGAAGGATTTTTAAAGTGGCCTCGGCGCTGCTGCTGCTGCTGCTGCTGCTGCTGCTACTACTGCTTTCTGCAGTTTCTGTTCCCATCAGTGTTTGTCGTTTTTATTTCGAACGGAAATACACTTTTAACCTACACTCTTGCGATCTCGACGCTCCGCAGATCCAACGGCGAGATTGCTCGACCCACTTTCGGAACATCGACGTCGGGCTAAATCAATTTCCCATTTTTATGTTTTTAATCAATCTCCGATGATTCCATCGACGCCCCGCCGTTTCCCTCGGCGCTTTTGTATCCGATTCCCCGTGGAACGGAATCCTGTCGCGGCGCGGGAACGAACTTCCTGCGAGAAATTAGCGCCGAGACCCGGCGTATTTCATACGCTCGCGTTATGAACTAGTCCATTTTATTTGAAGCGATCGGTTAATTAATTTTTCTCTATTCGATAAGCCATTGAAAGAAAATCATCTCAGTCAACGGTGAGGATGAAATCGGATTAACAGATTCAGCTCTGTTTCTGCTATTCTCCTCGATAAAAAATTCTGATAAAATTCACAGACCTTCTACCCGACGGGGCACAACTCTCGAAATTTTTTCGGAATTGTTAATCGCAAAATGAGTTCGATAAAAAATATTTAATATCATCGATTGCACATCGAAGCTGTGAAGGCGCTACGTTTTTATTTTTACTGTTTCCATTTTGTAGCCAAAAATTCTGGAAAAATCTTTGGGGTTGCGCCCCGTCGGGCTGAAGGTCCGTGAATTTTTTCAGAATTTTTAATCGCAAAATGAGTTCGTCAAAAAATGCTTAATATCACCGATTGTACATCGAAGCCATCAAGGCGCTACGTTTATATTTTTACCGCCTCCATTTTACAGCCAAAAATTCTAAAAATATTTTTGGGGTTGCACCCCGTCGGACAGAAGGTTCGTAAATTTTTTCAGAATTTTCTACCTCGCAGAACGGAAGAAACAAAATTGACACTGTCGATCCGATTCCAACCCGAAGCATGAAAACTGATTCAGTCGATTACGTTTGCAAATTAGGCGAGTAAGATCCGCAAAAGTATCGATACCGCAGTGGCAAAAGACGAGCAGAATCTCTAGAAGGGTGACAATCACGAATACAAGTTCGGCAGAGCGAGTAACAGGGTCGTATGCGCGGCCGATCGAGCGGCGGACGCAACGGCCAATGAAATGACTATGGCGCTGCGACAAATCAGCCGGCGTGCTCGCTATCGAGCGCGACAACTAATTACGCGGGCGTATATTAGTTGCGGACAGGCCCTCGGAAACCGCGGCCGGTCTCTCGAACAGTTCGGCTGTTGCTGGCAGTTTCAATTGCCGGGCCCGATCTAGTCGTCGGATTACAACGTGGATTTACCAAGGCGTCCAACTCCGGCCGATCTATTAATGAACAAGTTCGCCGGGCTACGTTTGCTAATATTACGGTTCTGCCACCGGCGACTAATCAAACTTCCGGGCCACGCCGCGTTACCTTAACGAGACACGCGGTTTCTTACTTTTCTTTCCGCAAGCGCAGCTCCCCCCTCCGCGCCGTTCGAATTCGCTAATTGCGAAGGTCCTTCGGGCGTTCTTGTTCGGGCGAAGTTTAGGCCGGGATGCTGCCTGGAACAAGCGGGATCGTGTAAACTGCGCGATGAATGGGAACAAGTTGCCGACGCTATGCGTTCAGAGCTGTGGCAAACTTGCCGACGGATAACGAACGGTTCGCCCCGCTACATTTTTTTCGACCGTCGCATCGATCCGTGCGTTTGTTGTGCCGCCGCGCTGAGCGGGCCGGGACGCGGTAACCTTGCACCGAGGAGGATATTGTAAACAGCAGATAGCGACCCCCACGTGTCCTTTGAGCGTCGCGCTTCCGAAGAAAGTCGCTCAAAGTGGCTGCAGTACTGCGGGTCGAACCGACACGGTTCGTTAAATTCCGTGCGAAATTAAACGACGTTGAATGCGTGCTACTATTTTTCAAATATCCTTGCGGTTTGAACTGCGATTTGTCGTTGTATTAAAAGTAATTTAATGTAATAATATTATTATATAATTAATTTAATAATAATATTATTAATAATATTATATTATTATAACTATATCATTATTATATTATCATATTACTATAATTATATTATTATCATTATATTATTGTACTAAAATTAATAATAACAAATTAATTAAGTAACTAAAAGACAGGCACATACTCTTAAACGTCGAGATCCAGAACGAGCTAGCTCTTTAATATCGTTAAAATTGTAATTAAGTGAAATGCTTTTAAGCTTCAGTTTCGTCGTTTTAAGTGCACGACGTTATAATTAATCGCAGAGCGCTATCCGATTTACAACTAATTTCATTTGCTGACGCCTTCTAAGAATCACGTTAAGAAAACACCGTAAACGGAGAGAGAGAGAGAGAGA
Organism: Megalopta genalis; assembly: GCF_051020955.1. Taxonomy (NCBI): domain Eukaryota; kingdom Metazoa; phylum Arthropoda; class Insecta; order Hymenoptera; family Halictidae; genus Megalopta; species Megalopta genalis. The sequence goes on along the minus strand of NC_135026.1, from coordinate 4,192,945 downwards.
GAGAGAGAGAGAGAGAGAGAGAGAGAGACTTGAAAAAAAACGAAAAAATTCCTCCGAATTCAGAATTCAAGATTTTTTAAATTCACTTACCTCTCGGCTTCGCGTCGCGATCGACGCGCCGCGTCACCGCTCTCGCGCGCATGCGCCGCCTGCCCCCACTCCTCGCGTAACTTATTTCCCTGTACACGCCGGTTCCGTGGCCGCGTTGACATCGATCTAACCGATGTAAACCGAAGCGACAACCGTCTATGGCTCCGTGAAACGAAAATTGCTCCGTTAAGCTTTCCTTGATCGGCTCGTCTGGAGACGGTTACGTTTACCGTCGGTGGCCGGCGGCGGCGGTGCCGTTGAACCGTGGCTCGTTACAGCCAGGCGACGTTCCCTGACAATCGACGAGCCACGTTCTCTTGTTCAAACAGCCGTTCGCGCGACGGCCGAGGCGGCCGCACGCCGGTGAAACGAAGCAGCGCGTCAGAATATTGCTTTCCTGCGTTCATTGGCAGGTTTTAATTAACTCCGCGTTCGGAAAAGTAATAATACCAGCGCGCACTTTACATAAACTCGATAACCGGCGGGCAAGCAGTGGAGGGGGTGTGAGGTGGGGCGCGGCGGCCGGGTGCCGGGAACAGCTACGCCGCGGCGACTCAGATTGATTCGAGAAACGTTGCATTGTGCCCTCGTTATTGCACGGCTGCTGAGTGCATTCTCGAGTGCATCCGACTGTAACGGACCGGCCCCGTGATTGCTAGGAATTTTCGAGCGGAGATATTACTTTGTGCGCGGCGGCGCGCCGCCGGGCGGTGTTTCGCGGCCGTTTAATAAACGATTAACGAGTTCGTTCTCGTTTAATCCGCCGGCACGATAAGGCCGTCCCCGCCGGTCAACGTTAATCCGCGGGCTGTTTTAGCGGAATCGTTGCGGGGGGTCGCGATGAAGAAGCAACCGGCCGAAACGTAATCGCTGGTATTAGTTTCGGCCGATGGTGTCCGCTTTCGAATGTAATTGAATACCGTTCTCATTCGAGCCGAAACCTTTTACCAAGAATCGTTACGGCGCGAGCCGCGCCCTATCGCGCGGAACGTTCGGAAGACGGTTCTTGTTTTTTAACCGTGGCGCTATCGAGTGAAAAATCTGAGAAAATTCTGAGGCCGCTGTTCCGACGGTCTGTCGTCGCTGCGAAAATATGTTTTCGGTTCCATCAGAAATGCGCGTTTCTTGTAGTTTTTCATTTTTCACGGCCGGGATTGTTGAGTTACAAATCGGAAAAAATTCTGCGATGTGAGGTGCGACGGTCCTGACGGATCATATTTCTTTCAAAATTTTCGCATGCGGTTAGATGGAAAAATTAGCGTTCGCTATGCAAACCCTTTCGTTACAAATCAAAAGTTTTCATTAATATTATGATATTTCATGATATATTTATTTTCATATAATAATTGATAAATAATAATTAATATTTATTAAAATATCATCACCTTGTAAATATACTTAACCCTTTAGCAGGACTCGTCCGCTTATCTGCAACAGTTTCCAATGAACCTCGCGTCGGATATTTGAAAAAAAGTCATTAAGGATTATTTGGAAGTGAAGGGGATAAGAAGAAATCGTAGACGGCGCGATTTAGAAAAACATTTACATATTTATATATATATAAAATATAATACAATTTGTTACAGTGTAGATGACAGTGTAGCGTTTAGACGTTAATATCCAGTGTAAATTAGGTATAAATCTAGGAGCGGTATGGAAGGACAGAGGGCGCTCGGTATGCGTACGAATCGTGAACTTGCGCGCGCGCGCGCTCGCGCACGCGCGTTCCTCAACGCGTCCGTCCGGGGTCTTCTCGGCGAGCGAGCGTGCGAGCGCGCGCGCGTCTCTACAGTTAGCGTCGCTTTCATCGTTTCGTTTCGGTTGTTGGTTTGTCGCTTCTCGTTTCAACACGGTTACACGTAAATTATAAAGATATAATTATCACTATTTAGCTAGCTACCTAGAGTCGAGTGTAGGTGCCTAGAAAGAGTCCGGGACGTAATTTCCGATCCTAGAAACTATATACAGGATATACCTATGTACACGCACACACCGCTATCTCGCTCGGTTCCTTTTTTGCTTGCCCGCTCTGGCTTGTTGCTTGCGCCGCTGCCCTGTCCGGTGACCCGTATACTGATCGGGAACGGGCCGCCGGTGTATCGTTCTCTCTAATCTCCTCTACATACAGTACATACACGTGTCCGATTTCCTGGCCCCGTTGTGTTTTCGTCGGACGCGCCGCGCGGTTATTTCCATCGGATCCTCGATATTCGACGAGGCCGTCCCTCCCGTCCTACCACACCCCCCTCCCCACCCGCCCCGCCCGCAGCTCCGCGCCGCGTTCAGGCCGAACGAGTGCTTGCTCGCCGGGAAAAAATTCAATTCGGAACGGACCTTCGTCGGGAAAATTCGTCGTCGCGTACAGGATACTCATCGTGATTCCTCGATCGCACCAGCGTCCTTCGATTCGTCGAACTATGTAGTCGGAGACGGTCGCGGTCCGCGTAGGTTCGTCTAGGAATTTATTTCTTCGATTCTCGGCGGTGCGCGGCGGCCACCGTTGGCCTGGACGCGCGGAGCGGGGCGAGCGGAGCAACCGGAGACCGTCCTAGCGACCAACGCCGGCCGCGGCTCACTTCCCCCACTCTTCCTTCGCTTCGCCTCAGGTACTGCTCGCTGCTCGCACGCGTCTCCGTCCGTGTTTATCGTACAATGTGCGACTCGATCTGACGCGGAAACGGACGACCCGCGACCGGGACGTCCAACGGATGGCCGCGGAATCGTCGACGCCGCGACGGCGCTGTTATCAAAGCGCTGAATAATTTTCGTTGACTTTTGCATTCGTTTTTCCGTGGAAATAAATATTTCCTTTCTACAATTTCACGTGTAACAAATAGAACGCCCTTTGTGACATTGCGACCACTCGAATTACAAAGGAAACGTGAAACGGCGAACTGTCGAGACAAAAATGTCTGGAATAAAATTGAGATTACAGTTGGCGGAATGGAAATTTGAATGTCCGCGTTCCGACGATTTCGCGCCATCGTGTAGAGCGCCGATCCTGGGCCCCATCCGCGGGCGCACGACGGGCGCCAGGTGCCTCGGCTTGAAAGACGAACCAGCTAAAACGTACACACGATGCAAGATCATTAATCGTAATAGTTTTTCTTTTTAGTATAAATGCGTAATATCGTTCCCTATGCGTCTAACATAATTACTCCAGTATAAATGACATTTACTTTGTGACACTTTGCTTGATTGTTCTGGTCAAATATCACCGGCAAAAGTTCTATCACCGTCCCTCTCCAACGCTCCCCGAAATCATTCCTGCCGCGTTCCCTTTTATTTTACTTTTCTCTAACGCGGCGCGGCGGGGCGCTGAAAATGTCACGGAACGACACCGTCCGTCCCGTCGCCATTCTCGCACAGCCGATTCTAACGAGCTCCTTCGCACAATGGACAAACCATTTGCTTATCCCCTCCCCGGCGGATCGCACGGTCGCGTACAGGCAGTCGCAGAAATTCGAGTGAAAGAAAGTGGCAGTGCTGTTTCCTGTTCCGTTTCTCAAGCTATCCACCACGCTTTCTCTCTCTCTCTCTCTCTCTCTCTCTCTCTCTTTCTCTCTCGTAATTTAAGCGCGAAGCTATTATCCTCGTCGGCCGACTGCGAACGCTCCGCCGGCTACGAATTTTGAGATATTTAACAGCTGATTTCGATTTACAGTGTTCTCTCCGTAACTGATTGAAACTTCTATTCCATAAGTGACTGGAGAGATCTACTCCAGAAGGTGTTCGAAACGTACACACCGAAAGTGATTGAAACGTCTGCTCTGCGAGTGAGCGAAACATCTACTTTGGAAGTGATCGAGACATCTACTCCATAAGTGATCAGAACGTCTATTTCATAAGTGACCGGAGAGATTTACTCCAAAAGGTGATCGAAACGTCCACGCCGAAAGTGATTGAAACGTCTGCTCCGCAAGCGGTCGAAACATCTACTCTGGAAGTGATCGAGACATCTACTCTATAAGTGATCGAAACGCCTGGTCCATAAGCGACGAAAAAATCTACACCCAAATCTACACCCAACCGTCTACTGCAAACAATCTACCAAACATCTACTCCGCGAGTGATCAAAACATCTCTGATAGCTCTCAAAAAATATCTATTCCGTAAGTGACCAAAACATCCGCGCTGAAAGTGTAAACAGTGTACCAGCTGTCTTCCTCGCTCGGTCAAACTACCGTGTAAAATGATCCGGGGTCTGACATCGTCCAGACAACAATACTAACACGTCGAGGAAATTTTATTACTTTCATTTGTTTATTTACAACGAAACGTATTTGTCAACGTATTTGATAAATTTTCTCGATTAAACGAGAGACCAAACACGGTACAATTTCCATTGCGTTAACTCGTTTAATAAACGACGAAATTCTCAGCCACAAAGAACAGCGAGTAGAAAGAAAGGCGAACGGAAATATTATTAACAATTTCCTTATTTTTTAACGAACTTTGTGTATGAAACCATGCCTACTGCGCGATTATTGAACGCCTGGAGGACCATCAATTTCGTTTCATCAATTTCGAAGGAAACACTGTAATCGCTGATCGATCTGATCGACGCTGGTCGTCCGTTTTCCTGCTAGTTCTCGTTCCATTTACTTTTTATTCCATTTCCAGCGTCGCGTAGCGCGTTGGGCTCCCGATAGCGTCACGTGACGCGCTGAGGCTCCCGATAGCGTCACGTGACGCGCTGGGGCTCCCGATAGACCCCCGACAGTGTCGCGTGACGCGCAGTTTTAGTCCAACTATTCTTCGCCCCCGATTATTCTGACACTTGTGCCCCCCCTCCCACTCGCAGACCGTTCGGGGTCATTGTTTACCACACACTTGTCTTTTTCTAAGCTGGCCGCGACGCAGTTTAAAAAATTATTTGAACAATAAATAATTCATAACAAAAAATTATTCAAACGCATTTTCTGCCGGCGTAACGCCGAACGAGCAGAAAAAATTCTTTTCATTTCTCTCCTTTCCGGCAGTTCGGTTCGACGATTACACGCGCGATGGACGAGCGACGAGGGCCGAAGGAACATTTTTCTCCTTCTAGCGTCTCGTTCTCTCTCTGTTCGACGCCTAATTGTGCTGTTAGGTGGCCTCGCTCGACTGCCCTACGGTCTTCTACACATAGATCCCCTATACGGGCCTGTCCGACCGGCCGCACGCTCCCCCCTCTCCGCGCCGCCTGCTAGTCCGTTCCCCCCACCACCCGAACCACGATGCACTTACAATGTACAGGAAACTTTTATATTATAAATTTAAAATTTGAACATCATAATAAATTTTTAAAAACTCGACCGAAAGGCTTAACGACATTTTCGAGTTGTCAACGATTTGATAACGATTGACGATTTACTGGACAATGCGTGAAACAATTGTCGCGAAAAACCGCGAGTTATTAGAACGAGAAAAGCAACAACACATCGAAGATTTCATTGAAATCGGTCGACCCGCCTCCGCGTCGCCGAGCACGCAGCGCAGGAGGTGCACTCGCGTCGAGTGGCGGGGGTAATCCGCCGGAACGAGGGAGTGGGAGGCACGGTCGGTGCGCCGCCGGTGGGACAGGCCCGCGCTACGACATTTACGAGTAATCGTAGTATTAAATTGTAAAATGTGGCTACACGTTTATCCATTACCGATTTAGTCGACTACAGGAGGACTCTGCTACTCTAGGGTGAGAGATTTACGATCGACAACCGGTCATTCGCGGCGACCGCGAAGGACGAAATCGTACGCGGTATCAAGTCGTGTAGTTCCCCGTGAATATGTATCGAACGCGCCGATACCTCGTTCTGTCGTTTCGCCTGTGGCAAAGCCGTGTCTTTTTCTCTTTTACTTTTTTTTGTTCCGCTGCGACGCTAATGGGATTCGGGAGAAGTGCGCGCGTTAAGGGACCGTTCGCTATAATACAACGCGCCTCTATCGACCGCGCTACCACGGCGCGAGTCATCTCGTTGCACGCCACCGTGCTCGCGGTGGCCAGGAGGATAAGCTAGATTTCAAGTCGGAGGAATGGGGATGGGTTGCGCGACGCGCTGGGGCTCCCGATAGCGTCACGTGATGCACTGGGGCTCCCGGCAGTGTCGCGTGGTGCGCTGAGGCTCCCGGCAGTGTCGCGTGGTGCGCTGAGGCTCCCGACAGTGTCGCGTGGTACGCTGAGGCTCCCGACAGCGTTGTGTGGCGCGCTCAGACTCCTGATAGTGCCACTTGGCGCGCTGAGGCTCCCGATAGCGTCACGTGACGTGCAGAAACTCCCGACAGCGTCACGTGGCGCGCTGGGCTCCCGATAATGTCGCGTGGCGCGCTGGGGCTCCCGACAGCGTCGCGTGACGCGCTGAGACTCCCGACAGTGTCGTGTAGCGCGCTGGTGCTCCCGATAGCGTCACGTGACGCGCTGGACCTCCCGGCAGCGTCACGTGGCGCGCCGAGACCTCCGACAGTGTCGCCTAGCGCGCTGAGGCTCCGAATAGTGTCACGTGACGCGCTTGAGACTCCCGATAGCGTCATGTGACCTACCCTCACTGCTTCGACTCGAAATCCAGCTTATTCTCCGGTCTGCGGCGACAGTGCCGGACATTCCGGTTTCAGTGACCGAAAGAAGCGTCTTCGCCGGTATTTTAACAACTATTGAAGCGTCTCGGAGACTCGAGCGGATCGAACGGAAAGCGAGTCGCGTGCAGCCGACTGTCGTCGAGCTCTTCGTGCCGTGTCGTATCGCGGCGGAGAACGAACGTTCGAGGCTGCCTCCGTGTTTCTATCGTTCTCCATTCGTTCGCGGTTAACTCGTTGCATCGTTTCGAAGGAGGCTCTTTATTGTCTCGAGTGTGAACGGCGGAACGAAAGCGGGCAGAATTTTGAGGCCGCCCTCGGAGAACGGTTCGCCGCGCGGCGTTGCCGGATTGGCCGGGAGCGTCGCGAAGCGACGCGAGCTGCGTGGCACGCGTGAAATAGTAGAAACGTTCTCCGAGAACGGGGCGCCTCTGTGAAAGAGCCGCCGGCACAAAGGAGCGGAAGCGCGCGTCCGCCGTCAATGGCGTGTGACTCGGTGATCGATCGGATTCCGGCGTTCGGGGAACGCCGCGCCGGGTCCCGCCGCGACAACTGTTCCCGCCGATGAAAGGCCGCGACGGATAATGCCCCGAATATTCCTCAGGAACTGATCTGTGTTCGGCTCGAACCGTTTTACATTCGGGAATTTCGGCGCAGCGCGCGAAATCGTTCGTTTCTTTGCGGACTTCGCGTTTCTAGTCGACACGATTGGGGATTCAGACGATTGTATATATGTATAAAAAAACAAGAAAAAAGGAAAAATTATTTTAGGACGCTGTACATTCGCTGAGAAAGCCCGTTGCCAAATAAAGCGTGAAGCAGGCCGGACAAATGATGCTCGTCTAGCGGACAACGTTGCTGGCCCCACCACCGCGCCCGGATCGGTCGAGCAGCGTGAATTCGTGGTGGGTGTTTGCTCGTTTCGCGGAACCATCGTGCACCTTAAATCCAATCATTATGCAGGGCGTCGTTTAAATTTTTACAAAAATGAAATTCTTGCGAATCATTGTTTCTAAGATTCGAATTAATTTTCAAACGAAACACGAGCTCGCGTACTTATTTACAAAACAATAGAATTCCATTTGCAACAGAATTATTAATTTCTGAATGCGCAAACAATTACTCATATAATTATTATCGAATCACGAAATGTCACGAGCATCAGTTGCCGGAAGCCGGTGTAAACGGTGAAAAGAAAATAACGTGTCACGCATCAATGTAAGAATGATATATTTATTTATATACAAAACTTCTCGGTTAACAAAAGATATAAATGTGCGCAGAAATAAAGAGAGACCGGAGCACGGGGGCGGTCTCGAAAAGCGGCTCTCACGATCAGCTGTGGTCCGTGTGCTGGTCGTACTCGCGAGTTACCTAATAAACGATCTCGCAGTGTCCAACAACACTCTCCCAAGCCCTGAAACGGTCGCGATCGCGATATTTGTCGGCCGATTCTCGTTACAGGACCGTCTCGAATTGGACCCGAGCCCGATCGGTTGTCTTCGCCGAGGGGCGCGTATCGAGGCTGCGCGCATGCCTGGCAGACTCCCGACAGTGTCACGTGACGCGCTGAGACTCCCGACAGAGTCGCGTGGCGCGCTGAGACTCCCGACAGAGTCGCGTGGCGCGTTGGGACTCTGGGCAACGTCACATGACGCGCCGAGACTACTGACTGCCTCCAGCAAGCGGCGTGGAGTGGCGTCGCGTGAACGTGGCAAGAAGTAACTCTATACAATTAAATAAAAAATAAATAATCGCGGGCCCGGCGCGGTCGGATGCGCGGGCCCGTCGGACGTCAACATTACGCGTAAGAAACTGTACAGAATATTACAAAGGATCGCGGCGGTTCGCGCGCACGCAAACGTTGGTCGAGCGCAGCGCGCGGATCGACCAACGTTTACATGTGGTCTCCGTGCCGAAAACGCATTCGTTCGTGGCGCTAATAGTAACAGAATATACAGAGTTCCGGCGGGAGCCGAGCGGTGGCTACCGGCCGGCCGTGTCGGCCGGGTATCCAGCCGGAGGAGTGGGGGTAGGTCGCGCGGCGCGGCGGTCGTCGCCGATTCGCGCCGAGCGGCGGAGTAGGGATGTCACCCGTGCTCCCACACGACCGCCGCGTCATGTAACCCTCCTCCACCGGTCCGATTCGTAGTCTGGCTGCCGCGGCAGCGATCCCGAGCGTTCTAATCGCGTCTCGGAGCCCCGCTCGGCACCTCGGCCAGAGAAAATAAACAGCCAACAATATAAATTCATTCGAGTGTCGCGAAAATCATTCTAAATCCCGTGCGAACGACGGGATACCGCGTCAGCTTTGCTTCGTCGTTCTGTCGATCATTTCCTGCCGTGGATATCTTTCCGTTCGTGATCGGTCCGTGCTGAAACAGGTCAACCGCCGGAGTAGTTGACGACGCGGCGGGACCGCGGGCCCCGTCGCTCGCCTAAGGGGACTAGAAACTTGCGTTCTCGGGTCCTCGGCTCTGCACAGAGGTTGGCGTGGGACGAGAACGCGGCGGGGGGAGCTTAACTAAAATTTCCAACAGGTGTACGTACGGATGTCACGGCGCAGCGACGAGTTTGTATCGGGCGCGATATAACGGGTGTCCTATTCGATTCGCATCGACGAAAAATATCAAAGGCGGCGCTGTCTTATGAACGGCGGACGCGGGGGACACCGACAACGACTTTTTCCGTGGAATATCGGGATCTGGCTTCTGGAATCGAATGATTCGAGATCGATAATATTTGGAATCGATTGCCTTCGAAATCAACTGCTTTGAATTTAACTGATTTGGAATCGATTGCTTCGAAATTAATTGCTTCGAAATTAACTGCTCCAAAATTGTCGGTAAAATAGATTCCCGAATAACCGATGATCGATCAAATATCCCTGGAAAAATTATGTCGGCGGTGGTCCGCGATTATGGTCGCAGGTTATCGCCGAACGAGCGTCGCCTATCCGAGTGGCCCGAGAAGCAAATCGCTCGTAACCGAAAGATATCCAAGGAGCGTCCTGTCACGAGCACGCGATGCGTGATAACAATGATGCACGAGCAGAGATCGCGAGGAGGGGGAGGGGGTCGATCGTCGAGCGTGGACAGCGTGGATCCCGATCCCGGCGGGCGTTCCTCGCGGGGGAAATCCGTCTGGCAGTGCGCCGTGCGGTCGCGGCCAACGAATCCCATTCGTTCCGGTCGTTCGGCGCCATCAAAAATATGTCCGGCTCGGCCGGTGGCTCGACGTTCCCGCCGGGATCGGCTCGGCGCTGGGAATTGCACGGATCTCTGCGCAGCCGGGTTGCGGAATAGAGCAGGGCCTGTCCCCGCCATCGACCGGTCTGTCAGCCCAGCCAAAACCGCGTGGCCAAACGCGCCGTCTTACATCGCAGTAAACTTTGCATAGTGCCCGACGATGGAAAATTGTTGCATTCCGTTGGGGTACAATTGTTCGTAGCTGGTGGTGACACGAGGTCACCCGATTCCGGCGAAGCCGGAGGTCACAGCGGGGGTAATCCGGATCTGGGAGGTGGGGAGGGATAGCCAGTGAGCCGGCGGTTGGACAGGCCCATCGGGTTCGAGGGGCGGGACTGGGCGGGGCGACCACCCAAACCCCGGCCATCAGCCAGCGAACGGTAATAGTGATGATATTAGCCTAAAGACTGACGCGCCATAGTGCACGCCGGCGCGTTACTTACATGCGTCGCTCCTCCCGACCCGGCGCGATCAACGAGAGGAATAAAACGGCCGTCCTAGATAAACAGAATCGACCGACCCGTCGGTCGGTCAGCGTCGATGGGACGGGTCAGTGTTCACCTGAACGCGGCGCCGATGAGGATCGTAGCCGCTGCGAGCACCAGCGGCAGCGACACCGATGTGGCGGAGGAACTTCCGGCGGCGGGGCCGTCGCTGCTGCGGGACACCTTGCTGCGTACCAGCTGTCCCCTCTCGACGGCGTTCGTCTCCTCGCTGTTCGGGTCGACCGAGGCCCCGACGTCCGCGTCCTCGCTCAACGACATCGACAGCTTGTTCCGCAGCGTCTTCTTCGAGCATGGCAGGCTGGTGTCCTCGTACGGCCTCAGGATCCGCGGGTAGTGCACGTCCAGATTCGCCGTACCCGGCAGGGTGCCCTTGCTGGTCGAACACAGCGGCGTGATCGTGCCGCCGCGCGTCGCCTCCACGAAATTCTGCACCTTGTTCACCCAGTCGTAATTGGTCAAACGCTCCTCCAGGGTCATGCCCTTCAGCTCCTGCGGCTCCTCGATCGTCACCGGGCTGGAACGCCTGGAACGAAAGCGATGGCCTGTGAAATTCTGTCGCGCGAGCGTCGAGGATTTTTTACGCGCGCGTAAAGTGGACAGGGAGATTCCTCTGGTGATTTGGAGCAACTTTATCCTTCGCGGAAATTTCCTGTGATGCTTCGATCACGAGATATCGACGAAATAAGGAAACTAGTGAGGTTGACGCATTAGCCTCGTCCCGGGCGGAACGGTCGCCACTGTGGCGTGACTCATCGTCCCGGCGCCCCGCCCTCGCGGCCAATGCCGCGTTGAGCTTGGCATCGCGGAGGCGGGGCGTCAGTTTATCATTGATAACTCGTGAAAAAAGCCTCGCTGGAAAATTTCGCAAAGGAAAAAGTTGTTTAAAATCATGCCGAGAATCGCATCTATGAAGCGCTTAGATTTTTGTGACTTCTCATATGAAGGTGATGTACGGGATACAATAAGCCCGGCATAAAAGTTAATAACAAATAAAGAATGAAGAAGAGGATCGCCTGTCGCAGGTGTATATGAATTCCGAAAGTGGCTGTTTACCATATCAGGCCGGATCGTGTAGCGAAATTGCACGTAGTACGTAATTACGTTGCGAAGAATCGCGGTACGAGATCGCAATTTCCGGCCTGCGTTGGCATTGTATTACGGCCAATTAACAGCGCAACAACGAGGGTGTCGCGCAAAGATGACGATGATGTCTGTCGCGGTTAACGAGCGAGCCTGGCAACGACCTGCCGATATTAGCGACGGTAATAACAGTAATTCAGCCGGGTCAGCGGACAAGGGCGGGTGCCGGTGTGTTTAGCGAAACAGGACGGTTCGGTGCATTAAAGTTCGCGACATGTCTCGTAGGAAACGTCTTCGTGACACGCGCAGCGTTACATAATGCAATGAACGATGCGTCCGGCGCAACGCGAGCGGCGCGCGGGGCGCCCCCGTTCGGGTCGTGCGGTCGTGACGCGCGACCGATCGTCGTCCCTAATTGCCAATTTAAAGTAATCAGAGTAAAAGGAGCGAACGTCTGGCCAGGCCGTGTGGCTATAGAAACGGGGGACCGGGATTGATCATTAGTGCGGTATCAACGGCCCGTGTTAATTAATATCAAACGGACTTTGAACCAGAATCCGGCATTAATGACTGCCATTAATCCGTGGAACGGGGGGAGGGGGCGCCGCCCGGACACACTCGCCGACGTAAACATTTTGACAGGCGTGCGTATATACTCACTGCTGCAGCTTCTGGATCCCCAGACTCTGTAGGACCGTCGGTAACGAAGGCAGCGAGTAGCAGAGCGATAGCTCGATGCGCGGATAATAAAGCGTGGACACCAGGCAGGTCTCGTGTCGCATTGTCAAACCGCCCAGCGTGATCGCCTTCCTCGACTCGGTCGAGTACGTGCACTCCGTTATCAGATGATCGCCCTGAAACCAAACACAAAAGCCCACGGTCACTGCGCGGTGCTTTACGAGCCGAACGATTTTCAATCAATTTTTACGCCCGTCTCGCTCCCACGTAATTTATCGGCACCGCCGACAGCCACGGGATCGTATTTCAGGCTCCCTTACCGGCACTCTACGACCGCTCGAAAATAAGCAACTTGTCCGAATTCACTCGAGGCGAAGATCGCTATAACCGTCGGAAACACGGTCGTACAACTACTGCTGCAACTCCCGCGGAAATTACTGTTGCAGTCCGAGAAAATTTTAGCTCATTCTTCGGGTATTATTTAGTGAGTGTGGCAAATGTGATATTAGAACAGTCGATATCTTCGGTGGAAAAAATTCTGAAATATTGTTCCGGAGTCGGAGCGCCCCACTTGGGAGCTTCACTATTATCGCTGTAACTTTAATGTTTGGAAAAATTTGAGCTCATTCTTTTAATATGCATTAGTAAGCGTGGTAAGTGTGAAAGAAAAGTACAGAGTATTTTCTGTGAAAAAAATTCCTCAATATTGCTCTAGAATCACGGCATTGAACTAGGGACCTCTACTAATATCGCTGTAACTTTAACGGTAGCGGCTATTACCGTTTGAAAAAATTTGAGTTCATTCTTCGAATATCAATCAGTAAGTGTGCCAAAGGAGGAAATAAAATATCGAATATCTTCCGTGAAAAAAATTCCTGGATATTACCCAAGAGTCGGGGCGGTGAACTAAGGTCTATTACTGCTACCGCTGTAACTATGATGTTAATGACTATTACTGTCTGCAAAAATTTGAGCTCATTCTTCGGATATCCATTAATAAGTGTGCCAAGTGCGGAAATAAAATACCGAATATTTTCTGTGAAAAAAATTCCTGAATATTGCTCTAGAATCAGGGCGTTGAACTATAGACTCTTACTATTATCGCTGTAACTTTAACAGTAGCGGCTATTACTGTTTGATCAAATTTAAGTTCATTCTTCGAATATCAATTAATAAGTGTGCCAAGTGCGGAAATAAAATACCGAATACCTCCCGTGAAAAAAATTCCCGAATATTCCTCAAGAATCGGGGCGTCGAACGAGGGGCTCTTACTACTACCACTATAACTACGATATCAATGACTATAGCTGCAAATAAAAATTAGAGTTCACTCTTAGAATATCAACTAACAAACGTAGCAAGTACGAATTTAGCAACATCCAACATCTTCCCCGCAAAAAATCCCCAAAGATCGTCCTGTGACCGTAGCATCGAAAAACGTGGTCTGCCGAAGTAGCTTGATCCGCGGTGATCAGACAATGTCTGATCCGAAAAAGGCGGGCCGAGAATAACGCCTGGAGAGAAAGAACGCATGAAAGCGGCAGCTGGTAACCGGCGGAAGGTCCGAGCAGCCAGCGATCGTGTGCAAATGAATTCCTTATCGCTCAGTTTCTCGGTGGCGTCATTAAATTACCATCTAATGAAATACAGAGGGACGACGCGGCCTCGAAACTCTCCCGGCAAGGCACTACTCACCGGATAGACCCTGACGGGCTTCTGCAGCTTCCGATACTCCTGATAGGTGGGATCGTAATTGGTGTCAGACGCAATGGGTGGCAGTTCCTCTCCGGACCTTATCTGACGCAATCGGACCTTCCTGCCGAGTTGATGAGTATGCATGACGACGGCGAATATGTTGATGCCGTTGTTGGGAATGGTCTGCCCGGTACAGTCCGAGATGCAATGACCTTCGGAGACCACTTCGGGCTGGCCGGGCGGTATCGTGTGCCTCCAGTTCGGGTCGATGCCGACGCTGAGAATGCCGGCGTCGTGAGTGCGCAGCCGGTCCGTGTAATGCAAACGCAGACCGGAGCTGTCGCTGATGTCCACCTCCAGCTCAGGATTCGTGTAATGCGTCTCCAGCATGTAATAACGCGGGCCCTCGTGCGGGTCCAACGGGTAGCCGGCCTCCAGCGGATAATTGAACCCCTGGAACGAGAGGGAGCATTTTTTAAGACCAAAGACTTCTTCAAAAAATGCCTTTTTTAAACATTTTGTTACTACTTGGGATGACAATAAAAAATAGAAAGATCTCGATTTTTAACTTTCCGAGGTCATTCGAAGCAACTTTTTCCTTTGCGGAAATGTTCTACGAGGCTTCGTTCACGAGTTATTAACGAAAAACGTACGACGCCACGCCCCTGCTTATCTACGCTCCGCCCTCGCTGTCTAATTGGTCCGCGTTTTTCCTTAATAACTCATAAACGAAGCCTCGTAGAACATTTTCGCTGAGGAAAATGTTGCATCGAATGATCTCAGGAATCTTTTGCTTCCGCGCGTTAACATAATTATGGGACAGCCTTTATATCACGTGACACACGTACGAATCGCGTCGATTTCGCGCGGCGACGTTGCTGCAGCCGCGCGCTAATCGCTGAAAATATTGTAACCGTAGACGCCGTAATTGGCGTCGCAAATCATGGCTGAGATAGGATCGTGATCCGAATCAGTTACGTGAGTAATTATACGGGGATAAATCACTGTCCGCGAATGTTAATCCGTCGCCGTCACGGGACGAGCGTAAGAGACACGAGCGACGGGTTCTGCGGCGCTGGGGAGGAAGAGAGAAGGGGGACGTTGTAGCGCGGTAATTCTGGGTTTTCTGTAATGCATACCAATGGGAGCGGGCCACGCCGCAAACCCTTCTTCGCTGAGAACCGGGCCCGATCGGTTCGATAATTTTGCACGCGACGTGACAGGGGCCCCGATTAAACGCGGCTCCGGCTGCTATACGGCGAGAATAGGCGGAGGAGGCCCACTGAGGGAGACTCTGATGACTTTATATCCATAGTCCACGCGATATTAGGTGAAGTTTAAGTCATCGTTTCGTTGCTTTCGAATTTATTTCAAAAATACAGGCCTCCGAAATTTACGATTTCCGCCCATTTCCGTGCAAATGGCTGCTACTTGGGAATTTTTATCTCAAAAACTATCGGTCGTATCGGGATGTCCCTTTTTTCGTTGTGCTCGGAAAGGATCCAGTGTTCCAAATAAATTTTTATCCGATTGAATAATTATTTTTACAACGTCGAAAATGATAAACAAATTCTTGTTCTTTAAATATGGGTACGAGGTCGTGTTTTCCAAAAATCGAAAAAAATACTATAATATTCTTTGGACTTTTCTCCACAAAACTGTGTATTTCGCAGAATGCTGCGACGCATATTAAAGTCACAGCGATGCGCCGAATGTGATCGATTTGTTTAGTTTCCGAGATATTCGCGATAAATTGTACAGTAAATTCTCGCCAATTATTCTTCAGTTGTTGACAATCGGCAACTGTAAATAATTAATGTAGAGCGATCGGCTGAACTCACCTCGGATCCAAGGCTCCAGATGGCCGCGATGGTGGTGCACTGAAAGGACGGCTGGGAGGACGGCTGATAGCAAAGGCTGCCGGAAGTCTCCGCGGCGGACTCGAGTTCCGCTGGGTCCCCGCGACACTCGTACAGCGTCATGTGATGCAGGAAATGATGGCTGCCCGGCTGTATCACCGGCTCGTACTGCGACAGAAAAAGCGGGACACGTACAGTTACGTCGCCGGCGTCGAAACGCGGAAGAAACCGGCCGGCAAGAAATTAATTCAATCGCGTGCATCGAGTCGTGAATCACCGTGCAGGAATTCTGAGACGCTCGGGCACCTATGATGACGGATATATCTTGAGCGGCGAAGCTATCAGCATCTCGGAGCTGATCTCGTAGCGAGTGTTATCGCAGGATGCGATCCCATCGAGTTCGATTTACTCCGAGAACGATTCGCCAGAAAATTATGCTCGTTGCTCTTGATCGAATCGGCTCAGTGTGAATTAATTCGCGAATTTCACGGACCCTTCTAAATATTCCATCGAATAAGTGGCATCTTTTTAACGCATATAGTGTTCCAGAAGTCCAAATGCACGCGAAATTTTTCCGAGCAAAGGGCGAGATTCGCGAGACGATTCAGAACAACTTTTTCCTTTACAAAAATTTTCTCCGAGGCTCCGTTAAGGAGTTATCTGACGAAAGAAAAGCAGCCAATCGGTGAGCGAGCGCAGGAGGGGAGTGGTGGCGCGACGGCGAGCGCGATGCTTCACTGGCGGCGCGCCCCGAGGGTGGCGCTTCAGCCGTCATCGTCGTGTAATTGGTCCGTGATTTTTTATCGATATCTCGTGAACGAAGCATCGAAGAAGATTTCCGCAAAGGAAAAAGCTGCTTCAAATCGCCCGAGGAATCGTCTTCACCTACTTTGGAACGCGTTAAGTTGATATGGGAATTTTTTAAAGCGTTTACCTTACTAAATTGATAAACCTTCGGCAACGAAACATCTCGAACACGTGTGAGAATAACGCGACAGTCTATTTTGACGTTTCCTATTTGTTTCGAAGTTTGTTGTTCAGTAAACTCGGTCTAGAAACGAGTCGCCAGGACTTCCACTCGGGAAGGTGCGAGCCACGGTGTCTTGATTGCTCCCATGCCGACGGGAATCTGTACCTACATTCTCGGTTTAATCAAGTCTCGATGGGTTGAATGCGTGGGGCGAGACGCCCAAGGGGAGAGGCACCGAGGGAAGTCACTAGGTTAGGGGAACCTACCTTCACGACGTGGTGTTTGCGATGAATGTTCGGCATCTTGACAATGCGGCACGCATGCAGCGTGTCCTCGTTCATCGGCAGACGGACCTGAAATTTAATTAATTAGTCGGTTAATTAAAGATGCTCGATGCTACCCACGATGCAGTTAACATTCTCGGAAGTCAATCAGCGAGCAAGCCTTTTCATTATGCACTTTAGAACCGACCGAGTTGACGACCTTGCGATCAAGATGATGGTACGACGGGAGGGTTCATTGCTTTGGAACTCAAAATGTTCCTCGGTGCATAATGGATCATTTCAGAAATACATTAACACTTTGCAAGTCTGATTTTACGTTGCATCTGCAACGTGTTGTAACAGGTTGTTGGCTAATTCTTTGAACTGAGATTTCTTTCATAGCTGCGTTGATTAGCTTCGTCTACAATAATTTTTCTAATAGAACGAGACTGCTGGAAAAATTTGAGTTCATTCCTCGAATATTGGTTAACAATTATGGCAAGTGTGAAATTAAAATACCTAATAAATTCTTCGTAAAAAATTCCCAAAGTTTGCCTTAGAGTGGGAGCGCCAAACAAGGGACTCTTACTGCTAGTACCGTAACTTCGAATAAAATTACTATTATCACTTAGGAAAATTTGAGTTCATTCTTCGAATATTCGTTAATAAATGTGCCAAATGTGAAATTAAAATACCGAATAAATTCTTCGTAAAAAATTCTCAAAGTTCGTCTTCGAGTCGCAGCGTCAAACTTGGGACTCTTACTACTAGTACCGTAACTTTGACAAAAATGGTTATTACTAATTAGGAAAATTTGAGTTCATTCTTTGAATATTGATTAATAGACGTGCTAAGTGCGGAATTAAAACATCCAATATTTCCTCCGCAAAAAATTCCCAAAGTTTGCCCTAGAGTCAGAGCGTCAAACTCGGGGCTCTTACTGCTAGTACCGTAACTTTGAAAAAAATGACTATTATCACTTAGGAAAATTTGAGTTAATTCTCCGAATATTGATTAATAGACGTGCCAAGTGTGCAATTACAACATCCAATACAATCCAGGAAAAAAATTACCAAACATCGACCCAGAATCGAACCCGGAGCTTTCGCTCCTATCGCTTCAACATTAAAACGCTATTTATATCCCAGCGACCTTATCGCAGCGCAGTTCGCAGTTCCATCGATCCGAAGAACGAAGAGTATCCCGGAATTAATCCGGCGAATGTTGCAACAGTGGAAAGGCTGCCGGCGGCCGGCGATGCGGAGCAAAGTTACTGTTTTAGTGGTTGTAACCATGAATAATCGCTTTCGGTTCTAACCGGACCTCTTTGATACACTTCATATCTGCGCCCGTGTCTGATCTCGCTGTGAATGCCCGTATGAATCACAGCTGCAGAGAGAGAGATTGCTTTCCCCCACGTCGAAACGCGGAGATGAAACGAATCGGACCCGGACAAGGGCGCGGGAATGCTGTCGGCCGTGCACGCGCCAGGAATTTCGTTAATGCTTTCTCAAAACTTCCCGAATGGGCGGGGCGATGGTGAGAGAGGGGGGGGGGCGACGCGACTGCGAGAGGGAAACAGCGAAATCTGTCTATGCGCGTTAATGGAATAACCCGGCGGTTCGCCGGGCACGAGGCTATCCACCGTCGCCCGAATAACAATAATCCGAACTGTTTTTCTAATTGCCGGCTGCCTTCGACCGAGTTCCCCGTATCCGGGCGATTCTAAGTTCGTTCTACTCGCGATTTTCCGGAACGAGAATGCGCTGCGAAAGTTTCGAATGTTTTAGAGGTTCGCAAACGATGCTTAATGGAGCACGTGAAAACGTTGGAATCCGTGAAATTGTACTGGCAGTCGAATTTTGTCAAATAAAAATTCGCATAGAGATTATGGTTGCCAAGATATTGAGCCAGATTTTAATCGAAGAGGTGGCGGTGGATCACGTGACGCGCCCCTCTCCGTTCTACGGGAGCCGCAACGCATCACGTGACGCCCCCTACTCCGCTGTACTGGAGCCACGGTGGTGACGTGACGTGACGCGCCCCACTCCGCACTACGGGAGCCGCAACGCATCACGTGACGCCCCCTACTCCGCTGTAAGGGAGCCGCGGCGCGCCGCGTGACCTACCCCCACTCCTTCGATTTAAAATCTAGCTTAGCCTCCTCCATCTAATTATCACCGATATTTCAGCGCCTGAATTAAAACTGTAACTACTCGCAACGTTGAAAAAGAATAATAACTCGAAGCGACAAATAAATTCTTAGATAAATCATTTCCTATCTTGGGAGTGCAAATTTCAAGTATGACAAGTGCCTGCCAGTTATTTCAACTAACTGTATAATTGCAAATATCTGTAGATGGTTTTCTCAGCGTCCATGAAAAAAAGAACAACGTCAAAATTGACGCAGTCCGAGGATCAACGCGACGTACAAATTCTGAATAAAACCGAGCGTTTTGTAATAAATTTCACCGGGACAAAACGTTTGTTCGGCGTGGCTTGATATGGAACTAGAACTCGGCATATCGGCGGATGCATTTTATTGACAAATGCACTTAGGTGTGCCGAGGCGGGATCCGCAAATTGACAGTGACGTTGTCGTAGCACGTTTCGATAGTAATTTTTAAGCGGACCCCGAATAAGAACAAGGAGACGGCGCGGAGGGAATCGAGTTAACGTGACGTGTGAAACGTTGTTCGACAACCTCTAACAGCAAATTGCCGTGGCGAACGTTGCGCGCGCACACACAGAGCACCGCAGCGCACTTCATTGCATTATGCACACGTATGATTCCGTTCCAAGTTTTCCGACGTGCCTAATAGAATAAGAACTAACTGCGACGGGGTCTTACGGGCTGTTCGACTTGTCTCGCCGATTACGAATACGTATTACAGCTTGATAATAAAAATTATAGTTCAATAGTAAAAGATTGCTGCATAATAAATACTCTGGCTTAAATAATAAAAAATTCCAGTCCAATAATAAAAAATTCCAGCTGCATAGTAAATATTCTAGCTTGATATTAATAATAATTCTAGCTCAATAATAAAAAAAAACTCCAGCTGCATAATAAATACCCTAGCTTGATAATAAAAATTCTGGTTTAATAATAAAAAATTCCTGCTCCATAATAAATATTCTAGCTTGATAATAAAAATTCCAGTTCAGTAACAAAACAATTCCTGCAGCATAGTAACTATTCTAGCTTGATAATAAAAATTCCAGTACAATAATAAAAAATTCCTACTTCAAAATAAATATTCTAGCTTGATAATAAAAATTCCAGTTCAATAATAAAAAATTCCAGCTCCATAATAAACATTCCAGCTTGATAATAAAAATTCTAGCTCAATAATTAAAAAAATCCTGCTGCACAATAAATATTCTAGCTTCGCAACAAAATCGCCAGTTCACTGACGAAAAGTACCAACTTTGCAACAAATAATTAACCTTCATAATTAAAAACTGAATGAAATTCTAGGTTTTCAAGGTTTTAGTTTAGTGATCAAAATTATCAGTTCAATAACAAAAGCTCCGGCTGAATAACGAAATATCTGGGTTTCGCGGAGATTAATATACCGAGAAACTATGTCTGAGAGCGATCGATGCGGAGAAGACTGTAATCGACGCGTCCGAGGCGTACGATTCCGGTAAAAACGAAGGCCGAAGGAACAGGATCCATTCGAGCCGGCGCGCAGCCCACATTTCCCATGTTCTGTCAAAAGGATCGATGCCGACGGGAAAAAGGCGGCGTTCCGGTAATGACGGGCATTCGAACGATTAAATAAAAGTATCCGCGCATCGATCCCCGTCGTGTTTATTTTAACGTTGAAAAGGATTCCTGTTGAGCGTAGAGAAAGAGAGAGAGGGAGAGAGAGATGAACTTACAAAGAGAGAGACAGAGAAGAAGGGTGGCAGAGTAGGAGAGAGCGCGCGAGAGAAGGAGAGAGGGAGAGGAGGAGAGAGAGAGCAATACGGGAGCAGAGAGAGACAAAGAGAAAAAGAAGAGAGAGAGAGAGCGCGAGGGAGAGAAAGCGAGAGACAGGGAGCTCTAGAGAATGCGAGAGAGAGAGAGAGAGAGCGCGCGCGAGAGAGAGCGCCGAGAGAGAGCGCGCGAGAGAGTGCGCTGTGAGATAGAGCGAGAGAGAGAGAGCGCGCCGAGAGAGAGCGCGAGGGAGAAAGTGCCGAGAGGGAGACAGCACCGAGAGAGAGAGCGCGAGAGAGACAGCGCGAGAGAGAGTGCGCTGTGAGATAGAGCGAGAGAGAGAGAGAGAGAGCCGAGAGAGAGCGCGAGAGAGAGAGCGTGAGAGAGAAGGAGAGACAGAGAGTAAAAGAAAGAGCAGAGAGTCTGAGAAAAAGAAGGGACGGCAAAGGGAAAGGTTCGCTCGTCTGCAGCCGCGGGGTCTCCGCGCGAGAAAATAGCGATTCTTTTTTCGCGGGCCAGCTGCCATAAGCCGGACTACGCCGCCGGATTCTCCCACGCGGTTCTGCGAAATTATCGATGTCAAGATTGCCGGGAAGGACGACCCCGTTTATTGTTTTGCGGTCGAATACGCTGTCGCCCACGGCCGGCCGGCGAGATTTAGGCGGGGCTCTCCGTGTTTACGATCCCCCGTAGCTTCCGGGCCACCCTCGGGCCACTTTCCTCGCGCGAACTGTTTGCGAAAAATATCGCGGCATCGTTTGGGCTCCGTCCACTCCGCTTTTAAATAATCCGTCTAATAAGTGGCTGTTTCTTAATGCACAAGGTGTTCCAGAAGTCTAGATGGGCGTTGAATTTTTTCCAACTGAAGGACGAGATTCGCGAGACGATTCCAAGCAACTTTTTCCTTTGCAAAAATTTTCTCCGCGGCACTGTTAACGAGTTATCGACGAAAGAAAACGGACCAATCGGAGATCGAGTGCAGGAGGGGTGTGGCGGCGCGGCGGCGAGCGCGACGCGTCACTAGCGGCGAGGCGCGAGGGCGGAACTTTGGCCGTCATCGTTGCCTAATTGGTCCGCGGTTTTCCATCGATATCTCATTAACGAAACATCGGAGAAGATTTTCGCAAAGGGAAAAGTTGCTTGAAATCGCATGTGGAATCATATTCCGGTACGTCACAATTTCCGGGACAGTAATGAGACGGTAACTTTTCTGTCTGCCGCGCAAATCTGACCGCATCGCCGCGATTTCCCGTTACCGAAATTCCTCGGTTTCGCCGACGGAAAGGGGAGGAACGAACGACGCGAACTTTCCAGCGTCTTGTCCGGCGATCCGAATTTGCATGATCGTCCGCGGTTCGTTCACAACTAACCACGGTGTGTGTACCAGTTGCCCGCGGGAACTTCGCCGATCGTGGCTCGCTTCTTTATGCGACAGATGGCCGTAAAGTGGGATCCTTGGACAGCTGTACGGACAGACTCGGTCCTCTTAATCGCAGCACTTTCGATCCCGCAAAATCTGACTACGAAATGACGCGTAATCGCTCGATGCGCGCTCAGATTACAGCAACGTGACTGACGCTGGGGCCGCAGACGCGCGGCGATGCGAGCAATGGACAAATATAAAAAAAATCGATAGTTTCTTTCTTTTGTGACGTGGTCGTAAATTTAGAGTCTCTAGTCGTTCGTAAACAATTAAAGATAAACCCGAGAATAATACGTTATAATAATAATAACAATAAGAATACTAGCAATAATAGTAGTAGTAAAACAATAATAATAATAATAATAGTTAAAAACAAACCCAAGAATGATACGTTATAATAATAATAATAATAAAAATAATAATAAAAATCTCTCGTATTGTAACAAAAGATTTATCGCGTTGATAAATAAAGTTACAATTATTATTATTGTTGTCATCACGATTCTTCTTCTTTATCTTTATATTTATTTTTAAAAAAGTAGTAATGGTTGATCCCGTTGATAAATAAAGAAACAATTATTATTATTATTATTATTATTATTATTATTATCACTATTATTCTTATTTATTTTTAAGAAAGTAGTAATAATAATAATAAAAATCTTTCCCATTGTAACAAAAGGTTCATCCCGCTAATAACTAAAGTTACTACTGTAATTATTATTTATTTTTATATTTATTTTTTAACAAGTAGTAAAAATAATAATTACAATAAGAGAGAGAGAGAGAGAGAGAGAGAGTAAAAATATGACGAGCAGAAAAAACAAAAGTTATCACGAGGATGAGAAACAACGGACGAGCGTCGAAAGTAGGCGAGAAGTTGGTCGACCGAAGTTTCAAAAGTCTCCGATCGTATTTTCTCGCGTCCCCTTCGAGTCGATAAGAAATATACATGTACACGCAACGAATGAAATGGCGGTCTTTGGAAACGGAACGGTTCTCGTTCTCGCGCAGGAGAAGCGAGAGGAAAGAGCGGAGGGAGAAACGTGGTCGGTTTGTGTTCGCGAATTCATCGCGAACAAACGTCATCGTGCGAGCGACTCGCGACTCGGTTTCACCCTTGGCCGGTCTCTTTTCTTCCCGTGGGGTCCGCGTCCCGTTTCTCGGAACGAGAAGAGACGATGATAATTATCCTCCGGTTTACGGGGCGCTCTCGCCGCGTGGCAACGGGCGTTCAAATGGGAGGCTCCTTTTGAAGCGCAGCCCACAGAAAAACGCGTTTTATGCTGCTCGACTGGCTCGCTCTGGCACGGCCACACTTCATATTTCGCTCCCCCCCCCTTTCCTTCTCGTTCCTCGTTTCCACAGCACCGCCGCCAACTTTTACCAGCGCTTTAGCTCCTTTAAATAGCTAATATCGCGCCTACGATTCCCATCAACGTCTCATCTAGTAGATTAGACTCATCTAAACTTCCTACGATTTTTTATAATAAATGTTATAATAATATTCTAATATGTACATATTAATGTTATATTAATATTATATTGTATTAATGTATAATAATAATATTGCATTAATTACATTATATATTATTATTATTATAGTATATAAAGATATTATATACATTATATGGTATTAATTACGCGTTATATATTAATATTATAATAATATTAATATATAATGTAAATAACACAATACTATTATTATATAATACTATTATATATATATATATATATATATATATATATCTTATATATATACATATATCTTATCATATAGCCTTGGGAAATCTGATTTTGCTATAGGTTATAACGAAAACATATATTCCAAATTTGCCAACGAATCGTCGGCAAGCACAGCAGCCTTCTCGTTATAACCTATTGCAAAATCAGATTTCCCACGGCTAACACCGGAGACGAAAGATAAAGGAGCAGCGATTACGGGATCACGACGCGTCCGAATGACGTTAATGTTTAAAGAACAGTTTAATTAGCAAATTCAACATGCGCCCGGGCTCGAAGAATAACCTTATTAATAGGTCCGTAGACGTGCGCCCCGTATCATCGAGCTTTCTCTCTCTCCCGAAACCCGTCGGGAATTGCGACCGTTCAATTAGTAATCAATTATCGACCGATCCAGATTCAATTATGATTCGCAACGCGGTAACCGATTCCGCCGTTCGAATATTCAAGAACGATGTTTTATTAATACTTTGCCTAACGGCGGTTATATTTCAGGGTGCTTAAAAAGTTGATAGGAGACATTGAACGACGGTCGCGCTCGCGGATCGTCATCGGAAATTCATTGCCGGTTATAGAGCTTCATCTACGGGGTGTTCCCTGATTGTGGTAATTCCGTGAAATTAGGGGTCCCGAGGTAATTTGAAGCAATTTTTTTCTTTGCGAAAATGTTCTGCGAGGCTTCGTTTACGAGTTATTAACGAAAAACTTACGGCGCCACGCCCTCTGTTCGTATACGCTCCGCCCTCGTGCTCTAATTTGTCGGCGTTTTTCGCTGATAACTCGCGAACGAAGCCTCGTAGAACATTTTCGCTCAGGAAAAAGTTGCTTCAAATTACCTCAGCTATCACCCTTTCCTCTTCCCAAATTGTTCATTTTTGTGTAGGGTCAAGGGTTAAGGGTCAATTAGGGAGAATTTACTATATTTTAATTAAATTCCTAGATTCGGGATTTTGACTTTTTGACTTTCCCCGACAAAATACATTGCAAAGTACACTTGAAAATCAGAAAAATCAAAATCTCCAAGGAAAAAAGTTTAAGCCGTGCTTCAATTAGAAAAAAAGATTCGATTTAAATAAAAATTTTGCGATCCGTCGGAACCGACGCTCGACGCGAGCGGTATCGCGAATATTCCGCGACAACGGCGGACGACCGTCTGCGAAGGGGGCGGCAGTCGAATCCGCCGCGGGCGTATCGCGAACCAAGTTTTCGTCTCGATTCGTCGCGGAGAATGGGGCCGCGTGAAAAAGAGGGTATCGTATCGTTGCCGGTCGGGCGAAAGGGAGCCGAACGAATGCAAAGCCCCGGCCTCTAACAAGCCGCCCCTCTTTGTGCCCGCGGACATTCATATTCATCGCGGCGCGATACAAAAGTTGTATTCGGCCGGCGCGGAACTTTCGCGTACGTAGTTAACGAAGAACAAGTGGCATATTCGCGGAGGAAAGAAGTAAGAAGAGGCGGCGACACAGCGCCGGCGAGATAAGCGGCAGCGCTTCTTCTCGCCAACTTTCAACGTTCTCGTCGTCTTCCTTATTCCCCGCGACGCTCGAGAGCATAGACACGTCGCCTATCGCCCCCCCCCCCGTTTGTCACGGGACAATTAAAACCGACGCCGGGGCTGCGCCGGAACTTTCCACTATCAGGTGACGCGTGTTCGAGCAGACGGAATTAACCGGCTAGAAGTGTTTGACGAGTATACTCGTCGTGGAGACGTGGAAGTGTTTTGTGTCGTGACGAGTATATTCATCATGGAGAAATGACAGCATTTTGTAACGTGGCGAATATATTCGTCATGGAGAAACGGCAGCATTTTGTAATATGACGAATGTACTCGTCGAGGAGAAGTGGCAGAATTTTGACGAGTATATTCGTCATGGAGAAATGGGAGCATTTTGTAACGTGGCGAGTATATTCGTCATGGAGAAATGACAGCATTTTGTGATGTGACGAGTATACTCGCCGTGGAGAAATGGCAGAATTTTGACGAGTATACTCGTCACGGAGAAGTGGCAGCATTTTGACAAGTACATTCGTCATGGAGAAATGGGAGCATTTTGTAACGTGGCGAGTATATTCGTCATGGAGAAATGGCAGCATTTTGTGATGTGACGAGTATATTCGTCGTGGAGAAGTGGCAGAATTTTGACGAATATGCTCGTCACGGAGAAGTGGCAGCATTTTGACGAGTATACTCGTCATGGAGAAGTGGCAGCATTTTGACGAGTATACTCGTCATGGAGAAGTAGTAGTGTTTTGTGCCGTGACGAGTATACTCGTCGCGCAAAAAAAGTAGTGACTATTGGCTATTTAATCAGTTAGCTGTGTTTGACAAGTATACTCGTCATGGAGAAGTGGCAGCATTTTGACGAGTATACTCGTCACGGAGAAGTGGCAACATTGTGACGAATATACTCGTCACGGAAAAATGGCAGCATTTTAACGAGTACATGACACGACCACACGACGAGTATACTCGTCGCACGTAAAATAACATTCAACCATAAATACTTTAATGCAAAATAAAAACGATCCACCACGATTGCAACGATTCAGACGTCGAATAAAAATGCACCTCTTCCGTTAATTAATTCGTCCGGTTGGAAGTGTAATGCGACAATATTTCTACGACAAATTCTCCGAGCGTTTCGATCACCGCGTCGTCCAGTCGACGACAGAGAATCCGTGGTCGTAGAGCTTGTACACATTTGACGTCGCCTCTACGTAACGGGAGAAAATAATTCGATGGCCGATATTCGCGTTTGTCGGGCGGGGAAAACAATTTCCACTCCGATATCGGCGGTAAAAGGCGGTGGCAGCTTCGGAAAAATCCGTGGGAACTTCGAGATCGAACCGTTGGACAAACAATTCCATCGGGGCTTGTCCGTGGTATAAAAGGGGCGGCGAAAGGGACGGCGGAATCGTTTCATTTGCCGGGCGAACGAGTAATTTCTTTCCAGTTCGGAGAAGCGGTAATTTGTTACAGCGTGATGAGCAACGGAACACCGGAGCCCCGGCGATATCCCATTCGATATATAAATTGTAAACAGAGCTGATGAAATTAGCGTCGTTCAGTTCCAACGACGCGCCGCCCGCCGCCCCGTAATTCCAATTTATTATTTCGTTCCGGGTTTCCTGATAATACCGTTGCCGGACCCCTGCCTTTCGGTTCGCCGGCGCTCCCATTACGCGACCCGTCGGCACGCATCGCTTGATTGAATTGCTCGAGAATCAAAAACGAAACGGACGAGCACAGAGGAAAGAATGAAGTCGCCGGAGCGCCGCGATCTCTAAGACGGAATTTATACTGCTCGCAACTCCCGTTAAACTCGAAAAGGGCGGAAAGAGATAGTTCGGACGATTCCGAGCAACTTTCTCCTTAGCGGGAATTTTCCACGAGGCTTGGTTCGCGAGTTATTAACGAAAAACGCTCGGTCGGCGCGCCCCGCCCACGCGGCACCGGCGCGCCGCGCCATTGGCCGCGGGGACGCGCTCGCCCGCTGATTGGGCCCGCGTATTTCGTTAATATCTAGTAAACGAGGCCGCGGAGAGGATTTCCGCAAAGGAAAAAGTTGCTCGAAATCGTCCGCGGAATCGTTTCGTGCGCCGTGGAAACGAATCGAGCGCGGTCGAGACGATTCGCGACAGTCTTTGTTTTACGGCGACGTGGCACAAATACCGCGAACGGAAAATAAAATTTCCGCACGAACGGAGGAGCTCCGACGAAATCCGAGATTTCCTAAAAAGCCTTTTTATATTTCCGCATTTAGGAATCGCTGTTTTTACGAGACAGTTTCCCGGCGCCGATCGTCGAATCGAATCGAAGCGAACGCGAAGGCTTCCTCTCGGTGGAACACACGTCACCGGGGGAAATATTCCCGAACCGGGCGAAGTGCACGGCCATTCTTCTCCGACCTATTCGCCGGCTGATCGATCCCTTCCCTCCGTGTACGTGACGCGTAAATTCCCCGCAAAAGAGGGACCCTACCGTCCCGATATAAACTATAAGCACGGCCCGCGGAATTAGCATTGTCTGATCCGGGCGATAACGTCGAGCCATAATCTACGGGCCGGCGACTCTAATGAACGAATAGTTTTTGCCGGATGTGAGACCCGGTTAAGATTTATGCCGTCATAAATTCGCTCGCTCGCTCGCTCGCCCGCGCGCGCACAATGCTCCGCGGCTTGCATCCGATAAAAATCCACTCGCTCCGGCCTAAACGTTAAACGGGTTCGAACATTCATCTCACGTGCCCGGGAGCGAACGCGACCACCCCCTCCCCCTGCAGCTGCCACCCCGTGCAACCCTGTTCCACTGCGTCCGCCACCATACACCCCCTCTCCCCCGCCCGCTGGCACCGTGTTCGCGCTCGCCAGCGAAACAGAAGCGCGTAAATCGAGCCGGACGTAGTATCGCGACAACAAAATCCGCGGACACCTTCGAGTGCCGAGCCAACGAACCGACGAGTAATGGGGCCCCCTTCGCGTAACAGATTGCGGCCAGAAATTTCGACGAGCCTCCCCGTCGAATTAGCCGACATGTGGCGGACTCGTGTAGGGGGAACCGGCCGCGGGACCGCGGAGATCACGGCTTTCCCGTAGGCCTTCTACGCGCCGAGACTTTCGCCGGGATGCTCTCTTTGTTTGAGGGAACTGCTCCCTCCAGACGGCCTCGTTTAGACCGCCCAGACGGTACCGCTGCATGGTGCCCTGCCTTTTCATAGTCGCCGATTGTCAAGGCGACAATTTTAACTTTATTCAATTTTGTTCGATTTTATTTAGTTTTGTTCAATTTTGTTCAATTTTGTTCAATTTTATTCAATTCTATTGAATTTTATTTAATTTTGTTCAATTCCATTCAATTGCTTTCAATTGCATTCAATTTTATTCAATGTTAATCAATGTTATTCAATTTTATTCAATTTTATTCAATGTTAATCAATGTTATTCAATTTTATTCAATTTTATTCAATTTTATTCAATTCTATTGAATTTTATTCAATTTTGTTCAATTCCATTCAATTGCATTCAATTTTATTCAATGTCATTCAATATTATTCAGTTTTGTTCAATTGCATTTAATTTTATTCAATGTTATTCGATTTTATTCAATTTTATTCACTTTTATTCAACAGCATTGAATTGCATTGAATTGCATTGATTTGCATTGATTTGCATTGAATTGCATTGTTTTGCATTGATTTGCATTGTTTTGCATTGATTTGCATTTAATTGCATTGAATATCATTCAATTCCTTTCAATTTCATTCAATTCCATCCAATTCCATTCAATTCCATTCAATTTTATCGGCGATGAATCACGTGACATCAGCGTACAACTTTTGTACAACAATATTTGTTTCTTAATATTCCATCGAATATGAATTCGAACGGCGCGATTATTGCAACTCTAATCGCAAAATAAAAAAGAGTTGCAAACAAATGCTTTTGCATTAAAACGGAAACCCTGTATATTCCCAATGGTATTGTTTCGCCGGCGCAACGCTCCAATATTTAACCCATCGAACCTAATTCGCCCAGGGAAATGCGCCGTCGATGGAACGGGCGAGCCACGCGTAAACACGGCATAATTTCCCGGGCAGCGTCCAATTATAACAAAAATAATTGCGGGGAACAACGAACCGGTCGCCGAAAGACATTGAATATTATCGCGCGCTGCATTATTCACGGGGGAACGTTCTAAACGAGGAACAAACGGGCGCGGATACGCGCACGTATAAGCCCGCGGTGATCCATCGCGAGCGGGAGGTCCACGGAAGGTGTGCAAAGGTTCGGCAAACAAAAAACCCGTTAAAGAAAGGAAAAAGTGCGCGCGGCGGGCTCCGGCGCGCTGTCGTGATATCCGGCCGGCCGTGGTCTGTTCATGTCCTAACACCGAAAATCCCGCGAACACCTATCCATTACATTATTACCACCTACGCCGTGGCCTATCATTATGCATACGCAAGTGCCTGGACGCGGCGTTATCCTTCTTCCCGGCGTTGTAATCATATTACGGGATACACGGCCAGGCAATGGCTCGCGTTACACCGTAATTTTCCGCCCACGCGATCTCACCCCGCGCCGGTTTCGCACATCGTCGAGTTGACCGTCGAACCGGCTGCCCGGGAACAACGAAAACGTGGGGGGAAAGGTGGACTCGGGTAATGACGAAAGGGAGGGACAGGGGGACGCGGGTAAACGGGGGGAAGGGGAGACCGAAGGCAACGACGAAATTGGTTGGGGCGGGGAGGACCGGGGTACGACGGAAGTTGCGGGAAGAAGGGACAAAGCTTGTCGACAAAATTGGGGGAAGCGGGGACACAGGTGGCAACCAGAGGTGGGGATGGAAACAGTTGCCAAACTTGTAGGGACACTTTGTCGACATTGTGGAGCTGCTTTGACAAGATTGTGAAAATACTTTGGCAACGCTGTGAGGACGGTTTGGTAGTAGTGTAAAAATACATTGGCAAAGTTGTTTGGACACTTTGTCATGATTGTAGGATTGCTCTGTTGAGATTTGGGAAAATGCATTGGCAACGCTGTGAAGACAGTTTGGTAGTACTGTAAAAATACATTGGCAAAGTTGTTTGGACACTTTGTCATGATTGTAGGATTGCTCTGTTGAGATTTGGGAAAATGCATTGGCAACGCTGTGAAGACAGTTTGGCAACACTGTAAAGATAGTTTGCGAACAATGAATGCCAACAATGAATTGCCAAATTAGTAGGGACCCTTTGTCAAGATTGTAGGGGTGCTTTATCAGAATTGTGAAAATGCTTTGACAACTCTGTAAGGACAGTTTGGCAACAATGCAAAAGTTCTTCATGGAAATTGTAGAAATGCATTTCTAGAGTTGCAGGGACACTTTGTCAAGATTGTAGGGATGCTGTATCAAAATTGTGAAAATACTCTGAAAACACTGTAATGACAGTTTGGCAACACTGTAAAAATGCTTCGTGAACAATGTTTGAAATGCATTGCCAAAAGTTGTAGAGGCATTTTTTCAACAGCCTAGAATTGCTTTGCCAAGATTGTGATAATGCTTTGGCAACACTGTAAGAAAAAAGTTCGTGGACAATGTAGAAATGCATTGCCGAAGTTGTACGCTCACTTCACCAAGATTGAAGTTTGCTTTGCCAAGATTGTAAAAATGCTTTGACAATATTGTAAGGAAAGTTTGGCAACACTGTAACAATGCTTTGTGGGCAATGTAGAAATGCATTCCCAAAGTTGTAAGAAAACTTTGTCAAGATTGTAGTGATGCTGTGTCAAAATTGTGAAAGTACTCTGACAACACTGTAAAAATTCTTCGCGAATTATGTTTGGAATACACTGCCAAAAGTTGTAGGGGCACATTTTCAACATTGTAGAGTTGCTTTGCCAACACTGTGAGAACAGTTTGGCGACTCTGTAAGTACAGTTTGGCAACTCTGTAAAAATACTTAGTGAATAATGTTTGGAATACATTGCGAAAAGTTGTTGCAACACTTCGTTAAGATTGTAGAGCTGCTTTGCCAAGATTGTGATAATGCTTTGGCAACACTGTATGAAAAGTTCGGCAACACTGTAACAATGCTTCGTGGACATCGTAGAAATGCATTGTCAAAGTTGTAGGGCCACTTCGTTACGATTAAAGTTTGCTTTGTCAAAATTGCAAAAATGCTTTGACAACACTGTAAGGAAAGTTTGGCAACGCTGTACAAATCCTTCGTGGGCAATGTAGAAATGCATTGGCATAAATATCTTACATAGACGTAGGACTAGCACACGGAAATTTACAGCAACTCGAAATATGGCATTTCCGGGAAAAATGTGATAACAATAACAGAGAGAGAGAGAGAGAGAGAGAGAGAGGCGTAGGTAACAAGGAAAGGTGGCGAAGAGGAAGAAGGTGGCACAGGTGAGCCCGTTGACGGGGTCGCGTTGCATAAGGATAAAATGGAGCGTCGGCGCGTAATTGATCGTCTGGTGGCGGTCCTCGGACGTGGATAAATGACTTCGATACGAACCTGCTTGTTCAATATGTCCCACGTTTGAAGCGGCTGCTCGGCTTCTTGGCTCCGCGGGCTCGGCTTCGGCTGCGAGTCCCTTTGCACCAGATAAAGCGGCCTCGAGCCACGGACCGCGCCGTTAGCCGGCAAAACTCCGGCGGCGGACGCCGGCTCCTCCTTGTGATATTGCCAAACCACTTGCATCGTGTCGTTCTAGAACACAAAGCGAAAACGACGGTATAAAGTCAAGTCGAGCCGAGCAGAGCGGAGCAGAGCGGAGCGTAGTCGTTCATTTTTGTTATCGAGAAATATCGATAAGGGCGGCTTTAGGGAGCACAAAGCGCCGTCTTTTATGCCCGGGCTCGCTATAAAAGTCGGTGCCTTCGGATAGAAGAGGCGACCGCGTAACGAGAAACAGAGAGAGAGAGAGAGAGAGAGGGGCTCTCTATCTCTATCTCCGCTTCTTTCGTGCTTTCACG
The DNA here is from genome assembly GCF_051020955.1 of Megalopta genalis. Taxonomy (NCBI): domain Eukaryota; kingdom Metazoa; phylum Arthropoda; class Insecta; order Hymenoptera; family Halictidae; genus Megalopta; species Megalopta genalis. Next base: position 4,160,449 of record NC_135026.1, on the reverse strand, counting down.
TTCAAATTCCGCAGGAATATTCTCGAGACGGCGGGCAAAAGGACGGGGCCACTCGACCGAGAATTTTTAATTTAACCCTTTTTATTTCGCAATATCCCCCGGCGGCGATCTCATATTGGCTGTGTTTCGACGTGGCCGTCCGTGAGCCGGCGAAAAGCGTTCCCGTGTACGCCGCGTTAACCCGCCGCGTCCCGTTATCCTGGTCCGCCGCGTTCAGGGTTGCTCCAAGACCGCGACTTTTCTTTCCTCGGCCGAATAAAACCGATACGGTGCAAGCTGATCAGCCGTGCACGCGACGCAGCACCGAATAACACGGAGTCGAATATGTAAATCGTATATCGAAGGGAGCCGCGCGCGCTCGGCCGACGCTTCCACGGCACATTATTAGGGTCAATTTATGCGGTCCGTTCGAGAATAGAACGTTTCCAGTAAGGGAAATGTCGCCGCGGGTTATTTATGCGCCTGGGGTCCATCTGGACTCCCTGTATGAATATCGTTTGACCGTTAAGGTTTCGACGATTCATCTCGTCGCGAAGGATTGTTATTGTTTTGAGCACTGACGCCTGATACGCGTAACCGGAGTCGCTGGACGGCTGACGCAAGCACGCGCGACCGATGAGTCATCATTGGCCGTGACAACAGTCGCTTCAGCATCTTCGGGCGCTGTCGGTTGACTCGCGTGCCGCGGCAGCGCGACGAGCAGTCACTGTCGTGAACGAGATAATTTAAATGGCTCGCGCGTGTTTCAGCGAGGACCGCGGAGAAATTAAGAAACTCTGGAAGGAGTTATCTGATAAAATATTATTATTATTACTGTATTATTATATATATTTATTTTAATTATATATAGTAAATATATAGTATATAGTAATAATAATATGTATAATGATATAATAATAAAATATAATAATATAATAATAATAATAATATATAATAATATAATAATAATATATATCATATTTTGTCCGGAAAAAGGTCAACAACCGTTGGAATCTTAAATGCGGTTTTTTATCACGCACAGCCGCGCACTAAAAACCGTGGCCCTTGCACTTTGCTGCGACCATTAAAACGAACTGGAATCATTAAAATTTGTAACACCAGTGTAACACAAATTTAATGCCAATAACGCCGCTGTACAATGTTGACAGGTCCGTCCCCCTGTTACAATTCCAGAGAGCATGACTGGCGCGCAGCGGGTGGGGTGGGGGGGAAGGGGCAGCGGCTTCGCAGCATAATCTAATTTGAATTGCTTGTCAGCGGTGTAATATCGGGACGGTCGATTCGCGCGGGTATGAAAGAGTAATCGAGTCGGACCGCAGAGTGGTCCGATTTGAAGAATTCAGTGACACGTAAATATAAATATGAAAATACATATTTAGAAAGCGACAAATAGCTCGCACAATTACGTTTAAACAATTCTTTTTTTAAATCGAATATAGCGATGAAAATTTATTGAAATTCACCGTTCCACAAATGCAAAAAATATTGAACCATCTGTGGCTGAAAACTGCTATTGTTTAATTATTTTTAGCGAAAGTTTCATCGCGATATCTCGAACGGTTCGAGAGTTGTAACATTCTCGAAACCGGGCCACTGCGCGGCCCAGTAAAATCCGCCGAGTCCGCGAAAGACGGTTCGGCGAAGGAGTTGGGCGGCGACGACTAATCTGATCGCGGTAATTAATCTCGGCGCACGCGATAAGGGCCCCGCCCTGGGTCGAATGAAACATTAACGATGCTGCATCTGGCCGATGCTCTCCAATCAAGTGTGATTGTTCCGAATTGTGAGTGGCCGAGGAGCACAGTATGCCGGACGCATAACTCGGATCGATATACATGTTTCGAGGTCGACCACCGATAGCTGCATAGGAATACCATTGCCTGGTATTGTTGTAGAACGTGGGCGGCGGCGGTGGTGGGGGGAGAGGGCAACCGTGGGCCACCCCTCGTCTCTCGCGTCCCTTTCTTTTCGAGGGCGCCGCGCACAGGCTGTGCGGCCGCACGACAGACACAGATTATCGGTACACACGGCGCGGAGAATTGATCCCCGAGGCATGCCTGCACGTAAAACTTTCGGAGATGAAAATGCCCCGGATTGATTGCTCGCCCGTTCACGCTTCGCGTGGGAACGTTCTGGCTGACGTCACGTGAACAAACCAGACGCGTCCGTATATTTATTAAACGGGAACAAAGCGGGGGCTCGGATTCGGTCGGCGCGTCGCTGCAAGTTGTTTGCTTGGAAACTGCGCGCGTCTGACACCGATTCTTGACAAGCCGGATTCTCGCGACATCGGAACCGAAACCGGGACGCCGATCTGTCACGATCCACCGCGAAGTTTTTGCGTGGATTTAGATGGAGTCGGCGGATTTAAATCGAAGCGAGGCCGGGCCTGAAATTTCACTCGATATCGGATCGTCGATAGCATAAATGGATAGCCGAGATTCTGCCGATTAAAATGAGCCCAAACACGACGTAAATCGGTCCGGTCCGGTTTAAGCTTTTCGCAATCTATAGGGTGACCGAAACGACTCGACCAATTTACTTGTTTACGTTCGTTCGAGAAAACGTCGAAGAAACATATTGCTGGGGGACTAACTGTGAATCGTTGGGTCTATATAGCGACGAAAATATGTACTTTCGTTAAAAAAAAGAAAACAGACAAATCAAAATCGCGGAACGCACGATCTTCGGACGAATTTTCTCTTCGCCAGTTCCATCGTTCTAACCGAACAATGTTTCTCACGGTGATTCGCGCGAAAATAAATAAAATACAATTCGAAGCGATCGATTCAATTCGTTCACCCGGTATATAGTACCACGCTCTACGTGGCCCGATCTCCGTCGTGTTTGGACTCGTTTGAATCGGAAGAACCTCGGCTATCCGATGGCGGTGCAATTATGAAGGTCCCGGCAAGCCCGAGTTTTCGAAATTGCCGAAATTCTCCCGGACAAATAAACGATCGTCTCGGTTTACGTTTCTGGCACGGCAATTGGGTCAGCGATGATTCTAAACGACGACGATCACCCGGTTGCACAGTATTATAATCCCAGCCGCAAGAATGTTCGCGTAGTTAATGCCGCGATGAAAATTTCGGCGAAAAACTGGTCGCGGGCAACGTTCTACCGCGCGGCGGCCCTTGCCCCCGGTTTTTCGGCTGGGCCAATTTGGCCGAGGCTTAAACTATTCCAATTATAATTTCGTTCGCCGGGATATTTGATATATTCTCAAGCAGCGTGTAAATGCGTTCGCCCGAACAAAATTGCGCGGCGGATTATTAAAATGCCGGCCGATGATACTCGAGAGCCTTGGAACCGGCGTTATCCGCAAGTGGAGTTTCGGCGGCCGGCGGAGGCGGAGGGGGGAGGGGGAGCGGCGGGAAACGCGCTCGCGGCCGGCGAGCGCATGTTTCATACACGATTTCATCGGAACGGTTGCGCGAACGAGGCTCGCGCTAATTTGTCGGCAGCCGTACGAAAGCGGCCGTGTACAACGTTCCGCGGCTGGAACCGCGCCAGCTACCAAGCAAATGCTCGCATCGCGTGGAATTGGCCGAGACCAGTTCCTCAGCAGTTGAATCGTAATCGAATCCGGCCTCGAATCGTTCCGCGGAGAGTCGCGATTTACGACCGCCTTCGATCAACAGGAGCCATATTTATCGGGAAACGTGGCTCTTTCGACGATCGGAATTAATTAATTCGGGATCGATGACACCGCGCCGAGGATCCCGTTGTTCACGCTCGAGCCCGCGCAGGTGTCGATTTCGAGGATCGCCGGGAAAAGATAGATCCAGGTGTCTGCTCGATTCCACACCGATCGATGGAGTCCAATCGCGATAAATTCCACGCAAAGGGTTCATTTATGCGCTCCGACACGAAACGTTCCGAAACTTGCGCCTCGGACAAATACGGTGTAGTATTTATGCTGGCCAACCAGTGCACACGAGCCAGCGACCCACGAAATGATACCCCCACCACCACGCACGAATCTGCACTGTTGCGATTCGTTGGACTGCTATGGCGATGTCATTCAGTCTCTTATATTAAATGGGAAGAAATTTCTTGTCTTTACGTTGTCGATGCTTTGTCATTACAATTCTTACATATATGTGATAAACGATAATTTTATTTTTTTTACTGGACGACGAGGAAGTGGCAACGTTGCTCTGAAAGGGCTCAATTTAACGTTAGGAATTTTATTTTCCAGATGAAGGAGACCAGTAATTATTTTCTGACTGTCACGGCCGTAAGGATACTTTGTCAAGGTGGTGAAAATGCATTTACAACGCTGTAAGAACAATTTGGCAACACTGTATAAAAATGCTTCCTGAACAATGTTTGAAATGCATTGCCAAAGTTGTACGGATACTTTGTCAAGATTGTAGGAGTGTTTGGCTAAGATTGTGAAAATGATTTGACAACGCTGTAAGTACGGTTATGGCAACACTTTAAAAATATTTTGTGAATGATATAGAAATGCATTATCAAAGTTATAGGGCCACTTTGTCAAGATTAAAGTTTGCTTTGTCAAGATTGTGAAAATGCTTTGACAACACTGTAAGGACAGTTTGGCAACACTGTAAAAATATTTCGCGAATAATATAGAAATGCATTGTCAAAGTTATAGGGCCACTTCGTCAAGATTATGATTTACTTTGCCAAGATTGTAAAAACGCTTTGACAACACTGTGAGGCAAGTTTGGCAACACTGTACAAATATTTCGTGAATAATATAGAAATGCATTATCAAAGTCGTAGAGCCACTTTGTCAAGATTAAAGTTTGCTTTGCCAATATTATGAAAATGCTTTGACAATGTTGTAAGTAAAGTTTGGCAACACTGTAAAAATCCGTCGTGAGCAATGTAGAAATGCATTGTCAAAGTTATAGTCAAGATTAGTCCTCGTCAAGATTAAGATTTACTTCATCAAGATTGTAAAAACGCTTCCACAACACCGTAAAGACAGTTCGGCAACACTGTAGAAAAGCTTCGCGAACAATACAAAAACGCATCGCCTAACTTACGAGAACACCTCGTCAATACTGTAAAAATGTTCCATTAAGTACGTAAGAACGCCTCGCAAAAACAGCGAGAACACTCGCGTCAACGTCGCAAAAACGCGCCGGCAACACCGCGGAGCTCCACCTCGTTTCTATTCCGAGCCGATGCGACATCTCGGCAATCTCCGAACACGGACGCCGGCATCGGATAAGCTAAAAGTGTCCGGCGATTACGGCGTCCGTTGCGCCGGTTAAAATTCCGCTACGCGGAAACCGGCATCGTGTATTCAAGCGGCGAAGGAAGTCCGCGGAACGATATCGTTTTATGACGAGCAGATAAAGGCCCGGGACTGTTAACCGTTACAGAGGAACGTGCGACGTCGCTGAAGAATCGGCGACGCTGCAACGACTGCATCCTCTGGATTGGCTGCTCCGGGTTAGGTCTGAGTTAAGGTTAGGTCCAGGTTAGTCCAGGTCGTTGGCGGCACGATCTCCCGGCTTCTCGAACCGTCCGATCACCGGCGTATAGTCGGCGTGACATAACCTGCCCCCGCCCCCCAGGTTAGGCTAGGCGTCCGCGGCGATAGCGCCAGGTAAAAGATAAAAGAAAAGTGTCCCGATTAAGCCGGAGTCCTGTGTCCCTGGACGGTAACGTGGCCAGCGGATTGGCAGGTCGCTCGCGCGTCACCTTTCCACGTTCCTCGGGAATCGTCGCGGGAATCGGGCGCCGTTCACCCGAATCGGATCGGCCGGGATGGCCACCGAAGAGCGACAACGTCGCCGACCCAAATCCCGATGAGAAGATCGAGAGATTCGAGGCGACGCGAGCCGATGCAGGGTCGATAGAGAATGTGCATCGCGTGCGAAGCCTCTTCGACGACGTCACACGGAGCCACGCTTCTGTCTGAACCTCTTAACACCCCCGCCCCACCCCACCCCCCGCCAGGCCACCAGCCGATCGTTAAGAGAATTAAGCCGCAGCCATCGACACGATTCTCCTTTCAACCCGATCCCGATTATTTTATTTTCGGCGGTTATCGAAGCGCGCCCAGAGGCGCCGAGCGCCACGAAAACACATCCGTCGAAGGGACGGCGAATAAATAAATAGACGGCAACGCGGTGTGATTGATTCTTGATCTGCTTGTCTAAATGGCACGAATGGTAATACACGGCGACTGGGCGCACAGTATTATTATATAATATTATATAATTTTATATATTATATTGTTTTATATTATTTTATTATTCTATTATTCTATTATTGTATATAATTTTATATTTTATGTTATATTATTATTATATTATATATAATATAAAATAATATAAATAATATATACGTAATTATAAATTATTATAAATATTTTATAATTATTCCGCGCTTCCCACCGACCGATTTACAACGAAATACAGAGGGCGGGAAGGGGTGGGGAAGTCGCAACGTAAATCAATTTGCCATGGCGTGACAAGTGCGTGTTCCGCGTTGGCCCGCGGTGGCCGTGGGAAGAATACGTTCGGCCGCTGCCGGCGTTCTCGGGGCCTCGCTCTATTAAGACGCCGCGTGGAAGGAGTCGATAGGAAGGTAATGACGCTATCAATATAGAGGGACTTGGCGGGACACGCTCCGTGGGAGAGGGAGGGAGAGAGAACGGGGGAGAGATTAGGGGAAAAATGGAGAGCAATTCCCGTCGACAGAAAGCAAAGGAGGGCCGACCGGGCGGGGGGGGGGGGACGTTTGTTTAAGTGGAAATATCTTCCCTATGGCCGGGGCGTTATTCTTCATTAAGGAACTTCGTTGCTCGTCGCGCTCGAAACGCGGATATCTGTCCTCCTCGTTTCGACGGCTCGCCCTCGCTCGGTCCGCGCCATGAGAACTCGCGCTACCGTTTCACGCTGTCCAATGATCGTCGGATCCCACGGACAAGATCCCATTTGGAAAGTTAACGATGTCTGCCGACGCGACAGCTTCCGAGGATTTCACGGGAAAGGAGAGCTGTTCCAGCCTTGCAGGGACTGAATAAAACAGTGAACGTATGACAGAGGAAGTATTTAGATTTTTATGTCGTTTGACTTCGTAAAAATTATGTATATCGCGTGTTATATTTTATACGGGGGGGGGGGGGGGGGCGCACGAAAATGTCTTGCAATCCGGAAATGGATTCCCGAGGGCATTTGAAGCAACTTTCTCCTTTGCGGAATTGTTCTGTGAGGCTTCGTTCACGCGAGTTATTAATAAAAAAAAACATCAACCAATGAGAGGCGAGCTTGACTAGCGCTAGGCGGGCGAGCCAACGAGCGCTTTTTTCCTTTTTGACTCTTACTGGGCAACTGCTTTTATTTAGTAAAGCCCTGTACACAGCTTAGACCGTGTACTTTATAATAAAAAAAAAGCGCCGTAGGAATGTTCTTCAGGCGATTTGAAGCAACTTTTTCCTTAGCGGAAATGTTCTACGAGGCTTCGTTAACGAGTTATTCGCGAGAAACACGGAGAAATCGGACCGCACGTGACTGCTGCGGACTACTGTGTGATGACTCATCGCCCTAGCGCTCCGCTCCACTGGCAGTGCGCGTGACGTAGCAGCGACCGCTTGGCCGGAGGGCGGGACGCCGGCCGTACCGAGTCTCTCCAATTGGTCAGTGTTTTTCGTTAATAACTCGTCAACGAGGCCTCGTAGAAAATTTTCGCTAAGGAAAAAGTTGCTTGAAATCACCTCCGGAATCCCTCTGTTTCGGATTGCGAGACATTTTTGGGACATTGTGTACATTGTAGTCTAATAAGTACCATTGGATCATTGCATTATATAGATATATAAATAGATACATAATATAAAAAACGAGCGACCGTCGCGTTTTTCGCACCGCGAATTCCCGTCCGGAATTTCTCGCGAGCTGCGGGATCGCGCAATTTATCGAGCCACGCCGATGAACCATTCCGGATATCACGAACATTCGCCGCGACAAAACTTTCGTGACCAATAAAAGTATCTCTTTCGCCGGGGCTGAAAGCTCGGCGGACGCGCGCGCGAAACGAAAAGAAAAGAGAAGGGCGGGGGAGGGGAAAGCCCCGTCGGACGAAAGTTCCGAGGACGGGGCACTTTACGGTTTCGCGGAGTTTCGCGAGAAGAAAAGTGAGCCCGACGCCCGGAGGATGGACAAACCAATCGAGGCGAGCCCTCGAGCGCCGCGGCTTCTTTTACCCGGCAACGTTAATTGCTTCGAGTGCAAAAACCGTGGCGCGGGCTGGTTATCGACGGGTCGGGCTCTCCTCGGGCCTCCCTCTTTGTCTTCGCTCGGGTCGCCGCCTTTCTGTTTGTTTCTTTCTCTGTTGCCCACTTGTTCGAGCACGCTGTACGTACAAGTTGGCGACGCGGAGCAGCGGGAAATGCGGCCACCTGGAGGCGATCGTCGGAAATAGCTGTCGAAATTTGTGACAGAATGATAATATATAAGACATTGTGTATCTTAAATTATGTATTATTGTATCGTATATCTATATAATGCAACCGACTCAATAGTACGTATTAGACTACAATGTACACAATGTCCCAAAAATGTCTCGCAATCCGGAACGGGGGGATTCCAGAGGCGATTTCAAGCAACTTTTTCCTTAGCAAAAATTTTCTACGAGGCTTCGTTGACGAGTTATTAACGAAAAACTCTGACCAATTGGTGAGACTCAACGCGGTCGGCGTCCCGCCCTCCGACCAAGCGGTCGCTGCCACGTCACGCGTGCTGTCAGTGGTGCGGGACGCTAGGGCAATGAGTCATCACGCAGCAGTGCCGCGATTGCTCCGCGTTCCTCGCGAATAACTCGTTAACGAAGCCTCGTGGAAAATTTTCTCTAAGGGAAAAGTTGCTTCAAATCGCCTGAAGAATATTTCTACGGCGCTTCTTTATTATAAAGTACACGGTCTAAGCTGTGTACAAGGCTTTACTAAATAAAAACAGTCGCTCAGTATGAGAAAGAGGGAAGAAGACCGAAGGTAAACGAAGCTCCCTTCCTCACCGACGAAAAATGTACGGCGGATAAATATGAACGGCGGATAAAACGCCGAAATCTCGAGAAATACGTATTTTATCGGCGCAACGACTCTATGGTCAAACTCAAACGTAAAAACAGTTGATCTCGCATAACGGGCCGCAGTATAGTCATTTGAATACCGCGATACGCCGATTCGACGTGGAACGTCCGTCGAGAAGGATAATCGAGATTCGATACACAGGGGATTTCGAGCGACGGAAGAACCGGCGATCGGACAGTTCCGGGTCTTATTTAACGTATCCGGCGGTCGATGCGCGTTCCATCTGCATTCCGCTCCATATTGCATGAGGGATCCTCTCGAACCGTCCATTCAAATGGCGGACGCCGTCGCGGAGGGAGCGACTGCTCGTATCTTTTTCCCTCGAGCCACCTCGTTCTCGAGAGAGCTCGAGGGTCCGCAGGCCTTTCGAGACAGGCCTCTCGATGGTCCGTGCTCGTGCCGCGGAACCGCAACGGCCGCGCCGCGAGAGGTTAATCGCCGAGCCGCGCGCGGTTCGATCGGCGCGGGAAAGGCGCCGGTTAATGGAGGCGTCGCCGGGACAAAGAAAGGGAAACAAACGAACTTTACCTGCGCGGGCGGGGGGCGGACCGCCGCCGCCGCCTCGACAAAAGGCTTCTTCTCGCGATCCATTATGGTTCGTTATATTCAAACCTCTGACTAATTTCCCTCTTTCTCCGTTTCCACCGGCCTCTTTGTCAGCGTCCCGAGCGCCCATTGTTACCGGAGATATTGGAACTTTCCAGCTCGGTTATTTGTAACGGCGTTCTCCAATTAAACGCGAACGCGCCGCTCTGTGTCGTTAATACTGCAATTACCGAACCCGCGGAGCGTACAGGTGTCGTCTTTCGACGGGATCCACACGGTGTCCCGAAACGATTGTACCAGGCGATTGCTGAGGCAATTTCGAGCGACTTTTTCCTTTGCGGAAATCTTCGCCGAGGCTTCGTTAAGGAGTTATTAAGGAAAAACGCGGACCAATCAAAGAGCGAATGCGGGCGGCCGTTGCGCTCTATGTGAGAGCGGCCGCTGACGCGTCACGCGCTCCCCACCGCGCGGGCGTGGCCTCGGGCGCGCCGACGTTCCAATTGGTCCCTGTTCTTTTGCGAATAACTTGTTAACGAAGCGTTTGCCGACATTTTCGCAAAGGAAAAAGTTTTCCCAAATTACCTGAAGAATCGTTCTCTGCAGGGGCTTCAAGAAATTATGGATTAATGTGCGGACTTTAGGGTAAATCTGTGGAAGGGGGTCTTTAATACTTGTCTACGGACTATAGAATTGTTTTTGAGAATTAAAAATGAAGTTACTACTTTAGAAGCTAGTACTTTTACATTGTAAAATTAATGGAACTTTGGAAAAGTTTATCAAATCTACCGCGATCTTCTCTGTACACTGTTCAATTATCATTTGATGCTGGTAATGAGAGCCGTTATCTCTCGTTCTCTTGCTTTCTCTCTCCATCTCATTGTCTTTCTCCCTCCCTCTCTCTCACCGGGCCTGTCTATCAGCCGTCTATTTTCTTGCGCATCGCCACCCTCTTAGCCTTCGAGTTGCCCCTCGTGCCGAACGTGTTTGCAACTCCGATAGGGAAAACTAATATTGAACATTCCAAAGTGGAATGCAAAGGGTGCGACCGGGACGAGTTCCGGGGGCTGAAGAACCGGCGGAGGGGGTGGAGGGGGTCCGGGACGACCCGGGAGTCGAACTTGAAAGTTTTAAAAAGCAATTAAGGGCTTCAAACTTCCGACGCTTTGCTCCCCCCCCCCTCCCCACGCTACAGAACCATTCTCCTTTCTCTCAACCCTTATTTCTCTCGCGTCCATTTACTCCCCACCATCGATCCCCCTGTCCCCCCGTTCCGCCGAGGATTTCCCGTTGCGCGAACTTGTCCCCGGTGTCCGAGCAGCGCACGGCCTATTGTCCCGGTGAACGGGGAACTCGGGATTCTTCCGTCATTGGCGAGAATCCGACGGCGAGAACCGTCTGACGCGCTGCGCCGGCCGAGCCCCCGAAACCGCGACAAAGTTCGCGGAAGCCACGAGAATTCACGTTCGCGCGCCGTGTGATCCGGCGAAACACCGTTAATTACTGCGGGCTCCCTATTTAACGGGTTTCGCTGACCACGACCATGTCAAATGACCCAGTTCGGAGTTCATTTCCCGTCGCCGGGAGCTGCGCTCTTTCTTTTTTCATTTTCCTCCGGAGCCAATTATGACGCGCTCGCTTCGGACGAATATGCCGCGGCCTGTTCGAGTCGTTTCGCTGAAACCGGCCGCTCCGGGATCGGGACGAATTGTTCACGGATGTGGCGCAATGGTTTTCGAACGTACCGGTACCTTTATCACCAGATTTATTATCCTATTTATTTATATATATATAATTATAATATAATTAATAATATTATATATTTATTATATTATATATAACAATATTTTATATTATATTAATTATATTATATATAATAATATCATACATTATATTGATTATATTTTATATGTTATATATATTATATATAATAATATTTTACATTATATTAATTATATTATATATTAAATATATTTATCTTGTACCGGTACTTTTATTACTAGATTTATTATCTTATTTATTTACATATATAATCATAATATAATTAATAATATTATATATTATATCGATTATATTATATATTATATACATTTGTTGTATATATAATATAATTAATTATATATTTATTTTATATTATCGTGTTTCCCAATCTAATCAACGTTCACTATCATTTATATTAACATTACTAATAAACAATTAATATTAAATAATAATATTTATATGTTTATGAATTACACTATTATTTCTTTTTACTTCTTTCATCGTTTGAAGCCGCCTCGCGCGTCTCGATTATCTTTCGCCGATGAAAAAAATATACACCCGATAGAATTCCTCCGGCGTGGGCGCATCGAATCGATTTTCGGCCGGCATGAATCCCCGAATCAGCGTAATGCGCGCCGTAAATCTGGCGAAGGGCGATTTCTTCGTACCCGCGGCGATATCTCTCTTTCTCTCTCTCTGAAGAGAGAGCGGTTGTTCTGTTCAAGTGGAACGCGATATGCACATATCGTTCGCGGATCCAGTCATCCGTGACACAGCTCCATTGAAACTGTCGCCGGCATAGTTACAAGCTGGCACGTCTACGTCGATTACATTCGAGCTCGCGTATCGGAACCGTCCGCGGGAACTCGACGGCTGCGTCCCGAGCACTGTCAATAGCCGGAGAATCGAATTTTACCTCGTCGGAAATTCTTTCTTCGATCCCAACAGCCGGCGAGTCATTATCGCGAATATTCCGCGGTGGCTCCGCCTAGCGCACGGTATTTATTGCGGTTGTATGCGCGAAACAGCGTTCACGCGTGTCTCGTGAAAACGAAGATCCAGTTTCACGACTGATCGGTTCCATTTGAATGACTGTAATTGCAAGCCGAATGTAATTTCCGATACGCAACTGTTCTCATTCAGTGAAGCCTTGTACACAGCTTAAAATGTTTATTATAATGAAACGTTAATAATAAAGATAATATTATAATAATCATTGTAATAATTATAATAATTGCAGTAGAATATAATAATTATAATTATAATAGTTATAATATGATAATACTAGAATAAATAATATTATAATAAAACGTTATTATAATAAAATATCGACCTAAAAGTGTTCCTCAGCCGATTTGAAGCAACTTTTTCCTTAGCGAAAATTTTCTACGAGGCTTAGTTTCCGAGTTATTTGCGAAAAACGCGGTCCAATCGCACCACGCGGTCGCTGCCGCGTGATGACTCATCGCGCTAGCGCGCCGCCCCGCTGACCGTGAGCGTGAAGTGGCAGCGACCGCTTGGCCAGTGGGCGGGCGCCGGCCGCGCGTACTCCCCGCAATTGGTCAGTGTTTTTCCTCGATAACTCGTTAACGAAGCGTCGTAGAAAATTTTCGCAAAGGAGAAAGTTACTCGAAATCACCTCGGGAATCGCCCTCGCTCGGTTCGAACATACTTGGGACGACCCCAGGCATACTTCACCGGGGCATCGTCTTCGCGAATTCCATCCGAGGAAATTTCATTCCCCGCCGAGATTAGCAGCATAATTATTACCAGGCCGACGGGGTCGAGCCCCACTGTTCGCAGCTGGGGGAGATTCTCGAACTCTCCCTTTTAATAAGATCGATTCCCGGGGAATGTTGGCCGTGTCTTGCGACTCTGTTCGGCGCGGTCCTTAACGGGATTCGCCGGAAGTTTCGGCCGAGTTTGCTCGTTAATGACTGTGTACATAGAGCAGGGCCGTGCTCAGGCAGCCCGGTGGCCACGTACTCGCCGATGTTGGCTCATCGGCATCAAGTTGATGAAGAGAACACCGGCGATACAGCGCGCCACGCCGCGCCGAGCCGGTCGATGCGATGCGATCTTGTTAGCGCAACTGTCTCTTTTCGAGCCGCGCGCCGCGTTGTCTGCACACAAGCTCGTCCAATCAATGTTTCCTCATGAATTATGTTGGCTCAGTTTGCGAAACAGAGCCGCCCGGTCGCCGCCGTTTTGCTCACGGACGTTCACGTTTCGGCGAGCGGTTCTCAATCGCGTTCGATTCCGCGCCGCGGACGACCGCGACGGAATCGACGCGCAACGACGAGCTCTAATTGCGACGTGAGATATTTATAATGGCCGATCGATCCCGCGGATTTGAATTTTATCCCGGCGCGGCCCGGCCGGATGTCATTTAAAATTCAATTTGTTTTGCCCGGCGGAGCACCCGCTCGGACAGCGGGGAAAATAATACCGGCCCCGGCGACGCGACTCCGCGTATCTTCGCCGGCGCCGCGCACGCTTCGCAGTCATTATTCACGGCCGGCCCGGCGGCCGTAATCGCGGAAACTTTAATCACGCGATTCGAAAATTATCTGGCCACGCACCGAGCCTCCCCCTGCGCCCCGGGAGCCCAGAAGTTGCCCCTCGGAGCATTTCGAAACCTATTTTAATTTTATTTACTTTATTATTTATTGTTTGTTTAATTTATTACTTGTTTATTATTTATCATTTGTTCAATTTATTAATTACTTATTATTTTTTAATTGATTATGTACTCATTGTTTATTATTTATTTCATTTATTATTGAATCATTATTTATCATTTATTTCATTTATTATTGAATCATTGTTTATTATTTATTTCATTTATTATTGAATCATTGTTTATTATTTATTTCATTTATTATTGAATCATTGTTTATTATTTATTTCATTTATTATTGAATCATTATTTATCATTTATATATTTCATTTATTATTGAACCATTATATATTATTTATTTCATTTATTACTGAATCATTATTTATCATTTATTAAATTTATTATTTACTCATTATTTATTATTTATTTAATTTATTGTTTACTCATTATTTATTATTTATTTAATTTATTATTTACTCATTATTTATTATTTATTTAATTTATTATTTACTCATTATTTACTATTTGTTTAATTTATTTTAATATTATATAATTATTTCATTTGATTTTCGTGACATTTTGCGCACCATTTTATTATAAAATGTCATTTTCTTGCGAGTAAAAAAATCTCTACGGAGCAACAAACTTGAAATAATGTTTTCGCTAAAATTCGGTCGCTGGAATGTGCGGCCGACGATAGAAGCCGCAACGTGACGCGATCACTCTTAATTTCATCGTAGGATCGATCGGGACCCATCGGCCGTACACTTTGTCTTACTCCGGTCTCGGCCAACAGGTGCTAATTTCGGACAGTCCGCCGTGGAAATCGGTCGATTCTACGTTTTATCGAGCTCCTAAGTGAAGCTATTCCGCGCAATTCCGTGCCGGGCTTAAACGGTATAGGCGGCGGTGGCGGCGGCGTTGAATCGCGGCCGCTTCCGTCCTATTGATTCCATTCAATCCCTTTAACCGGATGATATATACGAGGCCTCTTTAATTCACGTTTCATGAGCGCGAATCGATAGGGTAGATTGCCCGTAATTGGAGTATCTTCTTTTCGGGCCGGCACGGTTTGTCCGTGCGAACAAAATCCGTTCCGCCGGAATTGTTTTTATCGATTCACGTCGTCGAACCTTCGGCTACGATGCCGGGACAAATCTTCGCGGACGTGCGACTCGTTCACTGGAAAGCAACTTACGCCGATTCTCTCGGAATTCATAGGATTCCGATGTACAGTATGTGTGTTCTCTAATTGACGCTCGGATTGCGCACAAAAGTGGACAATTTGAGAAGACGAGACACGATTATTCGAGCCACGTGGACCATTTTATGAAAACATTTTCAAAAATTTTGTAATCGAACGGACCGCAAAATCAAATATCAGAAAATCAAGTCAAATAATTATGTACAATTATAGTAAATTAAATAAGTAATAAATGGATAATAAATTGAATCAAATTGAATCAAATTGAATGCAATTGAATAAAATTAAATACAATGGAATAAAATTGAGTAAAATTGAATAACATCGAATACAATGCAATAAAATTGAATGCAATTCAATAAAATTGAATACAATGGAATAGAATTGAATATAATTGAATAACATCGAATACAATGGAATAAAATTGAATACAATTGAATTTAATTGAATACAATTGAACAAAATTGAATGCAATTGAATGGAACTGAATACAATTAAATACAATTGAATAAGATTGAATGAAATTGAATAACACTGAATAACATTGAATAAAATTGAATGCAATTGAATGTAACTGAATGCAATTGAATGAAACTGAATGCAATTGAATGCAATTCAATGCAGTTGAATAAAAGTGAATAAAATTGAATAACATTGAATAAAATTGAATGCAATTGAATAAAATTGATTACAATTGAATAAAATTGAATGCAATTGAATAAAATTGAATACAATTGAATAAAATTGAATGCAATTGAATGCAATTGAATAGAATTGAATACAATTGATTAAAATTGAATGCAATTTAATGTAACTGAATGCAATTCAATGCAATTGGATAAAATTGAACAAAATTGAATAAAATTGAATAAAATTAAATAAAATTAAATAAAATTAAATAAAATTAAAATAAAATAACATAAAATTTAAACCAAATAACCTTGATATTCGGTTTGGATCGCGCTGCCCGGCCCGGCCCGCCGACCGAAACTTTAATTTCGCCAAATACTCAGTGCTTTCACTGCGAACGAATATCGCGAAAGACAACACAGCTGCGACATAATGTGTTATCCCGAGGGCGCGCTTAATAAGTTCCCACCGGCAATCTGGCGTGTTTTCGGATCGCAGACATTAATTCGGAGCCGCGGAACGCGATTGCCCGCATTTTTCGAACGAGTTAACGAGCCGCGGGAAACTCGTCGAATGAAAATATTATACATTATCGTTAGGAAGGTTGGGAGGAGGGGGTGTAAGTGAGGGCTTATCAACTCGGAATTATTCTTCGGTTTTTCTGCTTTCTCAGATAACACCGCCGCCATTACTCAGTGTCTACTGTAAATAATGTTGCTCCGGGATACGTCACGGGAGAACGCGATTCCGATCGTGATTTAATAACGCGTTCGCCGGCCGAACGATCCCTGCCGCGCAATTCAAGCGAAATAATAAACGATAACAAAGCGATGTAATTAATAGTCGTCGCAGGTAACGGGGAGACTTTTATGCGGTTCGGTGGCGCAAGACGGACCGAGATCGAAGCAACTGAAAAATGTTAATTCACAATTCTCTTATCGTTTTCTGCCGTCGAATTATTTATTTTTATTGTTATTATTATTATTATTATTATTTATTTTATTTCTTGCAATCGGCGCTGACGCTTTTATTTATCGTTTTCTACTTTTATTTATTAAAAGTCAATTTTTCGTGCCCTTTAAAAATTGCCTAAAATTTGTATTATTTAATAAGTAGACAATTAACATATTATATTATCAATATAACATTTGTAATTAATATTTAATAAGCCACACGAGTAAACAAGTTAACGGAGAGATAAATTTTATTGCTCACGATGAACGTATTATTAACTAATATAAATTTTTCAGAAAATTTGTACGGCTGCCGAAATTTTATTTTTAATGAAGAAACAATTATTGTACGGTTTTCGTCGAGATGAATTCGTTGTTCGGGCGTTAACGGAGCGAAAAGATCAAGAGAGTTCGCACAAAAGGCTGAGAGGCAGCAGAAACGCGTGGGAGCGAGAGGAGAATCGGACCGCTCAGCGCAAGCTTCCTGCCATTACAGGCCGATTCGAGTTTCGCGGAGAAGCCCGCTGAATGCTCTCGCGCGGCCGAGATCGAATTACCCGGATCGAAGTCAATGCGGAGTCACGCGGTACGAGGATCCGAATAAGAATTCGCTGTCGCGCCCGATTCCGCTTGGGGTGGATTCAATCAGAGGTGAAAATGCGGGTGAATCGCGAGGACCGTATCGCCGAGGGCCGCAGCCACTGGCTCCTCGATAAAGGCAAAAACATATTCGATTCCTATTACGGGGCTTATTCGTCCCACGGATCCGCCGGTCTTCTGCAGTCTTCCCTGCTGATGGGACCCGGTGCAAAGTGGATTTTGAATAGTTTCGAACGTTTCGCGAGTAATGGATATAATAACACTTGAGTGTAATATTTAATAATAATATTTAATATTAATATTGAACGATAATATTTAATAGTAATATTTAATTATAATATTGAATGATAATATTCGATAATAATATTTAATTATAATATCGAATGATAACGTTCAATAAGAATATTTAGTAATAATATTGAATGATAATATTTAATATTGATATTGAATGATAATATTTAATATTGATATTGAATGATAATATTTAATATTGATATTGAATGATAATATTTAATATTTATATTGACTGATGATATTGAATAATAATATTTACTATAATAATAATATTGCATGATAATATTCAATAATAATATTTACTATAATAATAATATTGAATGACAATATTCAATAATAATATTTACTATAATAATAATACTGAATGACAATATTCAATTATATCTACTATAATAATAATATTGAATGACAATATTCAATAATATTTACTATAATAATAATATTGAATGACAATATTCAATAATATTTACTATAATAATAATATTGAATGACAATATTCAATAATAATATTTAATAGGAATATAGAGTGATATTATTTAATAATAATGTTAAACAATATTTAATAACATTTAATAACAATATTAACGAATATTCACTAACATCTAACAACATTTAATAACAACATTCAAACGTTTCCCTTCCACATATCCGCACATCGCCAAAACTCGAATAAAATTCAAAGCGATCGCGTTAATTCGTACACCCGGTATATAACGCGACGCTGTTCGTGGCCCGATTTCCATCGTGTTTGGACTCATTCTAACCGGAAGAATCTCAGCACTCCATCGGTGCTACAATCACAAGAGTAAGACGGCAATCGTTGGAAATAGAATCGTCTTTCTCTCATGTTTATTTCGCTCTGTCGCGGTACAACTGTGCATTGTAGCCAGGTTCTATCGGAGCCACGGTACATTTTCCCAAAGAACGCGACGGAGCCCCATAGAAGAAGCCAGGAGGAGGGTAGTGGACGAGCCGAGAGGTCGAAAGGCAGAAAAGAATCGTTCGAGTGAGAGGTCGAAACGAAGCTGGCCCGCGGAACGTTCGCCGGGGGCAATTGAATCGGTTTCGCCCAATCAGCGACGCCGTTAATAGCAATCAACGATCCCCCCCACCCCTTACGGTCTTTGGCAAACGATCGGACTAATTACTGATCGGGATAAGGCGCGGGCAATGGCAATATGTGCACGGATATCGGACGTGCCGAACTCCCCCCTCCACTCCTTTCTGACCCGCGCTCCCATTCGCTCCCCTTTCTGCGATTTATTATCTTCTTCCAATTCGCGCTGTTACTTCGGATTCCCGTTCCTTCGTCGAGCCGTGTTCCTTCTTCCAATTCGCGCTCCATCTTCGATCCACTTTCCTTCTTCAATTTATGTTGTACGTTCGATTCGCGTTCTTTGTTCAATTCGTGTTATTTCGACGATTCGTTCTCTTTTCCGCGAGCGAGACTTTGGGTCGTGGAAATCGCTTTCGATGGAAGTTAATGTTGTGGTGTGGGCATAGTATCAAAAAACTGCGATAGGGTTCTTCTCGATAGGCCTTCGTTTCCAAGATATTTCGATTTTTATTTTGTTTCAATTATACTTTAATTTTTATTTAATATCAATTATATTTGTGGGTTATTTTTATTTCATTTCAATTATACTTGTGATTAATTCTTACTTAATTTCAACTATACTTGTAATTTTTATTTAATTTCATTTATATTTGTGAGTAATTTTTATTTCAGTTCTATTATACTTCCAAGTAATTCTTATTTAATTTCAATTATACTTCTAAGCAATATTTATTTCATTTCAGTTATATTTGTGAGTAATTTTTATTGCATTGCAATTATACTTATGAGTAATTCTTATTCAATTTCAATTATACTTCTAAGCAATATTTATTTCATTTCAGTTATATTTGTGAGTAATTTTTATTGCATTGCAATTATACTTGTGAGTAATTCTTATTCAATTTCAATTATACTTGTGATTAATTCTTAGTTAATTTCAATTATACTTATGAATAATTCTTATTTAATTTCAATTATACTTTTTTTTGTGAGTAGTTCTTATTTAATTTCAATTATACTTGTGAATAATTCTAATTCAATGTCAATTATACTTGTCAGTAATTCCTATTCAATTTCAATTATGCTTGTGAGTAATCCTAATTTAATTTCAATTATACTTGTGAGTAACTCTAATTAAATTTCAATTACACTTGTGAGTAATTTCTATTCAATTTCAATTATACTTTTGTGAGTAATTCTAATTTAATTTCAATTATACTTGTAATCAATTCTTATTTAATTTCAATTATATTTCTAAATTAATTTCCATATCATTACAATTACACTCGCTGTCAACATGAAATCACAATATTTCCAACAGACCCACAATGCAACAACATCAACGCCATCCGCCGCCGATATTTTTTACACAAGCGATCCGCGCAGAAAGTATAAGCCTGCACAATTTCCGTCCAAATTGCAGGCAACGGTTTGAGTGACGGGAAGGCACGGGAGGAGAGAACGAGGCGCTATAGTTCCAAGGGGGAATTAGAAGGGTAACGAGAGTCGGAGAAGGACAAAGGGAGTCCAAGAAGGACAAATGGAGACCTGGAACAGCGAGGAGAGACCGAGAAAGACGAGAGGCGAACGGGAAGGCGAGCTGCACCGGGGGGACGAGAAATACTTCAGGACGGCGGAGAGGGGTGGGGGGTGGAGTCTTCCACCGTGCGATAACGACTGGCATCAGCAGCGCTACCTACGACCTTCGTAGCCCTACGAGCTTAATGTACACAGCGAGGGGGATGAGGCATGGAAAGGGTGGCGAGGAGCGGCGAGGAGGGGAGAGGGGAGGAAGCAAGGTGTACTATACGTCAAGACAATAAGTACCATTAAGATAACAGTCGGTGGCGGGGGGCTTAGATAACCCTTGCACGGACCTCGGGGCGCCCCGTAATGGAGGATTCCATTTTATTCCGAGCGTTATTTTTGCCGTATCCACTGGCGGCGCCGCATCGTGCCGCGCGGCGCGAGTCCTCCGGTTTTTCGGTAACGATCCAATCTTTCGAGCGCCGACTAAGCCGGCAGTTTCATTCGAGGGCTCGCGATTGAATCCTCTTTCGCGCCGCCGTTTCCCGGCGCATGACGCAACCCGGCTCACAGGTGTCCCGTAAAAGGATACGCGCGATTTCTTCCTTCGCGCGCGGATTTTCGGTATTCCGGGACCGTTGCCATCGGCGGAAGTAGCGCGGAATTTTATTACGAGGCGCGAGCTACGCGTTCGCGCGAAAACGGGGGGAAAAGAAAAGGTGGACGTGACTTGTTGCCTTGTTAACGAAATTAACGAGGACGAAAAGTTATATTATTAATAAACTTCGGCTAACAAATTATAAATTGACGAGGACGGTAATTCCTCCTGGAAATGCCGAATTTTTGGTTCATCTGGATTTCTCTGCGCTAGTCCTGCGCTTATGTGATTTATACAGGCAGTCCCAAAATTGTGGTATTTCCGGGAAGTGTGGGGTTTCCGAGGTCGTTTGAAGCAACTTTTTCCTTGGCCAAAATGTTCTACGACGCTTCGTTTAGGAGTTATTAACGAAAAACGTACGGTGCCACGCCCCGTCCATCCTTGCTCCGCCTTCGCACTCCGATTGGTCCGCGTTTTTCGTTAATAACTCGTAAATGAAGCCACGGATTACATTTTCGCTAAGGAAAAAGTTACTTCAAATGACCTCGGGAACCCCTAATTTCCTGGAAATAGCATAATTTTTGGACGTCCTGTATATTCAACGACGACGACGACACGATATGAGCGCTAAAGAAATTGTTTTTAATTTGAAATTCAGATTCGTAATCGGAATTTTCAAAAATATATGTTCACCGATTTTTGTGAAAATCGAATCACTTTTTCAAAAATACATTCGTCATTTTTGTGTTTCTTGAATTTTCTGGTTCAGATCATCATCAGCAACCGTGTAAATCCTTGCATACAAATTTTCAACTATATCCGTTACCGTTTAATAAGCAAATGAAAATTAATCTTAATGATTGGAATGGGCCCAGTCGTGGTTACCATAAATTCTCAAAAATGTTCGCCGCCCAGAGGTTGATAAAAAATGAAAAAGATTCACAAAGAATATGGATCTGTTTCCTTCTTAATTTTTATTTCGTTCGGAGAACCACAGTCTAGCAAATACAACGATTATTATTATTATTATTATCATTATTATTATTATTATTATAGACACCCTTATTACACCAAACAATAGGAACTCCACTGCGTCGAGGTTTCGACTTGTTACCCTATTAAAAAATTAAAATAACTAACAAAGAATTTCGATCTGGTTTAATCTTAATTTTTACTTCGTACAAATGCTCGCAGTCTATCAAAGGACAACTATTAATATATATGCATATGTGTGTGTGCGCGCGTGCGCCCTTCTTGCACCAAGTAATGGGAACTCCATTGTCTGGCAGGCCCCGCCTACCGATCGGTCTTCGGGGATTCCGGAGCTGGTCGGGGCGACAGTCGCCGTCAAAAGTTACGGTATCCCGTCCCCTGTCTGCAGAATTCGACGGACTTTCGCATTCTTATCTACCCCGGAGCCGGATGAAATCCACGGACTCCCGTCGGCGAACTCGACTCCCAAAGACTGCGAGCGAATTCTAAGACAGAAGAGCACGATCGATCGCGCCGGTACTGCGGCGAACTTCCGACGGATTGACGAGAACAACGATATCCCGTTTCTATGATTTCGTTCGTTACGATGGAACAACGTATCGTAGATGTTCGGGTGGCTCTCTGTGATCGCATAAACCCCACTCAGCCAGCCGCAGATACAGAAAGTTGTCCCTAATTGACGCTCAGATTGTGCACAAATATGGACAATTTGGGGTCTTACCTAATACAGACTTAATGCACACCTAAATCAGATCTAAGTCAGACTTGATATGGACTTAATGAAGATCTAAATCAAGTCTAAGTCAAATCTAATACATAATTAATGCAGATCTAAATCAGATCTAAGTCAGGCCTAATTCATATCTAAGTCCGACTTAATAAAGACTTAATACAGACTTAAATCGAATCCAAGTCAGACCTAATACAGAATTAATGCAGACCTAAATCAGATCTAAGTCAGACCTAATTTAGATCTAAGTCCGATCTAAGTCAGACCTAACTCATATCTAAGTCAGACTTAATATAGACTTAATACAGACCTAAATCGGATCTAAGTTAGACCTGACTCATATCTAAGTCAGACTTAATACAGACTTAATGCAGATCTAAATCGTATCTGAGTCAGACCTAATATAGACTTAATGCAGACCTAAATCAGATCTAAGTCAGACACATTGTTTCACATTGAAATTTGAAGGATCTTTAAAGCTCGTTACAAAACAGATATAATCCCTCGAACAAATTTCTAAATTTTCTTATAAAAAAGCAGAATCAGACACCGAGCACACTTTCGTGTATTATCCAGAGATCATTCGGAAGTGTCCTTGAATCGCAAGTTGAAACACATCCGCGAAACGAAACCGTCAAAAATTGATTTTTGGCAGGTCAAAGCGGCCGGGACGGGCCCATCGAGCGCCAGATCATTAACTATGTTCTTTGTTCCGACGTCGAAACGGCTCCGCGCACAATATAACACAGCCTTCAGGGTCGTCGACCGACCGGTGACGACGAGCCGTCTCCTTCTGCCCGATGATGAACTTCAATTGAAACTCGGAATCGTTTCCGCGGGCGCGCGCGCGAGCCTCGCCGAATTACAGCCCCACTGTTTTTCTGCCGAGCCGGGCCACGTAACAATTAAGTCTTTAAAGTTTCGGAACGTTTCCGCGCGGGGATAATTGACTCGGTTCCCGAACCAGACGCAGCTCTATTATTACGTTCCGGATTCACATGCAGCGTGCACGAGTCACGATAGGCTTCGCCGGAATCGCGTTGCTGCATAATCACCGGACAAAACAGCCCGGACGGCCCGGAACTCCGTTATACCCGGATTTCTGCGATCATTTTTGTTGGGAATTTTACCGAGACGCGGCTCCAGGGATCGGGAAATGCTCGCGATAGACATTTATTATTAATATTTATGCGAAATAATGAAGACTGAAGAAACCCTGGACGTTCTTGCACTTTAGTTAATTAACTAAAATTATTGAAAGAAGAAAAACAGCGTTATCTAGCATTCATTCATAATTTACATTGATTTAGACGATTATTATTATTCTATAAAGATCCACGGCCCACTTATTCGATTCTTCGACTGATTCGAAACAACTTTTCCCTTTGCGAAAATTTTGTCCGAGGCTCCGTTCACGAGTTATTTAAAGAGAAACCGCGGATCAATCAGAGTACGCTCTGTCGCCCCGCCCACCATTCCAGTAGCCACTACCGCGTCACGTACGCCGTCGTTAGGGCGTAGCGCTAGCGCGATGAGTCATCACGCGCCGGTAATCGCTGGGCCCGAGAGCGGAGCCGTCGGCCGTTCTATCTTTCGAATCGCATAACTCGTGAACGAAGCATCCGACGACATTTTTACAAAGGAGAAAGTTGCTTCAAATCACCCGAAGAATCCGCCTATTCCATTGGACGAATTTTCAAGTGCAATAAGAGCTCTGGGATACCCTGTACAAAGTCACAGTCAAAGAACTCTCGACAGAGGAACAAATAAAAGTTGATATTTCAGTTGCACAATTAACAAAAACCGAGTAAAAATTCCGAGAAAGAAGATAAGGTTATCGGCGGGTTGAATGGGGCGCGTGGGAAGTCGGCAAGCGAAACAATGTCGGCGACGTTTGAGGAGCTGTTACGGCTTTAAAAACGCGACGGTCCGCAAGCCTTTCTTTCTCCGCGTGTTTCCACGACAATGTCTCCACTCGAAGAATTGATAACGACCGCTTTATTATTCCGCGCCGGCATTCAGCGAGCGAGCGAGCGAGCAGCGGACTTTTGCGGCCGCATTCTCGCTCCCTTGTCTTCGGTCGCGCGGCGCGACGAGGGACGGGCTAGGCGGAAGGGGGGGGGATCGTGAAAAGCCAGCCGCATTCGAGGCGCTTTGATAAACGCCGAGTGATGCTCTGGAAGCTTTTTAGGACATTATCCGCGGGAACACCTGTTACTGGCGCGTAGCCCGGTTCGCGGGTTTCAGCGGGGAAAAAACCGACCACCCCTCGTACCCGGCTTTGGGGAACGCTGCGAGGGAAAGCAGGGATGATGGAATTCGTGGCCACGGCGTACGCCCGTAGCCACAAGCTTATGGGATTGCGCGGTCTTAACATATATTAATCCAAGGATTGCCGCGGAGAAAGGGGCCCCCTCGATAACCACGTAATTCGCGGCAAAGAAGATTACCCGGGGAATCCGAATTTTTTCGTTCCCACGGTAATTCCGGATGTGTTGTCTTGCCACCCTTTTACGGATTCACGGCGCCGCCCGCCGGATAATGCCCCCCCTCTCCCGTCTCTAAAGAGGACGCGTCGCCATCGGCGTAACTCGGATCTGCGACCGGAGCCTTGACTTTACCGGCACGTGATTTTACAACAATTATTATTATATTTATTAGATACTAAAATTAACCGTAGAGGTGGATATTGTATCTCTCATGCTCAGTTGTACAGCATTTCAGTCCGATCGTCTACTTCCTCTGACCTCGAAATCTCTTGTGTACTTGTTTTTATACAAAGCGTCCCAAAAATGCCTCGCAGTCCGAAGATTAGAGTTCCTGAGGTCATTTGAGGCAACTTCTTCCTTTGCGAAAATGTTCTACATGGCTTCGTTCACTAGTTATTAACGAACAACGTCCAGGGCCACGCCTCCGATGGTCATCGCTCCGCCCGTGCTCTCTAATTGGTCCGCGTTTTTCGCCGATAACTCGTAAACGTAGCCTCTAAGAAGATTTTCGCTAAGGAAAAAGTTGCTTCAAATGACCCAAGGAACCCCCCCCCCCCCATTTCCAAATCATGAGACATTCTTGGGACACCCTGTATATTTTCGTGTATTCATAGAATATAAACTGACACATCGTCGCGTAAAAATTATAACCAAAATAGCGACGAACCAGAAAGGAAATTCGCCTCGATTATTTTCGGCGGCGTTTTCCTTCCGAGCACTATTCGACGCATAATGATTCCGCGAAAAGCAAAGCTCGTGTGGTTACTAGAAATATGAAATATCAGCCGGCGGATAAATCGCGAGTGGATACGCGCTCACCGAACATCGACGTGCCCCGGTAATGCATGTTTGTAAAAACGGCTGAATCCCTGGTAATGCGAAACGTCGCGATTCGTCATGTGAAAATGAGACTAATGCGGGAAATATTTCCTGTAATAAAGTCGCGGCGGTTCGTATAAATGTTCGAGCGCCGCGGGTTGCCTTCGCTCGCATAAATATTGCACCGGTGAACTACTCCGAGCCCGTATCCCGCGATCGTTCCCATGGTACCTATTTCACGGTTTACAATTACTCTATCCGAGAGCGATGAAATATTTACCGAGCCGATCGCGGGTGCGGGTTAAAGGCGTTCGGGGGGTCAATTTTGACTTGCGGTGCTCCGTGGCACGCTTTGCGTTCCACTCTCGCTGAAAAGCGCGTTGGAAAATTATTGCAAATTCTTCGACGAGAAGATTCCTGGCGCGATTCGAAGCAGTTTTGTCCTTTGCGAAAATGTTCTACCATGCTTCGTTATAGAATTATTCACGAAAAACGCGGGCCAATTGAAGGACGGCGCCAAGACGGCACTGGCCCTGGTCCGCCCACGGAGCGCGCGGTCACTGGCGCGCGGTGATTCATCGTTCCAGCGCCACGCCTCAGCGGTAGCGAGCGTGACGCAGCAGTGGCCGCTTGGCCATGGGGCGGGACCGCGGCGCGTTCTGATTGGTCATTGTTTGTCCTTAATAACTCGTCAACGGAGCCGCGTATAAAATTTTCGCCGAGGAAAAAGTTGCTTCGAATCGCCTCGGGAATCGTCTGCTTCAAAGGCTAACATTTCTGGAACATTCTGTACGCCTGACGGTACAAGAGCAGCGCTAATTAATCTCAAGCAAGCAGCCTGTCATGGCGGGCTATTATTTATTAATTAAAATCCCCGTAATCGTGCGGCCGGCGATTTTCCGGCATTCGTCGCGCTGATTAATTGCCCGCTCCCAGGTAGAGACGGAGAGTCTGCTATCGCGATTCCCGGGCAACGCCGCGAGCCAGTTTTGTCATTCCGGATCATAAAACTCCGTAATGACACCGGAGTCACGGTCGCGCCCCAGCGAGCGGGATCTGTCGATCCCGGATATAGATTGAACGGGGAAGGCTGCTGCAATATGCAACTTGGCTTCTCAATTTCTTCGCCGCGCTTTCACGCATGGGATGGAATCCAATCGGTGGCCTACATATCCGCTCGACGCTACCCGTCACGACAGGATTCGCGTACGAGAAATCTCTATAATACGTCGCTTCTCTCCTCTCCCCCCTCTCGCCACCCCGCGCCACCGGAAGTTGTACCTTATATTCCGGAACCTTTCCGGGACTCGGTGCGACATTATGCGTTTTAATTAAAGGGGGGCAGAAGTGTATAAGGGGTTGCCACTATTAGAAATAAATTATAAAAATATTATTGATACATTATTAAATAAATATTATTAAAATAAATTGTTAAAATTATACCTTCGTTAATCATTTAATCGAGTTCAGAGCAACGTGCTTCGATTTTCCGAATTTTTGTTCTCACTTTAAATTGCACTTCGGTTTACAATAATTATGCAATTTACGTAGCGAACTGTCTCACGTCCGTTATAATTTATCGTCTCGTGGATGTAACAACCGCCGAAGCGTATAAACTCCGAATAAAAGCCGAGTGTTCCTCGTGTTTGTAGCTAGAGGGGAATCAGCTCCGAATTCTGCGGAAAGAGCGTTAGACGTGTCTCTAAGCCTCGCCCCAGTTCCCCCGGCGGCCTGGGGGCGGTTGATACGATATTCCCGCGAAGGACGATATATTATGCGCGATAACCTGAGTGCGGAAACGGGAAAGAGTTGTTCTCCCGTAACTTGGCTGAACTATCGCTGATTCCGAGATATTTGCCGAGGATTACCTCTTCGTTTAACTTCCGTGAGCTGGCTCGCCGCGGGTGAGGCCGGCCGTGTGTGCATGCGACGGCACCGAATTGAAAGACAGAGAGAGAGAGAGAGAGAGAGAGAGAGAGAGAGGAGAGAGAGATAGACAGTCAAAGAGACAGAAAACACACGGACAGAAATAGAGAAGGAAAAATAGGGAGGAAGGGATAGAGGAAAAGATAGAGAAAATTAGAGAGAGGAAAATAGAGAAAAAAATGGGAAAAGTAGGGAAATAGAGGGGGAAATGGAGACGGGAAATAGGGGGGAAAGAATGGAGAGAAATAGGGAAAATTAGAAAGAGGGAAATAGAGAAAAATTAGAGGAAGGGAAATGGTGGTAAAATAGGAAAAATACGGAAAAGAGAGAGAGAGAGAGAGAGAGAGAGAGAGAGAGAGAGAGAGAGAGAGAGAGAGAGAGAGAGAGAGAGAGAGAGGAACATAGGGAAAATTGGGAGAGACGACGAAATAGAGAAGAGAATAGAGAAAATTAGAACGCGGAAATAGAGGAAAAATAGGGAAAATTAGAAGCAGGAAAATGATGGAAAAATAGAAAAAATGCGGAAAATATGGAGATGGAAAAGGTGGAAATAGCGAGAGGAAAAGAGATGGTAATTAGGGAGGAAGAATTAAAGAAAAGAATAGAGAAAATTACATCGAGGGAAATAAAGGAAAAATAGAGGAAAATTAGATGGAGGGAAATGGTGGAAATATAGGAAAATGGAGAGAGAAAATAGGGAAAATAGAGAGAGAAATACATAGAAAGGAGAAGGGAAATAGAGAGAAATGAATAGGGGAAAAGAGGGAAAATTATAACGTGGGAAATAGTGGAAAAATCGAGAAAACAGAGAAAAAGGAAAAGGGAAAATATGGAAAATAGAGAAAAAGGAAAATAGGGAAAATAGGGAAAATAGAGGAAAAAGAAAAATAGAGAAAAAATGAAAAGGGAAAATATAGAAAAAGAAATACCGGAGAACCATAGAAAATCGGAGCGAATGAAATGGACGAAAAATCGTAAGAAATTGTGAAAACGGAGCAAGAAATAGAAGGAGATAGAGAAAAATAAAGGGGGAGAAACACATATAAATAAAATCGGAAGAAAAAGAGAGGTAGAAAGACGCGACACGTAAACGTCAGCTTCGCAGTATGACGTCGTCGTCTCCTGGAGCAGCTCGGAACGAGTCGCACGAGTTGAACGCCGGGAGGGGGTGGGGGCGGGGGGTTGAGCGAGCGCAGGGGCAGGGGTCACCTGGCGGAAGGAAATAGGTAAGGGAAGAAGTTGGATGGTGGCGAAGATGAGAACTGGGAAGTACCGCGAGAAACTTCGACGCGAACTCCGCTCCGGGTCTCGTCGAGCGAACGATGAAACTAGCGTTTTCATAGGTGGAGGGGTCCACGCTCTTCTTCCGTCTATTCTCCAGTCAGGTATCTTGTCCTACATGACCGGAACTTGAATGTCGTTCGAGATCTCGCCGCGATGCCAGGAATTTACGATCATTAGAGTCTAGTCGAATCTTTGGAAGTCCCGGTAACAAGGACCTGGCCGGGGGGTGGGGGGAAGATAGGGAGATGGTCGGTCGCGATTAACGAAGAACTGACCTCGACCGACCCTCCGGTTGGACCGGCGAGGTTGGTTTTACCGGGACGGGTATCGCTCTCGGAACGCCGAGCAATTTGTTCGCGGCGCCGTTGACGAGCTGACGTGACGATCGCCGTGGAACAACTGGTACGCAATGTCGGAGATTTGATGAACCGGAGATTTGGATCCGGACCCAGGCTCCGACGGCTGGGAATGAAACGGCCGGGAGAACGAACTGGGCACGGGAATAAAGTAGCCGCGGCAGTAAAACCGGCGACACGCTCGGGTTTTATAAACAGGCCGCGGATTTTTATGCAAAATAAACATTGTCTTCGTTGATTACGATGTGTAGGAACTACGGGGATATTTACATGATTATTCATATCATTTATATCGTTTCTCGATCGTTTTAATACAGTCGACGTTAATGAAATAATATTTTCGTTATTGTCGTAATAAAGGCTTTTGCGATTTATGCAGACGATGCATAGAAGTGCATAGAATGCATAAAATTCATGTTGAAAATGGGTCAAATCTGTAATCGATTTACTGAATATATTTTTGAAGAAAAAAGAGAGGAAAAAATACGGAAAACTGAAGGTAGGAAATGGAGGAAAAATAGGAAAAATACGGAAAATTGAAAAAAAGGGAAAATAGGGAGAGAAAAATAGAGAAAATTGAAAGAGAAAAGTGGGAATAAAGGAAATTACAACGATGGAAATAGAGGAGAAACAGAAAAAAATAGATAGGAAAATAATGAGAAATAAATAGAGGAAAAATAGGTGAAAATTAGAGGGAGGAAAATAGAAGAAAAATAGGCAAAATATAGAGAAAATAGTGGACATATAGAGAGAGAAATAGTGGAAATAGAGATGGTAAAATAGAGAGAAAAGAATAGAGGAATAAATAGAGAAAAATAGAGCGTGGGAAACAGGTAAAATAGGAGAAAATGAATGGAGAAACAGGTAGGGAAATAGAGAGAAATAAATAGAGAAAAAATAGAGAAAACTACAGGAAGGAAAATACAGGAAAAATAGGGAAAATAGAGAAAATAGAGGAAAAAATAGAGAAAATTAAAAGGAGGGGAATAGAGGAAAAGTAGGAAACATAGGGAAAAAAGAGAGAGAAAAATAGGGAAAGTAGAGAGAGAGAAAAATAGAGAGAAATAGAAATGGAAATTAGGGAGGAAGGAATAGAGAAAATTAGATCGTGGTAAATAAAGGAAAAATAGGGAAAATAGAGAGAAAGAGAAATATAGAGAAAATAAATATGGAAAATAGAGAGAAAGGAGTAGAGGCAAAATTAGAGAAAACTACAGAAGGGAAATAGAGGAAAAATAAGAGAATAGGAACAGAGAGCAAATAAAAAGAAATGGAGAAGGAAAAATAAAGAATGGAATTCCGGAGAAAATAGAACAAATTAGAACAAGAAAACAGAGGAAAAATAGAGCAAATAAAGAGAAAGCAATATAGAGAAAAAATATAGAAAATTCGAAAAACCGAAAAAGTCCCTCTATCGTTTCTCAACCTAGCTTCGAAGAAGTCGTTGAGCCGTCAAAGTTTCCACGAATGAGAATTTCTCAGCCTATTTTCCCGAGCTGCCTTCACAGCATCGAAAGAACCATAATTTGCATCGCGCCTGTTACACGGACCATCTCGGCCGCGTATTAATCGGCGGCCGGGACGTCGGCGTTGCGCGTCAGAAACCAGATCGTTCACGGTCGGCGAATTCGATACGGTCACGGGCGCGTGGTGTCACGAGGCCGACAGAATCGCGGCGCGTTCGACGTTTCATGTTTTATCGGTTCTCGAACGGAAGGACGCTCGTTATCGCGGACGGTTTCCGTTGCCGACGTTCCGGCCGGCCACGGAACAACTCGACCTAGTTCTTTATTTCGGGATTTTACGGTATTATTTTACGATATTTCGCGGTATTATTTGACGGTATTTTACGGTATCATGCGGTATTTTACGGTATTTTGTGGTATTTCGCGGTAATATTTGACAGTATTTTACAGTATTATGCGGTATTTTACTGGATTATGAGGTATTATACGGTATTTTACGGTATTTTAGGGTATTATGCGGTATTTTACGGTATTTAACGGTTTTCACGGTATTAATTGACAGTATTTTATGGTATTATGCGGTACTTTATGGTATTTTACGGTATTTTGCGGTAGTTTACGGTATTTCACGGTATTTCACGATATTAATTGACAGTATTTTACGGTATTATGCGATATTTTACAGTATTTCACGGTATTATTTGACAGTGTTTTATGGTATTATGCGGTATTTTATGGTATTTTACGGTATTTCACGGTATTTCACGGTATTAATTAACAGTATTTTACGGTATTATGCGGTATTTTATGGTATTTTACGGTATTTTGCGGTAGTTTACGGTATTTCACGGTATTTCACGATATTAATTGACAGTATTTTATGGTATTATGCGGTATTTTACAGTATTCCACGGTATTATTTGACAGTATTTTATGGTATTATGCGGTATTTTACGGAATTTCACAATAAGTCACAACATTTCACGATATTGAAACATTTCTCGACCCAGTTCTTTATTTCTTCGGTAATTAACCGAGAAGCAGATCGCGCGCGATAGAGCTGTCCAGAGAGCGGCCCGGCCCGGGCCGGTCTCGGCTTGGGGGAAAGAGATTATGCGCGCGTTGCGATTTCCTCGAAACACCGGCCGGCAGCCTGCAATTTATGCCAGCGGCGCGCGGCCCACGGACAGCTACCGAGCCCCATCGGAGGGCCGGCCGCTCTGATTATGGCGTTATTGGTATGCAGTTCGCGCATCCCTACCTCTTCCGCGTGTTTTTCACCACCTACCGCACAACGGACCGCCATTGCTCTGCGTCGCGGGAGCGGAACGATAACTTTCTGTGAAACGATAACTTCGTGTGGCAAACAAGCTTTTTGAAATTCCGGCCGCGTGGGAAACATGATCAATTCGACGCTCGAGGGGCGGACCTGCGTTCGCGGAAATATAACCGAGTGTACGCTAAACGACGTTTATAATTTTATTTGTCGATTCGTTGTAATTTTAAATAACTGGCTAAGTCACTTCGAGGTTATTTCGTAGACCATAACGACACATGTGGACGTTTCAATTAATTGCTGGAAGCTTGATAATTGAGTATCAATATTTACACTCTAGATCCAATTTTATTTATATTATATTTATTATATTATTTATATTTGTTATGTTGTGCTATACTTATTATACTATATTATATCATATTTGTTATATTGTGCTACGTTTATTATACTATATTATATTATATTTGTTATATTGTGCTATATTTATTATACTATATTATATAATATTTGTTATATTATGTTACATTTATTATACTATATTATATTATATTTGTTATATTGTGCTACATTTATTATACTATATTATATTATATGTGTTATATTGTGTTACATTTATTATACTATATAATATTATATTTGTTATATTATGCTATATTTATTATATTATATTTACTATATTATATTTAGTATATTATATTTTTCATATTATGCTATCTATATATTTATTATATTATATTTGCTATATTATATTATATTATATCATATTCATATTACATTTTTATTTATCTAATTTGATTTATTATCCGCGTCCAAACAGACCCGAGCACCGGAGAGAATGTACTCGTACATCTAAAAGCTAAATCGACTGCGACGAATAAGAACCGCGCTTAAACAAGTGATCGCAGAAAGCTGTTCGGAAGCCGGCGAACGTACGGCCGGTTCGTAGAAAAGTATCGCGGGAGCGTAGGCGCGTGTCCCAATTGGAAAAGTAAAGCCGGTCGGTAAAAACCGAGGGCAGCGGGCGCGGCGGCTGGGGCGGCGGTGGTCGCCTCTAAATGACTGAGCGGCGCGCGGTAGCCCCATTTAGCGGGAGCCGCCGGGTTTGACGAGGAAATCGAATTCCCGGCAATAATTGTCTCCAAACGTATGTAATCTGGCCGTGGAAGGGGAGGCCCGCGGAATCTCCTTCCCACGTTGATTCGATTTCCCGTCGCTCCGGATAGTAGCTTCCGGCGAAATCCCCCTGGCGCCCTCTGGCACGACGGTACGTGTATACGGGATCCACCCAATAAGATCGCGTCGGTGCACCTGGCGACTCTAACCGGTGAGTGAGAGAGAGAGAGAGAGAGAGAGAGAGAGGGAGAGAGAGCGCACTTGCCCCCCCCTCCCACCGCCGCGCCACCGTTTCTGGCCCGGCCCACCCACCCGGTCTCGCTCCCAAAGGCATCGGTCAAATTCGATTTTCCTTTTACACCGAGCCGAGCCCGAGCCGAGTCGAACCGAACCATTCGGAATAGCGATCAGTTCTAGCGCCGAGGGAGGACCTTATTCAGGAAGTTCGCGTTGGCTACTATAGGGCCGGCCAGTCAGTCAGCCAGCCATCCGGCCAGCCAGCCGGCGAGTGAAGTGGTAAACTAGATACGGCTACAGATAGGAAGGGAATAGAAGCAGAACCGGGTCAGCCAGCCAATCCCCTCTGCAAGGCACGCCAATCTCCCTACCGGTAACATTCACGTGCACATCCTCGAGAGCGCATCCCTCTACCCATCTTTCCGCCTTTCCGTACTTCCTCCACCTCCGCCACCTCGTCCTCTCCCTTTCTGTTTTCCCGCATTTTCTCTCCTCAATTTCCCCGTTTTCCATTCGCTTGCCCGAATATGTACGTACGAATCGCACTTACACTCCTTCCCCCAACTCCCTCTTAGCCGCCCGCGCCGACGGCTCCGATGCTCTCCGCTGCTCTCCCCCCTGCCTCTGCGCGATTCCCTTCCCAGCCGCGATTCCCTTCAACGATTCTCTCTTCGTCGTCGCACTCCGGAGGATTCCAGGTGAAAAAGTGACGAGGGCGAGCCGCGTCCGTACACGTAGAACCGGACTGCGAATCTTGCAAAGCTGGAACTCCGTCGATTCCGTTGCCAGGATTGCATAATGCGCGCTCGAAAATCCTTGACGAGATGCTCTCTCTCTCCCGCGTTTCCTCGCTCTCTCGCGTTCTCTTTCTTGCGCTCTCTCTCTCTCTCTCTCTCTCTCTCTCGTGTTCTCTTTCTTGCGCTCTCTCTCTCTCTCTCTCTCTCTCTCTCTCTCTCTCTCGTGTCTTCTCTCTCGCGCACTCTCTCTCTCTCTCTCTCTCGTGTCTTCTCTCTCGCGCACTCTCTCTCTCTCTCTCTCTCTCGTGTCTTCTCTCTCGCGCACTCTCTCTCTCGCGTTCTCTTTCTTGCGCGCGCTCTCTCTCTCTCTTGTGCTTTTTTCCTTGCGCGAAAGAGAGAGAAATATATATATAATATATATATATAAAAGGTATATATAATAAAATATATATATATATATCTTGCTCTCTCTCTCTCTCTCTCTCTCTCTCTCTTTCTCTCTTTCTCTCTCCCAGCAGCCTCAAAGGCGAATCCATTGCACCGCGTCGCAGAACTTTCGCGGCTTCCATCGTCGACGTCTAGCCGAGTAACGGAGACCCGGAGCGTCGGCTACGTTGTCGCAACGATGACTGATTGCCGGGAATATATATCTGTGCGAGGACCGCGACACCGATGCGATCTCATCGCATGAGCGGACTGTTTACCTAGAGGACATAGAACACCGCGCGAAATTGCACCGGGCCGACTCTACGAGACCTCGTGGACTTTGCGGCTCGCCTGCAGGTGGCCACCTTTCCCGCTGCCGCCCGATGCATCGCCGATTTATTTGTGCACCGTGGCTCGAATGTAGCCAGTGCAGCTGACGGGAGGGGCTGACGGGTCCTATAGCAGGCTTCGCGAAAATATTGATGAGTCCCAAATAACATCGTTTGCTAAAATACTATATTTAATTACAAATTAAATTTAACGCTTATCCCCTAAATTTTTTAAATTATTAATATATATATATTTATGTACCATTTTTATAATTTTAAATCTTTTTTAAATTATTAGTAAAATAAATAAATAATTATTATTAATAAATATTATTAATAATTTATTTTTTTATTATTAATAAATAAATAATTATTAATATATATATAATGGTATCATATCAATAATACATAAATATATAATAAATAATTTTAATATACGAATGAAATTGATCTCCAAAAATACAGCATATAAATTCCGACCACGATTGTTATTTCTAGGGACAGCGTTGCCGTATTAATCGAATGAGCATCAAATTAAGCGACACGCGGTCGTAACCGGCTTACGCGCTGGAGGGCTCCCCGATCGCATATTAATACAGAGCGCGCGGCCGGTCCTGCGTTGGGCTTAGTATGCAGACGTGAACGGTACGTGAAATTAGGCTCGACTGCGACGAGGATGACGGAACGAACGGCCGGATCTTGAGGCCGGTGTTCGCGCGGTGTTCTACGAGGCCGTGCGTGTCTCGCGTGTGCGTGCTCCGCAATCAGTTAATTAACTGCGCGCGGCGCGAAGCGGCGCGGCGCGTCGTGTCGCATCGCGCCGGAAACGCGCGACTAATTCGGCGGGCATCGGGGCACGCGTTTTTCGCAATTAGGCTAGGCCGCGTGCAAATCACGCGACGGAGTTATGCAAACTAGTAATTATTTCGTTAGCCGGGTGCGTGATCGCGCACGAGACCCCGGCCGCACGGAGAATTCCGAGCCCGACGGCGCGACGCGGCACAAAGGCCGCACACGCGTTACCCCGCCGCCGTACGCCTCGATTATTTTGGAACATTAGTTTGGCCAGCGGCGACGCTCGTTTAATTGTTCCAATTTCGGTCACGGCTAATTGTTCCGGAAGCGCGAACGGGACGAGCGCGGTCCGGCGCCCCGGCCGCCGTCGGGACGCGTTCTCCCTTCGTGACGACGATCCGAGAAAAGTACGCGGTATTTTAAAAAGTGGAAAATTCGGTATTTTGAGGTATTATTTTACGGTATTTCACGGTACTTTGTGGTATTTTACCGTATTTTACGGCATTTTACGGTATTTTATGGTATTTTATGGTATTTTACGGTATTATTTTGCGGCATTTTACGATATTTAACGGTATTTTGCAGTATTTCACGGTATTATTTGACAGTATTTTACTTTATTTTACGGTATTATGCGATATTTTACGGTATTTTACGGTATTTCGCAATATTTTACAATATTTTACGGTATTTTACGGTATTTTGCGGTATTTCGCGGTATTATTTAACAGTATTTTGCGGTATTTTAGTGTATTATGCGGTATTTTACGGTATTTTGTGATATTTCGCGGTATTGTTTGACAGTATTTTACTTTATTCTACGGTATTATGCTGTATTTTCCGGTGTTTTACGGTTCACAATATTTTACGGTATTTTGCGGTGTTTTGCGGTATTTCACGGTATTATTTGACAGTATTTTACTTTGTTCTACGCTATTATGTGGTATTGTAGGGTATTTCACGATATTTCACAACATTTCACAACATTTCACGATATTTTACCATATTTCACGACATTTTGCAGTACTTTGTTTAAGCAACAATTGCACGGTACGCGCGCACGTATAACAAAAATTCAAATTCATCGACCGGGATTTACGAACGCTACCGTGCATTCGTGTCGCCGGAGAGTTATCTGCGGCTATTGAATCCCGGCGGAGCGGGCCGCTCAAGGCAGCACGATTTTCTTTCGAAAACAAGGCGCTCGCCATCCATTTTGCGTCCACCCGATCACCGATAACCTTCTACGCCGAACGGCGCCGTGTTCGCGAGCCCGTTTAAAGTATCGCGGGGTCCTCCTGCTATGGATCCGGCGGTCCCTTTCGCGGGGCATAACGCCGGGTTAGGGCCGAACGTGACACGTAAAAATATCATGTAGGGTACCGATACATCACGCGATCAGATAACGGCCGCGCGGAGCCTCGGCTCCGTCGTTTGTCGTCCCCGATAGAATCTCGGCCCAGTGGCCGCTCGCTTTATTTTTGCACCCAACTATTTTGATGACTCAACTGCTGGACGGGCCCAAGGGCGACCCCTCTCCCCTCCGACCGCCGCCGGGACGTGTATACGAGGTCGCCGAGGCTAGTGCTGCACCGGTTTTTTAAACCACGAGATTCTGAGATTTCTTGGAATTTCCGCGAAATTAACGCGCCGTCTGTCGACGTTTACAACATTTTCGTTATGCGCAAGTCGTTTTCACGCTTCGGTTTCGCAACGAGCGCCACGGGGATGATGTGTCGGGTTTCCTGAAAGTCTAATTCAGGTCTGTACGGTGCCCGAAATGCCAAATTTTAGGTTACAGCGGAATGACTAACTCTGGAATAATCCAAACGTTTGCTTGATATTAACTATTTAGCTACACCGGGTGTCCCAAAATTGTGGTACTTTCGGAAATCGAGGGATTCCTGAGGTCATTTGAAGCAACTTTCTCCTTAGCGAAAATGTTCTACGAGGCTTCGTTTACGAGTTATTAACGAAAAACGTCTTCGCCCCGCCCTCGCTCCCTAATTGGTCCGCGTTTTTCGCTGATAACTCGTAAACGAAGCCTCGCAGAGCATTTTCGCAAAGGAAAAGTTGCTTCAAATATCCTCAGGAATCCTCCAGAGATTGCGAGACATTTTCGGGACACCCTATACAGAGTGTCCTAAAATTATGGTACTTCCAGAAAATATGAGGTAACTGAGATCATTTGAAGCAACTTTCCCCGTAGCAAAAATATTCTACGAGCCTCCGTTTTCGAGTTATTAACGAAAAACGTACGACGCCACGCCCCTGCCTGTCTTCGCTCCACCCTCGCTCTCTAATTGGCCCGCGGTTTTCGCTGATAATTCGTAAACGACGCCTCGCAGAGCATTTTCGCAAAGGAAAAAGTTGCTTCAAATGGCCGCAGGAACCAAGAAGGATCAACGATTCGACAACCCTCCAGCTTCCGATTGTTTTCGTCGGGGAGACACCGAGATTCGCCGGTCGAGGGACGGCTGATTTTTTTCTCCGAGCATCTTCTTCCCTCAGCCGTCGAGGAAACATCAATCTAACCGCGGCAAAAGCAACCCCCGCCGAAGTTCTGCGGCCGGTGACCGCAACAAAGGGGCGGGGGGAGCAGTGAGACGGGGCGAGCATCGGGGGAAAGTAACTTCCAATTACGCGGATGCCTGTTCGTCCCCCGTTTTTCGCGGCCGGCAATCTAGCCGTTGTCAACATGTTTGTTAAAGGGAGCCGCCGGACGGACGGGATTGAACGAAACCGGACTGCCTACCCCCCTCCCTCCCCAACCGCCGAACTACAGTACCAGCGTCACCCCCGCTCCGCGCTTCGATAACTAATGACAGTTCGCGGGAAGTTGTCCGCCCTAAGTTTTCCAATCGGCCGAAAACTTGCGGACTGACATTTACCTAGAAGAATTCGGCGGTCGCCAGACAGCGGGGACACGGTTCCCGACACTTTTATCGAGACGCCAGTCCGCTGCACCGGTCTCATAAAGCGGGTAAAATTAAATCCGAAAAACATTCTCTTCGATTGTTCGCAGCCCGCAATAACGTGAACCGGTTGAAAAATTTTTGGAGGATCACTGGGTTTATTTTGGTTATCTGATCTTAATTTTATTTTAATTTTATTTAATTTTATTTAATTGTATTTAATTTTGTTTAATTTTGTTTAATTTTATTTATTTTTATTTATTTCTATTTAATTTTGTTTAATTCTATTTATTTTTATTTTATTTTACTTATTTCTGTTTAATTTTATTTAACTTCATTTAATTCTATTTAATTCTATTCAATTTTATTTAATTTATTATTTATCTATTA
This sequence comes from Megalopta genalis, assembly GCF_051020955.1. Lineage (NCBI taxonomy): Eukaryota > Metazoa > Arthropoda > Insecta > Hymenoptera > Halictidae > Megalopta > Megalopta genalis. The sequence goes on along the minus strand of NC_135026.1, from coordinate 4,121,302 downwards.
CTTATTCACTTTATTTTAATTTTATATAATTATTTTATTTGACTTTTTGATATTTGATTTTGCGGCCTGTTTTATTATAAAATTTGTGTCGTCTTCCGTGAACCCCGTCGACCCTTAGCACCGAAATAGCAATAAAATGCGTAGACGCAGGTCTAGGAAAAATTGCAGCAACTCGAAATGTGGCATTTCCCGGGGAAATTGCTGTAGTTGGGGAAAATGACGCGCGATTCGAAGGAGTGGATCGTCGCGTGGATATTGGCCGGCCGGGAGAAATTGGAATAATTGCGGCGGCACGGCCGATCGAAATAATCGAACTATTTTAGTTCGAACGAAACCGTTTAAACGATCGAATAGAGCCGCGGTCGGGCGCGCCGCGAATTGCCGGCGATTTTATTCAATCGGAGCGGAGCCGACCGCCGGCGTACACGCTTGCAAACGAAATGTCACGGCCGAGAGCCGTTCGTTGTGACGATTCGCGCTGATCGGCCGGAAACAGGAACGCAATATTGCGATATCTAATTACGCTACCAAGGTTTCCTGGTGCGCTGCCGTTCGTTCCATCGATACGGTACGCGGGAGGCGCGTGGCACCCGTTGTGTCCAATTCAGGCGCGAGCCTCGCTCTCTGAAATGAACGAACGCCGAGAAACGCGAGCCGCGCGAAGTCGACGAAAATGAGACGCAATGTTAGACAAGCGCCGGAATTTCTAATGAAACCTTCTTCGAGATCGGACCCAGAAGAAGTCAGATTTTTTTGCTGATGTCACTGGGCCTAGTTTCGTCTACAAAAGTCAACGTTTCAACGTAAATAAAGTAAATAAAGTAAATGAAGTAAAAATAAAGAAAGTGAATAAAGTAAATAAAGTAAATAAAGTAAAAATAAAGAAAGTAAATAAAGATAAATAAATAAATGAGAAAAAAATAAAATAAAAACAAAACATAAAACAAGAAGACAAATAAATAAAATAAATAAAGCTAAATAAATAAATGCGAAAACAAATAAAAACGAAGAATAAAACAAGAAGATAAATAAAGAAAGAAAATAAAGAAAAATAAATAAATAAAAAAATAAATCAAGAAACAAAAAATAAAGCAAGACAATAAATTAAAAGACAAGAAAACGTAAATAAAGAAAAGACAAAAAAAATGTAAAAAAAAAACAAAAAATAAATAAAAGCAAATTAAAATAAATGTCCGATAAAAAAACAACTTTAAAACAGAAAGAAAAAATGAAAGAAAATGAACGTCGAAGTTTCTCCACGAAGTTTCTTAAGCGATATCGGCGAATGTCGACCGCAGACAGGGATTTCGATTCGGCCACGGACACTGCCGGCGTTGTTTTCTAATCGATCGAGTTTCACGGACGAACGTCCGGCGAACAGAGCGGGCTGCTCGAAAGCGGCGAAAGCTTGCGAATTTGTTTGCGTATCATCCTGTAAACATTCAGTTTGTGATTGTACCCGGCGGACCCGGCCATTAAACTCGTGTTTCGGATTACCGCTAATTCCTCGCCGGGTGGCCGCGTCGCGGCGCGCCGGATTAGTCGAAGATTAAGCTGTTGGACACGTCGCCAGGCCCGGGCTCCGTTGGAGCACGGAAGGAGACTTCTTCGACCGGAGGGGTTTCCTTACGAAAGCGTCTTTTCCGGCCGAGCGAAAAGTTATCGACGCGGCGGCCCGCTCGAGGTTAAATTGGATAAGCATCGCCGGGTCGTAACTTCCTGGACCGGCGGAACGATGAAAGTAAAACAGCGCGGAAAAAAAGGCGCGCTCGTGATTGGCGAGAGGGGATGTCGGCAGTCGGAAGCCCGTAGTAGGTTTTTATCGAGCGAGCTTCCAGGAAATTCGAGAAAGTCGCTGCTTCGTGTCTGTTGACCAGTTGACTGTGTTCGACGAGTATACTCGTCACGGAGAATTGACAGTATATATATATATATATATATATTTTGCGTCATAACGAATATACTCGTCATGGAGAACTTAGAGTATTTTGTATCACGACGAGTATACTCGTCACGAAGCAATGTCAATATTTTGCGTCACGACGAGTATACTCGACACAGACAATTCGCAGTATTCTATGTCACGACGAGTATACTCGTCATGCGCAAGAAATAATAACCATTGACTATTTAATCATTTAGCTGTGTCTGACAAGTATACTCGTCACGAAGCAATGTCAATATTTTGCGTCACGACGAGTGTACTCGTCACAGACAATTCGCAGTATTCTATCTCACCACGAGTATACTCGTCATGCGCAAGAGTACTGACCATTGCCTATTTAACCAGTTAGCTGTGTTTGACGATTCCTGGCGATTTCACATAAAAATTGGCCAACATTGACAGACGATAACTCCGCGAAAAATCGTCGCAGAACGATGACTTTTATGTCAAATTGAAGCCTGAAATCTCTACTTCAAGCTGCTCTTACTCGATTTTAAATTACGCGCACGCTCGCCGCAACAACCCTTTAAATGCGAAGCCCCGTTCGTCATATTAATAAACTTTGACGAAATGCACGGACCTCGTAAAATTTCTTTCGAGGATGCCGTTTCGATCGAAATGAAGCTCGATCCTTCCTCTTTAATCCGCAGGAAAAGAAACACGACTGCGATTTTTTGTCGCAAAGTTACAGCACTTCGTAGCGACCCTTGCATTTTCGTCGTGCCTCGATGACATGTCACTTCAAAGTGACGTAACTTCGCGAGAAAAAATCGCAGTCGCGATTCCTTTCTCTCAAATTAAAGAGGAAAAATCGAGCTTCCCTTCTTTGTAAACGGCGTCGCCGGAAAAAATTTTTCGAAGTCCGTGCATCTCGTCAAACTTCGCTATTTTCAATACAACGAACACGGCTTCTTCGCATATATATAGGGTGTCGCATCCGTAACACTTACCCTGTATATTTTTGACTCAATTCCTCATCTATCGTCAAGTCGAATTCAATCATTTATGACCTGGTCTATTATTACATTATTGTTACCTTATTTACTGTATTGTCACTTATGATTTGCTCTATTGTTACCCTAACCTGCGAGCAAACGTTAAAATCATATTGACCAAAAAAGAAAAAAGAAAACAATGTTCCGAGCTACGGTGCATTGACACAGAATTTCTCATTCACGGCAGCCGCCGAGGAATTATCGCTCCAAGAAGAGCGTAAGAATCCTCGAAAGAATTTCCTTCGGAAATGAAAGTTTATTATGCGACTCCGTTAAGCCGGTACCCGGTCCGGATTAAACCGGAAATAGTATCCGTCAAGAAAAGTCGGTCGGTATGTGTTGTAAATTAAAATGGTAAATCATTCAGCGTGGAGCGGGCCTGTAACGAACAGCTGGAATTACTTTTTCCCGGGACGACGGAAGGGAACGGCGGCGCCGATTTTTACGCGGCCGCGATTCCCCGCTTATCTAAATGCATTTATTCCGCGTGACTGGATCAGCTCTCGCGTTTTCCAATTCTGATGCGCTCGCCGCGCAACGCCGCGCCGCAATAATCGCAAAATAATCTGGTTACGCGGCCGCGGGACGTATTCGCGGGACAACGCCGATAAACGGCGCATTATGTAACGCCGTAACATCGGCGAGGCGCGCGCGAACAAAGGGGGAAAAAGCCGAGCCCGAAAGTACGCTGTTCCGCTGTCCGATTCTAATTTCGTTCGACAAAAGGAAGTGGGTCGCCGCGCGGATCTCGTTAACTCGGGAAGAACGAACAAGAGGGGGGAGCTTTATACATCGGGGGATCGAAGCACACCGGACAATTTGTTTAACGTGCTTGCTCGGATGTTCGAGCAACACGGAAATGAAAAGTCGCCCGCGTTTTCTATAACGTACAGTCCGAAAAATATTGCGAGCTCGCAGGGCGCTTCCTGAGACGATTTCGAGCAACATCTTCCTTTGCGAAATTTTTCTCCGACGCTTCGTTTACGAGATATTGAGAGACAAAGACGGGCCAATTGTAAGCGGCCGCGTCGCGCTGGCTACCGCTGGGGCGGAGCGCTAGGCCGATGAGTCATAGCGCGCCAATGACCGCTCGGGCGGAGAGCGCGGCGTCCTAGCGCGTCGGCTCTCCGATTGGTCCTTGCTTCTTCGCGAATATCTCGTCAACGGAGCGTCGGAGAACATTTTCGCAAAAGAAAAAGTTGCTCCAAATCGCCTGGGGAATCACCCTGTCCATGGACTGACAACTTTTCGGTATTTCCTGTATACGCATTAATCCCGCAGTTTCGGTGAAAATCGACGGGGATGTTCGATAAGCGGACAATATTTCACAGGTTATTTTTTTCGAGGTTCGGAATTTTGTCCCGCGTCGTTCGTGCTCAGGGCAATCCGTCAAAAACGGCGCGAGATCAACGAATGATTCTCGGATCGTTGCCGCGATAGCAATCGGTCGGTTATAAAATTGGATTAAAAGTCCGTCTCGGCAGCTTTCGCTGGCGCGACGCGGCACGGCGCGGCGAGGCGACTGGTTTATATACACGGGACAAGCCCGACGCTATTAAATCGCACCAACATATATTACAAAATCGGCCACGGAGCTTAACTGCTTACACCGAAGCTTAAATTAGGTGGCGTTCGCTCACAGGCTCGGAACAGCGTTAACCAATTTTATCGTGGCCGTTAGACATGTAAATTAGCTGCATACAAAATAAGCTAATGCAAAACGGAAGCGATCGTATTTAGGAGGGCCGTTCGGCCGCGCCGGAAAGGGACGTTTCGACGGAGAAAAGGGCTGGTCATGCAATTTTAAGCCGCGTTCTTATGGCGCCCGGCCGCACGCATTTTGCAAATCAGTTCCCGATCGATTGGCTTCCACGCTGAAAGCCCCTCTGTCCCCCTCATCACCACGGCACTTTCGGTCGCACTTTAACCTCGCAACTTTGTCCGCCGATTTTATTCATTAAGCGTATACATAAGTAATCGCCGCTTCCGAGGCGTCTTCGCCGGTCGCTGCGAATTGATACGGGCTTAATAGCTTCCGCTGTTGTCCGTCGGAGAATTCAATTACACGCCGCGATACCTGCGGAACGATTTTTATTGTGCAAAGCGTGCGAGCGTGATTTTTCTTCGTTAACTTTCTACGATCCGAATGTTTTATATTATTATTTTGTATTATTTTATATTTAAAATTTTATATAATATTATTACATTATTATGTTATTACTAATAAAATATTGAACATTATTTTTGGCATGTATTGTTGCTAACGATGAAAGTTAATTATTAGAACGGGGATCTCTATGCGTTTATGAGAAAAGTCACAGTGTAAAAGACAAAATATTGAAGCCGTGAGTTCAAGTACAAAGTATCACAAAAATTCCAGCACGGGCAGACTCCACAGGTGATTTCGAGCAACTTTCTCCTTTGCGAAAATTGTCTACGAGGCTACGCTTGCGAGTTATTTGAAGGAAAAGACGGGCCAATCGTAGAGCGAGCGCAGCGGACGAGCAGTAACGCGATACGCGAGCTCGACGCGGCAGTGACCGCGTCGCCCGCGGGGGCGGCGTCCGCTACACTCGCGCTCCAATTGGTCCGCACTTTGTTCATTAATATCTCGTTAACGAAGCGTTGGAAAAAATTTCTGCAAAGGAAAAAGTTGCTCTAAATCATCTCAAGAATCACCTCGCTTACTCAGAAAAGCTTCCAAGTGTAACAAGAATTATTATTCTATATAAACACAGTATTACAGTCGACAACTTCTTAACAAAGGAATAAATGAGAGTTAAGTTAATTTAATATTAACGAAGAATAACGAAGAATAATTATTTATAAATTACAACGCGTTTGCAACGGACGGCAAAATTAAAAATGCAGTCGCCGTCTTAGGACGGCTGTATCATTTTCGAGTGGCGTCTTGTTTCGCCGGTTATCTGCGACAATTAGCGCTCGTTTCCCGTGGAAACGGGCCCGCAGAGTGGCCGTTCCGTTTCCGTTTAACGCTGAAAAATGTAACGGCGTTTAATCGACGTCGAGCGTTGTCCCGATACGGCGAACGACCGGCTAATCGTTTGATCCTCCGCGGGATTTTCTTTGTCGTTGGTGGCCGGGGCGAGCATTCGAACGTACAAATTCGCGCGGCCCGGATACGTGGACGCGTACACCGTTCCTCCCGCGGGCGCGCGCGCTGTTCGTTCTTTATTGAAACACCGAATGGCCAGATTAAGCCGGGCTTATAACGATTATGCGTTACTGCTCTGCCGAGGAAACAATTTCCATTATCATTAATTGCGGTTTTATATGCAAAAACGTGGCCGCGACCCGGTTTCGCCGCGTGGCCGCCCCTCCCCCCTCCACTCTCTAACCGTGGCGAAGAAGGCCGCGGGGCCAGGAAAAGAACGGCGCGCGCGTCTCACGCAACGAGCGTCGTGCGGGCGGAGTGGGGGGAGTCCGTCGACATTAATCTTACGGAAGTTGACGGGCCTGTCGTAGTCTTGCCGATCGCGATCCACCGGCCCACCATTAATAAAACTGATCCGGCGAACGATCTCACGGACGGCAGCCCGGGTCCCGGGACGCGCCAGCCACACATCACGGCGTTACATCAAAGTCACACACGGAAGTTTATAGCTCGTAACGAGGTTTAGCCGAGTTCGTGCGCGGAATGCGATTATGATTTATGATCCGCAGGTAATCGAACACACAGCCGAAAGCAATTCCGACCACCCGTGTTTCTTGTCGCGCCGTCGCGATCCCTTATCGAGCGACTGTTTCTTCCAACCCAACCGCCACCCCCTCCCCCTCCATCCTCGTTGTCATCAGATACCGCGGAGAGATTACACGAATTTCATTCGACGAGGAATCTATTTTTCCGCGAGGCCGGGGGCCACGATCAGATAGCCGCGGGCCATTGTCGGGCTTTTTTCCCCTCCCTTTGTCGGCTCCGGAAAGCGGCAAGGAATTACAATAAAAACGACGGCGTTACGGGGGATAATGGAACGGCCGATGGGACTCGGAAAAAGGCAGAACCGGTGGGGGGCGTCGAGGTACGGAGGGTGGTTTGAAAGCATGACTTCGATTGTGAGCACTATAGAGAGGTATTTAACTTGTGTTTGACGAGTATACTCGTCATGGTGAAGTGGCAGTATTTTGCGTCAGGACGAGCATATTCGACACGGAGTACTGACAGTATTTTGCGTCGTGACGAGTATACTCGTCATGGAGAATTTACAGTATTTTGCACCATGACGACTATACTCGTCACGGAGAATTGACAGTATTTTACGTCGTGACGAGTATACTCGTCACAGAAAAATGCCAATATTTTCCGTCAAGGAGAATTGAAAGTATCTTGTGTCACAACGAGTATATTCGTCACGGAGAAATGTCAATATCTTGCGTCTCGACGAGTATACTCGTCACGAAGAATTCGTAGTATTCTGTGTCACGACGAGTATACTCGTCATGCGCAAGAAGTAGTAACCACTGACTATTTAATCATTGAGCTGTGTCTGACGAGTACACTCGTCACGAAGAAGTACCAGTATTTCACGTCACGACGAGTATACTCGTACTAACCATTGCCTATTTAACCAGTTAGCTGTGTTTGACGATTTCTGGCGATTTCACATAAAAATTGGCCAACATTGGCAGATGATAACTCCGTGAAAAATCGTCGCAGAACGATGACCTTTATGTCAAAGTAAAGCCCGAAATCTCTACTTCAAGCTGCTCGTTCTCAATTTTAAATTACGCGCACGCTCGCCGCAGCAACCCTTTAAATGCGAAGCCCTGTTCGTCATATTAATAAACTTTGACGAAATGCACGGACCTCGTAAAATTTCTTTCGAGGATGCCGTTTCGATCCAAATGAAGCTCGATCCTTCCTCTTTAATCCGCAGGAAAAGAAACACGACTGCGATTTTTTGTCGCAAAGTTACAGCACTTCGAAGCGACCCTTGCATTTTCGTCGTGCCTCGATGACATGTCACTTCAAAGCGACGTAACTTCGCGAGAAAAAATCGCAGTCGCGATTCCTTTCTCTCAAATTAAAGAAGAAGAATCGAGCTTCCTTTCTCTGTAAACGGCGTTCCTGGAAAAAATTTTGCAGAGTCCATGCATCTCACCAAACTTCGCAATTTTCAATACGACAAACACGGCTTCTTCGCATATATAGGGTGTCGCATCCGTAATATCCAGTCTTCCCATTTCACAATATCAAAGTTCCTCGTTGCCAGACCCACCGTTAAATCATAAATTATCGTTCAACACACAATTCCAAACCCCGTTTCCAATAACACCGCCCCGTGAATTTTTCCCAGTAAAGAAACCGTCCGCGATTCCGTGGAAATTAATCTCGGCAGGCGAAAAAACGCGATCCTCGTTCGGGCGCCAGCGGTTGCAACAGTGTGAACGGTCGCCCGCCATATGGAGATCATTAATTAGGAATCCGTGGCCGATAGTGCCGGAGAAAGACCGTGAAAAGTAACGCGGAACGTCCTTCGGTTTTATCGTCGCCGCCGCGGCATCGAAGGTTCCGGCTGGCGAACTGTCGAACAAAGTTCGCGTTCGATTTTCTCGTCGAGTCGCGCTCCCGTCGCTTTGATAACCGCCGCGGCCCGATCGATTAAGTGTGTTCGCCGAACGTTTAAACTGTCCGATCGTCTCGGCCCTAAACGCCAGCCAGGAAACGCCGTTTGGCAGCGATAATGCAACTATTATGTCCGCGGCTGTGCCCGCGGATCGGAGTTGGCGCGGCTAACAGCCGCCAGATATTGCAGGTTAATTTAAAGTTTCGCCGGCTCGCGCGGCCACACGGTTCCCGACGCGCGCGACGGATTCTTTCGTCGGCGCGGGAACATTCCGTGCTCGAATTATGTCCGCGCGCACGATCGTCAGGCTCGCGGAACATTTTTTCGTTCCCGCCGAGAGACAATATCGCGTGATCGCGACTGCGCGCCGGAAGACGCGCCTCGTCGTCTGAGAACCGGTCGCTGAAACGCGTATCTCGCGCGCATTCGTTTGAATCGCCCGGACGCCGCGCGATAATTTGCGCTCGCAGACAATGCGGGGCGACACGCGATCCTTAATTTCTTTAATGACGGATTCGCAAGCAGAAATATCGGCGTTCCTGTCGGGAAGATCGCGAATTTGTTTTATCAAAGCACGCGGAATTGTTGATGAACGGGTAATTAGGAGCGGAACGGATATACTCTTCGATTAGGATGGCATTCGAATATGTTGTGCAGCTCGGTATTTTCAACAACTTTTTCCTTCGCGCGAGATCTTGATCTGCTTCCGTTTCCGAGATATTCAGGAAAAACTGTGGACCTGACCTAGACCTAACCTAGACCTAACCGAGATCTAATCGAGACCTAATGTAGATCTAACTTAGACTTAACTTAGACCTAACCTTGAACCTAACCTTGACCTAATCACCGTCGATTTCGATAGACTCGAAATATGTGGCGAAGGGCTTCATTTTGAACAACTGTTTCCTTTGTGAAAAGTGCACCGCTGCTTTAGTTTCCGCGAGAACCGCGAGAATCTCGAGATCTAACCTCGACCTAACTCAAATTTAACTCAGAATCAACCAATGCTCGGAACTAGATATTGTAGATACTTATAAATTTATGGCAAAATTATGTAGTCGAAGTTCGACGAAGTAGAAAAATAAAAAGGAAAGGAAACTGTAGAATATTAACAAATTATTTATTAATTGTTATAATTATTAAACGTTGACGTGCACCGAAATTAATCAGAACGTGCAACGACCGCCATAAGCGCCGATTCCGATCGTCGCGGTCGCGTAGAATTTTACGCGGCGAGCGGCTAACGAAATCGCCGGGTTAAAGAGGTTAATCTGAGCGGATCCGCACTGTTCAATTTGCCGAAGAGGCTACGATAAATAATTCGCGGCCCGGGATCGGTCAGCATCGCGGCCGATCAATGTTTCCCGTAAATCCATCAAGGGATCCTCGGGCGAGCACTTCGCACGGACACCGGGAATTATCTTCTCGCGGCGGAGGCAACATAAATCAAAGCCACCTACCGTGATCTTGAAGTCCCGCGGGTCGCACGTATCGTACCGCCTGAAGAAACGTAGAACGGTGTGCGTCTTGTTCTCGTAACCCAGTAGCAGGAAGTAGTCCTGGCTCGAGTCCATCTCTGGGTCCTTGCTGGCATCCTTCACGTGCCGGTCCTGAAAACGCGATAACTTTACGTAAACTCCAGCGCCAATCGACCAGCAAAAACATTAGGATAATGCATGCCAGGTCCGCCGACCGTTTCACGTTTCTGGAATCGAGCCGTCGCGGCTACGTCTTTCACGTTCCCATGCGAAACAACCCAGTCGCAATCGCGGCGAAGAGGATTTCATGCTTAACGAGTCATTTGATTTTACGTATTTTACATATATTTTTTGTATTATATATTGTGTAGATTATATTATATAGATTTTCTATATTTTCTATATCTTCTATATTTGCTATATTTATTTTCTATATTTTTTATATTTTCTACATTCTCTATATTTTCTATATTTTCTATATTTGCTATATTTATTTTCTATATTTTCTATATTTTTTATATTTATTTTCTTTATTTTCTATATTTCCTATACTTTCCATATTTCTTATATATTTCCTATACTTTCTACATTTTCTATATTTCCTATACTTTCTATATTTTCTATATTTTCTATATTTATTTTCAATATTTCCTATACTTTCTATATTTCCTATATTTTCTATATTACCTGTACTTACCATGTTTTCTATATTTCCTATACTTACTATATTTCCTATATATCCTATACTTATTATATTTTCTATATTTCCTATACGTTCCATATTTTCTATATTTCCTATACTTTCCATATTTTCTATATTTTCTATACTTTCTATATGTTCTATATTTTCTATACTTTCTGTATTTTCTATGTCTTCTATATTTTCTATATCATTTATATTTTCTATATATTTCATATATTTCATACACCTCATATATATTGTCCTAAATTCGGCAAAAATTTTATTCTCCTAAAGACAGATATCCTCCTGGCGAATTTCACGAACCCAACGGTGTGGAGGGGGAGGTGGGGGGCGCAACCGGAGTAGAAGCTGTTCAACCGCGCCGCCTTTTTTCTGCGGCGGGCGCGTCTCGGAAGGACGACACACCTAGCGGGAGAGGCCGCGGGCTCGGGTTAGTTAGCCGTGCTCGAAGGCGGCGTTCGGGTCCCTGGTCAGGCCCGAAGACAAGTTTTTCTGCGGGATTCCGGGCTGCCGCCTCGATATAATTATCCGTGGTCCGCGTCGGCCGGACGCGCAGTGCCGACGACGCCTTCCAGCGAAGGCCATTGTTCCCCGTAAACGACCGAGCCGCTTTTTCCCCGGCACTTCGGCGAGCTTTATTAGAATTTAATTTAGCAGCGGCGAGGACCGGGGGCCCCCTTGGTACACCGGGCACCGACGACGTGAGTCCCGGCGAGTCACGCGCGTTATACTTCTGGGCTCCTTTTGTCCCCCGGCATTCTTCAGGCTCCGCCATTCGTCTCACCTGCGCGAGTCGCATGCGAGAGTGCCTGCGGCACCGCTCGACGCGTATGCGAAAACACAAGAGCGGGGAGCGGGGATGGGGTGGAGGGGGAAGAACACCACCGGAATATCCATTTACGCTGGCCCCGGCGCGTGAAAGCCCCGCAACCGGCTGATTGGATATAAAATATAAAGCGTTCCGAATAAAAACTTGCCGACGCGGCCTCGTAAAAACCGGGGATCCCGGGCGCGATGATAAAAAGACAACAAGAGGGGGCCGCAGGTGCGGGGAACCGCGGCCGGCAACGATATCGTCAAAGTTACTTAGCGTTTTCGGCCGCGCCGATCGGTCGTCGCTCTTTTACGAGCGGCTTCTATTAACGAGCGCCGTCCCATTCGTTAGCGCCCCATTTTTCGAGGTTAGGAATCTCGGTTGCCAATTGAATGCGTGGGATACGTGACGAACTAATCGACGGATGTGAGAATATATTATCGAAGAGAAGGAAAGGTAGGGACGAGTATACTCGTCACAAAGAAGTGGCGGTATTTTGGATCAGGATGAGTATACTTGTCGTGTCTAAAAAATAGCGACTATTGGCTATTTAATCGTTTAGTTATGCTTGACGAGTATACTCGTCATAGAGAAATAGCAGTATTTTGTGTCAGGACGAGTATACTTGTCACGAAGAAACAGCAATATTTTGTGTCAGGACGAATATACTCGTCGTATCTAAAAAGTAGTGACTATTGGCCATTGAATTATTTAATTATGCTTGACGAGTATACTCGTCATGTAGAAATGGCAGTATTTTGTGTCATTTAAAGTGCATAAAAAGTATTGACTATTGGCTATTTAAATTGTAATTTTAGTGATTTGTATTTATAATTATTTAAAATTGTAATTTAAAGAAATAAGTAAATATTACTAATAAAATTATCAATTTTATAAATAAATATTAATAAATAAATAAATATTAAATTAATAAATGGACATTAAAATAATAAATATTAATAAATAAAACGACTTTTACTTTGTTATCGACGAGTATACTCATCATCAGAAATTAACACAGTACTGTAGTAACTTAGGACGTAGGTTACTAAACCAATTTCGGCAAGCAGATCCACTTTACCGGACCTCGCTGATCGCGCAAGCTTCCCCCACCACGGAGCCCATCATCCTTACGCCAGCCCAAAGTCCTCACACTCTCGGCCCTGTATCTCCAGAACTAGTGAATCCCCGAGGTTAAAATTTTACACGGTTATTATCCTCTACGATATCGCAACACCTACCGAATTACAGCTCGATCCGGCACTCGGAAGCACGGCTTCGTTCTTGCATACAATACGGGTCGCCGCTCGGAATCGTCGCGTCCAATGGACACGCGGTGCCGCTTGAAAATGTAACGCAGTGAATCTCGGAGAGAAAATTCGAATTCCCCGAGGAAACAGGATACCATTCTTTCGCTTTGAACGCGCGACGATCCGCGCTTTGATCCGACCGTCGACGTCGATATTGCCTCCGCGTTTAGCGTTCCGATAAGGGCCTCCCCCGGCGTCGCGCAGGCCAGCCGATATCCGACGACTGCGCTCACGTCTTGTCCCGGGGAATCCCGGGAATAAGATGCCGCGGATTTAAAGCTGCTCGAGCGGCGGCCATTGTTCATTGCCCGATGAGCGCCGGTTTAATTGTGTCGAGCCGGACGAAAAACTATTTATACAACGGCAACTTTGATCTCCGTCCGTTACAAAATCTGTCCCCGGGAGAAGTAACGTCGTTTCACCCGGCGGCGGGTTTCCGCCGGCGAAAACTTTGACTTTGTTCCTGGTTGCTCCGGGGTAACCAACTTTGACGGGCGCCTGCACCGAGTTCCGGAGCCACGGGTAACGTTTACACGACCGGCGTAATTATGCTCGCGAGATAATGCGCCGGAGAAGGGGCGGATTAGGACACGGTTTCGCACTGGTGCTCGGGGAACAACGATCGTCGTTTTACCACGCGTCGCGGTTCCAATCTGCACGTTATTTTCCGGAAATTTTGTGAGCCGACGATGCCGAACGATTCCTCGGACGATTTCGAGCAACTTTCTCCTTTGCGAAATTTCTCTACGAGGCTCCGTTGACGAGTTATTAGCGAAGAACATCGCGCCAATCACGGACTGAGTGCAACGGGCGCACGGTGACGCGCGGCGAACACGACGCGCCAGTGACCCCGCGGCCCGAGGGCGGAGCTTCGGCCGCCGCCCGATTGGCCCCGCGTTTTTCGCGAATAACTCGTAAACGGAGCCTCGTAGAGAAATTTCGCAAAGGAAAAAGTTTCTTAGAATCGCCCGGGGAATCGTTCCCTTTAAAGGCTTGCGACTTCGAGACGAAATTATACTTGTGTTTAACCCTCGTTGACCGGGACAAATTTTAATCTGGTTAAAGCTATTGCTCACTCAACACGCGAGCACCGAGCAACGAAATTAAGCGAATATTCGATGCCGAAACGACCTCGTCGATTCACTGCGGCCGCGTCCACGGCGTAGAAAACTGTGTCGTCGCGGAAACGGTGCAACGGGAAGTCGCTATCGATTCCGATTCGCGGTAAGCACACGCCGGATGACGCCGCTTCCTCGGAAAAGTTTAATTTCCTCGCGTCCCCCGGCGCGAGAAGAAAAACGATGGAAGAGGGGGGAGGGGGAGGCGATCGAAGCGCGGAAACAGGCTGGCATCGAGGACTAAATTTCACGGGGCCAAACGAACGGCCCCGGGAAACCGCGGGCGCGCCTAAAAACCGTAGCCATCGGAACGTGGTGCGGCACGACGACGGCCGGGTAATAAATAATTTCCAGTGCCGTCTCGCGCAACTTCTTCAATTTCCGCTGCCGTGTCGGAACCGGGGAGCATACTTTTTCCCCTGCCAAGCCGGCTCGTCGAGCCGACACACGAATGATCGGACGTTCAACGACGATGCTCTTACCGTACAGCTTGCCGACGAGCCTCCGCCGGGGCCGCCCCGTCTCTACGTGTTCGCGGGAACTTTCGTTTCAGCGCGGCAAGCCGCGTTCGTCATCAATTTTGTGTACAAGGGAGGCGAGCCGGGGGCGGGGGAGTGGAGGACGCGGTGCTAGCTTACGGGGAATTCCGGCCGGTTGTGTACCGCGAGCGTTCGCTCGTTCAGGTATACAGGGTGGTTCAAAAGTGACGGTTAGATCATATTTATTTATATTTATATTATTTGTGGTATATTATTATATTGTTTATATTTATTTTATTTTCGATCGGTGAGATTGGAACGCGTAGGTTCTGTATATTTCTTTTCAACAGATTTTTTAACGCTTTTTGATGATCGTTGATATATAATATATTATATGTATTATATATTCTAAATATTATATATATATTTAATATATTATATATTCTAAATATTATATATATTAAATATATTGTATATTATGAATATTATATATATTGAATACATTATATATTATAAATATTAAATATATATATTATACATTATAAAAACATTAAATATATTAAATATATTATATATTATGAATATTAAATATATAATACATATTAGATATTATAAATATTATATGATATTATTATATTATCCATTATATTACAAATATTATATACTTTTTGAATGTATGCAAAAATCGAATAAGAGGGTCCATTTACAAACAATTGTTACTAGTATCAACGAACAAGAAGCTAAATATCTCGAAATTGCCTTGCAGAAATACAAAGTAACAACGCTCGCGTAAAATGCAGGTTGCACCCGCAGCATTTCCTTGACACACAGCTATCGATTGTCTATAAAAGCGAAGACACGTGTCCACTGTTTCGCGATGCGGGACAAACGTCCGGGAAGAGGCGCATCGGCGTCCCCTTAATAATCGATTATGCGCATTCCGAGGAAGGCGGAAACAGCACAGAGGAAGTCCCCGCAATTTCTACTGCTCGGCGCTATAGTTTCAAAGTTTTCCTCGTCGTCATCGTGCGCCAGAAAATGACATGCGTCTCGACGAGAGCCGAATAAACAACGTTCCGCGGCGAACGGGACCGCCGGTCTTGGATGAAACTGTACCGGGCGATATCCCGCAGTCGTCGAACGATAAAAGGAAATCGGATCGAATCACGTACGGCAGTAAACTCGCGGATATATATAGGTCCGCTCTCTATCCGGCGCGTGGGCGGCGCGGGGCGCGGCGCACTGTGATGCGAGCAATGGTGAAAAAAAAATAAAAAAAATCGATATTCTTTCCTTCTTTTTATTTTTTAACACAGCAGTAATCTAGAGTCTTTGTTCGTACGTGAAGAATTGAAAAAAAAACGGTGAAGTAACTCTGGATAGGAAACATGTTAGTGTGGACAAGGATTTATAGTAATTGACCTAATTGACGCACAGATTGGAAACGAAAATGGACAATTTGGGAAGCGGAGAGACGATGCTTATTATAGCCTAATTAATCGCATCCTCTTTTCACAAATTGTCTATTTTTGTGTACAAGCTGTGCGGCAATTATTAACTGTTAATTTCTTCTCGATTTTTCTCCGATTTTCATGCCACGTTTAAAAATTCGGGATCAATCGCATAAATCTAATTAGAATAGAATAAATCTCAGTGATTTTTATATTGCAAAAATATATTTGGTTCGGTTAATAAATAATAATTATTGATTTTTTTATCTTGCAATTTACAATAAATTCTCCCTAATTAACGCTCAGATTCGACGCTCAAAAATGGACAATTTGAGAACAGGAGATACGTTATATATGTATTATGTCAGATATTAATCTTTTAACATATTAATTAACGTATCACCCGACACCCGATAATTCCTAATAAAAGAAGTATCCAATAAAACTTAATCAGTACACAAGTCCTAAAAAAATTCCAACACTAAATCTCGACGAAAGATTTCCTTGTTCACAAAAAAAAATTATTCCAATTATTTTGTAACACAACTGTACATTATTTATGTACAAATCGATTCGTCTTCGTATTCCCTTCAAAAAACTATTTACATCCATAGGTCGAAAATTAATCGGTTTAGAAGTTACGATCGTTTTCCCGAAAGTCCGTACGCTCGCTTCGCTGAGCGACGGGCCGCGTGGTGGGGGTAGCGCGGAGCAAGGGCCGAGAGTAACATCGGGACATGGTCGTCGCGCATGGAAATCGTCCGCGGGAGGACAAAGTGTGTTCCGTTTCCGCGAGTGGCCGCGTCGGCTCGCAATTGTCTTCTGGTCTGCGCCCATCGGCCGTCGCTCTTTATTGTCGCATATGCAGCCACTCGACGGCGATACGAGGCGGCTAGGCGGCCCGCGAAAGAATGCGAGCCGGCGTCCCGCAATTATGGGAATTATGTCTGTTGAACGAGCAGATCGCGCGGACAATGCCTTATCCAGCGCGGGGCGCACGCATCCCGCACCGGGAAACCGGGTGGGGGAGGGGGGGGCGTTTAACTGCTGCGATTTAAACGAGACGCGAGCTTCGGTTTCCGTTTCGATTCACCGGCGCCCCGCCGCGCCGCGCGGATGCTCTTTCGGCAACCGTGGTATCGAATTTGTCGGCGCCGCGTCGTTATAACCGGCCGTCGTCCCACCTCCCCCCCCCCTCCGCCGCTCGCGGCTTTTTATCGGCCGCCGGAACGTTTGAACACGGCGCACGTGTTTAGCGGAGGGGAGGGGGGAGTCCGGCGCGCGTTACTCGAACGGTGATTCATCGGCGAAACCAGGACCGGTCTACGTTAATTGAATGCAGACTCGTTATCGCGTCTACTCATTAAGGTTACAAATGTGCCCGGCGAGATAACGAAACCGAAACTGCTGCGCACGAAATTTCTCGCTGCAATTATCCCCGGGCGTAACAGAGGTCTGCCTCGTCGAGGTACACGCGATCCGCCAGACAGAGCATGCTCGACGATGCACCGTGCTATACCATGATCTGCGATTTATAATTTTATGCGGTTTTTAGGGAGATTCAGGATGGTCCGTGTGCCAAATTTGAAACGGAAACTCATGGGCACCGTGAACACTGCCTTTTTACTCGATTTATGATCAGATTTAGTTTTTAAATGCACGCTTTAAAAAATCGCTTCGAGAACTGCATTCATGGGATTATTTCAAGCAACTTTTTCCTTTGCGAGAATGCTGGCAAATGCTTCGTTAAGGAGTTATCGGCGATAAACGCGGACCAATGAGACAGCGGCCGGGCGGCGGCGCCGCGGTCGCGAGGGCGGAGTTGACTTGGCCTGTGATTGGTCGGCGTTTTTCGGTAATAACTCGTTAACGGAGCCACGGAGAAGATTTTCGTTGAGGGAAAAGTTGCTTGAAATTGCTTCGGCAATCTCCCAAAGAGCTTGCAAAATTTTTAGGTTGTTTTGCGTGGTTCGATAAATTTAATAATGGAGCAATTGCTTTGGGAAATGTTAATGTGTATTCAATATTATAATATTGCAATATATGTGCAATATATATTAATATATAATATTATATGGATACAATATAACATAATATTATAATATTGAATATATATTCAGCATTATATATTGCAATTAATATCCAGTATTATAATATTGCAATATATATCCAATATTTATATTAATATATAATTTTATACATAATATTACATGAATATAATATAATATAATATATATTAATATATAATATCATATGGACATAATATACATTATATATTCAATACTATAATATTGCAATATACATCCAATATATATTAATATATAATATTATATGGATATAATATAATATAATATAATAATATTGAAAATATATTCACTATTATAATGTTGCAATATATATCCAATATATATTAATATATAATATTACATGGATATAATATAACATAATATTGTAATATTACAATCCATACAATATAATTATAATTACATATTAACATCGCATCGCACATATAATGCAATAAACAAGTGATCGAATAATTCAACAAAGTCGAAACGCGAATCGCGAGCCCGAAAAGCCGGCAAACTCGTCGTCGTTAATTTCGCATTCGTAAACTCGATCGGAAAGTAAGTCAAGCCGCTTTTCCAGAGAGATCCGTGATCCCGGAACGGTTCCGTCGAGCCGCCCGCGGCAGCCCATCCGGCCAGAATTTATCGTGTCGTGCCGGATTCGGTGCTCGAAGATCCGAGGATCGACTCGGGCCGAGCGAGTGCTCGGCAGCCGTGACAAGAAAGTTTTTCGCGAGTTCCACGGGCCACGGCCGTGCGAAGGCATTGTTCGCGCGTTTACATACGCCGCGTCCGGGGCTACTAAAAAAATCAGGAAGTGCGCGCCGCTGTAAAACGTTATCGCGATAGAGGCATCGTATTCCGCGGCCTGTACGCGTCCCACGGTGCCCGTCCGCCGCCGTCGCCGTCGCCTTCTCTCCTCCGCCATCGACTGTCGTCCCCGTATTTATTGTCGCGGGGGCGTCATGCTATGGCGAACACTCGGCGCGCTGCGGACACGACGACGACGACGACGGAGCCGTACCGCGGAGTCGTTGCATTATGCAACTTTTTTAATTATTTATCCGGCGAGTTTCTCGTCCGCCGCGCGACGCTGGCCGACGGAGACCAGTCGTCGACGTCGAGCGGAAGTGAACATCCCGTTTGAAGAGGCAGGATTGACCTTCGTGTGACCTCTATGGCTCCCCCCACCGATAAATAGATATGTTACAATTTATTTTTTTTATGTCTTTCATTATAAGTGTTGAACAGTTTCACGGGTTTTTTGGGTTGTAGAATCCGATTATGATATATTGTTTGTTTAATACGATGAAAAATTATTTTTATAAATTATTAAAATTTGTTTAAATAATTAATCAATCAACTATTTACCCTGATTTTTTGCATATTCTATAGTATCTACATAAAGATAGATATTCAGGTTTAAATAATTATATCGAATTTTTTATTATATCAAAATTGTTCAAATGGATTGTAAAAAGCATGTATTTCATTTGTGGCAATATACCCTATGGAATGATATCGTGTCGTAGGTCATTGTATTCGTCTCAACGAGCGCTGTTAAATCGTGGATAAAAAAGTACAGGGTCCCATTTAAAAATGTTAATTCGACCTCGATATCTCCCCCACCGGTACACCTCTAGGAATATTGTCTATATCGTCTGACGCTCCTCTCTATACCAAATAACTTTCGTAGGAGCATATTTTCAATACCACGAAGCACTCGCGAAATATCGAGCCAAACGAATCGACGCGGAGAGCGATGCGACGCGAACGTGTTTGGTTTGACGCAGCGGTCTTTCACGCTTCGGCTGCGAATAAATCGTTACAACATCTGCGGACGCGAACGGATGCAAAAAATGCTTCTACGGACACCTTCCGCAGGCTCTGCCGAACAGGTTTCTGCAAGATTCATCGTGACGCGGCGCGAACTCCGCCTTGTAGCTCTAATCGAAGCGAGAAGGAAATTGAAAAAAAATGAGGGTTCGGAGGAAAGACGATTTCGAGAAGGTGAATTATGCTTGTCCGATTGTCGCTGCTGGGATTTGTAGCTAAAAGTACGCTCTTTAATTGTATTGAAAGTGGATGTAATCGGATCAAGACTGAACAGAAATTGAATCGAGCAAAGAACGACTGATATGTAGTCGTTCTATTATATTTTATTATATTATCATTATATTCTATTATATTATATTAAATTATTGTTATATTATATTATATTTTATTATATTATCGTTATATTAAATTATACTATCGTTATACTATATTATACTATCGTTATATTATATTATATTATGTTATCGTTATATTATATTACATTATATTATTGTTATATTATATTATATTATATGAGATTATATTTTATTATATTATATTATATCATAGTTATATTATATTATATTATATTATATTATATTATATTATATTATGGTTATACTATATTGTAATATATTGTATTGTATTGTATTATATTATCATTATATATTATTATGCATCATATATATTATATATAATATATTTACAGTTACCGATTGTCAACAACATTAAGAACGAAACGCAAGGCTCGAATAATCGAACCTCCTCTTCTCAAATCGTCCATTTTTGTTTAAAATCCGCGGGACACTTTCAGAGAATTTACTGTGAATACGTACGAAGCGTTCTGGCGACTCCCGCTTATTACTTTGGCCCTCGTGCCGAACGAAATGCCAGGCCGCGGCACGGCAAAATGATCCCACCTCAAGTAGGTTAAAGCAGTTCCGACGTTGTTACGCAAGATGTATCGTAACCGGCCGGGTAGTCAGAATGGGAAAAAAAAGCTTGCCCCAGTTAATGTTCTTTTCGAACTGTAGTCATTCTTCTGACCCGGTCGCCCTTTTGGCAGAGCCGGCTTATCGTCTCGATACGCTGATCACGGGAAACTGAGCTGTGCTCGTTCCGGAACACTAGGTTAATACGCTCGGCTACGGAATGATAGGGTGCACCCGGAGTCTTCTGACGATTCGCGGATACTCGGTGCAACACTTTTGTATGCAAATATGCTTTCGAAGTATTTCCGACACTCGCCAACGGCGGCAATATTTCGCGGTGGTAGACGATGCGTCAACCGTTTTTATTGTAAATAGGAATCTTAGGAGTCCTTAGGATGTCTCGCAAGTCAGGATCTGTCAGAGGTTTGTGGGTAATCCAGCAGGATATGTTATAGGTTCATGGGTCATGCAGCAGGATCTGCTATAGACACTCATGGGTCATATAGTAGGATAGGCTGGACATTGATGATGACTTTTTTAATAGAGTGTAACAGACACTGATGATGAAACAGTATAGTAGGGTCTACTAGACAGTGATGATGATTTCTCTACTTGGACCTGCTACATATTGAAGATGACTTCCCTAGTAGGAACTGGTAGATATTGAAGATGACTTCTCTAGTAGGAATTACTATACATTGAAGATGACTTCTCTAATAGGAACTGCTAAATATTGAAAATGAATTCTCTAGTAGGGACTACTAGACAGTGTTGATGGTTTCTCTAGTTGGATCTGCTAAATATTGAAGATGGCTTCCCTTGTAGGAACTGCTAGATATTAAAAATGACTTCTGTAATAGGGACTACAAGATATTGACGATGACTCCTCTAGTAGAGACTACTAGACAGTGTTGATTTCTTCACACTTGGATGTGCTATATATTGAAGATGAATTCTCTAGTAGGCATTGCTATATATTGAAGATGATTTCTCTAGTAGAAACTGCTATATATTGAAGATGACTTCTCTAGTAGGGACTACTAGACAGTGTTGATGGTTTCTCTATTTGGATGTGCTAAATATTGAAGATGGCTTCCCTAGTAGGAACTGCTAGATATTGAAGATGACTTCTCTAATAGGGATTACTAGATATTGACGATGACTTCTCCAGTAGAGACTACTAGACAGTGTTGATTTCTCCTCTTGGATGTGCTATATATTGAAGGTGAATTCTCTACTTGGATCTGCTAGATATGAAGATAACTTCCCTAGTAGGAACTGCTAGATATTGAAAATGAATTCTCTAGTAGGGACTACTAAACAGTGTTGACGATTTCCCTACTTGGATTTGCTAAATATTGAAGATGACTTCCCTAATAGGAACTGCTAGATATTGAAGATCACATCTTCTCTAATAGGAACTACTAGATATTGAAGATGACTTCTTCTCTAGTACGAACTAGTAGATATTGACGATGGCTTCTTGTTCAGTAGGGTCTGCTCTATATTGATGATGACTTCTCTGATAGCTCCTGCTAGATATTGGAGAAGACTTCATCTTTAGTAAACCCTGCTAGATGTTGAATGAGACTTCTTCTCTAGTAGGGTCTGCTAGATATTGAAGATGACTTCTCTGGGAGCTCCTGCTAGATATTGGAGAAGACTTCAACGTTAGTAAATCCTTCTCGATGTTGAATGTGACTTATTCTCTAATAGAATCTGCTAGATATTGAAAATGAATTCTCTAGTATGGACTACGAGACAGTGTTGATGATTTCCCTACTTGGATCTGTTAAATATTGAGGATGACTTCCCTTATAGGAACTGCTAGATATTGAAGATGACATCTTCTCTAGTAGAGGAACTACTAGATATTGAAAATGACTTCTCTAGTAGGGACTACTAGACAGTGTTGATGGCTTCTCTATTTGGATCTGCTAAAAATTGAAGATGACTTCTCTAGTAGGAACTGCTAAATAGCGATGATAATTACTCTAGTAGGAACTGCTAGATACTAATGTATCATCTAGCAGCATCTGCTGAAATATTGATGAATCCTCCACTAGGATCTACTAGACACTGGATGTGTCCCCTACTAAGATCTGCCAAATAACTATTAACTATTCTAATATAATCTCTACTGTATACTAATCGATCATCTTTGCAGAACCAGCGCACAAAATTCTTCCTTTCTTCACCTACAACGGACGAAGAACCATGGACCTCCATTATTCGAATATCGAATTAAATATTTCTGCATTCACCAATTGATCCACCATCCACCTAGTCGAACGAATTGAAAAGTATCTTCGCTGCAACAGCCTCGTCCCGCGGGCCGATCAGCAATTTCTTTGCCTCTTAATAGAATTAGTGATCGCCGTTGACGAAGTTACGTTGTCGATTCGCCGAGGCCGCAATCAGAGAGTGGTAATCGGTGATCAAGTTGCTCGGTGAATCGGTTTCGTTCTAAGCGGAAAGGACATTCCCGGGTGTCAACGTGCAGCGATGTAATTGTCTTGGCGTTCTGTCGACTCCGGTATCTGAACGCGGTGCGGTGCGGCGCTGCGGATTCCGCGGCTCCAAGGGGATTATAGTAATTACGCCGGGGCCCAATGCGATCGCGGATCGGCCGGCGCTGTCGCCCGCGATGCCAAACGACCCGTTCAGAGATAACGATCCGGTGATCGCGCGCAAACCGTCCGGCAAAACCGCGGCCCGGGCAAATCGTCGCGAGCGGCTCGATCACGCGTGCGGATAAACGGCGGCGGAAACAATCGCCGGACGTGGTAATTGTTAATAAATTGTC
Organism: Megalopta genalis; assembly: GCF_051020955.1. Lineage (NCBI taxonomy): Eukaryota > Metazoa > Arthropoda > Insecta > Hymenoptera > Halictidae > Megalopta > Megalopta genalis. Next base: position 4,097,805 of record NC_135026.1, on the reverse strand, counting down.
GTCGCGTTTCTTGCGCTGCGCTCGTGAATGCCGCGAGCCTCTCTGTCTTCTAAGTACGAGGAAGGGAGAGTGGGAGGCGGGGTACTCGGAGCGCACGGAAAACGCTTCCGGAAATTCCGCGCCGCGACCCCGAGGTTCTTTCCCAGCGGCTCGTTCTTTCTTCTGTAATTTCCAGTGTCACGGAACACTGCGAGGCGAACGTCCGACACCGGCGTAAAGGTGCAAGTCCCCGCCAGTCTGGCCTTGCCACTCGGCCAAGTGGAGAGCCGATGAGAAAAACCACGTGACCCGAAAAGTCATGGCTAAGTCATATCCTAAGTTACAGCTCGTTTTCTGCTTCTTGAGGTCATGTCAAGCGACTTTTTCCTTTGCGAAAATGTTCTACGAGGCTTCGTTCACGAGTTATTAGCGAAAAACGCGGACCAATTAGAGAGCGAGGGCGGAGCGATGACAAGCAGGGGCGTGGCGCCGAAAGTTTTTCGTTAATAACTCGTGAACGAAGCCTCGTAGAACATTTCCGCAAAGGAAAAAGTTGCTACAAATGACCTTAGGAACCCTAAATTTCCGTCTGTAAACATAAATATGGAACATCGCGTATATTATTAGCCGGATGCTGTAGCACGGGAGCCACGTTGCCAGGCTGATTAAGAATCGCGCAGTCATCGTCGTATCGCCGGAACGTACGATACGTTGCGTCGGAGTGATAGGTCGTATTCCCTCGAATCTAGGTTACCGTGAAATTTGTAGCCACGAGCTCCTTGATATTCATGAAACTTTTTGCTCTAGCGGCCTCCCTCTTTCGTTTTTCTTGCCCCCTTCTCCACTCCGCCGCAGCCGCCCCGTCGCCGGTCTTCGCCTCTGTTCCACGCCGGGGTAATTGTCTTCATCTGTAACAAGTCCGGGGGCTGCCGCTTACGATTCCGAGGCAATACCAGGCAACGTCTTGAATAAAATATTTCGCCCGGCCGAGACGTCAGTCGCGCTCAATCTCCGCGAAAGCGATACATCCTCGTCGCGGCGGGGTGCGGCGCGCCGCACTCGGCATTCATTTTCCGTCGTTCGATAATTTCCAGCGTACGCCCGACGTGTCTCCTTCTTCGGTTCGACAGCTCGCGCCACTCGGCAACGGCTACGACGACGCGACGCCGAGCGGGCCTCTTATGTTCTGCTTGCCGAAAAATAGACTGATTTATTTGAAATATTGTAGGGGGATGTTTTTGATTTACATGAATCTGTTAAATTTAAATGGAACTTGGACGATTTATATGAAATATTGTAGGGGATTGTTTTTAATTTACACAAAATTGTGCAATTTAAATGAATGTTAGGCGATTTATATAAAATATTATGAGGTGTTGTTTTTCATTTACACAAACTTGTCCAATTTAAATGAATGTTAGGAGATTTATATAAAATATTGTAGGGGGATGTTTTTAATTTACAAAAACTTGTCCAATTTAAATGAAAGTTATACGATTTATATAAAATATTGTAGGAGGATGTTTTTAATTTACAAATCTTGTCCAATTTAAATGAATGTTAGGAGATTTATATAAAATATTGTAGGAGGATGTTTTTAATTTACACAAATTTGTCCAATTTGAATGAAACTTATACAATTTATATCAGATTTTATAAATAAATATTTACAACTTGTACAAGTTAAATAAATTTAAATAATTGAAATAAGACTTGAATAATTTATATGAAACATACAGACTTTATAAATCTTAAAAAGCTACAGAGAGAAGAAGAGAAAGAGAGAGGGAGAGGAAGAGAGAGAAGTAGCAAAAGAGAAAAAAAAGAGCAGCTAAAGAGTGACTAAGAAATCGGGAGAGAGAGAAAAAAAAGAAATAAAGAGAAAGAGAGTGCTGATAGACGAACGCTTCGAGTGGCAGTCGGCAAACGAATTGATTTGCAAATCGAAGAAGTGGACGGATGTAGCGCGACGACTCATCCCCCCCCTCCCCCCACTTCGCCGGCTTCTCATCGGCGCCGATCTCGATGGCAATTTATGCGAGGGTCATTTCGTGAAATTCACGGCACTCCGAGGACCAAAGTAGCCGGAAAAGAAACGATCGTCTCTTCCACTCCCCCCTCCCCTTCTCCACGCCCTTCGTTATCTCCTCCGCGAACTTCCAATAGCCGTAGAAAGCATTCGATTGTCTCCGTAATGTCTCACGCCGGGACGCTCGGAAGCAGCCGAAGCTATTTCGCCGTCGCCTTCATTGGCCGCCGCGGAACCCTTCGGAACCTTTCAATTATTTACTAGAATGCGCGCGAGAAGTACCCGCGGCGGACCTAACCTGCTGTATCCCGTCGAAGACATTGTTAAGGATTAACTATAGGGACCAGAGCGTTGTAAAGGATCTATATTAACAGTTAACAGTCCCCTGTTGTAGTAGCGACTGCAAGATACAGGGGTGCTAATAATTGTAGACTGAAAGTCACTTTTGCATCCTCAGAGATATTTGAACGAGAAATTGACGGTACATCATATTCGTATATTTCTATTTTTTATTGCTTCTAATATAGGAATATAGGAATATAGATATATAGAAATATCGAAATATCGAAATATAGAAATATAGAAATATAGAAATATAGGAATATAGAAATATAGGAATATAAGAATATAGAAATATAGAAATATAGAAATATAGAAATATAGAAATATAGAAATATAGAAATATAGAAATGTAGAAATATAGAAATATAGGAATATAAGAATATAGGAATATAAGAATATAGAAATATAGAAATTTAGGAATATAAGAGAATATAGAAATATATAAATATAGGAATATAAGAATATAGAAATATAGAAATATAGGAATATATATATAAGAATATAGAAATATAGAAATATAGGAATATAAGAATATAGAAATATAGAAATATAGGAATATAAGAATATAGAAATATAGAAATATAGGAATATAGGAATATAAAAATATAGAAATATAGTAATATAGAAATATTGAAATATAAAAATATAGAAATGAAGGAATATAGGAATATAGAAATATAGGAACATAGAAATATGGGACTATAGAAATATAAAAACATAAAAATATAGAAACATAGAAATATACGAAACAATTTACCATAAAAAGAACCTCTCACGTCCCGCATTTATTCGCGTAACAATAACCAACGGCACGTTATTAACCGAGGCCTGTAAGCTCCCCCAAACAATCCTAATCACCGGGACCCGCCGTGAACGTAAGAATCACGCTGGGAACGTGACGTTAAGAGTAAAACACGGCGGCCACGGCGTATTGGCGTAACGGGGCACGTACCTCCGCGGGTTTCCGTGTAATTCTTCCGGTAATTCGAATTCAAACGGCGCGCGCGGCCGAGTTACTTTCGATTACCGAGACGCACGAATTCGCCGGGATTGTAATCCCCGTGACGATAAATGGGGCGCGGGGAATCGAAGGTCGTTGCTCGGCCTGTAACATCGATTATGCCGCGCGCCGGACCCGTCGCACTACGCCGCGTCCCGCCGCCGCTGCCGCCGCGCCCGCCTACGGAATCGTGTTTCGCACGGAGCAATGTTTTGTCGCGCGACACGACCCGGGGTAAATTATTAATCCGGAATCTACCGGCATCGCGTGAAACCGAGGCGAAAACCCCGGTGCCCCGCTCCGACTGCCTGCGGATCGGCGTCGATCTATTCCACCTGGGCAAAGTTTGCCATCGACGCGAGAGCGGAGACGATGTTTCCGCCGGGCTGCGTTCGGCGAAATCACGTGCCGCGAATCTTCGAACGCTATCTGTCCCGTTCTTTCGCACGTTATTGTTCCGCGGTCCGTCGAGATTACGTATTGACGACGACCCCCTGGTCGTCCGTTCGCGTGCCGTTTAACGATAACCGAGAGTGGACTTCGTCGGACAGCCGTCCGTCGAGCTTGACGTGTTTAACGATAAATCTGCCGAGCATCGAAATCGACGGAGGCGAGCTTTATTTAACGACGTTTCGAAATATATACATTCTTTCAGACATATTTCTTGCATTTCTGTTGTTCCCAACGCGACAGCAATTCATCTTATTCGATCGTCGACGATTATTGAACGAAGTGAATGGTTTTAGGTCGCCGGGTCAAGATTGACCCGGCCACCGTACTCCGAGATGTTAACGTGGCCTGGGTGTTCCTAAAAAACATGGACTTTCGTTGGACCTCGGAGTACTGTGGCCGGGTCAGTTTTGACCCGCGAGTTACCATTGCGTCAGAAATGACGTGAACGCATCCGCACGGAACATCCGAAGGGAATACGTTTCGAGAGATCGTTAAACGAAGCCCGGAATCGGTTCCGCGAAAATTGGAGGTTTCGCGAGAATCAGCGAACGCGTTCGTAATCGCCGCTGTCCGTCGTCCGGCCCTGTGTACACATTGGCGTGGCCCGACACGATGATAGGGTGCAAAGAAAATGGAGGAAACAAGAGGGCGGGGTTTATCATCGCGTGTACCGTCGTATTCATACGTGACTTCGTTCTTTTTTTTTTATGAAACAAAAAAAAAGGGGGAAAGAAGGAGAGAAAGGAAGCGGAGGAAAAAAAGAACAAGACCGACCTGAATTACCGCGGCGGCGCTATGCATTTCACGAGCGAGCGGACGGACGGGACCGGCTCGCCGTTGTGCCGCACCGTCAGAAAATGGCTCGCGTTTCATCGCGCAAATTACAGTAATTTGAGGCGACGTTGCGTGCCCCGACGTATTTACTAAGTCGCGCCCCGGCTAATACATTGTTCGGGACGGTTTTTCGCGTTAAAGCCCGACAGGACTCCGCGGCGTGCACGCTTTTCCGCGGAAACGCGGTTTCCGCGCGAGCGAGTTTTTCAATTCCGCGGCCACGCCGTGATCGTGGACGAAACGAAGGAACGCCGGCACGCTTCCCCTCCTCCTCCTCCTCTATCGTACGGGATCGAAATTATACGCAACGGGAGCGATACATAATTACGGACGCCGGCGTTTGACGCGTTTTCGGCGCCGAGGAGAGGGAGATCGATGCCATCAACGGGGCCGCCGCCGCCGTCACGCCGCGCGTCGTCCGGGTTTCGCTAATTAAAACGGAAGTCGGGGGAAGAGCTTTCGAGTTTATCGGACGCAGCGCTGGAACGCGAACGGGAGCGTCGCGGATCAACTGGAAGAATGCGGCGAGAACCGGGGAACAAGTTTATCGACGTCCGCGTGAACGATGAAACGGCCGCGGTTTCGCGTCTTTTGTTGCGATATCGTTGAAATTATAACGAAACCACCGTGATATATGGACCGTTCATTTTGAAGACGGTGCGAGTCCATTTTTTATTGTTTCGGGAAAATTAGAGGCTAGCATGTTATTAGTCAATTCAAAAATATAAATTAATAATATTAATTACAATTATGTTTATTTATATAATTATATATGTGTGTGTGTGTGTGTGGGTGCGCGTGCGTGCGTGTTTATATATATATCTATATAATTTTTAATTTATATTATTAATCAAATACTAACAATATTGATACAACTAAAAAAATATAATATTTATGTAATTTAGATCTGGCAATGTTTCTACTAATATGTCAATGTGCGATTCGATTGTATAAATTTTTGTTCAGGCGAATTACACTAAAATAATATTAGCTAGAAATTTAATTAGTTAATAATATTAATTAAAAGAATTTAATCAGCTAGTGATTTAATTTAAAAAGTTTAACCGAAACAATAATAATAATAATGAGGCTGAAATTATAATGAGGCTGAAATTATAATAAGGCTGTTAATGGACTCCATTAGACACCATTTTCAAACACAAAAATGGTCACAGAATGAACAACAAAAATGGACATCATTTTCAAAATTTATATAACTTAGGTCGAAGTAGGAGGGTCGTAGAGTTTCGAAGGGATCGAAGATGGTTCAGGAAATGGAATGGTCAGGATCGAGTCAAGGTTATGGTAGGCTTTTCGGGCGCCTCTCTCTCCCCCTCCCCATCGGCCTAATTCAAGAAGCGACCGGACAGTCGGCCGGCGCAATAACGCGTTGGAAGGGGAACGTTTTCGGGCAACGAGGATTCGTGCCGTTTCCGCGCACGCAATCGCTCGTGCCCAGGTTTCGTTATCGCGCTCGGATTCGCCGTTGAACCCGAGGCTATTTTCGGGTTCCGAGAATCGAACGCGCGGCGTGGTTCTCCGCGGCGCGGCGAGTTCCGAGCGGCGGACGCGAGCGACCGCCGCGGATGCGTGCGGTCGCCGTTATCAATTTTACGATTTCGAAGGAGTGGGGGGTCGCAGCGCCGCGCCGAGTCGCGTCGCACCAGCGAGCGTTTCACGCCTGAGGTGCGCCGGGATGCGCGAGAGCCTCCGCCGTTTATTTATCGGTGCCGATAGCATCGCCGGCGGAGGATCGGACCGGCCGCGGCTGTTAATGATTACGTTGGACGCTCGCTCGTTGGGGAACTGTCGGGCCGAATAAAATCCACGATCTCTCTCTCGTTGGACGCATTGCGACAAACGAGACGAGGTTAACGCCGTCTAGATCGCCCCGCGACGATAACTGCTTTTATGACCGGCCGAACAACCTGCACGTGCGTGCGCGTCCGTTTGTGTGTGTGTGTGTGTGTGTGTGTGTGTGTATCTGTGAGCGCGTGCGCGCGCGCGTGTATGCGTGTTCGAAAACTCGGTGCGGCCGGTAACACGGAGGCGCCGGGCACGGAATTGAAATCGGAAGATCGTTACTTCACAAATGAGCGAGCATCTCGTGTAACAGGTTGCCGTTTTTCGTTTCCGGCGGAACGACCCGCGGCCGCACTTTTTCGGAACGGAAAATCTGTCTGCGTCTGTTTATATGTAACTGTTGTATATAATATAAAATATCATATACTACGATATATACATACATATATAATATGTAACAATATATATATATATATATATATATATATATATATATATATATATATATATATATATTGTTTTATATATTATATATATAATATTATTATTAATAAATATATAATTATATAATTAATATATATATAATATATTATAATATATATAATATAATATAATATATATAATCGCATCACCAGCAATAATAATTGCAACTCAACTGCTTCCTGTGACACTGTCAAATTCTCAAAAATTCTCCAAAATTAAATTGCATCATCAGCAACAATAATCAAACACTTCGAGCAACACTGCCATAACCTCAAAAATGCACGAAAACTACAATGGAGAATATTTGAAACGGAAATGATTCAACAGAGCCGAACATAATCAGTCGTGACAAAGGACGACCGAATCGCGTCGCAACGGTCCCGTCAATTGATCCCGCCGAAAGTCGTCAAAGACGACGACGGGCCGTTCATTGGAACGAAGAATGTAAAGCCGCGAAGCAGGTGCCGTTGCGTGCTCGTGATCGGGCGATTTGTTCCGGGTCACCGATCGTCGCGGATGTTTATAGAATTCGGTGGCGTGACGATCTTCGGCCGCCGCCGCTATACCGACGCACGACTCGATCGATTTCACGTGCCGAACAATTATGTCAATTACTCCGGGCCGATTCGTCGATTGCGATAATGCGAAACGGCGCGGCGCGGCGTCACCCACGCTGACAGCGGCATTCTACCCGGCCGGCTAATGATAGCGCTTAATGGGCTCGAATAGCGTCGAGAACGAGATCGATGGCCGAAATTCCCATGGCGAGGCCGTCGAGACCGTCGATCGAAGACGATCGCGAATATGTTCTACCCTTTAACGAGACAAATCGCGCCATTGTCGGATCGATGATTCGCGTTAAAGCACCCGCCGCCGCCGTCGGGAGCTTACGTTTCACTTGCGAGAGCGCACGTTAAATTATTGTTTGAGAATACTACAAGGTCACTCAGAACATTTGAGTTGCGATTAGTGTTGCTACCAATTCAATTTAATTTTGGAACATTGTTGAGGTTATGGCAATGTCACTGGAAGCATTAGAGTTATAATTATTGTTACCGATGATGCAATTTAATTTTGAAAAATTTTTGAAGTCGTTGCAGTGTCGTTCGAAGCATTAAAGTTGCGATTATTGTTTTTTGCTGCCAATTCAATTCAATTTTGCAACAATTTTGAGGTTATAGCGGTGTCACTGGAAGCGTTAGAGTTACAATTATTATTGCTGACGGTGCAATTTAAGTTTGGAGAATTTTTTATTAAACGTTAAAAACGATCATCGCTGCTGCTCATTCAATTACTTTCCGAAACTTTTGGGGTTATGGCAATGTCACTCGAAATATTAAAGTTACAACTATTGTTACTGATGACGCGATTTAATTTTGAAACATTTTTGAAGTCGTTGTAATGTCGTTCGAGGTATTAAAGTTACGATTATTGTTGCTACCAATTCACTTCAATTTTGCAACATTTCTGAGGTTATGAGAATATCACCAAAAGCATTGAAGTTACAATTATTGTTGTTGCTGATGCAATTTAATTTTGGACAATATTTGAGATTGCCACAGTGTCACTCAAAATCGTCGTTGCTGTTCATTCAATTCATTCCCCAAAATTTTTGAGGTTATGGCAGTGTCACCCGAAACATTAAAGTTACAATTATTGTTGTTGGTGATGCAATTTAATTTTGGACAATTTGATCACTCAAAGCATTAAAAATGATCATCGTTGCTGCTAATCCAATTAATTTCCCAAAATTTTTGAGGTTATGTCACCATCACCGAAAGCATTAAAGACGATCACCGTCGCTTCGTACGAACAAACGCGACCGTTGGACTCGCGACTCCGCGTTATAGTTTCGCGTCCGTCGCCAAGGCGGAGGCTCGCGGCGTCGTCCGTCGACGTCCACGTCGTCGCCGGGACGCCGAGGTTTCCGCCGAAAGGAGTCATCAGCGCGCGACTCCATTATTCTTTCCGTCCCGAGCAGCCAGTTTTTTCTGGATCGCGAGTCGATCCTCGCGCGAGTCCCGCCGCCTTTTCACAAACCGAGCGGCCGCATTAATCACGAGACACCCGAGGATATTATCGTGGAAACGCGAAGCGTCCGCTCGTCGTAAATTTCTCTCCCTTTCACGCTTCGCTATCTTTCCCCCCTCCCCTCCATCCTCTCCTGCCCTGATTAAGTATTAATTTATTCGATTCTTTCGCCTTCGTCGTCGCCGCCCAACGGCCTTGTTTTCCAGCGATGTTTCGCTTTGCGACGGCCACACTCGTCCGCGATTCCATTTCGCGAAGCTCGGAAACAAGGTGAAACGAGTCGACGCGACGGCGGTGAGAAATCGATTTTTTTTTGTTTTGGCGAGAGCTTTTTAAACGGGCGAAAAAAATTGGCGATACTATTAATTGGCTAATTAGTGGATCAAATAATTTTTGTCTCGGTGATTTTAACGGAGAAAATGATTTAAAAAATTGCAAAAATTTTTGCAGAATTTTTATTCAATCTCATAGAGAAAGTCGCGTTTGTTTACAAACGATTAAAAATAATACCAGCTGTTATGGTTCTTATTTAGTGAAAAGATTAATTAGTTAATTAGTGCGGCGCGCGCCGTTCATTTAAAAATGATTTTCATTTCGTCAATTTTTTTAGTGAGAACGTTTTTCAAAATTTGTAACGCGAGAGAACTGTGACCTTGAATTTTTCCAAAATTTTTAATTATCCTATTATTACCCTGTCATATAATTACATTATTTTTATAAATTTATATATAATTTGTTGTATAATTACATGAATTATAAATTTATATAGCTTATATAAATATATAAATATATAATTTTTTAATATATTAATATTACATTACATAATTATATAATTACCCTATTATAAAAATTCGTGTTCATTTAAAACAATCAAAAATGCTACACACCCTGACGTTTCTTATACAGTGAAAAACTTGACTAAACGTCCACAACATCGTCCCGCAAAGTTAAAACAATCTCCAAAAATCAACGTCATGTTCAATCGCCCCAACGATACATGCATTGTAACAAGTTCCCCCGAAATTATTGTCTCACCGAGGTCGCGAGAACGAAGAAGAAATTCCGGACGACGGGGGATATCGGTGCGCGCGTACACACTTTAAAATGCAAATCTCGGCCGCGGTAATCCCGGCGAAAAACAAGTCGCCGGCCGTAAGTAATTCTAAACAGCGATCCCGCATTACTCCGTATATTAGTTCCCGTGACAAGTTGCGACTTAATTAGATAACAGGGAGCGCGGTTAAAAGTTGTGTACGCACGTAGGACCGAACAACTACTGTTCCGGCCGGACTCCCCGGGCTCGTTTAAAATTCAAAGCTCGAAACCCCGGGAGATAATCGCGGCTCCAATTTCGCCGGACTATCGTGTAACGAGTGGGGCCCGCGCAGCCGCCGTCCCTTGTTCATAATATTCCTCTAATCGGCCGTATAGCTAAATCATCGGCGGGAACACCGCGGTATCGTTGCTGGCTCGTAGATCATGTTCGCTTTATTTAACGCCGGATTCAATCGACTGGCCAAACAGACGGGTCCAGAATTCTTCAATTTACGATCAATTGATTCGGTTAACAAATAAATTTATTTCGACTGTCGTTCGTGTCATTGAGGCCTGTAAAAATCTAGGAGTATATTAAAGGATCTGTTGAAAACGTTGAAATAGTATAAATTGTAATAATAAATAATAATAAATTCGAGTAAAAAATAATAAGCAAAAATATTAAAATTTATATAAAGTGTCCCGAAATTGTTATTTCAGAGTAACAAGGGGTTCCTCGAGTCATTTGAAGCAACTTTTTCCTCAGCGAAAATGTTCCATGAGGCTTCGTTTCCGAGTTATTGACGAAAAACGCGGACCAATAGTAGAGCGAGCGCGGTGCGATTCCGAGCGTAGGCGTGGCGCCATAAATTTTTTGCTAATAACTCGCGAACGAAGCCTCGCAGAACATTTCCGCAAAGGGAAAAGTTGCTCCAAATGACCCGAGGAACCCTAATTTCCCGGTGGCAATAGTTTTGGAACACCCTGTGCATTAACCGCACGTGTGCCGATGGGACAAATCCTCACGCGAAGCAACAATCGTACACAAGTAGCAAGAGCCGCGCAAACGTTCGTTCCACTCAAGACCCAATCCAGAAGATAGATCTCCCGTCTCGCGTTAATTAATCCCGTTTCCAAGTGGCGCCCGCCAGATCAATCAACTTATCCTGTTTCATAATTCCACAGTCGCTCTGAGAAGACCGTACACAATGCGGTGGCATCAACGCCCGAGATCGCGTCGTTCCCGAAGTCCCGATAACCTCTCCGGCCATTGTGCCTATGAATAGGACAGTTCACAGGCATTGTCGTTACGCGGTCGGCGATGTTCCGTATCGATGGCCGGGACGATTAATATGAAAGAGTTCGCGCAGAAGAAAGCCGTCGGAGGGTCGGTTGAAAAGGACACCGTTCGCCAGCCGGGGACTCGAGGAGTTCAGCCCCGTTCTAATTCATTCGTAACTTCTACCGCCTGTGTTCCCCGGGAGGGGGAGGAGGGACGAAGAAGAAAAAGAAGAAGTCGTAGAGCGGATGGAGTGAGGCGAAAGCTGAAAGACGTGGAGAGTCAGTCTCTGCGGTAGGCAGTGAAAAATCTGTAGGCCATTGCTCATCGGTTCCACCTGTGGAAAGACGAGGAAAGAAGGAGGTGAAGGGGAGGGAGGGGTCCACCGGTCGATCCGACGGTGGCAGCGGAATATGCCTGCCCGCATCAGATAATATTTAAATTGATGATAAACATTTATAAAAGCGTTTTGTTACGCAGAAAACATATTTGGATCATTGTGCGGCGCAGGAACGGGGATTATGAATTCAAGGGGCCCGGGTCCGGGCCCCGAAAGCCATTGTCCGCCGGGGCCCTCGCTCATCTCCATAACGGGTCCCATCTTCGTCCACTTTCCGTCCCCCCTCAGCCACTTGTCCTGGCCGCTCCGCGGTCCCTCCCCCCTCCCGGGGCCACTGCCGTCTCCCGTGCTCCTCCTTTTTTCACGAAAGCCCTCCGGGGGCTCCGGTTCGTCTCGCTTCCACCGAGATCACCGGGCCCCCTCACTCGCTACCGCACCCTGTTCCCCCCGTTTCGCCGGCCAGGCCCGAATGGTGGGCCCGCTGGCAGATCCCGGTCCCCCGATTGTTTGCTCCGTGGCCGGCTAAATTGTCCAAATGAGTGCGCCGTGTGTACGTGCACGCGGCACGCTAAACGTCGCCGGCATTAATCCCGGCTGCCGGAATAGCGCGATCCTATCGTAACGGGGACTCCTCCTTTGAATCGGGCCCAAAAAGAAGAAAGGAGGAGAACGCTCGGGAAGGTGAGAGAAGGCGGGAACTGCACAGCACAATGCAGGTAGCCGGGAGTCGCCAAGACACTCGAGGCCATTGCCACCTTGGGCCCACTCGCACCGACCCGAATCCTTTCAATCTCGGGTCCCTAGTAGTCGCCGGGCGATCCTGATATCGTCAGCTGAATTCGTTGCACGGCGGTCCTTGATATCGTATGATACGGTGATAATACTGTAGTGGGCCTTGTCGAAGTTAGGGCCCAGTTTAGAGGATCTCCACGGGCCATTTCGCCACTTCATTCTTTCAGTTGCTGTTGATTTCTCGATAGAATGTTGATTCCTAAATATCACAGTGCCTAAGTCTAATAATACCTGGGTTCATCAGTGCCTAAGTCTAAGAGTACCCATGCCTATCACTACCTAAATCCAACATGCCTAATTTTAGCAATAGCTGAAATACAGGTTATCCCCAAAAATGTCTCGCAATCCGGAAATTCGGGTTCCCGAGATCATTCGAAGTAACTTTTTCCTTTGCGAAAATGTTCTGCGAGGCTTCGTTCACGAGTTATTAACGAAAAACGTACAGCGTCACGCCCCCACTAGTCCACGCTCCACCCTCGCTCTCTAATTGGCCCGCGTTTTTCGTTGATAACTCGCAAACGAAGCCGCGGATTGCATTTTCGCTGAGGAAAGAATTGCTTCAAATGACCCGAGGAATCCCTTCCACTCCCTATTATGTCTCGGATTGCGAGACATTTTTTGGACACCCGGTATACAGGCCGCAATTTTGCTAACAACGTTTGCTTACCCTCATCGGTGATTATTAGCTCCGCAATGGAAATCGCCGTAGCCCTTATATGGGACGCGAGACAGCGAGCATATTAATCATCGCTGGTGCACAATAATCAATAGGATCATCGTTAATATTCAGGGAACGCAAATATGCAGATAACGGAGAATCAACAGTTGAAACGGTGGACAGAGGTGTATTCCCATAAGCTTATTTCCGTGAATTATGATTATATAGGCTGCGGGACTTTGTACATTGATAATAATGTCTCGAATGTATTTACGAACCGATAAGTGGTAATTCTAATTTGTCCACGCGGACAATAAAGCACAATAAAACGCTAGCATATTATCCCGCTTTTATCTCGCTATTATCTCGCGTATAATCTAACTCGCTGACCACCAATGAGACCACCGGTTAAATCCTAATCTACAACGAACCGACGCAAAGAGTGAAGTCGGACGGAACTTAGCTACAAATCGGGACAACGAGGAACGTCGACGGTTGAAAAGATAAATCGCTCGTTCCACGGCTCGCCGGATCTTCATACGTTCCGAGATCTTATCCTCGTTTGTTCCATCGGGGACGATGATAAATACAGATACACGAGTATGGCCGGTGCAACGAGGGGGGGGGGGGGGGGGCGCCGTGGATTTGTAGCTACGGCTGGTACACCGGCGGACCGTGGCCGTTAGTGGGGATATAGATGCTCGTGTACCGACGTGTCTCCTCTTTCCCCATTTACATTTTCTGATCGCCGGCGATCAGTCCCTGCGATCGGGCCCAGAGATCTCCGAAAGTGGCGGCCCGGTTAATTCGAGCATGCGTTCCGGCCGCGTGTTGCCGGTCCCATGTGAAATTCCGGCCGCGTCTCGGCCGCTACGGAAAGTCCGTCGACGGGTCCGAGTGTGGGGAGAGGGGAGCGAGGTGTCCGGGACGGTCGAGGAAACGCGAGACGGCCGTATCTTTTTCTGCTTCGTGTCGACGACGAACCGAGAAGGCGGTCATCCGTGCGTCGACACGCATCAGGCCCCGCGGCTAACGATCGCGAGGGACGGGGAGAGGGGGGACGGGTGTCGAAAGAGCGCGCGGCCCGCAAAAGAAGAGGAAAGCCGGCCGAGGAGGCGAGAATCGGAGAGCCCTTTTCGAGGATTACGACGGAGATCAGCCGAGGTGATAGTGCGTGGAACGACCGACGTCTCGCCGCCGTCGAGCCGACGAATAAAATTAAAACATCGGTATCGGTGCGCGGCGGTGCCGATGCGAGGACTCCGGGAGATTTCTCGGCGAATAATCACGACGGTAGCCGATTTCAGGCCGGACTCCGCGGAATCGTCGGCGGGATTTATCCACCGGGACCGTTGTTACCCGCAATGTTTCCGAAAGAGCAGGCCCCGAAACGGGCGTTATATAGGATGCCACAGAAATGTCTCGCGGTCCGGTTAGGGATGTCCCTGATGTCATTTGGAGCAACCTTTTCCTTTGCGAAAATGTTCTACGAGGCTTCGTTTACGAGTTATTAACGAAAAACGTACGGAGCTACGCCCCCACTCGTAATCGCTCCGCCTTCGCTCCTTAATTGGTCCGCGTTTTTCCTTAATAACTCGTAAACGAAGCCTTGTAGAACATTTTCGCAAAGAAAAAAGTTGCTTCAAATGATCTCAGGAACCCCTCTAACTGGATTGCGAGACATTTTTAGGACACCCTGTAGATTCCCATCAACTTTTTTCGGGAAAAAGCGTCCGAAGACAAAATATTCTCCAGACCGAAGCCGTGCGCTTACCGCCAGCTTTTTAACATGGAACAAGCGACGATATTTATTCTCGAACAGAGTGAGGGAGGGGGGGGGGAGGAATCGCAGGCCTACCCTTGTCGCGCCGACGAGCTCTCCCCTCGTCTACGGGCGTGCAAAATAAAACGGCCGAAGGACGGGCTCCGATGTCACTTCGAGGATAAATATTAGTAGCAGGTTTCACGGGATCCGGCCCAGTCAGCCGTGAAAACACGGGCGACGCAGGGGGACACGAGGGGATGTCTGGGAATTCCTTGCGGCCGAGGATACGGACCTCGGGTTTCGCGGGAGATCGAGACGAGACGAAACGAAACGAAACGACCCGACAAGGGGACGGGCAACCGTGAATCGTCCGGGTTAAATAATGCCGTTTTTTGCGGCCCGGTGGCTTCGCGTGTTGACGCTTCGACCGATCGTGATTCCGCCCCTCCACGGGAAACGTCGCCCGCGCAACTGTCCGGAACGATTTATCACGCGGCCCGGTATACCGTTTACTTTTGTTAACGCGGCTCCGATCTTTCTTCGACGCGACGGCGCCTTCGGTCGCAGACAACCGAGCTTCGGGAAATATTATGATCGCGGCGAATTCATCCTAATCGACGCTCGGATCGCGCAAAAAAATGGACAATTTGGGAAGTGGAGATTACGGACAATTTTATGGCCATAAATTTTGCGACAAACATTTATGGCAATTTTATGACAAATATTTATGGCAATTTTATGATATTATATTTATATTCGTTTTATATAGCTACTGATTGTCAACAACTATAAAAATGGGCCGCGAGGCTCGATTAATCGGCCATTTAATAAAATACGATATTGTCGTAAAAGTGACATAAATGTTTGTCATATGAATTTGTCGTGAAATTTAATGCTATAAAATCGTCCATATATATCAAATATATTATATATTATATATATTTATTTATAAGATCCCCTCAACGTACCATCGTATCGTCATTTTTCAATAATAATATTAAATGATAAAGAAATAAATAATAGAAATTTAGATAATAGAAATGCCGTGTTATATAAATAATAGAATTATTAAACGGAACGGAATTGTTGTGCTAAAAGCGAGAGAGCCGGGCTGTTTCGCCTTCGAGAAAAAGAACGAAATTTACAGCGTGCTCGGATAGAAGAAAGGGGGGGCCGGGTCTGGCCCCTTTTGTCGGTGAAACCGCTCCCCGGCGTTTCTCGTGGCCGGTAACGCCGAAAGTTTGCGGCAGATTACGCGCGGGGACTTGCTATTCAGCGGGCGTCGCGCGACACTTGCAAGGAGTTCGTCGACAGCGGCGCGCGTGGAATGAAATTTTCAGGGGTGCCGGGCGGAGGGAGGGGGGGGGGGGGCAGGCGGTTAGTCGGACGCGCTCGTCGCGATATCGGTCGGATGTTATCCGACGGCGCGGCGAACTCCGGTGCCGCGATTGGCTCCGAGAACAGGGGCCAACGACGCGTATCGCGGTCTCGTACGGTTTAGGGGTCGCGTCGACACCGGGGGACTCTAAAGCGGAATTAATAACCGTGCCGAGCCCGGCGAAATACCGCGACGGGTCGCCGCCGGCGTATCACGGGATAATGGGCTGAGCAACGGGCTGCCGGAGATCCCTGCATCCGCGCGGAACGCCGCTAAGTAAGCTGCCGCGTTATTAATAAGTTACAATGCGCCCGGGACGGTGATTACCGGTCCCGGATTCGCGACGGAGCGACGACGCGCGGGTTACTGTTTTCAATCACGTCGACACATGCGAAGTTTCTCCTATATGGTGTAGCAAAATTTGTAAGCGCTCAGACAGGACGATCCGGGAGGCGATTTGGAACAACTTTCTCCTTCGCGGAAATGCTCTGCGGGGCTCGGTTGAAAAGTTATCGGTGAGAAACGTTGGTCAATCGGTGAGCCAGCGCGGCTGGCCGATCGCCTACCGGCGCTGAGCGGCCGCTGTCGCGCAATGACTCATCGCTACTCGCAGCGCCGCGTAACTCGCAGAGCCGCGTGACTCGCAGCGCCGTGATGAGTCATAGCGCGGCACTAGGCCCGCGGCTGAGACTCTCAGCCGTGCCTGCGCTTAGATTTTCATTAATAACTCGTTAACGAAGCCTCGGAGGAAATTTTCGCAAAGGAAAAAGTTGCACTAAACCGGCTCACGAATCTTTTGCCCCCGAAGACTTGCGTTTCTGCGACAAACTGTATCTAATTACTGGCGATGTATACTGAAATCGTCGAAAAGGGAACAACGATTTACAGCAAACTCTAGAAGGAAAATCGAAATAATATGCCAGCTTCGATAAATAATTATTAAAAGTCTCGATATCGGAGTCAGACCCGTCAGAGTGCACGTCAAGTATGTTTCTGACACCGGTGTTTCTCAGGGATTTTCGAACGGTGTCGCGAGAGTGCCGGCAACGGCTCGCCAGAAATCTCGGTCGCGCGACGAGACAAAAGCTGCCCGATGAAAAAGCCGGATAGACGACGACGACGGGAGACAAATCGCGTGCGACTGTGCGCCCGGTGCTCTTCCCTACGGCGTCGCGGACTCGGTGTTCCGACGCTTATCGACTTATCGTCGGATCGGGACGCGGAAGATCGACGATCCGCGACCGCCGGTGACAAATAGCCGCCGCGACGGCGCACGGTTTTTCCAAATGAAATCATTCCGGCGACCCGATATAACCGTTCCGCGGTTCCGCGTGATAAATTCACCGCACGGATCTCGACTCTTCGTGAAAGAGGGGGGTGGGGGTGAGAGGCCGACGACCGCCCCGGCGGTCGCAACGCGCTGCCATCGGTCTCCCGCGAAACCCGATACCCTTAACCGAGCTCGCTGCTTTCCCACGGGGCGCGTATGATACTGTCCTCGCTGCTGAACGCCCTCGATACTCATGGGGTTTCCCTGTAATAAGGTGTCGCGCGCATTCCGCGGGGCTGCTCCGGACGACATGTTTCGACGAGTGGGGGGGGGGGGGGGGGAGGAGTGTACTTGTGCCGAGTAAACAGTATTCCGATCAGCGGCACGGAATGGACGTCAATAATAAAAAAGAGACCACGTAAAATAGCAAAGCAGAGCTAAAAAGATTTTGAAATTAAAATATAAAAATATTCAAAAATATTAAAGTAATACAATTTTAAAATCGTTGTCGACCTCGAAAATTTGTCGACAATTGTCACAACGATATCGGGTCGACCCGAGCGAACAATGATTGCCGGCGGAAGCTGGCCGGTTGTTTACCACCGGTATTGTATTAAAAAAAAGGTAATATCTAATATCGGCGCGGATATCCGCGCGAATCCGATCCAATCATAGAACACCGACGATCCTATAACGGCGGTAATCGCTATCCGCGCGCGCCATTCGCGGACTTTTTTTTATTTTTTCATTTTTTTTTACACGCTACGAGTTCAAGCTTGATCAGCACCGCGACGTTCTATTCCCGAATTTTTTTCTGCCGTTCGAGCCGTAATTGAAATTTCGCTGTGCACGGTTCTGATTGGGACTGTCATCCGTCTGGAATGAGGCGGAAAAATTTGCAGCAGGTGAAAGGGTACGCGCGCCGGGAGCTGATCGATCGATCGACGAACGGCGGCGGGTCTCGGCTACGTAGACGAGGAAGTAGGTGGAGGGGGGGGGGTGGATCGCTGGAAGCTCTTCGTAACTACTGTATCAACAGGATCTCCTAATTGCAGGTAATTACTAGGATCAAACACGTAGAGCAAACATATGTGGGTGGTGGGGGGAGGTCTGGTGAGAACTCGCAGCTGCTCAATAAACTAGTCCATTTCCATCGGCGAGCCGGTGCGTCGTCTTTGCAACAAACGACAGTCGGCGCAGACGCGGTCGCGAGCCACAGCCGCGAAAAATGGAAAACCGAATTTCAAAAAATCGCGGATATCTCGCAAATAAGCAAAGACGCCGCTTTCGCATTAATTCTCCGACAAAACAGCGTCGCGAGCAGCGTTCCCAATTTTTCCCAGATTTTTCGGCCGCGAACCGCGTCCGCGAGAAATGAAAAACCGAATTTCGAAAAATCGCGGATATCTCGAAAACGAAAACAGATACTACTTTCTCATTAATTCCCCGACAAGACAGCCTCTCCAACAGCGTCTCTAATTTTTTGCAGATTTTTCGCGAGACTGTGCGACGGTAAAAAAAAATGCAACACCGCGGCCCGGCCGGCCGGACGCGGCATTAGGCGGCGTGGGCGGGGCGTCGGCCGGGCGCCGCCACCATTGGCCCTCGTTTCACGCGAATAACTCGTAAACGACGACTTGTCCGACGTTCTCGCAAAGGAAAAAGTTGCTTGGAATCGCCCGAGGTATCCCGTCGACGCAAAATATCGAGGTTTCGCGACCGCGCGTCGCGTCATCCGGATATCAGTCTGCTCGTCGCCGCGATGGGTTCACCGGCCACGGATTTAATAATTCCGGTGGCGGGGGCTGCGATCCGCGGATGCGATAAATCGCGGGCGGAAGGGGAATCGCGGTCAGCGGAGCCGGCAGAGCGCGAGCACGGCTCGGTGGCGCGCGCGTTATTCGATCGACGGGATCTTCCGTATCGATGGAGAGAACGACGAAGGCGGGTTGGCAGGGGGAGGGAGAACGCGCCGGAATCTCTGGCGGAAGGTTCACGGAGAATTTCGGTGGCTTTATCACGGTAATCTCACAAAGGAGCCGGAGGATTTTCGGCTGCTTGACATTCCTGGCGCCGGCCGAGCGATGCCTGTGCGCGCGGCCCGCGCGTTCGCCGAACCGTTCATCGCTTCGGCTTCCTACGTAAATGCCAGGCGTTCACCGATGCAAATGCGTGCATGCACCAAAGGTCACGTAAGTGGATTAGCTCCCCTGTGGAAACCGGCGCGGCCGGTTGTTCCCGCACGGTTCGCGGAAACACGATAGCGCGACTCGATCCCGCCGATTCGATCACACCGGGAAAAATCGCCGCAGCACGAATCGTCCGCGCGAAATCAATTCCGGCGCGGCCATAATCGTGGATCACGATCGAACGGCCGGTATTAATAAGCTCGTGGAAACCGGCCGCGCGCGAGATTTATAATTGATATAAACCGGACGAACGAGCGCCGCGCGCTCGACGTTTATCGCTTGCCGATTCGCTGATTAATCCCGCCGCTGCCGCGGATACCGCCGGGCATTGATAGATCGCGGAACTAATGAAACCGGCCGGAAGCCCGCGAAAGAAACGCCGGTCGCACCGGCGTCTCGCGCGCCGTACGCGAGCTACGCCGTTATGCCGCGCCCCGCCGCGCTGCGCTCCGTTCCGCCGCGTCTCGCCCCGCCGCGCTTCGGCCTGCTGCGCTCCATCCCGCCGCGCTGAGCTCCGTCCCACTCCGTCCCGCCCCGCCCCGCCGCGCCGCGTAGAGCGGAAAATAAAGCAGCGCTGTGAAATATGTCGATTCCGATAGGTGCCTCGCGGATCGTTCGTTAAAGCGGTTTACGACCGGCGCGGCGGTCCGGCGCTCGCGGCCCGCGACCGATCAGTCGTCCCGGTTAGCACCGATCAGCCTCCAGCAAACGAACCGGCTGGCTTGCATCGACGATACAACGAGGAATTGCGGAATATTCCGCAGCCTGGCAAATCGTTTTTCAATAATTGCGAGCGAGTACCGCGGCCGAGGCCAAGAGTGTTCCCTCCTCCACTTCTCTCCCTCCCCTCTCCGGCTCGCGTGACCTACGACTACGATTGAAACGGCCCGGCCGAATTAGGCGGACGGATTTCTGATTGGAACTTTTTTTGGTTGATTGGCCAAGAAAAATGCGAGAAATTTATTTGTTACTTGTTGGATATTTTTTGTTCACTAAGGAGCCAGATCCTTCATAAATATTGTCTTTTTTCTTCTCGTTTATTTTTATTGCAATGAATATGTGGTTTGAGAAATTTATTTCATAATTTTCTATGAAGAAGTTATATCAACGTTATTCATAAAAATTATCATTGTTCCCTTTGTTTATTTTTATCACAATAAACATTTGGTTCAAGAAATTTATTTCGTCATTTTCTATGAAAAAGTTATGTCAATATTATTCATAAAGATTGTCATTGTTCTTGTTGTTTATATTTATCACAATAAACATTTGGTTCAAGAAATTTATTTCATCATTTTCTACGAAAAAGTTATGTAAACCGGCTCACCGCACCAGCGAACTACGATTTCCATAATTTAGCATCGCATCGGCGGACTATCGTTTCCATAATAATTTCCACTATTTAACGCGAAGCCACAAATCACTTGAACCGTTCGCCGACATCGCTGCACAGCATCGAGAGGAGTATTAAGCACGGAGGCGACATCCAGCACGGCGATTCCGCGAACTTTATCATCGGTTCCAGCGATTCCTATCACCGCGAAATGTCTCGCATCCGGCGGTCCCGGCCTTGACTACTCGGCTTTCAGAGTCAGATGATCGTCCATCATCGAGCACGATACACGCCCCTCGCGGTTACGGACCACAGAAGGGCAGCCGGAAATCGTCCTGGGAAAGCGGAGTGACGGGAGTTCACGGTGCGGGGACACGCGGCAAAAAGTTGTGGTGCCTAGCGCGGATGTAATTGCGCGGAGATTGGACAGTTCGAGATGAACGGGTACTTTGCGTTTTGCAAACACGCTTCACGTCTCGCCGTGGCTCGATGTACGGGGTGACCCGAAAAAAATCGTGCCAGCGAGAAACGAGGGGTTCCTCAGGTCATTTGAAGCAACTTTTTCCTTTGCGGAAATGCTCCACGAGCCTTCGTTCACGAGATATTAATGAAAAACGTACAGCGCCACATCCCCGATCGACTTCGCTCCGCCCACGCTCTCTAATTGGTCCGCGTTTTTCGTTAATAACTCGTGAACGAAGCCGCGGATTGCATTTTCGCTAAGGAAAAAGTTACTTCGAATGATCTCAGGAATCTCCCCATTACTGGGTTGTGATTTTTCGGAAACCCTGTATACGGAACTCAATTTTGTTGACAGCATTTGCTTACCCTCGTCAGGGATTATTAGCTCCCGAATGGAAATCGCCATCGCTCCTATATGGGACCTCAGGAACCCCTTATTGACAATTTGTAGAATATTTTTGGGACACCCTATATACCCGTGCTACTGGGATCCACGGGGCGGGTAACGTTGCGCCGCCGCGATTGCGACGCCTGATCAATCGACAGCGGATCCCTCAAGACGCGGTCGAACGAGTTTTGCCGGAGGTGTGGGACACCATCAGCTTAAGCGAGAAACCTCCGCTGAAGCATCCTCCTTCACACTTTTAGATAGATTGCTTCGCGACGATCCACCTATCGCGTAATTTAGACCGCCTCTGCCAGACCCAACGTACCTAGACCCGAGCAAATTTATCTGATTTTTAACCTCCAGTAACTGATACATTTTTCACATTTTTCACGTCTCCGTAACAACGTTTAAAAATTCACAGAGGCCGTGATTCGAACTTTTTCGTAATTTGAAATGCTGTATTTTGTAGAGGACATGATATCAATTAACTTTTGTTCGAAACATTTTTTTGTTAGACCATCGGAACCCGTCGGAATAACTAATCAATGTAGCGAGCTATAGTCCTCGCGCGACAGGAACGCACCTTCGCGTTTATGTCCCCCCTCCACTAGCTTCCCCACTGTCGCAGCTGTCGGCCGCTGGTGGCCGATCGCGGCGTCACCTGACCGCGGCGAGCGGCGCCCCCCCCCATCCTGCCGCGCGGCGCCTCGCTGCGTAGTCCAGCGCGTCTTTGTAGACTTACATTAGCAACTTTGACATTAATTATCTCGAAATCTATAAACCGCGGACACCGAGAACCGGGTATCGTTGGATTCAGCTCTTCGAGCTCTATCATTGTGCCGAATCTCGTTGAGGAACGGGCGATAAACCTGGGTACCTACCCTTGTAAGTTTCGTCAATGTGCAGATTTTCTCCCATTTTATGTTTATTTATAATTGTAATTATAATTAAAATAATATAATAAAATAGTATAATAATAATAATTAAAAATATATATATGTTAAAAAAAATCGAAATATCAGGTAGAAACACGTGATTCGAATCGCAAAATATTATATATTTACGTTTCCCGGACGGTTTCTGCCACGTAGCGACGGTGTCTAAATCGGCGTTAATGCGGCATTGCGTGGTAACGCGAACGCGGATACGTGCGCCGATCGCTCGTTACGATCGAATACCGGGATCCCGGCCGAGGGAAAATTCACTTTCGCGGCAGTCTTCCCGATTGCCGGAACGACGCGAAGAAATTGGGAGCGGCGATGGCGGCGGCGTGTGGCGTGGAACGGGGCTCGAGGAAACGGTATTTCCCTGGGGATGGATGAAAAAAAGAGGGGGAGGGGTGGAAAGACGGTCGGATAAATGGACGTCGTCCGTCCGACCAGTGCGGAGCACGCGCGTTGCTCATCAACCGGGTCGTTTCCATTAGAAATTAGTGAAACCGCTGCATCCCCCCCCCTCCACCACTTTATTTTGAAAATTACCGAATCGATCGGATCACCGCCGTTTCTCGACGATTTTCAAATTGGATATACACTTAGGTCATTTTATTATTATTTTATTATTATTATATATTTGTTATATACTTATTATTTATTTATTTATTAAATACTTATTATTATATATTTATTGAATTCTTATTATTATAGATTTACTATATATCTATTATTATATTTATTATACATTTATTATTACATTTATTATTATACTTATTATTATATTTATTATTATATTTATTATTATTCTGTATATGTTATAAGAACTCGTGCCATCGATTTTCGTCGACGTCCGCGAGGAACGAGCTTGATAACATTTTATTGCTGCAATAAACAAAAAAAGAAAGAAAAAAGGGAAGGAAAGGAAATTCGATGGCGTCCCGATCCGTCCGACGATTGTGAACGTATTGATAAGGAAGGTGTAAATTGTTCGGCCGTAAAATATAAATCACCGGGGACCGGTGGATTTATCGGAGTCCGATTCCGCGCCGCGATTCCGCCTCCCAAGACCGCCCTTTTTATGGCACCGTAGTGTTTTCACGCGACGGGGTCGCAATCGTGTTCCACGGGGCTTTTAGGAGTACGTAGTACCATCTCTCGCGGAGATAACAGCGCCTCCACCCCTCCACCCCCCTACCCGAGTCTTAGGTAGGAGTGTGTGTCTTCCTTATCGTCGCGGGGAATCGTCTAAAATTGCGCGCCGATTCAGGAGATCGTAAAGCGGAGATCGAGGAGAGGGCACGTATAATTTCATAAGCACTTGTCTGCCGACAGGTGGACGCGGTTGAGTTTTCTTTTTATTCCAGTCCGGGCTCGCTTTCGCTTTCTTCGATTCCTTCTCGTTCGATCCACGTATCTCATTCTTTTCGATAACTCTCGCGGACGTTCTTTTATTTGGCCCTTCAGAAAATTGTTGGAAATCGTCCAAAATTCCTAAAATCCAAAAAATCTCCAGCCAATCACGCACCGTAACAAAAATCATAGAAATTTTGTTTACAATTTTTGTTTCACAGAACTCAAGGTCGGAAACATTTCGTCGACTCAAATGACCTACGCAGTGACCTTTGACCCCGATGCACCCAATACAAAAGATGAGCCCGTTGCATTCGTTTGGGTCCGCGGGCGGACACTAACGTCGGAAAAGTATCCGCGTCGAATCGTTGCGAGGATCCCAAGAAAACGAAACATGCCAGGTTGTACAATGGCTGCAGTTCGAGGACCGCAGAGCGAAAGCGAACGAAACGACGAGGACTGTCGCGCGGTTCGGGCTCGTTTCCCGTTCCGCGCCCCGGTGCCATTTTCCCAGGGAACATCGCGTGCTGTTGTCCCGAAGTGGAAACACCGAGCGAATTGCGCCCGATTGTCCGTTCTCGCCGGCCAATCTCGAGTAACTGCTGCGTCAGCCGTGAAAGGCAGACAGAGAGACAGAAATTTTGAGAGAAAGAGAGAGAGAGAGAGAGAGAGAGAGAGAGAGCGAGGGAGAGCGGGAGAGAAAGCTCGAGAGAGGGAGAGCACGAGAGAGCGAGAGAGAGTGGGGGAGAGAGAGAAAGAGAGAAAGAGAAAGAGAGAAAGAGAAAGAGAGATTTGGAGAAAGAGAGAGAGAGAGCGAGAGAGAGCAAGAGAGAGTGGGAGAGAGAGAAAGAGAGAGCGCGCCGAGAGAGAGTGCGAGAGACAGAGAAAGAGAAAGGGAGAGAGAGAGAGAGAGAGCGAGAGAGAGAAAGAGTTACAAATTAGGAGAGAGCGAGAGAGAGTCACAGATTTGGAGAGAGCGAGAGAAAGAGAGAGAGCGAGCGGGAGAGAAAGAGTGAACGAGAGAGCGAGAGAGACTGGGAGAGAGCGCCGAGAGAGAGCGCGCGAGAGAGAGAGAAAGAGAGAGATTTGGAGAGAGAGAGGAAGAGAGAGAAAGAGAAAGACATTTGGAGAGTGCGAGAGAGAGAGAAGTCAGATTTGGAGAGAGAGAGAGAGAGAGAGAGTCAAAGATTTGGACAGAGCGAGAGATTGAGATTTGGAGAGAAAGAGAGACCATCGAGAGACTGTCAGCAGCACGAAGGAAAAACACACCATCCCCGGGACAGAAATAAAGCGTCGGCGGCTGCGAAAGCGACCAAGACAGCGATTGGAGGGGGGGGGGGCGAACGAATGGAATAATAGGAAGAAGTGGAGAAAGAAGAGAAGCGTGGTCCAAGTGGATGGATAACGTAATATACAGTGCAAGTGGTCCGGTATCACGCTACGTTTCCTCCCACGTCACAGTTCGACGTCTCTTTTCGCCGTTTCTTTTTGCGGCCGCCGCGCCGGCCTCGCGAAAAGGAGATCGACCGCGACGCTCGGCGGGAGGGTGGGGGGAAGGGAGCCGCACCGACGGTTTTTCTCCCGGCCCGTCTTATTGCGGCTCATTACTGCACGCAGGATGTCCCTGGGGCCGGCAAAAGGTTTGTCCCGGCGGGGATGCGATGCGAATGCCAGGTGCCGGCCCGGCCTCCTCGTCGGCAAACGCAATAATTTATCAGTCGAAGGGAGAACCGGCGGAGCGAACCGACCGCAAAAACTAACTTACGACCGGCCGCTCGTCGACCTGCTAGCGGCGCGAGCTCTTGCCGTCATAATCGGATGACGACGGAAAAGTTGTTTCCCGCGAGCCCAGCAATGCCGGGAACGCGAGCTCGCGGATGTTGCAGGCAGATTCGATTGGATGCTCTGCTGTGTCGAGAGCGCGGCGTTTTGCGTGATAGACCGGTGCCACGTATAGTTGTCGGGTTCTTGTGATGTCAGTGCGGAGATCGTCGCGATCTCGGGGTCCGTGTTGTAGTAAATTGATGGTAAAAATTGATGGTCGGCTTGGAAACGGAAATGGACAATTTGGGGAGAGGAGGATTGATTATTAGAGCCTTGTGGATCGTTTTTATGGATTTTATAAATTGTTTATTTTTATTAGTTTCCAAGCTGAGCGTCAAGTAGGGACAATTGGGGAGAATTTACTGTATTTGGAATCACAGTAAATTCTCTGAAATTGTCTCTGAGTTCCTAAATAAAAAATAGACAATTTAGGAGAATTTACTGTACTTGGAATTAAAAAATGGACAATTCAGGAGAATTTACAGTATTTGGAGAGAGGAGGATTTGAAATTACAGACAATTTGGGGAGAGAAGGATTGATTATTAGAGCCTTGTGGATCGTTTTTATGGATTTTATAAATTGTTTATTTTTATTAGTTTCCAAGCTGACCGTCAATTAGGGACAATTGGGGAGAATTTACTGTACTTGGAATCACAGTAAATTCTCTGGAATTGTCCCCGAGCTTCTAAACATAAAATGGACAATTGGGAAGAATTTACTGTACTTGGAATTACAGTAAATTCTCTGAAATTGTCCCTGAGTTTCTAAGTAAAAAATAGACAATTAGGGAGAATTTACTGTACTTGGAATTAAAAGTGGACAATTGGGGAGAATTTACTGTACTTGATATTATAGTAAATTCTCTGAAATTGTGCCTGAGCTTCTAAACAAAAAATGGATAATTAGGGGAGAATTTACTGTACTTTGATAATACACGCGACGCAGCGCCATCTATAATGCGACGCCGCAACGTGTCTTGAACACCATTTACCAGTGTTGTTACAGAGAATAGTAGCGTATGTAGCACATAGTAGACGTAAGTACAAGTATCTTAGAGCTTCGATATTACTATTAAGTCTCATCATTTCGCGCCGCAGACATCTTTATACTTTTCGACGTCAAATATAATCGATTTCGTAAAGGAAATTCTCTCGAAGACCGAACGCGTCCTAGTAACCTAAACACCCATCTTGACAGGACGTCTAAAATTTCGATCACGCGAAGATTATCCGTCCACGTATATTTAACAAGAAAAAATGCGAACAGCAAACGACACGAACTTATGTGAGACGATCTAACGCACTATGAAATAAATAAGTAATAGTTAAGGTAAATAGTAAAAGTAATAATAGTAGTAATAATAATAGTAGTAATAGCAAAATAATAATAGTATTAACAGTAAATAACAATAGTAGCAATAGTAAATAATAATAGCAATGATAATAAATAATAATACCAGCTATAGCAAATAATAATAGTAAGTAACTAACTCGTGGTTACAGCAGTTAGTACGAAAAAATGGCGTCAGCTGTCACTTCGGTGCCGCGACGTTTGCGTCGAATAACCTTACAACGACGCAATCCGACCGGAATTTCTCATCCCAGCCTGGCAGCAGTTTAGCGTTGCCATCGCCGCCGTTCTTCCAGGTCAACGCTTGTCGAACACATCGAGCACCGGGTACGTCCAGCGTTAAATACGTTTCGATTAAACTGCGAGGACGGTCGTCGCGAACTATAACAGGAGGCTGTCGCGATTCCCGCGGAACGATGCGGTTCTCGTTTGACAGGTCCGCTCGGTAGGAAAAACTTTCCGCGGTCGCGGAACGGCCGGGAACGATTCCGCAATTATCTCGAACGATCCAATTGACGGCGCGTCGTTCGAACAGGTTCGGCAAGGAGTCGGCAGGCCAGCGAACGAGTGTCGCCGGACAATTAATCTATTAACGATTATTGCTTACCGGGACGCGGCCGGCTAATTGGCCACGGAGGCGTGACATTGCGTAAGCCGGCGCGAGATGGCGTCGCGGGCTGTCGTTAAAAGTGAGCCATTAAACGGACGCTCGTCGCTCCGCCAATTAGCTGTAATACGAGTTAAGTAGCCGAATAGCCGGAATTTATCTCGAGCCGACGAAAACCGGCGGCGGCGGCCGATCCTCGTGAGGCTTTCACCGCCCCCCCCCCCTCTTCCGCTACGATAATCTTAACAAGCCACGGGCATCCCGCGGCCCCGCGTTCTTTACGACGGTATTGCGTGCGAACGATACGGTCGATAATTTGTCGAATTTACAGATAATTCGTTCTCGCCGTCGCCGGGCCGAGGAATTCGAAAGATTCCCGAGATGGTATCGGGGCTGCAGGGGCCGGCCACACGGGTCCCCTGGAATCTTCCTCGCTCCCAACGAGGCGCTAACACGCCGATCGTGACTCCGCCGCCCCGCGTCGCTCCGCGCTACTACGCGCCTCTCCGCGCCGCTCAGCGCCTCGCCGCACCGAGCCGCTCCGCTCCCCTCCGCGCCTCAGCGCGCCGCGCCGGCCGGTTTGTTCCTTTCAACGGAAACTCGATACACCTTTAATTCCGGAGCCCGGCGAAATTAATCTCCGGCTCGCGCGCTCTCGGAATCGTTCCGACTCAATTATTCAGGCAGCTAGGCGGCGCGATCTGGCTCGCGCGACCGAAATCTCGCCGTCAAAGGGCCCGGCGAAGCGCCCCGCATTCGCTGGCCCCCGACTCTTTCGGGGCTTAACGGGCTCACGCCACGCCGTTTACGGGGCCACTCGCGATTCAACCACCATTTTATATTTTATGTTTGCCACTCAACAGGTTGCTCTGACGAATGGTAATCCGGTCGCGACCGGCCGCACGCGGGACCCTCGTCGATTGTGTTGCCAGAGACTCGTTTGCGGCATTTGACGTTCGATAGAAATTTTCGTCGCGACGGGTTTATTTATTTATTTTAATATATATTATAATAATAATAATGTATAATGATATATAGAATATAATATATGATATAATACATAATAATATACGTTATATATATAAATAATTCTGCACATATTTGTCATATCTATCTTTGCCACGCAGTAGACATTTAATCGGTACAGCAAGTTCTCCTAGATTGATTTCCTGGGATTCTGCAGAAAAATGGAGAATTTTGGAGGAGGAAATCGAGAAACAGTACCCGGCGAGAAGAACCGACCGCGCGAACGTATCTCTCCGACGTTGCATTTGATTAAAATGCTGCGCGGCTGGAAAGCAATCTAGCGAAAAACCCGGGCTCGGGCTCGGTCGAATAAACGCCGGCCAGTTAGCCGTGTAGCAATTCAATTTCTGTAAGGTAATCGGCGGTGTTTACGCTAAAAATGAGGAAGAGGAGGGTAGGGAGGGTATGGGGAGGGGCGAGCAGAGAGGAGCGATGATTGACTCGTGCACGCGTACAATTTCCCCGGGCTCGTTTCAGCACGAAGAATTTCCCCGGGCTGACCTAAACGGCTGATTGCACGCCGGGGACTCGAACACGTGGACGCGCGCGGTGTAATCGCCGCGGTCCGCGGCCGAGCAATGCTGCATCGGGATGCAATATGCGCGGCAATAAACGGGCAAATGTTTCGTTCGAGCCTCGGCGGACGAAGAGAAGTTGGAAGACCTCTTTCGATGTTCTGAAATTCTTTCGCGCGATGTACGCGTTTCGCTGTTCGTTTTGTGATTCCTCAGGTCATTTGAAGTAACTTTTTCCTTTGCGGAAATGCTCTACGAGGCTTCGTTCGCGAGTTATTAACGAAAAACGTACGGCGCCACGCCCACGTCTGTAATTGCTCCGCCCTCGATCTCCGATTGATCTGCGTTCTTTGTTAATAACTCGTGAACGAAGCGACGGATTGCATTTTCGCTAAGGAGAAAGTTACATCGAATGACCAAACGGGGAGTAAGGAGTTCGTGAGGTCCCATATAAGGGCTATGGCGATTTCCATTCAACGAGTCAGTAATGGGCGCGCGGGGAGAGGGTGGTTCCTGAGGTGATTTGAAGCAACTTTTTCCTTAGCGAAAATGCAATACGCGGCTCCGTTCACAAGTTAGTAACGAAAAACGCGGACCAATTAGAGACCGTGGGCGGAGCGAAGGCGATCAAGGGTGTGGCGCCGTACGTTTTCCGTTAATAACTCGTAAACGAAGCCTCGTAGAGCATTTCCGCTAAGGAAAAAGTTGCTTCAAATGACCACAGGAGCCCCTCATTTCTTGCTCGCACGATAATATCGGGACACCCTGAATATCGAGCCATGGTACGACGAGCAGTATGTTTGCAAAACGCAAAATATCCGTTCGTCTGGAACAGTCCAATTTCCGTGCAATTACATCCGCGCTGGGCAAGCAAGTACCACAATTTTGGTACACCCAGTATATTGATCCGCGGTGCGTTTCGCAAAACGTTAACGAAGGAACAAAGTTTCTGCCGAATTCGGCTCGTGTTTCGACGACGCCCCGTTCCAGATAATGCGCCGCCACTGGGACTTATTTACCATGTCTAAAGTGAGCAGCCCGTCCCATTATACGAGGGTGCGCGCTGCGGGCAGGGATCGGGGGAAGGGGGGAGAGGAGCCGGCTGCACGTAGACGCGCCGGTGCGCGCACGCACACGTAGCAGCGGCCGTAGCCGCGATGCCACAGATTGCCGGCTCACACGGATAACAGCCATCTCGGACAATAAGGCAGAAAAGGGTGCAAGCGGTCTCGAAGATCATTGCCGTAGGAGCCAAGCAGTGGCGAGGGGTCCGAGCGGGTCGGACCGAAGCTGGAGCGGACGCGAAGCTATCATTGCATCTCCTCATTACCATAACTAGTTCCCCCTCTCTCCCCCTACCACCGCGCGACCGGCTCCGTTCATGCCTCTCAGGCCTCCTCCACCTCCTCGGGGCCCATCCCCCCTCCTCAGGCCCCCATGCATCATTCCCGATACACATTCACGCACGCTGTCCCGGTCGCCGGCCGGGGACAAGAAAGAGGACTCGGGGAGGACCTCGAGGAGACTTTCGTGCCGCGGACCGCAACAGCTGGGCCCGACAGGGCGCGGGCCTTCGCCTTATAAGATGAAACGGAGCCGGGAAATGAGGGTCGAACGATGCCTGATGAATGTTCCCGCTGAATGGCCGGCGAACGGCGCGCGATGCGCTGTGTTTTAGCGAGCGGCTACGACGGAAACCTTGCAACGAGATGGTTTCTCCATGTTATTACCGAAAAGTGAGCTAAATTTGGATGCATTATACGTCTAAGCAACGAAATACAGAGGGTAAGATCGTCTAAGCTTTGTGGGAAAATGTTTGCAAAGCGCTATCGTGAAGAATTAACTTTGGCCAGTAAAAGCGGACACGTGGTTTCGAAAGGGACCAGTTGCGTCCGACGGACAACGAGTGCTCTTTCAAGGTAGCAGGGCGCTCTTTCAAGGTAACAGAGTGCTATAAGTCTGCGCAAAGAGTTGCAGAGGGTCTAATTGTCTAAGCTTTGTGGGAAGATGATTGTGAGGCGCTGACGTGAAGAATTAATTTTGGCCAGTAAAACTGGACACCTGCACCACCGTGGTCTCGGAAGAGATCAGCCGCGTCCGACGGACAACGAGTGCTCTTTCAAGGTAGTAGAGTGCTCTTTCAAGGTAGCAGACTCTTCGTGGCGCAAACTTGGCCAGAATTCTGCAAACGCGGACGCAGTGGTGCTACCCGCGTGAAATATGCGGCCACGAACAGCTCGAGCGGAGAACACGGGGGACGCCGCAACGGGCTAAGAGCAGCGGCAGATTTCGTCGGAGCTGCACGCACACAGTCGCCCCCACGGTCTCGCGGACGCGTCCCCCGCCGCGCCGCCGTGAACATGGAAGCCGGCGAGACGAGGAATCTCATCGTCGGCCCCCGGTCCGCGGCGGTTCCCGGCTGGAAAAAACGTGTCACGCACGGCCGCGGTAGCAAGAAAGTAGCCGGTTCCTGAAATCTTGATGGGGACCCGGTTCGCCGCGCGTTCGACCGCGGCCCGGGCGGCAAAAAAAAATCACCGGCGAGTGATATAATGGCGCGTGCGTGACTCTGCCGCGACGAGGAGAAGCGGGGTCCTCTCGGTCTCTCGCTCTATCCGCGAACAATCCGATAGGCTCCGGGCGTGGAACAGAGGCAGAAAGCATTAAGGGCGACGCCGCTGGGCGTTGAAAGGCGTCATCCATCACCTTATTGTAATATTTCGCCCGATAATGATGATTTACGAGTGTTCCTCGTGGCGTTCGTCAACCGCGCGACACGGTACGCGGTGTTGCCTTTTTTCGAGCGCTTAGCCCTGCTCAGCGTTCAACTGGCAGGAACCTAAAGTCCTTTTCGGCTGCTCAACTTCATTTTCTCTAGGGACGAGAGAGCACGTCTCACGCGACCATCCGTGCTGAGTCGGTGTCCCGATGTTACATGGGGCATCTTCTTTTGGCAGTTAACACTGAGATGGTCCTTCGGCACTCTGAAGATAGTGGAAGAGGGCAGTCTCTCGCAGGGGCCTCTGCAGGGCTCAAGGACCAAGGGAAATATTCATGATAGACAGTAGCTTCAACTGCTGCCATCAAATAGTAAGAATCTTTTCTGCGGACATGGAGTCAAGGGCGTCTTCCAACGGGCTGATTGAACCAGCATGGCACCCTTGGCAGTCTGTTCATCCCCAGCATAAGCCCAAGACCTCATCTAGTTATAGACATTAACTGTTCATCTTTATTTTCGGTCTCCGATTGCTTTCAGTGCCTGGAAACGACCCAGGATTCACCTTTGAGACCTTGGATTCATTGGTCTGGAGGAGGCAGACGGGTGGATCCTTGGGAGACCTGGGCCCAGCACTGTGGATCACAGGGGACAGTTTGGGCGGAGAAGGTGCTACGGAGGCAGCTTCGAAGACTACATTCGCTAGGTCTTAGGTCTTAGTTGAATAATATTTCTTCAACATCTCTTTCGACCCAGAGGTTGCTGCTGCGAAGAGCTAGGTTCAATTTCGCGGATCAAGAGCGACCAGCAGGATGGCAATCCTTACAATCTTGACTCGGGGGCAACTGGTCCGGCTCACAAGGACCTGGCGAACGACCGGGGAAGGCTAGCCGCGGCCCTGACATTCCGAAAGTCCGAAGATATTGCGGCACGAATCCAAAGTCCCCGATCGGGGCCGAGGTCACTTGTCCCCCACTCCGCCTCCCGCCGGCGGAATGCCGGAACGGCGAACAATTTCCGGGTCCATTCGGGGAGGATTACCGGACAAAAGGGGCGCGCCGGTAATTCCGCGACAAAGCAGTCGATATGCAGCCGGCGGTATCGCCGTTTGCCGCGAGTCTAGTCGGTCCACGGTGTGAAAGACCCTAGCAGCGAGCGGTCGTCAGGTCATCAAGTTTCGTCGGTGAGAGTGGAGGCGGGCCTTTGAGGAGACGATGCGGCGGCATTTTTGTTTCGGTTCTGTCACTGGAAGGGCTCCGAGAAGTCCGATACGATGCTAGGATTGCGAGGAAGAGGGTTGCAGCACTAGGACTGAGGCGAACCTTTGCAAAGACTCGGCAAAGTATAGTAAATGCGCCCTAATTGACGCTCAGTTTTGAAACTGAAGTGGACAATTTTTAGGAAGAGGAGGAGCGATTATTTGAACCATGGGACTTGTCTTTATAGTTGTTGACAAAAGTTGTTGATAAAAGCGTCCCCAAATTATTGTACAAGCGGGAAATAAGAGGTTCCTGAGGTCATTTGAAGCAACTTTTTCCTTAGTGAAAATCCTCTACGAGGCTTCATTCGCGAGTTATTAACAAAAAACGCCGACCAATGAGAGGCTAGCACGGCTGACGCTCCGCCCTCGCGACCGTTGGCCACTGAGTCAGGCTGCCGGCGCGACGCAGCATTGGCCGCGAGGGTGGAGCGTCGGCCGTACGCGATCGCTTATTGGTCAGCGATTTTCGTTAATATCTCGTAAACTAAGCCTCGCAGAACATTTTCGCTAAGGAAAAAGTTACTGCAAATGACCTGCAGAAGCTTCTTAGAACCTTAGAAATTAAAAGTGAGCCGTCGTTTTTATTTTAGCTTTGCTATGTATTCATTTGTCGACTTGCTCGAGTTCCAGGAACCAAAGGGAAACTAATTTTTGCGATTATGGATTATTATGGATCATCGCTGGGACACTTATGGCCACGAAAATCGTGTTCCTGGTCGACGATGCGGCGAGACGTACCAGCGGGAGCTAAAAGGACTTCCGCCCCCTCCCCCTCCATCCTCCGGCGCTGACCAGGGTCCACCACTGCTGAGCCGTTTTCACCTCGAGGATTGCATCCTAAGCTGGGATCGTTAAGAGCCTGGCAGATTTGATCCTTTGTATCGCGGCACCACTTAACCGCGCGACCGTCCTCCGTCCCCCGGCGGATAACACGGCCAAGGGAAACAATTATTAAGGATTTCCCCGTTGCGCCGATCCGCAAGACGTGGACAGCTTCCGAGGGGAGCGAAATAAATACCCGTCGCGGCAGGGAATCCTTTGCTACTGGATTAACGCGACGTTAACATCAATCTCCGCGGGCCAAGATGAACGGGCCCCGGGGAAGAAACTAGATTAATCGCGCGAACCGCGTACCCGCGCGGAATTTTTGCCGTCGAGAACAACGCGCGCCGCCTTCCTGCGGCACGGCTGGTGCCATTAGTCCCTTTCGCGGAATCCCGGTGGCACGCTTTACCCGGTTAAAATGTGTTTGAAGTTGCGGAGGGGAGGGGATAGGGCTCGGTATAAAATACCGATAAAAATTCGCTCATCCGCTTGACTGATCGTCTGCGCGAGATGGGACAGACGGAGTGAGTGTTCTGGTATTTTCTAATGGATGTTTGGGAGTTTGGGGTAGCGATTGGGGCTTAGGTGGTTCGGTAGAAGTCGTTGGTTTAATAGAATTTGAGGGGAATGTTGGGTGATACTGTGGTCCAAAAGACTGAAGGCTAAAAGACTAACGTCCAAAAACTGATATCGAAGATTGGAGTCCAAAAGATTGAAGTTCAAAAGACTGAAATTCAAGAACTGATGTCCAAAGATTGGGGTCCAAAAGACTGAAAAGTCCAATACACTGACATCCAAAGATTGGAGTCCAAAAGACTTAAAAATCCAAAAAACTGAAATCGAAAGACTGATGTACAAAGATTGAAGTCCAAAAGACTGACATCCAAAGACTTGCGTCCATAGAATGGAGTCCAAAAGACTTAAAAATCCAAAAGACTGAAAAGTCCAAAAAACTGACGTCTGAAGATTGATGTCTAAAGATTGGTGTTCAAAAGACTGAAAAGTCCAAAAGGCTAACGTCCAATGATTGGATTCCAAAAGACTGATGTCCAAAGGTGGGAATCCAAAGAACTGGAAAATCCAAAACAGTGAAGTCCAAAAGACTGAAGTTTGACGACTGATGTCCAAAGACCAGAGCCCAAAAGACTGAAGTCCAAAAATCAGAAGTTCAAATACTTCACATTCAAAAGTCTGACGTCTAAGTTAAGTCTGGGTTAAGTCTGGGTTAGATTTGTGTTTGGTCGCCATTATTTCTTTCTATCAAGATCACAACCGGACCCGAGAACAACGTATTTCCAAACGTCCTCTGTCTCTTTGGGTCTTAATCTCTCATCCGTTCGAACCAACGGCGGGCAACGTGATACGCGTGTCCGGCCAATTTCGGCTTCGTGTCCTCCGAACGACTTGGCTGAACTCGGCGCCGCGTTGCAACGGCAGAAGAAATTCATAAACGCGAGTACGAAGATTAAACGCGACGGCGAGACGCACCGAGGATTTTTCATTACGCGGGCACAAGTCGAGCAGCAAGCTTAAAAATGCAATTACTCCACTGCAAACGAACTCGAAGGATGAGTCTGTAAATCCTCTTACGCGACGAGCTCATAATTACGCGGAGAAATCAAAGGGACTGCAATAAAATCCGGCACTTGGACTCGGGGCTAGTTCAGCACCCCCCTCCCCCCCGCCTCCTCCTAGAACTCCTCCCGCAGTGTTGTTTTTGTTCCGCAACCGGAAACGCGAAATTGAAAACGGGGAATGTGCATTTGTCTGGCTTGAAAAATCGGCGATTAGGATCGGGCCGCATCGGGCCTGGAGCAAACGGATCAAGGACAAAGCCCTCGATGGATCCCGCTCTCTTCCCGAAGGACCCACGTATTTTATATATAATATAATATATATTTATAGTATATATTTATATTCAATATTATATTGTATTGTATTGTATTGTATAAATATTTGCCGAACGACGTTTAATTTCTGCTAATTATCCGCACCCCTCCCTCCGGGGTCATGCGGGCCGCCCCGCGGACCGCCGTCAACTTCGGGATCCCGGTGCCGGACGTTTCCGCGCGGAAATACTAACGTCACGGAATAATCTGCTTAACCAGCTGACACGTGGACACCGTCCGTCACGGGTGACCCCGGAAATATCTCGAAGGCTCCGCTCGGACAGTGAAATTCTGCCGAGGCTTGTCCGCTGCTGACTACGTTCGAAACCAACGAGTTGTCACGCGCGAGGATCGATTCTGTCCGACGAACGGCCTTCTACTTCTGGCGTTGTTCGTTTGTTCTATTGTTCGTCGGGCCGACGGAATTCATTCCGAGGCAACGTCGACGTTAATGATCCGGAACTGGATGTCGTATTTAAAAGACACGACTGATTGTTATGCTAAATATACATCGATTAATTCGTCGAATTTTTATGTACTTTCCGGTTTATATTTCACCGTATTAAAATAACGAAGTGCTTCTACAATGAAAATCATCGAACAGGGCGATTGCTCCGGTGATTTGAAACAATTTTTTCCTTTGCGGAAACATTCTACGAGGCTCCGTTAACGAGATATTAATGAAAAACGCGGACCAATCAGTGAGCGAGCGTTACTGCCGTCCCGTCCGCATGGTCACTCCGGCAGCGGGCGAGCTGTCGCGTGGGCGGGGCGTAGCAATTTTCGTGAATAACTCAGCAACGGAGCCACTTAGAAGATTTCCGCAAAGGGAAAAGTTGCTCGAAATCGTCCAAGCAATCTGCTATTTCACTCTGAGAAAGTTCCGATCGCGGATTTGAATTTCTATTTATCATAATTAACGATGGAAATTTTTATTTCGCATCAAAAGATCTGCTTACTTATAAATCAATTTCAGTTTCGCTTCTGGGACCATTGTTTCGTGGGTTCCTTTTTTGCACTTTGTGGGGCCGATATCGAAAGGAAGGCCCCATTTGCTCCCTCGACTGGGACTTAACGGGCTGGCCGGTGCCATCAGATTTCTTGAAAGATGGGCGTGAATGCAGAACTCTGTTGCAATCGCCCCCCCCTCCTCCCCGCTTTAAAAGCACGATTACCTTTCCAACCTCCTCGCGGTCTGATGTTGCGCGTCAGGTGGTTAACAATTTTTAACGAGGCCTTCGCCCGGAGGCCACCAGCCGCCAGCATCCGGCGAAACGACCTGCAACTTTTGCTCGTTAACCAGCCGCGGGGGGAGGAGCGGGGAGGGGCGATTGATGGACACAGGTGTTATTAAATTATTGTTAATTCGAAACCCCGCGACACAGGGCCCCGACCGTGTACCGCTTGGCGCGAATTATTGGAACGTTAAAATCCGCTGTCGTTTCGTTATTAAATTACGCGGTGACCGCGGGACAAACGATCTAAACGCGGTCGACGCGATTCCGCCGTCTGTGGGACGCGGCTGTTCCAACGATTGCGCCCGTTCGATTTTCGATTTTCCCGGGGCGGAGGAGCCGCCGACGTTCCCGTCGATATTTTATCGATACTTGACGGCGTATTTTATAAAACGCGCCGCCGTGAGTCGACCATCCGTGCGAAACAACTGTTCGACAATAATTTACACCGCGGCCCGGATTAAACGCGCGCGGACTCGGCCGGCTCGTAATGATCCCCGCTGTCACGAATCTCGTACGTCTCGTAAATACGTCACGCTGTTATCAGGGGCCGATACGACTACGACAACTGATTCGATACGTATGCAAATGCGGCGTAGGCACGTGGACGCGCAGTTATTGAGCCGTGAAATATGACCGGCCGATAAATAACAACTTCGCGGAAGCCGATCATGCCCGAATCGCGTTTCCATGGACAAGGCGGAAATACGATCGCGATCGAACAAGTTGCAATTCGGTCCCGCCGGCACGATTTCCAAACGATGAGCTCTCGTTGTCGCGTCGATAAAACCTTTTCAGAATTCCTATTGTCACGATTTATTGAAATTTATCGATTTATCCGAGAAGTGTCGCGAGCGAGTGCTTAAAGCATTCCTCGGCAGATTTGAAGATACTTTCGCCTTTGCGGAAATCTTCTAACTG
Organism: Megalopta genalis; assembly: GCF_051020955.1. Classification (NCBI taxonomy): domain Eukaryota; kingdom Metazoa; phylum Arthropoda; class Insecta; order Hymenoptera; family Halictidae; genus Megalopta; species Megalopta genalis. The sequence continues at coordinate 4,059,507 of NC_135026.1, read as the reverse complement.
GCTCCGTTAACGAATTATCGACGAAAAACGCTAGCACGGCTGACGCCCCGCCCACGCGCCAACGAACGGGGCGCCGCATTGGTGCCGGCTGCGCTCGCTGCCCGATTGGTCCTCGCTTATTCCTCGATAACTCGTTAACGAAGCCTCGGAGAGAAATTTCGCAAAGGAAAAAGTTGCTCGGAACAACCTCGCGAATCACTTCGTCAGCTTATTTATATTGCAACCTCGGTTCCGAGGCACTCGACACTATAATTCGAAACCTTTCCTCGATTGCATCCAGGTGTAAATCTACCTTCTGTTTTATCGTTCCCGCTAGACAAGACTCGCGTTCGCGAGATCCTGCTGCCAGTTTCTTTACGTCGCGTCGTTTTTATCGCGTCCCCGTCCGGCTGATCGCTGCCCTTCGAACCGGGCGGCGCGTCCCGGGTCTTTACCGTCCGGTCGGAAGGACGCGTTCTCGGGTCAGCCGCGCGCTGGACTGCATAAAACTTTACGACGGCAATAAAGAGCGACGACGCCGCCGTGCCCGCGATACAGATGGAACGGAAAAAGACGCTGAGGGGAGGGGCGGCTGCACGCGCGAGCCGCGGCGCTCCGCGATTTCACGGCCGCGATCCCATTCGCGTCGCTTCCACGGACTTTTAATAAATCGACGGGGAAAATCGGAGGAGCATGGATGAGCGCGCAGCGGGACTGTAAAATAAAGCGTCGCGCCGTTTCTCATAAAATCATGGCAATTGAACTATCAAACCGATGAAAACGAGCTTTTAAGCGACTGGGGCAGGAAACACGGGAGCATCTAACGAGAACAACATCAGTCCGGGAAAAACGTTTTCTCGCTACTTATTTTGCAATTGTTTTCTGCGAAATTTTCAATACCAGAGAAATAACTATGTATATATTATGTATACTATGTATATTATATATAATATGACATAATAGTATAATATAATATATACATATTATGTATTAGTATGTATATATACTATACTTATATATATATAATATATAATAATAATATACAATATTATAATAAATAAAATAGTATATATATTAGTAGTATATAGTATATAATATAATATACATATTATGTATTAGTATGTATACATAAATATGTATATATATACTATACTTATATATATAATATATAATAATAATATATAATATTATAATAATATATAAAATATATATGTAGTTCGAAGTTCACCTTCGAAAAAACTGGAACACGTGCTCGCTCCCTACGTCACTTCCGCGCAGTCGCGTTCTACGGAACAAGAAATACGGAAAAACAACGGGAAAATACGGTCGGCACGCGAAGAACGAATAATCGGGATACAACGTGCCGCCGGCAACAAACAATCGGGCTTAATTCGTGCCGCGTATTATTCCGAACTGCAACGGAAGAGATGGAACTTCCGGAAGTTCCGGGCGATGTTCCGCGAAACAGCGAGGTGTTTTACCTGGGGAAAGTTTCGCGCCGGCCATGTTATATTCAACGCCGGAGCCATCCCGCCGAAAATACGGTTATTTACTTACACGGGGAACATACGCCCGGTTCATCTTCGAGTTCAAATATTTATCCGGCCGGTTCCCGAGGATCGGACGGACGGACGGACGGACGTTCCGCGTCGAAAGAGACAGCCGGCCACCACGCCGCGGAAAACGTACCACCGCCGAGATGTTTTACTATAAATATTCGCGGCGACCGCCGACGCCGCCGCCGACGCTAAGAACGATGCCACGCTAAAAGGCGATGCCGCGAACCGGGTTTATATCTTGTCCGTTTAACAAGATCGAATCGATATTCCGGAGGCCGGCCAAGTGGTCCACGGCACTCGTCGCGATGGAATTAATTTTCGACGATTTCTATTGTCTGCAGTCTCTCAAGTGAGAGGGAGGCAGAGAGACAGGCAGAAGACAGTGAGAGAGAGAGAGAGAGAGAGAGAGAGAGAGAGAGAGTCACAGACAAAAAAGAGAGAGAAGGAGAGACAGAGAGGCAGAAAAAGAAAAGAGAGAGAAAGAGACAGAGATAGAAAATGAGAGAGAGAGAGAGAAAGGGAGAGAATAAGAGAGAGTGAGAGAGAGGGAAAAAGAGTGGGAGAGAAAGGAATAGAAAGAAAGAGAGAGAAAAATATAGAGAGAGCGAGAGAGAGAAAGAGGGAGAGCGAGATAGAGAAAGAGAGAGAAATAAGGAGAGAGAGCGAGAAATAGAGAGAGAGAGAGAGAGAGCGAGGTAGAGAAAGAGAGAGAAATAAGGAGAGAAAGAGAGAGAAATAAGGAGACAGAGCAAGAAATAGAGAGAGAAAGAGAGAGAAATAGGGAGATAGAGCGAGAAATATGGAGAGAGTGCGAGAGAGAGAGAAAGAGAGAGCGAGAGCAAGGGAGAAAGAGAGAGAGCGAGAGAGAGAAAGAGTGAGAGAGAGAAGGGCCGAGAGAGCGTGCGAGAGGGGGGGTGAGAATCGTGACAAATGGTTAATTCGATTTCGCTCGCGTTAAATCGCAACGAGTGCCGTATTAACGCCATTAAAATCGTTCGAGGGGATTCGTTTGAATTCGACGATTTAAATGGTCCTTCTCGGAAGGATTCGGGTCTGAGTAATCTCGTCTGAAGAGTCTAGACGCGGCCCGGGGCGCCGAGCAGCTCCAAAGACGTCGAGGAACGAGAGACGAATCAGCATGCGAGGCATGGCCTCGAGCCGAGAATCTTTTGAAGCCATTCGTACGAAGAGATATAGCGAGGGAGCGAGAACGAGCGAAAGATAGCCAGCAAAAGACAGATAAAGAGAGAGGAGAGAGAGCCATCCACAGTATATTTCGCGAACGACTACAAAACCCCACTCTGAATGCCATTATGCGCCACTTCTTTCGGACACCTCGAACGCCTAGCAGCGTAATTACGGCCGTCATTATAATACAATTTATAACGAGACGTACCTCGCGTACCTCGGAACATTTTCGTTCCGCGACAGGCGGGCCGAAAACGGGCCGGCGTAAAAAAAAAAAGGCGGATCGGGCGGGCCCCGTGGTCATTGTAAAGTCAATATTATCTCTTGACGAATGGCCCGCGAGATACCGGCGAGCAGCCACAATGGCGACATGCATATATGTATGTATTCGTGGCCGAGAGGAGAGAACCGGCTGTGCGTCATCCCAGGCGAGCTTTCTTTCTTCGCCGAAGCCGTTCTTTATCTTGAAATATTCCGCAAACATGCGCCCGTGCAATATAATTTACACCCGGCAACGACGACTGATTTGCGGCGCACGCACGCGTCGTCCACCGGCGATACCCTAAATTCGGTGATATCCGTTCTATGAACGCGCTAGTGTGAATGGACTTCTTTTTTGTCGTCGAGACAAAGTGTAAACATAAGTGGACGATTTGGGATGAGCAGATACGATTGACAATCGGCGACTATTAAAACCAGTTGCGTGGCTAGGATAATTGTATGTCACTTATCAAATTGACCAATTTTTTTTGTACGAGCAGAAGGACAATTAGGGGGTATTTACTGTACGCGATAGGTCTATTATTTCTTATGCTATTTGGTTCCATGCAGGTTATAGCACGTTCCACGTGACAAATGTGTACTTTCGACAATACGATGTTATAAAATTTTCTACTGAATTGGTATAGATTAGAAATAGTATAATATTAATAGTATAAATTATATAATATTACAATGTTGAATATTCAATATTAAAATTAGGATAAAGATTTCGATTATTGAATATTCAAAATTAGAATTGCAATAAAGATTTAGTATACTGAGTATTCAGTACTAGAGATAGAATGTAGAAACAGGATATTGTATAGTGATTGTTAGAATTAGAATATTGAATATTTAGACATCGAATATTATAACATTGAATATTAGGATATTGAATATTAGAATATTGAATATTATACTATTGAATATAAGAATTAGAATATTATTGAATATTATAGCATTGACTATAAGAAATAGAATATTGAATATTAGAATTAGAACGTTGAATATTAGAATTAGAATAATGAATACCAAAATATCGAATATTAGAATTGGAATGTTGAATATTAGAATTAGAATATTGAATACCAAAATATTGAATATTAGAATTGGAACGTTCAATATTAAAATTAGAATATTGAATATTAGATTTAGAATATTGAATATTGAATACTAGAATTCGAATTAGTATATTGAATATTACAATATTGAATATTATAGCATTGAATATAAGAATTAGAATATTGAATATTAGGATTAAAACGTTCAATATTGGAATTAGAATATTGAACACTGAATATTACACACTGAATATTGAATACTAAAATTCAAATTAGTATGTCGAATATAGCAATATTGAATATTACAGCACTGAATATAAGAATTAGAATATTGAATATCAAAATATTGAATATTAGAAATAGAATATTGAATATCAAAATATTGAATATTAGAAATAGAATATTGAATATCAAAATATTGAATATTAGAAATAGAATATTGAACATTGAACATTAGAATTAGGGTCAATTAGTAACAGTATGATAGAGCAATAGTGTAATATTAATAGTATAAATTGGTAATAGTATAAATCAGTAATAGTATGAATTAGTAATAGCGTAACAGTAATAGTATAAATTAATAATAGTACAATAGTAATAACATAATAGCACTAATAGTAACAGTAAAAATTGTTATTAAATCTTTCTTCTACATCAGCAGGCTAATACTGTTGGCTGATTGTGGAGGGGGTTACTTCGAAAATTCTCAACTTTTTGGTGGAGAAGGTCACGCCGCCGTGCAGCGTTCGCCGCACGGTGGTTCCTATCGGATCTTCGGCCGGGCGATTCAATAACTTCCGGATCGATCGGGCCCGGAAAAAGGGATTCCGGTTAATAGGCTCGTAGATGGAAATAATTGATAAAACGGTAGCCCCTGCCCTCCAAGTATTAGTATAATTCCGCCGGCGGTGGTTCGATCGCCCGGGAATAAAAAGAGCGCCTCTCCCCCCTTCGCCCGTTCGATTCTTTTCTCGTTGAATCTCGACGTGGTGCTTTCGCGAGGTCGGCGGGAACGGCGGACGCGGCGCGTCGCAGCCGATCACCTTTTCGACGATGAACCTTTCAGTTAATCGATTCCATTATTGACTCGGCACCGGTTCTTATCGGCTCCGAATAGAGATCGTGTTATGGCGTCTGAAATGAAGCCGGCCGTTCGCCACAGGAAAACCGTTTGCCTCTTGCGTTCGGAAAAAGGGGGGGGGGGCGCGACGTCGCGCACCGGCGAAACGCCGGCGATGATATTAAAAACGCGTCACGGCAACGCTGCATTACGGAGCACGGCGCGAGGTGGCGCCACGGACGCGCGCGCGCGGCTTTCATAGTTCCGTGTTTACGTCTGTCCGTAACAAAACGGGCGAACCGAACCGCCTGGCTCGTAACTCGTAATTACTCGTACAATTTTCAACGGCCTGCGCCGATCGTCCCCACGCCTCCGCGGCAGCCAAACATTTCCGGCCGCGCTTATTGACAGCGATACGCGTCACTCGAAAAATAGTTACCGTTATTGCCGTATTTTCGACGGCCGGGCGAACCGTGTGTGCGCGACGCACGAGGAAACGCGGCTCGCGATCGACCATCGTGCATCACTGTTGCTAATCAGGTGGACATGTTGTTGCATTGCTTCGCGTTTGATTTGATCGAAAATTAATGCTACATAAAATTGTAAGAATTATTTTATTTATTTTTTTGTTTATTTGTCTTAACTATTTTATTTATTTAATTAGTTCAAGTTTAAAAATTAATGTTATATAAAATAGTAAGAGGTATTTTATTTTTACTTTTCTTTTGTTTATTTATCTTAATTATTACATTTATTTAATCATTTCACGTTTAAAAATTAAATATTGTATAAAATTGTAAGAGATATTTTATTGTTATTTTGTTTTTGTTTATTCGTCTTAATTATTTTATTTATTTAATTAGTTCGTGTTTAAAAAGGTCACCGTGGTGAAGTAATCAATTTACTACTTAAGTAACAATGACGATATGAATAACGGTTTATTATCATAAACAACAGAACAAGTTTTACAATATCGTTGTCTGTTTAAGTTTAATTATGAATTAACGAAAATAGTCTAACTCGCGTCTTATAACCTTGACATAACCCTTTCGCACTACGACTTATTTAGTTAATTAGCATACGTGTGCTGCTAATAAATTCCAACGTCAGACTGAAAATTTATATTAATTATATAGCAATTTTTATTTCAATATTTAAACATTAATTATAGGTGTATACAATTTATTTTCGATTTAAAAGATATTGCAAGACAAGGTTTATTATCGATACTTTTTATTTTGCAATTTGGACTTTTCCAATGTTATTAAAAATTGTTGAAAATTCAGGTGAAAAACGTTTGGCAACACAGCATTTTCCACGGTGAGTTTCGAAAGAGCCAACAGCGTTCGTACAATAGAAATTTGAATTTCCTGTGAAGCAGAGTGAAAGAGAGAAAGAGAGAGAGGGTAAGAGGGGGTGGGGAGAGGAATTTTTGAAGGCGCGGCCGCAAGGAATCGCAGCCCCGCGTAGCTCAATATCAGCCACTCGAGAGACGCGGGCGTGTAACGCCGGGCGAAATTTCCGGCCCGGAGGTGCTGAAGCCTGGAATTGCGGCCGCCGTTCGGATTCTGACCTACTAACGGGAGACCGTAGTTAGAAACAAAGGATTTATTCAGCGTGTTCCAAGGAGCTCGGGATCAGAAAGGCGATATGCATTTACCGCAATTACGGCCGCCTATCGTCGCGCACAGATTTCGGCGGCGGGAGTATCGTGCAGATGCTCCCGGTAACGCGCCCGTGAGAGGGGTGGGGGAGTGCCGAGGGGAAGTTTTAAACAGTGTCGCGACAGCATTTACGAGAACGCGCGTGTACGCGTAACTGTATTTACGTTGAATCCTATTTACGGTGGGTAAAATCGCATCGGGGGGCTCCCATGGCAGAACTGCCTTGGGAATAGCCTCCGCGCAGTTATACGACCGAAGCGCGACCCGCGCGCTCGCGAAACAGACGCGCCGGCAACCGGTGTGTGCGAACGCAGCGGCGGCATTTTGCGCGAGAACGCCGCGCGTCCCCCGTGTCGAGCGCTTTCGCGTGGCCCGGTGTTCTCATTGTCCCCCTCCACGAGGCTGCGGCCCCCTCTTCACCTGGACCAAGATCGATTTTTCTATGTCTAATCCCTTGCAGATAGTAGGGCAGTTTAAACATGCTAGGTGTGCCGCGGATTTGGTAAGTTCTTGAACAGGGCGATTGCTAAGGCGATTAGAAACAACTTTTTCCTTTGCGAAAATTTTCTACGAGAAAGCGTTAACGAGTTATTAAGGGGAAACGCGGACCAATCAGCGAGCGAGCGCAACCGGCGCCCCGCCTCCGCGGCCGATGAGACGGCGCGCTTGCTGACGCGAGGGCGGGGCACGTGCTGTACCAGCGTTTTCCGTTAATGACCCGTCGACGAGGCAGTCGACGAGATTTTCGCGGAGGAAAATGTTGCTTCAATTTCGCTGTTGTATCGCAGTTCATTGTTCCTTCAATATTGCAATGTTCAATATTCAATATTAGAATTCGAATGAAGATTTAGAATATTCAATATTCTATATTAGAATTGCAATAAAGATTTAATATATTGAGTATTCAGTACAAGAAATAGAATGAAGAAATAGAATATGGTACATTGATTATTAGAATTAGAATATTGGATATTATAATATTGAATATAAGAATTAGAATATTGAATATTGGAATTAGAATATTGAACACTGAATATTGAATATTAGAATTGGAACGATGAATATTAGAATTAGAATATTGGATATCAAAATATCGAATATTAGAATTAGAATATTGAATATCAAAATATCGAATATATATATTAGAGGTAGAATATTAAACATTAAATATTAGAATTAGAATTAGAATGTTGAATATTGTAGTATAGAATATAGAAAAAAATTAGAATATTCAATACTAAAATTAGGATATCGAATATTAGAATTAGTATATTGAATATTACAATATTGAATATTAGAAGTAAAATATTGAACATTAAATATTAGAATTAGAATATTGAATATTAAAATATTGAATATTGAATATTTTACAATTTACACGGTCGCTAATTTTTCTCATTTTCAATATTCATTCCTTTCGCAATGTTTATCGACCACCGCGTTCGTCTCGAACACGCTGTAATTTCGATTACCCGCGTCGAATTCTGTGTCGACGACGACAAAGAGCAGCCCCCGCACGTATTGTTGCCGCTCGTGCTTCTTCGTCGGGTATAATAAACGATCGCGGTGAATCGTGTACCTTCTTAATTGGGCAATAACAATTTTCGTGCAGTCTTCATTGATTACGACGTTGCAGAGCACAATTTCGGCCGCTTGGATACCGTCCAAAACGTAACAGGCGTCTCCGGTCTCTGAACGTTTCGTTTCGTTCCCGCGAGATTAGCCGGATTCCGCTCGTATGCTACCTTTTTAAAATGCTTATGGCAATACGGTTCTGTTATCGATGTTACACCGGCTAGGGACGATCACTGTGCGCGCCGCGAACGTATCTGCTATTTGTGGGATTCGATATATTCTAATTCCAATAATCAATATTCTGATTGTAATATTTAACGTTCTATATCTAATATTCAATGTTCTAATTCTAATATTCAATAGCCTAATTGTGATATTCAATATTCTATTTCTAATATTCAATATTCTAATTCTTATATTCAGTACTACAATATTAAATATTTTCATATTCAATATTCTAATTCTTATATTCAGTACTACAATATTAAATATTTTCATATTCAATATTCTAATTCTAATTTTCAATATTCTAATTCTTATATTCAATATTTTAATATTCAATATTCTAATTCTAATTTTAATATTTAATGTTCTATATTCGATATTCTAATTCTTGTGTTCAACATTTTAATATTCAATATTTTAATATTCAATATCCTAATATTCAACATTTTAATATTCAATATTTTCAGATTCAATATCCTAATATTCAATATTATAATATTCAATATCCTATATTCAATATTATAATATTCAATATCCTAATATTCAATATCCTAATATTCAATATCCTAATATTCAATATCCTAATATTCAATATCCTAATATTCAATATTATAATATTCAATATTCCAATTCTAATGACCAAAATATACAATATTCTATTTCTTCATTCTATTTCTAGTACTGAATACTCAGTAAACTAAATCTTTATTGCAATTCTAATATTGAATATTGAATATTGAATATTCAATGAATAATTTAGAAATTCGGCGATCATCCGGCAGCGTCCTGCAGTCGATTTCCACTTGCACCTACATATAGGGTGTCCTAATTTTAAAATTACTGTCGTTTTACATAACTCCTGAACGGTTGGCGATACAACCAAGGTGTTTAGATACATTCTTCATCATTTTCAACGTAGAATATCATACCAACGAACAAAAATGCTTATTCCTATTTTTTCAACGTGATCTCAAGGTCACCTCGCGTTTTTTACACGGAACGCCGTATTTATATTTCGATATCGCAAGAGCACGAGTTTTCGACGTGACCTTGAGGCAGTCCCAAGGTCCCGGAGACAAAGAACGCTCGTAGCAGAGCGAGAATCGATATCTTCGCGGCACGTTTCACGGCGCGGCAAGCCGCTCGGCCCTCGCATCGTTCGATTTATTCATCCGGCCGCGTATTATTTGTCCGGTCCCCTCGTTCCGGTGACTAGCGAATACGCGAGCCGATGCGGTATTACTAAACATATCATTTATTCACCGAACAGTCGGAACGCACGTGAAACGGCGGCGGCGCGCGCGCGTTCCGCGCCTCGGCGCAATAAAGCCGGGCGTCGCGCCGCTCGGCGACGCGTGTTTGCGAACATCGAATGGAATTGAATGCGTGCACGCGCTAGCAAATATCCGCGAATTCTTGCGGCCCTCGCCTTCGACCCTGCCGATCGCTAGCCACCGGGGCGACGGGGAAGGGGGGAAAAACCGCTTTATTTTCCCGCCGCCCTCTGTCGATTGACGCGGCTGGGCCGCGGTCATTGTTTCTGTTTCAAGCCCGCACCCTCCTCTCTCTCCCCCCTCGCCCCAACCCCTCTCTCTCCCGCCGTTCCCATGCTGTTTGTCGTGCGCGCGGGATTACCAGATTTCGGCTTGTTGCTGTTGCACCGTTGCCGCACGAGCTTTTTCACCGCTCGATTTTCTACTGATTTTCTAGCGCGATTGAAAACCGTTATCGGCTTCGGTTATCGACACGCTACATCCGCCGCAGAGGTATTAATATCTTTTCGAAAAATCTGGGCCGCAGATTCTCGCAGAGATTCGCGAAAGGTAGATCCTTTGTTTTTTAATTTTCGTTATGGGATGAGAGAGTTGATAAATTGGGTTTTTTTTTACTTTTATTTTTGTCCTTTCGAGTGATGGCGAAATTTTACAAAAAGGATTTGTTTTTGTAAAGGAATTTCACAAAAGTGAATTCTGTATCGTCTAAGAAAAAATTCGGGTCTCGAAAAAATTATTCCGTTTAAAAAGGTGTGCGGAAACCTTCTTTTTTCAACGAGGATGTATGCGTTTGAAATGTGTGTTTGACGCTGTTAATATTTATATTTGTAAATATTATAATAAATATTTACGTATATCTATTATTGCAAATTTCTATATATATTGTTATTATTTATCATTATAAATATTTATAAATATTTAGATGTTTATATATTATTAGAAATATTGATAAGTATTTATGTATTATGTATATGTTATTAGAAATTTATATATACATATATATTGTTATTATATATTATTATAAATGTTTATGAATATTTATATACGTATATATTGCTATAAATTTATAAATATATACTATTATTATATATTATTATAAATATTTATGAATATTGATATATATACTATTATTATATGTATATTACAATGAATATTTATATATACTTATATATGTATATATTATTATAAATTTATATATATATATCATGCCATAATCTGTATTAGATGAGGAGAAATCTTCCAAAAACTGTTTCAAACTATCTTTAAAAAAATCTAGTTATCCCTGATAATTAGCCAACCAAATAATTAACAAAAAATTTTCAATCCTGTGGCAAAGAGCACGAAGCACGGTGCGTGAGAAAAGCACAGTCGCGACAGGAACGGTTTCAAAAGCAGCTGGCGAATCGAAACCATCCTTCTCTCTCTCTCTGTCTCTCTCTCTCTCTCTCTCTCTCTCTCTCTCTGTCTCTCTCTCTCTCTCTCTATCTCGCGATCTTCCGCGCGCAGCATGCCGACCGGAAGCGCGAGAAAGAATGGAGGCGGCGATGGAGCGAACCGGCCCGCGGCGGTTAATATTTAACAACTCATATGGAGCGAAGGCGCTCGCCGCGGGAGAAACGGGCGGAGAACGCTTCTGTAGCTGCGGCTGACATTCGAATAAATAATGCAGCATGATAAATCGTTCCCCGTTTTAGCCCGTGCATCTTGGTTCCGGCGTTCCGCAACGAAAGAAACGAAATACGGGAGCGAGCGAGCGAGCGAGCGCGAGCGCGCGGGGGGAGGAGGTGCCGCGTAAAAACCCGGGATCTGTGGAGCAGGGGAGAGGTGGGGGGCAGCGCGATTATTTCGGCCGGTGTGTCCTCGGTAGCTCCGGGCGGGACGGTAATGAGATCCTGCGCCGCAGTTAATTTCGGAATCCAGGCACTGTGCACCGAGGAGCCGACGTGTCTCCTCCAAGCCCCCTCCCCCCGCCATTCCTCCTACTCGTGGTCGCACGCACGGAGTCGAATGTAATCACGGTGTGGGACCGGATGCGGGACAGGCGCTCGGTACCTCGCCGAGGAGAGAGAGAGAGAAAAAGAGAGAAAAAAAGAAACGAGGAGCCGCGGCATTTCGCGCGGAATGAAATTCCTATTCCGCATTGTCGGCGGTTTGCCACTGCAGTCGGGCAAAGTGGCTGAAAAAGGCCGCCGGGGATGGGGCCGTGAAAATGCTGCGAAAGGCGAGGCCGTACAACCCGCCGGAGCATATTTCCTGGTCGTCTTCGTCGTCGTCGTTCGAGAAACACTTGCTCGAGAAATCCATTAATCGACCCGGTCCCGACAATCGCTCTCGGCAAACAGCGCCGTTTAATTCGGACACTTTTTAATCCACACAGAACCGAGAATCCAACTGTCGATGTATTTTAATAACAATAGTGGTAACCGATTCATTGAACGACACCGGGAGATGGTTACTGTACTGGTCGCACTGGAAACGTGCAAAAGAACTGGAGAAGAAAAGAACTGATGTAAAGGAAAAGAGTAATAAATAAATAAAGTAGTCAATAAGTGGTAAATATAATTTACTAAACTGTGAAAAAGTCGAGGAAGCATTAATAGAGAATGGTAGAGTAAAATATCACTGAAATAAGACAGGACTGAAAAGTAGTTGCCAGAAGAATAAGTTAGATTCCAAGCTGAAGGAGTGGGGGTGCGTCATGTGACGCGCTGGGCCTCTCATACAGCGGAGTAAGAGTAGATCTCGTGACGCGGCGGGCCTAGCGTGCAGCGGAGTGGGAGTAGGCCACGTGATGCGCCGGGCCTTGTATATGGCGGAGTGGGAGTAGGCCACGTGATGCGCCGGGCCTTGTATATGGCGGAGTGGGAGTAGGCCACGTGATTCGTCGGGCCTTGTATATGGCGGAGTGGGAGTAGGCCACGTGACGCAGCAGGACTCGCGTACGGCGGAGTGGGAGTATTGCACATGACGCGGTGGGCCTAGCGTGCAGCGGAGTGGGAGCACGCCGCGTGACGCGCCGGGCATAGCGTGCAGTGGAGTGGGAGTAGACCACGTGACGCGCTGGACCTCGTATACAGCGAAGTAGGAGTAGGCCACGTGACGCGGCGGGACTCGTGTACGGTGGAGTGGGGGCGTACGACTCTTTTACAATAACCTGTACAAGCAGCGTGTACGAAATCATGTGTCAGTGTTTCAGTCAGAAATTAAGATAAATCGATTAAAAGACGTAATGATGGTAACCGCGAAGTGTACGGTGAGTTTCAGAGCATAAAAGTGCACCGATGTTGCTCCATAGGAGCTAGAAGGCTGGGGAGCTATTCAAGAATAATAGGGCAAGAAACGAAGTTAGTATTTTGGGCGGCACCCAAGGTGAACCCCTCGTCGAACGCGCCGATACCACGGCCCTGTTCCCGCATGCGGAATCTATTCCGATCTAAACGCGTCGGAATTTAAATTAGAGTTTAGCCGGGCTGGCCGGAGTAATACGGCCGGGACGGAATACATGCAATTTTTCGCTGTAGTCGGGGAACGGTTATGCATGGAATACTTTTCTCTTGCAGCGTTTGATAAGGGAGCTCCGCCGCGGAATATAAACGAGCTTCTTGCGACCTTCCGGATTTTCAATTCGACTTAAATAATCGCGAGGCTTCGGCCCCCGATTCTGTGCGTTCCGCGGGGGATCGCGGGACGGCTCTTCGGTTGCTGTGTATTCGTGTTCATTGGATTCTGGTTTACTGGATTCATATTTACTGGGACAATGTTCACTCGGTTCGTAGTCGCTGGACTTAAGTTTTTACTGGGCTCATATTTACTGGATTCATAGTCACGGGATTCAGTTTTGCTGGACTCATATTCATTGGATTCATATTTACTAGACTCATATTCACTGGATTCATGTCCACTGAATCTATATTTATTGGACACATGTTTGTTGAACTCACATTCAATGGACTCATATTCAGTGGACTCATATTCACTTGATTCATATTCAGTGGACTCATATTCACTTGATTCATATTCATTAGAATCATATTCACTGGTTTCATATTCATTAGATTCATATTTACTGGATTCATATTCATTAGATTCATATTCACTAGGCTCATATTTAATAGATTCGTATTCACTGGACTCATATTCAATGGATCCATATTCACTGAATTTATATTCATTGGACGCCTATTCAATGGATCCATATTCACTGGACACATATTCCCTAGACTCATTTTCACTAGACTCATATTTAAGAGATTCATATTCACTAGACTCATATTCAATAGATTCATATTCACTAGACTCATATTCATTAGACTCATATTCACTAGACCCATATTTAATAGACTCACATTCACCGGACCCGTATCCACTGGACTCATATTTAATAGACTCATATTCACTGGACTCACATTCAACTCGACTCATATTCATTAGACTCATATTTAGTAGACACATATTTAATTGACTCATCTTTAAGAGACTCATATTCACTGGACTCACATCCACTCAATTCACGGAAAATTAATTCCCGCTCAATTCGCGTTCACTGAATTTTTATCGAGTCAACACGCATCCACGGTGCTCTGCTCAACGCCCGATACATTTTCCGTCGGCCGAGGTCGAATCTTTCATTCGCCGTTACTTCTCGCATGCATCGCCCCGCGTCGATTTCTCCCATTCGTATTCACCGATCCAGTACCCGGCGAAAAAATCCCGCGGCCTCGCCAAAAGAAACATTTGTAACGTTTCATTTGCCGCCACCGTCTACGGGTTCCGCCCTCGGCTCCAGGTATCTATGTATATATGTATCTCCTCTTCCCGCGGGTGGCTCGGTTGGCTGGAAAAATGGTTACGCCACGAACGGGGGGCGGACTATGACGGAGGTAACCGAGCAAAAAATAATGCCTCCGTTTCGGAAGTACGAAATCGTAGCTGTCTAGCAACGCAAATCCCTCGCCCCCCCCCTCCCTCCGTCCCGTCGGCTCGCGTCCCGGCCGGTTGTTCGTGGAGAGGGTATTCCAGGCAGAAAAGACCTCAAATAGACACCGAGCCACGGATCCCGCCGTGAAACGACGTGCCGAACGGAAACAGGGAAGTTAAACGAAGCGAATAAAAGAATTAGACCAGGAAAATTGAATTCAGCCGGCTGAAGAGACGCGCCAGCCGAAGTGGTACGGCACACAACGGCCCTCCCCCCTCCCCCTCCCGCAGCCGCCGAGCCGGCCCCGGAATGTATCGGGCGGTACATCTTTAATCAACTTCGATTCGTCTTGTCGGTACTTTTACGCGGCTGCTCGCCCCCCCCCCCCACCCTACCTGGCCGGGTAATAACCATAACGGCGCCCGGGCGAAATATATTCCCTTTAAACAGGATTAGATGCGCCCGATCGTGCGAAAGAATCGGCTGATTGGAGTGGCCCTGGACTCTTGCTTTAATCAATCGACGTCAACCGCTTTCGCTCCCCTCGCCGCGGCGTACGACTGAACCGACGATTTCTCGCAGTCCCGCGGACCCTACGTGCCTTCGAAGGGGCCACGCTAAGATTTCCATTCGCCGGGAAACCAAAGGATCTGCCACTCCGGATTAATCCGGCGGATGCCGCTTAGGCCACTAGGCTGTAAATTCAGGGTGTCATAAAATTATGTTACTTTCGAGAAATAGAGGGTTCCTCGGGTCATTTGGAGCAACTTTTTCCTTTGCGAAAATGTTCTCCGAGGCTTCGTTCAAGAGTTATTAACGAAAAACCTACGGCGCCACGCCCGCGCTCGCTTACGCTCCGCCTACGCTATCTAATTGGTCCGCGTTTTTCGTTAATAACTCCTGAACGAAGCCTTGGAGAACATTTTTGCAAAGGAAAAAGTTACTTCGAATTGTATCAGGAAGCTCTCATTTCCCGGGTGTAGCATGATTTTGGGACACACTGTATAGGTTGTGTGTATATGTTGTATATATAGGTTGTGTCGCCGTTTGAGTTGGGTGTGAAAACTTGGATCTGTTAGATATTTATGATAAGTACTGTCTACTAGACCCTACTAGTCTTGGTACTCATGAGTCCACTAAATCTAGGTCCGCTAAAATACTTATGAGTCTTCTACTAGGATCTGCTAGATATTGATGATGAGTATGCTCAACTAGGATCTGCTAAATGCTAATTAATCCTCTAAAATTAGGTTTTCTAAAATACGGATGAGTCATCTACTAGGATCTGCTAGATATTGATGATGAGTACTGTCTACTAGATGAGCAGAGTCCTCTAAAATTAAGTTTTCTAAAATACTTATGAGTCTTCTACTAGGATCTGCTAGATATTGATGATGAGTATGCTCAACTAGGATCTGCTAAATGCTAATTAATCCTCTAAAATTAGGTTTTCTGAAATACTGATGAGTCATTTACTTGGATCTGCTAGGTATTGATGATAAGTACGCTCTAGTAGGGTCTGCTAAATACTAATGAGTCCTCGAAAGTTGAGTTTGCTAAAATACTGATGAGTCTTCTACTAGGATCTGCTAGATATCGATGATGAGTACTTTCTACTAGACCCTACTAGTCTGCTTGGTACTCATGAGTTCTCTAAACCTAGGTCCACTAAACTACTGATGAATCTTCTACTAGGATCTGCTAGATATTGACGGCGAGTACACTCTGGTAGGTTCTGCTACATACTAACGAGTCCCCTAAAGTTGAGTTTACTAAACTACCAGTGTCTCTTTTCCCAATGTCTGTCAGATACTACCAAGTCCACTAGCAGGTGCTTAGTACCAAATGCTCCCTTTATTCCCCGCAATCCACACACCTTCCTCAAACGTCCTAACGTTATCCTCGCCTCTAAAGCAGGACCTGTTACATAGCCCTACCGGTCGAGTCCTCTGGCAGGACCAGGAGGAAACCTTAGGGGTTAATAGAGAAGAGGAGCGAGAAATCGGAAGAGACGGAAAGTAGGTGGAGAGAAAAATAGGAGAAGAGAGAGAGAGAGAGAGAGTGGGAGAGACAGAGTAGGCGGTTAGGTAGTCAGGCTGCAGATCGCGTCCGTCTCGCGTGTCCGCAATTTTTCCGGTAGAATCGTTGCCCGCTCGTTCCATAATGCATGCCGTGCCGCGCAATGCTCTATGCGATGCAGCCGTCGCCGGACGTTCTCATACGGAGAACGACGCCACGAAGAAAAAGGTGGGGGACAAGCTGCCGGACGGGACGGACCGAGACAGCGGTATCGGCGGGACGCGCGGAGGGAGAGAGAACGAAGGGCGCCCGGAGTTGACGGCCAATGGGAGCGAGAAGGTTTTTCGTTATGATCGTAATCTTAGAACCAGAACAGCCGCGGGCGTCCGAGAGACCGGCCCGAACCACCGACCCCGGACTCTCTTCCTCTTCTCCCCCCTCCCTTCTCTTCTCTCTTCGTTCTCCCTCTGGCTCCTGCCTCTCGCGCTCTCTCTTTCTCTCTTCGTTCGCCCTGTGTCCCCCCTCTCGCTCCCTGACTCTTCCTCTCTTCTCACTCTATCACCCCCCCCCCCCTCTCTATTTCTCGCTCTCTTTCTCCGCTGTTATCTTTCTCTGCTAGTGCTCGATTTCTCGTCCTTATGGATGCTCGTTTTGCACCCGTTGCTCGAACACCGCCACCACCTTACCGTAGCCCCCGTTCCAATTCAGCCAGGATTCTTTTCCTCGCGTGGCTTCACGCCTCGCTTCCGGGCGCCTCCTCGCACGAAACGAACCGAAATTCCGCGGTGTGTAACTCACCGCCGCGCAGACGGCTCGGAGAAATGTTTCTTGTCTCGTTCGTTGTTTTCTAGCGAACTGCTGTCTTTCTAATCAGTGGCGTTCCAGTCAATGGTTCGACGCAGGTCCCAGACAAGTTCAAATTGTTAAGCCGTAAGGGACTGTTCTTGTATTCGTCACGAATTTGTTCGCGAGTAAAACAATCTTTCAATTAGAGTCAATTCGATCCGGATTTGCCGAATTGCGGGTTGCTGTGAATTTCTCTGTGCTGCCTCTACGCCTATGTGATTTATTGCCGCGACGCGATGCTGCAATGCTTTTACTACATAGCTTTTGCTACAATGCAACATGGTCATTGACATAACCTTGGCAAAACCTTGATATCACCTTGACATTACCTTGATATAGACTTGTACACTAGTCCTACGCCTATGTGATTTATTGCTACGTTGCGATGCTATAATGCTTTTTCTACCTAGCTTTTGCCACAATGCAAAATTGATCATTAACATAATCCTGATATAGCCTTGAAATAACTTTGACATGACCTCGTGCACTAGTCCTACGCCCATGCAATTTATTGCCAGGACGGGATGATGCAATACTTTTGCTATAGTGTAAAATGGTCATTGACATAACCTTGATAAAACCTTGACATCACCGACGAAACACTTGACATCATAACCTTGTACACTAGTCCTACGCCTATGTGATTTATTGCTACGGCGCGATGCTGCAATACTTTTGCTATCTAGCTTTTGCTACAACGTAAAATAGTCATTGACATAACCTTGATATAGCCTTGAAATAACTTTGACATAACCTCGTGCACTAGTCCTATGCCTATGTAATTTATTGCCACGACGTGATGCTACTATGCTTTTGGTACATTACAAAATGGTCATTGACATAATCTTGACAGAACCTTGATATCACTTTGACATAATCTTGACATAACCTTGTACTAGTTCTACGCCCATGTAATTAATTACTAAAAAGCTATGCTACGATGCTTTTGCTACACAGTTTTCTCTACAATGCAAAATGCTCATTGACGTAACCTTGACTTAACGCTGACATAATCCTGGCCTTGTACTAGAGTCCTACGCCTATGTAATTTATTTACAATGCATTTGCTACAATACAAAATGGTTCATTTGCCTTCGAATCGTGTCACGTGGCCACCGAATCGCCTTCGAATCGTGTCACGTGATCTCTGAATTGCCGCGAGTCTCTAAAAATCGTGACCTAGTATTCTCGGATTTGTCTTTGCAATTAATTGCGATCTCGCAATCTTGGATAACGACGGTCGATCACCGCAGCCTAAAAAGAAGTGACGGGTCAAGGGGTCAGTGCATCAGCGAGGATCGCGAACGACGGCTCGATGGGCCGCGGGAATACACAGAAATTACTGGCGGCCCGAGGACGGTAAAAGACTGGAGGGGAAATTGTAGTCGTTAACCGTGGCGGGTAATCAGAAAAGGAGGAACATCTGTCGCGTTGTTGACAGTGACGCAGAGCGCGACGCCAAGCGGATTCGCCGTCGCCAGGAAATTCCGCGCGAAGTAGCCACGGCCTGGGCGATGATGAAACGGCGTGGCGACGCGACGGAACGCGGTGCGGCGCGGCCGTTGCCGGTCCTCGCGGAGGGCCGTTTTAAAAGAAATATTCAACGGCGAGCCGGCAAATAAGAGAGCCGCCGCCGCCGTCGCGCTCGGCAAAGAAGAAACAGCGACGGAGAAAGCAGCGAAGTCACGGTTGCTCGTGTGCCGCTGGCCGTCCCATTTGCGTCAGAGAGGAAAGCTCCGGCGGGGGGGGGGGGGGGGCGAGGAAAAGGGAATATGACATTCATCTCCCAGCGCTGGGGCCCCCGATGCTTACGTAGAAACCCGGGTAAAGTGACAACAGCCGCGCTGCGCTGATGAAAGGGAGGATACCGCGTAATCCTCCCGAGTCCGGTTTTCGAGAAGGGTTTACGTCGACGGGCGACGATGTTTTAAAGGGCATAGTCGGATAAGATGCTCGAACGTCACCCCGACAAACTCACTTTTGTTTAGGCTACTCGATGGCCCGGTTCCGGATAAACCGCTAAGCTAAATCTCAAGTACTTGTCGCGAGAGTACTTCCGCGATTAAATCGAAACCGATTTCTTTCGTTTCACCCGATGGAAAATTACGAAAAAATTCGTAAATCGTCTGTCTAATGGGACACAGCGCTAGAAATTTTTTCAGAATTTTTGACTGCGGAATGAATCTTTGAAAAATCCTGAAACTTGAGAACGCTGACTACGCCACAGGAGTGGATTTAAATCGATGTGGCAGATTGTGCTCGATTGCTCGGGGACTGCTCAACGGAAAATTACGAAAAAATTCACGAAGTGACTATCCAAAGGGGCACAACGCTCTGAATTTTTTCAGAATTTTCCGTTGCGAAATGGATTTTTAGAAAATCCAGAAACTTGAGTACGTAGACTACATCACAGGGGTAAAAGGTTATGGTCGAATGTTTTAGTTGTGTTCAACGGAAAATTCCGAAAAAATTTAAAAAGTGCCTACCTAATGTAGCACAACGCTCTGAATTTTTTCAGAATTTTCAGTTGCAAAATGGATTTTTAAAAAATCCGGAAACTTGAGAACGTAGACTACATTACAGGAGTAAAAGATTATTGTCGAATGTTTCAGTTGTGTTCAACGGAAAATTCCGAAAAAATTCACGAAGCGTCTACTTGACAGGACACAATGCTCTGAATTTTTTCAGAATTTTCAGTTGCGAAATGAATGTTTAAAAAATCCGGAAACATAGCAACGCCGATGTTACGTTCGCTCTTACGTCTTCAGATCCCGCGTTGCTTTATTTTCCGTATCTAGCCGCAGTCGAGAAAATTTAAAGCGCGTACAGAAGACTTATCGAACCGGTTTCGAGCGACATCCGCCGCGATTTCAGAGACCGGTCGAGAGCGTTGTCAAACCGTTGAATCGAGGAGCCAAGATATTTTAAACGCTCGCGGATCTCCGCCGCGACACTTCGAATCGAGGACAGACGCATTTCTATTCCCCTTCCCCGGACTCTTCCCGGTCGAATGTTATCCGTTCCGTAGCAGCCGGACCAGAAAAGCGATACATCATGCACGGCGACTGAAAATCGTCCGAGATAATCGTCCGCGAGAAATAAAACGGCCGAGTGTCGTACAAAATGACGAGCACGCGTAATGACAGGCCGCTGGCTTTCGTTGGCAAGATTGATAACTATCCGATCCACCGATCGAAACGAGAAACCCATTACTTATCTCCGAAAGGACTATCATTATGCTTGTACCCGCACCCCCTCCACCGTGGCCCTGCCCATCGGAGCGGCGCTCGACGACGTTCGACGCATCGGATCGGTAGCATAAGAGTAATTAGTTGAAATGATTCCACGTCGGGCCCTGGGAAATGAATATAATCCGGCGACGGGCGACCGCCGATGCAAGTAATCGTCTCGGCGGTCGATCATTTTCAATTCCCCGACTATAATTGAGCAAATTTTTGCCAGCCGCGACATCCGCGGCCATGGGCGACGCGCTCTGGCCACTGGAAACCCGTTTATCCAGGCCAAAAGTGAATTTTTGGAAGATCGTATTTCGGAAAAACAATGTAATTTGATTATGATCGCAGCATCAACGAATAGCTGAGATCCGCGCGATTCAAATGAGCCCAAACACGACGGAAATCGGACCGCGAAGCGCTTCTTACCATATACCGAGTGATCGCAATAACCTGATCACTTTGAACGTTTTCGCGATTGCAATAGATCAATGTTCGCACATATTTGATCCGTAATTACTCGCCAAGAAATATCTAACTTCGATATTTTTACAGGACGTCGATGCAAGCAAAATATTCGAAATGATCAAATTATTCTGTTCACCCTGTACATCGCGGTCACCTCGAATCGATCCGATTTGCATCGTGTTTGGACTCGTTTTAATCGGCGGAATCTCAGCTATTCATTGACACTGTAATTGCAGCGGTAAGACGACGGTTGATCGAAATAAAATTTCGTTAATTGCTCTTAATTTCCTCGTTCGACGTTGTTCGCGATAAAATCGGAAAAGGTCAGAACGGTCGCTGCGCGACAACTGCAGACCGGCGATTAACTTTCCAGCGAGAATCTGGAACGTTTCCGTAAGGCGAAAGGAGCTGCACGATCCCAGAAACGTGAAAGAACTCCGCCGGGGCGGGTCGTCCTCGGGGACACTTACCTGGAGATGGAGCTGTCCGTTATTGTCCACCCATCCGATGACCATGTCCGCTCGGACCTTGTCGCCGTCCTTGGAGAAACCGAAGCCCATGTAGCCGAGGGTTTTCACTTGGATCTCGAACATGATATCGTTCTCGCCGGGCGTCCACAGGACCAGGAACTTGTCGTCTAGGGCGGCGCTGTGTTTCCAATCGACGGACACCACGCCGCTGATCAGCGCAAAGACGGGCAGGAAACACGACGCGATTACGGTCTTCATCTTTGCCGACCGATAACGCCTCAAAACATCTGCAACGAAGAGACCGTAATACGTCAGCGATTAATCGGTATAAGAGAATAAAAATCGGTACGGAATAAAAAAACGAATAAAATAGCCTGGGAATTGGAGAACCAAATAAGCGAAACGGTAGCCATTGCTAAATCGATTAACGAAAGTTGTTCGGAGCGTTCTCCGATATAGGTCATCGCAGTCGCACGATTATGGTTGCCAGAAAAATAAGCTAGATTTTAAGCTAGGAGAGTGACTACTGAGTGCAAAGATCACGTGACACGACAGACGTATGGGAATCACCGAACGCCGCCGCGTCACTCGGCCTACCACCACTCTTTCCGCTTGAAATCTAGCTTATTTTTCTGGCAACCGTACTTAAAGTAGATAAACGTATACATACGGTAGGATAGAGATCAGACATTTTTGTTGAGATTACTTTGCTCTCAAGTGATTTAAAATATACGCAAAATCTTTGATGGTTTAGGTTATTGTTGCACTATTATAAAGTGTACGGAGAACTTTTTAACTCGATTCGACGATTCCGAATTATACTCCGAAAGAAAATACAACACCCTGAAATTTTCTCGCAAAACTATTCAAGAACGAAAATCTTTTTTCATCGATTTCGTCGTTCCAGACTGAAACACGAAAGGAAAGAATCTACTTTTCACACGGATCGTAGTCTGCTTTCCGAAGCGCGTTCGGCACGATGCTCGCCAATTTGCAGGCCGTGGATCGGCGAGCGGCTTCCGCAACGACCCTAACGCGGCAATTACAAGCACTTAGGATCCTTACGCGGCGGAACGGTTCCCGTTAGCGCGGCGACCATTTTTTTTCCCCGCCGGTTCGCGCGGCGTTTCGCGAAGAAAATAGAGGAGACCCGGCGCATCGATGACGCCCGACCGAACAGGGCGCCGGCGAAACTCTTGTTTCCGCGCCGGCAACGGGTCGTTAGGCATCTATTTAGAAGTTTTACGCGGCCATAGACGGCGCGGCGATATTTCCCTTCAATATTTCAACAACGTTCGCCGGCCATTAGCCGCGCGGTTGCCGATTCGCGGACTGGGTCCGCCTAGCCCCCGTTGCGGTGTTGCCACGTCTGTCGTCTTTTCCGTGCATTCGCGGACGTTTAACTTTGCCTACGGACTTCTGGCAGCGATCGCGAGAAATTCCAGCCGTAGATGCGACGTTGCCGAGACTGGCATTCGTTGCGGCGTTGCCACGTCTCCCGTCTTTTCCATGGATCCGCGGACTTTTACCGACTTCTGGGGGCGCGAGCGAATGTAGGGACATCTCCGGAGGCGATCTCGATAAATTCGAGCCATAGATGCGATGTTGCCACGTGTTCCGGCTTGTCGGTGGATCCGCGGACGTTTACCGACTTTTGGTGGCGCGAACGGATGCAGCGACATCTCTGGCGGCGGTTGCGAGGAATTCCAGCCATAGATGCGACGTTGCCGAGACTGGCCCCCGTCGCGGCGTTGCCACGTCTGCTGCTTTTTCTGTGGATTCACGGACATTTACCGACTTCTGGAGGCGCGAGCGAATGCAGGGACATCTCCGGAGACGATCTCGAAAAATTCCAGCCATAGATGCAACGTTGCCAAGACTGGTCGAAGGATGCTTTTCGCTTCCATCGCGGATAGTCCGGACTCGTGATCGAGTGATTTACGCATCCAGCGCCGCAGATTCGAAGCTCTGAGTATTTTTTGCAGACTTGTGAATAGAGGAGGTGGCAACACTGGCCCCCGGAACTCAAAGGGCCCCGATTCCGCGCTGAACAATTGCATAGCCCGAGACCGGTTGTCGCCCGTTGGCCCAGTTGGTCTTTTCCGTCGCCGACGAGCACCGACGGACGCGCACACCCACGGTATTTTCTCTCGTTTGCCGCGTAAAATCGTATTAACCTCTTTATCGTCCCCCGCGCTGGTCGCCCCAGTTGTCGTGCGATGTAGGGAGAGAGTTGGTTGACGAACGGGGGGATGGGAACAGGGAGAACCGAGTGCGAGCGAGCGAGCGAGCCCCGGTAAATTAAGTCACGGGCCGAAAATTCCTATCTGCCTCCGTTAATCCGACGAATCCGGACACGGTCCGACTGATTTATTTCACCGACTGCGTCTCCACGCGATTATAAAGCGATAGCTTCAACGTGATTCAACTATTATATTCGGTTAGCCGAACGAGATTCCCGGTAATAAAGCGGAGCTTAATCGCATTACAAGTTCCGGGTATCGCGCGATATCCACCTTTGTCCACGGTATCGTAGCCGCGGTGCAAGTGTTTTTGCTTCTGCCGGGGCTCCTCTATGTTCAGGATTTACGGGAAGCCTGTTTTTCGAGACTGAAGTGATTTTTTAGCAGGATTTTTTGAGTACAGTGATTTTACGAAAAAGATGTGTTTGGAGGTCGGAAACGAAAGCTGCGGATCCGAGAATACTGAGTCGCGATTCGGGGCAATTCGGAGGCCACGTGATATGATTCGAAGGCAATTTGGCAATTCAGGGGTCACGTGACACGATTCGAAGGTAACTTGGCAATTCGGGGGTCACGTAACACTATTCGAAGGCAATTCGGAGGCCACGTGACACTATTCGGAGACAATTCGTGGGCCACTTGACACGATTCGAAGGCAATTTGGCAATTCGGAGGCCACGTGACATGATTTGAAGGCAATTCTCAGGCCACGTGACACTATTCGAAGGCAATTTAAAGGCAATTCAGAGGTCACGTGACACTATTCGGAGGCAATTTGAAAACCACGTGATACGATTCAAAAGCAATTCAGAGGCCACGTGACACTATACAAAGGCAATTCGGAGGCAATTCAGAGACTACATAACACGATTCGAAGGCAAACAGAACATTTCGTAATATCTGCCGAAAATTCGCGTCGCGCCGCGACGTAGCAATAAATTACATAGGCGTAGTACTGACACAGGGAAATTCCCAGCAACCCAAAATTTGGCATTTCAGGGAGAAATTACTGTATTGAAATGGAGAGAACAGAATCTTGTGACTTTAATATCCGATTATCCTTAATGCTGTTATCTGGTACGAGTCTTTCTCAGCGATCTTTAAGGTAGCATCTGCTAGGTTGGAGGCTGCTGCTATTCTCGCTAAAATACTGAAGAATCCTCTAGCAGGTTTCTTCTCTTCTTCTTCTTCTTCTTCTACTAGGGTCTGCTAGATATTGAAGATGTCCTCTTCAGCGAAAACAGCTAGATACCAAATCCTCTACTAAAACATGCTTCCCAAAGTACCAAGGAGTCTTCTTGGTACTCTCAGGGTTTGCTAGGTTCCCAACAACTCCACCCCCTCCCCTCCACTGTTCCCTAAAACACTGACCCACACCGAGCAACTCGGCAAGCCGAGCTTTTAACACTTCGGTTCGTTCCCTGCGTCGACATAAAATTGTGTCGGTCGCGAGCATCATCCGGCAACGACATCCAGAACAGCAACTTGCATTTCGATAATGCAGTTCCCGTGTAATTCGAATCGATCACCGGAGGCACACGCGCGCGCGCGAAGACAAGTTTGGTTTTCTAAACGGGAGCGTGTCTTATCTGAGGGGAAAGAACAGCGGATAGCTGTTATCGGGAATAAACCCCGGCCGCGCGCCGCGTGTTTCGATTCACTCTCAGGCGGGTAGCGGAGAGGGAGGGAGGAGGGGGGGAGCGGGCGGCTTTAATCACACGGCACGATCAATGAGGAAGTCGACGCCGGTCGGCGCCGGGGGCCAATCAAATGAGCCGACGGACGTTTTAATTGTCGCCTTTAATTCGGGATTCCAGGTCAGGCGAACGCCGGCGTGTAGGCGTTGCGATTCCCCCCGCCTCGCCCCCCCCCGTCCTGCCCTCCGCAGAGGACTGCAATTTCGGATCGCGGCGCCCGTGAAACGGTCCAACGGATTTCTAATTAGAACCTCGTAATTCGCAATTACCTCTTTCCGAAGGTACACCGGGGTGCGGGGGAGGGGTGGGGGCACAAAAGAATCTTAATCAAAAGAAGAAGCCCCGGCTAATCACTGTCCCGTTGCAACACGCTTGGCCGTCGTGTCCGTCGAAGACGCGGCGGCTCTGCGCCGCGACGTGCACCGCGACACGTCGATCGATCTCTGCTCAGAAAACTCGCTCGTTTCTGGTAACAGTAATTAAAGCCCCGCCGATGCTCGCCCGGTAATCTCGGTGGGGAGGGGGGGGGGATGGGGACAAAGCGATACCGATCGTGTCATTAGCCGCGTTCGATTCAGCGTTCGCTAACAATGATCGACGTCGACCTTAATTTCTGATCGGGAGCGCGCGCGCGCGCGCGCGGCACGGCGATTCGATTATCAAAGACGACGTAACCGACGACCCTGTGTGCGATCTTGTAGGTCGGTACGAGGCGGCGCTGATCTGTTTTATTTTGTTTGCCAACGGTGTATAATTTGGTTCTGGATGCAGTAACTTGTCCAGAATTGCGCCATTCGGCGATTGGAAACGAAAACGGGTGATTTGGGGTGACGGGGGATGATTGGTCGAGTCTTGTGACTCGTTTTTATTGTTGTTGGGTAGTGTATGATGATAAGGATTTATTGAATCGATAATGTGATCAATAATGTATATATATATTGACTCAATAATATTGTCAATAATATATTGAATCAGTAATATACTGAATCAATGATATAGTCAATAATATAATAAATAATATAACCACTAATATATTGAATCAATAATATAATGAACAATATACTAAATCACTAATATACTGAATCAATAATATAATCACTAATATATTGAATCAATCATATAGTCACTAATATATTGAATCAATAATATAATCACTAATATATATATAATATACTGAATCGATAATATAGTCAATCATATACTAAATCACTAATATACAGAATCAATAATATAATCACTAATATATTGAATCAATATATAATATACTGAATCAACACAATGTATTAAATCAATAATATATTGAATCAATAATATACTGAATCAATATATAATATATTGAATCGATAATATACTGAATCAATAATATAGTCAATAATATACTGAATCAATAATATAATCACTAATATATTGAATCAATAATATACTGAATCATTAATATATTGAATCAATAATATACTGAATCAATATAATATATTGAATCAATAATATAATGAATCAATATAATATATTGAATCAATATACTGATAAATAATATATTGAATACGCGGACACGCGTCGCGGCGGCTGTCGCTGATTCACAACATTTTGCGGAATAGGAATCCTGACGAGTCTTCCAACACGGTCGCTGCCTCGCGTGATTTACCTCCGCTACCACAATCTAAAACGTGACCTAATCGCCTGTCAACCTGGATTGTTGAAGCTATGGACAAGGTAGTTCATAGAAAAATAATGAAAAAATAATGGAAATAATGGAAAGAATAACTCGAATAATTTAACGAGTTTCAACTGTTTTTCGAACGGATTTCGAACGGATGTCTTCGGATTTCAGCGGATTTCGAGATTCGAGACCGGGGTCTCGGCAGCGGCGAGCGGACGACCGGCGAAGAAGAATAACGTAATTAACGTCGCGGCCGAACGAACACGCGCGGAACCGGATAAAATTGCGTGGCGGCCGTTAGGCAACGGCGGGAGCGGGAGCGGGGGGTTTAAACGAGAAGGAAGAGAGAGAGAGAGAGAGAGAGAAAAAAACAGCTGGAAAAAAGTGCAGCGATGCGTCGTTTATATTGCGTCCGCGGCAATCAAGCAAGACGCAGGTCCGGATTCGAGGGCGAAGCGGGCAAAGTCAATTTACAACCGCGGAATGAGCGTTGCCGTGACCGGGAATCTGCGCATCGCCGGGTAGAAACGGAAACAAAAGGAGGAGCAAAAACGGGGCGCGCGCGCCGCGCTGAGAATGGAAAGCAGAAATAGATGGACGGTCGCCGTACGAGTCGGTAAACACGGGGAAAAGCTTGATCAAAGGCCGCGGAGGGAAGGACTGCGAAGCACCGATGGAAAATTCAATGACTGCGACGACGATTCGCGAAATCCTTACGCTTATGCATTTGGTTTCGCGGGTAAAAAATCGATGCCTTTCTCTCCAGCACTTCACCACGTGTGGAGGAAGGGGGGAGGTGGGGATAAATGTACTATTACGAACAGCGGTTGAACAGCGCCTACGAGAAGATCGATTTTTGGGAGATTCGACCAGGTTTTCGGGATTCGAGATCGTGACGCGCAGTGCGGAGGTGGTGGGGCCGAAAAAACAGATGGAGCACCGTGCTCCGAAATCTCTTTTGTCCCTGGAGTAGGCAAACATCCGTCGGGCAAATCAGCAGGACGCGAGCTGTTAAGGGAACTGTCAATTCGGACGCAATCGAACCGATTAATAGTAGCGATCGCGCGACGCTTGATCGAACCCGATGCAAATCGAAGGGCAGGGGGAGCGGGGGCGCAGTTACCAAGTGTCGGACGAGTGTGGCCACGCTCTGGCCATTCAACTATTCGTTTCGCGCCACTGGGAAAGCGGGAATTAAGCGCTTCACAGAGATCATCGATTGGTCGGATGCGAGGGCTGACTCTCGCACGCTCTCTCGCGCTTTCTCTCGCGCGCTCTCTCTCTCTCTCTCTCTCTCTCGCTCTCTCTCGAGCTTTCGCTCTCTCACTGTCTCGTTCTCTCTTGCTCTCTCTTGTTCTCTCTCACTCTCTCTTGCTCTTTCTCGCTCTTTCTCGCTCTCCGTAGCGCTCTCTCTCTCTCGAGCTTTCTCTCTCTCTCGCACTCTCTCTCGCTCTCTCTCTCGCTCTCTCTCGCGCTCTCTCTCTCTCGTGCGCGTTCTCTCTCGCTCTCTCTCACGCTCTCTCTCTCTCGCGCGTTCTCTCTCGCTCTCTTGCACTCTAATTGTCGCTCTCTTCCCTCTGTCTCTCTCTCGCTCCCTCTCCCTCTCTTTCTCTCCCCCTCTCGTTCGCTCTCTCCGAATTGCTCGGTGTTTCCCGGCCTCCGAAACGCGGCCACGCACGCGGGACCGGTTTAGCCACGTGCTCCATGCAATTTCGAGGGTCGCGAAACAACCACAGATCCGCGAGCGATCGTTTTAATTAACGGTAACAATGGTATAAACGCGTCCTCTGCGCCGCGTTACCCCATCGAACCGTAAAATTTTTTACGAGGAAATCCCCCCGACCCATTCGAAGCGCGGTCCATCGATCAGGGATGCTTCTCTGCGCGAAATCAAATTGTCTTCCAGCGGTTCATTGGGACTGCAATTAACTTCGGAGTCGTTTGATTGCTCGTCAGTTTTTATATGAAGTTTTTATATATACCCGATATCGGTGGATCAATTTTTAAACTTCGTTCTGTACGATTTTGATGAGAAAACTGTCGAAGAAAATTGTTCCAGAGAATTATTTTTCTTATTAATTATTTATTATTATTATTATTATTGTTATTATTATTATTAATAATGAAACGGACACTGGACGCAGCCTCGAATTGAATAATACATCGTCGAATCACGAGCGTAAAAAACGCTCGCGCGGTAATGAAACGATCTTCGACAATTGGCCGGCCAATTTGTGCGAATTAATTTGAAACGATCCAGATGCAATTAGCGCAGTTCGTACACTGTTACTCCGCATCGTCAAAATTCGAAATCCGAAAGAGAATCGATAGTGAACTTGAATGATCGATTAAACTTTGCGCCTGTCGAACGACGAACATTGCACCTAAAATGACGTCGAGGTTAATTAGATTCGACGCGCGAGATATCATCGTAGGAGGATCCACATCACTTTTACGTTGCGAGAGCAAAATAATGCAGAACCAACATAACCATTTTCTATGCAGATTATTACTTCGTGAAGTGGCCTCTTGTTTATTGGACGATGAATGGATGGATTCTTTATATTCTCTTGAAGTTAATCTCGCGCACGAATATATATTATTATAAATTATTATAAGAAGATACGCGCGATGCAGTGACTTTCTCGAATTTTGTCCGGCGCCTTCTTCGCGCCGCTGCCGAGCACAATAACGTTTCAGGTACGAACGGCGTCGCGTGAAGTCGAGGTAAATAATAATGGAATACGAATTCCCGAGGCCGGTGAACAGTTTTTCATGCTTCGAGAACTCGGTCAAGCGATGCCGAGTAATTTGCGACGGTTATACAGGTGCTTCCGAGGCGTAGCCATTTCTGACGCTGCGGCTGCGGCCCGCGGAAGCTTCGACTCGAAAGACCGGAAACCCTCGAATAAGGTCGTACAAATAGCTGAAGTTCGACCGGCAATCAAACTACCCCGCGGGAACTCCGGAGTTTCGAGCATACGTCAGACAGTTTCGCGCGCGTCCGATTCTTGATAACCCCGTTCGCTTTTTTCTCTTTCGCGTGGATCGAGACGTTTGTTCCATCTGCGGTTCCGCTGTCGGAACGTCCGCGTGGGGAAATAATTTTCTGAAGCTTAACGAGTTAGCTGTGTTCGACGAGTATACTCGTCGTGGGGAAGTTGCAGTTTTTTTGTGTCGGGACGAGTATACTCGTCTTGCGTGAAAAGTAGTGGTTGTTCGATATTTAATTAGATGACTGTGTTTGACGAGTATACTCGTCACGGGGAAGTGACAATATTTTGTGTCGCGACGGGTGTATTCGTCATAGAGAAGTTTTTTGTGTCACGACGAATATACTCGTCATGGAGAAGTGAGACTATTTTGTGTTAGGACGAATATACTCGTCGCGAAGTAGTGGCATCATTTTGTATGATGACGAGTATACTCGTTCTGCGCAAAAAGTAACGACCATTGGCTATTTAACTAATTAATTGTGTTCGACAAGTATACTCGTCACGACGAGTATACTCGTGACGGAGAAGTGGCAATATTTTTTATCACGACGAGTATATTCGTCACGACATAGTGACAGTATTTTATATCACGACAAGTATACTCGTCACGAATAAATGATAGTATTTTATATCACGACGAGTATACTCGTCACGAATAAATGGCAGCATTTTACGTCACGACGAGTATACTCGTTCTGCGCAAACCACTCGCTATTTAACCAGTTAATTGTGTTCGACGAGTATACTCGTCACGAAGAAGCGGAACTATTTTGTGCCACGACGAGTATACTCGTCGCATTCCTAACGTCAGATTATGCATTTAAACTGCACTTAACCTTGACTGTTTCGATCGAAATGAGTCACCCGGTACATCAACCAAAACTGTTCCTCAGAAATCATCGCATTGAAAGTAGATTCCGCTCGATCAATGAACGCGTTTCTCTTAGAAAACACAGCTCGATCAAGAACTTCCGCAACAATGGAATAACGAAGACGTGTTGTTAAACGTTCGACGCGAATCGGATTGCCGATTTGAAACAACGACAGGGGAGTCGTTCTAACGAGAGAAGAAGCACGATTACATCAGTTTCCGCAAAGTATATCAGTTGCCAGTCGTCGGCGCGGCGGCGGAACAAGGATCGCCGCGTCGGCTCCCGGCGCTAATTAATAATGTAACATCGGGGAAAGTATCGGGAAGCGTGGAAAATATGCCGTGCTCTCGCAGCGTTCAGCAAAGAGGTATTCGTCGACTGGAAAGCCGATAAGAGGATTCGCGGATCGGGTCGGGTCCTGCCGCGGCGGCGGGAGCCGTTGCCCTAAGCAGGGGTCGGCGCGCGCGCGAGCACGCTCGCGCTCGCGACCCACTTTCCCGGCAGTTTTCCATCTTAAAAATGACCGGAGCGTATAACTTCGCCGCGAGAATCGCGGTATTCATAATGCACCGAGTGTAAAGTTGGCTCGCCGGCGAACGGCTTGCCGCGGAGGAGTCGCGATGCTGCTTTACCCGGCAGCGGACACCGAAAGAAAGCCCGGGGAGAGACGAGGGCGACGCGCGAAAAGATAAACTTTAAAAGTTCACCGTGAACTCGGGGAAAAGGAGACGGGCCGTGGAGAGAGAGAGAGAGAGAGAGAGAGAGAGAGAGAGAGAGAGAGAGAGAATTCGGTAGAAGCGAGGAGGCGCGGAGGCGTAGTCGCAGCGACGAGTAAGATGCGCGAGGAGATTCGGGGCGAGCACGACGCAAGGTTTTGACAGTCGATGTCGCGTCGTATATTATATATATTATATATTATTATATATTATATTATATATTAATATATTATTGTATATATTATATTAATTTATTATATTATATAACATCATATTATGTGTCGCATATCGTATATTATATCCCTTTGCACTCGAGTGGTGACTCTGAGGCACCGATGTAATTGTTACACCGCGTTCCAAGATCACTTTTATATTAAGAAAGTTCAGACTGAAAAAATTGTTAAGAGCGTAACTGTTACACGAGTCGCCGGAAGACTCAATTTCATACGCATAAAATGCACTTTGTCACATAAAATGGAAATACTGTGAGTCCGAAATATTATTTTAGATTTACAGTTAAAATGGCTTCAAGTACAAAGGGATATTATATATTGTATATTATATATTGTATATTGTATATTGCATATTGTATATTGTATATTGCCGTTTCTCCTGAACAATCTGTGCCGCAATTATGGATTCTTTACTATGTTTCGATGCGAAAGAATTGTCTAATTAAAAAAGAACAGACGAGAAATAAACAGAACAAAGAGAGAGAGAGAGAGAGAGAGAGAGAGAGAGAGAAAGGAAAAGTTTGATAAAGAGAGGGTAGATCTCGGCGGAGCGATTCCGTTGCGTGTCCACTCGAGCTGCCCTCGTCGCTTAAAGTCCTCCCTCCTGCCCACCTCCCACCCCTGGGGCCTCGGCGTGGCTCGAGATCGCCGCGTGTGATTTCGATTTCGCCGCTTTCGCCGAGCACTTCGCGATTTATTTAACTTGAAGAGGAGTTTAGCGGCGAAGTGGTGGTGGCCACCGGGACACGTCGAGCACAGTGGCGTAGGGGGGGGGGGTTAGAGGGGGCTGTTTCGAAAGGGGGTGAGAGAGGCTGCGGAGAATGGCTGGTTTTGCGGGCCGCTAAAGGGGAGAATAGATGCGCGGCGGTGCGCCGATGGAAAAGCCGGCGGGCTGGCAGGGTTGCAGGGTTGCAGGGTTGCGGGCTGCAGGGTGGCCAGGCCCCTCTGACGTTCAGGGGCGTCGATGCATCGGGGGTACGTTCCAGGTTGGTGCCGCTGGCGCTGAACGCAATTTGAGAGCAATCGACTGAACGACACGCCGCAAATCAAACCCGTCCGTGGTAGCAGTGTGTTGGCTAGGCTCACCTCCGCCGACTGCGACACCCCTCGGCCCGCCCGCCCCTCGCCGAGCTGCGCTCAACGTGTCACCTTTCACCCTTCTCTTCCGCGCGACACCTTTCGCCGTCTCTGTCTCTCGCGTTTTGAACGAACGATCGTCCCGCTCATGGGACGATGGGACATTCCGTGGGTCCTCTATGGGACGTGTTGATACCCGTGGGCCCGATCGGGCCTCTCGGTTTCTCGTTTGGGCCCGAAACGTTCTTTGGAAACGTTCTTTGGCAGACGCTGCGAAAATCTCGCGATTTTGTACGGCAAATTTGGGGTGATTTTACGGTGCGCTCTAGTGGGCGTTTCTCGATGTGAAATAGCTTAAATTGAAGCGCAGGGTGTATATTTTAAGATAGGGTTGATTGCGTTGGAAAAAGATTGCGAAATAATTGATGTGTTATAATAATAAAAGATGTGTTATTTGGTTTACAGGGGGATGTTTGGGGCGATATTAAATGGAACTTTTTAATTGACGTTATAGTTGCGTTGTTCTAGGAGTTTTTAAATGCAAGTTAACTTAAATTAAAGCTGAGAGTCTATACTTTAAGACAGGATATGTGAGTTTGAAAAATGATTGCGGCATCACTTCGGAATTATAGGAAGAACCTGGCCTTGAATTTAGTGTTAAGTCACTGGATTTCAAAGGGCAGTTCTAAAGGGAATTTTTAGGCAAATTTTCACTAGCATTCCCGTAGGAGTTTTTCAACGAAACTAGCCCCAAATTAAAGCTGGGAATCTCTGCTACAAAATAGGCTATATAAGTCTGAAAAATGATTGGAGCATCATTTAGTAATAATAGGAAAAATCTGACCTTAAATTTTTCGTTAAATGTCCGGATTTCAAAGGTTAATTCTACAGGCAATTTTTACGCGAATTTTTTCTAGCATTCCCGTAGGAGTTTTTCGACGAAACTAGCCTCAAATTAAAGCTGAAAATCTCTACTTCAAAACAGGCTCTATGAATCTGTATAACGATCGCGGCATCATTTCGCAATAATAGGAGAAACCTCACCTTAAATTTTTCGTTGAATTATCGGATTTGAAATTTCAATTCCAAAGGGAATATTTACACAAATTTTCTCTAACATTCTCGTAGAAGTTTTTCGACGAAACTAGTCTTAAATTAAAGCTGCGAATCTCTACTTCAAAATAGGCTATATAAGTCTGAAAAAAGATTGCAGTATCATTTCGTAATAATAGAAGAAACCTGACCTCAGATTTTCAGTTAAATGACCAGATTTCAAAGGTCAATTCTAAAAGGCATTTTTACGCGAATTTTCCCTAGCATTCCCGCGGGAGTATTTCGCCGAAATCACCCTCGAATTAAAGCTGGGAATCTCTGCTACAATATAGTCTGCGCCACCATTGCAAAGCTATCGTTGGATCGTTTCAGAAAATCGTCGAATCCGTTCCACCCGGCCGGCGGTTTGACGTTTCTCCTTACGGTCGAGCGGTTCGAGTCGCCGCGCGACAGCTGCTCCCGCCGATGCATCGCCTCGCATCCGGCACGCATTACACCGCTGTTACTGTTAATTGAATCGATCGTTTTCAGATTGCCGGTTGGTCTGCCGGCACCGTGAAATCGGCGAAATCACGTCGCGCCCCGCTGCATGCATAAGCGAGGATATCCGGGGGTTGCGCTGACCGGCGTCGTTCCGTCGACGCGACGCGACGAGCGACGGTCGGGGGAGGGTTCGCCGGACTGTGCCGGACACACCGCAATTTCGGTGGATTTGACATCGAATCGGGACACCGGTTAACGAGTGAACTTTTGGAGCTATCCGAGCTCTCCCTTCCGGAACCAGCGGTCGCCAAGACGCTCGCACCATGCCCGGTGATCCTGCTTGTTACGAATCTCTCGTTATCGATCCGATCAATCCGCAAAAAATTTGCTATTTCCGTTGCTCGGTGACCGGTAAAGTCTATTTTAAATTTTCTAAAAAATTCTAATTCTATTCTAAATTTTCTATCAATTGCAAGACGAAATATTTAATTTATAAAAAATTGTAATGAATTATCTGCATTATTTTCGAGATTAATAGAATTTTATATTTAATTTATGTTCCAAAGCCTGATGCAAAAAGAAAAATAATAAATTTTACTTTTGCAAATATTGGTATATTCTATATCAATATATGTATATTTCAATCTTATATAATTTGTTCTCTATATTTTTCTATATTTTTTTCTATATTTTCTATATTCTTCTATATTTCTATTATATTTTCTTTATATTTTCTATATTCTCTATATTTTTTTCTATTTTTTCTCTATATTTTTCTATATTTGTGTTATATTTTCTTTATATTTTCTATATTCTCTGTATTTATTTATATTCTTCCTATATTTTCTATACTTTTTGAATATTTTTCGATATTTTTGTTATA
The DNA here is from genome assembly GCF_051020955.1 of Megalopta genalis. NCBI lineage: Eukaryota > Metazoa > Arthropoda > Insecta > Hymenoptera > Halictidae > Megalopta > Megalopta genalis. The sequence continues at coordinate 4,023,797 of NC_135026.1, read as the reverse complement.
TTTTCCATATTCTCTTTATTTTTCTGTATTTTTTTCTATATTTCCTATATTTTTCTATATTTTCGTTATATTTTCTATATTTTTCTATATTTTTCTATATTTTCCTATATTTTCTCTATATTTTCCTATATTTTTTCTATACTTTTTAATATTTTTCTATATTTTCTTTTATATTTTCCTATAATTTTTTTATATTTCCTTATACTTTTCTATATTTTTTCTATATTTCCTATATTTTTTCTGTATTGTCTGTATTTTTCTATATTTTCTATATTTTCTATATGCAATAACACTTAATTCAGGTGAAAAATCTGGAACCGTTTAAACCCATTCGGACCAATCATCCCTGTCCCGTGTTGGCCGGTATCAAGAACGGCGTAAGGGTGTTCGGCTAAAATATTTCATTGAATGAGATCGGAGGGCTGTTAACAGCTGGAAACAATTAAGCCTTCCGGGGCCGAGGGCGGCGGCGGGGGAATCGTATACCGGAGTTAATAATTTTCGAATAGCCGGACGTCACGTGACGATACAAAGAGGCCAGTGGCAGTTTTATCCGTCCGGGATCTGCACGCGTGTCCGTTCCTCGGCGGACCTGGCATCGCCCCCGATCCGCAGATATATTAGAATGCAAAAGCGAGCCGGTGTTAATGCCGGGGCCTTGTATCGGGGCTCATTAAAAAGGAAGAATTATTTGCCCAACCGCGAGCGTTGTGGCGCGGCGCGGCGCGGCGCGGCGTGTGCTCGAATACGGCGGCGGGTAATCGCGGCCGGACACGTGACCGTGTCGAAAAACACGCGACAGCAAACGTAAACCTCGATAGCGCCGCCGTGGCGCGAGGCGCTCGGCTATCGATCCGGCGGTCGAGCGGCACGGCGGCGTTTCGCGGCGGCCCGCGACGGGTCCGAGTCGATCCTCTCGCGGTTCCGCGACGCTCGAACGGTGGGCCCTGCTCCCGCGGCGACCTCCGGACCCGTTAATGACGAACCAAAGCGCGGGCACAGGTGCCGCGACAATTTACAGCGCGTATCCGCGCGGCCGGAAGCGGCGCCTTGTTAATTGCCCGGGAACACGTAACGAGTAATGAATATTTTACTCGGCGGGGCAGTTAGTCTTCCGAAAATGAGCCGATAATGCCGTTGGGGCGGTTACGTTTCGTCCGAACGAGACGAAGAAACGGCGGACAAATTGCGGTTGCGTTTCACGGCGCGGCGCCGCGGTATCGCGCGGCCCTTTCGCTTCCGGGAAGAAAAATGCCGCGGCGATTGCAATGCGCATTAGCGTCTCGAGCCCCTTGCAATCTCGCTTCGGAGCTTTCAGATTAGATGCTGCCTTAGCGGCGCCGTAAATGATGGGGGAATGGAGGAAAAAAAGAAGAGGAGGGGGGTGGGGGTAACAGTGCTGAGTTTGTTAGAGGTCGTGACAGTACTTGCGAGGGAATATTGGATCCTAGTGGAGCATCTGAGCAGAGTCTAGTATAGTCTACAAGGAGTTGTCAGTATTTTAGGGGACGCAGATTTAGGGGACTCATCAGTATTTAGGTAGGCCCTATTAGATAACTGATTTCGATGATTTTGCCAGGTGTTAGGAAACTCTAGTAGAGGAGGCATCATCAGTATCTATAAATGCTTGCTAGAGAACTTGTTAACATCTAGTAGAACCTAGTGGAAAAGAAGATTCTACTAGAGAAGAAGTCATCTTCAATGTCTAGCAGGGGTTCTACTAGAATAGAGGTCTTCTTCAATATCTAGCAGGACCTATCAGAGAAGTCATCTTCAATATCTAGCAGGCCCTACTAGAGAAGAAGTCATTTTCAATATCTAGCAGATTCTATTAGAGAATAACTCACATTCAACATCTAGCAGGGTTTACTAAAGATGAAGTCTTCTCCAATATCTAGCAGGAGCTACCAGAGAAGTCATCATCAATATATAGCAGACCCTACTGGACAAGAAGCCATCTTCAATATCTAGTAGTTCGTACTAGAGAAGAAGTCATCTTCAATATCTAGTAGTTCCCACTAGAGAAGATGTCATCTTCAATATCTAGCAGTTCCTACTAGGGAAGTCATCTTCAATATTTAGCAGATCCAAGTAGGGAAACCATCAACACTGTTTAGTAGTCCCTACTAGAGAATTCATTTTCAATATCTAGCAGTTCCTATTAAAGAAGTCATCTTCAATATCTAGCAGTTCCTACTAGGGAAGCCATCTTCAATATTTAGTAGATCCAAGTAGAGAATTAATCTTTAATATATAGCACATCCATGTGAAGAAATCAACACTATCTAGTAGTCTCTACTAGAGAAGGCATCCTCAATATCTAGTAGTCCCTATTAGAGGAGTCATCTTCAATATCTAGCAGGGCTTACTAGAGGTGAAGTTTTCCTCAATATCTATCAAGACCCACCAGATGAATCATTTTCTTCATCTAGCTGGATCTACCATAGGAGTTATCTTCAAAAGTTAGTAGATCCTACCTACTGAATGAAAAATACTAGTTTTTGGATCCTATGTTCTCCAATTGACGCAGACAGTTTTGTATTTTACGCAAAGAATAGTTATTAATTATTAGTTCTTATATATTATTATATATTATATATTATTCTTATATTAATATACATTAGTTATATAGTTATATAGTTGTACTATATATATTAGTTTTATAGTCTTATATTATCATTATATTTGTTTTATAATTATTATTAAATACTTATATATTAATTGTTATTATATATATTATATATATATATATATATATATATATATATATATATATATATATATATATATATATATATATATATATATATATTAGTTTTATAGTTATATAGTTATATACTTGTTATATAATTATTATTGAATACTGATATATTAATTGTTAGTTATTGCGCCCTATTGGACTAATTATTGCTCGTTGCCCGTACTATTGCCGTCGTTTCTTGGACACCCAGTATAACGTTGCCGAGAGTCCAGAATTTAATAACGCAAGATTCATCTCCATGCCCGAAGCCTCGGCGAGAGCGTATTAAAGCAAAAGGGTCGACCGCATTAAAAATTCTGCAATTTCGCTGCGCGGCGTCTAGCCGCCGACCGCCTTGTCACTCGCATAATGATCGATCGCCGAGCGATGGCCCTTGTCCCTCGGAACCTCGGAGACGCCCGACTCCCATTAACGCAGCCTGGGCTCGCACGCTCGCTCGCGCGGCATTAGGTTCCATCTTGGCATCCTTTAAACGTTGAGACGTTTAGGGTAAGTGTAGGTGTTACTGCGGTTTCGAAATGAAGGCGATCTTTGACAGAGAAAATAAGACCTTTCACGCCAATGAATTGACGACTTGATCTACACCTATTATTCTTTGACTCGAACAGATACTTTTCTAAAAATGCACACCATGCGTGTGCACATACAGGGTGTCCCTAAAAAATATCCCGCAAACCGAAAGTGAAGGGTTCCTCAGGTCATTTGAAGTAACTTTTTCCTTAGCGGAAATGCGATCCACTGCGTTGTTTACGAGTTATTAATGAAAAACGCGAACCAATTAGAGAGCGAGGGCGGAGGCAGGACGGGCGGGGGCGTGTCGCTGCAAGTTGTTCGTTAATACCTCGTGAATGAAGCCTCGTAGAACATTTCCGCAAAGGAAAAAGTTGCTTCAAATGATCTCAGGATAACCAAGATAATAAGAAATAATAAAAATAATAATAAAAATAAAATAATAAGAAATAATAAAAATTTTATCAAATAATAAAAATAATACAAAATTATGAGACCCGTTTCTAGACGATTACACACTATGAAATTTCCGATTTTATTGCTTTTATAAAATGCCACAGTATTTGGGCCTTCTGCAGAAATACCCGCACTTATCCCAGTGGCCAGAGTGACAGAGAAAACAATTTAGAGCGTGTTCCCGGGGCGTCCTCGCGCGCGATACCGAGCGATTTCACGGCCGTTAATTGACGGGGCCCCTCGTCCTAGCAGGTATATAATTTTTTGTTCGTTTGTTTGGGGAAAAAGACGGTCGGTGTCGGGTTGATGGATGGACGAGGCTCGGGCCTGGTCGGACGACACCGTGACGGTTCGCTGATCCGAGAGGGGGGCAGAGAAGGGGGAAGGGTTTCGTTCGAAACTTTCAACCTCGAAAACTTGCTACCTCGGGACCCCGCGCCCCGCCCCGCGCCGTCCTGTTTTTAACTACTTCCACAGGCAACGGCCGGAATTTATCCGGGATTAAAGGCGCACGCGGCGCCGTAATATTCCGCGCGTCACGCTTATCTCCGATGTCGTCCGCAGAAATTACGCTTCCACGATCGTCTTCGGCCCGGCCGGAATGCGCCTCCCCCATCGAGCCGCCGTCGTCCGCCTCCCCCCCCCCCCACCAGCGCACAGTTTCAACTTTTAACGCGCGGCCATGAAAGTCGAAGCGGCCTGCCGAACCGAACTCGCCCCATTCCGCGTCGCCGAGAGCCGGGACAATCGCGGAAAGATCAAGGCTGGATCGAAGTTCGCCCGAAAACCCGGCGAAAACCCCGAGGATGATCCTCGAGCTGCAGATTCCCCGAGTCCCAGGGAAACGGCGCCAATCCGGTTGCCCAACCTTTTCTGCGTTATTCACTCGTGGCGGACTTCGCGCGCCGAGCCGCGCCCGGCGAAGTTCGCGAAGCTGCCGCTGAAGCGCTCTCCCCCTTTCACAATCGCGGTAGCTCGCGAACAGAGGCGCGCAGAGGGGCGCTTATTCGGGCGCGTTTGGGACATAATAAATAATAAATAAAATAGTAATAATATAAATAAAAGCAGTCCAAATCGTATGCAACAAAAATAAAAATAAAAATTTCTATATATATAAATAATATTAAATAAATGATAATATTATTATTAATATATTATATTATTAATGTATTATATATATATTATATTATTTATATGTAACATTATATTATTATTAATACTATTATTAATAAATCATAATATAATTTATATATAAATAATACAAAACCGTCAGCAAATGCTAGTAAAATTTGCATCGTTCGTAATTCCTCCTCCCCGTTTTTACATTATTACCGCACAAAATCCGCAGTCTATTAGCAAGAGTCAACAGACTCGACAACAAAATAAAATAATAAATAAAATAAATTTTTTTCGTCGTACCCCATCTGATTGCAATATTTAAACAAATTTCTCGCGCACTACTCTGAAAACAGGTTCTACTGCTCTCGCAAAAATATGAAAACAAAATAGCAGGTGATTCTGCTTGGGACGGTGTCCATATAAACTCGCGCGCGACCTTGTAACCGCGTGCACGCGGAAATCCAACGGCGTAGAAATGATTTTGCTCGGCCCAGCTCGTGTTTCAGGCCTCAGAGCATTGCGGCGGTAGTTTGCGTTCTCGGTGGCATCGACCCGAGGCGGTGCTACTCGCTCCTGCGATCCATCCTTCGGCTCATCCCTCGCTCTTCGTTCGGGTCTCTTCTCGCGATCCATCTTTCTCGGGGCTGATCCAACGTGGTTAAGAGTTGGATTACCCTTATGGTGTTCCGCGGGCTAAATCACCTATTATGCATACGCCGACACTTCTGCGGGCCGAGCGGGAGGGGAGAGACGAGTCGAGCGGAGCAGAAGAGCGCGGTGCAGCGCGGCGCGGCGAGGAGCGGAGTCGCGGAGCGCTCGGAGTGGGGGGAGCGGAGTCGAGCAGCGCTGAGCAGTTTGGAGCGTCGCGGAGCGCGGCGCAGCGGGGAGGGGGGAGCGCAGGGCGTCGTGGAGCGCGGAGCGTCGTTGAGCGCGGAGCGTCGTTGAGCGCGGCAGAGCGGAGTGGGGGGAGCGGATTCGAGCAGCGCGGTGCAGCGCGAAGCAGCGCGGAGCAGCGCGAAGCAGCGCGGAGCAGCGCGAAGCAGAGTCGAGTTTAGTCGAGTCTCAGCTGGAGCACACTGGAGTCGAGTTCTTGGTGGCTCGAACGCTCTCCTCTCGTTCCCGGCGGCAGGCGGAATCCTCCGCCTATTACTCCCTCATTTGCCCCGGGTCCATAGAAATGTAATTAAATCCCCAGAGCGGACGCGAAACGACTCGGCTCGACGCGATCCGAGCAGACCCGACGGCAGGCTACCACCGTGCGCGCTGACTCGTGGGAAAGTCGTCGGGCTTCCGCGGGCTTGCGGCCCGTCGCCGCCCGATGCGGAGGCAGGAAGGGGGGTGCTTTTGACAGCCGAGCGTTAATTAGCGCCGCCAGGATCGACGACCTCATCATTTTTTTTTTAAACTTAATTGGGCAAGCACCGCAATTAGAGGAGGCCAACGACGGGACATGCGCGCGGAACTGCGGGGGTGGAAGCATCCACCGGACGATCTTCTGTTACACCGGGACAATGAGCCGGCGATCTCGGCGAGCTGAAACTTTTCCGGAGTTAAAGCTGGAGGTCTCCGCTTTAAGATGGCGCGGATAAGATGGAAAACGAAGCGCGAGAACATTTTGGAAGAACGGGAGAACGGGGCCGATGATTTGGAGATTAATGGGTCGATTTTAAGGAGGGATTTTGGTGCGATTGCGGCATCATTTTGGAAAATCAGAAGAACGACACCTCAGATTTGGTGATAAATGACTCGTTCCTGAAGATCGGTTATAAGGGGGGATTTTGGTGATATTTAACTAGCTTCTCCGCTGGGGGTTTTCAATGGAATTAGACTCGAATTAAAGCGGGAAGTCTCCGCTTTAATGCAAGATATATTAATTTGAGAAATGAAAGCGGCATCATTTTGAAAAATTGGAAGTAATTGACCGCTAATTCAAAGATGAATATCTTAATTTCAAAGGTCAGATTAAAAACGAAATCTTATATGATTTTTAATTAGCATTCCCGTAGGAGTTTTTTAATGAGATTTAACGCAAATTATAGCTAAAAATCTCCACTTTAATGTGGTGTGTATTGATTTGAGAAATGATTGCGGCATCGTTTTGGAATATCGGTGAAACCAGGCAACTGATTTGGGGATAAATGACTCGATTTCAAAGATCAGTTTTGAAAGGAACTTTTCAGTGTATTTTAACTAGCGCTCTCGTAGCAGTTTTTCAATGGGCTTTGACCCAAATTAAAACAGGATATCTCCAATTTAATACAGGTTATATTAATTTCAGAAACGATTGCAGCATCATTTTGGAATATCGGAAAAGCCAAACTGCTGATTTGGAGATAAATCGCTCAATTTTATAGGTCAGTATTAAAGTGAAGTTTTAAGCAATTTTTAATTAGTATTATTATATTAGTGTTATTATATATTCATCTGAGAAAGAAATGCAGCATCAGTTTGGAATATCGGAAGAACCTGACCACTAATTTGAAGATAAATAACTCGATTTCAATGGTCAGTTTTGAACGGAACTTTTCAGTGTATTTTAACTAGCGTTCCCGTCGAAGCTTTTCAATGGAGTTCAACCCAAATTAAAGCTGGAAATCTCCACTTTAAAGTATGATATATTAATTTGAAAAACGATTGCGGCATCATTTCATAAAATCGGAAGAACTTGACCACTAATTTGAAGATAAATAACTCGATTTCAATGGTCAGTTTTGAACGGAACTTTTCAGTGTATTTTAACTAGCGTTCCCGTCGAAGCTTTTCAATGGACTTCAAACCAAATTGAAGCTGGAAATCTCCACTTTAAAGTATGATATATTAATTTGAAAAACGATTGCGGCATCATTTCATAAAATCGGAAGAACCTGACCACTGATTTGAAGATAAGTAACTCGATTTCAAAGGTCAGTTTTAAAACGAAAATTTTACGTGATTTTGAACTAGCGTTCCCGCTGGAGTTTTTCAATGAAATGTGACTGAAATTAAAGCCAAAAATCTCCGCTTTAAACTAAGGTATATTTATTTGAAAAACGATTACGGCATCATTTTTGGAAAATTGAAATAACCTGGTAACTAGTTCGACCATAAATAAATCAATTTCAAAGGACAATTTTAAAACGAAATTTTAAGTAATTTTTAACTAGCGTTCCTGCATGAGTTTTTCTATAAAATTCGACTGAAATTAAAGCTAAAAGTCTCCGCTTTAAACAAAGGTATATTAATTTGAAAAACGATTACGGCATCATTTTTGGAAAATTGGAAGAACCTGACAACTAATTTGAAGATAAATAACGAAATTTTAAGTAATTTTTAACTAGCGTTCCTGCATGAGTTTTTCTATAAAATTCGACTGAAATTAAAGTTAAAAGTCTCCGCTTTAAACTAAGATACATTAATTTGAAAAACGATTGCTGCATCATTTCTGGAAAATTGGAAGAACCTGACAACTAATTTGAAGATAAATAACTCGATTTGGAAGGTCAGTTTTAAAACGAAATTTTTAGTGAATATTAACTAACTTTCCCGTAGGAGTTTTCAATAAAATTCGACTGAAATCAAAGCTAAAAGTATCCGCTTTACACTAAGATACATTAATTTGAAAAAAGATTGCGACATAATTTCGAAAGATCGGCAGAACCAGAGCCCCGATTCGACGATAAATCGGCTCGATGTTAAAGGCGATATTCGGGTCACTTTTAAAGGCTGCTTTTAAGCCGACGATAACTACGTAGCATTCGCAGCGCGCCGCGAAGTTATTCCGCGCATTTTCTTCGGAGGCAATCGCGGTGCTCGGGAGCATGAACGCGCGGTCGCTACCGCGGAATGAACCCGATAGATCGGGGTCAAAAATGTATGAGCCGTGTAACGCGCGCATGCGGGAATACATCGCGTACGGAATGCATAATACATCAGCGCGCGGGCCGGGAGGAGACAAGCCAGGGACAGGATAATATATAAACGTCGTAACGCAACCGTAAATACATTATGAGTCTAAGTCGCCGGACGCGTTATCCCTTTAAAGCGGGTTCGCCATCGGATACCCACGGCGAAGTCGATGATGGCGGTTCGAATCCGGCCGCGGTGGATGCATCAGGGATTGGGGGGGGGGGGGGGGATACCCGGAATCTCTCGTTCTAAAGTCCCGTGGTGCATGCATCGAAACAATTTCTTCTTTGCATGCAGGCAGCAGCGGACCCGGTTCTGTGGCTGAGATCGATCGCGATCCATTAACCATCGAGTATGCGGCAGCTGTTTGCGTTAACGCTGGAACTACCGAGCTCTTAACGAGACCAATGCATATTATTTTATAACCATACGGTGGATTTTATGCAGTTACGACGATAACGATATGTTTGAGCGAAATCTTAACAAAACATCCTATTTATATATATTTCTATATTATAGAAATGACAGGGAATGGAAATATGCAGGGCGTCAGGAAATTATGATGTATCCGGGAAATGAGGGGTTCCTGAGATCATTTGGAGCAACTTTTTCCTCAGTGAAAATGTTCTACGAGACTCCGTTTACGAGTTATTAACGAAAAATGCGGACCAATTGGAGAGCGGGGGCGTGGCCCCGTACGTTTTTCGTGAATAATTCGTGAACGAAGCCTCGTAGAACATTTTCGCCAAGGAAAAATGTTGATTCGAATGACCTCGGGAACCCATTTTTCAATTTTCTGTAATTTTTGGGACAACCTTTTTAAATAAATAATCTCGCGGTCAATAGTCGTGCAACGAAGACCCGGCGACCTATCATCGGCCGCCTGGCCGAAGTTTCAGGTTTCTTTTTTCTGTTCAAATATTAGAAAAAATGTGAGAGGTACTTTGAGTTTACAGTTATTCAGTGTTGATGGCTTTCTTTTACTGACCACACCCTGTATATTTGAAAAGAAAAACATAAGGAAACATCGTATCTGTATATTTTTATATTATAAATAATAGAAAGTAGAAATATACGAATATGATATTTTGTTAAGTTTTCGTTAGGTGTGTGAAGGTTATTTTGAGTCTACAATTATAAAATTCCTATACAAAATTGCTGAAAAATAAGAATTTAACAACATATTTACACTCTTTTTTGTCGCTTTACTAAAATGATTAAAAGGAACAATATAGTTTTATTTAATTTCCGCTTCAAACAACGACTTTTTAAATATTTTTCTTTTTCACAAAAATGAAAACGTTGATTCTTAACAAATTCCATCGAATTTCTTCGTCGAATCGGTCCTAAAATAATGGCAAACCGCGCGCCGCCATGGGATCTATTTCGATATCGGCGAGATCAATTGTAATGAATAAATAAGCAGCCACCGCGTTATTTTCAAATTCCATGTAATTTTCCAGCGCGCTAGAAGGAAGCTCGGCCAATCGTAGAAACTCGGTCGCCACCTGCGGACCTACCGCGATCGGTGTCCATTTATACCTGTCATCTGATTGGACCGTATTTCTATCAATTTTTAATCCAAGGGTCAGCGAGTCCCGCGACCCTGCCCGAACCCGGGACACCGTCGTCGGACGGAATAAATTGAGGTCTACGGGGCGGCGGAGTGCGGATAATAAATCCCGCGGATATTCCATTCAATAGAGCGCGCCCTATTCGAAGGATTTTCGTGTCGGTGGCGAACCGTGTATCAGCGGAATCACTTGTTACCCGTAATCCCCCGATGGTTACTCGCCGGAGACGTCCCAGCCAGCCCATTCAAGGGCGGAGTGGAGTCCGCGCCGAAGAAAATCTCCGGAATCACAGGAGACATGAAAACTTCGGCCACGCGGCCGATGATTGGTCGTCGGGTATTCGTCGCGCGACTATTGACCGCGAGATTATTTCTTTATAAAGGTTGCCCGAAAAATTACAGAGAATCGAAAAATGGGTTCCCGAGATCATTCGAAGCAACTTTATCCTCTGCGAAAATGTTCTACGACGCTTCGTTCACGAGTTATTCACGAAAAACGTACGGCGCCACGCCCCCGCTCTCCAATTGGTCTGCGTTTTTCGTTAATAACTCGTAATCGGAGTCTCGTAGAACATTTTCGCTGAGGAAAAAGTTGCTCCGAATCACGCAAGGAATCGATTAAGCTACTCTATTCTTTTCTTGCGATTATTGTAGATCTGATTACGGGTTAGGTCTATTTTACGCGTTCGTCCGTCGACGGCGTTACGCGCCGTGCAAACAGAGCTGAGAGAATGGTTCCAATTTCGGTCGGGGAGAAACTGTGCTGATTGTTCGACGGTGTTTATTAAACGAAGCAAAAAAAAAACAAAAAGAAAAACAATAATAAAACCAACGGGATTTCATTGTTCGCGAAAAATGATTAATTGGAACCAACAACGGCCCGGCGAGCATTGAAGTGTCACTGTTCCGAAGCGGCGTCGAACGGAACACTTGATGGACGGTTAATTATCCCGGCTGCGATCATACGCCGACAGATATCGGTATTTCGTCTGTTTTACATGGCCGTTGCGATTCAACGGCCGAAACAGTCGTTTCTGTAACCGTAATCAAATAATTGATATTTCGCGATGGAATCTATCTTTTTATTCGACGCCGTTAATGAACGATTCTTGTTTCTTTTATTAGAAACAAAAATCATAGGATTGTTCGTCGTGTATTCGTGAAATCGGACGCAGCGGCGCGTTTCCGGCTTGGCAGCGGCGTCGAGGAACTATCGAGCGTCTGCGGCCCCCCGAAACGAATCGCCACAATTAAGCCCGCAATTATTCCCGTCGAAGACCGTTCAGTCGGCCCCCGCTCGCCCCTCCGTTAATTTAATTTGCCTCGCGGGAGACGTTTGCCCGAAAGGAAACGGATCGGCGAGATTGGAGCCCGTGGCAATGAGGTATTGAGAATCCATTTTTAAACGTGTTTTATCGGTCCCGCGGCGTATCGCATCGCATCGCATCGTCGCGAACACGCTACTTCGTTCGAAAAAAGCTTATACCAATTCTACTTAAACACGAATGCGACTGCCTCTGCCGCTGGCATAAATCACGGATGCACCAAAGGAATACTAAACCATCGCGTTTCGCCGCGATTCTAAGCACCGCTGCCGTGCAGTGCAACGAATGTCACTTGACGTCCACTGGTGACGTCACGAAGCGGGCGGTGTAGGGGTAGCGACGGCGGTGTCAGCCTGCTGGCTAGATGGTGATGTCACTGACGCTCGGTGACGGGCCGAGCAGCGACGAGTGGGAAGCGGTCGACTGCTAGCGCCGGCTGATAGCGGTGAGTGGGGGCGGTCGACTGCTAGCACCGGCCGATAGCGGCGAGTGGGGAGCGGTCGACTGCCAGCGCCGACCGGTAGCGGCGAGTGGGGGACGGTTGACTGCTAGCGTCGACCGGTAGCGGCGAGTGGGGAGCGGTCGACTGCTAGCGCCGGGTGATAGCGGCGAGTGGGGGTGGTCGACTGCTAGCACCGACCGGTAGCGGCGAGTGGGGGACGGTTGGCTGCTAGCGTCGACCGGTAGCGGCGAGTGGGAGATGGTCGACTAAATATACAACTGTCGCTCTTTCGGCATCTCGAGCGTAATTATTCAGCCGTTCAAAGTGATCCATCCAGCTTCTCCCCGGCGTCGAAGGAGAGACACGTCGGCTCGACGCTGACGAATCACAAAGGAACCGTCCTTCCGTGCCGTCACAAAAGCCTCCGGAACCCGTGTTGCTCGTTCGATCGGCAAGGAATTCCGGTTAAACCGTGGATTCCCGATTATTTTTAGCTCAAAGCGCTCCGCGTCGCGGCCCGCTTTTGCTATTCCAGATCTTTGCGTACATTGGTCTCGCGAAGCTACGTACGACGGGTGAATCCCCGGCGAAATCGCAGACTCCTTTGTCCGTTTAAAAATCATGCTTTTTTTTAGTGAAATATAATTTAATGTTAATCTTAATTATTCATTTCAATTAAATCTCATTAAACTTAACTGTCGAATCGGCCGTGAATATTCAAGGCGAGCACAGTCAAACGTCTGACAAAAATTGACATGACCTCTAAAATATTTCAAAATCGTAATTTTTAGTCAGCAATTTCCGTAGCAATTTCCGCAACAATTTCCTACCGAAATCCAATCGGAAAATATTCGCGGCCTGTCAGGATTTAAAATTTCGATAGAATGAAAAAAAAGAAGAAAGGAAAATTGTTCAAATTTTTCCCCGCTAATTTCGCATACCGCGCATCAACATTTCGCTCATTCCCGCGAGTGTTCCGATTTTTCCCGAAACCCCGCCATTCGTCCGCGTGGCAGGCGAGAGGCGTTAATTGCTCGTAGCCCCATGAATCTTCCAGCTCGCCGGCGCAGCGTTCGCGGGGCAGAAAGAGTGCCGGAGTTTTTGTCCATTGTCTCGGCGGGCAGCGAGATGCGAAGCAACGGCGCGGCGCGTCTATCGCGGACGGATCGCGAGCGATAAATCGCTCCCGATTCCTGCGCGCCCCCCTCCGCGGAGAGCCGCTCGTCCCCGCTGTCAACCGGCGGGATCGTGCGACTCGGCGTGTCGCGGTGCTTCCGGTCGCAGCGCAGGTGCGCGCGTGTGGCGCGCGAGCGGCCATCGCGGCGGCGCTGCGAACTAAAAGGCGCACGCGGCGCGTTCGCGAAGCGTGCAGGGCGTACCGCCGTGTACGCGGCTGCTCCGACCAATCGGCGGCCTTCTCCGCGTAGGCCGTGCCTTCGAGGAGCCGCGGCGTGCCGCGCCGAGACGACCGATGCGAGCCGAAGGCGTGGTTCACGTGATTATTATTTCGTCCGAGGACTCGCCCCTGCGCTCGCGACACCGTGAAACGCTCGTGCGAACCGTCGGGTATTATGTAAATATGTAATCTAACTTCGGGGTGGAGATATACATATTTTCGACGCGGTGTTCACACGCGTGGGCCTGGCTATTTGGTATTATTACTTATTGTTTACTATTTGGTGTTGTTAGATTATTGCTATCTAATATTAATTTAATGTTTAGTATTTACTGTATATTGTTTATTATTTGCTATCTAATATTATTATTTATTATGTACTATTTACTGTTATCATTTATTATTTAGTATTTACTATTATTATTTATTGTTTACCATTTACTATTATTATTTATTATTTACTGTCTAATATTGTTGGATTGTTACTATTTAATATTAATTTATTATTTATTGTTTATTATTATTATTTATTACTTGCTATCTAATATTATTTATTATTTACTATTTATTATTATCACTTATTATATATTTACCATTTACTATTATTATTTATTATCTGTTATCTAATATTATTATTTACTATTTACTGTGTACTATTATTATTTATTATTAGCTATCTAATTTTATTATTTTATTTACTATTATTATTTATTATTTGCTATCCAGTATTATTATTTATTATACTCCAGATACAACAAAAACAGAATTACGCAAAAACCTTCATAAAAAGTGTATCCACGTCCCAGCGAACGTTATCGCATCGCCGATAATATAACGCTGAAAAATCGTCGGGAGTTCTCGCATTTAGAAACAGCAGTCACCCGTTTATTAGGACGAAGAAGCAGCGAGAATCCGATGCAGCAGCAGCCGATACGTCTCACGGTCCGTGCGTTCTGCGCGTGGATTTCACGGCAATAGGCAACGATGCGCGGCACGGGGGCTCTCGGTGCCGTCGGCCCCGACGCCGGGCCTTGTTATCACGTGCTCCGAGGCGAGCTGCAAATCGATAAATAACCGCGGCGCGCCGTCCGTCGAAAGAAGACGCCGGGCGACGGGGCCACGGGAACTCTGTGAGGCCGGCCGGAACGAACAAGAGAAAATCGCGCGCAGCGAGTGTCCGCACCGCAAACGAATCGCACGTAATGAGGGATAAACCGCAGGCCGGCTCGCCGCAGATGGACAGGACGGAGCGGGGCGGGGCGTGGCGGAGCCAGGCGCCCTCGGGGACGATTTTCGAGCCGCGGCGAGAACGAGATTTGAAAAATCCGTTCCGCGGGAACGAGACGCCGGATCTCGCCGGGATCTTGGAAGGAGAATCGGCCGCGTTGGAAATCGATTTCTGAAAAGGTGTACAGTCGGTGGCGATAGTCATCTGCGAACGCGATTCTGGCGACGGTTTAATGACAGAGGACCTGAAAGTGTTCTGGCAAAAGTAGATTTTTCGAAAAGTCGATGGACTATAAATATTTTCGTCTTCTCCCCTTGTGACACAGAATTTGGTCAGACTTTACCTTGGGGGTTTCGATTTTTTCGACTTTCCAAGATACGTTCCGACGGATTTTGTCGAGAAACGTCGAAAAAACGAAGTCTCGAATCTAGGAATGGAGTCGAAAGTCGAAAAAATAGGAACCCCCAAGGTAAAGTTTGGCCCAGAATTTGGCAGATGAACATTTTTGAGATTGCAATTAATAAAAATATAGCACTTAATATAAGAATATTATAGTAATATTAAGTAATACATATTATATTATGATATTATATATTATATATATTACAATATTAGATAATATTAATATTAAAAATATTAGTAATATTAATTGATATATATTATATTATAATAATATATATTATTCCTTATATATTATCGTAATATATATGTATGTATGTATATTACAATATTAGTTATTATTAATATTATATTAATATAGCAATCAAAATTATAATTATTCACAGTATTTTAATTACTTTAAGCAGACTTTTACGACTCGTCATTATTTCAACGTACCCTTCAATTTCAGCGAGAACACGCTATTTTATCAGACCCGTCGTTCTCGCCTAAAAAGAAAAAAAAAGGTTCCCCGAAAGAAGACCGAAGCTTCCGGCCGCGAGCAAGTTTATGCGCGGCATGCAGCAACGCGTGCACGAGATCACACGCGTCCCCAGCTCAATTAAGGCTCCGCGAGGCGGCTTATTAGGAGATGTTGCGCGCGTGATAAGAATCTTATTATGTCCGGGCATTGATTCGCCGGAGATATTCGCGCGGCCGTGGTTCGCCGCCGCGCAACCGGCGCTTCCACTTGCGAAACCAAACCGCGGGACAATTAAACGCGAGGAGAACTGGGCGTCGGGAACTGGAAATCGCTGCGTGTGAGAAACTTTCGGCTTTCGTTATCCTGCCAGCGAAATGCCTTTATTTTAACCCCGTCCGAAACGTAAATTCTTCAACGGGGCGGATTCTGTCGTTCGCTGGCTGCTCGACTATAATGGTCTTATTCCGTCGGCGTTTCGAACGCCTCGACGAACGGTGAATATATAATATATAATATATAATAGTAATATATAATATATCATTATATATTATATAATAGTATTATAATATATAATATATTATTATATATTATATATTCTCATCAAATATTGTATATTATTATTATATATTATCATTATATATATATATATGTTATGTAATAATAATATATACTTTATTATAATCAAATATAATATATAATGATATATTATTTATTATTATATATTGTATATTATCGTTATATGCTATATATTATCCTTATATATTATATTTTGTATATTGTATATTATTATAATATTACATATTATTTATTATTATTATATACCATATAATTGGGAATCGATTTCCCAATTTCGTGCAACTTTTAGGACACCCGGTAGACCGTAAATAGAACATCGCAAAAATAAATCCTTCGAACAGGACAGTCTCTGCTACAATTGATTTGTTTAACGGCGATTTTTCCGTCATTCGTTCGAGTCCATAATTTACAGTGGTGAGCTGCGACCGAGCACGATAATTGATCGAATTACATGCGGTAAATGAAATAAGCAGCTTAAAGCGTTCCACGCGGTCCGATCTGGAACGATTTTTACGAACCGCTCGGAGGCTAGTGGTTTTCGGCAGAGAATGTAGGCCAAGACGCGAAGAAGATTTCGCAGTCGCGAAAGAATCTCGCCGGAGAAGAAGAATCCCGCCGCGGAGAAGGATCGCGAGCAATAAGATGGATCCATCAGTGAGGTCTGTAACCGTAGTAAAGTTAAACTGCCACTTCGGTGGCCTTAAAGCCGCTGATATTACGGAGTCAGCAGGATAATAAACTCGTCTCTGATATCAAAGCACATTTATCATCCGCTCAACGACCCTCGTCGCGGCCGTTACCCAGCTCGCCATCGACGCCCCGGCGTTCAAAATAACAAGATACCCCGAAAATTCTCGGCCCCGGGTCGCCCGGATTAGCGGGGTCAGGTCGGATCACTTGGTCACGGCGACCTGGGTCGATGACGGTCGCTTATTAATTATGTCATCTCTGCTAGAAATTCGTGAAACTTGTTGTGTTGTAGGATCTGCTTGTAATAATAAAAATACTGTAAATATTTTTAATTTTAATTGCTGTATTAATATAATATTAATATTAACTCATATTGTAATAGTTATAATATATATAATAATAATAATATATGATAAATAATATAGAATATTATAATATAATATATATTAAATAATATTACTATATAATATTGTTGTATTAATTGCTATATTTTTATTAATTTCAATCTCAAAAATGTTTATCAAATTCAATTCGGCCTAACTCCGGGCCAAACTTTACATTGGGGGTTCCTGTTTTTTCGACTTTCCAGCACTCTTCCAGATGGATTTCGTCGAGGAAGGACAAGAAATCGATGTCCCGAATCTAGGAACGTAATCAAAATAGATCCTGAATTCGTTCGTTAAAAAGTTACACGCCTCCAAAGTTGATGGATTTCGAGCGCAGTTGCTCTATTCTAAAATTCTAACTATTCGAAAAATCTACCTTTCTCCCAGTTCTGCTTCCACGGGCCAGCGTGGACAATTTTCTCACTGCGAAAAAAGCGGGAAAGCGGGGGGGGGTGGGGAGTGGGGATAAAATAAAGCCTAGGGTCATTAACGCTCGAAGGACGATCGCGAGTCACTCGGGGGTAAAAACGCAACACTTCGAAATCTGTTTATTGCTCGATATTCTCACGGGTCATAAACGACCCAGCTTCGGCCTTCACGCGTGCTCCATCCTCGGTAGAGTTAATCCTCCGCGAGGTATCAGCGCGACGGTCAACCGCAGTAGCGCAGCGCCGTGCGGGGGGAGTAGGTGCAGTTCCGTGATTATCGCTCGTCTCGCGGAAAACAGCTTTCGCAATTACTTCAATTAATATCGAAAGCTAGGGGGGGAGAGGGGGGAGTCAGCGAAGGCCGGGCGGCAGTTTCGCAGGTAAATAAACGGCGGTGCTTCTCCCGTGGGTAGTCGGTCAAAGAGAAAGACAAACCGCCCGGCGCTCGTCGACCGGACCGCCGAAGGCGACATTACCTTAATTGCTGTGTAGGTAACGCGACGTGTTTCCCCACTCCTTCGCCGTCTCTTTCTGCCGGGGTCGCCGGCGTATACACACAATGTGTCCGCTAATACAAATTCCGGCGAAGCCGGTACAGCGAGCGAGCGAGCGCGGCCGAGTGCGGCCGAGCGACCGCGGCGAGCTCCGGTCCCGGCGCCGCGGAGTGGGGGGAGAGCTCTGCCGCTTCGGCGACCCTCACTCGTCGCGTTCTACACGCTGTTAGCAAACAGTACTCCGCGTAATTGTGTAAATCACTAGGAGCGTGACAAACGACTCGGTCGTACGCGTTCCCGCAGCTGACGCGGTAAAATATGCGCCGCGGCCGACCGAAAAGAACCGCGGACGAGAAGCGAACGGAGAAGGCTTACTCCGGCCATCTCGAAGCTATGGGACCGCCGATCGCGCCGTTGCGACGCACGGTGGGACGCGACGGCCGACAGCCAGTGAGAGGCTGCTGGACGAAAATTCGTGTCACTGGAATGACAAGAATTACCTGCAACATTATTTTCGTGTTGAAGACCTTTGTTGTTAATCTTGTTCAGTAGGATATTTTGTCGTTTCTGGTTGATATAATAAGTTAGTTGCACAGTTTGCGTGTACAGTTGCGTGTATATTAGTCCTATTGGGTACATAAATTACAAAAGATTGTTTTCAATAATATTTGAATTAACATATAATTTATTGTAATGTACACCCGAATTAAAAAAATGTATTCTTTTAATTCTGTATATTAATGTATATTAATTCTATTAGGTACATAAATTGCAATAGACTCTTTAAATAACATTCGAATGACCTATACTCTGTGCCAAATTTATTGTAATGTACACTCGAATCAAAAAGTGTATTCTTTTAATTCTCGTTCCAGAAAAAATGCATTATTTTGTACAATGCAAAATAAAAGTTTTGTATGTTAATTCTATTGGGTACATAAATTGCAATAGATTTTTTTAATAACATTTCAATGGCCTATACTCTGTGCAAAATTTGTTCTAAAGTACACTCGAATCAAAAAGTGTATTCTTTTAATTCTCATTCTAGAAAAAATGCACTATTGTGTACAATGCAAAATAAAAGTTTTCTATATTAATCCTGCCGCAGTAGACCTTTTAATAACATTTAATTTAACCTAAAACTGACCCAGACTTCGTGCCACTTTCGTTACAACGTCTACCAGAATTAAAAAACGTGTCCCTTTAATTGAAGAATGTGTCCTTTTAATTAAAAAATATATTCCTTTAATTAAAAATTGTGCTCTTTTAATCTTCGCCCCAGAAAAAGAAAATGCATTACCGCGTGCAACGCGAAATCAGAGTCTTCCGCGATGGTCGTCGAGCCACGAAGCAACGGAACTCGCGATTCTTCGGCATGCGAAACGTGCGGGGCCCGCCTCCCGAGAATTATTGATTCAATGTTTTCGTTCGAGCGCTGCTCCTTTCGCCGAGTCGCGAACTCGGCCGACCCCCTCTGACCCCTCCCTATCTCACGGTCCATCTCTGTCCGAGCTCCTCTGACAGGCCATAAACGGGCGCCGGATTATGTAAAGGCTTAACAAACACCGGCCGGCATAATAATATAAATCTCCGGGAACGTGACAAGCGAGCTCGCACCTGCGGCCCGGCGCCGCGCTAACGGAAACGCGGCCGGGGGCCTCTACTGATCTCGCGACGCGAATAAGCCAGATTTTCAGCCGCGGAAGTGGGGGTGAGCCACGTGACGCGGCGGCGCGCGTCGATTGTCAGCGCGCGGCGGAGTGGAGGAAGTCTGATTTTCTAACGATATTGCAATTTTCTTATTGTTTATTTTATTTGTGATTGATATTATATATATATATATATATATATAATGTTACATTAGTAATATTAATATTATAGATATATTGTATTATACTATATTAACATAATATTATTATATATTTTATTATATTAATATAATATTATATACAATATTATATTAGTAATATTAATGTTATAGATATGATATATTATATTATTACTATATTAATATTATAAATATACTGTATTATATTACACTATATTAATATAATATTATACATAATATTATAGATATACTGTATTATATTATAACATTATATATAATGTTATATTAGTAATATTAATATTATAGATGTACTGTATTATATTATATTATATTAATGTAAAATTATACATAATATTACATATAGTATAATTTTCTAATTATATATAATATTATAAGTAACATTAATATTACATATAATATTGCGTATAATGATATATTTGTAATATTAATATTATAGATATATTATACACACACACACACACACACACACACACACACACACACACACACTATTGTATTAATATAATATTAATATTATAGATATATTTTATTATATTATATTAATATAATAGTATATATACTATATACGCGCATAGTTTTACCTGTGCTCGCGCGCTTCGAACGTAGCCCACTAAATTTTCCCCGATTTCGCGAATCCGCGAAATCTAAAAAAGAAAAAAAACGACGCCGCCGCGGAACAAAATTCTGTAGTACAATTAATATCGTTTTATTAATAAATCGGCGCGCAGCAAACCGGACAAATTGCTGAACGGATTAATAACGAGATTCGTGCGTGAACGAGTTGCGAGGGGTGGGGGGAGGAAAGGAAGAGGAAGAGGGAATGATGTTATAACAAGTTCGAAACCGGCGAACGGAAGCTAATTGTTATACATAATTTTTCGATTTACCGTGGCCAACGGCGTAAAGTCTCTTCATTAGGATCGGCACCGGCCTGCGTCCGGCGCCTAATAATTTCCTCGGGAATAATTCCAGCTTTTTCAGCTGAAATTTTGATACTTCCGCGATTTTTTCGTAATTAGCGTGGCCGGCGAGCGATGCGGCATCATTAACCGGCTAAATAGATATATTCGCGAAGGAATTCGTAAGTGGCCCGGCATAATTGCATGAATCACCGGGAGCGTGATGAACGATCCTGCAAGCCCAGGGACGTCGGCGACGACAAGGAGGACAAGGAGGAGGACGACGTCGACGATGCGGTGAAATACGCTTCGCGTTGGACAGTCTTCTTTGAGCGGGTCGCGCACCAGAACCGAAATATTTCTCTCTTGTCGTTCGGAGGAACCGAGCTGGCTACGTTCCTCCCTTAACGAGTCGTTTCAACGAGAAAGAAGGATTTCACCCTGTCGCCAGTTCCATTCGTCATGCGACCGGGTCTCGACACTGGCCCGCTATTTCTTTGACCCTATTCCGCGATAAATTCCCGCCGCGAGACTTATTCTTTCGGCTTTGCACGTCGTTCTTTTGTTCCCGAACGCTTAAACAAATTCTTCTGCCGTTTCGTTTTGCGCAACGGTGATCTGCGATCCGGCTAACCGGCGCGAACTGACTGCGACACCGTTTCCGAGACACTAAGAGAATAGTTCCGTAGTGAAAGAGGTGCGCTTTTCGTTGATAGAACAAGTCTGACTTTTGCTAGAGAAAGGGGTTTGCTTTTTATTAATAGAACAGATTCAATTTTCACAAACCGAAGTGGCGCATTTTTCATTTATAGAGGAGGCAGAATTTTCAGTAATGAAGGAGGTACGATTTCTATGAAATGAGGGCTAGAATTATCATTTGAATTCTTTCATTGATAGGAGAGATGCAATTTTTATAAATGCAGTGGTGCATTTTTCACTTATAGAGGAGGTAGAATTTTCACTAATGGAAGAGGAACGACTTTCTCTGAAATAAGAACTAGAATTTTCATTAATGGAAGACATACGATCTTCTGTAAGAGAAGAGGCACAAGTTTCCTTAAAGCAAGAGGTAGAATTTTCCCGAAAGAAAGAGATACATTTTTCACTAAGCGAAGAGATGCAATTTTTATTAATGGAAGAAGAACAATTTTCACTAAAGGAATAGATCCCTTTTTCACTAAAAGAAGAGGTGCTCTTTTCATTGATAAAACAAGTTCGACTTTCGCTAAAGGAAGAGGAACGCTTTTCATTCAATTTTCGCAAATGAAGTCCGTACGCTTTTCATTAATAGAGGAGGCAGAATTTCCACTAATGGAAGAGCAACGACTTTCTTTGAAATAAGTGCTAAAATCTTTATTAATGTAACAGGTACGATTTTCTCTAAGAGATGACGCACAGGTTTCGTTAAAAGGAAAAGATAGAATTTTCATTGAAGAGAGAGATACATTTTGCACTAAGAGAAGAGATACTTTTTTTATTAATAGAAGAGGAACAATTTTCACTAATGGAATAGATTCCTTTTCCACTAAAAGAAGGGATACAATTTTTACTAACGGTAAGAAGGTATAATTAAAAAAAAAGAGAGATACAAATTTCACTAAAGGAAGAGATGCAAGTTTCACTAAAGGAAGAGATATAAGTTTCACTAAAAGAAAAGCTACAATTTTCCCAAACGGTAAAGCTACAATTAGAAGAAAAGAGAAAAGGGTACAAAAAAGAAATACGATCCTCGTTGGAAGTTACACTTTGCACTAAAGGAAGAGTCACAACGATTTGTGATTTCCAGCGTCGTCGAAGCAACGGAGTAGCACGCCCCGATATTTCCAGCTCGATCGTCGCCGGTACACCGGAGACCGGTGTCGTCGGACACCGATCGAAAATCTCGAGTGAATTCGGGCAATTTGTCGCCTGTCCGGCCCGATCGATACCATCCTCGGGAAATCAATCGCGCAACGTGTTACTCGAAGCGGTGTCCGATCCATCCTGGAGGATTCTTTATCCGGGCAGCCATCAGCTGGCGCGGGCCGTGTACAACAGTACACGGCCGCCGCCGCTGCCGGAAATCCAATATCCGACGCGGCCGGCAAAAACGCCTTAGGATGTCGTGCGTTGCGAAAATTTACCGATTGATCGATGTCCCGGGACGCGGCCGCGTACGGTTTACCGGAGGGCCATGATATTCGATTTTATGCGCCGGTTCCCCAGGAAAGGAGCCTCGGCTTTTTACGCGCGTGTTGGAACCGTCGTATACGAAAAGTGGGGGAATGGGTATCGGCGATCAGGAAGCTGGAGAGAGCGACAGGGAGGGGGGATGATGGAGAAAGGGAGCAAGAGAACAAATAAAAAAGATATGGAAAGGGGAAGAGGGAAAAGGAGCAGATAAAGCTAGAAAAAGAGAGAAAAAATTGGGGAGGTCAAGTTTCCATTTATAGAGATATCTTTTGAGTGAAAAGGGTTCAATTTTCATTAAAGCGATAAGTAGAATTTTCAGTGATCAAGGACAGATAAAGCTGGAGACAGAGAGAGAAAAAAGAGAGAGAGAGAGGTCAATTTTTCACTTATGGAAGAATTATCTTTTGACTGAAAGAGGTTCACTTTTCATTAAAGCGATAAGTAGAATTTTCAGTGATCGAGGACAGATAAAGCTAGAGAAAGAAAGAGAAAAAAAATGAGAGTGCTCAATTTTCCATTTATAGAAGAAGTATCTTTTGACTGAAAGAACAGGTTCAACTTTCACTAAAGCGATACGTAGAATTTTCAGCGATAGAAGACGAACAGCTTCCATTAATCGAGAAAGTACAATTTGCATTAATAGAAATACAATTTGTAATAAGAGAAGAGGTATCGTTTCCACTAACGGAGGAGATACAATTTTTATTAACGGATGAGATACAATTGTCACTAAGAGGAGAGAAGCAATGTTTACTAAAACTTAGGAAGACAATTGTTAGTGGAAGGAAAGATGCACTGTTCAGTAAGAGAAGAGCTATAATTTCCATTAATGGAAGAGATACAATTTTCCTTGATAGAAGAGACAGAAATTTCTCTAAAAGAACAGGTTTCAATTCCACTACAACAATGCATATATAATAGTCTGTAAAAGAGGAGGAGCAATTTCCATTAATGGTGGGAGTATTTCCACTAACGGAAGAGAAAGAATTTTTGCTACGAAAAGAGACACACTTACCACTAAAAAGAAAAAAGTGACGCAATTGTAGCTAAAAGAAAAACTACATTGTTCGCTTAAAGAAGAAATTCACTAAAAGAAGAAATACATTTTTCTCTAAAGGAAGAGATACCTTTATCACTAAAAAAAGACAGCTACAATTTTCACTAAAACGACACATACAGTTTATTCTAAAATTCCAAGTACAATTTCCATGAACAACAAAGGCTAGAAAGATGCTCGACGAGACTCATTTGAACAAGCATGCAGTGCACATGTGCCGAGTCGAACGCGGCCGCTTCTTAATTCCATCAGGAACAAGTTACCGCACGAATGAAGAGTGATTAATCATCGATAATCCCCCATCGTTTTCCCCGCGCCACACCGGTTTGTTTCGCGTTTAATCGAAACCGCCTGATTACCAAGTTTAAACAGTAATTTATTGGGCTGGTTTGGGCGGGAGTGGGGGAGGGGGTGGGGGGAGCACAATAAGCCGATACCTCGTTCGTTATCGGCTATCCGGCGTGCACGCTCCGGCGAACGCGTTTTCGTTTTCCCGCCGCAGCCCGATTTCTCCGCGGTACCGACAGAAAATTGCGCGCGCAATTATCGTCGATTCTTCGGCGATTTGTTCGATGGCTCGAGAATTGACTTTTTCACGTTATGAGAGGTTATACGCCTCGCGAACTATCCCCGATACTGCGGCGATGTTTTTGTAACAAATTCGACCGCGGTTTTTCGGCAAAATAAGAATTGCAAGAAATGTAAATTAAGTAGCAAGTTTTCTCCTTTTTCCAATAACTTTAGTAGGTCGAAAATAGTACGTTGACATTTTTCAATTCTCTCAATGCGTTTGCTATTTTAAATTGCAAACACGCAGTATTTCTGAATCGAGAATAGGAAACATCCAGTTTAGATCTAGTTTAGACCTAGGTTAGGTCTAGATTAGGTTTAGGTTAGGTCTAGGTTAGGCCGTAGTATCAGTTCATTTCTGTCTAGGTTCGGATTTTGAGAGAGGTTCCAGTTTACAGATTGCAAGCATGAAAATTAGGTCTTACTTAGGTCTAGGTTAGACTCAGGTTAGGTCTTGGTCACAATTGTCAGGTCAAAGTTGGCTCTAGAATAGATAGTAATAGTAGTTTATTTCCACTTGCCTATTTAGGATTAGAAATATAAATTAAATCTTGGCTAGGTCTTGGTTAGGTCTGGGTTAGATCTGCCGTATAATTCCATGGCTTAGAAAAAGCCACGCGATGGCGTCCACGAGAATTGTGTGTCGCACGCAACCGTCGTCCAGTTCGATTCGCGGACAGTTGAGTGGAACGCAGGACGGGAGATTCACGGGAAAATCCGTGGAAAAGAAGTTAAAACGAATAGGGTCCGGGAGGAGACCAGGGACGCCGGTTCGTAACCACGCGGGCGATTCCCGCGTAAACGCGCATCGAACTAGTATCATGCGCTCGTATCCGACGGGACGGAACGGGACGTGTGAAATGGCTTCGTTCTTGGCGCGATAACAAGCGATGCACCACCGAAATCAGAACGCCACGTCGAAAGAGTATCTCTCCTGCCTTGTCGGCGATTGTATTGCTAATCCCCGGGGCGACGTTGTCGGTCCACGAAAATTGCATGCTACCGGTTACACGATACATATTTCGTGTTCGATATGTTTGCCATGCGGGGAGGGGTAAAAAAAAAGAATCGGAACTATGACCCCGGGGCGGCAATCGCAATCCCATGTTTTCCGTTCTGTCGCGGTCGGTACTCCCGGCGTTATCCTCCAACGAGCGGGAACAAAAAAATACAGAAAAAAAAATAACACCGAAGGTTCGCGCGGGGAAAAAAGCTGCAGAACCGTTTGCGCGATGCACTTTCGGTTATATTCGATAAATATTGGACTTACCGGCTGATTGTCGAACCGCTGCCGGTACGAAATGTTTCGGACCAAGGACCTCGAATATATCCTAATCGTGCTTAGGATAGCCCTGCGGCAGCGTCTGCTAGATATAATCCTCGCGCGACAAAAAGGCAGCTTCGCTTTTACGTATTCCCACTGCCGCAGACACCGGTCGCCTAGCGACCGCCGCGAGTCGCCTAGCGACCGCTGCATGTTGCCTAGCGACCGCTCTCAGTCGCCTAGCGACCGCCGCGCATCGCTTAGCGACCGTTGTCAGTCGCCTAGCGACCGCCGCGCATCGCTTAGCGACCGTTGTCAGTCGCCTAGCGACCGCGCGATGACTATACTGCGAATTTTATGCATTTTACTTAGAAACGTGTGAACGAATTCTTATTTTGCATAAAAATCGATCTCGGAGAACGCTGTTAGAAATCACGAAATTTCCAATCCGTGAACAGAAATCTCAGTGGACTCCCGCCAGCTGGAAGAAACAACGCGGTACACCATCTGACGCTGGCGCATGACGAATTAGGTAGAAGAAGTCTCGGCTGGATATTTTTGCGTGGGATAAAGGATGGATCGCCGCCGGCAGCGCGGCCGGACAGTTTAATGATCGATCGAGACGGATTTCCGGCATAGCCGCGCGGCCAAACCAGCAGAATGCAATTAATGAACGCCGCGCGCGCGGCTCGATCGATTTAACTGGATAATCTCGACCGCAATTTTAGCATCGGGCTCCGTCAGAATTCCTTAGCTCTCGGTCGCTCGTGATATAGCCACGCGCTCTTTCGTCCCACGCCGCCGGCCGGAATAATTGAGTTCCCGTGGGCCGGCGGGCGGGGGGGGGGCAGAAATTGGCTAGGTTGAAATGAATTAGCGACGAGAGCAGAGACACGTCGGCCGGGGCCGACGTTTTGTTCCCGAAATCCCGTGTAAACTGGATCGGCGAACTTAAAAGCCGGCGACCAACGCGTCGGTACACGTTAACGGAGACACAGCATAATGCTAGAATAAAAACGATGCCTTAAACTTTTTTCTTTCTGATCTTTTTATCCGTGTAAATATGTTCAACGTATCGGCGAGATTCTCCTGATTAAAATGATTCCAAACACGACAGGCTTTAGAACAGGTCTGGGCGAGCACTTCCAAACCCTCACCAGCGATCCCTCTCTTCCCCCACTACTTGAGTTCCGTAAGCGCTACCCCTACTCCGCGCCGCAAGCGTGGCGTCGCGCTAGTGCGTGACGGACGTCCGAAGACGCCTGGTGGGGGCGAGCCACGGAGCGTGCGAGAGGGGGAAAGAGTCACACGCGGCTCGCGAGCCGCGACTCGCCCAGGCCTGCTTCAGATCGTATTTATTCGATTACGTTGTAATTGAAAATATCGGCTCAAACCATATCGTGTTTGGACTCATCTTAATCAGAAAACTATCGGCAATGTGTCAATCGGAAAATCAGTTTTAAAATGGTAAAATTGATAAAGTAATGTTATCGTATTACGAATTGTCAATCCGGGAATTCTGGTCAAAGGTGTCGGTGACCAACCAAAGGCGTGCTCGACCGGCGCTAGGCGGCCAATGAGCAGAACTGGGCTTCGGTCGCTCGGCCGCCTAGCGCCGGTTGATCTCGCCTCTCATTGGTCAACGGTTTTTCGTTGATAACTCGTTAACGATGCCTCGGAGAGAATTTTTCTAAAGGAAAAAGTTGCTTCAAATAACCTCGCGAACCCGTTTCCGGAATCCTGTTGTTTGACTAACTGCTACAAAAAATTCGGTAGATTGTGCAGGAGATGTTTGCAGCGGTTTAACGGGGTCCGACGTCGGCGTTCGTAAGCGCTTTATCACCCGGCGGAATGCAAATTTGCTACTCTGCATTTTACAAAATGGAATTCGTATCGGCCGTACGTTACGGCCGAACATTATTTCCGTTATTCGGAGTTTAATTAATGTCTCGAGGCGAACGCGGCCGGCGCCCAACAATGTTACAACGAATCGATACGGGCGCGGATTAAAAGTTCGCTGTTACATCGCGGACTGGAACGCGCGGCTGGCTTCTCGAAACGGTGCCGTTGTCTTCGCGATTGAATCAGCGTCTAATCGATGAAAGGCGAATTCGGATTAATATACGGGAAGAATTAATTACGTTCCGCGGATAGACATTTTCCTAGTCCGGTGTTCGGTTTCATTGATAACGGGGGGAGGGATGGAATGTTAATTAATGGAGTAACGTTGTTTGTTCGCCGCCCCCTCCCCCTCTCCCGCCATTTAAAAGTTGCTGGGATAGTTTCGGATCGGGGCGCCCGGTAACGGGCGGAGTTATTAATTACAAGACGCCGATAATTATCCATAAATTTCGATCCACGGGGCGCCTGCTTAACGAGGATGGATGAGAAGTAAATCCTTATTATTCAACGGACACTTCGGCTCCCGTAATGAGAGGCAAACGTCTTTCACGGTCTAATTAAGGAACGCGATATCGAACGCGTTCCGATACTATTCGAGATGTTGTGATGCTATTTCGATCGGAATAAATAAATGAAGAAGAAAAACACGAAATAAAATTTAGAAAAAAGTAAATAAATAAAAATAAATAAATAAAATAAAATAAAATAAAATAAAAAGAACGGAAGTTATTTGTGACTCGACCTATCAGCGATATAAGATGCTCGTTTCAGAGCATGTTTTTATAGCTATTCACAATGCAAATGACTATAAAAAAGAACTATAATAAATCACTATAATAAATAACTACAAAATATGACTACATTAAATGACTATAAGAGACTATAAAAAATACTATAAATGACTATAAAAAAATGAATATAACAAAAGGAATGTAAATGACTATACAAAATTACTGTAATAATAAATGACTATAGATGACTATAAAAAATAACCATAATAAATAGGTATAGATGACTACAAAAATTCCTATAATAAATGACTATAAATGATTATAAAAAATGGCTATAACAAATCACTATAAATGGCTATAAAAAATAATTATAATAAATGACTATAATAAACGACTATAAATGATTTAAAAAAATGACTATAATGAATGGCTATAAATTACTATAAAAAATGACTATAATGAATGGCTATAAATAATTATAACAAAAGACTAGAATAAATGACTATAAAAAATGACTATAATGAACGACTGTAAACAATTATAATAAATGACTGTAATAAATGACTATAAAAAATGACTTTAATAAATGGCTATAACTATAAAAAATGACAATAACAGATGACCATAAATGACTGTAAAAAATGATTTTGAAAAATTTTGTATAGAATCTGCACGTCAATTAGGGAGAATTAACTGTTTCCAATTGAACCCGAGATGTTACCGGAAACGAAGGGCCCCGCGTACGGACCCCGAACACCGGCGAACCATTTTAAACGTCAACTCCAGCGATTTTGCAGGTCTGCCAGATGGCAAAGCGAAAGTTTCGGGAATCTTTCGGACGATTCCGGTCGGCGGAGCCGTAGATGTGCGCGCGCGCGGTCGCGCGGGACCAGTGCAAAGGAGCTGGGCGCGCCTGGGAATCTATTTAAAGCGATCCCCGGCGTGTCCAGCCCCGACTGCGTTAAATGGAAGGCCACGGTGTAATAAGCAACTGCTTGGAATTTCACCTTCGGGCTGTTCACCGTCGCCACCACTGTTCCCTCTATTAAGCCACTACTCAGCACGCGCTCGCTCTTACCTTCCCCTTTTGTGTAGTCGCATCTAATTAACCGTGGGGGTATTGCGAGAGGGAGCCGCGTTGATCTCCCGCTCGTCTACGCGGCCCTCGGAAATGTCTGCGCTAAGAGGATGCGGTCCAACTTAAATGAATTAGTGATAAAGTCATTTCAGACACCGGCGCCGTCCGATCAAACGATACCGTGTCGTGGAGACGAGCCTCCGTGCCGGGATTCATCGGTGGGAACCGAGTTCCGGGCCTTCTTCAATCGGAAATTATTTTTATTTATATTTATAGTATTTTTGTTTCATTCATATGTTCACTTCTCTCGTTAATAATTGTTTCTTTGGGACTGTTCCCAGTTAATAGTGTCACCGTGTATATGTCTTGTCATATACTAATTGTATTAAAGTTAATAAAAATTATTATCTATTTTAATATATTTTATTTTTGAATATTTTGTATTTTGTATATTTAATATATTTTAATATATTTATTTTAAAATATTTTTATCTTAAAATATTTGATATATTTTAATATATTTTTATCTCAAAATATTTGATATATTTTAATATATTTTTATCTTAAAATATTTGATATATATTTCAATATATTTTCATCTTAAAATATTTAGTATTTTATATTTGATATATATATATACATTTTAATATATTTTCATTTTAAAATAATTTATACTTAACGTATTTTAATATCTTTATTTTTAAATTATTACTATTAAATAAAAATTACCATGAATTGATTGCCACAATATCTGCTTTCATATAAATTAAAAAATTTAGTTATAAATATTCGTATGAATATATATATATGGAATTCGTGCGATAGTAATGTTAATGTTAATTTTAACTGATCGACTAATAAAAATATATATATATATATTTTTTTATATATTTACAAGCGAACAATTTAGTCGATCAGTTAAAATTAACATTAACATTACTATCGCACGAATTCCAATTTTTGTTATACGCGAGCAATATGCGATCGACTTCATCGAGATATGAGCGCCGAAAGCGAAGGCCGCCCGCTGATTTCCTCAAGAAACCGCGATCCGCTGGATAACGGCTGAATCGTTCCCGTTGACTTTCTTTCCGGGGAAATGGAAGGTTCACCGCGATAGGAAACTCCGGGCGTAGGATACGTCGGGTGGATCGACTCGTGAAATAAAGCGAGAGCGTAGCGAGGGCGCGAGGGGCGCGGAGGATTCAACGAGGTTCTACCTGAGCTGCTGCGCGCGAGGGGCGACTTCGTTATAATGCCGGTGTTTGCTTTTCCATCCGGCGACGTTCCGCCGCTCACAAAATAGTCGCCCGCGTGCCACCGTCTCCCCTTTTGCCCGGTAAACAAAAATCTGAGGACGGCTCGACTCGTTCTGAATTCCGCCGATGCGACCAACTCAAGCCGACCCGCCCGGTCTAAGACACGATTCTAGCTGGCCAAAATGATTTTACGTTCGTTTGGAAAACATTGAAGAATATAATTATATATAAGTATGTATAGTATTTTATATAATATATAGTATGTACAGTGTATTATATGTATAATATATAGTATGTATAGTGTATTAAATGTAAAATATATAGTATGTATAGTATATTAGTATATATAGCGTATTATGTAATATATAGCATGTATAATATATTAGTATATGTAGTATATCATATAATTATATATATTATTATATTGTTGTAATTAGACTGTTGAAATATTTACGATAGTTGCTGTAATTTACAAAGAAGAGGGACTAAAAGAATTTCAGAGCATCGGCCTGGTATAATTGATAATTAACAATTAGAGGAAAGACTTTCTTGCAACAGTGATAACAATTTTTTTTCATAATAATCTACTTATAACAGTTTACTTAGAATACACTTAATTATAATGCTAAGAATATACAATATTTACTATAAACATAACTATACATTTATAATAAACATTATAATCGATCAATAAAAACATGAATAAACGTAATTATATATTTATAATAAACATTGTAATTGTATAAATACAAACATGTACAAAATGATCAAGTGATCTCAGTATTGCAATGTAACCATGTTCTAAGTAAACAATTATAAATAACTATTATAAACAGTCTATTATGTAAAATAAAAATTATCATGCCTGCACATATTGTATGCAAGTAAATTCGAAGTAAATTGTTTTTTTTTTATAAGGTATTATAGGGACATAATATAACTTTGACCAGCTAGAATCGCGTTTCGAACCGCAGGCGCGGCGACGTCGTCTTCGAACGTCAGCCACCGCGGCCAACGAAACACGCACTCTGTTTGCTCGAAGATCCCGTGAACTTTTGTATGCACGGCCGGCTCAACACGAGTCGGCTCGTCCACGGTGACAAATCATTGTCATATCCATGGAGGAAAATCAATATTTGCCGTCGGCTGATGTATGTACACAGGCGCGATCCCGTTCGACGTAATTCCCGCCGGCCGGCCGACCGTGTGCGCGCCGACGAATCCCCCCGGCGGCGTGCGCGTGAAAAAGCCCGGAAAGTTTCGGCCGCGGTCGCGCCGCGATCCGAACGGAATCAGAACGCGGCGATCGCCAGAACTTTCTCCCCGTGGCGGGACTCGACCGCGGCCGACCGGACGACGAGTCCTCGCGACGAGAACGTGACCGGGCGAGCTTAGGATCGTTCGCGATTTTATCCGGTAAATTTTTCAATCTATTATTGGAGACACTGTTTCGTAGAAGCTGGCCGTGCGCACTGAATCCGAGCCGACCTTCGAAAATCAATATCGAGAACCTCGGAAACGGCTTCGCGTATAGCCCAAGAAAAATATTCCCACGCGACGGCAACAGTTTTTGCCGGAATCCTGGAGTATATCGGGCGAAGCCGAAATCCCGGCTTCGGCACACTCGCGCCGCGGAAAGTTTTAAGCCACAATTTGTAGAGATCGAACGGACCCGAGCTATGCACCGCCGCGGCTGGTTCAGCTAAATAAATGTATCCACTTATAGTTTGATTAATATAGAGCGCCGGCTGCGCGGCTAGATCAGTTTAAGCCCCGAGAAACCTTTTCCATCTGGCAGGTGGAGGGTCTGAAGGCACGGTTCACCCGTTCGATCTTCTTCCATCGATGGGAGTCGCTTGCGAGACGAGCGAAAGAAGATGGAACGAGCCGAAGCTGCCGACGTACGGAGTGTCCCGGATGTTCCGGACTCGGTTACGCGCGAAACTTACTCCGAGGTAGACGGAGAGATTCCTCGGACGATATGGAGCAACTTTTTCCTTTGCGAAAATCCTCTACGAGGCTCCGTTCGCGAGATATCGGCGAGAGAACACGGGCCAATCGCCAGGCGGCGGCGTGCGAAAGGGCGGGCCGCTGGCGCCGCGCGCTCCCCGATTGGTCCCGCGTTTTTCGCTAATAACTCGTGAACGGAGCCTCGGAGAAAATTTTTGCCAAGGAGAAAGTCGCTTCAAATCGTCCGGCGCGTCGCTCGGTTGTATAATTTCGCCAAACGGAACGACGAGGCCGAAAATATCATCTGTCGCATACCGGGCGTGTCGCGAACATTCCGCGACGCGTTCGTTCTAGAAAAAAAAATACCCGGCACTACTGAAAGGCGTGCTTTTACGGAGGCGCATCAGCAAAACCGCCGGTGTCGACATCAAAGTAACGACTCCCCGCGCGTGTAACAAGGGGGCCAGAGTCGTTCCCGCGTCGGACCGCGGGCTGCGGAGTCCGGGGGTGAATCGATAAGCTTGAAAATTCGGCGCGATGTCTGCCGTAAGCAGGCTCGCAGGCGCGTAACCCAGTTTTACGAGCCGGTCGCCGGCACCTGGCAGCGTCCCTAGGATATTCGGATGATCGACGCCGCGACGGGGAGACACGTTGCGCCAAGAGCGACGATGGACACGTCGCGCAGGTGCGCGAATGACTCCGTTGCACGAGCGGTACACACCGTCGACGCGTGTACGTCAGCCGGGTAACACGTTGAATCATAACTCGGCGGCCACCTGCCCCCAGCACTCGAATACGTCGCCATGACGACCACACAGGCTCGTTCGGAGCGTCGTCGACGACGGTTAGCTTCTTTCCTAACGAGGAAACCCGTCATCTTCGCGCTGCTAGAGGAGGGGGAGGGGAGAGTAGGATTTAGCTAGCTGGAGATGTGAAAGGTTATGGAAGACAGAAATCGCGGGGGTGACAGCTCTGAATGATAAAGGATTGGAAGGGGGAGCGGTTCGTTCTGCGACTGATAGAGGAGTTATCAGGATCTGGCACTGATTCTAGTGGAGCAGTCATCATCAGTGTCTAGATGAACCTGGTAGAGGGTGTTATCCAACAGATTATGCTGGAGAAATAGCTGTGTAATAGATTCTGCTAAATAATAACAGCTAAAGCTGTTATTATTTAATAGACTCTGAAAGAGGAGTCGTTATGTCATAGACTCTGCTAAGGGTGTCATTATCTAATAGACTTTGCTGCAGGGCTCGTTATATTATAGACTCTGTAAAAGGTGTCATTATCTAATGGACAGTGCTATAGGTCTCATAGTAACGTAGACTCTGCCAAAGATCTCATCATCTAATAGACTCTGCCAGAGGACTCGTTATATTATAGACTCTGCTAAAGGTCTAATCCTCTAATAGACTCTGTCAGAGTACTCGTTATAACATAGACTCTGCTAGAGGTCCCATTATAACATAGACTCAGCTAGAGGTCCCATTGTAACATAGACTCTGTTGAAGGTCTCATCGCCTAATAGACTCTGCTTGAGGTCCCATTGTAACATAGAGTCTGCTAAAGGTCTCATCGTCTAATAGACTCTGCCAGAGGTCCCATTATAACATAGACTCTGCCAGAGGTCCCATTATGACATAGACTCTGCTAGAGGTCTATCTAATGGGCCCTAGTAGATGGTACAACCATAGTTCATCAAACCTAGCTAGAGGATTCATCAGTTTCTAGCAAACCCAGCTAGAGGATTCATCAGTCTTTAGCAGACTCTGCTAGAGAAACCTCATCATCGCCACCACCAAGTAGACCCTACTAGAGGACTCAAGGTCAGCAACTACCCTACTCTGCCAGAGGGCTCATCGGTATCTTCCAGACCCCACCTTAGGATCTATCCTAATCCCTATGGAGGACGCTATATTCAAATCACTGCCACATCAGGCATCAGCGGGAAAACTGGCCACCTGCTGGCGAGGATCAGAGTTAGCAGTCACGTGACGCAGTCCCCATGCGTCTACAGCGGAAAGTCATAACGGATATTTCAGATATCTTCTGAGCAACTGAAGGGCGATGTCCCCCGGCTCTAATTCATCAGGACGGCCTTTTTACTCGATTAGGAAGCCGACAGCTCGGGGAGTATCGCGACGGAAGGAAGGAGAAAAAGAGAAGTAACGACCCCCCTCCCCCTTCCCGCCGTTGGTGTCTTTTTGTGCGACCAGCCCTCCACAGACAGGCTGCCACTTAATTGTGCACGCGTTAATTATAGGAAAACGCGGGACGCGGACCCGGCCTGACAATGGGGCCAGACGCATTCGATTCGGTCCCTTCGAATAACGAAGTGAAGGGGGGGGGAGATCGGAAGAACAACGGGACCCGCACCTGAGGACACCTTTGTCGAAGGATATCTTTTTTCCCTAATGAGAAGCCTCGGCGAAAGGGATGACGGGAGCGCGGCGTCGGGAGCGCCGGGAGGAGCCGAGGGGAGGGGAGAGCGGCTCGGTGTTTCGGTGCAAGGCGACACGAGCACGATTCGCGTCGGCGATCCGACGCGCGACGCAGAGGAGTGGGGGAGAATCCGACGCGTCGGAGATGGAAGACGAGGGGTGCCGCGCTCCGTTTGCATAATGCCTCTGCTCGCTCGACTGCGAAGCGTAAGCTGTTTTACCATTTCCATCGACAATAATCCTGCTGAAATATTATTTTAAAGGCGCGCTGCCGCGGGAACCGTCCCCCCACTCTTCTTCTCTCTCTCTTTCTCTCTCTCTCTCTCTCTCTCGGAAGAACAGTGTTCCGCGCCACGGCTGCGTGTCGCCGCTGCCTGCGCCGAGGGGCGGCCGACTCCCGAGCTCCGGTTCGTAAGTGCCCTCGAAATTAAATGGAGATGTACAGTACGCGATAGTCAGCGGAACATTTGGGTCGCAGCGTCACGGAATTCTCTTTGATTTTTATTAATTATCAACTGAGCCGACGCGATTTCAAGGAGCCGCCACATCGACGCACGCTGTTTGATATTGGGTCGAGTTGCAAATAATTTCCGATGCGGCTGGGTGGAGACCAGTGTTCGTGTGCGCCAGTTATGAGTCATCGGGACGAACGGGGTTTTGCTTTCACTAGATAGGTGGGGGTTGTGTTCAATAAAAAAGAAATGAAAGAAATAAATGTTTCAAAAATGAATAAATAATTCGAAATTAATAAAATAAATGGATATTTCAAAAATAAATGAATAATTCATAGTAAATAAAATAAAAATAAGTTTTTAAAAAATAAATTAATAATTTTTAAATTAATAGAATAAATACATATTTCAAAAATAAATGAATAATTTAAAATAAATAAAATAAATGTGTAAATATTTCAGAAATAAATAAATAATTCAAATGAAATAAAATACATCAAATAAACAAATATTTCAGAAATGAATAAATAAATTCAAAAGAAATAAAATACATAAAGTAAATAAATATTTCAAAAATAAATAAAATAAGAAAACGAAAATAATAAATAAAAGGAAAGAACAAAAATAATAAATAAAAAAGGAAAAACATAAATAACAAATAAAAAAGGAAAAAAGAAGGTAAAGAAATGTCAGGCAAAGAAACGGGTATCAAAAAATTGGTCATGAATTCGCGAGAATATTTTTCACTCCATTTCAGTGCTTTGGCCGGCCTTGTTTTCCTTGTTCGTGCAGGCATCGTGCTTGCGCGCGCGCGCGCTTTGTAAGACGCTGGGATAAGTAACGAAGCGTGTACAACATATCGAACCGCCTCTTACGCGTGGAAATGTTCGGCGTTGCATATTTTATAACGAGCCCGTGTTTGGAATTAGACGGCGCAACCGGAAGCTCTCTCTCTCTCTCTCTCTCTCTCTCTCTCTCTCTCTCTCTCTCTCTCTCTCTTTTGGGTTAAAACGCTGCGCGCGAAACTCCGCGTTACACGTCGCCCGTTCGAGCGAGATTAAACGGTGTTCGAGCTTTCTCATTTTCCGTATTCCAATTTCCGCGCGAACGGCTCGACCGGCATTGTTCGATCATAGGTAGGAGGACGCCGGAGACGGTCTGTGCACGGGCCTGCGACATCTGCCACGGTTCTGGAACTCCGATCTGCCCGCCTTGATCGCCCGGGTCTCGTCAAACCCGTACCTCGGGTTCTTTCACCGTCTCCCGTTTGATGGATCGACCGGCAATCGTCGGGCTGACGCTTTGCTCGGTGCCTCGTCTAACTGCTCCACGGTGGCTTGGTGGAACGGTGGGATCGATAGGGGTCGCGACGTACGTATCTGCTGGTAGCCCGAGGAACGGTCGCTCCGAAATTAGCCGATTGATCCTTTAACACGCTTTGAGACACCGCCGACGACGAAGTCCAACGACGCCACGGTTCGGGACCGTGCGTTTGCCGATTTCAGGTAATAATAAACGATGCTGCGAATGTCCGGACGCTGTTGCCTGAATGCGTCGTTCAGGCGAAATTGAGGAAGACGCGCCGCCGAATGATTTTAAGCGGTCGATTTTAGGGTAGCGATGACATCAGGCCTTTGAGAGAATCGTCAAGTACAGGGTGTCCTGAAAGTTACTGGAAATCAGGAATTAGGGCGCTCCCGAAGTCATTTGAAGCAACTTTTTCCTTTACGAAAATGTTCTACGAGGCTTCGTTTACGAGTTATCGACGAAACACGTACCGCGCCACGCCCTCGTTCGTCTTTGCTCCGCCCTCACGCTCTAATTGGTCCGCGTTTTATGCTGGACGCTGTTGCCTGGATACGTCGTTCAGGCGAAATTGAGGAAGACGCGCCGCCGAATGATTTTAAGCGGTCGATTTTAGGGTAGCGATGACATCGAGGCTTTGAGAGAATCGTCAAACACAGAGTGTCACGAAAGTTACTGGAAATCGGGAATTGGGAGGTTCCCGAAGTCATTTGAAGCAACTTTTTCCTTTATGAAAATGTTCTACGAGGCTTCGTTTACGAGTTATCGACGACAAACGTACGGCGCCACGCCCCCGTTCGTCTTCGCTCCGCCTTCGCTCTCTAATTGGCCCCGGGTTTTATGCCGATAACTCGTAAACGAAGCCTCGTAGAACATTTTTGCTGAGAAAAAAGTTACTTCGAATGACCTCGGGAACCTCTCGCTTCCCGATTTTCAGTCAAATTTCGGGACACCCTGTTCATACAAGGTGGGTGAAAAATCGCTGTGCAAACGCCCTGCGCATGATTCTATACAGAGAAATGAGTCGAATAGAAAGGATAACATTTCTTTTTAAAGACTGCCTTTTCGTGGAGACTGAGTTTAAATGTCCGCCAGTAGAATTGGTATGCGATGGTCAGACGCGCCACTTGATTGCTATTCAACAGCATTATTTCATCAACGTATGTTTTCACGGAGCCATAAATGAAGAAATATCATCCCTTTTCTTCGACATATTTTCGCAATTGCATCGCAATTTTTCGTCCACCCGGTATATACTTCACAACTTGATCCGTCGTTAAATGGTCCACGGCAGGATAAAGATCGCAACTGCGCACTTAATTTCTCGGTGCGTGCCCGTGTCAAGATTCGATTACCGCGCAAACAACGAGGTTCATCGAAGCGTCAATTAATCGCGCCTTCGCTCGATCCGCGGCGAAATTCGTCGCGCGAAACGGTGCACGATTCATTGGACGCGTCACACGCGTGTTTGAGCTCGTTTACGAGACGCGGCGTGTGTGTGTGTATGTGTGTGTGTGTGCGTGCGCGCGCGCGCGTGCGGACGGGGTACGATCAAACGCGAGAGCGAGAGAGCGTGAGAAAGAGAGAGGGAGGGAGGGAGGGAGGACGAGCTGTACAAACAGCAGCGTAGCGGGGATTGGATGAGCAGGTGTGCCAACACCGCTTGCGTTAATCTTCCAGCGGTGGGTTCGGCAAGGTTGCAGCGCGTCGCGCGAGGATATCATGCGTCGATTAGTAATTGGAGCCGTGACTACGTCTGCGGCTACATCGATCCGGCGTCAGAGGCGGCGCGCCGCTCCGCGCCGGTTGCTTTCGTCCGCGGTCGAAAGTGGTTGACCTATAAAACGCTTTCGATTCAAGGAGACGGAAGCCTCTCAGGAGAGCGGCGCGGGTCTAAGGACTAAGAAAGCATCGTGAATTCACTTCAAAGTAAAAGAGTCCTTCCAATAAAGGAAAGGGAACGGAACCGCGGAGAGAAGAAGCTAACTGGCACGATCCAATCGAATTCGTTTGTCGTCAAATGTACGACTTCTACCGCGAATCACGAATTCGTCTAACGCGCTGGATACAGACGGGCTCTTTCCAACGATTACGCGACTCGAAAACTCCTCGAATCTCGAGCAGCAGCCTTTAATCTTCTGTCTTCCACGATTACGATTTTCTTTCTACTTTATTATATGTATACATTATTTATTTTATTATATATTTTATCTTATATTCTATTGTATACTTTATTATATATCTATTCTGTAATTTAATTCACCCTGGGATTCGAGTTGTTTCTTAATATACTGGCGATCCCAGAAATGTTAGCGGTGCGCGAAAGGGGCGAGGTGATTCCCGAGACGATTTAGAGTAACTTTTTTCTTTGCGGAAATCTTCTCGGCGGCTTCGTTAACGAGTTATCAACGAAAAAGAACGGACCGATCGAAGAGCTGGAGCCGCGGGCCGAGCGGTCACCGCGGTCAGCGTGACGAGCGGTGGTCACGGTGACTCATCGCGGTGACCGCTCGGCCCTAGGGCGGCGCGTCCGCTCAGCCGATTGGTAGTTGTTTTTCGCTAATAACTTGTGAACGAAGCCTCGTAGAAAAATTTCGCAAAGGAGAAAGTTGCTTCAAATCGCCTCGGCTTTCATCCTACGAGCTCGCAGCCATCATTGTAATGCTCTCTACTACTATAAATCGCGAACACTTCTCTATATCTTTACGTTTATAATTAAATTTTCTACGTTTATTTACAGATCACTCGAAGGGATCATTTTCTCACCGACTCGTGAGAAAATGAAACGCATACTTCACGAGTAGCATCGATTGCCGTTTTCGAGCAGCCTCAGAGTTCGTTTACGATCCGTTATTATTAGCCGCAGACCAGTCTCCCGTTGCTTTTCCCGTCCAACGAGAGATACGAGCTGGAAGAACGACGTCCGACGGTCTGCCACTGACCGATAGTCATGAATTTCTGACGAAGCGAACCGTCTTCCCATATCCAGCGGCGCGGTTGCTCTAAGAATACACGGCGGTGAACGATGCGAAAGTTTCGCATGTGTGCGAAACGATGATGGACTTTTCTGTAAATTTAAACGGACGTCGGCGGATCGTTTATCGTCGCGCTCCATCCCGCCCCCCTCCCCCACCGCCGCGGAATTGTTTAACCGGGTAAATTGGATTAACGGGAATTATCAGGCGCTAAGTGGAGGAGACGTGAGCCGTACCCGGTGTACGGGGCACGGCGGCCGGCGATGAAGGATGTTCGGGAGAAGCAAGCCGAGACACAGAAACAGCCGGGGAAACGGAGGATCCCGGCATTGGTAGGACGTCGCTCGCAGCTACTAATGGCAACGGAAAGATCGAGAATACCGGGAATATAATAAATCACCGGCGCCAGGCAGCAATCAATTAATCCACGTACCGTGCAATTTGTTCGAGTACGCGGGGCTCGTCAGAAACGAGCCGTTCCGGCAACGATACGTATACGCGTCCAAATCTATTTCTGTCGCGCAGTTGAATAACACCGCGCCGGCAGCGCCGCGCCGTGCAACGCCGCGATTTTTACGCGTCTCCGTGATCGAACGTCTTCGATCGGTTTTAGGAACGCAACCGAGCAACCAGCTCGCTACGTACGAGCAGTATCATTCACACCGGAAATATTCTTCTGTCGCGTCGTTCATAATAGCTTGCCTATTTTTCTTATTTCTTGGAAAGGTTTACTATTTTCTGAAAATATTTCATTTTTTTTTTAAAGATTCCATTTATTTTAAAACGATTTTCTACTTTTTAAAAAGATATGCTGTTTTTTAAAAAGATTTTCTACTTTTTAAGACGATGCCTTACTTTATAAAAAGATTTCCTATATTGTAAAAATATTTTCTACTTTTTAAATAAATTTCCTATTTTCTAAAAAGATTTCATACTTTTCAAAAAGATTTCCTATATTGTAAAATTATTTCTTATATCGCAAAACAATTTTCTA
The DNA here is from genome assembly GCF_051020955.1 of Megalopta genalis. Taxonomy (NCBI): domain Eukaryota; kingdom Metazoa; phylum Arthropoda; class Insecta; order Hymenoptera; family Halictidae; genus Megalopta; species Megalopta genalis. The sequence continues at coordinate 3,982,768 of NC_135026.1, read as the reverse complement.
CTGTTTAAAAAGATTTCCAATTTTTCAAAAGGACTTTCTACTTTTCAAAAACGCCGAAGAATGGGGTCATCCGCGATCAGGCCGGAGGCAAATGGGAAGCGTGAACCCTCCGCGGTTGCATCGAGGCAGCGTAATACTCCTCCTCGCCTTGAGGTTTTCCTATAAAACGTGCTGTATAAAAGGCGCCGATCGTATCGCGCCAATCTTTTCCTAAAGTTGTACGTCAAAGGTCTACGACGACATGGAGGAGGGGAAGGGGGGTCAAAGGCACCGCGTGACCCTTTCACCGCGTCGCGGATAACTCTCGCGAAAAATTCGGTAACGGGCGCGCGGCGGGAACGATGAAATGAAAACGTAATTTCCGATAGACGGTCGGCAAACAAATTCCGGCCGTGGGATCGATGGGAGCGGCGTACGTGACGTTTCGAGTCGTCGGGTGAACGCGATCTGGCCGGCCGGTGAAGTTAAAAACCGATTTCTCTTCCATGAAAAGAGGATCCTTGAAACGTAAACCCTCTTACGGGATGCCGGGCGACGCGTACCACTCAAAGAAAACAGCGATTCTCGGGTGAACAGACGGCCGGCTGGGTCGTTCGCGCCGTGAAACGACGCGTCGCGTCGCTTTGCATGGAGGGCGTATCGGATTCTCTGGATACAGGGTGTCCTGGAACAACGGCTGCACTTGAAAACGATTGTACGAGCGATTTCGAGCAACTTTTCCCTTTGCGAGAATGCTCTGCGAGGCTCCGTTCACGAGTTATTCGCGAATTAGCACGGACCAATGAGACAGCGGGAGCGGCGGACGCTTCACCCCGCGGCCAACGCCGCGCCGCGCTCGCCGTGGCGCCGCCTACTCGGTCGCTGTGCTCGCCGTTTAATTGGCCCGCGTTTTTTGCCGATAACTCGTGAACGGTGCCTCGGAGAACATTTTCGCTGAGAAAAAAGTTGCTCCAAACGAGCTTGGGAATCTTATGACACCTGTTTCCACGGGATTCCGAGACACCCGGTATTTCGAGCACCGCCGCAGTGTTCCGGACTCTCTTAGACTCGCGTCGCTGCAGTTTCCCCGAGCAATAAGAATTTCCGGCGAGGTTAAAAACCACGGCCGGTTATTGTGGCACAATAAACCGCGGGATATTTTGCATTTCCGGGCCGGAAAATCCGAGGAAGCCCCTTTTAATAAGGAATACGTGCCACTCACTTGTCAGTCATCGACTTAACATCAAAGAGCGAGCCCTCCCTTCGCGAAAGTGCTGTCTGCCGCAGCACATTATCTTAATACGATACCCCCCGGCTCCTGCTGCTGCCGCTGCTCCTGCTTCTTCTTTCGATGTAATGTAACTTTATCGCTTCAGGAAAATGGATTTTCCAGCAAATACCATTGATACGATCGCGACGGGCCCGCCGCCGTCGGTGAATCGAGATTCTCTACCGGCAACAATATCTGTCTCTCGCTATCGACGAGCCTCGCCATTCACGTGCTTTCCTCCGGGGTCAAGAAAACTGGCTGCTTTGAAAGCCACTCGTACGTTGTTAGGGCGTCAAAGGGTCACGTGGAGGCAAATCCAGTGTTGTAACCATGAGGAGAATTTTTAAACCATATCATTATATTGTTATATTATTGTAGTATTATGTTATTTTATTATTGTATTGTTATATTATTATACTAATATACTATTATATTATTATATTATTATAATGTTATACTATTATACTATTGTATTATATTAATAGTATTATTATAATTATATATATTTATAGTATTATATAATAATAATATAATAATATGATAGCATACTAGTATAATAGTATAATAATATAACAATATAATAGTATACTAGTATAATAGTATAATAATATAATATATGTATTATGTTATTATAATATAACGACATAATAACATAATAATATTATAATATTGTAATATTATTATGTTATGATACGATTATATTATATTATTATTTATTATATTATTATATTATTATATATTGTTATATCAAATTGTCGACATTAGGCAACCACAAAGAACGCAGGCCACGTGACTCGACCCATCCCCTCCCCCCAAATTGTCCGCTTTCGTGTCGAAGTCGAGCGTCAATTATAGAATACTTTCCGTAGTCCGCGTAAGTATCGCAGCTCGGAAAATCGAGTTCCACGACCGCCGTCGTAATACCATCCCGGCCGCTTTGCTCAAGTCCATCCCCCACCACTTTTTCGCGTCGGCCATTAACCCGAGCGAGGAGTTTGACATTACGTAATCGTGCCGGCGATCCGAAGCAGCGACAGGACATTAGCAAGGAAGATAGAAGGACTCCCCGAGCGAAAGACTTCCTCTCCATCAAAGATCGTTCCCGGGGCGAATGCGCGACTCCGAGGATCAGCGGGATCAGAGGATCGGCCGCATCGCGCATACAAATAACCGATCGAAGATTCCACGGTCGCCGGAAGTGCATTAAACGTGGCTAAGCTATCGAGCGTAATAGGTGAACCTGCTCGGCCGGGCGTTTATTGTGCCGGGGCACGTCGATCCTTTTTCCTTCGCCCCTTCGCCTCGCCTAGTACCCTCCCCGCTCCCTCGGGCCGGGCTCGGGCCGCCGCCGCCGTTTCACCGACATGTCGGGTCAACCTATTCTCTGACGCGACGGCGTCGCTCGACCGGCGGAATAACCGCAGGGCATTTAACTATGACGGGGTGTGCTCGGTTGATATTGTTGTCGGTATTGCTGTTACACGGAACTCGTGGTGAGTGTCGGTATCCAGCCAGGTTATGGCTGCCGTGAAGGGGAATCCGGATGGTGGCGGGGTCCGGGGGGCAGGGTTCGTTTAAAGAGGCCCGCGGTGGCCGGGCGTGTCATGATTCTTCGGGCCAAAATGATCTCAGCGTTATTTCAAGATTTGAGGTTAGGGTCGTCGTTCGAAAATTCGAGGTCACCTGCGCGAAACAATAATTTTTGTACGGCAGTCTTTATAAACAAGTTAGTAGAAAAATGAATACTGATGCACTTTTGTTCCCATATCGACCCTAGCGTTATTTCAAGATTTGAGGTTAGGGTCGTCGTTCGAAAATTCGAGGTCACCTGCGCGAAACAATAATTTTTGTACGGCAGTCTTTATAAACAAGTTAGTAGAAAAATGAATACTGATGCACTTTTGTTCCCATATCGACCCTAGCGTTATTTCAAGATTTGAGGTTAGGATCGTCGTTCGAAAATTCGAGGCGACCTGCATGAAACAGAAATTTTTGTTCGGCACCCCTTATAAGGAAGTTAGTGGAAAAATAAGTACTCATGAAATTTGATGCCGAAATGATCCTAGCGTTATTTCAAGATTTGAGGTTAGTGTCATCGTTCGAAAAATCGAGGCGACCTGCATAAAACAGAAATTTTTGTTCGGTATCCTTCATAACGAAGTTAGTGGAAAAATAAATATTAATGAAATTTTTATGACCGGAATGATCCCAGCGTTATTTCAAGATTTGAGGTTAGGGCACTGCAGGTCGCTGGATCCGTGTTGACACTAGCAAGACCATTATAAAATCAAAAATATACACCATCGTTTAAAAAATTGAAACGACATGCATAAAATAACAATTCTTTTTCGGCGTCCTTCCTAACCAAATTTCTTTCGGTGAAAATAAGCACTTTTATCGATAATGAAATTCCGAGCTAGACTAATTTTAAATTGAAACAGATAACCAACTGTGAGTGAACAGTGAATAAATTCAGCCCGGTTGCCTCGTGCTCTGTAATGACTTCCTAAAATAATTGGTTCCATTTGTAATACAAGTTTCGAGTGGTTAGTAATTATCGAAACTGGGTAGCGTTGTGAAGATCGGGATGGGCTTGGCGATCGATGCGCACAGAAATTTGTTGAAACCGTGGAACCTCGAACATCTCGTTCCGCCCACGAAGAACGAGTTCCCGGTCCATTGTTAGGCCGGTGAATGGGGGTCGTAGGATCGTTTTAAGGAGCCTTTAATAGAAATATTTATATGTTCCCTTTCGTCGGGGCTGGTCGAGGCTCGGCGGAAAGGTCGCCGGGTTGGCAGTATCCCCCACGGGACGCATTATTATTTATTCATGCGGTTTGATGAGGGAACAATCGGACGTATTTACCCGGGACCTTTCACGCTCGGCGTTAGCAAAATTGTCTCCCTTTTGTCCGCGGCGGCCCGTATTTGCCCGGTTTTCGGGCCCCGGTTTTCACTTTATTTGCCGGGAAATCGGTCGGCCGTGAGCCGCGCGCCGCAGACATCTGCCGGCCCAGCGAACTGCGGGGTCGTCGTTTCTTCCGTGGGTCTCCGGGGGCATATGCTGTTGAATTATTCGCGCGGCAAGTGGATCGCAGGAAACAGCCGAATCCGGGGCGTCCGTTCAACCCCCTCGGAACTCGGAGTGCCCCGAGAAACGATGCGAGCCCTTGGGATGATCCGTGAGCTGATTCCAAGCAACTTTTTCCCTTGCGAGATTTTCCTCCGAGGCTCCGTTAACGAGATATCGGCGAACAAACGCGGACCAACCAGGCGCCGCGCTCGCCATAGCGAGGGCGGGGCGGCCGCGGTCCGCGCGCGCCGGTTGGCCCGCGGTTCTTCGTCGATAACTCGAGAACAGAGCCTCGCAGAAGATTCTCGCAAAGGTAAAAGTTGCTCTAAATCAACCGAGGAATCTTCGGAAAGTGTTCGGGTGTCGGGAGCGCCGAGTACACCGCGTGTATACTCCCGGAAACGTAATTTACATCGGTACGCTTTTCTTCCCGGCGCAATCGCGGCCACCTGAAAATTTAATTCTCGTTAAACCCGCGAATTTATCGCGCCGGAATTCACTCTCTGTTTCTCTGTCCGCCTCCTCTCCCCCCGCTCTCGGTCCTTCCGGTGCGGCCGGATGATACAAAGCAGATCCGGCCGGCGGGAAAAAACTTTCCTTGCTCCGCTACTTCGGCAAGTTTTTGTTAGTAAAATGAAGCACTCCAGTTTTTCCCCTGTTTCGGCACCGCCCCGGATTATTTGTACAACCCGCCCTTCCTTTTCACCGTCGCTCCCCCCTTCTCCCCAACCTCGCGTTCGCGAGACCCGACGCGCCGCGCCGTTCAAGTTCACTCGAATCCCGCGGCGTTCAGAGGCTCGCCGGGAGAGAGGTCGACCACTCCTGGGTCACCAGGAGCGGCCGCGTTAATATTCTGTGAAAGATGCCTGGCAGTTTGCGCGCGCTCAAAGGAACGACGAAGAGAGGAGCCGGGAACTGGGCGAATTCGTGACACATTCCCGGAGCCACTTGGCCGGGGGCAGGGGAGGAGAGGACTTTTGCAATTTTAATAGGGACACCGGGGCCTCGCGGAGACGTTATCGTTATTCATTCGAGTCCGACAACGCGCTCCTCGGCCGGCGCTTCTCTGCTCGAATTTAATCCTGGCTTTTAATCCGCCGGCGCGATAGAAAAGAACTCATTTGCTGATTAAATATCACCGTCACGGCAGCTGTGTACCGTCCGGCGCTCCGCAAACGGAGATTTCACCGCGGAACCGTTCTCAATCACTCGAATGGCTGGCGATCGAACGGCGCGCGCTCAAAGGACCCAACCAAAGAGCCAACGCGCGACTGAATCGCGGGGAACGTCGGTCATGAAAAGGGACACGCGTTGTCTCTCGTCGCTCGCGGACGTATACGGTGTCCCAAATACTCTTTTCATGTTCGACATTTTTTCCGAGAAAGCTGAAAGATTCCTCGGACGATTTCAAGCAACTTTTTCCTTTGCGAAAATTTTCTCCTAGCCTTCGTTTAGCAGTTATCAGCGAAAAACGCGGGCCAATGCGATGGCGACGGCGCCCCGTGCCCCGCCCACGCGCCGCGCGCTGCCGCGAAGGCGGAGCTGCCGCGCCGCGCGGAGCCTCCGATTGGCCCGCGTTTTTCCTCGATAACTCGTTAACGGAACCTCGTAGAAGATTCTCGTAAAGGAGAAAGTCGTTCGAAACCGTCCAACGAATTCACTGGTTCAACGGTCACCATTTTCGGGCCACCCTGTGTTCATACGTCATCGCGCGCCGTGGTAACGACGATCGAAGATACCGCGTCGCTTCCCGACAAACTACCGCGGCCTGCCACTCCCTCCGCTCACGTTTTCGGGATCGCAAGAACGCTCGCGGGGTATCCGACGATCTCGAAACGCCTCGCATGCGGGCAAATATATCATTACTCATTCCCAGGCGACACCTTTTGCTCGGCCGGCCGGTTATAAATCTGCAAATGCGATGCGCGACCCGCCTGCTACGCTCTGCTCGCCGTCTCTCTCTCTCTCTCTCTCTCTCTCGCTCGCTCGTTATCTTCCTTCCGCTCGCTCTTTCCCTTTCACTCCGTTTTGTCATCCTCCAGCCTCTCTCTCTCTCTCTCTCTCTCTCTCTCTCCCTCTCTCTCTCTCTCTCTCTCTCCGACTTATTCTTCCTGCATTCAAGCGGTTCGAAGAGACATTCACCTTGGAACGGCCGCGCTGGAATTTCAGGTACATCGCCGTGCATTCCCGGCACGTATTATTAATTATCGTCCCGCGGCCGGCTCGTGCTGGGTGTATCGAAAATCGGCCTACGTGCTGAAGCGAGGAATGCGACTTTTTCTCCTGCCGCACGACACGTCGTATAATTACATTGTACCGGCTTACGTCGTCCCTGGACGATAAACACGCTATTACGACGCCGCGAAATTACAGCCGCTGCGACGACGACGACGATGCTGTTTTCTCGCGATGATTTCGTGCTGTCCTGTGAACAGTGCGCGCGGAATTTTTTGCGAGGATATGAAACGGGGTAGTGATCGAATATGTTTGTCAATTTGGAGGTTATTTTATAATTATTATTTTATATAATTTGAAAGTAATTTTCGAATTCCTTTCTCGCGGCGGAACTTTCGGTGAGAATAGACAATTCACTTTTTCGTCGCAGCAGCGAACAGCGCCGCACGCATTCCACCGCCGCACGGCTGCGCTGGCTCGAGTGGAGGGGGGAGGCAGAAAAAGGCGCTCGGCGGAACGCGAGACGCCGCGCGTAACGACGGGAAAAATCGGAGCGGTGGGGGAACTAGATCACGGGGAATGTTACGCTCGTTCGGAGAAACGGACGCCCTTTAATGCGATCATTAGCGCGTTTTGTAACGCGCGGTGCGCGCGTAAATGTAGCAATTGTTTCGCCGCGATCGGCAGACAGAACGGCTTTTCCTCTGCAACTGTTTCTTGCGAATCATTTCGCCACGCAACAATGTTCATTTGATGCTGGTTTCGCGGATGTTTCTTACGCGAACGCGGACACGTTTTATGCGGACACCCGTTGCATTGGAACCGGTGAACGGACGACTCGTGCGTTTTCATTTTTTTGTGAAAAATTGTTGATATAATTGACGAGTAATTGAATTGACTCGATTACGTTGTTATTTGTCTATTTTTATATTTTTTATGTTTTTTCTATTTTTTCTATTTTTTTATAAACTTAATTATGTCCTTTATTTTCCGGACAATGTTCAATTATTCTATCGGATTAAACAATGTTCGGTCCACAAATTAAATTGAACAATGTTGCATTATCACGTTGAACTAATTGTATTGTCAATTGTAATAAACGAAATAGCTAAAAGTAGTAAACGTATGATTTCGTTCGTTTACAGTTATTGGCACTAACAAAGATTTTTCCACGAGAAATATTTCCTCGAGAAAGCAATTTATTCCAGCATATGTTTTAATAAAAATTGTGGAAAGTTTATGTAACTGCAATTTTGCCATTGTTAACCTGGCATTCGTGTGAACAAGAAAGCATAGAATTCGCCTCGTATGCGAGCGCGAAAGTTGCTCGCTATTTTAATATACGATGCACAGATACGATGCAATAGACGTCGTCGTCGCCGTCGACGACGGCGTAAGAATATGAGAAGATCGAGCGAGAGAGCGTCGCGGCGCGTAAATTCGACTGTGCCGGTTGAGATCGCGTCGGTAATTGGAGCGGAGGAACGCGGGCAAAGCGAAGCGCCGCTCCGCGACGATATTTCCTAAGGTAAAAAACAAGCGGGCCACTTTGTCGGCCGCGATATATATCGCAGGATCTCTCGTAATAAAGCGGCTCGGCTGAAATCCGGACTAACGTCTGGGATTTGGTCGATTTAATCCGTCCGCTAGAATTAAAAGGAGCGGCGCGGAGAGCGAGCGTGGGTGCGAGATATTTGGAGAGGCGAGAGAGTGAGAGAGAAAGAGTGAGAGGGAGAGAGAGAGAGAAGAGAGTAAAGGAAAGAAAGAGGAAGAGTAAGAAAGAAGAAGTTGCTAAGAAAGGTAGAAAAACGGAGGAAAAAAGAGACAAAGCGAGGATAAATTAGAATAAGAGAGACAAAGAGAGACAAAAAGAGAAGAAGAGAAACAACGAGAGAATAAGAGAGATATAAAGTGACAAAGAAAGCCGATGAGAGACAAAGAAAGATTAAGAAAAACAAAAAGAGACAAAGAAAGGCTAAGATAAAGACAGATCAAGTGAGACAAAGAAAAACTAAGACAAACAAAGAAGACCAAGAGAGACAAAGAAAGTCAAAGAAAAATAAAGAGAGGTCAAGAAAGACTAAGAAAAAAAGAGAGATCAAGAGAGACAAAGAAAGGCTAAGACAAACAGAGAAAGGCAAAGAAAGGCTAAGAAAAATAAAGAGAGAGAGAGAGAAAGAAAGACTAAGAAAGACAAAGAAAATTAAAGAGAGATCAAGAAAGACTAAGAAAAACAAAGAGAGACCAAGAGAGACAAAGAAGGGCTAAGAAAAACAAAGAAAGACCAAGAGAGAAAAAGAAAGGTTAAGAAAAACAAAGAGAGAGGGAAAGAAAGTCTAAGAAAGACAAAGAAAAGTAAAGAGAGCCCAAGAAAGACTATGACAAACAAAGGGAGACCAAGAGAGACAAAGAAAGACTAAGAAAAACAAAGAGAAAGAAAGATTGAGAAAAACAAAGAGAAAGAAAGGCTAAGAAAAAGAAAGACCAAGAGAGACAAAAAAAGATTAAGGAAAACAAAGGGAGACCAAGAAAGACTCAGAAAAACAAAGAGAGTCAAAAAAGGCTAAGAAAAGCAAAGAGAGTCAGAGAAAGACCAAGAAAAATAAAGAGAGATAGAGAGAAGGGAGAACAAGTGGGACAAAGAGTGACAAAGAGAGACAATGATGAACAAAGATAGACCAAGAGAAGAAAAGAAAAATAATCAAAGAGAGAGAAATACAAAGAGATGCAAAGAAATGCAAAACAATACAAAGAGAGAATAGGTGGGATAAAGGGTAGCAAGGAGTGACAAAGAGGGAGACAACGAGATATAAAGATAGGCCGAGAGAAACGAAGAGAGGCAAAGAAATACAAAGAGAGGCAAAGAGAGAGAAAGAGAGCAAACGAAAGAAAGAGAGAGGGTGACAACTATAAACAGAAAAATAGAGGAAGTGAGATGTACTTATAGAGAAAAATAAAGAGAAGTATCAAGAGAGGAATATATATAGAGAAACAGAAAGAAAAGTTAAGACAAAGAAAGATGGAGAGAAAAATAAAGAAAAAGAAAACACCGCGTAAGAGGGAAATAAAAAGAGAGAAAAATGGAGAAGTCAGGAAGAAATTTGGGGGGGGCTGAGTCTGAGAAATAAAGGTCAATAGAGAAATAGAGAGAGAGAAAGAAAGAGAGAAGGAAATAACGAGAGAGATCAACAGTAAAAGAAAAGCGAGTGAGAAAGAGAGAGAGAGAGAGAGAGAGAGAGAGAGAAATAGGGAGGGAGAGAAAGAGAGACAGAAATAGAGAGAGGGAGAGAGAAATCGAGAAAATGAGAACCTAGCGAAAGAGAGAGAGAACCTAGCGAGAGAGAGAGAGAGAACCTAGAGAGAGAGAGAGAGAACCTAGCGAGAGAGAGAGAGAGAACCTAGAGAGAGAGAGAGAGAGAGAGAACCTAGAGAGAGAGAGAGAGAACCTAGAGAGAAAGAGAGAGAGAGCGAGAGAGAATTAGAGAGAATTATTAAAGAGAGTGAGAATTGAAGAGAGAGAGGGAGAGAGAGAGAGAGAGAGCGAGAGTACCCTGCCCAGAAATAACATCGGCGTCCACGAATCGTGTCAAGAATCGCGGAGGGATACGTCAGCTCGTCTACGAGCGACGTATCCGCGGGTAATGCGGACGCACGCCGTTTTATCGCGGATCTTAATAAAATTCATGAACACGAGCGAGCCAGTCAGCGACGAAAAGTTTCCCCCGATGGTAGACTCGCGATAAAAACCAAATTACCGGTCGCGACGCGGGGCCGAATAGTTAAGGCTCGGCGAAACTGCCGGGCGAGAAAATGAGAAGAAACGTAACTGCATAATACGATGCCCGGGCAACGATCTCCGTTCTTCTGGACGACAGCTGAATTGTTATTCCGAATTAGCTGCCATTAATGCTTGGCACCCGACGGTAATTAAAACGCCGCGGGCCGCGTTACAACGATTGTTTATATTTTATATATTTTGTTCGATTGTTTCGTTCAACTGCTACTTTGAATCACGTGACCTATTCAGAATCCTTTGAATCACATGACTTATTCAGAATTTTGCGAATCACCTGACCTATTCAGAATTGTTTGAATCACGTGACTATTTCAGAATTTCTTGAATCACGTGACCTATTCAGAATTCCTTGAATCACGGGACCAATTCAGAATTTCTCGAATCACCTGATCTATTCAGAACTTTTCGAATCACCTGACCTATGCAAAATTCTTTGAATCGCATGACTTATTCAGAATTTTTCGAATCACCTGACCTATTCAGAATTCTTTGAATTACATGACCTATTAAGAATTCTCTGAATCACGCGACCAATACACGATTTCTTGAATTACGTGGCCTATTCAGAACTTTTTGAATCACGTAACTTATTCGGAATTTTTTCGAATCACCTGACGTATTCAGAATTCTTTGAATCACGTGACCAATTCAGAATTCCTCGAACTACTATTCCTCGACTACTATTCATCGACATGAAAATCGCGCGAACTTGCGAGTTTCGCGTAACCTTTTCCAGAAAAAAGGGACGACCGCGTGTCGCAAGCCCAGCGTAACGAACTTTCCGAGTCCAACACGTCGATTGAATTCGCGTCTCATCAATTCCCCTGGAACGATATCCAGCCCTACGATCGTGCGCCCGCTCCACCCCTCCCCGCCCTCGAACACCCCGACTATTTTTATTCTTCCCCCTTTATTGCGCTCCGGCGCCGCGTTATATTGTGCTTCGCTGTCGCGTTATCCGGTTACGCCTCCGCGGCGGCACATTTTTCGCCGACCTGTTGCTGGCCAAGACGAAGACGCTCCACCGTTGACGTCGCGGAATTACGTTAATTGAGTTTAATAAGCATGAACGGAAAATATTTGCCGGGGTCCACCGCGGGGGCCGTGCCGGAGCCGCGAACTTAATTAGCCGTGTCGTTCTTTCTGTTACTGCAACCGTGCTGGAAACGATGTTTAACTGATATTTAGCTGCCGGATGGTGGCCGGTCCCGAGGAAATTGTGGTCGAGTGTGCCGAGCAATCGTTTCCTAATTTTATTTAGCAATTTCTTCGTCGTTGATTTCAGTGCGATTTCTTTTTTTTGACGAAAATGTGGACAAGGGGATTGACGAAAGATAGACAAAAGATAGATAAAAGCCAGACGAAAAGATAGTCAAGAAAATAGATAGAAAGATAGTCGAGATAATAGACAAGAAGATAGATAAAAGATAATCAAGAACATAGACAAAAATGTAGACAAAAGATAATCAAGAAAATAGACAAGAATGTAGACAAAAGATAGTCAAGAAAATCGACAAGAATGTAGCTAAAAGATAATCAAGAAAATAGACAAAAAGATAAATAAAAGATAGACAAGAAAGTAAACAAAAAGATAAACAAAAATATAGGCGACAGAGAGACAAGAAGATAGACAAAAGTTAAACAGAAGCTTATAGAGAATTGTTGTAATTAAACTAGTTGATGGATCGAACGAGGTTATGTTCGACGACGGGCCCCGGCGGGCCCGTTTTAATCGAGTTCTCGGGCCGATCTTTCGTGCCGGAATGATCAACGGCGCGTGTTTTATATTTCGCGGACACGCTCCGGCGCCGGCTTCTATCGAATTAAAAAGTTCGCTAAATGAATTCCCCGATAGCGAGGGCTGCGCCCTCTTCCCCCACCACCGAGCGCCCCGCTCTCCGGTCCGTCTTAGTTGCAACAGGCATAAGTTTCCCTCGCCGACGCTGACAGTCGGACTTGATTAAAATCTGAATGGCCCGGCCGGAAATATTATTCCGAGTTTCAGCGAGGGTCGCCTCGCCTGATTTTCCAGGCTTTGGGAAACCCTTGGCGTGGCGTGGGCGGAGGGAGGCGGGGGAGGGGGAGGGGGGAAGGAACAAAAGGCGCCGCCTGCAATTTAAAAGAGAGTGCTTAAGTTTTTATGCGCGTCATGGGGAGGAATCACAGAAATTCGTGAGGATATCTCTCCTCGGCCTCGCTTGTACGTTCTCATTCATTTCCGTTCGTTCTCGTTCGTTCTCGTTTGCTCGGATGTTTGATCGCTGCGATTCCGATCGAATAGAATGATAAATAGCAACTTTTTAAGGCATCGAATAGATTTTACGAATAGATTTTCGTGCTCGCTGAAGTTATAATTTAAACGGTAAATTTTTACGTGCGACGAGTATACTCGTCGTGACACGAAATCTTGACATTTCTCCATGACGAGTATACTCGTCCTAATACAAAACCTTTACATTTCTCCGTGACGAATACACTCGTCCTAATACAAAACCTTGATATTTCTCCGTGACGAATATACTCGTCCTAATACAAAATCTTGACATTTCTCCGTGACGAGTATACTCGTTGTAACAGGAAATCTTGACATTTCTCCGTGACGAGTATACTCGTCGCAGCACAAAACCTTGTCATTTCACCGTGACGAGTATACTCGTCCTAATACAAAATCTTGACATTTCTCCGTGACGAGCATACTCGTCGCAACACAAAATCTTGTCACTTGTTCGCGACGAGTATACTCGTCGAACCCAGCTAACTGGTCAATGACAATCCACACAGCAAACGAAAAAATTCCGTCCACAACTCTTCCGATGCAAAACGAACAATAGATATTGTTATTAATGATTCCACAATTCAGAAATCTCGTCGACCGCGTAAAACGTCCGATCGGAAAATAAAACGGGCCAACGACCGAACGAAGCGCGCCGGCGTTAATACATTTCTTTTAACGGCCACGAAACTTTCGAGATTGCCGTTTCGCGTAGGCGGCGCCCACCGTTTTGGGACGCGCCACCGGTGAAAGTAAATTGTTAAATTCGCGGGCGCGTTCAGCCCGCCGGCGACGGAAAGGCGGGAGTGCGGGTGGAGGGGGGAGCGGGGGTCGTGTGGCGTAAAGTTTTACGACTGGGAAAAAACTTTAACCGGCGTCTAGATTAACATAAATTCGCTTCGGTCGTTGGAAGAACTCCGATAGGAGGGGGCGGAGATAGAGGGGGGGGGGGTCCCTGATAATATTCGAAAATTTCGCGAACACCGGCTAGTTTTAAGTGACTCTTAGCAATGCAAACACCGCGCGGCCGGTCGTTAACGAACACTCTCCGTAGGCGGCGTAATTGCGGCCGTTTTGTGAACTACCGCAAAAATGTCGTGCCCCCCCCCTCCGCCACCGTGCGGGCAGCGCCGCGCCGCACTGCGCGAAAGTTTCGCGCCGGGACAAACAACGCACGAAGATATTCATACCTGGATCGTGCGGCTCCCTAATTAACCGGCTCGTTGTCCACTCGCCTTTATACATTATTAATCGCGGAAACGTTTCGCCACTCCCCCCACTCCCCACCCCGCTCTGAATCACCGGCGGCCAGCATGCCCCGCGCTTCCGGGGGCAACTCGTCGAAGTTACTTTATTTCTCCTCGGCAACTTGTTCCTTGATCTCGACGTCCCCTCCCCCCTCCCCCCAACGGTCCCGAATTAATTTTGACTTTAATCTTAATAACCTTGACCTTGAGAGAAGGCGCGCGCGAAATTTTCTGTTCAAGCACCGCGCTACGCGATTCTCGTAATCCCTCGGATCAACGTTCTCGCAGGGTGAGGTGAGAGTAGGGGCCTTCTCAAAAGACGGTTAGAGAGGCCCCAGGATCTCAGCTGTCCGGCGGACAGGCGCCAATTATCTGGATCGCGCGGGCATCCCCGAGAGACCACGGTGACCCCGTTGAACTTCCTAGATGACTATAGCTAGCCTGATATTTGTTAGTCTATCTTGGACTAGAAGGTTCATCGAATCTTGCCCCAGTAGTCCTCCATATAGCTATCCTGATACTTTCTAGTCTATCTAGACCTAGAATCTTCATTGAATTTTACCCCAATTGTCTCCCATATCATTAATTCTATTCCTCAATAACCTTGACAAGGTACTTGGAGCTACAAACACTTTTATAAACGCAGTAATAGAACTTTCTAAGCGGCTACAGCTATCCTGACACTTCTTAATCTATGTTGACCTAGAATTTCTACTGAATTTTACCCCAATAATCCCCCATGTCATTGATTCTAATCATCAATAACCTTGACAAGGTACTTGAAGCTACAGATCCTTTTATAACTATAGTAATAGAACTTTCTAGAAAACTATAGCTATCCTGATACTTCCTAGTCTATCTTGACCTAGAATCTTCATTGAATTTTACCCCAATAGTCCCCCATGTCATTGATTCTAATCAATAACCTTGACAAGGTACTTGGAGCTACAAACTCTTTCATAACCGCAGTAATAGAACTTTCTAGGTGACTGTATCTATCCTGACACTTCTTAGTCTATCTTGACCTAGGACCTGCACCGAATCTTGCCCCAGCAGTCCTCCATATCGCAGATCCCACTCGTCAGTAACGTAACAAGATACACGACAATAGAATCAGAATCCGTGGTCTGGTTGAAATAGAGGTCAACAAAGCGGCAACTTCAGAGTATTCCAGCGCAGCGAAGACCCTCGAACAGCCCGTTGAACCCGTCGGAATAACCGGCTGACCAACTCGACGTTTCAAGGGGCCGGATAGTAGCCGAGGTGTGTCCCAGGGCATCAGCCAAGAACTGGATCGCGTGGTTTCCCGGCGATCCGTGTGCACTAGTATCACGTCCACACGTCGTCGAATGGCAGCTGGGCCTCGGCCCAGGTTGCGGGCCCCTGTAAGCGCCGCCGGAGAATGGGGCCCCGGGGCCCACCGTGTATCGGCTCGCGTTACATAAGTACATGCCGGCACAATAATGCGAAACGCTGTCTGGAAGACGCCCGTTCACCGCGCCACTCCTTTGTAAACATGTATCTGGGGGTTCGAACGATCGGGCGCGTGCTTTTTAGGCATGCACACACGCTACACGCCGCCACGGGAAGGGGGAGGGGCGCCTCGATGCGTCCGCACAATGCCATGTTGATAATGAACACACGCGACCGTCCACCTTTCGTCGCGGAACTGCGAAATGCGCAACGGAAAATCATGGGCCGGTAGGGAGAGGGGAGAGGGGAGGGGCGGTGAGACGGCTGTTTTTGATCCGATGCCTATGTCTCTCTCTCTCTCTCTCTCGCTAATTCTCTCTTTCTCTAATTCTCTCTCTCAATCTCTTTGTCACTTACTTTTCTTTTACAGTTTACCTTGTTCTCTGTGTTTATTTTGTTTATCTTGTTCTCTCTCTCTCTCTCTCTCTCTCTCTCTCTCTCTCTGTATGTGTGTGTGTGTGTGTGTGTGTGTCGCTCTGTCTCTCTCTCTCTCTCCTCTGTGTCGCTCTGTCTCTCTCTCTCTCTCTTTGTCACTCGCTTTTCTTTTACTGTTGATCTTGTTCTCTTTCTTTCTCTTTCTCTCTCTCTCACTCTCTCTCTCTCTCTCCGTCGCTCTGCCTCTCTCTCTATTTACCTCTCTTTGTAGTTCTCTCTGTCTCGTTCTCTTTCTCTCTCTCTCTCTCTCTCTTTCTGTCGCTCTGTCTCTCTCTCTCTCTCTCTCTCTCTCTATTTACCTCTCTTTGTAGTTCTCTCTCTCTCTCTCTCTCTCTCTCTCTCTCTCTCTCCCTAGTGCGCTCACTCTCTCTCCACTCTCTTTGTCACTCGCTTTTCTTTTAGTGTTGATCTTGCTCTCTCTCTCTCTCTCTCTCTCTCTCTCTCCATCTCTGCCTCTCTCTCTGTCTTTCTCTCTCCCTCTCTCTGTCTCTTTCCGTCTCTCTCTCTCTGTCTCTCTCTCTCCTCCTCTCTTTCTCTGTCTCTCTCTCTCTCTTTGACCGCCAATCGACCGATATGATAATATTTGACGCTCCTCGAGCGGCGGTTCTTTTTTGCGACCCTCTGTCTACTGAGATTCCCGACTGGACGACGTTACCGCATATCCTTTGTACCACCTTCCCGTTCCACGTTTCCGTGGAATTGGTGGCATTTTATCGGGGATCGATTCTCCTCTCCTAATTACAATAGCTGGAGAAGGTATCCTCCTGCGGGTTGCTGCTAGCCAATAGCTCCGGAGTATGCATTCTTTTTGACGTCGGCTTATCCTCACCCTTCTCCTAGACTGTAGGTATCAGTATTTGTGAATATTGAATCTTAAATTAAAAAAAGTCTCCTCTAAAAACATAGTTTTCACATAAAATGAAGCTATTTGTAGAATTTCTAAGCTAATGAAACTAAAAAATATTGCATATCCCCACCCCATAGGTATTGGTAGGCGACGGATGATTGCACTCGACCCCCGCTCTCCCACCCACAACAAAGAATCCCAGCAAAGCCATAATTTTCACATAAGACGAATAAAATTTCGTTACTTGCAGCATCTCCGAATCAACGAAACCGAAAACTATCCCGGGGACAACGTTGCCGGACGAGGAAACGTATAATGCGCGTATATCAGCCGGACAAGGATCTTCGGGAACGAAGACTCCGTGTAGCCAGCTTCTGTTACCCGTCGATTTTTCTGACACCGGTCCCGAGCGTATCGGTTTCCCAGGAATACTAAATTCTCATGGAGGCGGATCCGCAGCCGCGGGGCTGCCGTGACCAACACGGGATCGGCGGACTTTTAGGTATTCACGTATCAGCGGGGAACCTATATTTCCGTGGCGAGGCATCGTGAGCGCCGCGCGGCCGCTGTCGCTGCCGGGAAAAACGGCGGTCGCGGAGTGGGGGGAGCGGTGCGGCGCAGCGGCGAGTAGCCGCGCGGAAGAGAGGAGCGGTGCGGAGGGGAGCGCAGCAGAGCGGTGGAGGGGAGCGGAGCGACGGGGAGGGGAGAGGCGTACATAAAGCAGAAACGTGAGGCAGATCCGAGAACACAGAACGGTTGAAATGGATACACCGCCGCGCCGCGCCGCGGTGGCTGGTCGCGCGATATTTCAACCGTGTATATAATCCCATATCATGGCCGGGGGCTTAGTTTCGACACCGTGGACGACGAACCCTAATCCTCTCTCTCTCTCTCTTCTTCCGTGGCCGGACCGAAAGTGAGAGCTCCGACGCGCTCGCGTGGAGAAAAAGGTTCCGGACCCAGCTTAGGCGAAGCGCGTTTGTCCGCTTTCCGATGCGACGCTACGGAGGAACGATGCCCTTTCTTCCTCCGTTTCCTTCAATCTATACCGTTCTCGCTACATCCCCCCCCTGCTGCCCATTATTTTTCTGCTCTCTAACAACGAATCTTTTTCGTACAAGTTTACAATTTAAGTGCAACGCTTTGCAACTATTATGGTTCTATAAGGGTTCTGTATAATTTTTGTATAATTTTTGTATAATTCTTGTATTATTTTTGTATCATTTTTTGTATAATTTTAATATAATTTTTGTTCAATTATTAATAGTTTTTAATACTTTTTGTTACACTGTAGGGTCTAGAATTATTGGATGTAAATAAATTCTAAATTCTATTTTCTCTCTCTCTCTCTTTCTCTCTTTCTCTGTCTATTTTGCGCTCTCTATTTTTCCTTCTCTATTTTTTCTCTCTTTCCTTCTCTTTCTCTCTGTTTATTTTGCTCTCTCAATTTTTCTTTCTCTGTTTTCCTCTCTCTCCCTCTCTCTCTTTCTCTCTGTCCATTTTGCTCTCTCTGTTTTTCCCTCTATCTATTTTCCTTTCTCTATTTTTTCTCTCTTTCCTTCTCTTTCTCTCTGTTTATTTTGCTCTCTCAATTTTTCTTTCTCTGATTTTCCTCTCTCTCCCTCTCTCTCTATTTTTCTTTCTCTATTTATCCTCTCACTCTATTTTTCTTTCTCTATTTTTCCTCTCACTCTATTTTTCTTTCTCTATTTTTCCTCTCTCTCTCTTTCCCCCTTTTCCTCCGCCTCCGTCCTCATTCCCGACTCCCTCCCCCTCCCCCGAGTCGGCGACCGAGCAGCAGGCAGCCCGTCCAGGATTACGTGGATATAATAGGCGATCCCGAAGGTAACCTCGCGTCGATGGCTCAGCCTTTTTGTGTCGCGCGGGTACGGGAAGCAGGCCACGAAGCCGTATCCCCGCAGCCGGCTCCTCGGTTTATCCGCGGCGAGGCCGCCGCCGACCCGCATTACTTTCGCGGCGGCTGAGTGAATTATTGCACGGGAAATTTAAACATGTCGAAGTAAAACGTGCGACAGATAAATGAACAATATTAAAACAATAAATAAAATAAAAACTAAAAATATAAATAAATGAAATAAAAAGATAATGAATAAGTAAACCATATCATTCACAAATAAATTAAATAATTTGTTTTTATTTAGAATTTTATTTAAAATTGATTACCATTAACACAGCTGAGTTCCCGTATATTTATTAAATTGAAAATAAAGTGAGATAAAACTTTAACAATATTCACACGCAGCAATATATCCCCCCACCCCATAAAAAGAAAGCAAGGTAATAGAAATTAATTTGTCAGTTGTTTTTTTAATGACGAATTAATTTTAAAAAATACCAAGGTTC
The DNA here is from genome assembly GCF_051020955.1 of Megalopta genalis. NCBI lineage: Eukaryota > Metazoa > Arthropoda > Insecta > Hymenoptera > Halictidae > Megalopta > Megalopta genalis. The sequence continues at coordinate 3,963,837 of NC_135026.1, read as the reverse complement.
AAAAATTGATAAAATCTGTCGCGGCCCTCCAAGAGGGCAAAGGTCGATCCATTGGTCCCTTAACCCTGTGCGCCTGTCGCGGAAGACTCCGCCACGGATTCCCGGCCGGTGTAACCGGTTCAAGTGCGCTCTCTTTCCGGCGATGCCACGTGAAAGCATCGCCGGAGAACCAGATCTCGAGTGAGTCGACCGTTCGTTCCGTGAAGCGCGACGATCTTCCCAGGCATCCGATGAAGACGTCCGTCCAATCGTAACAAATCCGGGCGCGCGTTGCTCTCTTTCGTCGCCGCGAAAGAACACCGTATCGGCGAGAATTCGTTCCCATGGACGCGGAGGCACGTCTTGCAGATGCGCGACGATGACTGGCGGTGTTCGCCAGCGGAAAAACCGGCGTGAAGCCTGGCATCGGGCTTCGGCGAGCGTGAAGATTGGGAGAGGCGCGAAGATACAGAGAGAGAGAGAGAGAGAGAGAGAGAGAGAGAGAGAGAGAGAGAAAGGAAAAAGCAGAGGGAGCAGGAGAAAAGAAAAAGAAAAATATATATATAATAATACATAATATATATATATATATATATATATATATAAATAATAATAATATATATATATAAATAATAATAAAATAATATTTATAATACATACTATTATTATTATTTATTATTATTATTTATATTGTATATATAATATACATTATCTTTATTATGTATTATTAATAATAATAATAAATAATAAAAATAATATATATTATATATGTTATTATTATTATTATCATTATTATTATTGTTATTTGTATTACTTATTATTATTTTTAATATATTATTTTTACTAAAACAGTCTTCAGGCCCGAATCTCTGATGACAGTGCGAGACAGTGAACGGGACACGTGGCGACCAGTCGATGAAGATCCTAATTAAGACGTTGCCGAACCAAGCGGTGGGATCTTCCAAGATTCGGCGGCGGGGAAAACAGCGGCGGAAGGGCCGAGTAATCGAGCGACCGCGAAAGAGCACTTGGCGGGAAGCTAGAGGCAGCCTGGCGCAGCCTCCGGACTAGCGTTCTAACCGCGTTCAAGGGGCCGGGGAGTAAGCCGAAGAAGCTGACGAAGAAGAAGAAGATGATGATGAAGAAGGAGAAGAAGAAGAGGAAGAAGAAGAAGAAGAAGAAGAAAGCGTGAAGAACGGCGAGAAAAGGTGGCACGGCGGAAGAACGACGCGGTGGATGAGAGCGGAGAGCGGAGAGAGAGAGAGAGAGAGAGAGAGAGAGAGAGAGAGAGAGAGAGAGAGCAGGCGAACCGCGGCGTAGAATAGAGCGGGACGTCCTCACGAAAGCGGAGTCATTAAAACAATTAGAGAAGAGCGTAGTTTTCTTCGCGGCGAGGCGCGCCGGGCCGTGACGAGGGGGCGAGGAGGGGGTGCGGGTGGAAAAGCGGCTTTCGCGGCGACCATGACGACGATACACCCGAGTTCCGAGCCGTTCTTAAAGGGGGCCGAGTGTCTGCCGAGCAGAATAAGGTCTGCACGAGAGCGCGGACGCTTAGTCTCGGCCGCGTATTAACGGCGCATTAACACCGCCGCGTCGTCACAGAGGCGTGAAGTAACGCGGAATTCGCGTAATTGGAGCAGCCATTATGCCGCGGGATGCAGGTAAGTGTTACATTGAATTTAAGCAGACCGCCGGGGAATTCGTCTTCCGCCGACGCGTCGTCGGTTTGACGGACGACGCTCGTTACTCTCCCCTCCCTCCCCCATCTCTCTCCGTCGCTCGACCCTTTTCTCGGCCCTTAAGGACGACGACTAGTTTTTCCGCGCAGCTCGCCCTGCCACGCCGCGGTTCAACCTTTTCCGTGGTACAATCGACACGAATGTCAATTTGTGGAACCGTTTGCGAAATGTAAAATTCTTGCCGAGTTTAATATTGTATAAACCCGTAGGAGTTCGTAGAATCCATGATAAATCTATGAAGGTAATATAGAACGGATCCATAAAAAGGTGTCCATAAAAATCCGTGACATAGATTCGTAAAAATAGATTTATGAAAATAATATAGAATAGCACCGTAAACATTTTTCTTGGGCCTTTGGATTGCTGGATGTACATGGTAAACGATACAGAAAAGTACGTAAAGTTGGTAATATTGTCGGCGAGGTAGCGGCAGTGACAGTAATCGCATAGCGCCCGACGGATCTTGAACGCTAGCGATGACTCATCGACAGTGGCTAGAGCCATCTAGCGCGCCGCGCTGATCGGGTACTAGCGGTGACTCATAGACGCGACTAGAGCCACGTACCGCGTCACGCCACTCGGGTACTAGTGGTGACTCATAGTCGCGACTAGAGCTACGTACCGCGTCACGCCACTCGGGTACTAGCGGTGACTCATCGCCGCGACTAGAGCCACCTAGCGTCTCACGCCGCTCGGGTACTAGCGATGACTCATCGCCGCGACTAGAGCCACTCAGTGTCTCGCGCCAATAGGACACTAGCGTTAGAACTGACTCGTATCGCGGTCGTGCATTCGCGAGAGGAGGCGCCGTAGCGAAGAGGTTAAGTGTCCACATTCGGTCCGTTAAGTTCTACGCGGTGCTGTAGCATAGAATTCCGGGAAGTGGGGCGGTCTTTGTGTCGAGTAGCGGGTGTCAAGTGGTAAGTTAAATTCAGAGAGAGAGAGAGAGAGAGAGAGAACGAGAGAGAAAGCACAAAGCGGCCTCCGCGGTGCGGCGCGTTTACGCGCTCCAATTAATCGTCCGTGTTCGGACGGACAGCCTCGGGCCACTCCCCACCCCCCGCATTGTCACTTCGATCTCGCGAAGCGGAACGACACGGGATCCGATTCCGATGCGGCTCCATCGACCTCCATATTTCATTCGCGCGACAGAGAAGATTGCTTCGAAACACTCTCACGCGTCCGTTCCTTTTTAATTCATCCGAGGATTCGGCGGACAGCGGGACGAGGGCGGAAGAGAGATGACGCCCGGATAAATAAAGCACCGCGTTCCGCCGCGTTTCTATTAAGCCAAATTCACGGTGGATTGTGCCGCGTTCGTGATCGGACTGATCAGGCGCCGTTGCGCGGATCAATTAACGAGTATATCTGTTCTTCGAGTTGAACCTATTGTTTTTGCAAACGTAATTATTTTTATTAAATCGTACAGTTTGTATGAAACTCACTAGAAACAAATTCCTAATAAATAATAATAATAAATAAATAGATAACAATAAAATAACTTGGACATTCTTATATTATCAGCCGTATGTGCTACCTCGACAAACATACACGGTGTTCAAAAAATTTTTGGTAGCTCGTGATGATTCCTGAGCTTATTTCAAGCAACTTTTTCCTTTGCGAAAATGTTCTTCACCGCTCCGTTAGCGAGTTATCAACGAAAAATCCCGGACCAATCGGAAGGGAGCGCGGGCAGTGCCCCGCCCGCGCGACCACTGCCGCGTCGCGCTGGCTAGCGCGTGGGCGGTGCGTCAGCCACGCGCGTACACTAATTGGTCCATCTTTTTTCGTTGATAACTCGTTAACAAAGCCGCGGAGAAAAATTTTGCAAAGGAAAAAGTTGCTTGGAATGACCTCGCGAATCGCGCATGCTAATCGCGCGCGAATTTACGCCAATCTACGATTATTATTCTCGACACAACACAGAGCGCCGTTGGACGCTTTCGGGGGATCTTCTGAAAGGATCGGCGCCGATTACAATTAATGGACCCGTAATAGCATGCTAACGGCAGCGAGGGCTGCTGGGACGTTCCGCTGATCCGACGCATTAGCCGCGGCTTGCCGGTCTATCCTAAATCACGTGCTCCGTTAATATTAGAAAACTCGCGGGACTTCCGCCCCGCTGAATCGCAGGATGCCAGCGGAATCGTAACTTTCCTGGCCGTGCGTGAACGTTGCGCATGAAATTAATAATTTAACAACTGCGTAAGTGAGAGAAGAAAAAGGAAGGGACACACAGTGCAAAAAGGAGCAAAGGGCTTAAAGAAGATAAAAAAGGGCAATGCGTTGATTTCAGATAATCATCCTCGGTTCTGTTCCGTTCACGAAGACCCGAAAGACTGTGCGCCAACCGACTGATTCCATACGATTAATCGAATATTAATCTCTGGCAGGTTGCAGCGCGCATCATAAAGCATTCCATGTGATTATGTTCCTCGAATTCCGCGCGCCGACAGCCGCTCAGCAATAATTAAGCTTAAAATTATTGTTGCGCGTTAAGCGGCGGAATGATACGTTCGCGTAATACGTGCGTATGTATAATTCCGGTGAAACATTAGAAGCGTAATTAAGCTACCATCGTCGTACATAATGAAATCGCGCTGTCCCGTTACGTTACATGGAAAATTCAGCTCCTCGGTCGCATCGAAACTGCTGTTCACGATTATCCCGGGTTCTTGATTGTATTTCGTGATCGATATAACCATCGCGACGAAATGTCGGATTTCCTCGAATAATACCAGACGCAGAGTCACCGAAATTCTGCTGTTATCGATGGGTCTACAGAGTCCAGGGACTACATGGTGAAGAAATTTAGAATTTAGGTGTCACAGAAAAGTGGTAACTTGGTCGCCGAGGTGATACCTCGAGTGATTTGGAACAACTTTTTCCTTTGCGAAAATGTTGGCAAAGACACCGTTAGCGAGTTATTAACGAATAATAGCGGACGAATAGCAGCGTGAGGACGGCCGGCGCCACGCCCTCGCGGCCAATGCTGGGCGCGCACTGACGCGTGGGCTGTCACAACAGCACTCGCTGTCGCGGGGGCGGAGCGCCAACCATTCCACAGTTTTTCGTCAATAACTCATGAACGAAGCGTCGCAGAAAGTTCTCGTAAAGGAAAAAGTTGCTTGAAATCGCGCCGCGAATCATCCTGCGCGGTTCGAAGCATCTGTACACAAATTTCGATTCTCACGGGTTTCCGGCGATCAAGTTTCCGAGTCTACGAATCCTGTGGACGAACGGAGGATTAAAATATTCGCGTGCAGTTTCTCAGGACTGGGTGCACGGGCCGGGTAATCGCGCTTTAAATTGCTCGACTGCGCCCGGCGGTCGCGACGTGTACCGAGGCCGGGCCGGCGCAAGAATGCGGCGAGATTTACAACGGGGACGCAATTCCGGCTCTGACGCGTTTACAACGGGGAAACGAGCCGTATTATAAAGAGGGACACGGGTGTCCCGGCGTAACGCATCTTGACGGCAGGAAATTAGATCTCCGCGGATGAAATTGGTTAACCCGGACGCCGCGTCGTTTTTCACCGCGCAAAACGGTGTCTCTATGCCCGCCGCCGGATTACAAATGCCTCGCGAAGGCTACCGTGCTTCTCGCGGCCGGACAAAGGTCTCGGTGCGTCCCGAAACAACGGGCCCACCGATCCGAAAAATTCAACGACCGATAACAAAAATTGCTACGTCTCGTAATGAACATACCGGGAGAGTCAAACGTCTTCGTAAATTTTCAAAAATACTTCGAAAATCTTTGGGCCCGTTTAGGGCCCGTGGGAAGCATTTTAGCCTGCTTTCAGGCGAAAAAAACTGCACGACCATAATCCGTGGCTGCGTTCGAGCCATTTCCGTCGTATCCCGGGTAAAAAACGTCGGGCAAGAAGCGTCGGAATACCGTCGGGCCGACGATACGTACCAGCGAGCGCGTCCGCGTAGATCCGTGTGCGCCGGGCGCCGTGAAAATCGTGGATGCTTACCTGTAACAGACCAAATAAACAAGTTCGTTAGAAAAATTCGCAATCCCGTATGCAACCGAGCGAAATTCGTGTTTCGGCCGGATTATTAATTTTAATGACGTGTCCCCGGCCGGCAGTCTCTCGACCGGCGGCAACTGTTTTTAATATCGGCGAGAGGAGACGAGTCGCATTGCCCGCCCCCCTCCCTACCCCTTCGCTCCCGGTTGCCGATAAGTTTGCAGCCGAGCGCCGCGGATTCCCACGAAAAAGTTTCCGAGGAACATTACGTACCCGCGAATAATTTCCGGCGTAATAGTCGCCGGCTAATTAATGCGTCATTTCCCGCGATAGTTGGTTACAGTGTTCGCGGCAAACTGACAAAATTGTTCGACTGTGCGGCTAAACGAAGTTAATATCAAACATGTTCGAGAGCCGGCGCGCCCCTATTCTGCCTCGGCTGTCGCACTTTCCCAACAATTCTCCTCCGCGCACGTATGCAGAGACGGCGGCTCCACGGTAACAGCGTTTCTAATATTGCGCCGGGAACCCCGGATCCGCGCGAACACGCCGGCTAAATTAGCGACGCCCGTTCCTAGGGACGTGTATTACACCAACTAATGCTCACCGCGGCGGATAATCGCGTGGAAACGTCGAAATACCGCCGACGAGAGAAACACCCTGTCACCGCGCAAACAAAAACTACGGCGAAATCGCTTTCGATCCGACGCGGAGCCACCCACCCTTGGAAACCTCTCGCGTTCTGGCTTTAATGTGTCCGTACGTTCCGTTGTTTGAACGACGAAATTTCGCGAGGATGCGCTTTGTCACGCCTAAAGCAGACCTATCGTTGCGCTCGCGAAATGCCAGTGTTGGATAGAATTGTATTTTCCAGACCTAACAATGACTTATGACAGACCTAACATAGACCTAACACAGACCTAATGCAGATATTATCTTGAATACTAATCAAATTCGTTGTAATACTTTTTGCGTTACTATTTTCTAAAGCTAACTCAGGCCCAATTTAGGCCCAATTTAGAGGTAATAGAAATAATACAAAATTATCAGTCGCTCTGAATAAGAACAATTAGATATTGTTAGAATATTAAGTCCCAAAAAATGGTTAAAAATTGTCGAAAGGTTTGAACGAATATACTAAACAATTATGGGACGTTCTGAATAAGAAAAATTCAGAAATTATCAGAACGTCAGGATAACGATGTACAAAAATTGTGACGACCCGTAAGTCCCAAAAAATAGTCAAAAATGGTCGAAAAATTTGAACGGAAAAGCTAGACAATTATGAGGTGCTCTGAATAAGAAAAATCAGAAAAGGCTAGAACGTTAGAATAGCAATGTTAAAAAATTGTGACGACAATTTTTATAAGTCCCAAAAAGTAGTAAAAATTGTCAGAATGCAGAAATGCAAAAAAATTGAGGTGTTCTGAATCAGAAAAATCAGAAATTGTCAGAACGTCGCAGAAAAACAATATCCAAAAACTGGCACGGCCCATAAGTCCCAAAAAGTGTTAAAAAATTGTTAAAACATTCGCACAAAAAGGCTAAAAAATTATAATCCACTCTGAACAAGAGAAAACCGAATTTGCCAGAACGTCAGAATAACAATATCCAAAAATTGGCGCAGCCCGTAAGTCCCAAAAAATGTTAAAAAATTGTGAGAAAGTTTAAACGAAAGCACTGAAAAATTACGAGCCGCTCTGAATAATAGAAACCAGAAAAGTATACTAGAGACCAGAGACCGGTCAGAAAAAGACCGTTTAAGGCCCACGTTCATTTTCGGTCCGTGATAATCCAAAACCGAGCGACGAATACAAAGAGACGATATCGCATACCGAGTGTATTCGAACGAGAATTTCGCTTCACGTGCGCCGACTGTTTCTCCGTTCGTTCTTATCGTCTATCGGAAAGAACCGCACCCGATACGGCCTGGTATCCGAAGCTTTTTGCCGGCGAAAGGAGCCACGTATCTCGCTTTCACGAACAAACGCATGGCCCCGCGGCCTTGTGTTTAACATCGGACCGCCCGGTCGCTCGCTCGCCGCGCACGGATCCGCGGGATGGAAACGTTTATCGACGGAGCCCGGCATCGACGATATCGCCACGGGTTCGTGCGTCGGCGAAATGCTCGCGGATCAAATTAGGGCTCTCTGTAAATGAGAAAACTTTCCAGCCGGAAAATTACTCAAGGACTGATACTCAAACCTATCTATCCGCAGCGCCGGTGGCCTTCCCTCACTCCGGCGCCCGTCCCCCACTCCAGCTGCCGCCGATCCCATTTTCTATCGGGCCAAACAAAAACGTGGACGCCGTGTGCAGCGCCCTCCGTTCAACGTTCGGCGATGCCAAGCGACGACATCGGCCACTCGCAGACTCGTTAAAAAGCGTCGGGGGATCGGCCCGGTGGAAGCGGGCTAAATAAATACGGGCACAATTCCACTGTAACGAGACACCGTCGCTCGTATTTTCACGCCGGTCGAGAGGGATCAGGGATTTCGCAAAGATGCTCGGCTTTCGAGGGAAAAGGCGGCTGTCGCGGACGACGCGACGACGACGGGAATCGGGCGGACGTATTTTTTTCTAACTTTGTATTTTTACGATTTGAGTCGGGCGATTGTTCAGAGCGTCTCAGAATTTTTTAGCAAGATTTTCTGAGAAATTTTTACCATTTTTTGGGACACAATTTCTTTTTTCAATTTTGCATTATTCTTATTAGGTCTAAGTTAGGTCTAAATTAGGTCTGCGTTAGTTCTAAATTAGGTCTGAGTTAGGTCTAAATTAGGTCTGAGTTAGGACTAAATTAAATCTAAATTAGGTCTCAGTTAGGTCTAATTAGGCCTAAGTTAGGTCTCAGTTAGGTCTAAATTAGGTCTGAGTTAGGTCTAAATTAGGTCTGAGTTAGGTTTGGAAAATATATTTTTATCTTTGTTTGTAGCAAAATGTTAGTGACGCAAAAAAGTGTTATAATTAATTAACATCTGTCAATAATGTTAGATCTGTGTTAGGTCTGCGTTAGGTTTGAAAAAGACATTTTGTCGTTTTTTTAAATTCTAAGATTATGCAATTTCTTCACATTAAAAAACTGTTAGCTTTCAATCGAAGGCGCATGCCAATTTTTATCAGTCTGCAAACCAAGCTGTAAAAAATTTAGTTACTTCAAGGTCATGTCAAGGTTATTCGCTGGCACGATGAAATATGTTTACGTTTAAAAAACTTAAGATGACGTACACCAATTTTTATCAGTCTGCAAGCCAAGTCAAAAGAATTTGGCTGCCAGTTTTCGGTTCAAATAATTGTTATTAATTTAATTTATTTATCAATGTAATTGTTAATGTAGTTCCTACTTAAAAATAATTTATTTAAATTCAATTCCGAATTTATTCAATGCGCCAGGTTATATAAAACGGAAAAATAGATCGGAGAAAATCTTTCGACGATTTCAGCTCGCTTTGGGCTGGTAGTTGATAGAAAAAGCGAGCGGAACGGACCGGAACGAGAACCGGGGGAAAGAAAAGTCGGATTTGGACGGCGAAAGAAAGAATCGATCCGTGAAATAATCGGGCGCGAGCGGTCCGGCACGGTGGGAATGCCACTCGCCGGCGGCGTGATAGGGTAATGCGGGGACGGCCTACGAAACAACCTACCGAGACATTCCGTAATTGGCCGCGGCTACCGGGCGCAGCGGTTGCGGCCGTACGAAAGCGCGAAAACCACCGCATACCTGTAGGGTGGCTGGGCGAGACCATCGCGCGCTGTCTCCGCGCTAATGTCACCGGCCGTATCATCGTCGCTCGCATGCTCCGGATGTTCCCAGCGAAGACAACGACCTCGCTGGAATTCCGGCCGGCACTGCATAACGACGCACGATATTCATCATTTCCGGGCGAAAGAATTTTCCTACGCGACACTCCCCGGCATCGATCTGCGACGCTTCCATCTCGAACGCTCAACTCGCTGGCGGACCCATACATTGCCAGATCGGTCCATTCGGCTGGCAATCATTGCAATTTCAATGATTTATGACGGAACAAATAGTTTGTAATATTTAATAAAAACGGGTGTACCAAGTGTGCCTGCAAGTATAATTTTAATTTCAATTTTAACTGTAACTTTAATGTCAATTTTAATTGTCATTTTAATTTCAATTTTAATCGTAATTTTCATTTCAATTTCAATTGTCGTAATTTACTGTCAATTTTAATTGTCATTTTAATTTAAATTCTAAGTCTAATTGTAATTTCAATTCTAATTGTGAAACTTTAATTTCCATTCTAACTGTAATTTTAATTTTCATTCTAATTGTAATTTTAATTTCAATTCTCTAATTGTAATTTTAATTGCAATTCTAATTGTAATTTTAATTTCAATTCTAATTGTAATTTTAATTTCAATTCTAATTGTAATTTTAATTTCAATTCTAATTGTAATTTGAATTTCAATTCTAATTGTAATTTTAATTTCAATTCTAATTGTAATGTTAATTTCAATTCTAATTGTAATTTTAATTTCAATTCTAATTGTAATTTTAATTGTAAATCTATTGCAACTTCAATTTATATTAATTGCAATTTTTATTGCAATTCCAATTGTATATTAATTGCAATTTTTATTTCAATTTCAATTGTATATTAATTGCAATTTTTATTGCAATTTCAATTGTATATTAATTGCAATTTTTATTGCAATTTAAATTGTAATCTTAATTGTTAAATAACTGCAATTTTAATTGCAATTTTAATCATAATTTCAACTATAATATCAACTATAATTTTACTTGTCAATTAACTATTATTTTAATTGTAATTTTAATTATAATTTCAATTTCACTTACAATTCAATGTCATTTTGATCGTAAATCCAGCAGTACTCAATCTTCGTTTTCTTCATAATCGACCCTTTAATAGCATTTTACAAACAATAATAAGTAAAAGCTAGTAATTAAATCTTTTCTTTCCCAAGTAAAGAACCTCCAACAGTGGCGTCGCAGTCAACAGGAACGAGAAAGCTCGCGGTCGTCGTTCGATGCGTCAGAAGCGATGCATATGCAAAATTTCGATTTCCATAAAAATCGTACGGTTATGAGCGCCCGGCGAACTGTTCCGGGACAAGGTACCGCCGCGCGTAGCCCAGCGTCAAGACGTAATTCCGCGGCCACGTCAGGCGGCGGCGCGACGACCATTATTACCGAGCAACTGTCATAAAACTCGGCTGCATGGTAGCGGCGAGCACCGGAGCAAACGGCGTCCGTCGTAATGGTAATTTCTGGCCGGGACGTATGCGCATTGGAAGACGGATGAGAACGTCGGCCGACCCCCGAGAGCCGTGCTCGGGAAATGGATGCTTGGCTGCCGTAAGTTTCCTCCTAATTTCCTAAGCACCGCCGCCTGAGGACGGATGACGCGCCGCGAAATTAACGTGGATCTTCCAGCGAACTTCCACCGACCAATCGCTCGACTACCCCCCACTCCGCGGCCGGCCGACGACCGCGAGAGTCCTCGGCCGCCGCTCCAGCGCCCCGCAGCGCTCCGCCAGAGCCGCTCGACTTTTCGATACTATTACGCCCGCCGCGTCGTTATGTCGGAGCAATTGGGCCTATTATCGCTCGCCGGAGCACCGAGATGTTAGCCCTGCTGCGGGGTAATGGACCGCGATTCATCGGGTCTCTGAGAGCGGCGCTCGACACGGATGCCACGCAAATGGCCCCTTCGATTTTAACGAGGACCACGCCGAGAGTGATTTCTCTTTGCGGCGACTATCGAAGCGACGAATCGTTTATATCGATTACAAAGTTTCTTGTGAAGGTCAAACTGGCAACGTAGGAGACCATAAACCGACAGCATGACAAGAGTCGATCGCGTTTTATCCCAAATTATGGTACTTCCGGGAAATGGGTTCATGAGGCCATTTCGAGTAACTTTTTCCTTAGCGAAAATGTTCTACGAGGCTCCGTTCTCGAGTTATTAATGAAAAATGGTGACCAATGGGAGTACGAGTGCTGCCGGCGCTCCGCCTTCGCGTCCAATGCCACGTCGCGCCGGCCGCCTGACGCGCAGCGGCGGTGGTCGCGAGGGCGCGGCGTCAGCCTTGCGCGATCTCTCATTGGTCACCGTTTTTCATTAATAACTCGGTAACGGTGCCTCGGAGAACATTTTTGTAAAGGAAAAGGTTGCTTCAAATGACCTCAAGAATCCATTTATCCATTCCTATATATTTAATAAACCATGTTTATAATAATATATTCATAATTAATTAATTTTTAACCTCGCAAAAGTTCTCGTCTGCCATAAATTCGTGAACGAGCCCAGACTACGCGCATTGAATATTTTCCACGCGATTCGTCCACGTTTGCTACGACGAATCGAATTCCTCGCCTCGATAAACATTCTTTCCCGCGGAGATTCTTGCGCGGAACGAGCGATGCGCCCTCGTGGAAGAAGCTCGCCGAGCGTCGGACGCTAGATGGGGCACTGTTTTTCGCGATAGCGGGACGAGTAACGGTACCGTCGAGGACCAAAGATGCCACGTCGGACGCCGCGAGCCGTCCGAGGATCGGAGGGCAAAGGACACCGGCGAAAAGAGGCGAACGGAAAAATCGATAGGGCGAGAGTGCGGCCGTTTAAAGCGCTGTTCGAATCGGACGGCCAACCGCGCCACGTTGGAAAGGGAAAGTTCCGGAACTAATGTGGGTCAGAGTGCATATATTATGTCCGAGCTGTGAACGTATTACGTTGGACCGTTGTGTATTACATTGGCGTAGCGCAAGGTATTATGTTGGATCAGTGTGTGCATTGTTTCGCGAGATCTAATTTCTGAAGAGGGAGTAACATTTCGGTGGAATTTTTTTCTGGAGAGAAAGCTCCGAGATCTAATAATAATAAATAAAGAGACTTGTCAGATCTCGGTCTAGTAATAATAATAATAATAAAAAGAAAGATCTAATTCTTGAAGAAGAGGAAGTGGAATTTCTGTGGAATTTTTTTCTAGAAAAAGCTCGGTAATCTAATAATAATAAATCAAGAGATTTCTTGAAACAAGATTTAATAATAATAATAAAAAGAAAGATCTAATTCTTGAAGAAGAGGAAGGAGAATTTCTGTGGAATTTTCTTCTAGAAGAAGCTCGGTAATCCAATAATAATAAATCGTGAGATTTCTTAGTTCGAGATTTAATAATAATAATAAAAAGAAAGATATAATTCTTGAAGAAGAAGAAGTAGAATTTCTGTGGAATTTCATTTTGTCGAAAAAGCTCTGTGACCGAATAATAATAAATCTCTCTCAAGAGATTTATTAGATTCAGATCTAATAATAATAATAAAAAGAAAAATCCAATTTGGTTCACGACGACTCGCCGTCAGTCAGCGGCGAAACTATTGTAGCATGGGAATACGCACCGCGCCATCGACGCGGGAAATCAGCGCCGTTTAAAGACCGTCGGAATTTTCCGAAGCCGTTATTAACCCGGCTAATGATTTAACTATTATTTAATAGCGCGCGATAGCTTTCGCTTTTGTCGTTGCCGCGCGCACTCGGTTAATAACGCGTACAATGGAACCGGTCACGCGGAAACACGTATCGCGCGGGATGATGCGCTGACACAGCTATGCCAGCTAATATACTGTGGCGAAATATACGAACGATATCCGCCGAATATCGATAAACCCGTGAGCCCCCGAAATTTCCTCGCAAATTGCTGCTTTGTGAGGTAGAACGCGCATCGCCGGAATATTGTATCGGAACATGCGATTTTTTGAAAAAAAATAATAATAAAAAAGAAGAAAAGCGATTGCAAGAAACCTTTTCCCTTTGCGAACATTTTCCGCATTCGCTTCGTTCGCGAAATATGGGGGGAGGAGGGAATGCGGACCAATCGGGGAGCGAGTACAGTGCGGCGCTGTCAGGGGAGGCCTGCGATCGACGGGTGTCCAACAACTCTCTTTACACTTTGTAAACGGATTCCCCGAGCGATTTGGAGCAACTTACTCCTTTGCGAAATTTTTCTACGAGCCTTCGTTCAAGAGTTATTGAGCGAAAACTAGGAAGAGTGGAGGGGGGGCGATACGGCCGGTCGCTGGACCTAGTCACTGGCGCGCGTGACTCATCGCGCTAGCGCTAGCGAGCGTAGCGTAACTCATCACTGTAGCGCTAGCGAGTGCGGCGCGCCATTGGTCGCGCGGGCGCAGCGTCAGCCGCGCACCGGCTCCCTAATTGGTCCGTGGTTATGTCTCGATAACTCGTAAACGGAGCCTCGTATCAAATTTTCGCAAAGGAGAAACTTGCTCGAAATCGTCCGAGGAATCTTTTCGTTCCATTTGCAACACCAGTTTTGTGCTCGCGAAGCCGTCTTCACTACTCAATTGAGCCGTGTTTGCCTCAACCTCAAATCTACCCAGCCATAATAAACGACCGCTTTCAGACTTTTTCTTTTAATCGAGATTGCGAAAATTCTTCCACGGAAAGCAACTGAATAAATTTCTTCACGTTACAATAAAAATAGCGGGAGATCTAAATAAATACAATTTAAATAAATATAATCTTTCCATAAATAATCATCTTTCCTTGGCTGCTTTTAGGGCTCTCCTAGGTTCATTTAACGAGAAGCCAACGAAGCCTCCGGCGACAACTAGGTGATGGAAAAAAAGAAGAATTGCTAAAAATCGCTCGCGATCTGAAATCGAGGCACGAAGCTGTACAGAAGCCGGCGTGAGAAAGCCGGTGCCAGAAGCGGGCAAACAAACACGACGATCCCGAGCTACCGGCGGCGTCAGGCGGCGAGGAGCGGACGTGGCCGCGGTAATACGGCGCGTCTCTTCGAGGCGAGATTATCAAAATGATACATTCCGGGTGCGCGCACACGCGGAGCCACGCCGATACCGCGGGAGCACGTAGCGGCGTAATGCATAAGGCCCCGGGTGGCGATTGGCTTGTCGCTTGCGTGCTCCTCGTCGTACGGTACCAACACGTGGAAAGGGTTACGTGTTCCGCTGCGGGTACTACGAGGATTGCGAGAACGACGACGGCGACCGGGGTCGTCGAGAGAGAGAGAGAGAGAGAGAGAGAGAGAGAGACCCTGCCGATCCTGGGTCCCGTCTCCGTCGAGGTCGCGCATTTACACAGGCGGGGTCATCCGCAGTCTCGACGGTACCGTTACTCCGCACGAAGCATACATATTCTCAGCGCAGTTATCCCGGCAGCATCCTTTTCCCCCCACCCCTCCCCGCCCGCCGGCCGCCTGTTTTCCTGGCTGTTGCATATTTTTGTGCACCGTGTAAGCGCGCATGCAAACTCGCACAGTCGGGGACCGGGAACGTTGGTCACGTACGTTTCTTCGTGTGTCCAGCGGCTCAGCCGGCTGGCATGCATAAGTCAGAAACCGTGGCTGATACTGCCGTTGCTGCTGCTGCTGCTGTTGCTGCAGTTTCTGCTCCCCATAACTAGCTCACCTAGACGCGTGCGTTCCTCCTACGAGATCAGCGTCACTCTGCTGTTTATGGATGAGATCGATCCTTCCCGAGTCCCCGGATATTATTCCATGACCGTCCGAGCCGGGTTTTATCAACCTCGGACAGCTGCCTTTGCAGCGGAGCGCTTCGAGCTTCTCTGTGCAAAACTGTATATCGAATGGACGATAACAATGTTGTCAAACCCGCGATCGACCGTACAAAGTGTCCCGGAACTCTCGTTGCACCCTGCGAACGGATTCCCCGGGTGATTTGGAGCAACTTTCTCCTTTGCAGAATTTTTCTCCGAGCCTTCGTTCAAGAGTTATAGAGCGAAAACTAGGAGGAGTGGGGGAGCCGACGCGGCCGGCCGCTGGACCTAGTCACTCGCGCGTTACTCACCGCGGTATCACGGCGCGCCATTGGCCGCGGTGACGCGGAGGCGGTGCAGCGTCAGCCGCGCGTTGGCTCTTTAATTGGTCCGTGGTTTTGTCTCAATAATTCGTGAACGAAGCGTCGGACAAAATTTTCGCACAGGAAAAACTTGCTCCGAATCGTCCGAGGAATCGTCTTATCATGTTTGCGATGCCCTGGGATGCCGTGTAGATCAACGTCCCGCGCATGGAATCAACGGCATTGTTTCGCAGCGAGGAGCAACACAACCGGCGATCAACGGCTGGGATCGCGTCCTCTTCTATTTTCTCCCGGCCACGTTTCGTTTGTTTTCGCCGGTCTTGTTTTTTCGCCGCGGCGCGCCAACATTGTATTGCGTTTTTCATGCAGTCACGCGAGCCTGTCAGTTATACCGGGCCGGTTCCTCCGCGAACACCAGAATATCGAGTTCCCGTTGTCTCGTCTGGAAATTGAATCTCCGACGCTGATCTCTTTTGGAGCAATTTCTATTGACTTCGTTGGAGCGGAAACACAGAGAGAAGCCTCTCTTCCTCTCTCTCTCTCTCCTTCTCTCTGGAGCAAGCGCGCGAGTCTTGGCTTCTCCTAGCAAGTAAGTTTGTAATGAGATTTCGCGACTAGACCGGTCTCGCCGCTGCGTTTCCATCCTCCTGCACTACCGCCCTCCCCTCCCTCTACGCCCTTGTTGCTCGAAACACTTAATTCGTCTGCGACGACACAGAGAAGCAAGGTCGACGATCAAGATGCTAGCTCGAACGACCGCGCTTCGACGACGAGCAGAATTTATTGCGCTGCTCTCTGGTCAAGGGGCGAGGGTGGAGGGGGGGGGGGAGGCTAGAAGGATCGAGTGTCGGCGGCAGAAGTATCATCGAAAATCGATTAAACCGGACTGCGGATACAAATGCTGCGCGCCGAGACGGTATCGGAGATACGGACGGGCTTGTCGGGAGCAGCGGTGTCGCGAGAAAACCGGTAGTTCCCCGGATTAACAATAATCCAGCGGGAGGATCTCTAACTCCTTCGCCAGCTTTTTCTCGATTTTTCACGCGCGCGCGCGGGCTCCCTTTCTCCATCTATTTTTCACTTTCTCTATTTTTCTGGCTTTATTTTTGCCTCCATTCCTCTCTCCCTCTATTTTTCTTGCTCTATTTCTTTCTCTATTCCCCTTTTTCCCTCTCTTTATCTTGTTTTTACATTCTTTTTTTTCTTGCTCTATTATTTTCTCTATTCCTCTCTCCATTTCTCTCCCTCTCTATTTTCTACTTTCTCTATTTCTTTGCTATATTCTTCTCTTCGTTCCTCTTTATTTTGCTTGCTCTATTTTTCTCTCTATTCCTTTCCCTCCCTTTCTATTTTATATTTTATATTTCTTTCTTGCTCTATTTTTTTCTCTATTCCTTTCTCTATCTGTCTATTTTATATTTTATATATTTTTATTGCTCTATTTTTCGCTCTATTTTATATTTTATATATTTTTCTTGCTCTATTTTTATCTTTATTCCTTTCTTTCTCTTTATTTTTTATTTTATCTATTTTTCTTTCTCTATTTCTCTCTCTCTCTCTCTCTCTCTCTTTTTCTCTGTATTCATCTCTCTCTCCAGCTCTCTCTATATTTTCCTCTTTATTCTTCTACCACTATCTTTTACTTTCCTATTTTTCTTGCTCCATTTTCTTCTCTATTCTCCCCCCCCCCTCTCTCTGTATTTCTCACTTCCTCTATATTTCTAGCTTTATTTATCATTCTATTCC
Organism: Megalopta genalis; assembly: GCF_051020955.1. Lineage (NCBI taxonomy): Eukaryota > Metazoa > Arthropoda > Insecta > Hymenoptera > Halictidae > Megalopta > Megalopta genalis. The sequence continues at coordinate 3,946,543 of NC_135026.1, read as the reverse complement.
TCCCATCTTTCTCTATTTTTCACTTTCTCTACTTTCCTTGCTCTACTTTTCTCTATGCTCCTCTTTCTCCCTCTTTCTTTCACTATTTTTTACTTTCCCTATTTTTCTTGCTCTATTCCTCTCCCTCTCTTCCTCTCAAGACCTCTCTCTATTTTCTACTTGCTCTATTTTTCTTGCTTTATTTTTCTCTCTATTCGTCTCTCTCTCTCCCCCTCTCTAGACCTCTCTCTATTTTATACTTGCTCTATTTTTCTCTCTATACCTTTCTCTCTCTCTCTCTATCGCTTGCTCTCTGTCTAGGTTCCTCCCTATTTTTACTTGCTGTATTTTTCTCTCTATACCTCTCTCTTTTTCTCTTGCTCTCTGTCTAAGTTCCTCTCTATTTTTTACTTGCTCTATTTTTCTCTCTATACCTCTCTCTTTTTTTCTTGCACTCTGTCTAAGAGTTCCTCTCTATTTTTTACTTGCACTATTTTTCTTGCTTTATTCCTCTCTCTCTCTCCCTCTCTAGGCCTCTCTCTATTTTATACCTGCTCTATATTGCTCTCTATACCTTTTTCTCTCTCCCTGTCTAGGTTCCTCTCTATTTTTACTTGCTCTATATTTCTCTATCTATCAATCTATCCGTCTATTTATCTATAAATCTACCTATCTCCTTGGCTATCTTTCTCCCTCTCCCATCCCGCCAGTTTGTTTTCTGCGGCTCGGCCGGGACACGTCTTATTTAGCCGACCGAATTAATACGTATCCCTTTTCCAACTAGCCGACACTGGCACGGCAGAGCACGGAACGGAACCGTCCGGACGATGTTATAAAACGATAACGAAACGACCGGTGTATCTCCGAGATGGTGGCTCGCTCGGCCGGCCCGTGAACGCGTTGGTTGGACGGCGCGCCGCGTTGGCATGATCCAGGTTGCCGCTGCTTGCCACTTGATATCGCAACGACGTCGGCCCGTCGGGCAAACAGGAATGATTTGCGGGAACGGGGCACAACGGTCAGCGATACGCGAACCGGGGAGGTTATTATCGCGGCACTGACAGTAGGCTTAAGACTTAATCGGCCGTTGCGATCGCGTGCTTCTAATTTCACGCTCGGCTATCCCCCCCCCCTCTCACACCCTCACGGCCCCGGCACCGGCTTCAACATCCGGCTAATCGAATCTTTGCAGCCCCCCTCCCCCCATCCCGTAATCGCCGTTTGAACACCGAAACGTTTTGCACGCCTCCGAAGTAATACACTCGGCTCCGCGATGTAATACGCTCGCTGCATATCGAAGCGATACTCGCGCGGCCGCTACGTAACACGTTCGTATACACCGCGTCGTAAAGCACAGTCAATCGTACTCCGAAATCGTTCCTCGGCTTGTAAACACGAACGGACAACTTTGGAGAAGCAGACGCGATTATTTTTATTACAGTGAATTCTCTCTAATTGACGCTCAGATTGTGAGACACGATTATTATTATTAATTGAAATATTATTAATATTATTATTACATAATACTATGTTATTAATTTTTTTATTACATATAATACTATATTATTAATATTATTATTACATAATACAATATTATTATTATATAATATTATTACATTATTATTATCATTATTATTGTCATTGTCATTCATCATTAATCATTGATCATTGCCATTAATCACTGACCGTTGATCATAGATCATTGATCAGAGATCACAGATCATAGATCATTCGTCATAGATCATTGATCCTTGATCAGTGATCATAGATCATAGATCATTCATCATAGATCATGATCATAGATCATAGATCATTCATCATAGATCATGATCATAGATCATAGATCATTCATCATTCGTCATAGATCATAGATCATGGATCATGGATCATAGATCATAGATCTATGGATAATTGATCATTGATTCGGGATCATTAATCATTGATCATTGATTCTGGATCATTGATTACTGTCGTTATTATTGTTATTATCATTTTATTATTATTATTATTAAATAACTTTTTTATAGTTTTTTATATAGTTATTGGCAATCAACCAATTCAGCTATAAAGAGCCGGGCGTCCCGGTTGCGGATAGGCGATGAGTTGGTCGATTCCCGAGATCGAAGAAGCGTAATTTTTCTTCGGTCGGTTGTCGTGGTTGTCGGGACGCGACGGATGTACCGTAAGGAGATAAATCTTGGCGTGTGTCTCCTCGGGTCCGTCAACGGTTAAAGAGCATCGCGGTTCCGGCATTCGCAGGGAACCCGGGACCACGTGTTCCTGACCTTCGCGGCGGCCCCGCGTGACCCTTTCGCGCACCGTACCGCGCGACGAGTCCCGATCCGCTGTGCACATAGAACGCGAATCGAACGGGCATCAATTTACGGCGGAATGTCTGCTTACGGTTTTATCAATATACAACCTTCGGGCCGAGGCAATGGGGAACTATTTACCGTGCCGATTCGTTACCCACCGCGCCGCGCCGTTTCCAATTTACCTACGCACACCTAACTCGCCTCTCTCTGTCTCTATTGCTCTCTCTCTCTCTCTCTCTCTCTCTCTCTCTCTCTCTGTTTCTGTTCGCGTCGCGTCCGGCCATCAGTTTCACCGTGGATTCTCCTATGAACCCACCGTCCCGTATTTTATCGGATATTAACGGGGCCTCTGTATGTATGCGTGCGTGCGTGCGTGTCACTGTAGGAAAAAGCGCAAAGCGCAGACCACGCGACCGTCCGCGAGTTTAATTATCTAATGAATCAAAAAATTCGTTGCGAACGCGGGCCCGCGCCGGTATCCTTTAATCAACGGAGAAACGAACGCGGGGCGGGGCGGGCCGATGTGTCGCCGGGCCGCGAGAGAGAAACGAGCGTACAATTTAATCACTTAAATGAGATTCCGCGGGCCACGGGAGCGCGCGCGAGCGCCTCGCTTGTTTTCATTTCGTCGACGCCGTCACGGTGGAACACTGACACGGCGGGAAGGAAACGAAGCGGCGAGAGAGAGAGAGAGAGAGAGAGAGAGAGAGAGAGAGAAAGAACTAGAGACATAGTTAGACGGAGGAGACGAAGATGGAGAAAGAGAAGAAAAGTTGGATGAAGTGCAAGACTACTCTTAACTATTATATCGGCAACGTTGCTTGGTCGGCTTTATTATCATATCGGCAACACTGCTTCGCTATCTCTATTTACTATATCGGCAACGCTGCTTAGATAATTTTACTATTGTAACGGCAACACTGCTTCGCTATCTCTATTTACTATATCGGCAACGCTGCTTAGATAATTTTACTATTGTATCGGCAACACTGCCTCGCTTTCTCTATTTGCTATATCGGCAACACTGCTTAGGTAATATTACTATGATATTGACAACACTCCCTCGCTTTCTCTATTTACTATATTGGCAACGCTGCTTAGATAATTTTACTATTGTATCGGCAACACTGTCTCGCTTTCTCCATTTGCTATATCGGCAACGTTGCTTAGGTAATATTACTATGGTATTGGCAACACTCCCTCGCTTACTCTATTTACTATATCGGCAACGTTGTTTAGGTAATATTACTATTGTATCGACAACACTGCTTGGCAAACTCTATTACTGTATCGGCAACACTGCTTGGCTATTTCTATTACTATATTGGCAACACTGCTTTGGCTGTCGCTACTATTGCATTGGCAACATTGCTTGGCTAATTCTACGATCTTATCGGCAACATTGCTTGGATAACTTTACTATTGTATCGGCAACACTGCTTGTCTATCTCTATTACTACATCGGCAACACCGCTTCATTATGTCTATTAGTACATCGGCAACACCGCTTCATTATATCTATTAGTACATCGGCAATACTGCTTGGCTACTTTTACTTTTGTATCGGCAACATTGTTTGGATACCTCTATTATCGTATTGGCAACAACGCCTGGCAATTTCAATTACACTATCGAGAACACTGCTTAACTATTTCTATTACTATATCGGCAACACTGTTCGGATTACCTCTGCTATCGTATCGGCAACACTGCTCGGAAATTTCTATTACTATTATACATCGGCAATACTGCCTATACTACCTGGCTATCACTATTGCAATATCGGCAACACTGGCGCAACAATCTGCTCGAGTATTTAGAGTTAAAATGAACTCTACCAACGCTGGAAAAAAGGGGAAACGTTTCCACGAATTGGACGAAGAACGAGTTACCGAAAAAAACCGCTCTCGAAGCCGACGCGCGTCGATAAGAGAAACGCGTTACAGGATCGATCGCAGTGTTTGCGGCACGAAAATAAAAAAAAGAGCCAGCGATCGAAGCTCGGTAGGCGACGGTGCCGCGCGGTGTGTCCCCGCGCTCGCCCGTTTCCATGTAGGCCGGCCGCGCGCCGATCAATTACGTTCTGCCTTAATTGGTCGTTTAATTAAGAGTCGTCGCGAGCCGCGGCCCGAACAGCGCCGTCACGCGACGATCCGTTCCACCGAAATATTCCCCGGGAGGAGGTCGGCCTGTCCTGATTCCGGCAGGCGGCGGTGACGCGGGACGAACGACGCGGCACGACGCGTCGCGGCGCTCGTCAACCGGTCGCGCGCGGTCGCCCGCACAAAGGAGCCGAGGCCGCCGACAGTTGGATTCGTTGACTAATTAAGCCCCTTCACGCTGTAATTAGCCACGCGTCATCCCCGATACCCTCCCCCCTCTATCTCTCTCGCTCTCTCTCCCGTATGGCAGCGCCCACCCCCCCTCCCACAGATTCTTTCGTCGGAAGATAAATGCACGCGAGCACCGTCGACGCGGCCGCGTCGGACAGACGCGCTCCCCGGGTCTGTCAGGCCCGTTATCAGCGGCACGCGGCACGACGCCGCGGATTAATCCGCGGAAATTGTGCGAGCGTCTATCGATTTCCTCCCGGCTCGCGCTTTCCTCCCTTTCTTCTTCAAAAACTATCGAACTTACAGAAAAATGTTTCGAACGGAAGTTGCTCGTTTCTTCACGTAGAATACGATTCCGATATTAGAAGTACAGGTTCGCGATGAGAAACACGGGGTGACCTTGAAATGACCTTGACAACGCTGACGTATTGAAAAACTAGCAATGCCATCTTACTCCCCGCTCAAAATAGTGAAGCACACGGGTCAGTTATTTTTTTTTAAATCACGTGTCTACGGGATTTTTTACGATCTCAAATGGGACACCCGGTATATATTGATCGTTGGTACCGCGAGCTCTTGATTAATTAATAGAGTGAAGTGATCTCGATGAGAAAAAATAATTATGTGTCAACCAGGTGCTGTCGGTGCAGCTGGAGTGATTTTTATGAAATTCAAATGTAAATAATTGTCTATCGATCTACCGACACGAATCCCGGGGCACAGTCCTCGTGGAACCGTTCTTAATCTCTGTCGAGTAGCTCCCAAGATTGTTGACGCGCTCTCCGCACAAAGCATTCCGTGTTGCACGACGGTAACCGGTCTGATGAAAAGCCCAATTGACAGCGTCGCGGAGGCCGAAGCAGCCGCGAAAGCCAGTCCGCGACGCGGCGATTCCTTTCAATTTTTCTAAATGATCTCGTCATTCTATTGCAATCTAATATACCCTGACTTAAAGTAGACAATTCCAGTTTTCATTTAAGCTAAGTTGCATCGAAATCTCTCTACGGAAACGTATCTCGAAATTTATCTGAACTTTTCCTTTGAAATCTTGTAAGGTCCATGATGTCAAAAGTCGATTGCTTTCAATTTTTCAAAATGATCTCGTCATTCTGTTGCAATATAATTTACCCTGTCTTAAAGCAGACACTTTCAATTTTCATTTGAGTCGAGTTGCATTGAAATTGCTCCGCGGGAACAAATCTCAAAATTTATCTGAACTTTTCCTTTGAAATCTTGTAAGGTCCATGATGTCAAAGGTTGATTGCTTTCAATTTTTCAAAATGATCTCGTCATTCTATCGCAATCTAATCTACCCTATCTTAAAGCAGACACTTTCAACTTTCATTTGAGTCGAGTTGCATTGAGATTGGTTCACGGTGACAAATCTCGAAATTTGTCTGAACTTTTTCTTTCAAATCTTGTAAGGTCCATGATGTCAGAGGTTGATTGCTTTCAATTTTTCAAAATGATCTCGTCATTCTATCGCAATATAATCTACCCTGTCTTAAAGCAGATACTTTTAGCTTTCATTTGAGCCAAATTGCATAGAAATAGCCCTACGAGAATGTATTTCAAAATTTATCTAAACTTTTCCTTTCAACGTGGCTTCGTTCTCTAGATATCAACGAGAAACGAGGAGCTGGGAGGACTGGCCCTCGGCCGAGCGCCCGCCGCTATGACTCATCGCGGCGACAGCAGCGTGCGCGGCGCGCCATTGGTCGCGAGATTCTCGGGCCTGGCGACAAGGCATGTTCCGATTGGTCCCCGCGTTTTTCGTCGATATCTTGAGAACGGCGCGTCGGAGAAAATTTTTGCAAAGGAAACATTTGCTCCAAATCGCCGAAGGAATCGCCTCGTACCTACGGACTCGGGTCCAGATGGACCCGGGCTCCGCCGTACAAGAGAAAATCGGCGCAACTGGCCTAAATAGCGACGAAGAGCTTCTCGTTCCGAAATGTCAACGCGTCTCCAGAGTGGCGAATCTTATAGCGGCGCTCGTATCGAGCGTAGCGGGAGGATTCCGCGAGGAGAGCGCGCGACCCCGTGTACCTTCGCTTTCAATAAATCGCGAGATAAAAAGAATCTTTTTCGAAGGTTTTCATTTGACCCGCCCCAGTAAGTTTGTAGGTCACCGTGGAACGCTTCGGCGACCGAATGCGGACGAGTCGGCGCCTTTTTTCCTATATGACAAGGCCTGCCGGGAGAGTTTATAGCCCGCTTTTCAGTTCTAATTCCGAGGGTCCATAAAATCCAACAAACCGGCTCGGGTCCCTGGGTGACGCGTGTGTTCAGGAGGACGGGAGGGGGGGACAAACGCGCACGCGGTTATTTAGGGAGCAGAAAACGAGATAGAGCGAGCGGGAGAAACAGAGAGAGAGAGAGAGAGAGAGAGAGAGAGAGAGAGAGAGAGAGCAAAGCGTCCGCCTTCATCTCCCGGAAACTTTTTTTTTCTGTTTAACTTCACAACGCCGCGACGGGGCGGCCGCAATCGGGCCGGCTATGTACGGTTCGCCACATCAAACAGACGAGTGCCCTTTGAAGATGAAAAGCTCGCGTCGCACAACAATTTAATCTTCACGGTAATAGCGAATGGGGCCGGGCATCCGCGCAACGCAGTTTACGGAACTCTCCGGAGGCTCTCTTCGTTTCTATGGCAAAGAGAAAGACCGGCGGGCGCGGAGCCGAACCGGTGCCCGAAGGGAGGAAGCGGGGGGCCGTCGACGGGACCGAGTTCCGGTGCCCGGCCGCCGACCGAGCCAACCAGGGGGAGGACAAACGAGCAAACGAACACGCCGTATCACATAATTAGGCACGCCTGCCGACGACGTAACAAAGTTTGACGAGAGACCAGAAACTTTTTTTTTTATCCCGGACCGGACCCGTCGCTTTCGGCGACGATACGCGGGGCCGGTTTTTATTCAGAGGGGCCTCACTTCGAGTTCTTTACTTTTGGAGGTGCAATTCCTAATTTATGGATGACTGGGTTCTAAGTTATCATGGTGCAATTTTTAATTTTTAATTTATTATTTGGGACTGATTCCGCAATTTTTGGGGCCTTGGTTCCAATTTCTACTTTTTCGGGGCCTAATTTTTAAGTTCAGGATATTTCAATTCCAATTGTATTGTGTTCCTAATTTATAGAAGATCGGGTTCTAAGTTATCAAGGTGCAATTTCTATATAATTCGTAATTTATTATTTGAGACTGATTCCACAATTTTTGGGGACTTGGTTTCAATTTTTGCTTTCTCGAGGTTTAATTTTTAATTTCAAGATATTTCAATTCCAATTGTATTGTGATCCTTATTTATGGAAAATTGGGTTCTAAGTTATCGAGCTGCAATTTCTAATTCTTAATTTATCATCTGGGACTGATTCCTCAATTTCTGGGGCCTTGGCTCCAATTTTTACTTTCTCGAGGTCTAATATCTAATCTAAAGATATTTCAATTCCAATTGTATTGTGTTCCTAATTTATGGAAGATCGGGTTCTAAGTTATCAAGGTGCAATTTTTATAATTCTTAATTTATTATTTGAGACTGATTCCACAGTTTTTGGGGACTTGGTTTCAATTTTTACTTTCTCGAGGTTTAATTTTTAATTTCAAGATATTTCAATTCCAATTGTATTGTGATCCTAATTTATGGAAAATTGGGTTCTAAGTTATCGAGCTGCAATTTCTAATTCTTAATTTATCATCTGGGACTGATTCCTCAATTTCTGGGGCCTTGGCTCCAATTTTTACTTTCTCTCGAGGTCTAATTTCTAATCTAAAGATATTTTAATACCAATTGTATTGTGATCCTAATTTATGGAAAACTGGATTCTAAGTTATTGAGGTGCAATATCTATTTCCTAATTTATTATTTAGGTTTGATCCCTCAATCTCTGGTGCCGTGGCCCTAATTTCTCCCTTCTCGAAGTCCAATTTCTAATCTCAAGATATTTCAATTCCAATTTTATTGTACCACTTATGCTACTATTCGAAACAGGGATCACAATTGAGCGTAAGTTAAACAAGTGTACCGTACGCGGCCCGATTTCGTCGGATATTCGGGTCGCCGGGAACGTTTCGCGGGCGAGAGCGGTTTAAGAGAAAGGGCGGCGGAGGCTCGGCGGATGAACGGGTTGCAAAAGGCGTCGCGTAAGAGCACGGAAGCGGCGGCCGTGGAGCGCGAAGCGTGGCGGAAAAATTCTAGCGGAGAGGAAGTGGAACGAAAAAGAAGGGCGAAATAGTCGGTCTGTCAAGGTGAATTACTGCTACGAGAGGATCCGAAAAAGGTTTTTGCCGTGGCAGGGAACGAACGGGTCCGGAGGAACCAGATCCCGACCGGCTATGCTCGTAAATGGCAAGGTGTCATTAAAACGACGGAATGCGAGCAACGCGATGCTCGCCTTCACCCCCCCCCCCCCCACACACACGCGCGCGCGCGATAACAGTCCGGTTCACGCTCGGATCCGTTTTGCGCAACCTCGTCCCGACTGCTTCGACCGTTTACTTTTTCCACGGACGTATTATCCAGGCACCGCGAAACCGAGCCGGTCTTATCGTGAGATTAATCAAAGGAATCGAATGACGTCGGGATACCGAGCGTCCGGTTTCGCTTCGGAACAGTAGGGGAACATCGCAGATTACGCTACTCGGACACCGTTTTAGCTAATAATAGGGATATTGGAATTAATAGGGAATAATAAGTAATATAATGTAATTACGATGTAATGTAATGTAATGTTATGGTAATGTAATAGTAATGTAAAGGTAATGTAATGTAATGATAATATAATGTAACGGTAATGTAATGTAACGGTAATATAATGTAATGTAATATAATTTAATGTAATGTAATGTAATGTAATGTAATGGTAATGTAATGTAACGGTAATGTAATGTAACGGTAATGTAATGTAATGATAATATAATGTATTGGTAATATAATGTAATGGTAATATAATGTAATACTGATGCAATGTAATGCTAATGTAATGTAATCGTCATGTATTGTAATGTAATGTAATGGTAATGTAATGTAAGGTAATAATAATGATGTAATGTAATGTAATGATAATTATATAATGTAACGTAATGATAATTATATAATGTAACGTAATGATAACTATATAATGTATAATGGTATAATGAAATATAATGTAATGTAATGGTAATGTAACGTAATGTAACGTAATGTAACTGTAATGTAAATGGAATGGAATGTAGTATAAACATAATGTAAATGTAATATAACGTAAATATAATGTAAATGTAATGTAATGTAATATAATGTAAATGTAATGTAATGTAATGTAATATAATATATATTACAATAATATATGTTGTAATAATGTACCATAATAGATAAATATTATAAAATAAATAGGGAGTAATTGTGTGCGTCCGTGACTGATAAGTCGCGTTTCCAGGTCAACTTCTGCACCATTCTGTTACGGGAGCACGCGGCTCAGTAATCGGGTATCAAAGCCGGCTAACTTGTCGTCGGCATCCGTCTTCTACGGGTTAAAAACGAACCCGGGGATAAAACAACAATATCGGTGCCCGACACGGAGCGAAGTGTCTCGGAGCGATGCAATCTTCGAAGCACTCAACCCGCTTCCCTTTTTTAGCCAGTATTAACCCCAAACTGTCGGGAACGTCCCCGGAGGAGCAGCCTCCTTGTCGCGATAATTCGACGTAATGGAACGTCGACCGGGGCGCGGAAATCGGAGACACGATTTCCACGTAAATAATTTCGCGGTACGGCGAACGCGGTGCTCGTTGTTCTGGGACGGCGGCGTTGTTCATTGATCCGGTAAAAAAGAAATTAATCTGATCGTCGTGCAACAGTTCAAAAAGTATCGCTATTATAATTGTTTCGTGTGCACGGTTAATTGACTTTTTAAGGGTGAATTTAGAGGTTATGTCGGGACGTCCCAAAAATATCTCGCAATCCCGAAATGGGGGTTGCTGAGGTCATTTGAAAGTAACTTTCTCCTTAGTGAAAATGTTCTACGAGGCCCTGTTTACGAGTTATTAACGAAAAACGTACGAAGCCACGCCCCCGCTCTCTAATTGGCCCGCGTTTTATGCCGATTACTCGTAAACGGAGCCTCGTAGAAGATTTTCGCTAAGGAAAAAGTTGCTTCAAATGATCTCGGGAACCGGATTGCGAGGCTATTTTTGGATACCCTTGTACATACAACACGCCATCTATATACAACGTCATTCATATACAGCGCCGTCTACATAAAACGCCACCAATGCACATAAATAACCTTAAATTTCCGTGCAAACGTAGTACAGATTCGATTCGAACGGAAAGTCCAGAGCAAAATTAATCACAGCGATTATGATCACGTTTCGGGTCCGCGTCCGCGCGAGGTCGTCGGACAAATTCGGCCGGGGAATCGACGCGCCCCGCCGGCGTACTTTTCCGATAAAGTCCCGGGGGCTCCGGCGTGGATTCCGGCGGCTAGGTAAAATTGGTCGTTCCGTGTAACACCGTTTGATCGTGCGGCGGTTGTTAGCCGCGTGGAAGGATTACGGCCGCGAACGCTGTTCAGATATTGAACGAGCAGGTGAGACGGTCGTTGGAGTTCAACGACGGTCGTGGAGACCTCTCGGGAAACCACTCTGAAAGTTGGCAGGGCTCCCCGATATTAGGGCTAGAGGTGAAGCAGCCCTAACGTCTCCGTCCTCATTACGTGGGGTACGCACCCGGGGTACTTTGCGGCACTGGATCCTCCACCTAACGACCCTGTTCTTTTTTAATTAAACGCCGTACCCCCGCCGTGCCGCGTATGTATTATCATAATTAATGGGATCTGAAACGGATGGAACGGTCCCCACGGGGCCACTCTTCTCCCGACGTTCTCTCCCGTCTTCGCCGCTCGGAAATCGATTAATAATGTACCCCCGGGATCCGCCGCGTTCTTCGGCTGTGTTCATCCGCCGAATCGGCCTCTTGTCTCTCTCCCCCCTCTCTCACTCCCTCTCTCCCTCTCTCTCTCTCTCGCTCAAACGCTCTTCGAGCAGCCCTTGATTTTTCCGGGGATTATCCAATCCTGGACGCTTCATTCTTTTGGAAATGTTTAAGTTTGGCTCTTGGTTGTAAATTTTGTGAGCATAGGCTATGTTTAGGTTAGGTCTCTAGGTGAGGTCTAAGTTAGGTCTAACTTAGGTCTAAGTTAAGTCTTATGCCTAGTTCATTTTTTCGGGAATATTCAAGCTTGCTTCTTGATTGCAAATATTGCAAGTATAGACTAGGTTTGCGATAGGTCTATATTAGGTCTAATTTAAGTCAGAGTTAGGTCTAGATTAGGTCTAATTTAAGTCTTAGGTCTAGTTGAGCCTAGACTTGAGGTCTAAGTTAGATCTAACTTAGGTCTAAGTTAAGTCTTACGCCTAGTTCATTTTTTCGGGAATATTCGAGCTTCCTTCTTGACTGCAAATTTTACAAGTATAGGCTAGGTCTAGATTAGGTTTATATTAGGTCTAGGTTGGGTCTACTTAGGTCTACTAAGGGTCTACTGAATCCTGGAAACTTCATTCTTCTGGGAATATTTGAAGCTTGCTTCTTGTTTGCAAATTTTGCGAGTATAGGATAGGTCTAGATTAAGTCTAAGACTTAACCTAGACCTGAGGGTCTACTGAATCCTGGAAACTTCATTCTTTTGGGAATATTCAAGTTTCCTTCTTGTTTGCAAATTTTGTGAGTATTGGCTAGGTCTAGGTTAGGTCTATATTAGGTTTATATTAAGTCTACGTTAAGTCTAGGTTAGGTATAGTTATTCATGGACACTTCATCCTTTCTGGAATATTCAAGTGTGCCTCTTGTTTGCAAATTTTGTAAGTATAGGTTAGGTCTAGGTTAGGTCTAGATTAGTTCTAGGTTCAGTCTAAGTTAAATCTGTGTTGATCCCGTTTATCTAGGTCAACCCTGTCGAGCTAGGTTAGGTCTACGAACTAATTCTCTCGCATTCCTTGAATCTTTCCACTTTTAAATGCGCCTCTTCTCTTAATTATCACCAAATAATTAACGAAGCGTTCACCGGTTGAGGATACATTTCACCGAGTCGTCCGATCAACCGTATCTTCGCCAAAAAAATGTAACTGAAATTGTGAGTCCGCGGCGCATCTGCTAACGTGCGTCTTAAACCGCGCGCGTTCCTTATATCACATTTTCCCGGGGAGTGACACAGCGCGCGTTGTGCTCCATGATCAAGTTGGCGGCGCTGCGGCCCGTCGTAAAACTTGTATCTCCTCCGCCATAAGTTCAGGTCTGCGGGCGCGGGCACGCCGATGCTCGCATGTTCGCAAAAGCCGCTTTTGTTCGTTAACTACACGCGGAGCGTAACTCATAATTAGAAGTACCGCCGCAGACACGCTCAACGACCCCCGTTCGCGGTCAATATATGCTAATGCGTGCCATTAATACGTACGCAGAGCCGGCGGCGACGCGACGCCACGTACGAACGGGGGGCGTAAATTGTGTAAGGCTTCGCGTTCGAGCACGGGCCGCGCTTGACCGATTAAACCGGACGATGCCCGTGGTCGCGGGTCGACGGGGATCAAGGAATTAACCCCCCGCGCGCTCGCAGAGAGTATCTTAGACCGCGCGGATACCGTCGACGAAAAGCTCGGCGCGCGCCGATCAGAAAATCGATTCGTGGACAATTCATTTCGCAGGAAAGTGATATGCTTTTCAAAGTCATGGAAATTTGGAAATTTATATTTCGACCCATTAGAATTCTGTAACAGCGAATATATTACATTGTAACAGCATTTTTCTTGCTCTGTAGAAGAACTGCGCGAATTCTAGTAAACTATGAAGCAAACGATTCCTGACGCGATTCCAAGCAACTTTTTCCTTTGCGAAATTCTTCTCGGACGCTCCGTTCACGAGATATCAGCGAAAAACGCGGGCCAATCGGAGCGCGTTGTTCTCAGGCGCTGGGGCCGCGCGGCCAATGGCGCGCCGTTCTCGCTGCCGCTACCGCGATGAGTCATCACGCAACATCGGGACGCTAGTGTTCCCTAAACCGTTTTTCGTTAATAACTCGTGAACGAAGCCTGGTAGAAGATTTCCGCAAAGGAGAAAATTGTTTCAAATCGTCCGAGAAATCTGCTCCACCGCGCTAAAATATTTTCGGAAGTGACGGGAGTACTAGGACGCGTTCGAATTAGTCGCCGCACGTTCTCGGCCAGTCTGTAAGAAAGGATTCTCCACCAAAATCCTCAGGGTACGCCTTCCAACCGGAATGCAGCTATGTCCGGTGGGAAGTATCGCGAAAGTCCGGACGAGTTTGCCGAAGAAACTGGCCGTCGCCCCTCGAAACTGACCTAATTACCGGCTGAAGATTACCGAGCAGCTTAAACTTCTCGCGTTCTTTTTGCCCGAACTGAAAGTAGCCCGTCAGACGTGACGGATCGAACCCGCTCTCGTCGCGACTACATGGAGATACCAACATCTCTCTCTCTCTCTCTCTCTCTCTCTCGCTCTCTCTGAATCGTTGTCTCTCCCTCGCTCCCTCCCTATTTCTCCCCGAGTCTCCCCGGCTCCGTCATTATAAATTCCACCTATGCCGCTCCCCGCCAGGGCCGCCGTCAGGTAATTCTACGCTCCGGTCGATAGAGTCTTCCGCGACTTCGGGAGTAATTACGAGCGACGCACCTAAACACCACCCACGATCGCCCACGCTCCCTCGCGCACCGGGGATGACGGTGATTCTACGTGCCTCGCATCGGCGCAAGAAAAGCAGAACGCGGGGGCGACGGCGGCGGCGGGGACGTGTCATAAAAGTGAACGGTGAATAGGCATTGAGAGATCGTGCGAACGCCGCCAGTTAATCTCTGCCCGGCACGTCATCGCGCCGCGCTTCCCAGAGCTTCCCAGGGCTTCGCGGCGGAGCTTCGCGTAGACGGCTACATCACAATTACGTTATTTCAATGGCAGCCGTGATATTATTTCGGAACGGCGACGAGCGGGAAATTGTGCGGCTCGAAGCAGCGAACAGTTTTTGCACGATTTATTGTGTCTGGATCCGGGGATTTTCTTGCGGAAATCGGTTTAACGAACATTTCTCGTGCTGATTAGGTTTCTGGGAGGGGGACGAAGGACTGAGCCTAGTGTCAGAGATCGGAAGATGAATATAATAATATGTGATAAATACGATAAATATGTTAATATATGATGAATATGACAAATATGATAATATAAGATGAATATAATAATATATGATGAATATGGCAAATATGATAATATATGATGAATATGATAATATAAGATGAATGTGATAATACATGACAAATATGATAAATATAATTAATATGATGAATATGATAACATACGATGAATATGACTTATATGGTGAGAATAATAAATATGGTGAATAAGATAAATATGATGAATATGATAAATATGATAAATGTGATAAATATGATCAATACGATAAATATCATGAACATGATAAAAATGATGAATATGATAAATATAACAAATACAATATACTAAATGCAATAGATATAATCAATATAATAAATAAAACAAATGTAATAAATATGTCACCAATAAATAGAACGTAATAAAATTGAAATAAAAGTAATTACATCGTGCAGAATCGTCGGGATCAATAACCAATTAATGCCTAATGAGTTGAAAGCACTCGCCGAGGATTTTAGAGAAGCTCGCGAACGGGATATCTAGAAATCGTCCGGTTCTTTCTCGCAGTGAATTGTTTTTAATTGGCCGGCATATGCGTAGAAATTTCTGGGAAATATCGTTTCGGTTTCAATATTCCATCGATTGAGGTCAGAGCAGCGGCAGCGGTAGCAGCGGCACTTGATACGTACAGTTGATTTTTCTGAAAAAGAGGGTTATATCGCGCGCGCGGCCCGCGTTTAATCATTCTGAATTTTCATGCTTACATATACCCCCGGCGATCTACATACAGGAACAACGAAGCTTTTTAATGGTTGTTTAATTGCCCGGCGAAACGTTTAAATTACTAAAGCCGCCGATGCAATTCCCTCAATGAACCATTTTGTTACGCTGGCTGCCGCCGCTTTTAGAACGCTTATTTATGAATTATAAATCGCAAAGGAATTATCGGTCCACGGTTGAAACTCTCTCTCTCTCTCTCTCTCTCTCTCTCTCTCTCTCTCCTCGCGCGTTTCAAAGGGCTTGTGTGAGTACGTGCGCGCGTTCGCACGCGCGCGCGCGTACGAGCTTACCTTTATTATATTATGCTTTAATTAATTCCTGTATTGCCTATTTCCGTGGATTATACGCCGTTTCGACTACGACGCGACAATCGGCTCGGAAATGTTCAACTGACGAGTTGTTACGAATGATCGTCAGGAAAATTGCTGTCAAATGAACTTGCGCGGGCCGATACGGGCTTCGTTGCTCTACCTATTTGATAAATAAATAAAAATTGTCGTAATTGAACAAGCACCGAGTTCCCAATTCTAATTGTTCATTTAAGGATCGCTAAAATCGTCGAACTGCCTCGGAGACGCGAGAAGATCTAATTTATTTAATGCAGTTTCTATTGCAGTATTTGCTCCGATAATGTGTTGTAAATAATTTATTGTTCGTTACCATTTCGTGGGGTTCGTTTAATTGTGAAATAAAATTAGTTGACGATCATAGATGCTGCATTAATAACGTCCTGCACGAAGAGTCCACGAAAGCTGACTGATGTAAAGATATGATGAATAGAATGAATACGATGAATAGGATGAATACGATGAATATGATAATATATGGTGAATATAATGAATATGACGAATATGATAATATATGATGAAAATGGTAATATATGTTGAATCTGATAGGTATGATAAATATGGTAAATATGAGGAGTATGATAAATATAATAAATATAATAAATATGATGAATATGACAGTACATATGATAAATATAATAAATATGATGAATATGACAGTACATATGATAAATATAATAAACATGATGAATATGATGAATATGATAAATATAATAAATATGATGAATATGATTGATAAAAGAGTCACTGATTTCTGAAACGCGATAACTTTTTCAAACTAGCCTACGTCGCTTTACCAACGCAGTATTCCGCCGGACAGATTAATTAGTCAGAATATTCGCGTCGCGATCGTCCCGCTCGCGGTGTCTGAAACGTATCGGCCGGGCCATCTCCTGGGAATCGGTCTCCGCCGCGCGTTATATTCCCGGTGGACGAACGCCAATAGCGTCGCCTGCCCACGCACGTCGCGGCAACACACGCGCGCCCGCTTGTATTTCACTGGCGAGACCGTTGGGGGGGGGGGGGGAGAGAGGCGGTGTGCAAGCTCGAACGCCGGTCGTTGAAGGCATCTGGCTGGCGCGTGAATTATCGCGCGTCGAACGACTTATTGCTTATTATGAATCCGCCCACGCGGAACGTGCGCGCACTTCGAGAGGACCATCGGGATCGCGACGATGCGGCGGAGAAAAAAAGAAACGAGCGCAGTGAAATCCAGTTTCTAGTTTAGATCCGCGCGCGAAATCTCTGCGGCGACGATCGACGACTCTGCGACCGAAATATGACGGCGTACAAAGGGATTCGAGAGCCCCAGGATACGTGGCCGGGGATTACCAGCTACAGATCCTGGATTTAGATTAGCTCCACCTAAATTCTGGCGAGCCGTTCTCCCCCACCCCCCTCCCCCAGGAATCGTAGAAAGCCGAGATTAAACGAGATTTAACTTAATTTAACGCTGGAGGAATCCTGTCCGAAGACCGCGACGAAAATATCGCTGCCGAAATTCGGGAGCAGGCCGTCTCTCTCTCTCTCTCTCTCTCTCTCTCTCTCTCTCTCTGTCTCCCTCTGTGGGAATCGACTCGGTTCGGCGAACCGAGGTCGAATATATCGCCCGGAGCCCGGCTACGGTTCCTCCCGAAGGACTCAAATAGCCCGTCGCGATCGATCATAAGCAGAGATTAGACTAAACACGCCCCCAGGTTATGTATAGTCGGAGTTGTCCCGTCGTAAAGGGAATAGGGAGATTCCTCGGGCAATTTCGAGCAACTTTCGTCTTTGCGGGAATCTTCTGCGAGGCTTCGTTAACGAGATATCGACGAAAAACGAGCAGCAGGACGACCGGTCCGCGGGCGAGCGGTCGCCGTCGCTGCGATGACTCATCGCGCGGCAGCGAGCGCGGCGCGCCATTGGCCGCGAGACCCGTGGGTCCGCGACCGGTGCGCGCTGATTGGTCCGTGTTTTTCGCTGATATCTCGTGAACGGAGCACCGGAGAAGAATTTCGCAAAGGAGAAAGTTGCTCCAAATCGTCCAAGGAATCTCTTCGCGGTCCTAGAAAATTTTCCAAGTGTTCTGAGGCACCATATACAGCGGATCTAAAGTAACGAGTCACGGTTAATAATTATCGGTTACGTAACACTCGCACGCTACGCGCGTCTCGACAAGATCTCGACTCGGACAAGCTAATCCCGACTAACGACTGGTCCGTGACGCGTCGTAAGTTCGGCCGACGGGCGATTTACGCGGGAACGAAGCGGGGCCCGTGGCGCGAGGGTTCCCGCTTGACCCCTGGCTTCCCCGGGACCCCGGCCCTTCACGATTTTGCTTTACGACCGGGCCCGGTCCGTGTTCCATCGACGTCCAAACAGCCCGCTTAAAACACATAGCCCCGCGCCGCCGCGATGCGTGGCCGGCGTTATTTACGGCCGGATATAATGGGATGTCGGTTACTAATGAGCCCCTCGACGTAACGCTGCGAAACGGCCGCCGCTCTTACGGAAAACATCGCGGTACACGGCGGCGCGGCGGTGCTGATGTAACGATCGCCTCGAAGGAAAACCACTTGTACGTATCTCCCGAGCCGAGACAGAGATACACCGGCCCGGGTATGGGTTACGTGCACGCGCGCGTTCACGGGTCGATGGATTAAAGCGATGACCCAACTGCCTAACGGGCCGGAACGAAGCTATTGTGTCTTTTTCTACTAAATCTGCTGGCCTCCTGTGTTTCTTTCGCGGATGCTACCGCTGCATGCACGCGTCCCCGCCCGCCCCGGTCTAGCCGCCGATTCCAATGGACTGCAATCGCGCCGAGCCGTCGAACGCGTGAGAGGGCATTGTTCAACTACAAAGTGGTCTCCAGGCAGCGACGGACAGCCGCCGCCGTTTAATTCGTCGCCACGGAAACGCCGAAATCGTGTGATCTTTGGAATTTTAGGGTCACGTGATCGGGAAAGGTTCGACGATTTTTGGGGATGCTGTTGGCGAGCGTTCTGCTTTCGAGACGCTCCGTCATTATTTAAATATAATAATGTAATGTATTTATATATTTATTTGTATATCTTTATTCCATTCTTGATATTGTTAATTATTTATATTTTTATTTGATGTAATGTATGTGTCATAGTTTCGACGAAACAGAATATGTGAGATCGGATGATTTAATCAGTTAGCTGTGTTTGACGAGTATACTTGTCAGAGAGAGGTAGCAATATTTTGTGACGAGTATACTCGTCGCGCGTAAAAATAGAAACCATTGACTATATTTAATCAGTTAGCTGTGTTTGACGAGTATATTCGTCACGGAGAAGTGATAATATTTTGTGACGAGTATACTCGTCGCATGTAAAAAGTAGCAACCATTGGCTATATTTAACCAGTTAGCTTTCTCTGACGAGTATACTCGAAGCGGCAGTATTTTGTATCATGACGAGTATACTCGTCATAGCGAAATGAGTATTTTGTATCACGACGAGTATACTCGTCTTGCATAAAAAATAGCGACCACTGATTATACATAACCAATTAACTATGTTCGACGAGTATACTCGTCGTAAGTATAGTCACGGAGAAGTGGTAGCACGTGGTATCACGTGACGAACTAACGACCCACGTGACGTACCATCGAGCGCGGGAACATAGTGGCCGGAATAAAAACAACGGAGCGATGAATGCGGCCGCCAATGACAAGCGAACGTGCGATGACTCTTGTAAATCACGTCGTGAGAGGTGGTTCCCTGGGTTCTAACGAGCCGCGGCCGGCCGGCTAAGTGCAATAAATAGCCGGGAATTTTTCGAGCCGGTAATTAGTTCCGGGCGTGAAGTATTGGCGAGACGCTGCCCGCTGAGGAGGGGGGGGGGGGGGGACAATGCTCGCGCGTACACGCGAAGGATGATAAAACAGGGACGACGTGATCGGGTGTTGGGATGGAGGGGGGAGGGTAGAGCGTGCTCGCGCGCGCAACACACCATCAACCGGTCTGGTCCGCGGCAGATCGGTCCGGCCAGCCAGCCAGCGTTACACCTCGGGGGAGTTAAAAATGTTCCATAAATCACATTACGATGAGAAATGTCCGGCGCGCCGTCCGCGTATAACGTTTCAGCGGCGCGTACCGGCGACCGGGTTTTCCACGTCGATTTTGATGAAAACTGCTCATCCGGGGATCGCGTTCCCGTCGATAAGGACCGCGCCGGCGAGCCGACACCATCGACAGCCATTAAGCAATCGATACTCCACTTCGCCGAGCGTTTTCTCTTTTTTTTTTGCTCCTCCGCCTCTCCTGTTAATAAGACGGGCGGATTCCCGCGCGCGCACCGTGATAAATCCGAACGTCCGTGTACGCCGTGCGCGCCGCTGGCTATAAATCGCGGGGCCATCGTCCGAGTCCACTGGCAAAGAGACTCCGGAACGTCCTACGGGGAGCCGCAAGCCGCGGCTGTGCGCGCCGCTTGCCACCTGCGCCGGTGCATTCGACGTTGACGCGATCGGCTGTGCCAATTTTCGTCTGGCACGAAAATTGTTGTCAACGTTGTCTCGAACAACTCGAAAATGTATCTTTACACAATGAATAATCGTCAATTAAAAAGATCAACGACAGGTTCCATCAGTTCGACGGGTTCCGTAAATCCAGCGTTAACCTCTGCGCAACGAATGCAATGACCCACTCGCGTCCATCGTGCGATGCTGGCTCGCCGGCGAGTGGCCGGCCGGGACAGCGGTCGCTCAGCGTCTGACGGCGCCCGGGCTCCAGCGATGAGTCATCGCTTAGTCAGCCGGCGTCCCGCGCTGATCGGGCGCTAGCGGCGTAGCGCGGCAGCGCGATCGCGACAGGCGACACCGCGGCGATCAGACGTCCGCGCTCGGTCCTCCGAGCGTATCGCGGTGTCTGCCGTTCGTAGAGCAGCATTTTCGCGCTGTCAGCTCCGCATCGAGCGTAAGCGACGCGCGTACAAGCTGCAAGATGCTCGGCGAGTGCGTGCGACGAAATCGGTGGGTAACACGGAACAACGGCAGCGATTTATCCCCGCGCAAATCGTTGAACCAACGTTGTTACGGTGCAACCGTGTTGGAGCGTAAAGGTGCAGTAATTGCGCACGGGTGTAAGGGCGTAACGGTGGCCTCTATCTCGGCCGTCTCCCGCCGGCTTATCTGCCGCGTCCGCGGGGATGAAATTCCTCCTCTCGTCAGCGCGCCGGTAGGATTTCCCAGAAATTACTGCATAACATAAATCTTGGCCCTGGTAACCGGCAACGGGGATCCTTGCCACTCTTAATTACGTTCTTTTTTTCTGCGGCCGCGCCCATTACGTCCAGCCATTAAGTCCGTCAAGTTAAGTAGCGCCGTGATACCCCGGCTCGCCCTCGCTCTAATGTACGCATAATATATACGTGTATATGTGTATGTACATATATATACATATACATATATACCGGGGCGCTTGTCGTCGCCACCGCCTCATCCCTTTCTCAGAGCCCCGTCTTCTCATTCTGGCCGCTGCGCCCCCTCCCCCTTCACGCCGTCTTTCTCACACGTTTTTCCCAGCTAGAGCACCGTCGCTCTTTCCCCCTCCCCGCCGCCATCATCCTTTTCTCCCGTTTCCTTTTCTTCCTTCGCCTTTCCCCCGCCTCCCCCCTCCACTGTTTCTAGCACGGCCACCGTGTAGACCAGCGCCACTTGCTTGCCGCATCCGACGCCGCTAGAGCGGGCTTAATTATATTTTATCGCAGCCTCGTCGCGCTTATTTAAATTTAAATCGAGCGCGGCCCGCGGCCGGCAACGGCGTCGCGTACACCGGCCCTTCGTTGCCGCGATGCTTTACTAACGACGCTCCGCCAGAGAACCGCCGACCGCCGACCACCGAGGCCGCCACACCGGCTCTCTCTCTCTCTCCCTCTCTCACTCTCTCTCTCTCTCTCTGTCGGTGGTTTGCGATCGTGTTGGTGGCGGTTAACCGTCGCCGCTTTCTCGTCCCCGTCGTTCGGCCGGGCGACACCGGCGACGAAAAAGAGGAAGCGGCGGGCCGAGTTACAGCGCGAACATGTTCGCCGTTGTCGAACGTTGTCTTCGGATTAGATTTTCGGCGAAGAGTTCGTGCGACCAGTAATCGATCCGTTAGTGTAGGGCGCGGTGAAACGACGGGGATGGCGGGAGCGGTTGGTATTTTCAAACTTTTATGGTATTTACGAGAGGATCATGATTCTAATTTGAATTGCGGAGTGAAGAGTGTTATAATTGAAATATAACCATGGCATAATCCAAACCTAAGCCTGGTCTAATCCGGATCTAAGTCAGGGTTAATCAAGATTTAAGTCAGGCAAAATCCAAATTTAAGTCCAGAATTTAGACCCAGATTTAAGTCAGGCTTAACCCCGATTTAAGTCAGGCCAAACCCGGATCTAAGTCTGGCCTTACCCAGATCTAAGCCAGACCTAACTCGAATCTAAGCCTGGTCTAACTCAAATCAAAGCCTGGCCTAACTTAGATATAAGTCTGGTTTAAACCGCATCTAAGCCTGGCCTAACCCAGATATAAACCTGGCGTAGCCTAGATTTAAGTTTGCCCTAAAACGAATCTAACCCAGGTCTAAGCCAGATCTAAGCCTGACCTATTTTAGATCAAAACCTAGCCTAACCCAGATTTAAGGCCGGCCTAACTCAGATCTAAAATCTGGCCTAACCCAGATCTAAACCTCGCCTAACCTAGAACTAAACCAGGCCTAACCCAAATCTAAGCCCGACCTATTCCAGTTCAAAGTCTGGCTTAACTCAGATTAAAGCCTGGCCCAACTCAGTTCTAAAACCTGGCTTAACCCAAATCTAAAACCTGGCTTAACCCAGATCTAAAACCTGGTAACCCAGATCTAAACCTGACCTAACCCAAATCTAAACCAGGCCCAACACAAACTGAATCCAAACGAAGGCTGTCTCGACGTTGGGGAACGAGGGTCGACGGAACTGTGTTGAAACCGTTGCGAAAAAAGGGCGAGCCTCGGTTCGATTTTCATGCGGGCTTTGTCGCGTTGGTCGGCCCGGCCGGATCGTGTCTTTTTAGCGCAGCGTAATGAAAGAGATCCTCATCAAGGTTGGACCGTTTTGTTTACCCGGCGGGATCCTTTAAATCCTCGCGGCCCGGCCGCGCAGCCGGAAGGAAAAGAAGCGGCGGAGGTTCGTTCAATTTCCCGAGCCCTCTCCTCAGAGAGAGAGAGAGAGAGAGAGAGAGAGAGAGAGAGAGAGAGAGAGAGCCGGTCCCCGAGGCTCAATTAAACCGTGGAAAGGTTCTTGCGCTGTTTTCGAATTATCCGCGTGAATTTATTACGACCTAGGCGTATAAAAGGCCGCGCGGGACGAAACGGGGATCCCGGTTGGGCGGGGACAAAAATGACGGAACGGATGACGACGTCGGCGCGGGAATATCAAGTTGTTCGCGGTCGAGAGCGCTGCGGCCCGGCTCCTTCGGCCCAGTCGCGACAAATGGAAATGTAACAACATTAGCTGCTCCGGCAAGAACCGCGAACGAGGAAATGCATACATTACCGGAGTGAGGGGGGGGGGGCTAGAACTATGCCGGTTGAACAAATATAGGCATCGCGAAATATTACGCGCGGTCGTGTTTTATTTACGCGCCGGGCGTGTCCCTCGGGACCGTGTAATAAACGCTGAGCGCCGTGACATCATTTCAGGAGAGCCGCGGAGGTAACAAGAAACCCCCTCGCGGCCCGTTTATGCCCTGGGCGATAAACCAAAAGCGGGCGAACATGTCAACCACCTAACGCCGCTCCTCGGGCTGGAATCCCATTCTTCTGGCCAAAAGTCGTCCCCCGGCCTTGCCTCGAGGTTCAAGGTTAAGCTTGAGGTTTAAGGGTATCGCGAAAATGGAAATACGGGTTCCCGAGATCATTTGAAGCAACTTTTTTCTTTGCGCGAATGTTCTACGAGGCTCCGTTTACGAACTATCGATGAAAAACGTGTGGCGCCACGCCCCTGCTCGTCATCGCTCCGCCCTCGCTCGCCGATTGGCCGATGTTCCTTCGAGGATATCTCGTAAACGGAGCCTCGTGGAAGATTTTCGCAAAGGGAAAAGTTGCTTCTAATTATCTCAGGAACCTCTCCGTTTCCGCGTCACGAGACATTTCTAGAACACAATGTGTATACATTCTACGAGCTTCTGAGAACAGAGGCGACCGGGGAAATAACGTATTCCACGCGACGGTGAGTCGTCGTCGTTGAGAACCGAACTCAAAAAGCAGAAATAATGGCGGGGCACGGTTCGGGTCGGCACTCGAATCAGCGCGGCGGATTTACAAATTAAGCTGCTCGGCGATGGAGGACGGGGCACAAAGGCGGCGGGGGCCAAAGAGAAAAGATGGGAAAATAAAGTCGCCTTCGAGGTTGTGGCAGCATTTCAATGAGCCTCGGCCCGGCGGTAATATCATCGGCCCCATTGTACCGCCGGCTCGTCTTATCTCGTCCCGAGCCTCTTATCTCGCGATTTCTTCGGTCCGTCCCAGCGAAACAATTATTATCTCGGCCGGTTCGATAATGCACTTTGAATATTCATCGTTCTCCCACCTTCGCGACGCGGCTCTTTAATTACGGCCACGTAATATTCATTGTCGAAAAGACCTCTACGGATTGAGAACAAGGTATGGTATCGCTTAGGAACTAACTAAACGACGAGAATACGACTGTTAATATATACAGGGTGTCCATAAATAAGTAGCGTTCGAAGTAACAGGTGAATGTGGTTGACGATGTGAACAAAAGTGTCAAATGTGTTTTTCATGGTTTTTTACGTAGAACGCGTTAACGCGAGAAACAAACTTTTGTACTGAACTTTTCAAGGTTATTCGAAGGTTATTTTAAGTGTTTTTAATGGAATGCTGTGTTGTAACCTGTTGCGTCGTGCCGCGTAGCAAGTTCTCTGATCATTTGGGAGTTTTATATTAATATTATACTGTATTAATATTACATTATATTAATATTTTTTTATAATAATGTAATACTATATTATATTAATATTGTATTGTATTAATATTATACTATATTAATATTATATTATATTAATATTACATTATATTAATATTGCATTATACCAATATTGTATTATATTCATATTTTATTATAATAATGTTCTACTATATTATATTAATATTGTATTATATTAATATTATATGATATTAATATTATACTATATTAATATTATATTATATTAATATTATACTATATATTAATATTATATTACACTATATTAATATTGTATTATATTATTGATGGACATTACAGATATCATTACTTATTAGTAGAGTCCTCCGGACCTCCGATCATCGCCAGAGGCCCCGAACCGACCGCGGGCCCGTCGGGCCCATCGACCCCCGGCCCTTCGCTTGCGATAGCGCAAGAAATCGGCGCGGCTGTTTAAAACAGTCGAAAATAACAACACCGGGGCTCGCGATTTCCTAGTCGTCGGCCAATAAAATGTCGAACGACGCACCCCCCCCCCCTCCCGCTGCGTTTCTCGCGCGTTTCTGAGAACACTGCGCGGCCGGGTGAGTAACGTCGACGGTCGGGCCAGCTCGGGCTCGTCCGAAGTGCTTTGTCTCACGGCGGCGCACGGTAATTTTCTAACAGCGCTGGAGTCTTCCTCGCGAAATAATTATCATCCTCGGGGCCGGAGTTAGGCGGTGGGCCGAGCGAGCGAGCGTTCGCTCGCCGTCGGAACGGTTATTAACGGACAATGCTCGAACGCGGCGGGCCGCGAGTGGGCTCACTCCGACGCGGGGATTAGCATAAAACCTTTCTCCGGCAGCGATCGCCGGGGCCCCGGGACCGACCTCTGCCGCGAGAGATCGCGCGCGCGCATTATGCCGTATTAATTCTCCGACGACGCAACCGTCAATTTCGTCCGCGGCCTTTTCCTTTTTTCTCCCTCTTTCTCTCTCTCTGCTTGCCTACGCGACAAAGATCGTTCTATTGAAATTAGGGTCAATCGCCGGAACCCAGCGCGACGACGGCCGACGTACGAGAATTATTGTCGCCGAGAACCGCCGTCGCCGCAGTCGAGGTCCGTGATGAACGGTTTCGACGGGTTCGCGCGATTAAATTATGCCGAGATCGAACGGGTCGATAGCCGTGTCCCTATCGGCCTACGTTGTTGTAATGAATCGTTACGGATTGACGCGTCCGTTCGCGCTTTTTGTTCCGGGTCTCCGGTGACCCCGATGCGCCGGTTCATACTCCTCGAGAATTGCTATGCTCGGTCGGAACGAAATGAAAGAGAAATTAAACGTACAGTGGGTAACGTTAATGTTAACGTAATAATAATAATAAAAAAATAATAATAATAATAATAATTAATAATAATAAAAATAATAAATAAGAAGAAGAAAAACAAGCAAAATAATAAGGAAAATAAGAAAAATAAGAAGGAAAATAAGGAAAATAAGAAGGAAAATAAGGAAAATAAGAAAAATAATAAGACAATTAATAAGAGAAATAAAAATAAGAAAAATAAGAAAAACGAGAAAAATAATAAGAAAAATAACAAAATCTAATTTAACAAGAATTAAATTTAATAATTAACATTAACAATTGAGTGTCAATTTAAAATCGAACAGAACGATTTTAATCGTTTCTCAGACGTTACTATCGAACTGTTTTATCAAACAACGGTCAACGAATTGCTCCGAAATCTTGCGATTCGTCACGGTGACGAGCAGAATACAAAATACGATAAGAAATAACAGTTTTTTAAACGCGTCTCGTTGATCCCAGCGATTTGATCAGCGGAACGAACGATCGTGATAAGAGGGAACGATTAAAATGTCGCAATTAGCGAGGAAACGGCGAAGAAGAGACGGGCGGCGATCGCTGGACGGAATTTGCCGAGCAGATAGAAGCGGCGTTAATTCACGGTTCGGAACGTATCCGCTCGAGGCTGTCGTCGCGGCGCGTCCAAGCAACGTTTCATTTATTAAAGCTCGTAGATAATAGCGCAAGCACGGTCCGCGATAAAGATTACGTTCGCGCGATTAAATGACGTCGGGAGTGCATGGAAATTATTTAAGTGCACATGCATCGCGCGCGGCGACCTGCGCCGGGATAATAACGTTCGCGGAGGGGGGGGGGGTAAAAAGCTTTCTAAAGTGGTTGTAGCCATACAAGTCCCGCTCGAAAAATTATTAAAATGAATACCGAGCCCGGTGGGCCGTGTAACGCGGCCGATTATTAAAGTTATAAATCTCACGATTACGCTCGGCACGCCGCCCCCCCCCCTTTCGTCCCGTAAACTATGCAAAGCTGTTCGTGACGGAACGGCTTGCGTCGGTTCGACGGATCTCAAATTTCGTCGTTCGAAACTCGTCGCATTAAATCTCGCCGATTTATACCGTGAATCAATAGCTTCGTTCAATGATATTAGTCAAGCCCTTGAAAAGAAAGATTCCTGAGACGATTTGGAGCAACTTTTTCCTTTACGAAAATGTCGGCGGAGGCTTCGTTTACGAGTTATTGACGAAAAACCGCGGGCCAATCAGTGCGCGAGGACAGGCGAGCAGGCGGCGCGGCGAGCGCGACAGCGGCCGCATGGGCGTGCAGCCGACCGTGCTCGCGCTCCGATTGGTCAGCGTTTTCTGCGAATAACTCGTCAACGAAGCCTCCGAGAACATTTTCGCAAGGGAAAAAGTTGCTTCAAATCGCCCGAGGAATCTCTCTTTCCAAGTGTTTGGAATATTTCGGTAAAAGTGATCAGAAAGCAGACACTGAATCAATATAACAATGTTAATATAAGTTAGGCATTTAATATCGTACAAATTATGTCGGACGACGTTGTACGACGGAATTATTGAAAAATTAAGTGTACCTTCTTTACCGGTCGATCTACCGTGTGCCCGTGAAAACAGTAACACGAGAAATGTCCGTGAACGTCGAAGATCGTCGATAGATCGGCGAGAAGAGTCACGGGGGTGCGATAAATTCCGGCTGGAAATTGTTACGATTAAATGAATCGAACTCGATAACACGCGAGCAAGCGAGCTAGCGAGCGAGCCGGAAATATTTGCCTCTATCGTTAAAATAATGAATCCGCCGCGGCGCGGCGGCGGTTGCCTGCGAGCGCGGCGGCCATGATTTATTGTTTTATCTCCGGGCAAACGCTATGCAATCTGTCCGACGAGGCTATCTATGAGTACCCCGTAGTAATCACCGACATCCATTCTGCTTAGTCAGCTCATCCGTCTCTATTTCTCCGGGGCCGCGCGTGATTGCCCGCTAAGATCTCCCGCTCATAGAAAATCCGCGCCGGCCGACATTTCCTGATCAGATTCGGCCTCTAATCCGCGGAAAAGTAGGGAGCCGGAAACGCCGCAGACCACCGCCGCGCCGCGGCAAACGCGCCGCAGGCGGGCCGGGGAGAGCCGCCGCGGAGATGGGTAACGAGCAGGTAATACGCGTGGCCACCGGGCATTCTCACGTCACCGGAAGTCAATAAGCCGGACGCGCGTATCGAACCGTTCGGATTCCCCTACGCGGACACGCTCGGGCTTCCGCGTTCCGCGGTGCCGGCCTGCATTGCGAAGGGCCACCCCTCGGACAACTGTATCCCTCGCGCCCACACCGAATTCCAGCGTCGACCTCGGCGTGATCCGAATTCCTCCCAACAAATTCAGATTTCCTGGCCATCCGACAAAAATTATCGCCCCCCCCCCCCTGTCCTCCGAATACCGCGATTCTGGGAAGTCTTTTGTACTGAGATTTAGAGAGCTTTGGATTCATAAGTCTCAAGATTTGTAGGTTTCTAGATTCCGCGAGGCTCTCGATTGATAAGGCCCATTTACAAAGCCTTGGGGATTGGTATGGGATTGAGATTTGTGAAGTCTTGGAGATTCGTGGGACCTTATATTTATAAAGGCTTAGTAATTCGTAAAATGCTAGATTTATAAATCCTTAATGATTCGTAAGGCCCCAGACTTGTAGAACCTTTCTGATTCGAAAGACCCTAAATCTGCAAAGTCTTAGAGATTTGTGAGTTTCTAGATTTATAAAATCATAGTGATTCGTAAGACCCTAAATCTGCAAAGTCATAGAGATTTGTGAGTCCGCAGATTTATAAAGTCACAGTGATTCGTAAAACCCTAGATTTATAAATCTTTAGCGATTCGTAAGGCCTCAGACTTATAGAACCTTTCTGATTCGTACGACACTAAATCTGCAAAGTCTTAGAGATTCGTGAGTCCCTAGATTTAAAAATCTTTAGCGATTCGTAAGGCCCCAGACTTATATAACGTTCCTGGATCATAAGAGCCGAGATCTACAGAGTCTTAATGATTCGTAAAACCCTAGATTTATAAATTCTTAGTGATTCGTAAGGCCCCAAATTTATAAAGCTTTTCTGACTCGTAAGACCTCAAATCTACAAGATCACAAAAATTCGTAAAGTCCTAGACTTATAAGTCCTCGTAGATTCGCGAGTTCCTAGATTTACAAAGCCTTAAAAATTCATAAGGCCCCGAACTTACAAAATCTTTCCGATTCATAAGAGCCAGAATCTGCAAGATCATAAAAATTCCTAAGAACCTAGTATTATAAATCTTTATAGATTCCTAAGGCCCTAGATTTACAAAGTCTAAAATATTCGTAAGGCCCCAGACTTAAAAATCCTTTCCGATTCATAAGACTCTGAACCTGCAAGATCACAATAATTCCTAAGATCCTAGACTTATAAAGCCTTATAGATTCCTAAGGCCCTAGATTTACAAAGCCTAAAATATTCACAAGGCCCCAGAAATATAAAGCCCTTCCGATTCGTAAGACCCTAAAGCTACAAGATCAAAAAAATTCCTACGATCCTAGTCTTATAAAGTCTCACAGATTGGCAAGGCCCCAAATTTACAGTCTCAAAAATCCGCAAGGCCCCAACAGTAACTCTCGTTGCCCGATTCGCCGCTCGGGACTAACGGGTCGCGCGTGCAATTCCGTTTACGATCGCGTCCCGAAAACGCGGCAGCAGCCGTGACGCGTCACGTACGGTAGTAACACGATTCGCGGAGGAGACGGAGCGAATCGCGGAAACGCGACGGGAGAGGAGGCAACCAACAGCGGGGCAACCTCCCCCGCGAGCATTTTTCTCCTTCGCGAGATGATGAGCTACCATCAGAGGAATCGTACCTTTCTCATTACCTTTGAGCCCCGCTGAGAAACGCCGACGTATTTCACGGTGCAGATTCGACATCGTGCACCGTAAAGCGCGGAGTTTATACTTCCCAGCTTGTTACGCGTCTCTCCGGACTACGGAGCGTGCTGGCGATCACAGGGGACCCGGAGGTTCTTCGCGAAACCCTGGGCCGCGATAGTTTCGCGACGTAGAAGACGGTGAATCTTCCGTTCGCGACGCGGGCGGACCTTTTTGTTTCAAATGCTTCGGAACTCTCAAAACGAAACCCCCCCCCCCTGTCGAACGATTGTTATATCGAATTGAAGTCTTGGATTGTTAAATTCTGTTCTTAAATTTGTAGTGTTAGTCGTTCAATAATATTATTAATTTAAATATATAATATATATATATAAATATATATTCTATGTTCTATATATAAATAAATAAATATATGTATATTATATATATTTAAATTAATAATATTATTTGAACGACTAACACTACAAATTTAAGATATAGATAGAATAGAACTAGATATAGATAGAACTAGAATATATATATATTCTAGTTCTGAATAATATAATTCTAAATAATATTGTTCTCGATCCAAAATTAAACTATTAAATGTTATAAAATATTAATATGTATAATGTATTATAATGTGATATAATCTATATATAATAATACAATATTATATTATATATTACATATTATATTAAATATTCAATACGATATATGTAATATTATATTAATATATTATATACAATATATATAACATTATATTATATTATACACAATACATATAATATTGTAATATATTATAATAATATATTATATATAATATAATATGTCTTATAATATATCTTATAATATATATATTAATATTAAATATATACAATTTTTACAAACTATCCAAAGAAAAAAAAGTAGAAAATCGCCTCGTGCAAAGTGTAAGAGACTGAGGTTCATTGATAAGGCGCGTCCGGAGCCCCGAAACCGAGTGTTTATCGAGCGATCGCAGCGCCGGATCGAGGAGCACGAAAAAAAGGTCGAGCAGCGGCGGGCAGAGCGTTATCGGGAGATAATATTTCATCGTTCGCGCGGATCCCGGCGGAACGAGATCGGGCCGTTGAACGGCCTCTCTGTTCGCCGTCGCGTTTCGGCAAAAAAACGCTGTCCGTGACAGGCTGGCTAAGCACCGTTCGGTTCCATCGTATCGTCGTGCCGCGTCGAGACAGCTGCAGGGCTGCACGGACTCGAATTCCAGCCGCGAATAGTATAGTGGCCTGTGGGCCACACGCATTTCTCTCGCCCTCGGCCTCGCCTGCGACCGTGTAACCGACGCGACACACGTACTCTTTCTCACTCGGAAGCCGCCGAGAAAATCCGGGGACATGTATACGAGGGCGCGAAGGAAGGAGCCGAGGGGACGTTTATGTAGACAAGCTCGTCCAGCAAGCCAGCCGACTCCATCTCGCGTCACCGTCCATCCTCCGTCGTCTTTCTCCGCCTCTTCTTTCTCCCCCCCCCCCCTCCCGCGACGTCTCCTACATCGTCGTAACCGTTGTCGCGCGAGTTGGCATCTGCCCACGCCAGAAGATCCGCGGAGCACGGCAGCAACAGCACACGTGGGAGTATATTTCTCCGGCTCCCCCCTCCACCGGCCGCCGCCGCCGCCACATATTTATGGTATCCGAGCGCGGCGCGAACGGCGGCACTGTTCCTCGCGGCCCGGTCCGACCCGACCCGACCCGACCCGACACGACCCGACGAGCCGCGCCGCGGTGGTACGCGCCTCGATTAGGTTTCACAGGATGCAGCAACACACACCGGGAATACCGAGAGCCACTCTCGACCAACCGACCGGCTATTTACGATATCCTTCGCCAGGAGCCGGAACCACGGACGGGCCCCGTGGATCCCCCGGCAATTCTTATTTCCCGCGTCGCGGATCCTCGTTTCGTATTTCACCGGCTTCCTCGAAAACCCCGGCGCTGCCTTTTTTGCTCGCGAGTCTTCCCGATGCTTTTGCCATCCCCCCTTCCCCCACGCTCTTCTAAACGGCTGCCATTTTTCTCTGCCGAAGGGCGCGCAGCTTGCGCCTCGCTGTTGTTCGTCGTTATTGGAATTGTGTTGCCGCGATGTAACTGCTTTTTACCATCGGGTGGTTTGTAATTGTTTTTTTTTACAGTATAGGCTATGTTCTTACGGTTAGGTTATGTTGGACTGGTTGGGCAGGATGTAACAGCTTTTTTCTTAATTGTTTTAATATGCATATAATGTACAAATAAAATGCAATTTAGTAATAATGAAAATTAATAATTAATGATTATATAATAATAAAATAAATATATAATTATGTTGACAGCCGGAGTAGGGTGATTCCTGAGATGATTTGGAGCTACTTTCTCCTTAGCGAAAATGTTCTACGAGGCTTCGTTTGCGAGTTATTAACGAAAAACTCGGACCAATTGGAGAGCGAGGGCGGCTCGTGGACGGGCGAGGGCGTGGCACCGAAAGTTTTTCGTTGATAACTCGTGAACGAAGCCTCGTAGAACATTTCCGCAAAGGAAAAAGTTGCTTCAAGTGACCTCAGGAATCGCGCCATTCCAAGTTTTAACACAAATATTGAACTCTCCGTATTTGCTACAGCGTCTACAAGGCATTTTCGCGTCGGATCCTTTGCGCGCATGGTAACAGTAACACAACAGCGTTTCTCGGCCGCTCCGTGGAAATCGCAACGACGTCCGCGCGTCCACGTTGGTTTCTTAATGGTTGCGAGACAGGATCGATCGAGAACCTGGGAAAATATTACGCCTTCGCACCGGTGCCGGTGTTTTCCTAATCGAGGACGTTCGCCCACGGTGCAACGCCCGCCTATCGAAAGCGTTCGCGAGGAGTTTCTCACAGAGGCTGAATAATCGACTGTTCCGCGGTCGATTCTCGGCGACACTCCCTTTCACCTGCGATCGTTTCCGATCGTCTGAGTGGCGGAAAGCTATGCGTGCACGGAAAAAAGAAACGAAAGCCACTCGGGGGGGCCGTACGCTGTCGTACGGCGTGGGACCGGGCCCACAATCGGTATCATGGAATTTCATAAACGCTGGGAACCTGTCAATTCGACTCGCAATACAATAAATTTTCTCTAATTGACGCTCAGATTTTACACAAAAATACACACGAATTTGGCAAGAGCAGATTTTTATTTTCAATTTTAATATTTTTTAAAAATATTATATTATAATATTTAATGTATATAAATATACAAACGATATAAATGTAATAAAATATAAA
This sequence comes from Megalopta genalis, assembly GCF_051020955.1. NCBI lineage: Eukaryota > Metazoa > Arthropoda > Insecta > Hymenoptera > Halictidae > Megalopta > Megalopta genalis. Next base: position 3,913,203 of record NC_135026.1, on the reverse strand, counting down.
TATATATAATACAAATATTACATTATATTAATATTAAAAATTTTTATTTTTAATAGTTTCATCTTTAGTATTATAATAATTTTATTATGGCTGCGCTCATCGTACTTAATAGCCTCCATGGAGCAACCGGAGATTTAAACGTGTACGAAGAGAGTGCGCGCCGCCGGTTTTCTTCGTACGGCATCCGGAACCAATGGAAACGGGGCCAGTGAGTTCCGAGCCGGCGGCGCGTCCGCCGTGGAATCGCGTTACGCGAAACATGACGACGGAACGAATCAGGTTCCGTGACAGGGAAGAGAGAGAGAGCCGCCTTCCATGGAGCCGTAATCGTCGATTCCGATCGGCCTCTGCCACCGTGTACAGTAATTTCTCCCGGAAATGCCAAATTTCGGGTCGCTGTGAATTTCCCTGCGCTATAGTCCTACGCCTGTGTAATTTATTGCTACTGCTATTGATCCTAAGAATCGACGGAGTCGGTCGAGCGGTGTGATGCGGCACGCGACGCAAATTCAAGGAAGACGATGCGAAATAGTTTGTGTTTGGGTTGTACAGAGAGAGAGAGAGAGAGAGAGAGAGAGAGACATGGAGAATTAGAGGGAGAGACCTACAGAGAGAGAGAGAGAGAGAGAGAGGAGAGGAGAGGGAGCACGCTAAAGGGAGAGAGAGAGGGGGGAGAGGGAGCACGCTAAAGGGAGAGAGAGAGAGAGAGAAAGCTAGAGGATTAGATGGAGAGACCTAAAGACAGAGAGAAAGTTAGAAAATTAGAGGGAGAGACCTGAAGAGAGAGAGAGAGAGAGAGAGAGAGAGAAAGTGCTCTAAAGAAAGAGAGAGACAGACACACACACACACACACACACACACACACACAGAGAGAGAGAGAGAGAGAGAGAGAGAGAGAGAGAATTAGAGAGAAAATTAGAGAGAGAGAAAGCGCTAGAGAGAGAGAGAGAGAGAGAAAGAGACAAATCTAGAGAAGTAGAGGGAGAGGCCTGAAGAGAGAGAGAGAGAGTGTGTGTGTGTGTGTGCTCTAAAGAGAGAGAGAGACAGGGAGAGAGAGAGAGAGAGAAAGAGAGAGAATTAGAGAGAAAATTAAAGAGGGAAAAAATGAGATAGAGCGAGAGAGAATTAGAGAGAACGGGAGAGAATTAGAGAGTGCGAGAGAGAATTAGAGAGAGCGAGAGAGAATTAGAGAGAGCGAGAGAGAGTTAGAGAGAGCGAGGGAGAAGTATAGAGAGAGAATTAAAGAGGGAGAATTAAAGGGAGAGAGAATTAGAGAGAGAGAGAGAGAGAGGGAGAGAGAGAGAAATAGATCGAGAGAGAATTAGAGAGAGAGAGAGAGAGAGAGTATTAAAGAGAGAGAGAATTAGAGAAAGAGAGTGAGGGAGAGAGGGAGAGAATTAGATCGAGAGAGAGAGGGAATTAAATAGTGAGGAAGAATAAAAGAGAGAGAGAGAAAGAGAGAGAACAAAAGAGAGAGAGAAGGAGAGAGAGACTTAGAGAGAGAGAGCAGGAGAGAGTTAGAGAGAGCGAGAGAAAATTAGAGAGAAAGAATTAGAGAGAGAGAGGGCGAGAGAGAACTAGGGAGAGAGAGAATTAGAGAAAAAGCTAGAGAGAGAGAGAGAGAGAGAGAGAGAGAGAGAAGGAGAATTAGAGAGAGAGGAGGTCGAAGGAGAGAGAGAGAGAGGGAGAGAAGGAGATTAAAGAGAGAGGAGATCGATGGAGAGAGAGAGAGAGAGAGTCGAGGGCGCGAGAAAATGAGCGGTCATTCATTCGAGAGACAAATGGCTCGCGGAACGAGCGAAGAAAACGCGATGGGCAGCGCTGCGTAGGGGAAACAGCAGCGCTGGCTGGTAAAGTAGCGACTCCTACTCCTCTCTCTGATAGTTGGGACGAGACGGGGTGGGGGGGGGGGCAGCAGCGGATGATAGAAGAAACGGAAGAAATAAAGCTGGAGAGCGAAACACCGCGAGAGCACAGCCGGTCGGTTCACGGGACCGGTGCACGCGAGTAGAAAGCGAAAGGGGCCGATGAAAAGCAATCTGTACGTTTGCTTTCCGTGCGAGTCAATGGCATAGTTGCCGGGAGAGCGCCGAGATTAGTCCATAGCCGGGCTCTGCCCTCGTTAAGGAAGGCAGTAACATACTATAATCGGAATGGTATATCGCGGCTACCCCATAACCAGACTCGGGGAAACGCGCGAGCGCGCGGCCGCGCGCACGCGAGCGAACGTCCGAGCTATCTCTCGTTACATTGTTCCGGGAGGTACACGTGTACCGCGGGGAATTCACCGTGCGCCGATTTAAATAGATACGGATGGAACGCGTTCGACGTAAAAGGCGCGTTCGTTAAAAGAGCGGAGCCGTAGGACTCCGTTCGAATCGATCGCCGCCCTCGAACTTGCGGACGCACGCGGTACGCCGCGCCACACAGGCCAACTTCCCTCGAGGACACGATTTTCGCCCAAGCCAGAAAATTAAAAATACGCTGCCTTAATTCACGGCGCGGACTCTCGACAAAAGTTCCGCTACGCTCTGCTCCGGACGGTCCGCCGTTTCCCTCTCTCTCTCTCTCTCTCTCTCTCTCTCTCTTTGTTTCTCTCTCTCACTCTCAGTCCATTTTTTCGCCCCCCGTAGAACGTATATACGTTCCGGTGTATTGTTTTTCTATTTTTCCACGGGCCACCACTCCCGGTCTCAGCTCCACTTTTAGCAGGAATTAAACTCGCGCCGCCGGAACTGGAAAACGTAGGAACGGACCGCGGACCGGCGAAAAAACAGGCCGTATATTTTACTTACACCGCGACCAGCGGTTGCCCGGGAATCGAGTCGAAAATCGAGTACGAATCATGCGAGTCGTTCCCCGAATCGAACCCGAATCGTGTCCTAGCCGGTCAATTGCAGCACCAACGCATTGCCGAGACTGTCCCGAGTAGAATGAGTCCAAACACGACGATAATCGGACTACGTTCACCGATCATCGCTATACAGGGTGTATCACGTAGACTCGTACGCCTCGAAGGTATACAAATTGTTCGATCGTAAAAACTGGGATACCTCTATACATCAACGAAGCTCTACGCACCTTTGGAATCACGCGTTTAAACATTTTCCATGAAAGCACGATTTAATAGTTACACGTGGAGTGCAAGTTACGCATGACACACCCTGTAAAATAAGAATCGACGAACTTTGGCCGAATTACGTCGTGTTTGAACTCATTTTAACCGGGAGAACGTCAACTATCCATCGGTGTTACAGTCACCAAGCTCGGACCAAAATTATTGCTAATAAAATGTAAATTAATTACTGGTAAAATGTTTTTTTTCTGAATGCAGTCTACTGGGACAAAAAAGAGTAGCTCCGGCTCGTGTAAGTTTAACCCTGCAAATTTCCCGTAACTTTTACTTTGATCGAGCAAAAAGAAAGAGAGAGGAAGAGAGAGAGAGAGAGAATCGAATCGCTGGGCAAAGTTGGCGGAAAGACAGGGGGCGGGCGGAGATCGAGTCGAAGGAAAGGAATGACGCCCGAAGCGGCAACCCTTATCTAATTAGTTCCTTCGAGAAGCATGAAATCCCCGCGACTCCAAACTCGACTCGTAAACGGCATGGTCTCGTTAAAACGGCGCTCACTGTTCCAAGGGTGCTTCGGGCTAATTGTCATCCTCCTACCTAGGCGAACGATAAATTCCCACCGGCTGCACCGCCGCCGCCGCCGCCACCGCCGGGTCGCGCACCCGAGACGACTTCTACCCGTCGACCAGAAGACGCGTCGAACCGTTCGAGCCGCTCTTGATGGCAAGCCGAGTTTGGATGCCGGTCGTCGCGAAGCCGGGCGAAATTCGCGTTAACCCTACATCCGCGGCGGACGAGTGTCTGGAACGGTTCCACTAACAAGCCGAGATTTCACACGCGTCTGCACAGAGGCAAACGCGCCCGCCGATCTTTCCGTCGTCGCCGACGCGGATTCGGTCGTCATTAACCTCGGACCATTCATTAAAACGTCATTCCGCCGAGCGGCCGATTTGCCAATTTGCCCGAAAACCGGGAACGCCAGGATTTTCCGGAAACGTTTGCTCGGATCGATAGTTCTTCATTTATAATTCTTTTTTTAAGAATTCTTTCTCTTTTTAACAACAGCACTCTTATCAGGTTAGCCGAACGCAGTTCAATCGATGCGAACGCTCCGGTAGATTTCAATTCTAACAAATTAAAAATAACAAATTGACGTTCCAGAATATTTTTTTTTTACGAAACATTTTTCAAATGTTTCATCGTAATGAAACCGTCGCAGTAATAAAATTGTCACGATAAAATCTAACGTATATCGTTTTATAACAATACCAACTCCAGGTTTATTCGAACTGCGTACGATTTATACAGGTCGTCCCGAAAATGTCTCGCAATCTTGAAATGAGGGGTTCCTGAAGTTATTCGAAGCAACTTTTTCCTTTGCGGAAATGTTCTACGAGGCTTCATTCAGGAGTTATCAAAGAAAAACGTGAGATGCTACGCTTCCGCGCGTAATCGCTCCGCCCTCGCTCGCTAATTGGTCAGCGTTTTTCATTAATAACTCGTAAACGAAGCCTCGTAAAACATTTTCGCAAAGGAAAAAGTTGCTTCAAATGACCCGAGGAACCTCCCAATCCCGGACTTCAACACATTTTTGTGACAGCTTGTATAATAATACATACTTCGATAAGGAAGCGTACCTAAAAATTTCTCCTGGAAATATTTGTATAATGTTAGAAACCGTAAGGGAAAAAAATCAGGAACCAGTCGTTTCGACTCGTTTTTCCAGCGTTAATTAATCAGTGAGCATTTTTAACGTACGAATCGAACAAATGAATGTATGCATCATTGTCCCGCGGAGGTGTTTCGCCGGTCGTTGTCAGTCTTCTTTCGCGCGGCGCGATAATCGGCGACAAATGGGAACCGGGCCGTGGGCGACGTTCAATTAATTAACATCGGAGCCACGGGATTCATCGCAGCCAGCCGAGCAGGGCCGATAATTGCTCGCATTTGTCAAATTCGCCGGGACGACATCCGCGGAAATAACTGTTGGCGGAGCGTCGGGACCGCTGCTAACAAGCTGCGAAGCCCGACTACGTGCAAACGCACACGCCGAGAGCGAGGGCGAGAGCAAGAGAGAGAGAGAGAGAGAGAGAGAGAGAGAGAGAGAGAGCGTGTAAGTACGCGCGAAGAGACCTGGATCCTTTCATATGAGCCCGGGTCTGACGGTTGGCCGCACGATCCACTCGTTAGACGACGACTCCCCCCTCCTCGCGTGTAATATTCATCGACCCACCGCCGTATCGCCGCGTTCGGGACGGGGCGAAGGGCTAACCGACGTATCCGGCTTAAAAGGAAGATTTATCTCGAAGAAACCGCGCCCGACCATCGCCCTTCGCCGACTCTTAATTGTCTGTGACGCGCGAAATTCGTGAAACACAAGGTCGTTGACCGGAGGAGCCACGACGAATCGGCGTTCGATTATTTTTGCGAGAGGTTCGAAGACATAGTTCACCTTCAACATAATTTTGACCAGGAAATATAATCCCCTCAGTGCCGACTAAAGCGAGGAAGTATACTAGAAAAAATCTCTATCTTTTATATTATTTTAACAATTTTTTATCAGTCTCGTATTATGCAAGGTGCGTCGCGAATGTCTTAATCGACCGCAGAGAACGATTCCTCAGACGATTCGAAGCAACTTTTTCCTTTGCGAAAATCTTCTCCGAGGCTCCGTTCGCGAGATATCGTCGATGAAACACCGGTCAATCGGCGAGCGGCGCAATCGTCGCGTGGGCGGAGCTGCAACTGTGCTTGCTCTGCGATTGGTCGGCGTTTTTCGTTGATAACTCGTTAACGGAGCCTCGGGGAACATTTTCGCAATGGAAAAAGTTGCTTGAAATCACCTAAGGAATCAGCTTCCATTAAAATTATTAACCTCCTGTTAAAAATATTTTATCGCGCGGTGATAAAATATGGGAGAAGTATGAACAAACTCTGCCTCGTTATTCCGATAATTCGAGAAAGTCGTTTTCGACGCCGGGTACAGCGTTAACGAATGGAAGAGCGTGCGTGCGCTTGAAAAAACTGAATGGCCCTTGCGACAACAAAGGGAAACGAAGGATCCTTCGAAGTAACGACGCGATGACAAAGCCCCGAGCCCGTCGAACTCTCCTCACGGTATGAAAAATCCCTGGTACGTAATTCACGGTCGTTCTCGATTAAGATAACATTCTCGCCGTTCGGGGAAGGGGGTGCTCATTAAATGCCAACGTGCCGCGCGAATAAACATTCCATGGAGGAGGCAGCAGCAGCGCCGAGCGAGAAAGAGCGCGCGCGCGCGTATCATTAGACAGCAAAAGGAAAGCGTTCGTTAAAATCGCACGATTTCAAAGTGGATAATTTGCGCGATGAAAGGAGCGAGATATAGAAAAGGGCGAAGAAGAGGGAGCAGCAGCAGCAGCGAACAGAAAAGAAAAAGGTAGGAAAAAAAGAAGGAAACATGGCCCGATTATAAGCACGCTCGCACGTGAATGCGGGTCGTCGCGAAGCGTTATACACGTTTATCCGCTCACCCCTTCGCCTCATTGAGCCGCATACTTCGAATGATTTCCATAACGAGTTCCGCGCTGCGAGAGTTCGACAAATTTATTTACTCGACTTTGCCCCGTTCCGTACGCGCGTCCCCCACCGACTGACCGTGCGCGCGCGCGCATCACCCCCCCCCCCCTTCCCACCATTTCAATTTGTACAGCCGAGTTATTTGGACAGAAACGAGGTAATTCAAAAAGTAGTGTCTGAAATACCGAGCGCATCACGTGTGCGCTGGTCATACCGATTATGGTTTAATTGTTAATTCGTTTACAACAACGCTAATAACAAAGCGATGGCATCGCTGAAGTAGCCTGCGGCGCGCAAATTGCAACAATAAATTTTCGTTTCGATGGAATGTTTTATTTACGTCGATTAGATGCTACTGGGACGAACGAGAGGCGTGGCTTTCCTTGACGAGGGGCGTGGCTAAGTAGCTCTCGTTGACGAGAGGCGTGACTATGTAACTCCCCTTGACGAGAAGCGTGGCTAAGTGGCTCTCCTTGACAAAAGGCGTGGCTCTCATTGACGGAAGGCGTGACTAAGTGGCACTCCTTGATGAGCGGCGTGGTTAAGTGGCTCCTCTTAATCAGAGGCGTGACTAAATAGCTCCCGTATCTGCTAACGTAACTGAGATGACCCTACGTACTTCTAGGCGTGGCTAAAATGGCTCTCCTCGCACGGAGGACTTGCTAATTGACGCCCTTTGACCCAGGAACGTTGCTTATTGGCTCTCTTTACTCTGGAAGCCTGGCTATACGACTCTCCCTACTCAAGGGCGTAGCTGATTTGCTCCTACTTACTCATGGGCGTGTCTAGCTGGCTTCAATTTGCTTGGAGGCGTGGTTAAAATGGCTCTCCCTCTTTGGAGGCGTGACTGACAGTACACTACTTGCTTGGAGGCGTGACTAAAATAATTCTACTTAATTGGTGGTCTGGGTAACTGGCTCTCCTTGGTCGGAGGCGTGAACAATTAGTCCTTTTCGTTCCAGGGGCGTATCTAACTAGCCCTTTTCGTTCCAAGGGCGTATATAACTAATTTTCTTCGTTCGAGGGGCGTGTCTAACTAGTTCTCCTCCCTCAAAGGCGTAACTAATCGACTCTTCTCGCTCTAGGGGCATGACTAACTCGCTGCAGGGGTGTGGTTATCTCGCTCCAAGAGCGATAGAGAATTGTCCATGGGGACAAATCACTATCACAAATCACGGAAAGAATAAACTCTCGATCACGTGATAACAGTTTAACCGTCTCGCTTTCCTTACACAGAATGCCTCCTGTGGGCGTGGTTCAGTTGCATCGAGCGCAACCGAGCCAGTGCCCCAGGGGGCAATCCGTGCCTACGCTGGTTTCGACGTTCGAGATTTCGAATATCCGCGCGCATTTTAACGAGCCGAAGTGGTGGCCTGGGGGAAACCGGCGCCGCGACATTTTTCCCGGGAGTCCGTGCTTTTCCGGGTTTTCCGTCTCTTTAAGCATGCCCCGGCCAGCGTCACAGGAATTCCTCCGTTTAACGGGACACGGCGAAGAAGCAATAGCGGAAAGTTTCCTCGTTAAGCAGCCCTCGACGGACACGAGCCGCGGAAAAACGGGGCGCGGAAAAGTTTCCCCGGGAAGGATCCGCGGGAAAACGCGGCGGTCGATCGATGTTTATCCGGCGCGACGAATCGCGAGACGCGGAAGCACTCGACCCGGTGAAAGAAAGGAAACGCTCGAACGATCTCTAAGTCACGTCCTGAAGAGCGCAACAACCGGGTTCTTGACGGCCTCGACGAGCCGTCGGGAAAGAGCGGGAGGGGGGCGGGGGGGAGACTGGCCCTCGTCGGACCACGACCGCTCACGAATTAGTACGAATGCAGTATACCACTCATGGGAATGCAGCACGATTGCGTCCATGCAAATATGTCCTCGAGATCGAACGGCTCGCGGAGAAGGGGCACCCCTTCATTGGGAACAACGAACCGGCCGAGCTTCATTGTGATTCTCCGCAACGATCTCTTAATGCGAATTTCGTTGGTCGCAGGAATAATGACCCCGAAAGGGTTATATTAATCATTGTCCCCCATGATGGTAATACAATGATGGCACGCCTTTGTCGTGACGAATGGTCGTCATGGTGCCACGGTACAAGTAAAGCGACTTATGCGACTTTTTGACATGGATTCAATTCTTAAACATTTCAATATATGTATAGTTTATTAGAAATAATTGTCTTCTAAGATTTAAATTGTTAATTTCGTTCAAATACGTACATAAATTACTAAAAATTAAATAAACTAAAATAAGTGACTACAAATTTTAAATAAATTAAAATAAATTGCTAATAATTGAAAAAATTACAATAAGTGACTAAAAACTGTAAATAAATTAAAGTGAATTACTAAAAATTAAATAAATTAAAATAAATTACTAAAAATTTTTAATAAATTAAAATAAATTGCTAAAAATTGAAAAAATTAAAATAAAATACTAAAAAATTTTAATAAATTGAAATAAATTACTAAAAGTTTTAAATAAATTGAAATAAATTACTAAAAATTGAAAAAATTAAAATAAATCACTAAAAATTGAAAAAATTAAAATAAATCACTAAAAATTGAAAAAATTAAAATAAATTGCAAAAAATTAAATAAATTAAAATAAATTACTAAAAATTGAAAAAATTAAAATAAATTAATAAAAATTTAAATCAAAATAAATTACTAAAAATTGAAAAAATTACTAAGAAGAAATAAATCTTATCACGCAGAAGTATGTAAGAGGGAGGAGGCAACAGCGAATTTTCATCCCGTGACGTGCCAAGACCCGGCGAAATAACGGATCGACACGGTGGAAGGGGCAGAGGCAAGAAGAGTGTTCGATATTTGCGGTGACGAGGGTCAATCTCTCGACGACCAGGCACCGGCCTGGTTGCGTCGCGTGAACTGGGTCGGCCGCGTACAGCGAGTGGTTCCTCGCGATCGGACCTCCTTCAATTGAATTCCCCATTTTCTTAATGGAGTCCTCCCGAAGGTTTAACGAGCCGGCGTCGTCGTAACCGGGGACGACAAACCGGTCGGTTTTCAAATTACCGTCGCGCTTTTGAAAGTGAAAAATCGTTCGGGCCGGGACCGCGGTAACAAATGCGGTTAATTGTTCAGCCGCTCGTCCTCCCCTCCCTTCTCCTCCCCCCTCTGCCCCGGCGAGATAAAACGCGGAACGGGTTTTGTCGAATCGAAACGGAAACAGGGGGGGGACAGAAAAAAAATGAGAAGCGAGACGCTATCTTCCCGAGAGCATCTGCCCGCGGAGGCGACCGTCGGGCTCGAACGAAGGGTACAAATGACGGACAATTTAATATTTTAGCCCTTCGTGGCGCTGGTTATCTCCCCGGGGACGTTCGCCGTCCGACTGCTATAAATATACACCGGAAGCGATATAACATAATTATCGGGTTGCGTTCCAAAAGTGATCTCGATTTTTCGTCAAGCCGTCTATCTGGAGAAATTACTTATTTCCCCCACTCCTCCGCCCTGTGCTCCGTAAAATTTCAGCTCGTAACATCGCGCGAGTCGTACCGCACGCCGCAGCCCTTTCCCGGAATAGAACGCGCGCGTGTATCGTTTTTCTCTCCGCTTTTCGATCCGCTCTCTTCTCTTTTCTTTTTTTACCCGAATCGCTTTCAATGGACGCGGATATCCAGCTTGCTCTCGTTTCGCGAAAATGGAATAGCGACCGAAGCATCACGGATACGTTCCAGATTTTCCGGCGGGGCAGAAATCTGTAAATACGGTCGCGCGATGACGCGGGTCGAAGACGCGGCGCGACCCCGCCCCGCTGCACCCCGGCCGCCGGGTTAACTTGCCGCGGCTTCTCCGGGGAAATCGAAATTTTTCATTCGGAATCACCGTCGAATCGCGCCGCGAATTCCTCACCCCCCGCGAGTGTTGTCGAAATCGAGGGCTCTCGATCGAGTTAGCATACGATCCTGGAAGATCCGATCATGCGGGACGGTGTTTCGAAACGCAGGGTGGCTCAAACTGTTCCTCGGACGATTTTGAGCAACTTTTTCCTTTGCAGAAATCTTCTGCGAGATTCCGTTAGCGAGTTATCGACGAAAAACCGACGCACCGCCCACGCGGCTGGCCGCGCTGCGCTCCCATTGGTCAGCGCGTCTTCCTTAATAACTTGTTAACGGAGTCTCGTAGGACATTTTCGCGAAGGAAAAAGTTGCTTCGAATCGTCCGAGGAACCGTTTTTTTCGAGGACTTGAATTATTTTGCGGGAAAAAATATATCCGGTCGAGAATATATCTCGGCAAGGGTTTCGAACGGAAGGAAAAACGTTCGAGTCTCAAAATTCGAGGTGCGATAATTAATCGCGACGCGACGCTCCGAAAACCGTCGGGACATCCGCCCTTTAACTCGCTAATTCGAAATTGAAATTGCGCGACATCGGTGACGGGAGAGAGAGAGAGAAAAAAAGGGTGGCTGATAGCTTTGGTTCGGAGAAATTTCATCGGTGGGAAACGTATTGTCTGGCCGGTTCCGTCACGCTTCGTTGGTGTCCATCGATTCGCGCTTTTGTCGCGCGGCGGCGAAACCTCACGGTACGGACTAAAATGATTAATTGAATATTGGTATATCGCGACGCGAGGGTGCTATCGATCCCCGGGACCCGTTCCATGTAACACCCCCATTTTTCGGTCGGACAAGTGGACGAAACGGCCCCGAAAAAAAAGGAGGACAGCGCCGCGGTATTGGCTCGTTACCTTTGATGAACGTTGTGATTGCGCCCCTTAACAGGAAACGACGCCACTCCCGACGCGTTGTTAGCGTGCCGCCGCTCTGTGTCTGATGTGTCGTTAGTTTTTATTGTTCGCCTCCTTTCGGGACAAATAGAAAATCGACGATATTTCCACCGCCGGCCGAGGGACAGGACAATTCTCCACCCCCGTTCGTTTCGAAACGCCCTCGACGGGAACCAATGCGAAATTGATGTAACCTCGGCGAACGTTTATTGCGAAATTTTCTAGAGATAAACGTTTTCTCGCCGGTGTCGCTAGAAGTCGAACTTTCGGGCCGCGTAAACTGCTGGGTGTTTCACAACTGATGTCGCGAATAGATGGAGGCGATTCCTTGGGCGATTTCGAGCAACTTTGTCCTTCGCGAAATTTTTCTCCGAGGCTTCGTTAACGAGTTATTAACGAAAAACACTGATCGAATCGCGAGCGATTAACGGCGCGGTGACGCGCGAGGGCGTGGCGCCAGCGGGAGGACCAATCGGTGCGCGCGTGACGCCCCGCCCTAGCGACCGCGGCGCCGCTGATCGCCCACTTTACGTTCTCTCTAATTGGTGCTCGTTTTTCATCGATAACTCACGAACGAAGCCTCGTAGAAAATTTTCGCAAAGGAGAAAGTTGCTCGAGATCGCCTCAGGAATCTCCTCGCGTTCTCGGATGAACGTTCGGGTGTCACGGAACACCCGGGCGCGTCCCGGAAAAGCGAGGAAGGAGAGAAGAGAACGGACTGTCATAATTGATCGCAGAAACCGAAAACACGGCCCGACCCATGGGACCTGTTCCGGAATTAGCAAGTCAAAGTCGACGCTCCTCGACGTTGCGACTCCCTCCCCGCCCCATCATTCGCGCGGATAATGCGTACCTCTGTCGCGACTAAATCATGGTTCTCTCGATGGAGGGAAGCAGCTTAATCTCGTCGCTGTTCTAAAATTGCCGGGTTGCGTGCACCGCGGGCCTCGCGACCCTGCCTCGTAATTTGTAAGTGCGCCCTTTGGGCCCCATGGCTCCGCTTCTTTGTTACCAGCCCCTGTCCCCTCCCCTCTCTACCTGTCTCTGACGTTTCCATGATGAAATTACAGATCCGCTCCCGGCTCGGCGCGGCAACTTCGTTTTCCCTCCATTAGCATTCTTCCCGGCTGTCATTACACCGGTGCCCCGAGTCCGGCCCCGGATGGAATTTAACGGCAATTAACGCGCGCAGCGGGGAGTCGCGATAAGGCGGCGCGGGCGTCGCGTCTTTATGGATATCCGCTCGAAGTGTCCCGACATTCAAAACCACGGTTATCTTCAGGTTTTTCGACCGGTTCAAGCGACCACTTAGCGGTTCCGTTGAGCAATCGATAATTGACGGAGATAAGACGTTATACTGATTGATAATTATATTATAATTATTGATAATAATCTCTGCTGATAATTTCGTTTTAACAATACCTTTTCGATAATATTTCTATTAATAATGGCCAATATTAATTTTTATAGACAATTTCTAATCACTTACTTTTACTAATTTCTACAAATAATCTCTACTAATAACCTCTGTTAATATTTAATTTCGTCTTAACAATTTCTTTTCAATACTGTTTTTATTAATAATGGCCACCGTTAATTTTTATTAACAATTTCTAATAATTTACTTTTTTACAAATTTCTACAAATAATTTCTACTAATGACCTTGATAATTAATTTCGCCTTAACAATTTCTTTTCAATAATATTTCTATTAAAAATGGCCACCGTTAATTTTTATTAACAATTTCTAATCATTTACTTTTTCACTAATTTCTACAGATAATTTCTACTATTAATCTCGGCTAATAATTTGGCTTCAACAATTTCCATTTAATAACATTTCTACCAATAATTTCCATCAAAAATAGACGCTAATTTCTATTAAAAATACGCTTTCTTCGGGCGTATCGTTGAAAAGTAAACGAACTACGCCACGAAGCCTAGCATTACATAATCATCGGGGAAACACGGTGCACGATACTTCGAGCAGGTTAATCATAAACAGAGAACAGATACGATCGAAGTTGCAACCAATCGAACGATAATATGCGGTATATTGTTCCATCGAATGACTTTGACAGGCAAGCACCAAATCACCGTAAAGTCGATTACAGATTATACGATCAATGCCGTCCCTATTAATCCCGTTCGCCCGTCGTACATATATAGTTTATTAATGGGCATTATGCAAGCAGCGACGAAGAACAGAATCTGACGAGCCCGGTGACACGAGCCCGGCTATCGCCGTTTATTAACGCCTGTATATGCATAAGTACCGCTCGGATGAAAAAAACAAGAAAAAAGAAAAAAGAAAAAGGCAGTCGCGTGAACCGATCCGATTATTAAACTGAAATTCGCTATACGGCTATAAATATTTATTGCGTCATTCTAGTTTATGCGGCACACGCAGGACAGTGCAAATAGAACAAAGCCTTTATTACATCGCCGAGCAATTGAATATCCGACGAGGAATCGCGCGGGTTAATCGATACCGGTGCTCGACACGTTTCCCAACTCGACGGGGTATACATTGTACAAAATCGCTATCGCATTATTTAACGATAAAACTATTTGGCGAAAATCAGTCGAAATGTTCGCACTTTTTTTCTCTCCTTTCGCGAATCCCGTTGTCGTAAATATCTTTGCGTGGTAAATATTTCTTTGGACGGCCTTTTTTATTTAAGCGCGTATCGGGTGCCTCGATAATTTCCATTGCAATTCGAAGCAAATATTTTTTAAAGGGATGGACTTCTTTATTCAAGCGTATACTGGGTGTCTAGATATTTCACTTGCGATTCGAAGCAAACGTTTTGCAAAGGGATGGACTTCTTTATTTAAGCATATACGGGGTGTCTAGATATTTCACCTGCGATTCGAAGCAAACATTATTGAAAGGAATTAACTTATTTATTTAAGCATAAACTCGGTGTCCCGGTAATTTCGATGCAAGGCAAAAATTTTTAAAAAGAACAAACTTCTTTGTTTAAACATAGAGCCGGTGTCCCGATAATTTCACTTACGATTCGAGGCAAACATTTTGAAAAAGAAATTACTTTTTTAGTCAAGTATATACCGGATGTCCCGAAAATTTCACTCGCGATTCGAAGCAAATGTTTCGAAAGTCACCGTCGCGAAAACGATTTCGCTTTTCCGTACTCGCATATCGATGTTTCGAATCGAGTGACATCGATAATTCCCCGAAAAAATCCCGTAATCTCTTATGGGACCGGCTGCGAGTATCGTGAAATATTGCGTCCGGTTCGGCACAAAGCCGCCGGCATGCCCGCATAATTAATGGAGCTTAACATCGAGTGCCGTAAAAAGAGTATCATTGTGAGCCGAATTGTCTGGGAGAATGATATTTCATCTGGCTACAGATGATCCGAGGTGAAACCCATTCAGAATCGAATTCGGAGACGGGGTGCCCCGCCGCGAGCCCGACATATGTTAATTCTATGCCGCCGGGCCGCTTCCCTTTCTCGTTCGCGCACACACATACAGTCAAATATACATACTGACATACACACATACACACAGACAGACGTACTAAAATACAGACACACGGCGTAGTTGACAGCTTGTAATCACAACACTCGATACGTTGACGCAGGGCTTTTTTTTATAAAATATTCTGCCTGAAAATATTTTTGGAACATTAAAAAAGATTATTTCACTTCCTTCCGTTAAAAAAAGAAATGTTGCTTATTAAAACGGAGAAACGTTGTAACATCATGCAATATACGAATTAAGTGAACGAAATCAAATATAATTTAATTTCTCGCGGAAGGAAATATTGTTCCACCGCCAGAAAAAATCTGACAGAAATCTGACGAAAATTGGCAACACCGCTTTCGCTGGAAAGAATTAAACCATCTTTTTCGAACCTTCCACAGAATCAAAATGGCGATAGCAACAATTTCTGCTCCCGAGAATTCTGCAATTTTCCGACTCCTCTCGCGCTTTTTCATTTTTCCTAACCGCAGCTTGCAACCGAAAAATCTGAAAAAATTCTCCGGCGTGCGGCCTGCTATCCGGCGTAGGTCAGATTTTTTACAGAATTTCAGCAAGCCATATCCGTTGAAAACTCGCTACGAGAGAACTAGATAATTTTAATCGGCTTAAAACAGAAGTAAAGTGTATGTATTTGCGTATGTGTGTGTGTAAGTAGTGTCCGCGATTGAATAAAAATAGCAATCGATAACCGATTTCCCCCTTTCCATCTTCGATTTCCGTGTCCTTCGTTCCCGGCCGCGAGCAAATCAGGCGTTTTATCCGTGTTTCCGTTCGCAGGCCGTTTACGGCGTTCGCCGCATTACCATAGCCGGCATCGCGCGGTGCGTGCCAAGTACGGCTGTCGGTTCGAGTATTAGCACAATTCAATTGCGTTCGTTCAACAGATACTCTTCGTCCTCTTCGTTTCGTACGCGACGGCACCTCGCCGGGAGACGTTGATTTTGCGCGGTCAGAATGCAAAGCAACGCGCCGAGCCGCGCCGCGGCGGACTGATTAACACGTGCGCTAATATAATCAGCCGTTGGAGCACGCTAATTCCAACAAGCGAAATCTCCGGTCCGCCAGCCTGCAATCGACAGCTCGTCGCGCGACACTCGCACTCCCCCCCTCCAATTATCCTAATCCGAAGTAAACTTTGCTCGCCTATTCTATCGTTAAGTACGAGCGCGGTCTCGTTAAGTACCTGATACCGTTAACTGCCCGTCTCGTTACGCTCGACGATCGACGATCTTCACGTTTTCATTGTATTGTACTTCTTGCCTATTGTTTACCTATCGTACCGTATATCGTACGTTATTCGTCGATTCTGTGTTCTACGATATTGAACAGTGTATAGGGTATGATATTGGCTAGTGGTATAATGTGTAATATTGTTTATTGTATGCTGTACGATATTGTTTATTGATATTGGGCCATATTGCTCGATGTGTATTGTACAACATTGTTTGTTACGTATTGAGCAATATTGTTTGTTTCATATTGTGCAATATTGTTTACGTTATATAATATTACTCATTTTTTATTACATAATATTGTCCATTCCATACTGTGCAACACTGTCTATTCTACATTGTGTAATACTGTTTATATTGTACAATATTATCTATAGTATATTGCGTAATATTGTCTATTGTCTATATCTATTAATATTGTCTATTATACAATATTGTCTGCTCTACATTGTACAATATTATCTATTCTATAATGTGTATTTTATATTGTTTAATACCTTCTATTCTACATTATGCAATATTGTCACTTCCATATTGTGCAATATTCTATACACGATATTATAAAGTATTGTCCATTCTATATCGTATAATATTGTCTATTCTATATCAAGTAATTATTGTCTACTCTATATTGTACAATATTATGTATTCTGTACTGTATAATATTGTCTACTCCATACTGAGAAATATTATCTGCTCTACATTAAGAAATATTGTCCATTCTACATTGTAGAATATTGACTACTCATATTGCACGATATTATCCACTCTATATTGTGTAATATTGTCTATTCTGTATTGAGCAACACATTGTCTGTTCTACATCAATATTGTCTACTCTAAATTGTGCATTATTATGTATTCTATATTGTACAATATTGTCTATTCTTTATTAAGTAATATTGTCTACTCTATATTGTAGAATATTATGTATTCTATGTTGTATAATATTGTCTATTTTATATTGAGTCATATTAACTATTTTATACTGTGCAATATTGTCCACTGTATATTGCTCGATATTCTCTATTCTGTTTTGTGTAATATTGTCTACTCTATATATTGTACAATACTGTTCACTCGATATTATACAATATTATCTATTCTATATTGTGCAATGCTGTCTAATTTATATTGTAATATATTGTCTACTCTATACTGAGTAATATTGGCTACTCGATATTGTACAATATTGTCTGCTCATATTGCACAATATTATCTATTCTATATTGTGCAATACTGTCTAATTTATATTGTACAATATTGTCTACTCTATATTTAGTGATATTGCCAACTCTTTATTGTACAATATTGTCTGCTCATATTGGACAATATTGTCTATTCTGTATTGAGCAACATTGTCTATTCTATATTGTGTTTAATACTGTTACAATACTGTTTACTCGATATTATACAATATTATTTATTCTATATTGTGCAATACTGTCTAATTTATATTGTACAATATTGTCTACACTATATTGTACAATATTGTCTGCTCATATTGCAGAATATTGTCTACTCTATATTGTGCAATATTATGTATTCTATATTGTATATATAATATTGTCTATTCCATATTGAGTAATATTGACTATTCTGTACTGTGCAATATTGTCTATTTTATATTGCAGGATATTATCTATTCTATATTGTGCAATATTGTCTACTCTATACTGTGCGTATGTCTGTATTATGCAACTCTGTCTACTGTATATTGTACAATATAGTCTACTATATTTTACAATACTCTCTATTCTATATTCTACAATATACTCTATTATATATTGTACGATATTATATATTTTACACTGTACTACCTACTATAATATAATTCAATATTGTCTACCATATACTGTACAATATTCTCTATATCATATTGTATTCACAATGTCTATTCTGTATCGTACAATATTGTCTATTCCATATCGTATTTCCTACACTATACATTCTATAGATTATACTAACTGTAAACAAGCAATATAATAATATTAAAAATACCACATAAATACATATGTTTCAAACTTGTACAATAAAATATGCGGTCCTCGTCTCATCCCCATATCACCAGTCATCCCCCGACGATAAAACACTCTCAATAAATTCCACATAATTCAAAATTCCGTACATTCAATACAATCCTAACGTGGCATCGATCTCTGTACGATCGCAACACCTTCTACACGATTCCGCCGCCTTCTGTGCATTTTTCTGCACCATGAAACCACCTCCACACCCTGGCAACACTTGCCCGAGAAACTTAAAGCAGATAGCCGGTAAAGATCGCGCGCTCCGCCGTGAGCCGAGCGGGTAATACATTGCCTGCCGCGAGTATCCCGCTCGCCATCTTCGGGATCCCGACCGGTCGGCTCGCGACAATCTTTTCTCACTTTACGACGAAGCGGAAGAAGACGAAGAAGAAGAAGTAGTAGAAGAAGAAGAAGAAGAAGAAGAAGAAGAAGAAGAAGAAGCCATCCCTCAACTTATGGAAATTCGGCGCGCCGGAAAACTTTCGGAACTGCCGTGCACCGTCGTCGCCGGTGTGTCGTTGTTGCCGGTGTCATGCGAGTAACGGCGACCATGCTCCCGTTGAGTATGCTTGCTCTAACGCGGGCTGTGTGTCTCGCGCTGTATCGGAACACGGTGCACAAAGGGAGGGCTGCTGTCGCGGGAGGACCCGTTCTTTTTCGTCGCGAGCC
The DNA here is from genome assembly GCF_051020955.1 of Megalopta genalis. Classification (NCBI taxonomy): domain Eukaryota; kingdom Metazoa; phylum Arthropoda; class Insecta; order Hymenoptera; family Halictidae; genus Megalopta; species Megalopta genalis. The sequence goes on along the minus strand of NC_135026.1, from coordinate 3,894,375 downwards.
CCTTTTCGCAGCTTAAGCGCGACGTAACGTGATGTAGGACGCAAATGTTCCGCTAACTTTCCCGATTCTCGTACCCTACGTCACGTATTCGGGATCCGAAGCGACGGAACAAGCGCGTTGAGCACCGAGCAACGTTCCGCGTGGTCGAAATTGAATTTTTTTGAAATTTCGCCGTCGATGAACAGTTTTCTGTTGATGGAACAATTGTGGGGGAAATCGGCAGTACGTTATGATTAATTGAGATGTATTTAATCGGTGATGAATTGTGAGAATGAACAGTGGAATTTGAGTTCTTGTTATGTATACGTGATTAAATTATTATACGTTGTACATTGAATATTTTACAACAATGTCTGAATAATATTTAATGGACTCTATTTTGATCAATATTGTCTACTCTATATTGTGCAATATTGTCTGTTCTGTATTGTGCAACATTATCTACTCTATATTGTGCAATATTATCTACTCTATATTGTGCAATATTATGTATTCTATATCGTATATAATATTCTCTATTCTATATTGAGTAAATTCTACTCTATATTGTACAATATTATGTACTCTCTATATTGTATAATATTGTCTACTTTAAATTATACAATATTGTCTATTGATATTGCACAATATTGTAAACTATATATTGAGAAATATTTTCTACTCTATATCGTGTAATATTGTCTATTCTGTATTGATCAACATTGTCTATACTATATTCTGCAATATTGTCTACTCTAAATTGTGCAATATTATGTATTCTATATTGTATAATATTATCTATTCCATGATGAGTAATATTGTCTTTTTTATATTGTGCCATATTGTGTAATCTATATTGTATAATATTGCCTACTCTATACTATACAATATTGTCTACTCATATTGCACGATATTATCTACTCTATATTGAATAATAATATGTCTACTCTATACTGTACAATATTGTCTACTTATATTGCACGATATTATCTACTCTATATTGTGTAATATTTTCTATTCTGTAGTGAGCAACATTGACCATTCTAAATTGTACAATATTGTCTACACTAAATTGTACAATATTATCTATTCTGTATTGTATAATATTGTCTATTCTATATTGAGTGTAATATTGTCTACTCTATATTGTGCAATATTATGTGTGAGCAACAGTGACTATTCTAAATTGTACAATATTGTCTACTCTAAATTGTACAATATTATCCATTCTGTATTGTACAATATTATTTATTCTGTATTGTATAATATTGTCTACCCTATATTGAGTAATATTGTCTATACTCTATATTGTGCAATATTATGTGTTCTATATTGTATAATATTGTCTATTCTATATCGAGTAATATTGACTATTCTATACTGTGCAATATTGTCTACTTTATATTGCGCGATATTATCTATTCTGTATTGTATAATATTGTCTACTCTATATTGTACAATATTGTTTATTCGATATTATACTATAGTGTGTAATATTGTCTAATTTATATTGTACAATATTGTATACTCTATGTATATTGTGTAATATTGTCTACTCTATATTATACAATATTGTCTACTCATATTGCACAATATTGTATACTCTATATTGAGTAATGTCTAATCTATACTGTACAATATTGTCTACCACAAATTCAAACAATATTGCCTACTACAAATTCAAACAATATTGCCCACTACAAATTCAAACAATATTGCCTACTACAAATTCAAACAATATTGTCTACTACAAATTCAAACAATATCGTCCACTACAAATTCAAACAAAATCGTCTATTACAAATTCCAACAATATCGTCCACTATAAATTCCAACAATATCGTCCGCTATAAATTCGAAAACAATATCGTCCACTCTATAAAATATCATCCACCGTGTATTGTACACTGTCCAAATGAAACAACGGTGTGTCACTCGAAAAAAGGAGATTCCAAAGGAAAATTAATTTTCGTGTTTTCGGCCGGTCTTTGGTGATTTTCGTAGCGCAGTGTGTCTCGTCGAGGGACGCGTTTCGCGGACGACGGCCGTCGCGGGGGCGGCAACCCGTTCCCTCTGATTTATGACGGACTTTCGAGCGTCGGTGAGGGCGGTGGGGGCGGTTGCATCTCCTCGCGCGACCCGGCCATTTGTAACGCAGCCCCTGTGTTCGGCTCGCGGCCGAATTTTCCGACGAAAACGCGAGATCAAGTCCCGGCCCGACTCGGCCCGGCCCGACCCAATTTACGCCCCGCCACGCGATCCTATAATTAATTCGTCCGTGGACACAATCGCGACGATTAATTGTTTCGGCCGAGTCGTTGATACGTTAATAGTCGGCGCGTTGGCGTGGCTCGTTAATTATTAGCCTCGCCGGAGCTGGGCGAGGCGGGCCTGAGCGGCCCGTGTCCGGCCCGAAGCCGGTTTGCCTCGGAATTTTCCTAATTTAATAAATCCGTAAAAAAGATGCACAAGCAAAGGGAATTGATGCGAATTAACTTGAATTAACGCGAAGATCGCGAAGAGTAATTTTTCATCGTCCGTCGAATCGCAGCTTTCTTCCGCGAAGCTCCGAGAATCGATGATTTCGGTTCGGCGGCGTCGCGGGAATAAAAGTGTCGTTTCCCTCGTAAAGCAATACGCGTCCCTCGGTATTCGAAACAACGGCGACCGTGTATCACGCGGCATCAAGATTACGGTATAAAAACGAACCTTGCTCGGTCTTTTATTTCTCGTCATTTCCGCGCTGTATTTTTTATCGCGGTCATGCCGCTCCTCCTTCGGCGGCGAAAGATGCGCAACGAAAGACGGTTTTTCACGAGATTCACAGACGTTCCTTGTGTCGCGAGACTCGGACGAGACGGAGCTACAGAAACGGACAGGATTCGCGGGTGACCAATTACTGTGCCCTTTGTTCATTTTCAAGCATAATTAACTTTATGTTCAACGAGTAAGTCTATTTTTCTTCTTCTACTTTCATTTTCTAATTTATCTGCTTTTCTTTTTCTATCTTTATCTTTCGATTCATCTATTTTTCTTTCTCTATTTTACTTCTTTTATTTTTATATTTTAACTTATATATCTTTCTTTTCCTACTTTTATTATCTAATTTATCTGTTTTTCTTTTCCTATTTTTCTTTTATAATTTATCTACCTTTCTTTTTCTATCTTTATTTTCCAATTTATTTATTTTTCTTTTAATATATTTCTTTTTCTATTTTTTTTCTTTTATTTTTATTTTCTAGCTTATCTATCTTTCTTTTCCTGCTTTTATTTTCTAATTTATCTATTTTTTTTTCTAATTTATATACTTTCCTTTTTCTATCTTTATTTTCCAATTTATCTACTTTTCTTTTTCTATCTTTATTTTCCAATTTATCTACTTTTCTTTTTCTATCTTTATTTTCCAATTTATCTATTTTTCTTCTTTTACTTTTATTCTCTAACTTATTTATTTTTCTTTTCTTACTTTTATTTTCTAATTTACCTATTTTCCTTTTTCTATCTTTATTTTCCAATTTATCTACTTTTCTTTTTCTATCTTCATTTTCCAATTTATCTACTTTTCTTTTTCTATCTTTATTTTCCAATTTATCTATTTTTCTTCTTTTAATTTTATTTTCTCTAACTTATTTATTTTTCTTTTCTTATTTTTCTTTTCTAATTTACCTATTTTTCTTTTTCTATTTTTATTTTCCAATTTATCTACCTCTTTTTTTCTATTTTCATTTTCCAATTTATCTACTTTTCTTTTTCTATCTTTATTTTCCAATTTATCTATTTTTCTTCTTTTAATTTTATTTTCTCTAACGTATTTATTTTTCTTTTCTTATTTTTCTTTTCTAATTTACCTATTCTTCTTTTTCTATTTTTATTTTCCAATTTATCTACCTCTTTTTTTCTATTTTCATTTTCCAATTTATTTATTTTTCTTGTTTCATTTTCACTTTCTAATTCATCTACTTTTATTTTTATTTTTACATATTTAGTCTCTAATTTATCTATCTTTTTCTATCTTTCTTTTTTTCTTTTTCAATTTCTATTTTCATTTTCTATTTTTCTTTTTCTTTTTCCTTTCCATTCGTAAAAATTTATCACGCGTTATCTACCAAATCCACCGTTCCCCGCGCCAAAGAAACAGAGAGAGGAAGAGACAAAGAAAGCAAAAGAAAAATCGTGAGAGGGGGTGAGGGGGCGCCCAGAAGACTCGCCCCCACCGCCACTCTTTCCGCGAGGAATACCGTGCAAAGAGTTTCATTCAAACTTTTCTTATTTCCTCCTCTGTTCCTCGGTCGTGCGACACGACAATGCTCTTAAATCCTCGATCTTGCACGCTGGACGCGGCCATTATACCTCGGACGGTTCATAAGAACCGTTTGACCGGTCACGTAGAAATTGGGTCACTCGTCGTCCATGTTAACCGGACCGCACATACGTGGCCAAGTTACGCAGGATGCGCAGCGTCCTGCAGCGATTCTTAATAGGAGGGCGGGCATCGGGGCGCGAGGTGGTGTAGCAGGAGGAGAGGGTAGGGGAGGGGGGCAGGCACAATTAAGGCTTCCCTACGACCGAGCCACAGGATCCGTAACCATCGATGCAACTTTCGTCCGACCGAATGTTCGGGGCTGCGTTATAATAACATCTCGATGCTCGAATATTCATGCGACTGCATATGCTTTTCGGCGTTACGTATTCAAATGATAACGATGCATTATGCATCCGGGGCATTAGCCGAGCCGATCTTTCGGTTGTTTTGCGAAGGAATTTGCGGGTGGAACGGCGCCGTTGTCCCGAAGAAACATAAGATAGTGTGCTCGGAATGAACAAATATGCGCTGACGAATCTAAAAATAAATCCGGTGGCTTAAAATGCTGTAAAACGATTAAAAATCGCTCTTTTTGGATGATTCGAACGCCAAAATGACCAGCTTAATATTTTCTATCGAATTCTACGATAAAAATCGAAGATAAACATCTTCGAACGAAAATAATCGCTAAAATAGCGATGGAAAGTGACAAATGTTGCTACAAAAAATTTAAACAACACTTATTTTGCGTGGGACCACCTTAGTCTTGTAAAAAAAAAGTGAAAACGCAGAGATATGTGCAAAGGCGATCAAGTGAAACATTTTGAATCGCAAGAAAAATTGAAATAAGTAAAAGACCGAGAAGGGTTGAAACGTCAAAATCCGGTGGAAGTCACTTAAAACGATGTAAAACGCTAAAAAATCACTCTTTTTGAACGATTCGAACGGCAAAATCACCAGCTTAATATTTTCCATCGAATTCTATTATGGAAATCCAAGGAAACTATCTTCCAACGGAAATAATCGCTAAAATAGCGAAAGAAAGTGATAAATGTTGCAACAAAAAGTTTAAACAATACTTCTTTCGCGTGGGACCTTTTTAATCTTGTAGAAAAAGTGAAAACACAGAGATATGTGCAAAGATGACCAAGAAAATCATCTTGAATCGCAAGAAAAATTGAAATAAGTAAAAGACCGAGAAGGGTTGAAACGTCAAAATCCGGTGGAAATCGCTTAAAACGCTGTAAAACGCTCAAAACTCACTCTTTTTTGACGATTCAAACGCCAAAATCACCGGCTTTATATTTTCTATCGAATTCTATGATGTAAATTCAAGGAAAGTATCTTTCAACGGAAATAATCGCTAAAATAGCGAAAGAAAGTGATAAATGTGGCGATAAAAATTATAAACAACACTTATTTGGCGTGGGAACTTTTTAATCTGGTAAGAAATGTGAAAACGCGTAGATATATGCAAAGTCGATCAAGTGAAACGTCTCGAATCGCAAGAAAAATCGAAATATATAAAAGATCTAGAAGGGTCAAAACATCGAAATCCAATGGAGATCACTTAAAACGCTGTAAAATGCTCAAAAACCACTCTTTTTCGATTATTCATACGCCAAAATCACCAGCTTAATATTTTCTATCGAATTCTATGATAGAAATCCAAGGAAAACATCTTTGAACGAAAATAATCGCTAAAATAACGAAAAATAGTGATAAATGTTTAAATAAAAAGTTTAAACAACACTCTCCTCGCATGACACCTTTTTAATCTTGTAGAAAAACTGAAAAGGCAGAGATGTGAGCAAGGACGATCAAGAAAATCATCTTGAATCGCGAGAAAAATTGAAATAAATAAAAAACCCTGACAGGTCGAATCGTCGAGAAAGCACTAAAACGCTGTAAAAGATTAGATAGAGAGAGAAAAAGGGAGAATTAGAGGGAGCTAGAGAATCGGAGAGAGAGAATTAAAGAGAGAGAATCGGGGAGGACGGATCAAAACGATCGCGTTTCCGGGAAAGTTCTCGTGGAACCGGTGGCCGGGTCCTGAAATTTCGCCCGCGAATCTGGAACTGCGAGATTGTTCGACGGTTCGCTCCGCAGTTCCCGGAGTATTTTCTACGGTATCAAGATAAACATACGCGGGCCCAGTTTTTCTCAGAACCAACGGAAAGCGACGCGACGCGAGGCGACTCGACGCGATGCGACGCGGCTCGGCGCCGCGCGGCCGCTGGGCTTTGATTGTGAAAATCCGAATTGCAAAAGCCCGAGGAATATTGGGTGTGCTCTCCGAAGGGATTCCAGACGATAGTGATTGCGCACGCAGTTGAAAGCGGCGTACGCAGATTAAGCATGCACGCTCGTGAATAGGGAATTTTTTCGGGGAATTTTAAAACGATCCGGTCCGCAACTTCCGCTCCTCGCCGCTATATTGCGTAACTGTTACTTGTTCATTTCATTCGTTTCGTTTCGAAATCTGCGCGCGTGTGTGTGTATTAGTGTGTATGCTTCGATTTCTTAAGCTTCGACCTGCTTTCATTCTAGATCTTTATACCGCAAATTGAGACAGAGACGCAAAATTAATTTTAAGGAGGAGTTGGAGCACTGAATCGACGTCAGCCCAATTCGATGGTTCGAAAACTGGGTACTCGATTCGAATATTGGTACTAGAATTCGAATACTGGATGATAGATTCGAATACTAGATACTCGATTCGAATGGTAGATACTCTGATCGAATACTAGGTGTACTCAATTCGAATACTATGTCTACTCGATTCGAATACTAAGTACCCGATTCGAATATCGCTGCTATAATTCGAATACTAGATACTAGATTCGAATAGTAGACACTCTGTTCGAGTACTAAGTGTATTCAATTCGAATACTAGGTCTACTCGATTCGAATATTAGCCAGCCAGTTTAAATATTAGGTACTTAATTCAAATACTAGTTACTCAATTCGAATACTAGCCACTCAGTTCGAATATTATCCACTCAATTCGAATACTAGTCCCTCAATTCAAATATCAGTTACTCTATACGAGTACTAGTCAACTCAATTACAACACAATTATACGATACAATTTATTCAATTCGCATATTAGCTACACAGTTCGAATATTACCCACTCAATACGAATATTATTCAGTCAATTCGAATATTATCCACTCAATTCGAATACTATTCCCTCAATTCAAATACCAGCTATTCAATACGAATACTAGATACTCAATTACAATACAATTTGTTCAATTCGCATATTAGCTATTCGGTTCGAATATTATCCAGTCAATTCGAATATATGATTCAGTCAATTATAATATTATCCACTCAATTCGATTACTAGTCCCTCAAATCAAACACCAGCTACTCAATTCGAGTACTAGTCACTCAATTACAATACAATTATACGATTCAATTCGAATATGATTTAGTCAATTCGAATATTATCCACTCAATTCGAATACTAGTCCCTTAATTCTGATACTAGCTATTCAATTCGAATGTTAGCCACTCGATTCGAATACTATCAATTCAATTAGAACACTAGCCACTCGATTCGAATACTATCCATTCAATTCGTACACTAGTCCCACAATTCGAATGTTAACCACTCGATTCGAGTACTATACACTCAATTTGATTATTATCCATTCAATTCGCACACTAGTCCCTCAATTCGAATGTCAGCCACTCGATTCGAATACTATCCATTCAATTCGAATATTATCCATTTAATTCGTACACTATTTCCTCAATTCGAATACTATCCACTCGATTCGAATACTATCCTCTCGATTCGAATATTATCTATTCAATTCGTACACTAGTCCCTCAATTCGAATGTCAGCCATTCGATTCGAATACTATCCACTCGATTCGAATACTATCCACTCAATTCGAATATTATCCATTCAATTCGTATACTAGTCCCTCAATTCTCTCTCTCTCTCTCTCTCTCTCTCTCTCTCATGTCAGCCACTTGATTCGAATATTATCCACTCGATTCGAATACTATATATATATCATTTATTATTATATTATATATATATATATATATATATATATATATATATATATATATATATATATCAATCCAAATACTATCCACTAAATTCGAATACTATACACGCAATTCTCTCTCTCTCTCTCTCTCTCTCTCTCTCTCTCTCTCTCTCGATTACTATCCACTCAATTCGAATACTCTTATCCGTTCGATTCTTACCACTACGCACTTCCAGAAGCTGCGTATAATTCAACGGATACGAAGGGAAAAAAGAAACCGCCTGGCATACCGATCACTATTTTTCTCCCGTGTAACGCGATCCGCGGCGGATTAATTTCCCGCTGTTCATTAATCCGCCATTACGGGCCGGAAAACACGAAAATGGTTGGCGGACAAGCGGCTCCGGACGGATACCGATGGTAGTAAATATTGATCGTGCAATACCCGATGAAAATGTCGCGGTAGAACCGGAGAGCCGAAAGTAACTCTCTCACTCCGATCGATTCCTTCCTTTGATGAACGCGCTGCGAAACGAAACGAAACGAAACCGCAGCTGCTCCGTTTCCGTGACAGACTGGCCGTTTGGGACCGTCGATCGACATCGTCGATCTACGATCATCGGCGAGCAACGAGATCAGAAGAAGGATGTACGAGCGAGCAGACAGAAATTCTACGAGCGAATCGCGAAGATCCGCGATCAGATCGCTGGAATTCGTAATCGGATCGCTCGAATCCATATGCAGATCGCTGAGATCAATATGCAGACGATCGCTAGGATCTATAGGCAGATCGCTGAGATCCATATGCAGATCGTTGGACTCCATATGCAGAAGATCGAGAGGATCTATAGGCAGATTGCTGGGATCAAGACGCAGACGATTTCTAGGGTTAATAAGTAGATCGCTGGGATCAATGCGCAGGTGATCGGGAGGATCCATAGTCAAATCGCTAGGATCCATAAGAACATCGTCAGGGTTGATAAAATAGATCACTAGGATCCATAAGCAGATCGCCATGGTTAATAAAATAGATCACTAGGATCCATAAGCAGATCGCTGGGATCAATATGCAAACGAACGCTGGGATCTATAAGCAGATCGCTGGGATCAATATGCAGACGATCGCTAGGATCCGTAAGTAGATCACTGGGATCCATAAGACGATCACCAAGGTTGATAAAATAGATCACTAGGATCCATAAGTAGATCGCAGTGGTCGACAAAAAGGATCAAAAGGATCCACAAGCAGATCGCTGAGATCAATATGCAAATGATCGCCAGAATTAATAAGTAGATCGCTAGGATCCATAAACGAATAGGATTAATAGATCACTAAGATCGACAGAAAGATCGCTACGATCCACAAGCGGATCACTGGGATTAATAGATCGCTAGGATCGACAAAGAGATCGCTAGAATTCACAAGCGGATCACCGAGATTAATAGATCGCTAGGATCCAGAAACAAATCAACATGATCTACAAGAAGATTTCTAGGATCGATATGCAAACGATCGTCAGAACTACCATCTAGATCGCTAGGATCCATAAGAAGATCTTGAAAATTAACAAGCAGGTCGCAACGATCCGCAAGTAGTAGATCGCCAAAGATCAACAAAGCAGATCGCTCGGATCCCCAAGCAAACGAGATTAACAGAGATCGCCGCGCTCGACCAAAAAAGATCTCTAAAATCCACAAACGGATCACTTCGGTTAAAACAGATCTCCGAGCCCAAGAAAAAGATCGCTCTTATCCGGCAGCTTATCGTCGTGATCCCACCGTTCCGCGATGCACGGATAGACAAGCGCGAACGTCGAGGAGGTCGCCTAAGCGAAAAGAATCCGCGCTCTTTGAACCGTTCCTCGAACCGATTCCGCCGGGATAAGCGACCGTCGCCGGCCGTCCAATCCGCGACGATTTTGGCGCGAGACCCTTCGGCTATCGCCGTCGCCCGGATAGCGATCTGTCCGTGGCCGTCGCTCGCTCTTTCTCGAGAGAGGAAAGGCGACGGAACGGATCGCGGAAAGGATCTGCCTCTATCCGGAGTGAATCGTGCGCCCGGCGTTCCGACTAACTGGCCGGACGTCGTTCACGGGGCACGTAAGCGGAGGCAGCCGATCGACGTTGTCGTCAAAGAGATTCCACGGGGCGGAGAATCTCTCGTTGCCGCGCCGCCGGAGATATCCGATCTCCGACGGCCGAACGTTCGGCCGCGCGGCGGCCCGAAAACCTACGAGGGTCGCGGGGGCATGCGGGGTGCTCGGCCGCTCGAGCGTCGCGCGATAAACGTATGGGAAAACTCACCGGAGTGGACGGCGGTGGTCGCCGCCGGCTCGCGAGGTCTCTCCGCCGATCTTCGGTCGCTCTCGGTGATGAGCCGCGCGGTGCGGCGGCCGTGGAGCGGGGCGAGGCGGCGTGCAGGCCTCGCGGATCACTTGTTTGCACAATAACCGTCACTGTCACTCACTTGTAGGAACCACCGGTCGGTCGAACGTGGTCTCCGACGAAGACGCGCGCGGGCGGCGGACGACGATACACTCTTCGGCAGCCTCGCCGGCCCTTCGGTTTGTTTACCGCACTCTCGGGAGGGGTGGGGGGGGCGGGGGATCGCGACGCTTGTCACCGGTCCGTTATCGCGGCACGCACTCGCGATCGAGATCGCGCGGACGGCCGAGGTTTCCGGGGATTTCGGAGCGGGGAGGAGTAGCGGCGGGTTTCGGAGCACTCGGCGCGACCGCACTGTAACGACGACCGGTTTGCCTCGGCGGAGAGCGTGATACCGGAGCCCGAGAGAAGCATGCAGGAGAACCGCACGGCTCGGCTCTCGCCTCTGAACTGAATACCCGTCGCGACCTGAGGCCGGGACTCGACTGGTTTCTACTAGGGAATCTCCCCCCACTCCTCGGGCTCTTCTCGCGCGACCCTAGGCACACCAACCCCCGGTCTGACCCTCTCTCTCCCTTTTTATCGCCTGCCTTCTCTCGCGCGCTCTCTCGCCCTCGCGCGCGCTTGCTTTCGCTTGCGCTCTCTCGCTCTCGCTGGCTTTCTCTCTCGCGCTCTCTCTCTCGCTCTCTCTCGCTTGCTTTTGCTTGCTCTCTCTCGCTCTCTCCCGCTCTCTCTCGCTCTCTTTCGCTTGCTTTCGCTTGCTCTCTCTCGCTCCCTCCTGCTCTCTCCCGCTCTCTCTCGCTCTCTGTCTCTTTCTCGCTTTCGCTTGCTCTCTCTCGCTTTCGCTTGCTCTCTCTCGCTTTTACTTGCTTGCGCTCTCTCGCTTTCGGTTGCTTGTTCTCTCTCTCTCTCGCTCTCTCTCGCTCTCTCTCTGCACCGACACCCTCCCCACAGCTCCCCGCTCCGCGTCATCGTTTCGCCCTTACTACTCTCTACCCTACCACGCTTCATTTCTTTTTCTCTCTCTCGCTCGCTCGCGCGCACTCTCGCTCTCTCTCTCTCTCTCTCTCTCTCTCTCGCGGGTGTGCGCGATCTCCGTCTATCCTTTTCTTCGCTATTCCAGGTTCCAACTGCCTAACGCCGACCCTTCACGTACGACCGAACGACCACCCGTTTCTTCGGTATATACCAAGCT